>NC_140072.1:6982062-8290153 GCF_964194135.1 Talpa europaea | reverse complement strand
GCCCCGTCAGGGCCGACCGGCGACGCCCCAGAGTTCCTCGCGGGCAGGTAGCTGTCCAGGCCCGGGTCCGCGGCGGCCCCGGAAGTTGCGCGCGGGGCCGGCGCCCGGGGCCCCGGCGGCCATGGCCGTGGCGGCGGTGGCGGCGCTCGTGGCCGCGCTGGGCGGGGCACTGTGGCTGGCGGCCCGGCGGGTCGTGGGGCCCGGCGCGCGGAGGCTGCGCGGAGGCGGGGACGCCGGCCCCATGCGGGGGAAGACCGTGCTCATCACCGGGGCGAACAGCGGCCTGGGCCGCGCCACGGCCGCCGCGCTGCTGCGCCTGGGCGCGCGCGTCATCATGGGCTGCCGCGACCGCGCGCGCGCCGAGGAGGCGGCCGGCCAGCTCCGCCGCGAGCTCCGCGAGGCCGGGGGCCCCGGGCCCGACCCCGGCGGGGCGGGCGAGCTCGTCGTCAGGGAGCTGGACCTCGCCTCGCTGCGCTCCGTGCGCGCCTTCTGTCAGGAGATGCTCCAGGTGTGGGGCGCGGGCGGGCGGGCGCGGGCCAGGCCGGGGTGACCTTGGCGCGACCCCGGCGCCGGACACGCCGAGCCTGGGGGCTGGGCCGCCCCCGCGGACGGGAACGAGACACGAGTGCCTGCAAGGAGGCTGAGGAAATAAGGGGCCCACATGGAAGACGAGTCCGTTTCTAGGCTTTTCCGTTTGTCACCTGAGCACAAGCAGAAGTAGCTCCCCCAGGCCGAGGCCCTGGTTCCCCGCGTCTGAACTGCACCTGCACCAAGCCCGGCCCTCCCCTCTCGGAGCCCGAGAGCAGGTGGAGAAGTTGCTAGTGGAGGACCTCAGAGCAGGCCTTTCATTTAAAAAAAAAAAAAAAAAAAAAACTCCTGCTGTTAGGGGGAAAAGGCTGTCCTAAAGCTAATTTCATACAGGCTTTGTGGACGCCACTCCCACCCCAGGTCAAAGCCAAAGGCACTGGGAACTCCACATCCCATCACCACCAAAGGGAAGGTGGCTGGGACCTGAGGGTGGGCTAGGAAGGTTGGCTCTGGCCCACCGTGCGATTATGACCTCCAGCCTTCACCAGGCCCTGCCCTGATTCAACCAAGAACCTGGAAACCCAGTGCAGTGTTCATGTGCTCTAAACTGCTACAGACATAGAAAGGACATAATGCCTACAATTTATTGAAGGTTTACTACGTGCTGGGTGCTGTGCCAAAGCCAAACACTTTAGATACATTTTTTTAATGAAATTAAAGTAGCTTTAGCTATTATTGTCTGAATGCTCCCTCATCCTGGCTCCTTGCCAATGGCTTGGCTCTTTGTCCCTATTTTACTACATAAGGCAGCAAAGGCACAAGCTAAGTGACTTACCCAGAATCTGTCTCCAGTGCCCTTGCATTTAATCCCTATTTCTTTGCTTAGATGATTTTCCACTGAAGTGGATGACCTTTGTTAGGTTGCGGTAGAGGGTTTCATGCAGAGGAGACATGCAAAAGGACGTTCAGAAGAGTGAGATTTAAAATTAGTTGTCATGGGAATGGAGTCTCAAGTCTAGAGCAGAGGTGCCCAAACTTTTTTTTAAATACTGTCCTTTGACCAAAAGGAGTATCTCCCAAGTATTTAGGTCCAAATAGCCTAGTATTTATGGCAAACAACTTAGTAGCTATCTGAAAAAATAAAGCACATAACTGATTTTTTTTTTAATTTCATCCTTCAGTAACCATAATTACTTACTAATGGGAAATGACCTGTTGGTCATCCCAACCTCGCAAACATTGGAGTCAGAGTGGACATTACCTCATTTCTTGCTCTGTATTAATTTTTAGCACTGTACTTGCATTTTACTATAGAAACTACTAAACATTAAGCTTTGCAAAGATTTGGCATCATGTGATTGAAGCTGTGAACCACCAGAGCTAGATTTTGAGATGCAACATATCATTGTGTTTCCGTAAAAATTCAAAATATGTAAGTGTCCTCAGTATTCCTTGAGATGTCATAGGGTACCCTGATGCATAGTATAAAACTGAGACAGATGTAGCGAGGCTTTTTGGCTATTATTTTGTCAAGAACTAGTACTAATATAAACAGTATTAGAAGAAAATCTTTCTATTCTTCATTAAAATACAGCTATGTTAAGGGGTAGTCCTCATTCTTGATCCCCATGGTATTTTGCTACTTTGGCCACATGAAGCAGAACAAGCTAAAAAGTAAGGAAATACAGAGATAATTAAATTGGCCTTTCTTCAAAGTGTTAATTCCTTTTTCACTCTGATTCAGCAACTATAACCAGAATTAAAAAAAAAAAAATAGGAAGTGTAAATTTCCCACAGGTTGGTATTCTTGGTATTTAGGTTATTTATCTCCTAGAATTGAAAAAATAGTAAATGATAAGGTCTTAAAATAACACAAGCCCAACAAAGAATGATGGCTCCGAAATGATGAATTCAGGAAACTATTCCAAGGGATTAGTGAAAAAGAATACTCCTTTCTTTCCCCCAAGGGTGAACTCTTGCTTTCTTTTTGAAGTTGACCATTGGAAAGCAAGAGGTGCTTGGACAGGCAGATGAGAAATAGTTAATCCTCTGTCAGGTAGGCTTTGATAAGGGGTGTGAAATTTAACACATTTTTTCCTTTCACTGATAACCTGGCAAAAAGACCAGTGAAATTTGAAATGTGACTTATCGATTTAATTGTGGGTCACTGCTGTGTCTTTATACCAGGAGAGTGTGTTACATTATTCTCTATGTATCAAGAGAGACAGAAGGCAGCCAGGAAAGGGTATGGATACCCAACATTAATTCAGCAATGAAAATACATCTTTCTGAGGGTTGTCTACACTTTGTGGTCTTTGTGATTTTAATCTGGAAATATACAGGGGGATATGGTTAAAGTGAAAAATTCTCACTATATAGATCTCAGTTGAAGGCCCCTCAGAGCTTGAAAGGTAGTTTTCATGTAGGGAAGAAAGCACTGAATTCTACAGTCATGGAACCCAAAGGTGTTTGCTGATCCTACCTGCTCTGTTAATCACCTTTGCTGTTACTGTGATCCATAGTATTTATCATTCATTGTGTTGCTTCTGGTATTACCTGTTTAAATTTTTTTTTAATCTTTGGTTTAGTCATGATAGTGTCTCCAGTCTGACATCCACCCTCGCTATTGCTTGTCTCAAGTTTAAGGAAACAATTTGGAAGTTAGTCCCTCCCCATGGTACCATTTACGCTTAGAAAACTAGAATACAGCAAGCTTAACTTTCCTCCGGTGTTGTGTTGACACTGGTAGTTCTGAGAATAACCAGTGCTGACCTGTCTCCTGTTGTATTTCTACTCTAGAGCATGTGGATTCTGTGGTCTGAAAGTCCCAATTAGAAAAGCAGGGGCATTGGTAACAGAATATTTCATTCTAGGATTTTTGTCACCTAGGAGCCCCTGGATACTGGGCAGATCACCGAACTTTTTTTTTTTTTTTTTTGTGGGACCCTCACCGGTGGGCAACCTCACAGCCCAGCGCTCAACCGCTGCGCCACCAGGGGAGGCCCCACTTTAAGAACTTAATGTTGCTTATAGAATTGTTGAAAGTAGATGAGATAATGTGTAAAACGAGTACGGTTAAACCCCTGCTAGCATACAAATCTGTTTTCCCTCACAGTTCAAAAGTCTCTATGACAATGTAAAGAGTTCTAGGAGTTTCTAAGAATTTTTTTTAATTGTGCTATTTAGACCTGTATTCCTAAGTCTGTGGTTCTCTTTTTTGACATTTAAAGGAAGAGCCTCGACTGGATGTCTTGATCAATAATGCAGGGATCTTCCAGTGCCCGTATATGAAGACTGAAGACGGGTTTGAGATGCAGTTTGGAGTGAACCATCTAGGGCACTTCCTTCTCACCAATCTTCTCCTGGGACTCCTCAAAAGCTCAGCTCCCAGCAGAATTGTGGTGGTTTCTTCCAAACTTTATAAGTATGGAGACATAAACTTTGAAGACTTGAACAGTGAACAAAGCTATAATAAGAGCTTTTGCTATAGTCGCAGCAAGCTGGCTAACATTCTGTTTACCCGAGAACTAGCCCGCCGCTTAGAAGGCACAGATGTTACTGTCAATGTATTACACCCCGGCATCGTGCGGACTAACCTCGGGAGGCACATACACATTCCACTGCTGGTCAAACCACTTTTCAATTTGCTGTCCTGGGCCTTTTTCAAAACTCCAGTGGAAGGTGCCCAGACTTCGGTTTACTTAGCCTCTTCACCTGAGGTAGAAGGTGTGTCAGGGAAGTACTTTGGGGATTGCAAAGAGGAGGAACTATTGCCCAAAGCTATGGACGAGTCAGTTGCAAGAAAACTCTGGGATATCAGTGAAGTAATGGTTGGCATATTAAAATAGGAACAAAGAGTAAAAGAGATCTACTTATCAAACTATCAATTATACCAATGATCAGGAATGGTAGGGCTGAGCACTCCTTAGCAAAAAACAATTTTGGTTTTACGGGAATACTGCTAAGAGGTACATGTGAATATTTTGAAGTTACTAAAATTTATTTTTTGGAGGAAAGTATTTCAGAAAACATTTCAATTGTACACAATAAGTATGATGAACAATATAATTGAATATATCTTAAAAATTATAAATGGATAAGCATGGATTACAAATACTGAATTCAGTGACTTAAAATAGATAACTTGAGAAGTTGTTCAAGTATCTTTCAGTTTCATGCCACTGTTAAGCATTTTTATTACAATGCTGGATTTTGTGTGGACAGTTCTTACTTGGAATAAATTTGCTGATGCAAGCCCTTAACTGTGTATTTCTTTAGTGATAGTAGTTGACCCTTTATCATCTCACTAGCCTCTACTGACATTGGTGTGGTCAGAGTATTTGCTTCCCATTTATCTTACATATTACCTTAAGAGGTATTATTTCTAAAGTCCAAATCTATTTCATAGTCATCTCCCTGCTTAGAAACCCGTGCTGGTTTCTGCTTTGCACTTCCCATAACAGTGGGTTTCCAGCCTTATTTCTTTTTTTGTAAAGCTGTAGAATTCTTTTTTCTTTTAAAGATTTATTTATTTTTATGCAAGAACGGGGGTACAGGCCAGATGCGCTGGAGGATGAGAGGCTTCACCAGAGATAGAGCAGGGAACAGAACAGGCAGACTAAAGAAATACACTGCTGAGGGGAGCAGTGGGCGAGACAGGAGAGGTCTGCTGCGCCATGTGGGATTCTCGCCAGCCGGCCAGGATCAAACCTGCACTGTAGAGGCTGTGGACAGCTTCACAGAGTGGCGCTCAATCGTCTGCGCCACCAGGGAGGCCATGTAGAATTCCTTTTCAAAAGAAGTCTCAAATATGGAAGCTGTAGGGGTCAAAGGGTGGAGTACCTCAACACTATTCCTGAAGGAATTTTGTAAGATAGGTAGCTTAGGGGCCATTTTTGCTTAATGTTTCAACTCCTTCATGTATATGTGAGTCTCATGGACTGGCCACCGGCTGATGTTGCCCTCTGACACTTAGTGCTATCCAAAGAACTCTACAATGATGAAAATAATTCTGTCCTCACTGTCCAATATGGTAGACTAAGCACGTGGTCACTGAATACCTGAAATATGAGAACTGAATTCTAATCTTAATGTTAATATAAATTTAAATAACCATATATACTGAATGACTAATGTCTTAGACAACACAGTCGATCCATCGCAGTACCCTGACTACCCTTCTCCTTTTCTCTTGGAATTCTTGCCCTTGAACATTTTCCTTTGAATGTATTCCTTCTTCATTTCTGTAGGCAGAACCAATTCTCTTTCTACTTGGTTTCCATTGTTCTTGGCAGCTTTACAGAGAAATTAGTGCATTAATTATTTGTCCTCAAGTCCAACTAGACAATTGGAATTCTCCGAGGAAAAGAAATATTTTTATTATTTTCCTTCTTCAAAGAATCAAGTCTAAACATTGAGTAATAATGTCTGAATGAATAATAGGTAATTTATGAATGGTGTGCTTAATAATTGAGTCTAGGCATCTAGTTATAACATCAAAAATAGCTAATAATTTTAATTTTTTGTCTCGACCACCTGTTAATATTCAAAAAAGAATAAGACTAAAGGATGAACTGAACTACACTGACCTTAATGACTGTTTTGGTCGAGAGTAATCCTCAATTGGTTGTTTTTAAGCTTATGAATATCGGTTCTTTCTGAAAATGGCAGGAGATTGGCAGATCATACAGTGCTGTTTTCTGTTAGTGCATCGGGTTTCTGAATGTGAGAAACACTGTTATCACAGGTGTGTCTTTGCAGGTGTAGTAAGTATAAATACATATTCTTTGAAATGTATTTTTTTTTTAAATAATCCTACAAAGAGACCTACTGAACTTAGAAATATGGGCAGGAAATACACCTGAATACAACTTGGAAAAATGGAAGCTAGTAAATCTGTCTTACACCTCAACTTCATTAAAAGGAACTTTTTTCCCCCATTTTATACCATCTTTTCTGGCTACATTTTGATATCTGATGCTTTTCAGGGGATTTGGGTCTTTTGTAAGAGTTGAGCCTTTCAGAGTTCTTGTTTGTAGCACCATAATAAAACAGGATATATTAATTTATCATGATGGAAAACTAGAAACTCATCTAGAAACACCAACCATTAAGGTAAAATGAGCTGCCATTTGGAAGATGTCCTTCCCACCCAGTGTTTGATGGAATAGGCGATTAATAGCTATGGTATGACCAGTTAGAGTTTCAAGAGTTAAGCTCTGCGTCTCTCCTCCCTTCCTGCTGCAGACTTTCTTTTTACCATTTCACTGAGTCTAAATAAAAGGCAATTCTGTTACTCTGATACACTCACCCTTAGCAAGACATTGTGAAAGGACTGTGTAATGTGATGTGCCAGGCACGGAATAGTTGCGTTGGGAACCCATTTTCCATGTTGGTTACTAGTTTTGTCTTTCCAAATACTTCTATTTCGGTTTGTTATAAAAAGCGGTAAAAAGAGGGTGAGGATCCTGGGTCTTCTGCCTCAGCTTCCCTCAAAGTATTTTGTATCATGGCGTTCTAAGTAGCATTTAGTTGAGAAAGAGGTTTCACTGCCTGATTACACCACCACACTGGGCTTGATTAAAAGCTCCACTACCTACTTCTCCCTGTGTCCTTGGCAAGATACTTACATCTGAGCTGTTTTCTCAGATTTATTATTGAGTTATGAATGCCTACTGATGGCTCAGTGAGTGACAGTCTGTAGAGTGTTTAGCAAAGCACCTCGCACGTATGGGAACTCACCCACTTCCTCTTCCCATGGTCCCTTATCATTACTATAAATAGGAATAGCAATTAGTATTGTAATATTTACGTGAGTGCATATGATGGAAATAAAAACCCACCAAATTTTCTTTAAAGAGACCAAATTGTAAATGTGGAGGTTTATTGGGATATGTATTACTTTTTTTTTTCTTTTACAATCCTTTAAAAATGTAAGAACTATTGTTAGCTCACCAGGCCATACGGTTGCACTTAATGCCACAGTCTCCCAAGCCCAGTGTACTACTTATTTGTCAGAGTCCTCACATATATGGTAACTCCTATTTTTTAATAAGTCTCATAGTTTCTCACTATCATTTGTAATCTTCCATAACCCTTTGCTTACAGACCCAGGAAGTCTAGAGAGTATATTTTTAAAATCTCTCCAGCTATAGATTCTGGTGTGAGAAATAGCAGTTATCTGCCTTCAACTCCTTTCCCTAACAAACCTGCTGGGTCTGGCCAGAGATCTAAGAGAATCTATATTTGAATTTTTAATTGATTCCAAATGTCCTAAGGAACACTGAAGAGAGAACATGTTACTAATCACGCTTTGGAACTTAGCCCCCACAGACAGCTTCAGATGTTTCACAAATGCGCTCTGGACAATGGGGAGTTAAATTAGTTACAGGTTAACATGGAGTAAGGTAATTTTTTCCTAGAGGAAAGTTAGGTGGAGGACTCAGTTTTATGCAGACAGGAAGAGTTTTTACTAAGCAGACGTTTGTCAAAGTACAGTAGCCGCACTCTTAACCATCACCTAATAAACACTGTGATAACCGAGTCTCCATTCTTTTTATAAAACATATTGACTGCTAGAAAGGGTAACGCTAAGTGAAATAATCAGAAGGAAAAAGATGAATACTGGGTGGTGTCACTAATATGTGGAATATAAAGTAACTAAACTACAAGATAAACAGAAGCTTAGAAACTCACCGTCACAGCTGATTACAGAATTGAAGCACCCAAAGGTGGAGGGGGGCTTGGGATGGAGGGTGAAAGGACAAAGAAGGAAGGAAACAGGACAGAATATGGTGCTGGACTATGGCTGATTTGCTGGTGGGTACACTGTGATGGTAATGCCTGATAGGGGTATTCACATAGTAACTCAAAAATAATTACATAAGAAAACATACTGACTGGTGTGCAATAGCCTAGCTGGCAGTTCCCCCTCTAACACACCCCTGCATTCTTCTCCCACCTGCTCTGTTACACACTTAGGAAGAGTGAGTTGTGCACCATTCATTCAACAAATAGATACTGAATGCCCAATTGTGCCAGTTATTCTAAGATTTGGGGACACAGGAGGTGACAAAAAAACATCCAAGCACATGTGTGTGTGTGTTAGCTATCTGTGTTATTAGTAAGATATAAATTGTTAATCCTAATAAATATCAAAGAAATGTGAGCACCAAGAGAGAATTTCTGTGGAAGAGGAAACTGAAAGCGTTGTAAAAACTACATGAAGGCAAATCACTAGAAACATACCGTTGAGTAAAGTGTCAAAACAACTGTCCAATACAAAAAATAAACACTATAAAAAAAATCTAAAACAGGTCTACATTCAGTTCTTTGCCAAGGACTTCAATCTTACCTCTATTTTAAAGACACCAAAGCTGGAAGTCGTACACTGTATTATTTGATTATAATGTAAAAAGATGGAATTCCAAGCAATTCAAACTCAGGAAAAAAAGACATCTAAACCCTTAACTTTACATCAGAAAATAGCAAATGAATGAATATATGATAAGTGTTAAGTTCAAATGTGTGATGCATGTAATTCATTTTCATGATTTCTGTCTTTAACAGTCACGTACACTGCCAATTCCAAATAAAAGTTTCTGTTGTATGAAACAGAGATATCACCAACTGAAGTGTTTCAGTTGGAGGAATTGGAAATATGTGTGTTCTGTGTAGTGAATCATTTCCCCATAAACTTTCATACTTGGGGAATGTTTTATCTTTCAAATGTCCCAATATACTAAATTGATTATTTAATATATTTGGTCCTGAGAGTTTTGCAGACTAAGTTTACTTATTATCACTGACCCTGTGTTTGTTTTTCTCTCATTTAAAACTCCTACTATATGGGAACTAGGTAAGTTCCTGAATATTTAATAGTTATTTTTCAGTATATCATTTTATCATTACACATTGCCTTGTTACATATGATAGTTTACAGCCTAGTCTGTCCTAAATTATAGCTTTTAAAGTATTAAAAAAAGAAAAAAATCCTAATATTCTTTATAAATTTGAATTAAGAAACTACTTCTACATTTCTTCTTTTTTTAATACCCCATTGATCTAAATAATTATACAGCTATTGGTAAAATGGTATTGGTTCTAAATCCCAAATCCACTGTTTTGTGCTATTATGAGAGCAGGAAGGTGAATGAGCAAATAGGCGTTTAAGTTGAAAATATATTCGAAAGATGTGTATCTATGAAGACTTCCAAACAGTGCCGCCTTTTAGCTATATCATGAAGCTGGACACATGGTTTGAGGAAATGCTGAGCATGGAGAAATATATAATCATTACTAGTTTGTGAAAAAAAGCAAAGCAAGTTTCTGCCACCACCCCATGAAAGCACAGGAAATGGCTTCATGTAGTAGGTGTTCCAGCCTAAGCATTCTGTTGACAGAAGCAGGGCCTACCCAGGGGTTTGTGTTAATGTAATCAAATACTTCAGAGCTGCAGCCCCGCAAGCTCAAGTCCACCCACCTCAGAGTTTATCTTTAGCTCATCTGGAAGAGTTTATTTTAAACATTGAACATTGTTTGCTGCTGTTGAAATGAAAGTGAGAGAGTTACAAGCTTTCTTCCACTGCCATCTGGCAGATTTACTGATGGATCGGGTTCTTTAATCCATGTAGCCCTGTGTGTGGGAGCTATTGTCTTTGTGTTGATCATGCAGCTGGCTTGGCTGAACTTTAAAAAGCTCACACAAAGCTATCAAGAGTCATCCTATAGATAAATGAAGTTGGGGGTGTTGCAAATGTCACTGAAGCCTTTCGGAGGAGGGTGAAGAAGGCTTGGATGGATATTTATCATTCTCTTGAACATACAGTTTTTTATAGTTCTTTGTGAACTGCAGAAGGAAGATAACATACTTGAATATTTTAAAAGCAACCTTAAAATCACAAAAATGTGACTATACTTAAATTTTAAAAAGATGTAGTAGGGTGGGAAGAAAAGGAACAGCAGACTTGACCTTCTATCGAGTTGTCAGAAGAGTCATGACACATTTTGGCTTGGAAAACAGCAAAAATATGTCATGACTTCCAACAACCCAGTGTATCTCATTATGTTACAGGGCAGCCCCGATATAAAACGGGTTGCCTGGCTGTTTGTCCTCATCTGCGTGCTTAAAAGGGACTTATTAATACTCCTCTGTAGGTGCACACAAAAGGTTAATAAAAGGTTTATTTACAAGGGAAGGGGAAATAAGGAAATGTACAACTCAGGCTGAAAATAGGGAGATAAAGCCTTAAGCGCGTCCTACCTGTTCTGCCGACCTGGAAACCCAATGGCACCCTGAGAGCTGGCCCAGAGCCAAGAGCTGTGAAGCCAAAAAGCGCCCCCAAGACCCACATGTCTGGTTTTATACCAAACCTGGCTGCTTAACCCCACCCTCAGGTCCCAGCAAACTTCCCTTTGGTGGTGATGGGATTTGTCTTTCCCAATGTCCTGATGGCTTTGGTGTGGGGTGGGGGTGGAGTCCACAAGGCCTGTATGGAATTAGCTTAGGACAGCCTTTTCCCCCCACCCCCTGCTAATAATCACATAAGTGTGGGGTGTAATAAGTTAAGTGAACGTGCCCTTCTTTTCAGTGGGGTTGTCTTGTTGTTACTTCACTCCATGTGCAATACAGAAATGTTAAATGATCCACACATTCCATACTTAATCATTAGTTGTAGCCTCCCTCCCTATAAAATAGACAGGATCTCACACAGCACGTTACACTAAATGTAACTTACAGTTAACCACAGTGCCCAATTTTGGTCATATCCACAAACACATACACATGCATTGAGAAAGTGTACGTGAACGAGAGTCACTGTGCAAAGTACGGTGTCCTCACTGTAAATTAAAGTAAGAAAAGATGACTAGAACTTGAAATACCTTGAGCATGGCTGACTGGCATTTGGTTTGCTTTCATACTCACCTTGAGGGTGCCCTTCTCATTGGCACAGAGTGGAGAGGTTCAAAAAAAAAAGGGAAACACTGCATTGCCTATATTTTGAATGCAAACTAGTTTCCAACAAATAGATGTGCCATGATTGAGATTCATAAAGTGGAATTAAGGAGAAGATCTTCCTACTGCTTTAGGCTACTTTCTGCTGGCAAGAAAGTTCACTGGATGTGGAGGTGTTTTTCTTGTTTAGCTTTGGTTTCCCTTGATAATGAGGATATTGGGGTAGATTCCGCAATCTGCGTCTAGTCACCCTCTAATGGATATTGAGAGATTGCAGGGGTGATGGCATCCTGAACCCAGTGTCCCTATCCCCAAATCACAGCCTTCGTGCTGTCTGTTGTAACTCAGTGTATTGGTGCCTCCGGAACAACCTACCCAAAGCAGGGACAAGTAGTGTCTCCTTGTAGGTCAGGTCTGTAGTATTTTCAGAGTCATTCCCGTTACTATAGCCTAGCTCACTTTCCAATCTTTCACATTATTTTGTAGTCACCTACTTCACTATATTCTATCCCTTATAACAGCTAAGAAGTATTCTGTGTCTGTAAGTAGACTACCAGGATGACTGACCAGAGACAAGAAACTGAAACTTGTAAATAAAATATACCTTGCCAATATGCAAGAGGCAACATGGATAGAAGGTGCAAAGAAATTGAGTGTGACAGCTGGAAGGAGACAGGGCTGATGAGGCAGACACTGTCACTTTGGCATTTCTTTGGTGAATCTGTTATAGGACAGGGAGAGGGGCAGCCCAAACCCCACAAACCTGCCTATTCTAAATGGGTTCTGCCATCCGCCGCATCAACACAAAACATAGGAGACTTTAATGGGAAGGAACTTTAATAAAACTAGGAAACAATACAGGTAAGGCAAAGAGTCTAGTTTCTAAACAAAGCACCCAAAGTGACCCATCCCCTCGTGGGTAAAAGTCCATCCAGATGGGATTGGACCAGAGCAAGGCCCCAAAGCCTGCCACAAGTCTAAAGCATCTTCCAGTGGGGACCCACAAAAAAGGGTCAAAAACAACCAGACAAGCCCGGAAGGAAAAGAGCAAAATCAACATCAAGATAAAAGCTGCCATTGTCACCTCCCCAGGGGTCTTACCCACATCTGTGTCACCCCGTCCATGACCAAAAGGCAAGCGCAGTTTCTTCACGTGTCTCCTGGCTCCATCCTGCTTCCTTCCTCAGTCTCTTCTGCAGCTTCTCCTCTTCCTGCTCAGCTCCACCCTCCCTTGGGTGGGGCAGGGAACCTCCCCCTTTCCTGGGGACCACCCTGTTACAACACCACCAATTTCTTTGGTGGTCTTGGTTTAACAACCTTGGAGATGTGAACTTGTCAAAGTATTAGTTGACAAGGAGAAAGCAGCTAGGGACAGGGAAGCCTCCTTCCTTTGATGGCACTTTGTATCCCAGAGAGGAAACACATTTGGGGAGCCAAATTAACATGTGAATCTTGTTTCTTTCTTACAGAATCAGAGAGGAAGTTCACATTGAGGCTGAGCACTTGATGCTAGAAGCAGTGATGCCTGCAGGTGAATCCCAAAGCAGGAGGTTTAAGCTCTTGACAGATGAGACTTTTTGCCTGACAAGGTTGTGCTCTGTTGTGGTTGACTATGAGTGTCACTCATTGACTATGAGTGACATTTTCTTCTCTCCTTTTTAAAGTATTTGTTTATCATGCAAATATTGCCAGTCTGGCTCAGGAAACATTTCACCTCTAGTGTTTCTTAGAGAGGTAGCTGGGGCTGCACTCAAAGATGGGGGGGGGGGGCCCAGAGGATGGAGTGATAGACTACTCATAGTTGGAAAGATTGACAGTCAAGAGAATATCTGAAAATCTTTCCTAATATAAGATTTCGGGTGAACGGATTAATTTATCACAGCTGTTTTCCATTTTGGAAAAATGCAATAAATGCTAGACTTCCTTTAGCAGGCAATTTGATTAAGACGGTAGAATGACTTGTGATGGATAATCCTGTGGAAGTGTTTTGGGTAGTGTGACTGGATTAGAAAGATATTCATAACCGAAACCCTGGCTACCCTAGGAACATTTATTTCTATTGATGTGCCTCAAATCAAATCAGAGAGTAAAGGTGAGGGGCGATGCAAAGGTTAGATGTGAGTTGTCAGGTACCACCAGACTGTAATGTGTTGAAGGCAGGGATATATTGGAACATTTTCCACATCCTGCTAACATCTGGTATGTAGCTATGATATATCAATTACCCACAAATTATTAGGCTGCTGAATTAACTTATTAATGACCTAAAAGTTAAAGTGTTTTGTGGATACCTCAGTACCCCCTCATTCTTGGGATTTTGCTTGGTGCTCAAAGTTGCTGCTGGTTTAGCGAAATGTAGAGTCAGGTAGGGATCCTCTTACCAGAACAAAAGTCTTGGTGTGAGGATACCTGCTGAAAACAGCAGGCAGACATTATGGTCAGATTAGCATAACCAGCTAGACCACCTTGACAGGAAGGCAAGTGTAAAACAAGGACTAGACATAGGATGTTTTGATTAGTTGCAACAATGGACACACCCCCTCCCCCATTGACAGCCCCCATTCACTCCTCCCTAGCTTGTGCCAGGCTATTATGCATCCCCAATCCACAGCCTCAGCATGCACATTCCTCCACAGACTTGCCCTGAATCTAATACTAAATAAATGTGAGACTCAGCCGGAAATTGGATTTTGAGCTATTTCCCTTGGTTCCATGCTTCTCCCAAGATTGCCACCACCACGAGGTGACAGTATTTGCCATCCTATTGATGACAAGGGGGATGGAGCTGAATGAGCTATACCAGCAAATGGTGTCTTCCTACACCCTAGAAAATGAATTCAGCCTTTACAGGGAGAAGAGGGGCCTGCTAGCCAATGAAAGTCGGGCTGAATTCTCTTGTACGAATTTATTCAAAACATGGAATCATATGCATGAAGATCTTGAATGTGTCATCATTTTCAACAGTAGTCAGTGGTAACTGGTGTGAGGAAACCTAGAATATCTACAAAGAAAACTGACAGGCTAAAAAAAATTTATCTTTCCACAAATCCCTGGCAAGTTTCTATACAGTTTAGTCAAAATATTGACAACTGCCTTCTAGTTCTTGCCACAGAGTCCTCTGTATTCTTCAAGGGATTAGATAGGATTTCCTAAAATTCAATACAATTAATTCTGCCATAACTCATTTTGTATTTACTGTCCTATAGGTAAATTTCAAATAATATATGTACGAAAACAAAAAAAAAAAATAGATGGCTTGTTTTCTTTTTAAAATAATGCTACATCTTGCAAATCCCTAAGGCCACAGTTCATTAATAGGACAAATGAGGAGATGTGATAAAACTCATCAGAGGACATTCTTTCTCTAAAAGTAACTACTATTTATGTGAGATATTTTACATTATCATTTCTAATTCTGTGCCAACACTGCTACATATTCTTATTCATCATTTGCACACAAGGGAAGTGAACTTCAGAAAGCCTAAATTACTTGGCTGAAGTCTGATGAGTCTTGAATTTGAACAAAAAGTTTTCAGATCAGAGCCTCTCACTCCTTCCTACCAGTAGACACTTATTTTAGTGAGCTAAAATAGTATACATAGAAAAAGTTAAAATTTTCTCTAAAATAAAAGCTATATTATACATTTAATCCTCATATTTATAATCATCATTCCCAATATTCCTCTTTAATAATTCATTTGCTAGAGTAGATAATATTTTAGATAGGATTTTTTTCTGTCTGAGAGGTCAAGAATGTGTTACAATTCTTTTTTTCATTGACTACTATATTTACTTTCTCTGTCAACGAGAGTTAATTAGAAAGGTCTCTGTATAATATCCCCAAGTGTAAATTATTTATCAGGGTGGTTAAATAACCCAGTGCCCAATTCAGAGTGTTGGTTTCCTGCCAGAGGGATATATATCATCTTTCATGGGTTTGGAGAAATTGCACAAACAATGAAAATGTCTGAGTTAAATCATAATACAATGATCAAAAGAACCACATTACTGTACTTTATAGTAAATGCATCCATTTCTTTTGAAATGCATCAGTTTAAGCTCAGCAACATCTGCTGAGAATTCAGATTAAACATAGCTTATTCATGAAAACTCACTAATTAATGATTCCAAATGGAATAGTTTTCCTACTATGCAACTGATAACACACTTGATATATCAATATTATTTCATACATAATTTTTTGAATAAAGTGAGAGGTGAAAAGGAAAATATTTTTGTATTTCTTTAAAAAAATTTTTTTTTTCAGATTTACTTCTGGAAATGACAGGCTAGGTTAGTTAAACCAATACTTACTTAAGGGCAACTAACAATTCTGGATCAGATGTAGAAAAAAACATATATATTGTCTTAAGAGATCAAAGTGCTGACAAGATAGTGAGAAATCCTTAGATCAAGACCAAATCAATGGATCAAGACCAAAGCTCTGTATTGATAAGCTGTGTATTCATTTCCAAAGGTTAAAATCAGCACAGCAAAATTAACTCAAAGAAAGTTTTAAAAAAGAAATTTAAAAGATAAGGAATTTAAAAGAAACTAAACATATACTAGAGGACCAACAGTGTCAAGTTTTTGTAATGTTTTGTAATGTTTTGTAATGTTCTCTGCTGCTGTAGAGAAGTCAAATATTAACGACACCATTCACGGCCTTTCTGAAAGCCCTCACTGGTAGTCCCCTTAGGACCTTTTTAATTTACTCTGATGATTTTCTTGAGGCCCTGCCAACTTCCCAACTTTTGTCTGCTATTTTGTGTCCCTCTCCCATCCCCTGGCCTCTGCTCTTTTGTTGTTGTTTTTTTGTTTGTTTGTTTTTGTTTTTGGCATCATTTCACTTCTAGCTCTGAAAATTGGTTCTGCTTCTCTATTGCTATGAAACAAATCTTTTCAGACCTTCGTTGCTTGAAATGTAAGCAACCGTGTATTTTGCTCATGAGTCTGCTGTTCAGAGCTGGGCTCTGCATGGATGGCTCATCTCCTTTCTTTCTGGCATTAGCTGGAACCCACTGGTTTTAGGGGGTTGTGATGGTTGTAGTTGCAGAGGGCCTCATGTTCATGAAAGGGCTGCATGCTTGGATTTTAATGCCCTGCTGTCTCTGTCTTCCAACTCTTAATCATTTTGTCTTTGAATGTGTGTTTTATGAGTAAAGCCTGATGGGGACAATGAGCAGCGAGGGCTGTAGCCTGAATAGTCAGGCTGCTGATCCCTCCCAACCTTCCAAGGCGCTGCCTGCCAGCTTCCTGTCTCTGCCAGGCATCCACATCAACATTGCATCCTTCTTCTTTCTTCTTTCAAGGGCCCAGGCAACTTTGAGGGTGTGCACTCACTTGGCATGTATCCCTGTGCCCAAGGGAGCATGACATTAAATAGCAAACAAACAAACACAAAACTTTGGCAGGTAAACCAAGAAGCCCTGGAAAAAAAGTAAAAGCTTTTCTGCTGCATTAAGAACACAGATCTCTTAATTTCCATTTTGTACTGGGCCGCACGAATTCCTGCCTGGGCAGGAAGATACAATTCCAAGATGGATCATTCACATGGCCGTGTGGTTAGTGCTGACTGTCGGCTGGTTGCTCAGCCCAAAGTAAAAGCAGAGGCCTTGGTTGCTCTCTTTGTGGGTCCTTCCTTGTAGATCTTTCCATGACATAGCTTGGATTTCTCATAGCGTGACATCTGGATTTCAAGTATTTCAAGTGGTAGTTGCTAGTTTCCTAAGGCCTGGGCCTGGAAATCTGCATTGTAACACTTTTGCCAGATTCTATTGGTTAAGCTTGCCTTTGAACCCATTCAGATTTGAAGGCAGGAAGCATAAAGCCCACGCTTCTGTGGGAGGCATGTCAAAAAAATTGTCATCATCTGTGATCTGCTACCCATGTGTAGAGACTACCCATATAGACAGTGCCACAAACTCAGGAAATGAGTGTCCAGAAGTTGGGAAGGTGGAAACCACAGAAGAAGGGAGAAAGAGATGATCAGGAGAGCGTTGCTGGGACATTGGTGTGCTCTCTCTTAACCTGAGTGGTTGGATACCTACCAGTACTATAAACTGTTTGCATATGTGCTCGGCTTTTGTTAGTGGTGGTGTGTGTGTTACTTATAAAGAAAGAAATAAAAGAGAAAAGTAATCGAATTTAGATCTAAACTTAGTTTTCAGATGCTTACAGTATAACTTTAATATCACTAAAACAATCACATTTGTATCCTAGGAATGCATGTTTTTCCTAAAATAATTTGAAATAAAATAAAAGCTTATTATTTAGACATAATAACTGAGAATTTATAATAGCATGTTTGGGGGTAAAACGATTTACAAAGCAAAGTAAGCAAATGGAAGTCCAATACTATGCCTCATCTTGTCAGAGAAACAGTTTTTGATCAAGTAAATAAATAACTGATATATCTAAAGATCATGACATTTCATTTCAAATGTGTCTTGTAAGAACAAGAGTATATTTAATACAGAAGTCCTAGTTTATAAATAACAGTTCATATTGACCTTTCTGACCAATCTGAATTATTTTTTCTATGATAATCTACAACACTGCATAGAGTTGTCTAAATTATATTATCCTGAGGGTCTCCCTGGTGGCGTAGGCAGTTGAGCACAGTGCTGTGAAGCTGTCCTCAGCCTCTGCAGCGCGGGTTAGATTCCCAGCCTGACAGGGAGATACCCACATGGCATGGCAGACCTCTTCTGTCTCACCTGCTGCTCCCCTCAGCAGTGTTTTCAGTCCATCTATCTGTAGTGAATCCTCTCACCCTCCTCCACCTCTGGCCTGTACCCCAGTTCTTGTATAAATGAATAAATCTTTAAAAAATTATATTATCCTTAAAATTAAAACACAATTATATGTTTTGAAGATATCAGCATGATTATGATCACAAATATTCTAGATGCAATCTCTAAAATTTATATACTCCACCTACATTTACATGCCCCAATTTCTGACCACCCAAAATACTATTTTGTTTGTCTTTTGCACATCACAAGGAAATTTCCTTGGGAAGCAGATTCTGAAGTAGGTATTGCATGTAAGCTACTAATTAGAGAATGTTTATCCTACATATGGAGATAAGGAAAATCCAGGTCAGGTAGTGGAAGTAATTGAACTGTGATGTATTTACAACAAAGGCTTCAGCTAATCCAATAAGTAGCTCTAACGCTGGGGTGGTCTTCCAAAGATATCGCCCAAGGAGGTAAGACCTTTGTACTGCTTCATCAACTAGTCCCCTAAGTGGGTGTTGCCCACTGAAAGGGCACATAACTTTGATGAGGCAATTGCCATTAACTAAGGGAGGCTTCCTGGAAGGGGGCTCAGCTGATAGCTGGGGAATGTCTCAATTCCTGGAGGGGGGACTGGGTATGATTACCTCCAGTAATCCTATTTCTTATAACATTCAAACTTTCTTTCTTAGCCCAAGAAATTTTTTTCAAGTGATAACAGTTCTTCCAAGATTCTGGTTGGTCTCTATTCCTGAGAATGTTAGCGGATTGTAATACAATCCCTGCCACTATAGCAGGTCTCCAGGAAGCAAGTGACACCAACATCTTTCTACAAACTTTAGATCTCTCTCGCCCTCAGATTGCATTTCACCGATCCACATGGCTTCCCTGATGAGGTGACAGAGAGTCTCATTCCTGAAAGGTGTGAGCTCCTCAAGCCATGGCTGTGGACAGCCTTCCAGAGCAGGGAGTTGCCACAGGCATCCAAATGGAACACCCGAGTCCCAAACATAGTCTTTCCTACCACACTGTGTAACCACATCCCTTCCTCTCCCTCCATTGGGGCCAGTTACTCCTGATGGATGATGACTCTTTTTCTTATCTCCTGATCATGTTGCATATGGAGTCCAAAGTGATGAAATGACAGCTTAGTTGAACTCTTGCTTGCCCTTTGATGGAAATGATGCTCCTTTAGGAACAAGAACCTCTAAATTTACATAGACTAAAGTTGTGATGACAGGAGATGAGGAAATTTCCCAAATGAGTCAATGAAACTGATGGTAAGAGGCATTGCTAACTCCACTTCTTGATCCCTGAACCCGTGTATCTTACTTCTGTGGAACTGGCATTGTAACTGCTACTGATTTAGTGTAGAGACTACATCATTTCCAAGATTGTACCTTGACTACGCCGTAAGTTATGCCATTGTTCAGGCCAACAGTTTTTGGCCATGGTATATTATAAGTATGTCCCATGGTTATACCTATTGCTGTGCCTATTTTGCCATAAAATGGATTTATTGGCCTGAGTTTATGTTATACAAGATCTCATGCTAGTGTATCAAACATTCTGGAAGCCATTGGATAATGTGTATTGTACTTGACTGAGTTCTGTAGTCATAATAGGCAACCCCAACCTGGAATATTTGTGAATTCCAATCAAGGTTAAATATTCGCCCTGTTAGAGAGGAAGGGACCCACTATAATCAAAGGGCCATTAAGTACCTGGTTGAACTTCTCAAAAGATGATGTGATTGCAGGGAATTGACATTGGTGTCTATTGAGGACAAGCTGGAAATGTAGCAATAGCTAGCATGGTCTTAGTGCATGGGAACCTATGTTACTGGACCCTTCATATCTCCATCGCAGCTCTCAGAGCTACTCCAGGCATGTGCCCATTGAGCACTGATTGATGAGAGACTATCTGATGTTTGATTCATTATGTCATTATCTTCATTATGTCATAATCTTCCAATCTTTCTTTTTTTTTCACATACCTGACCTGATAGCCGAGCCACTTGGCACTGTTCACAAATCCACCTGTAGTCTTTACTTTTCCTTCTGCACAAAGCAGATGATCAGATGTGCTACTCTGGAGGCAGAGATTTCAAGGGAATCTAGAAGTTTAATAGTTTTGAGCTAAGACCCAAATGTCCCCATTCCACATTTCAAGAACCACTGCTGATCCAAGCCCCTGACCTTCACATAGCTGACATAAGACTTCTCTGGGACTCCTCTACCCAAGTCTGAGGCTCGTTGCCCTGTACACCCTGTCCCTGGATACTGACTGCAGAGATAAAATGGGTGCACATACTGTCAGTCCTTCTGACTCAGAATTCTTCCTCAGATCTGAAGGAAACCAAAAAATAATGCTAAACTGATGAGTTTTGAAAAGTCGCATGATACAAGAGCAATGTGCAAAGATTACCTGTAATTCTACATACTCTTAAGTACCCAGTATAATATAAAATAAAAATACTATTAAAAATAGAAAAAAGCACATAAATCTAGTAATACATTGATAAAATATGTTCATGTCTTTCAAACTGAGAAGTACAAAATAATGCTGCAAGTCATAGAAATTTTTTAAAAAGAAAGTGATAAATCAAGCTGTCTCATAACACATCAGAGACTAAAGTGCCAAGTTCCCTTTTTTGGTTTGCGTTGAATGAATGAATAAATGAATTGAGTGCTCTCAAAGCAAAGAATCTGTAACCTCAATCATGTTCATTGCACTGAAGTTCTGTTGTTAGTTGTACAGTTAAAAGAAAAGCTATTAAAAAGCAAGCAACGTGCTAGAAATATTATTTATAAGATTGTACCAAACCAATAAGGCCCAACCAAGGATATTGTAGTTTATAACGATCCAGGACCAATCTTTCCTTAAAACAGATCTATGTCGCTTGTTCAGCGGAGGTGTATCTGACACTCACACACATTAAGAAGCAGACCATGTTGGAAATCTTCACAGTTCTTTGTGAGGTAGTTATTACTAGCCACTTCTGGAAATGAGGAAACAGACTCAGAGATGAGACGTGGCAGCTTATTAACAGTCTGGCAGGCCATCAGCCTCACGCTTCAAATTCTTGACAGCCTTCAAGCCCATGAATGTTTAGACCGTTCCCTCAGCCGCCACCATGATTCTCTGTGAATTGGATCCAACAAATCCTGAGGTGAGACCCACCTTCTTCCCAGTTACTTTTTGTTTTATTTTTTTCAACCTCGCGAAGACCCAACTGAATGATTACCCACTGGTAGAACTTCCCAAACTATAAATTAAACTAGGAAGGTGGGTGGCTGCTCCTAAATCTTTCTCTACATTAATCCCAGTTACCAGGGGTGAGGGAAATTCTGTTTGAGAGAACACGGTTCCAGCCTCTTCTGAATTGTGGGGAATCTTTCCCCCTGATCACCCTCATCTTCAAGGGTTTTCAGAATAGCACAATATCCCCAAATTAAATAAATCACACGTGTGGTTATGAGAAAGTTAAGCACTTATTTACCCACATCATTAGTCATCAAAATTCTTGTAGGGAGTAACAGCCCAGCCCCACAGGTCAGCCACTTCATGTTTCCTTAACACTTCCACTGTTTTTTAAACACCCGCTCTTGATTTATGACTGTGCTGTGGCCTCAGCCTGGGCCTAATAACACAGCACGTACCACCCCCGTCGGGGTGACACACGCATTCCCTCGCACCGCTCTAAGTCATCCCATATGTGGGCTCTCGCTTTCTATTCTGCTCTCTGGAAGTTCATGGAAACAGGTGACCTGCGTTGTGAGCCAAGGACCTTCACTCAACAGGACGACTTTCCGCAAAGGATACTTACTGCTCCACAGGCCTCAGGCACTCAGTATTCTTGAAGCTTTTCTGGCTGCTCTTCAGTTTTCCCCAATGGGACCACTTATTTCCACCAGGAATGCTTCCCCTTACCTTTGCCCTGCCCGGGCAAGGAACTTTTCTTCTGCTTCCTTCCTGAAAATCCCAAAGTCAGGTGATGAGTCCCAGGTCTCACGCCACCTGTCCAGGGAGGCCCCACCCACCTTTGAGTCCTTAACCCGCTGCCCCGAGTCACGTCTGTCTCTCGGTCAGATCCACGTTCTGGCACATGTTTGACATCCAGACAAATTCTACAATTTTTAAGCAACTAATTCTACTCTAGGTACATGCTGGTGCTGCCATGAGTATCACCCCCCAGCAGGTGTAAGTAAATGCCTACCTATAAAATAGCTGTAATACAAAATGATCACCCAAAGGACAACTAAGGGTGGCAGCTGGGAGAGCTTTGGTTAAGCATGTGAACTTGAGCTGGAAGCCTGGGGTCCTTGGGGGAGAAGAAAGGAACAAGTGTGGCAGCCCAGGAGAAGCACAGGCCGAGGCACAGAGCTGTGGCCCTGGTGTGACTCAGCTCACCGTGACTCCGGGCTGAGAACAGGCTTTTCTCTAATCTGTCCCTTGTTCCCTCTGACCCGAGTCAGATCTCCCAGCCCCTGTGTAACAGGGGGGGTCCCCAGGAAAGAGGGAGGTTCCAGGTTTCCTGCCCCACCCAAGGGAGGGTGGAGCTGAGCAGGAAGAGAAGAAGCTGCAGAGGAGACTGAGGAAGGAGGAAGCAGGATGGAGCCAGGAGACCTGGAGGAGGCGCATGGAGCCGAGAGACATGTGAAGAAACTGCGCTTGTCTTTTGGTCGTGGACGGGGTGACACAGATGTGGGTGAGACCCGTGGGGAGGTGACCATGGCAGCTTTTATCTTGATTTTGATTTTGCTCTTTTCCTTCTGGGCTTATCTGGTTGTTTCTGACCCTTTTCTGTGGGTCCCCACTAGAAGGTGCTTTAGACTTGTGGCAGGCTTTGGGGCCTTGCTCTGGGCCAGTCCCATTTAATGGAGTTTTACCCACGAGGAGACGGGTAACTTTGGGTGCTTGATGTAGAAACTAGATTCTTTGCCTTTCCTGTATTGTTTCCTAATTGTATCAAAGTTCCTTTTTATTAAAGTCTCATATGTTTTGTATTAATGCGGCGGATGGCAGAACCCATTTAGAATAGGCAGGTTTGCAGGGTCTGGGCTGCCCCTCTCCCTGCCCTGTAACACCTGCTTTACCTGCAGGGCCTGAAACCCCTGAACATGGGAGCTGTACTGGAAGTCTACAGTCAGGTCATTGTCTGTTCTTAGCCGCGTCCAGGTGTCACTGGCCCTGCCCGCCTCCAGCCCCTGAGCAGGTCATTTCATACCAGGAGCACACGCCTGGACAATATCTCCTCACCCAGCCCCAGACCAGGACAGCCTAGCCGGATCCATGTGATAATCACTGGAACTGGAGGACCCTTCTAGAACCCCTTTTCCTATTGCATACAGTTGTTTTCCCGTTTACACCCAAATGAAGTCTTACAATTCCTATGACTGAAAAGAATATCACTATGAAGACCACTCAGAGAAGGTGCAGGCTCCAGACTTCTCCTTCAAAGCCCAGTTCTTTTGTGGGACAATGAAGCCACTTCTGAATGACATTTCTATGCCCAAGTTGGCATAATTATAATTGTCAAAAATGTTTACTCCTGCTCCTCAGGGCCAGTCTGTGCTCAGCGGGCTAGTTGTTCCCAAAGAGCTGGGCCAGCTCCTGCAGAGGGGCTGGGCCTCGGGGGAAAAGAGGTGGCCAGACAGGAGGCAAGGGCTGAGCACGGGGCCCTCCCAGCTCTCTGAAGACCTGCTGGGAGCATCACCTCCTGCCTGTGACACCTCATCACTTTTGGATTTGGTCGTTGCATGGGGAGCAGATAAAAGCAGAGGCCCTAATGCCAGAGACCAGGGCTTCCTGCTGTGACTAGTCATGTGTCCTGGTCAAGTCCCATCATCTCTTTAACCTTATGGGCAGGTAAAATGTGCATAGGGCCTCCCTCGCACAAGGAGTTAAGTCTCAGCACTATAAAGCTGTTGTAGCCACTGCAGCATGTTCGATCCCCAGCACACCAAGGAGCTACCCACATGGCGCAGCGGACCTCTCCTGTCTCACCTACTGCTCCCCTCAGCAGTTTATCTCAGTGGATCTGCCTGTTCTGTTCCCCACTGTGTCTCTGGTGAATCCTCTCACTGCCCCCCCACACCTCTGGCCTGTACCCCAGTTCTTGTATGCATAAATAACTCTTTTTTTAAAAAATGAGCATAAATGGGATAATATGAATACAAGCACTCAGTGTGGAGCAGGGCACATGTTAAGAACTCTGAGTACTAAGTCAATGATCATGAATTCAGCTCTATGAACCTGGCCAGGTCGCTCCCCTCCCTGGAGTGAGTGATCCCTGCATACCTTCCAGCATTATTTTGGAGACTGTGTTTTGCTACAGATGTGCAAGGTACTGTGAAGTGTTTTTCAGATAGATGGAACTCTTACACTCACATGGCAGCAATCTCATGAAAACTTAGGATTTTCTGAAGCCTCCGACTGGTGTGAACTGACCATAAGAATATACTTCCAAGACTTGGGCAATTTAGAGGAGCGGTAAGACCTTGGCTTTTCAGCGTGGGGCACACATGCAAGAAAGGATTTCACATGGGTGAACCGTGAATGGGTGCCAGGCACGGCCTGAGTCCCACAGCACCCACTAAGCGTGGTCGCTACCTGCTGGTGCCGCATGGCCAACATTTTAGGACACACTACCATGCGGTTCAGGGATAAGGGTGAAAGAACAGGAGGACAAGAGACCAGGAGGTAAAGAAAATGTTGTCACCTGAACTGGGTCATCTCCCATGTCGAGCAGAAACCAAAGCGTGAACCACCAGGAATGTTCCCACAGGAAGCTCGGGTCCAGGTAGTGTTACAGGGCAACCCCGACACAAAATGGGGTGGCCTGATTGTGGGTCCTCACCCATGCCCTTGAAAGGGACTTATAATGATGGGCCTCCCCAGTTGCGCAGCGGTTGAGCGCTGGGTTGCGAAGCTGCCCGCAGCCTCTGCAGTGCCGGTTCGCTCCCCGGCTGCTCCCCGGCCACCAGAGGAGGGTCCCACATGGCACGCAGACCTCTCCTGCCGCCTGCTGCTCCCCTCAGCAATGTATTTCCTCATCCATCTGCCTGTTCTGCTCCCCGCTCTGGCTCTGGTGAATTCTCTCATCCTCCTGTGCTTCTGACTGTACCCAGTGCTTGTATAAATAAATAAATAAATCTTAAAAAAAAAAGGGACTTATAATGAGACTCAACTGCAGACACACACAGAAAGGCTAATAAAGGGTTTATAATACAAAGGAAGGGGACATGAAGAAATGAATAACTCAGGGAGAAAGGGAGGGAGATACATTGGTGAATGCGTCCTACCTGTCCCGCTGAGCTGGCACCCCAGCTGAGAGCCGGCAAAAAGCCAAGACCCCAGGCCCTCAGGTCTGATTATACACCAGCCCTGGCTGCTTAACTCCACCCTCAGTTCCCAGCATCCGCCCTTCCATGTTGATGACATTATGGGATTTGTTCTTGGTGTCTTGAATCTCTTTGGTCTGGAGTGGGGGTGGAGTCCATAAAACCTGTGTTAATGGAGTTTGTTCAGGGTATCCTTTCTCCCCAACAGTAGCACTTCCAAGGGGAGCCAAGTAGAAACGAGCCAGACATGCTCTAAAAAGCTCTCTCTCTGAGCTGCCATTTGAGAGGGCAGATAAAGGAGGGCTGTGGGTGGTTCAGGGCCGCACAGGCTGGTCCAACTAACTGATGACTATGATGCTTTGGCTTTGGCCTGCTTCTGTGTTCTTTAACTGGTCAGAATGACCCTTATGTTTTCTTTTTTGTTTGTTAGGTTCAATTTTCTTTTAATTTTATACATTTTTTACAACATTTTCCATTTTTGCACAATGTATGCATTTTCATCTTAGTTATAGTCCCCATACAATTCCCACCCAAACCTCACAGAAAACATAAGGGCCTCAACAAAACAGAGACACTTATGTTTTCTATGAGGTTCAGGTGTGTTGACCTAGGCCTATTCAAAAGGCAATGCTGGGAGGGAGGGGCCAGCAACCCCACCCTGGCTGATAACAAAGTCAGAACACTGGAAGCCTCCACCCAAGTCAAGGTCAATCCAGAATGTCTGGTTTCCCCTCAGGAATCCGGTATTGCACAGTGAAGGAGCATAACCTGTTACTATTGCACAGCGTTGGCTGTTGCTACACAGCAAGTTACTCTAGATTTCATGACTTAAATGACATGCCTTTATGATCTCACAGTTTCTGTGGGTTAAGAATCCAGATGTGAGGCCTCACGAGGTTGCAGTCAAGAAGCCAGTCGGGGTCACGGTCCTCTCAGCTCCTACTTCACAGTCGGGGCAGGTCCTACTTCATGGATGCTCAGTGGGGGTCCAGCAAATTCAGTTCCTTGATAGCTGTTGGCTAGAGACACCCTTAATTCATTGTCCTTTTGGGGCCCTCAAGAAGGTGTTGGGGCATTACACTGGTGCTTCTCAGGTATACGCAAAAGCCAGCCCCGTGCTCACTGAGTGAGGGAGAGACCAAAGAGGTAGGCTCCTCCAGACTGATGGGGAGCGATGCCAATGCACGAGAGAACTTACTTATCAGACTTTGTCTTGGGAGGTGACAAGAGGAGTAGTTTTCCTACTGTTCTCACCAAATTTCAGAGTTCTGTAGCTGTGTTCAGTCACACATGCAGTCCAGAGACCCTCAACTACACACCACACATCATCACACACACCCGCTCAAAGCTGTGTCCTTGGAACATCTTCTGGAAACACCCCTCCCAGGGAGGAGGCTGGGAAGTCTCAGACGGTTCGGTCCGATCACAGCTCAATTCAGTGGCACCTATTTGGATTGACTTTGCCCAGCCTGGGTTATTCAAAGACAGCAAAAGGGAGTGAAAGGAAGCATCAGCAAGATGAAAGTCACAGACCTTCAAGACCTAGTCTCAGAAGTGACACCCTACTCTACCTGCTTTACCAAGTTCTAGTCATCAGAAGTGAGTCACTAGGTCAGTTCTTCAGGCCACAGAGGGGATCACACAAGGACACGAGTGTCAAGGGAAGAGGAGGACAGGGGGGCATCTGTGAGGTCTGTCCACTGCTTAGCATGATCCCCACCGACACAGAGGAAACTACAGTGCAGACAGTTCAGAGAACTTGCTCTGGAGAACGCAGGGTAGAGAAAAAAACCCATTAGGAAAATAGACCAGACACATAAATAGGCATTTCCAGAAAGGTGACCCTTTGAGAGCACCACGAATATAAGAAGACCCAAATCCATTTCTGTTTGATGGGCAAAAATTAAATGATCTCATGACCAAATGTTATTGGAGCTAGTTGTAAACACAGACATTCATCTGCTGCTGGGAAAATGCAAAATGGTTTATCAACTGTGGAAAGCAAATTGGCAAAGAGTCATGACATTTCAAATGAGCATCCTCTGTGGCTCTGCAGCTCCACTCCCAGATGTATATTCTAGAGAAAGTCTTGAAGATGTGCACAAGAAAATATGCGCAAGGATATTCACTGCAGCTTTGTTCTTAACAGTGGGAAATTGGAAAACACCCAAATACCCATCCATAAACAAATACAATGTAATATGTATGTAAATTCTATTCATCTGTCAAAAAATATGACCCAGAGCTACATATACAAATCTCAAAAAACATATGTTGACTTCCATTTCTGATTAGGGTGCAGTAGCTACAGCCAACCAGTGTTGCAGCTGCAAACCTAAAAAACATTGTTCAAATAATAGGTAACAGAGCTACTGAGGCAGCCAAGACTTATGGGGCTAAGAGGGGCACAGAAATTTTGAACACAGCTTTGATCTGGTGTGTTGGACAATTCTTGGTTCAGGGGAAGACGGTGAGCCTCCTGGCAGCAGGTAATCGTGAAAACGCCATCATAAGGTGCTGAGCAAAGAAACATGGGCTTTGCTCTGTGAAGCAGGCAGGACTCCAGGGGACCCAGTTCCAGAGAGTGAAGCGGCTTAAGGAAAGGACACAATAATCTAAGGATGCCTGACTCATGGCCTTGCCATGAAAACTGAATAAAATGAAGGTGTCTCAACAATGCTTCCTCAGCAATGCTTTTTATTTGATACCTTCCTAATACGTGGGGCTTGAAAATGCTCAGAGGCCTTCCGGGGCTTTCCACTGTATGAACTTGACAGTATCCAGAGAATTCTGTCATCCCTCTGCGCCCCTTCCTGCCCCGGCCCCGCCGGCCTGGCGGTTGTCCGGGAGCTTCCCAGAAGCCCTGTCCCTGGCCAGGAGGGCCGTGCAGCCGGCCTGGCTCCTGTGTCTCCAGAATCCTCACTCTGGGCCCGGGGGACAGGCCTGCGATTGCAGGGCTTCCGACGAGGCAAATCAAACTGCGCGGCTGAACCTTGAGGAGTTCAAGCCTCGGAGCTCGATAAGGCGGTGAAAGCTCAGCGCAGTGACGGCCGTGTTCCAAGTCTTGATAATTTCAATATGTTCCTCAAACTTCACAGATAAGGCTAAGGCGGCCTGCCGCCAGCCTCCGCGATGACCTTGGGGAAGGTCAGTGGTAGCCAAGGCTCCGCCTGTGCGGAGAATCCAGGGCTCAGAGCCTGGGAAACAGCACAGGGGGGCACCGGGATAATACATGCTGCTGGGAGTTGGGTTGGGGGCCTGGGGGGTACCTGCAGAAGCTGTTTACCAAGCTCCCTCTTTCGGCCCATTCCCATCATATGAGAAGTAAAGACCAGGTCATTTCTGAAATCCCATCGTTTTTATGAGCACGTGAAAAGAAAAAGGAGCGAGCCACTGCCCCCCGAAAACTTGGACATAAATTTTATAGCACAACACCCCCACCCACAATTGTTTTCCTTCTCTCAGTGCAGCTCCCTGATACCTGGGGCTTGAGAACCCTCGGAGACCTTCCCCGGCCTTTGCGTTTTATGATTTGACCTTGACAGAACCCAGAGAAAAGGAGGAACAGGTCTCCCTCTTTTCAGGACCATCTCTCTGTCTCCACGTCCTCAGCCATAAAATGAGAAAAACAATCATTACCATAAGGAAATACTTATCTCCAAGGGATATGGGGAAAGTTCATGAGATAATGGGTCCTGTAGCTGCCAGGAGGGAGGAAGGGGTGGAAGAGCCCCCACACCCTCACCCCCAAGGTGTAGTAACTCTTGGAGGATCAGAGGGAATTGCTCCAGGGGCCCAGGTCAGACCCAGATGGGCGCGTCAGGCGTGCAGAATTGCAGCTCCATCTTCTTCTGAGTGCCCAGAGCTTGCGTTCCCTGTCCTTCCCTTGCCTTCTAGAAGATGCTGTTCCGGCCTGGACAGTCTCTCTTTCAGAACTCCTGTACCAGACTTCTCTTTGGGATCACTGACGATTTTCTGGAAGATACAACACAAGAATAATTTCCCCACAAAACTGCTTCTGAGTTTGTACTAAAAGAGCTGACTCCCTGATTTCGCGCCTATGTGGACTCTACAGAAACCAGAGGGACAAACAAAACTACACCAAGACAGACCCTAGATCTCCCTGCAGAGCTGAGGCTACCAGAGAGGAGGGGGGAGGTGGGAGCAAAGGTGGGAGGCAGCCCAAGGCACTGTAGTGGAGGATTAGGGGTGCTTTGGTGGCGACCTACACCCCTAAATCATGTACAGTGTTGCAAACCAAGGTTGCCTCAATAAAAATAATACACATTTAAACAGAACTGACTTGTCAGATTACTACTGAATCTCGCTCAGTCTGGTGCTGGAAGAAGTCCATTTTATTTAGCATTTTGGATACTGCCTTGCCGTTCACCCACAGAAAATCTGAATCCTTTTGGCCTGTGGCCACAGAGCTGTCCCCAAGGCCTCAGCCTTGCTGCACTCGCTCAACTCACACCTGCATCGTAGTGTCAGTCACATCCGGGATTCCCAGCCTCCATAGCCTCCATGTTCTGCCCCCTATCAAACCACCGCTACCTCCCCACCTGCCCCCCACCACCCCCCGCCGCTGCCCTGCATTGGCTTTCCATAAACCACCTGCAGCACCCCCCGAATCAGAGAATCTGCTCACCTCCGCCTGTGTTTGCCTACGGACAATGCATTATACTGGGGCTTTCGTGTTCATTTGACTTTCCCCAATAAGGGGACTTTCAGTCCTCTTATTGCTCCCACCTTAAATAGTAGAAATTGAGGAACAGGTGGTAGTTTGCCCCACTCAGAGCATTACAAATGCCAAGAGCAGAACTCAAATCCAGGGCTCCTGAGTGTAAACCCAGGGCTGTGTGTCTGCCTCTGGCCTCTCTCCTTTTCTCCACGATGTTCAGCACTTACTCAGCTTCAGAGTCATTGGTGGAGGATTTAAAAACAATTATAAGGATGGTTTAGCCCCTCCCCAGAGATTCTGCCTCAACAGACCTGAAGACTATGGTAAGTGTTTTCAAAATGGTGATGCTGTGGTTCATCCGAAATTGAAAACCATTATCTGGTCGAGTAAAGTCCAAACTGGCCTTTCTAACTCTACATCCCAGGCCTTCCAAACATCAACCTGGGGCCGGGCCAGCCCAGGAAAGGCTATTCACCGCGTCCTGAATTGCCTTGTTCTCACTGTCTCTGCTCTTCTGTGCGTGTGGGAACTTCACCCCCCTTTCACCCCCCCCCCCCCAGTCCTCTGTGTCAACTCAAGAATTCTTCCAGGGCTGAAGCCATCCTGTTGCTTCCATTAAGCTGATGTTGAGTCTACGAGGCCGCAGGGATTAGCCCTGCATGGGATCCTTCACATGCTCACAGCCTGAAGTACTTATTTTGCCTTTTATCGTCTATTATCTTATGCTGCCACGGACATGTTTTATTGGTTGCTCCTGTCACTGCACAAGGACTGTAAGAGGCACCGAGGGTGTGTGTGATGAGGCACTGAGAGCAGAGTGTCCACAGTCAAGAGTCTTGGGTCCCCACCTGGGACCCGACTGCACACCGTGTGCCTGAGTAGATTGTGTTTCTTTATTACTATTTTTGGTATTTTTGTGTGTGTTTGCTCTTGCCTTTGAGCTTCAGTTGTCTCCATTATAAAGAGGAGACAATAGCGCTACTCAACTATCTCATAGGTTATGTCCCAAAAAGCACCTAGCAAGATCCCTGGCACCTAGTAGGATCGCAATACTTTGTAGGCCTCCATGTGAGACCGAAATCCAGGCCTTCTGCCCAGTTTACTATCTCATAGGTTATGTCCCAAAAAGCACCTAGCAAGATCCCTGGCACCTAGTAGGATCGCAATACTTTGTAGGCCTCCATGTGAGACCGAAATCCAGGCCTTCTGCCCAGTTTTGTCTTCACTGGAAAATGCGAGTGCCAAGAATTCAGAGGAATTCTCAACTTCTAAGGTGAGCTATCATTACATCCCAAATTCAGGAGGCCCCGCCCCCTGCCCGTCACATACCTGTAAATATGTGGTAAACAAAAGAATGAACAATGGGGTAGAATTGAAATTCTGTGTGGGGAACAGCAAGAGGGAAAAGGATAGGAATGAGCACATCAGGTAAGGGAAGCCAGAAAAGACTCCTTTGACGATGTGATTTTCAGCTGTGGCGGGCTGAGGAGCTAACAAACCAGCTCTCGCTCCCTGCTCAGGACTCACCAGAGAAGAAGAAGAGATGGGCTTGGAAAGGAGCTAAAACCATCTGTGTTCCTGTTGCTAACTCTAGGCGGGAGACATGCCCCCCTGGCCCGGCCTTGCAGAACAGAGTTGGGGAGCCCCTGTGAGGGCGGGGGTGCTTTCCTGCCAACCTCAGGCTGCATCGCCATTTGAGGCCAGCCCTGCCCCAGGGGAGTGGCAGGCACGGAGCAGTCTTGGGTGTCCTGGGGAAGAAGGTGACCCCAAGTGCTGGCCAACGGAGCTGGAGCTCGGCAAGAGGCCCTTGACCTTCTACTCTACGAGAGGGAGGGAGGGCAGGGCTGAGCCCAGTATGCTGAGGCCCTGGCCCCAGTCTCTCCTTTCTCCCTTAGGAGGAGTGGCTGGAAGGTGGAGGAAGGGCTGCAATAGTCCCCCCTCTTGTCTCCCTTGCCTCCCTCTGTCCCTCTTCTCCCTTGCCCGCTCCCCTTCCGTGCCCTCCTTTCCTTTTGAGGGGGGTGACAGTTTCTCCCTTGCCTCCCTTCTCTATGGAAACGAAGGATCTATATGCATTTTTCTCTAAAAATGTGCATGATTGTAGCAAACATTCCAGAAAAAATACTTCACCCAGAAGAAATTGTATATATGAAGACTTGATGTGAGAAAATGTGGGACATATCATGGAAGGGGGGGTGCTCTGAGGTGCCTGAAGCCTGTGGTGCTTATAAGGAAGTAGGGGAGCATAAGGCAAGGGAGATCTCGTCAGATTTGGAGAGCCTTGAATTCCAGCCTTAGGAGTTTGGCTTTGATCATTAGGCAGTACAAATCCATGCCTCTTATTGGAAACATAACTCTAAGCATCTGCCTCCACCAGCTCGAGGAGCCATGGCTGGATCCTGCAGAAGGAGCTGGTCTGCACCACGCCTTCCACCTAACCTGCTCAGAGGCAATACTAGGCGCATGCCCGGAGGCTCAGGGTGAAGCCATTTGGCTGTGCACTTAGCTGAAACATAATGCAGGAAATCTGCAAGCAGATAGCCTTGAGGTGCGCACAGAAAGATTGGAAAGGAAAGCAGCAGGTAGACAAGGGGAAAGAGATTTGGGGCTGGCAGAGTACAGAGCAGCTTCGGAAATGTTTGGTCCCCAGCTAATCACCTTGTAGCTATTCTAAAGATGGGACAGAGTATTAGTGGGGTGAACACTAATGAGGGGTCAGAGATAATAGCAAACATGAGCTTTCAACACATTTACTCAAGTTAGAAACATGTTAGGGAAAAATAATATTTCTATGAACCCTCGTCCTGTCTGGCAACATCCACCCATACTAATTGCCAAAGTGACTGGGTTTACGGAATCCAAAGTGGGTGAGGAGAGCCACAAATAGAAGTGAGTTTATGAAATTAGCCTCGACTGGACAGATCTGGGATTTCCTTCACAGCCAAATTTATTTTCTTCTTCTCTTTGTCATTTAAGTAGGCCTAAAATATTTGAAAGTGAATGTAGTACTACTAGCTGGTAGACCATAGGTTAGGAGATATTTCAAGATGAGTTTTTAAAATATAATAACATCAAAGACAAGGCATGTATCTACCAATTTGACATAGTCCCCACCATTCCCTATTGTCTCATACTGGGCCTGCTTTATTCGCTCAGTCAGCCAGCTAATATTATCGTGCACCTGCTCTGTGTCCTCCAATTACTTTCTCATTCTCTGTCTGAACCCTACAGGCATTTGAGTAAGTGACTGTCACCCTAGAACAAGATGAGGAGGAGACATGTTTAACTCATTTTTCTTTATTCACCTTAGTATAACCAACACAGCCTGAAGTCAGATGCACTTTGAAGTTAAGATCTGACACGAAGATCCTCGACAATCTCCAGAGACCGGTTTTTCTGAAGACCTGCTATTTTTCTTTCTAAATCCCCATGGTCAGTGGCAAATGGTAGGCACCCCCCTCCTCAGGATGCAACCTGAAGCCAGGAAACTTTCAGGGGCTTGCCCAAGGTCCCAAAGACAGCAGCAAGGCTATCCTGGACAACCAGTCACGTTGATTCCAAGGTCAGGGCAAGATCTCCTGTCCTCCTGGGGCTTTGGTTTCAGGGCTACCTCAGAGAACAAAAGAGTTTGCAGTTGTCACAGCCACACAGCCCACGCTGCTCTCTTTTCTAACTTGGCCTGCTTTCCCTGTGTGCTGTTTCACATCAAATGCCTCCTCCCCCTCCCCTCAAATGATTGGTTGAAATTAAATATCCTGAAATTACATTGAAAGGTTGGGGGTGGGGGTGGGAAGCTAATACACGATTTTAATCAAAATACAAGCTTAACAGTTTCCAGCCTTTGAAATGTGAGGCAGACATTGGGTCCACAGGGACACCCAACCTGTTCTCAGGTGTGAAGTGTAAAATTCACCAAGGTGGGGGCCATCCCCCACGAAGAGAATGACAAGCAGCCCAGCCTGCTGCAAACTGGGGGTCTCTGAAAGCCGCTGAAGTGCCCTGGGCAGGCCAACCCAGAACCACATTCTCCTGGTGGATGTGGGAGACCTGCGAGGGACTTGAGTTTTCTTCTCCGTCTACACCTTTCGTTAATTCACAGTCATATTCCCAAGGCCTAAAGGTTACAGGAAAAGGAAAAGCCTGTGCAAAGAGTTCCAGGAACCCGAACCCCCTGATAGCTCAGGAGCAGCCCCCCAGCTCCTTGAAGTGGGCACGGGGCGCCCTCTGGTGGCAGAAGTCACACCAGAAAACCTGAATGATTTCTCCCTGGATTAATTCTATAAATAGACAGATGATTTATTAAACAGATTTGAGGCTCATTTGAGGCGCTGGGCCATGATTGCCTCAGGGCTCAAATAAGGGAATGCTTAGGACCCTTCCCCTCTGCAAGCACCTGGACTTACTTAGGCAGTCACTAGCATGATCTACATTACAAGTGCATCCACTGTTGGCTCAGCCGTTCCCAGCCAGGAGATGCCAAATTCCTCATATATAAAAGGAGCTTTAGGAACGCAAGCAAAATAAGCACAATTTTCCCCCCATTGCCTTCCCAGAGACAGAGGCGGCAGGGTTTCTGGGAGGATACACAATACCTTGTTACAAACCATGTAATGTTTAAAAAGTATCTATCTGACAGCCTTGGCTAAAGCCAGATCTTCTATCTCGATTACTTCAATATGTCACATCCATATCGCACTGCGGCATCCAGGCTTGCAGAGCCAAGCCCTCTCTGTCTTGTCCAACCTTCCCATCTGGAAACAATGAGCCTAATATTCTGGCTCTCCCCCCCATAAAAGCAGTGTCACAAAAAAAGTAGCTGCCTGTGAACTGCTTTATCCCCCCAAGACTCACCGGAGCTCACTCTATTGGGTTACATTTCCAGATAGTCGCCCCCCACCCCAGCATTCCCTCCCTTCCCATGCTACCCTCCATCCCCCACATCCTGCCCAGCGCCAGGGGGACAGAATGAAGTGACAATCATCTACACATTAATCCCAACTTTGACATTTTGAGGGGTACAACTCAGAACATACTGGAGGCTTCTGATTCCCCCCACACCCCACCCCACCGCCCGCCCGGGGCCAATGTGTTTGGCAGGCCCCATGGAGACCGGCATTTGGGGACTTTCTTGCCCCCTCTCACCACTCACCTCTGCCTCTCAAGTGTTGCCTGCAGAGTTCATTCGACATGACTTCGGAGTTGGTAGTTCGCCGAGGTAATGACCTTCCTGATCAGAAGGTCTTATTTTTGGTTGTTTCACATACCCAACAAATTTTGGTTGAGTATCTGGCATGTTCCTTCTACCAAGGTCTCTGTTATATTGCAATGTCAGATGGGGCCCTGGCCTCCAGAGACTCCGTATGTGAAGGAGACAGACCCCCAAATTCAGCACAGTAAGAACGGTGTCCCTCGAAGCATAGTCCTTGGAAATCCTGGGGTGCTCTTTAAACATGCCTCCTTCCAGGCCCCACCCCGCGCTATTGAGTGAGAATCTTTGAGTGCGGTCCAGGAATGTTCATGTTTAACAAAATCCCCAGGTACCTTCCAGGCACATTAAAATCAGAAGACTCACTACACTGGGTCAGAGGAGGCAGCAAATGATGACGTGCAAAATTCAAGAAGACACGTGACCTGCATAGAGGACACAGGTTTCTGCCTGGAAATGATATCGCCAGTCCCAGCGTTCTGATAGATTAGCAGCGATGGAAATCACCCTGCAGCTGAGAGCTCAGGACTTTGGCTACTTTGTTGTGCTCCCTTCACTTGCAAGCTTCTGGGGACAGAGGCCAACCTTACTACGTCCAGTCCACAGGGAAGGGCCTTGTGCATGTGTGGGGAGGGATTTGAAAGAGCAGTTGGCCCAAGCTTCTTGTTTTATAGGGAGGACACCTAGGCCAGGAAGGGAATTAGACTCTCCAAGGTCACACAGCAGCCTCTCCAAACAAATTTATTTAGGCTAATTCTTTGATTTGGAGACATCAACATTTGGGGCTAAGCCAAGCCCGTGTTTGTTAAGGTCCACATTCCCCAAGTCCGAAAACACTGCCTGCTCACAAAGGTACACTAAAGAGTTTTCCAAAGCGCTCATCCAGGGGCCATTTTGGCGGCTGGGCCTCAAGCGGCCCAGCCTCCACGGGCCACATCCACTAAAGCAGTTTCCTGAAATGGTGCCTTGCTCAGGGAGTTAACCTCTTTCTGGCAAATTAGTTCATGACCTGGGAACAGTCAAATGAAACTGTAGACACATCAAGAGAAGGTTATTTGCATTCCGACTTTTTTTAGAGCGGGCCCTCTGTGTTTATTTGGAAGCTTGGCTCTGGATCCCTACCCCACTACTTACAGTTAATCCTGTGTTTTCTTTGAGCTACCTTTAAATCCATGTCAAATGAAAAATACTGCCTGATTTTGAACTATGTGGTATTATAAAAGGAATCCCAAGGTTTATGATCTCAAATTTATTGTCAAATGTATTTACTTATCATTTTTCTTTTCTTTTTTAGCAAGCCCCGTCCAGCCTGGACGTTTTTGGATGAGTCATGAACGAGCAGGGCCGGGGGATGCTGGGGAGTGTTTCCCTGGGAGCTCTTTGTCCTATCAAGGAAACTTGCTCCTGTGTGACGGCCTCTCCATGTGTAAAGAAGGCCTGGGGGCAGGATCATGTCTGAGTGGGCTGCTCACCCTTGGCACCTGCCTTGGTGGGGAAGGCATAGGGCATGGTAGTGCTGCTGGGTTCCTGGCCACTGAAATGGGTGTGAAGCCTCCATTCTGTCGGCACCACTTCTATTGAAATGGGTTTCTAAAGCACTGAATATTTTTGCTCTTTCATCTCTGTGAGACAAACTTATTGTCAGAACCAATAAATAAACAAATAAATAAATAAATAAATTTTAAAGCAGTTCTATATTTAGTTAAATATTCTGGAAATGACTAAAATTGTATAAAAGTAGCCACATACACCTGATGTTTGCTTTCAACTAGTTATGGCCATGCAAGTTAGCTTTTGATAACAGTTTTTGTTTTTAAAAATCTTAAACCCTTTTATCAGAACTTTTTTTTTTTTTTAAGCTGTTTTCGGCCTCTGGGTTGCTTGACCTTCAGACTCTAGAGTGTCCTCATGAGACCAGCAGTTAACCATGTTCTTATCCAGGTGCTAGAAGCGGTGACTTTTCGATGCTTAAGTGAGAATTTGGTTGTAGGTAGGCGGCGTGGCAAGGATGGAGGGCAAAAATTGGCGCACTAGCTAACGGCTACAGGGTAGAGAGGGAAAGCTATCTCCTGGCCCCTCCACTCTTTTTTTTTTTTTTTTCAGCTGCTCCTCGCACTATACATGTTAGCTCCAGGTGATGTGTAGCAAGGCACCCAGGCCTCCCACACACGGTGCGATGCCTCGCTAAGTTCTCCAGTTGGGTCACCTCAGGCTCACCGCCTGAAGCTGCCAAGACAGCCAGAGTGGAAGGAGAACATTGGCGAGTCTCGCTGGCCTTTCAGTGTCTGACTAGATGTTGTTCCACACCCCTGACATCAGGCTAATTGTTCTGTTTGGTTCTGTATTTGTTCCTATGGGTTGACCTCACCTCCCAGAGAGTTCACAATCTCCAGAACCAGATCCTCTCTTTCTCCACCCCTGGCTCAGGAATGGGCAGAGTGGATGCTGACTTCAGGCTCAACAAGTCCAAGAGCTTGCTCCCTCACTTCGCTACCCCTCGCCTGCTGTGGGAATGCTCTCCAGGCAGATGACCCAGGCCCCCCTGGAAGATATAAGCCCCCTTTAGCAACCTGCCGAGTCCTGCAATGGTTGACCTCCGAATCAACTATTTCGAAATGATGCTTAAAACTCACAAAGCTCCTAAAAATGCTGCTCAGCTGCCCTAAGCAGATCGTGAATCACAAGGTAAATATTTTGTACATTTTATTCTATTTATCAAGCCCCTGCCCTCCGGGGCTGTGGTGTTTCGGATGACTCGCCTCCTGCAGGGTTAAATCCACTCCATTTGGGTCTGCTCTAAACAAGTCCGCATTCCAGCCTTGCCGCCTCCGACGCGCACACGCAGAGTCCCCAGCAGGTCCCACGCACCTTTCACATCGGAACCGTCCATCAGACATTAATGTGACAGAGCCATCACCAGGCAAGTTCATTTGGCCATTAATATCCTGGAATAAGCACATCGAATATACACATCCTGAGATTTAATCTGTAAACAGAGCTCCAAGCGTCTGGGGGAAGGAGGTGTGTTTATGCTTCAGGGTGCTACTTCCACAAAGCCAGAGGAGTCTGTCTTCAGCTCTAACGAGGGGCCTGTTCTCAGGGGTCAGAGGGTCAAGTCTGAGATGACATCTTGACCTGCAATCGACACGTGTCTCGATGGCGAGCAGGCTCCACTGTGGTCCAAATGGCCATCAACCTCCCTCTGCGCGGCCCAGAGCCAGTGTCAGCGCATCTCATCTGGCTGGTGTTCATCTCTGGCCACTTCTGTAGCGGAGTCTGGGGAAGGTTCTGTCCTCTTCCTCCAAGAAATGATAAGATTCCAGTGGCCAGGCTCGGCTCTATGGTCCCAGGACCCCAACACTGCTGTCAGCAGCTGTCTCTTGGGGTGGAAGTTCCAAGAGTAAATTTGAAAAGAGTTTGGTTATCATTTCTGCAGTATGGTGTGTGAGAGAGACTTTGACACTTAGAGTCACTCCAAGCAAATCATTTCCAGCTTTATCCTTTCTGTCCTAGGCCAACCAAACAGCCTTTTCTCCCCCTCCCACCCCCTCCCGCCAAGAGGAACAGCTTTGTCTTCCTCCTGCTCACTGCCCTGTAGGCAATCTGGGTCTGGGGCTATTAATTCAGTACTAGGAGACATGAGAAAGGCAGCAAAACTCTTATTTTCTCAAAAGAATGAGGAGGAGAAGCAGATGAAAGGAGAAAAAGAAGAAGGAGGAGGAGAAAAAAAAGAGAGAAAGGAAGGAAGCAAAATGACTGTTTGAAATAAGGGTGAAACATCGCCTTGGATGCTGATTTTGAACAGATTTCCTTTCCTTAAGAAGTGAGGACTCAAACCAAACCGGCAGTGACAGATCCCATCCAGCTCTGGGGGGGGGGGGGGTTTGTTTGGCCCCATCAGGCTTGGCCTAGGGGTTCCCTTTGAAACAGAGGCGTAAGTTTGACTCCGAGAGATTGATTATTCCTGCAGATTTGCCCTCTAACTCCCCAAGGGAGACACATTTAGGATGTTAACTCTTAGGTGACACTGGAAGCAGCTCCTGGAGGGATCCAATGCAGACTTGTCACTGTAGGTGACTTGTCACTGTCCTTCTGCTCCTGCTTCCCATGGGACGCCTTGTTGGCCTTCTCCACCTCCATCACACACTTGCACTTTCTCACCATCCAAAATGACACCAAAGGGCCGTCTTCTTTGGATACGATGTGTGCTCTTGCTTGCCAGACGCACACACATCCATCTTCTGGCCTTGCAAACATTGACCTTTGCAAGCAGCCCTGGTATCTGCTCCGTTTATAGCTTCCAGACTTGTCAATTCTCCCTGTACCTCTGGGAGGATGTGGGGGTCCCCACAGCGCAACCCACCAAAACTTAGAGCTCTGCTGCTGAGCCCAAGGCTTGTGTGCTTGTGACCTGCACACAACACACCCCCAACATCCAGGCTGTTCTCCCGATCAGGCTCTTTGACCCCCGTGAAGACTGATACACAGAAACCTCTTGGTCTTGGACACTCTGTGGTTAATATCCTCTGCTGCTCTCCTGTGATCAAAGGAAATTCTGTTTCCTCAGAGATGCTGGAAGTTCCCTATGGAGAAAGAAATATTATCATTTCTCTCTCATCTTGCACTCGTGGGCGAGCAGAGCTTCTCCAGGTCTCCGCTCACCAACAGAACCAAGGAAAAGGCAGCTGGGAATACATCTCAGGGAGGTGCTCCCACAAGGGAGGGTCTGGCTCCCATGGACAGCCAGTCACAAGTGCACACCTGCCCCAGTGCTGAGAGCACACACTCAGCAGGACTGAGTCCCTGGGAGTCCCCCGGGAAAAGCGTCAGCATCCTTCACAGCACAGATAACAGCTCGGTTGGTCCAGAGCCACCCAGCTCAGGGGCCAGCCCTGCCCGTCGTCTTTTGCAATCTGCAGTGCAGCCACTCAGGCAGCAGGAAAGCAAACATGTCAAAGGAAGATTCTCTAATGCCAAGCTTAATTAAGATAGGTGCCAAACTATAGAGTGGAAGAACAATTTGCAAAGTCATCACATTAAAAAAAAAATACATGAAGGCTGAGGGTCAATGGATGAGGGGTGATGGGAAGGACAAAGAGGAGGCAGGGAAAGGGGCCATGTAAATTTTCTTTTCTAAAATTGAGGTAAACCTTGCAACATTCTCTACTCTTTCCACCCCTTACCTCCCCTGGTAACCACCTTCTGTCCTCAGAATGTAAGGCATTGTTTTTGCCTGGTTTTGTCTGTTCATTTGCTTTTGGCAGGCACATCAATTTGTACTTATTGATTACAATTGCACCCCTGAGTGAGCAGGGATTGGAGTAACAGCAACGCTATGGGAACACAGTTCTTGGTGCCTAGGAGGCAACCAGCTTTTATGGAGATTGCCACACTTACTTTTTATTATAAACTCAGTCACCTCCGTTTAAGAAATAGCAAGTAGGGCCTCCCTGGTGGCGCAAAGGGTTGGGACACAACTTATGGGGCTATCCCCAGCCTCTGCTGCACAAGTTTGATGCCCGGCAAGGAGGCTACCCCCATGGCGCAGCAGACCTCTCCTGTCTCACCTGCGGCTTCCCTCAGCATTGTGTTTCAGTTGGTCTGCCTGTTCTGTTCCCCACTCTGTCTCTGGTGAATCCTCTTACCCCCCCACCCATGTCTCTGGCCTGTGCCCCAGTTCTTGAATACATAAATAAATAAATCATTAAAAAATGGCAAGTAATCAATTACAAGAGTTTCACAAAAACTTATGATACCAGAATTGTTATCTCTACTTTAACTGAATTCATTAAAAAATCTTGCAAATATCAGTAGAAGAGTAAATCAAAATACGGCATAGAAATTTGGCAAAAAATAGGGTCTAGGAACTAATAGTATTTGAAATTGAAAATTCAATGATCAAGTTCAATGACAGGTTAGAAAGAGTTCAAAGTAATTAAAAAATTGTAAGACAAGTTGAGAAAAATTATCCCGATTGTAACACAGAGAGACAGAGACACAAAATGTGCTTGAGAAGTAGTGAAATATAGAGTATTAAGCGAAAAATTTCCAAGCAGGCTTCCAGAAGAACAGCTAAAAGGCTCTATCTAAAGATAATGTACTTTAGAACATTCTAGAACTGACAAAGATGCTGATATATAAATTTAAGAAATTCAATGAGACTAAAACAGGATCTGTTAAAGAAAATCCAGCCTAAACATGTGATAGAAAAATTACTAAACACCACAAAGAGATAAAAAGCTGAAGGGAGGAGGGGGGATGCTTGATGGCTGAACAAGTGGCAGATGAGCAACTGACTTGTAAAGGCAACAATGGAAACCAAAGGACAGTGAATGACGGGGTAATAACATCCTCTCCCTCCCTCCCTCTCTCTCTCTGTGTGTGTGTGTGTGTGTGTGTTTAGGAAAACAGTGGAAGTAGAACAGCCATGCTAAAATTTTCTACCCAGAAAACACATCTCTCAAGAATGAGGGAAAGATGAAGCCATTTTCAAGCAAATTAAAACAGATTTCATACCAGATGATCTTCACTAAGGAAATTCTGAAAAAAAATGTTATTTTAGGGAGAGGGAAAGTGGTGCCAGGTGGAAGTTCTGAGATGTAAGATGGAAAGAAAACAGAGAAAGTAAAAATATGTGTATATATTTAAACAAACACTGCCTGTGTAAAACTTGTAATAGGATCTGTGGAGTTTACAAGACAAAATTAAACTTGTAAGTTATGAAACAGGTAACTGGAGTCCATGAATCCAAAATATGAGCATTGTGAAGGAAGAGAGTAAAAATACCATCAACTTCAGGCTTTCAAGAGTTCAGCATTTAAGCACTGATTGTGATGGTTTACTAAAATCATAGAAACAAAGTGTGCATTCATTAGAAGTAAAAAAAGTAAATGACAAAAAAGTAACACATTCTTCCATAATGTGAGACAAGGGGAAAAATAAACCTTGAGATAGGAGAACAAATAGAAAAAACAAAATTAGATGAAAGATATAAATCCAAATGTACAACATAGTAGAATAACTGTTCTCATTGAAAGGTAAATATTATTAGACAGTGTGAAAGAATCCATGTGCAAGCTATTTACAAAAAAATATTTATTAACCATAAGGATACAAATGACAAAGTAAAAAGTTGAAAAGCAATATTTACTAAAGAAACTAGAATAGCTGCACTAATAGCTAAGGCATAAGGCAATGTATATAAAATGTAAGTAAGGTCACTTCACAAAAAAACATTTTTCATTCACTAAAAATTTATCACAATTCTAAATTTATAAAATTTTAATAGTAGGGCTTCAAAATATATTTTACTAAAATTGATAAAAGTATTAAAATAAACTAATCCTTAGTTCTGGAGGGAGAGTTTAATGCTCTGAGAAATTGATAAAAACAGCAGTTACTTAAGGCACAAACACAAGCAGTAGGTACAATTCAACATGAAAGATTTATTATTTAAAAAAACTTATCAGTAGAATTTGAAGAGGATATTATAAATTTTTAAAAGGGTTTATATAAATACAAACCTTGCTACCTATGGCATAATCAATGGTTTCCAGATCTCCTCCTGAACTTCTTACCAAGACAAGGATGTCTGCCATTAATGCTATTTTTTAACATTGTACTGAAGATCATCAACATCATGGTAGAGCAAGAGAAAGACTTTCAAATGTGAAGGACTAGACAAGAAGAAACAGAACTATCATTTGCTGATGAAATAATTATATATGTAGAACCCCAAAAGAATCTTCAGATAAGTTGTAACAAAGACAATTTGCTGAAATCAAGCATATATTTACTTACAATTAATATATCGAAAAGCTAAATGTTAGGTCATTTAATTTATAATAACAGCAAAATAAATGAAATACCTGAAAAGTTACCTTTCAAAGTTGTACAGGACTTTAATGGAAAAAGAAATGAGACTTAGATGTGGCAGAAAACTTAACGTGGAACATTAGATTGTGTTTAAATATTTGGAAGATTTAATATTCGAAAGATGCTTATTCTTCCCAAACTGGTTTATAGATTCAATGTAATGTCAATTAAAACCCTTAAAGAAGGGGGTGTGTGAGTGTTAGTGTGACTTGAGAAACTGCTTCTAAAACTTATGTGGGTAAGCAAAGGAGTAAGAGTAACTGAGACACTAGAAAAATAACAGTTTGAACATATATGCTTTAAGGAAAATCAATATTTTTGTGAAGTTATACTAATATGGACAATGTGGCTTTGGTGAAAAGTGAGCCAAGAGGCCAATAGCAAACAATAAAATTCAGAAACAGAATCATGTACATATGAACCCTGAACTACTAAAGTATACTACTTTATTTCATTAAGGTAAATTTGGTGTCTTCAATAAATGGTGCCTGACTAATTGACTGACTGTATGGAAAAATGAAATCCTATTTCTACCACACTTTATATACACAATATATTGTCTTTTGTTTAAAGATCTATCTGAGAGGGATAAACCCATAGAAATGTATTAGGTTAGCATTTCAAAAAAATATCTTTAGGTTCTTAGAAATAAAAAAAAATGAAATTTATTTAGTAATAAGAGTAGTAATTGAGCTATATTAAAATAAGAACTCCTATGACATCAAAGTTAATAAGTAAAAAGAAACATACAAAGAATGAAAAATTCAAGCTGTAGAATAGAAAAAGTATGCAGAGCACATGCAACTGTCAGAGAGAATGTGTAAAGAATTAGATACATTCTCAAGAAAACTACAGAGCACCTAATTTAAAAAATGGTCAAAAGATCTGAATTTGTCCTTCCAAACTGGCCCTAACCGTATGAAAAGGTGTATAAGATCTGGTAATAAAGAAAATGAATATTGGGCCTCCCTGTGGTGCAGGGGTTAAAGTCTCAGCACGGTCAGGCTGTCGCCAGCCACTGCAGCCTGAGTTCAATCCCTGGCCAGGGAGCTGACCCACATGGTGCAGCAGACCTCTCCTGTCTTGCCTGCTGCTCCCTTCAGCAGTAGATCTGCCTGTTCTGCTCCCCACTCTGTCTCTGGTGAATCCTCTCACCCCTTGCACCTCTGGCCTACACCCCAGTTCTTATATGCAAAAATAAAAATAAATATTTTTTAAAAAATGAATATTGAGAGCATGATGCAAATTAGAGTGTCAAAATTTTTAAATATTGGACAATACCAACTTCAGTAAGATGTGAAATACTGGAAACTCTCATTCACTATTGGCTGGAGTGTAAAATGTTAAAATCAGGGGAAGTGGTCGGGCAGTATTTCCTGAAGTTGAAGATTTCTGTGTCCTAGATCCAGGCTTTCTCCTGCTAGGTGTGCATAGCAGAGAATCTCTCCTACATGTGCACGGATAGGACATGTGTGAGCAGCGTCACAGTAACACAGACTGGGGATGTGACAGAGACATCTCTATAGAACGGGGGGGGGGTGTTCCCTGCCTCACCTGGTGACTAGCAGAACTGAGCAGCCAGGGCCAGCTGTGGAACATGCAGGTGAGGGGCTCGGGAGGGGAGTGTGGAAGAGGAGGCATGCGGCTTCTGGACCAGGATGAGGAGCAGACACACAGAGAGAGGGATGTAGAGGCCCTTGAGAGAGACACATGGGTGACTGACGCACTGGGAGGCTGACATTGGCAGGCATTATCTTGGTTTGTACTTTGATTTTGCTCCTTTCACCCCCTTTTCTATGGTTCCCCACCAGATGGTGCCTTAGAGTTGTGGCAAGCTTTGGGACCCATGTGGCCCCTCTTTGGGACATTTACCCACGAGGGGATGGGAACCTTGCATGCTTTATTAGGAAACTATTGTCCTTTCTTCTTGTTTCTCTGGATGCACAATAATTCTATTAAAGCTCTTTCCTACTAAGAGTATGCTTTTTCTTTGTGCCCATGGATGGCTGGGCCCCTTTAGAGTATGCCAGTTTGGGCATTCTGAGCTATCTTTGGGTCTGCTTTCTAACAGGAATACAACTGTTAGAAGAACGTTTTTACCATCTGCGTTGTCAGGGGATTCTAAACTAAAAAGAAAATAAATGAACATCATTTACATGCTGCTGAAAAATAAACTAGGCACTAATGTCATGGAAGGTCCTCAGGGAAACAATGTTCCTGACCTTGGTCAGCATCTGCTGAGCCCAGTGGATGAGAAGGGGGTGATTGGACAGAGGTGGTGGCCGGCTTGGGGGTTCCAGAAATGCTCTACTGCTTGATCTGGGTGCTAACTTCACAAGCTCTATCCTCTGGAATCATTCATTAAACTTTGCATATATATTTCACATACCTTTAAATATAGATCGTACAATATGAGCATGTCAGGAGCAAGGAAGGCAGGGAGGGGAAGGATGGGAAGAGGGGAGACTAATCTGATGCAAATGTCAGAGCCCATTCCCCCCTAGAGTCGGTATCCAAGCTGTTTTGATTTGCTTGTTGTTTGGATGATTGGATATGTCATAATCACATCATCATCCTGGATCCCTCCTCCGGAACACTCAAGGACACTTCACTCTGAACGGACACTGTAAGGAACATTCCAAATGCCAGATTCCATACTGACCTCAACCTCTCACCTCTGATCTAGATAAACTCCAAGCCAACGTGCCAACACTGCTTTGGATTTCAAGAACCTGAGCCTGCACTCTGCCTCTATGAGGAACTGCCAATGTTTTGCCCTCAGGCAAAGGGGAAACCTGATTTCTTTCCCCTGACCACATCGCGGAATGGCCAATTCCAGCAGTTAAGATCTCACCCCCACTGCAGTTGCTAATTAAAAACACATTCAGTCACCTTCTCTCTCTCTCTCTCTCTCTTCCCCCTCATCGTTTCCTTTTACAACACCCAGTCATTTCTGATTACCCTTCTCTGTGATACCAGCCCAGCCTTCATATTTGTTTTGGAAATAAAATGTCACTTTTTCCCTACTCCACCAGCTTATTTATTATCAGGATAAGGAATGAAACATCATTATCTTCTACAATATCTGGTTTTGGGGCGGGAATTCATTTTTCAGTGAACTGTAGTAATTTTATACACATTTTAAGAGCAGTCACTTTCTACTAACACAATCGGGAAACAAACAAATATCGTGTGACTCTGTGGAATGTAGATCACATGGCTGTGTGTAATGCTGGTCATGTGACTGTGTGTAATGCTGGTCACATGACTTGTGGGATGTTGGTGCTGTTCTTGGTGTCTCTGGAGCTTCCAGCATTGGGGAAATAACGACACAAGGACCAGCCACTCATATTCAGCTCTCCACTCACCATAGGAGTAGAATGAGTGGGTGAATATCTGTGTTCCTAATGCATGTACAAAAATATTGTTAGATAATACAAAAATATCATTAGAACGTTCTGATTTACACACAGATCTATTTTATTCTTCAGGCTTGTTCCAGCTAAAATGAAAATAACAAACATCCTACTAATTACTAAGCCACCATATCAGGGACTGCACTCGTGGCTTGACAACACACACTTCAATTTGACCTTCAGTACTTCCACATGGATGGCTGTCCCCTTGCAGATGAGGAAACTGAGGCCCCAAGACTAATGCAAACCTCAATTATGGTGCAACTGCTGCTGCTCCTTCCAGAACTGGGTCAAGTTCCTGCTCTCAGCTCCAGGTGACTTCTCTGACCTGGCTGACCCAGGGACTCCTTGTTCTCTGAAAGGAAGGTTCTCACTGTTCACCCACACACAGCTCCTCTGAGCTCCCACCAATCTTGTCTCACATGCCTCGTACTGTTTTATTATCATTCACATTTTCTTGGAATAGTTACTTGATTGAATAAGAGGCCAGACAGGCCTGTTTCTGACTTTTGTTTCTTCTCATCATTTAACTCAGAGATGACCTCATGATAGAAAAGCAGTAGATGTTTTATGAAAAGGGGGGATGCTTGTATGAATGCACAAAAGCAAATGTGGAAGGGTAATAACTGAAAGTACGAGATAATTTCCTCAGCATCCACCAGCAGATGTGAAGGGAAGACAGAGTGGTACGGGGGAAATTTCTATATAGTTCCACCTGCATCTCATTTATACGGGGTCGCTTAGCAACTGTCACAGGCCATTCTGCACTGTCCTCCATGGGCTGAACTTTAAAGGATCTTTTCCCTCAAATAGGAAGTTTTATAACTCTGTCTTAAATATTTAACCAAGTCTGGAATATTATTTTGAACCACCAAAATGAAAATAGTGACAGAATTGTATAAGTTACAGGAGCATTGAAAAAAAGTGGGCATGTGGGATGGAAGAGTTGGAAATAAAATTCCTAAGATTGCTTGCTACCTACGGAGCCCTTAGCAGTGACTCCCGGTCCCAGCACTTCCCTCATTGGTCAATGTACACACGGATGGAGCGTTCACTTCGAGTCCACGTTAGTGAGGTTCCCTGTCAATGGTGTTTCTCATTTGCTTTAAAATTCCGTCATTTTTTCCAAAATCCCTCCAGAGAATCTCCCACACCAAAAATTAAACTCAAGGAAAGTTTCGCTTTTTGCAATTTAGCTGTTTGGAGTTTTTTTCATGCATGGGCGCACCCACCCCGTCCCACTCCATCCTAAATTGAGTTTGAGGCTTTTTTGTTTTCACTCTTGCATAACATGAAAACGAGTGAACACATTCTACTCAAAATTTCCATCTTCAAATCTCCTAAGTGGTGTGAAAAATCCTGGAAAATCTCAGAGAAAAGAGGACACTGGGGAAAATCAGGACAAGTGGAAACAGCAGGGAGGGATGTAACCTAATGTCTATGTCAACACAACCACATTCCCCAAAGGTGTCCCTTCTCCAGTGAGACTGTGCTGCTGGGCAGGAACACAGAGTCTCTTCCCAGCAGTGAACTGGGAGCCATCCTATACCCACCCAGCACGCACCCAGCACCCAGCACCCAGCACCCACCACGTGCCAGCTGTGCCCATCAAGGTCTCTAGTCCTGGTGCTCAAACCCCATCACGTGGTCTAGAGTCCATGGAAAAATGTATGTCCCAAAGAAGCATTGGCTCCAAAATCAAAAACTAAAAACTTGAAATCAGTACAATCAATTTAATACTTAGAAAACAGAATACTGTTACTCAGTGACATAGAAGTAAATCTATATCTATACACACACATATATGGCTGTCGGGGTATCCACATATAAATAAATATGCATAAGTACATAATATTTCATTGAGATGTGGGTACATTTCAATAGGTTTGATATGATGTGGCTTGGGTTTTAAGGGATGGCCTTGGGGAGGTCCTGACAGTATGCAAATATTGCACTTCATTATCCCTTTGTTCAGATAAATTAATATGCTAAGTATGTGTCACTTAAAGAAAAGCAAATAAACTTCCCTTTATGCTCAGTTCTTGAAGGTGCATCCCTTACCCTCAAAGAACACAAAAGTAGGGTTGAGGTAGCCAGTCATCTTAGAAAAAGATAAATCATGGTATAATTTTAAAAAGATTAGTGCCAAATGAGTGATATATACAGTTGGGAGCAAATGAAGGGAGAGCTTTGGGGAAGAACCAAAAAGTCCTCAAGGAGGACTGAGAAGGTGGGTAAAGGAGATAACTGAGGGGGTATGAAAGGCAGAAGTGGGGGCTTGAGTGCAAGCTACAGCCTGAAGATCTCTGGTGAACCTGAGTGTGTCCCTTCATAAAGCACATGGAAAAAGGAGTCTCCACTGGTAAGGTTTTCAATATTCAATGACGCAAATATTCATTCTTTAACTTTTTATAAGACAATATTTTCTCTCTCCACCTACAGAATCAAGAGATCTAGTAGATTCCAGAAAGAGCAGCCAGTCTTGGGCCTTCAACATAGGTGATGCTAAGATTTGAAACTTTTGACCTGCCCACCACTAAAACAAGACACATTCAGGCTCCCAAAGAACTAGCATGCTCTGGTTCTGTCCTGAGAGGTCAGCAGAAACCTTTTCTTATGTGTTTGCCAACAGATGGTGTCATTTGGGACTCCATGATACCAGGAGAGGAATAGATACTGGGGGGCTTCTCATGGTGACCTTCTACTGGGAAGACTGCTCTCTTTGTTATCTTTGTCTGTCAGGGATTCCTTGCCTTCACAAGAAAGAATAAAAGGACCAAATCTTCTTCTAAACTCCAGTTATATTTTGTCTATATTATCCTGTCAAAAATACTTCATTCCTTGTGCTTGAGTTAATCAAATTCACATTTGAATCACCCCTCAGACTGTGAAATTTGTGAGCAAGGGGTTGGTGAGGGAGATGTCTTATCTACCCTACCCCTAGTACTTTATTAATTCATCTCTGTTTCTGTTATTGAAGATCAGAAATGTAAGTTCAAGAAACTACTATGACGATCAGAGGTTTATTGTTATATATTACACTCAGGGTGAGTGTTAGTACTTACTAGCAGGTCTTCTGTGAGAGAAATAAATGGCAAAAAAAAACTGAAAAAAAAATAGTATGTGAATAACATACTCACAAATGACTATGTATATAGTTATAATTCAGACATTCACATTTATATGAATTTTTATATACTCACATAAGTATTTCACATATGTGGAGAGAGCAAACTTTAGGTTAATATAATTTCTAGAAGTCAGACATTCAATTTCCTATATTTTTACAAGGAGTAATAATGCTGGCACATCTATAGTGCAAAAATTGTTGTGAACTACTTATTTACACACACACTCACCCTGAGTATAATATATAACAATAAACCTCTGATCGTCATAGTAGTTTCTTGAACTTACATTTCTGATCTTCAATAACAGAAACAGAGATGAATTAATAAAGATAATTGGATCAAAGAACACAACAGGGTCCAAACCCAGGCTCCCCAGCAGTTGGTTTGGCAATTTTGAGAAGACACTCATTCCCTTGGATTCATTCTCCCCTGAAGACTGAGAACATGAATGTTGTTGCTATTCTAGTAGCTCCTGTGAATATAACACACAGGCAGCACCACGTTGGCTGATAAGCATCAGATAAACATAGAAAAAGAGCATTTTCCCCTCATACTCAAAACACTTTACTCCTGTAACACCCTCCAAGGCATGGCGTGGAAGGACCACTTCCCAGAGACTGAAAACAAGGGCGTGGGCTCCGTGCTTCAAGGCTAACTCTCTGCCCGAGGTTTCAACTTGTCCTGCATGCACAATGGATTTTAGAAACAAGAGATCACCTCATGCAACCTCTGATCACTTCCAAATTAAGAAACAGTTTCAGTAAATGAAAGTGACATTTCCAAGCTCAGAGAATGGGGAGCCCTCCTCTGGGCATCTGAACAAGCCCCAATTCCTGATGTACTCCTTTTCCTGGGCCACATGGTCTCAGGAGAGAACATGTTCCTACATCTGAACTTGTCTGCAGTTTCTTTTTTTTTAACATTTATTTTTACTTATTTATTCATACAAGAACTGGGGTGTAGGTCAGAGGTGCAGGGGGGTGAGAGGATTCACCAGAGACTGAGTGGGGAGCAGAACAGGCAAATCTACTAGAAATACACTGCTGAGGGGAGCAGTGGGCGAGGGAGGAGAGGTCTGTTGGGCCATGTGTGTCTGCTCCTTGGCTGGATTCGAACTCATGCCTCAGTGGCTGGTGATAGCTTGATAGCACTGAGACTCAACCCCTTGCGCCACCAGGAAGGCACTAGAGTTTCTTTTAATCACCTTTATGGTGAACAATAAGTCTGACTAGGGTTTTGTGGGAAGGAAGCTTAGTCCACATAACCCTGCTGGTTTTTACACTGCACACCATGAAATTAGGCTAACAGAGGTTGAGATATGTGGAGTCTGACAGAAAAGCGATGAAAGGGTTGTGGGATTACGAAAGTAGCTGTATCCCTGCCCTCCCCCTTTAGCAGCACCCCCCACCATATTGGTACATGATTAACACTGGATGAATCTACATGGACACACCATCATCACCCAGAGTCCATCATTTACATTAGGGTTCACTACTAGGGTGAACTAGCAGTGAACTAGTAGTTCACTACTGGAACTGTCCATTCTATGGGTTTGGACACATAGTCATCAGTACGGTATCATATAGAGTAAGTTTACTCTCCTAAAATTCCCCTGTCTTCTGAAATTCACTCCTCCCTGCTCCCTACCCCCAACAACCATGGGTATTTCTATCATCTCCACAGTTTTGCTTTTCCATAATGTTCTATCTTTGGAATCTTCCAGTAAGAAATTTTTCAGATTGCCTCCTTTCATTTCGCAGTGTGCATGGACATTTTCTCCATGGCTTTTCATGGCTTGTTCATTTCTTTTTAGTGCTGAATAATGTTCCAGAATCTGAATGTACCAGTTTATTTATCCATTCACCTAACTGAAGAACATCTTCTGTTTATTTATCCATTCACCCACCAAAGAACATTTTGGTTTTGGCAATGACAAATAAAACTTCTCTAAACATCCAAGTGCAGGTTTTGTATAGATCACATTTTCAGTGAATTTGAGTAAACCTTGTGTGCAATTAAGAGAATGCATGTACTAGTCCTTGACTTTTCTTAGCACATTGTTTAAGAATAACTTTGGCTGCACAGATCGACAAAATACAAACGCTTTCATCAGGTAGAAAGTTTATCAGAAAAAAATAGTTTGGTGGTGTTGTGCTCACTCTGAGGTCATTGAAATCTTAGTCTCTTTTTATTGTCCACTTTCTTAGCATAGAGCATCCATTCTCAACTTTCCTTCATGGTCAAAAGTTGTAAGTCTTAAGTTATAAGCTGTAGTTTTACCTACATTCTAGAGAGCAGAAGGGAAGAGGGAGAAGCAAAGATTCTCACATCTTTCAGCTGAGGCAGCTCCAGAACTTTCTAGGAAGATCTGTCTACCCCTTTCATGCCTTTTTTGACCTTGATTTTTTTCTCATTGGTCACTTACAGTTGCAAAGTAGGCTTTAAAATGTAGTCTTTCAACTGTACATATGGCTGCGCTGATAAAGTCAGGCACTTGTGAACAAAGCAGAGATGGAGAATGAATATTATTCAGGCATCTATGTGCCCTCTATAGTGTAAGTCACAGTACACAGTCAAAGCATTGTTAACAGGTTGACATGATTCCCTAAAGTAAGCGATATGATTCCTTTCATTAAAAAAAAAAGAGTAATATTTCTGACCAACATTTGTATGCTGATTTATAGTTTACCAAGAACATTAATATCTATTTGATTCTCACAAAATAATGAGAAGTAAATATTTTGTGGACATTATGAAAGAATGAAACCAGCTCAGAAAAGTTTAGTACCTTGTGGTTAACCATGTGGCAAACGAATGCCACAAGATTTAAACTGAATGTGACCTACTCAAGAGTTCAAGTTCTTTCACTGAAAATTGATTAACAAGCTTTCAGTTCTCCCTAATTATATTTTAACTAGTGAGTGATGATTTTCCACTTATTCTGTCCTTCAGTTGTAGCCAATTATTTCTTTTTAAGGGCATTTTAAAAATCAAAATTGTTTAATCTAGGCTAGAGAAAGGATGGAATGGAAAGTAAAAAAAAAGGAAGAAAACTAACTCACAGAAATGACTTCATTCCTCCACACCCCCCAAAAGCCTGTTGAGTAGGTGATACCATTCTGCAGACAATGAAACTGGGAGCAAATAAGAGAGGTGGGACTCTTGCAACCTCCCTCTTCATAGGTGATGGGGATTTGAACCCAATTCTTTCTGATGATCTGGATTACAATTTCAGTCATATCTCAAAATATGCAGAAGTTTATTTCCTAATTATTTATCCATATATGGAACAATCACATAGGAGCAAAATAAAGGAGAAGTTATGTCATTTGACTAGTAGAACTCCTGAATAACCAAGCGAAAATCAAACACTGAAAAATCTGATATATTTGTAACTGATTCTTCAGGAAGACCTCAAATGTCCCTTTGTCTTTGTTGACTTAAAAATCCACTGCACTTTTTTGTTTATTTTTTTTTTCTATTGAAGTAATGACAACACTGTAAGTGATTCAGAAGTATAGGTTTACACCTCTTCAGATGTATGTCACTGCAACGCAGCTATCACCAAAGCACCAGAATCCTCCATCATAATCCACTGGGTCCCCTCCCTGCTTTAGCCCCCAATCCCATATCCTTCCCCCTGGTAACCTCAATTCTGCAGCCAAATTTCTAGGGTTTGTTTTGGTTTAATTTTGTCCATTCCTTTGTTTTGTTTCTGTATATTTGTAGGGTAAGGAAAAATATCAGGCTTGTCTGCCCTCCTGCCATCAGGATAGATGATAGATCCTTGAAGTCCTGAATGCATGCCTGATGGCGGGCACCTGGAGTAGGGTGTGGGCATAGGTAGATGGGATTCAGCTGGGCTAAGACTGTGCTTTTAAGGGCGGCGTCACGGGGACACCAGCAGCAGCAGAAGCAGAGAATGCCAGAGAGCCCAGATAGAGTGAGGATTTGCCCCCAGCACCCCTGCCTGCCATATGCCTGGTGAACCCCAATAAAAGACCTGCAAAAGCCACTAAGGACTCTGACTGTTCCTTTACCCGGTTTGCATGGGATCAGAAAACCTGCACTGGTCCAGTCCTGCCCTTACAATATTCTACATATGAATGAAATCATCCAGTATTTGTCTTTCTTCTTCAGACTTGTTTTGCTTAGCATAAACGCCTCCAATTCCATCCATATTTTCTCAAATGACAAGATTTCATCTTTTTTATCTGAGTAATAGTCCATGTTGTGTGTATGTATAATAGATATTACATACCATGGATATTATATATTATAGATTTATATATAACAAATATATATTCCACATCTTTTTAATCTACTCACTATCGTTGGGCATCTAGTTGTTTTAATAAATTTACTATTGTAAATAGTGCCCGATGAACATGGGAAAGCACATATATCTTTGAATTTGTGTTTTTGTATTCTCTGGGTAGATCTTAGGAGTGGAATTGCTGGATCGCATGGTATTAATATTTTGAGAAACGCCCATTTTATTTTACATAGATCCAGGACCATTTACTTTAAAGGCAAGAGCTGTGCATGGTTTTCTCAATTGATGCCCTAGTTGGAAATTCCAGTAATAAAACTGAACACTTTGTATATGATTAAAGGCACTAAATGTTGTATAGGACATGCCAAACAAAAAATGTTGTTTATCTTAAATTCAGATTTAACTGACTATCCTGCATTTTTGTCTACAAATTCTGACAACCCTATATGTGACATGTGTGTGTTATTATCTCATTTAATTCTTGCAACAAGTCTTCAAAGGGTTAGATAAGGTGATGGATAACCAGAGAGATTAACTTCACATAATTAGAAAATGGTCTCAGGACTCACATATGTCCATTCCACAGCTTATGGACATACATATTTTCTCAAAGTCTGCAAATGAAAACAAACTTGCCATCCTCTAACAATTAAAGAAGTTAACTATTGATTGATTACCTTAGCAGAGGGGCGGGACCAGATGAAAGCCAACGAACCCAGAATCTGTTTCCTGAACAATGGTTAAAGCATGTGATGTTTTTAATGTCTTCCAGATCATTAAGAGAAAGAACAAAAAAGCAAGGATGTGTGCTGTCTCTTGAGAACCATTAAAGCCGTGGTTCTCTGCAGGGGGTAATTTTGCACCCAGGGGGACATTGGCAATGTCTGCAGACATTTTTGGTTGTCACAACTGGGGGTGCTACTGGAATCTAGTGGGTAGAAGCCAAGGACACTAACCATCCTACACTGCACAAGACAGCCCCCACAACAAAGAATGATCCATTCCCCAAATGCCAGTAGTGCTGAGGTTGAGAAACCCCAAATTAAAATAATCTGTTGCTGTTTTAATGTTTTTCTTTGGATTCTAAGTTGTTAGACTGCTTACAAAGAACAGGGAGATGGGGTTTGGAGTTTCTATGAAGAGTGAGTTCTACATCTCAAACAGTCACAAAACCAAAATTTCTTCATGTTCTCTGGAGCAGGAGAGGTACCAGAGTCTTTTAGAAAGCAGTACCTTCTTCCATCTCCAAAACATCTTTAGAAATGAAAGCCAGTCTATTCAGAGTTTTTCTTCCAGTGTTTTCTGATAGTTGGGTTTTTTCTCTTGGTGGTGAGCTTGCATTGGTGTTAAGTGTGGACTATTCTGCACACAGCAATCTTAACCGAGGATTAAAATTCATTTTGGACAACTCAGTTCCAAAGTTCACACAGAAGGAACATGAGCAAGACTGAGATTCAAGTTTCATGGTCCACATGTGTGCCTCTGACCTCAACCTCACTGCCTTTCTACACAGACGACGAGAGAGTTGTAGCTAGAGGACACAGGATGCGTAGAAAATTCATGGAGGATGGAGTCACACAGACTAAATTCAGTCTCTTCCCTTCTGGCTGGGCAAGCTTGGATGTTTTGGGAACTCCTCTAAACACCACAGTTGTCATCTACAAAATACAAGCAATTTTAATCACCTTACCAGGTGATGGAAAGAACTAAATAAGGTGGTGGAAAGAATTAAATAAGATAACATTTCTTTAAAATTGTTTTATAGATTGTAAAACATCACTAGAACAGATTAACATCCTCACAGGCTATCTGTAAAGCGAGTTTTGGAGCATATGTGTTCAGTTAAAGCAACTTTCTGTGTTTGTAGTTTCTTCATTCTATTGACCAAGTTGATTTTATGTTTCCCCCTAACTAAAGGAAGAGGAATATTTTGTGAAATTTGTTTGTTTAAACACTTTCTCTCTTTCTGCAAGGCGGGTGGTTAGAGAGAGCAAAATAACTCTTTCCTCAAACAAACAAATTCAAGAAATACCCAATTCTGGTTGACAGAACTTGGTAAACAATGGCCAATTTTTAAATGTTGATGGCCTTGGGGGTACATTTGATTGTGAGCTATGCCTTTAGCATCTCTTGACAGATGAGAGAATTTGTAAAGTGAGAAACACCAGACTGACCTTGGCTGTGTTACCAAACTCACAAAGGACACACTCGAAGGGAGGAGGCGGATCTCTCCCAGGGACCTAAGGAGGGTTCCCAAGACAAACACTTCAGGGGCTGGATTCTTGAGAATTTTCTTAGAGGTTTCCATAAGGGTCTGATACATTCCTTTGGTCCACATCAGAGTCACAGGACATCCAGAGCCAGAGGTGCTGACATCTAAAATGGAGAGACACATGTCAAGAATCTAGAAATAGTCCAAAGTGGGATTTAGACATGTTTGCTCTTTGCCTTCTTACCACCTAATTCTTTGCAACATACCAAATTGTGTTATTGTCTTCATCTGGGTCATTCTTCTCCATGAGACTGTGGACCCCTTGGGGACAGGTAGAATTCTTACATATTCTTTGAACTTCAGTGCTTTGCATGCATTTCTGTTATATAATTTGTGTCCAGCAAATAAGACAGAAGGAAGAAAGGATGAAGGGAGAGAGGGAGGGGAAAAGAGAGAAGGAAAAATGGAAAGACAGGAGAAAGCTAGGGATGAGCTCAATTTTCCAAGTTTGATCTTGGGCAAAGAACAACAAAATTTGATTCTTCAATATGCCCAATTAAGACATCAGGTAAACAGTGATTACCTTAAAATAATTGTCTTTTCATGACAACACATGAAATAGACTCTATGTCTACAGGAATTGCCCAGGATCTAGCTCTGCATCATCAGGAGCCTCATTTTTCCTGGTCTGATTTTGTCCCCTAGCTCTCCTTGCCAGCCAGCTTCCCAGAACTCACAGTGCATTTGCCAGTGCATGTTGGCATTCCATTTCATGGTCTGCATTTCAATATGGTGTTCCAGGTCTAGACACCATATCTGTGATCTGATGGGAAACCCCGAAATACCCTGTTCCTCATGGCAGTCCAGGTGCTCACCCATCACCCTGACATCAGGGTCCGTAGTGTGTCCCAAGCCCAGAGCCCCAAGCCCCAGGCCCATGGGCCATGCTCCTCAGCAATGGAATCAGAAAGTAATGTTTTCATACAAGGCCCCTCACCTGAGCGAGCTGGCAATGCCTCCCTGCACCAAGCCACACCCCAGGTCAGCAATGGTCAGAAAGGATCTAACTGCCTTAACTTTCAGCTGATTCAACTGAGGGGAGATTAATGATTGCAGTCAACTTAATACTAAATGCGCTATCTCTGTGTGGCTGGTATTTTATTGGTGATTATTCTTTGATGGGCACAAATTTTCAACCCTGGAGTTTCTCCCAATGGTTATGTTCCTACTACCAGATGAATTTGATTGTATCATAAAAATTTCAGATGACACAATAATAAAATTAAAATTCATCTGAAGCAAGCACTAAAGCCTAGCTCTTGATGTAGATTATTAGGCTGAAGTAACAAAGAAGCCCATCCCATTGGCATTTGGCACAACAGCAATTTATTTCTGAATCACTTCATGGAGCAGCATGGCTCCAGGCCAGAGGTCCAGGTGGTCATTCAAAGATGCCAGGATGGCAGCAGTTCTGCAACCATAACACAGAGCTTACATGTTCTGGCCTGGCCAGGCTTAAAGGTAAAAAGTCCAGAACTGGGAGAGGCACAAATAAATTAATTGACAAGAACTAAATCAACGTGGTCACAACAGGAGCTGGGGTCTAATTCTGTGCTCAGAGAAACCGGGGGACCAGATTTTGGGGTTCAGCTAGTTGACCTCACTACAATAAGCAAACTTCCATCAAAGGTAAAAGAGAGTGATTCATTATAAATAAAGTGGTTTTTCTTAAGAAATGATAAGTGAGGGGCCTTTCTGGTGGTGCAAGGGGTCAAGCACCGCACTATGAAGCAATCCACAGCCTCTGCAGCATGAGTTCAGTCTCCGGCCAAGGAGGTGACACTCATCATGCAGCAGACCTCTCCTGTCTCGCCCACTGCTCCCTTCAGCAGTGTGTTTGAGTCAGTCTGCCTGTTCTGCTCCCTACTCTGTCTCTGGTGAATCCTCTCACCACCCCTACACCTCTGGCCTGTCCCCCAGTTCTTGAATGCATGCATAAATAATTTTTTAAAAAAATGCCTAAAAAAAAAAAGAAATGATAAATGAGGAAAATGTGAAGGTTAGGGAGATAGGAAAGAATTGGGGACAAAAAGAGAAAGTGATGGGGTGGGGAAGACCAGCTTTGCTGTCTTTGCTGTGTGTCTTATCATCAGCTGGGGAAGAATCGCAGCATCTGGGCCTCTCGTTGTCCTCACAAAGGGGTGGAGGAACTCTCCTCTACAAAGGCGATGTCATTTGATATCTTTCTTGCCACATGATTAGACATCAATGTTGTAATTGCCGTCAAGTGACTATGCCCAGCCTGGGTCCAGGAGAGAGGGTATTACTTGCAGATTCAGGAGACTCTCAGGGTCGGCAGTCATTTGTAATGGAGGAGTAAGACTGGCATGCTACCAATCACCCTTTGAAAACATAACTGATGGCACTCTGCAAGATAGGATTTCTATTTTGCAACCCTTTTCTGGATATCAAAAGATGACATCCAAATTCAAAAGGAAAAGTTTGATTTAGGAGTTGAAAAACAGTCAAGTGAATAATAGTAATCACCATGATTACACAAATCCTTAATGTGTCCAAAGGCAGTGAGTTTTAAAAAATCTGCAGGCTTTTGCACATTTTTTTTCTCTTCCTCCACTATTCTCATTCTAAACCCAAGACGTAGGTGGAAAATTTTATTAGCATCTGGGTAAGGCCCCTGCCAGTCTTGAAAACCTTCATTAATCATTGAGATGCTCACCCCAATTTTTTTTTTAAAGAACAATGATTCATCAACAGTTATACAGCAATCAGGGCAAAGGTAACTGGATTTGGAATGTTCAGACTTTCCTGTCTTAAGATTGTCTTCACTTCTGGAATGTAAGACTGCTTTAAGTGAGTATTTGTGTGTTTATGAGAGCGAGGTCGGGGAAGGAAAATAACCTGTGGCTGAGAAGTGATAGCTATGTCAGGATTTCCTTTCCTTTTCATCAGGTTTAGTCTTTAAGCATCTTTACCCCAAAGGAAGAAAAGAGAGGTGCTTCAGAGCCTGGGAAGTGCTTGTATCTCCCCATTTAGTTGGGAGTTCACTGGGTCACAGACTATCCCATACCCTTGATCAGGAATGTTCTAGAAAAAAACAGTGAAAGCAGAAGAGGCAGATGAAGTACTTAGGAAACAGAAGAGAGGTCAGGTAACTCTCCCTTCACAGAAGGCACATTTCATTTTAACTCTCTGTCATGGCACATGTAAATTAAATTGGGATTTTTATACCTTAGTTGATATGAAGTTACTGTCTGATGGAGAGAGCAATCGATAAAATATCTAGAAAAGAAGAGTATTGCAAAACTCTTCCATATCTGCTTCAAAGCTCTGAAAACAAATGGGACATCCCTTGATATGAGAACACAAAATGTTGACAATGAATCAATAATGGGTTATGTTTTCTTCTTTTTAACTTCATTGAAGTTAAAGTTATGCTTTCTTCTGTATGGTGTCAGATGTTCCTCAGAACTTTACAGACTGATTGGTTTATCAGTAAATGAGTTCACTGCTCTTGCTTGTATTCAGACACAGCGGGCTATGCGGCGTGATACCTGGGTGTGTACCTACTTTCAGCTGATGCACCCACCTGGAAAAAGGTGTCCCCAGCCCCATCTTCTGCTCAGGTGTTTGGGGGAGCCGGTCTGTTTAGTCTCCAGGGCTCAGCTACTTCCTCTCCTGTGGGAAGGTGCACAGTCTGGCTTGCTCTCTCCAGTCAGCAGCTGCAGGAAGAAGAAATGGAAACTCTTCATTGTCATGGAGCCTCTTTCGCTGCCAAAGAACAATTGATCCCTGAAACTGCTAGCAGAGGGAAGAGGCTTTCCAAGGACAGCAGAGAAGACAAACTAACTCGAATGATCAGGCTCCCTTGGGACAGGGAGTAGTCTAGAAGCAAACAATAACAGGAGAGCAAGGGGAGGGGGGACGGCTGGGTGAGCAGAATGTCCTGTTCTGGCCCTTTGGGGTAAGGGACGTCGGGGGTTGCTTGGGGAATCTTGCTGACATAACCTGGCACTTAGTAGGAAGCTTTCCGTAATGCAATGTGATTTTATCTCTTTTTAAGCATGTTGCATAAAATGTTATTGGAATTGAAGGTGATCTAATTCCAACCCAGTCATAAATGCTTAAGAAGAAACTGAGAGAAGTAGTCACAGAGATAGGGAGTAATTGCTGCTCTTCAGTGAGCATTATTCTTAGAGATAAAGAAAGGGAGAGATTCCGTCAGAAAACAGAGTAGCCAGATTTGAGAGAAAATTACAGAATTGAAATAAAAAAGAGGCCATTCTGAGGCAAACCATTATGGGGTATGAGCCTTGTGTAGAGTTGTTTGAAGGGAGAAAATCTCTGTGGAATCCAACCAATAAAGACAGCTCCTAGGGGGAAAAATGGGTTCAATAACATGAGTGAAAAATTGAGGTTTTCTACAAATAGTAACAAGGAAAGACTAAGTAACACTACAGACAGAGAAGAACTTAGGATAAGTAAGAAGTGTCCGCATTGGACAAGTTCTAGGTCTTCTAACCCTCTGGCTTACGGTTCCCACAGGAATTGCAATAAGTAGAACCTCAAAGCTCACGTCAGAATTTCTGGTGTTTTATGGGCTATGCCCTAAGTCCCATTTTCTGAATGATGTGTGTCTCACTCAGCATGAGGAATCAGCTCCATGTAGTGCATTTGTCATCTTCATAATGTTCCAGCTTAAAAATCCCCTCTGGTGTTCCTTTAGAATCCAGACAAATGCTAGGCCAGGAGGTAATGGAAGCTCAAGTGAATAGCCTTTAGTTATATTCACACAGGGAAGGCCTTTGACCTTAGCCTACTAAGGAGCATCTCCCACCACAAAGTAGACATTTGCTTCCACGTCAACTTCAGCTGGCTACACAGCTGGCCAGATCTTGAAAAAGGAATGCTTGACCCAGTGGGGACCCTCCAGCTATTCTAGGTGGCCCCACTTGCGACACTGCTTGACAATTTTTGTTCTTCCAAACAAGTGGCGTAAGAGTTCAGGTGTACGTCTAAGTAAAGCAGTGGGATGAGGTGACATTAGACTGGTATCTCAGGAACTGTGGCTGGACATGTTTATGCTGAAGGCAGAGCCTCGCAGACCTGGTCCATCCTGCAGTGGTTTGATGACCTTATGGATAAAACAAACTGTGCACTCACACAAGGTAAATGTTTGGGGATTTCTTATTCATCATTTCATTAACTCCTCAGAGCTCCAGAAAGTAGACATTGCAAACCCACTTCAGAGAGAAGGAATTTGAACCAAGGAAAGCTAAGCATTCTACACAAGGGCACGTAAGTTGTGAAGGTCAAAATTGTTACTGGAGTCTGGGTCTGTCTAAATCAGAAGCCCAGGGGCCTCCCTGGTAGTGCAAGAGGTTAAGTCTTAGCACTGCATCGTGAGTTGGATCCCCAGCCAGGGAACTACCCACATGGCTCAGCAGACCTCTCCAGTCTCGCCCGCCGCTCCCCTCAGCAGTGTGTTTCAGTAGATCTGCCTGTTCTGCTCCCAACTCTGTCTCTGGTGAATCCTCTCACCACACCGCCCCCCACACCCCCACCCACCTCACACCTCTGGCCTGCACCTCAGTTCTTATATGCATAAATAAATAAAAATAAATCTTTAAAAAAATGAAAATAAAATAAATAAATCAGAAGCCCATTGTGTACCAATGTCACCTCAGATAAAAAAGCAAACAAACAGGAGCAAATCAGAAATCCATATTTAGACTACTCATTAGGGCTGAGAGAGAGAGGCAATATAGAATGGTGGTTAGTGTTGTGGTGAGGAAGGAACCAGTGTCTCTATCGAGAGAATAGTTTTCATCTAAACATATTTTTTTAAAGATTTTTATTTATTTATTTATACAAGAACCGAGGTAAGTCCAGATTCGCTTGAGGTTGAGAGGATTCACCAGAAACAGAGCAGGGAACAGAATAGGCAGACTGACGAAATACACTGCTGAGGGGAGCAGCGGGTGAGACAGGAGAGGTCTGCCGCGCCATGTGGGACCCTTGCTGCTGGCTGGGATTGAACCAGCGCTGCAGAGGCTTCGGACAGCTTCACAGTGCAGCACTCAACCTCCTGCACCACCAGGGAGGTCCAACATACTTTTTTAAAGGGACTGAATGTAGTTAGGAGAGACATGAAAGTAAAATATCAGGGTGAGAGTATCCAGGCAGAATGTATCAAGTAGCTATTCTATAGTCATCTCAAAGGCAATTATGCCCTGCCATCTATTTCCTTCGGCACGGTACACTGTAAGACAGACTGTTAAGCTTTATCTTATTGAAGTCAAATAGTTACCTTGTAGGGATGAAATATTGTACATTTTTTATTCCCATAAGTTATGAGGAAGTTTAAAAATTGTCCATTACTCATTATAAATGGCAAAGAGGAATGGCATGAAGCAATTTCTCATTTTTCATTTGGAAATCAGTTTGGAACTAAAATGAATCAACAATGAAATTCATTCACTTTAGATTACGTTGAGGGTGTTAGAGAGCAAACATAGTTGCAAGGTCCCTGGGTCCATCCCTTGGTTCTGGAAGGAACTCCATTACAGATACACATCTCCCTAAACCAGGGTGATTTTACCCCTACCTTCTGACCCCCAGGAGGTCTGAAGACACTTTTGCTTGCACTAGTGAAGTGTGATACTGTTACCTGGTGGGTCAAGGCAAGAAGTGCTGCTAATCGTGCACAGAACAATCTAGAATATCTGACCCCAAATATATCAGCACCAAGGCTGAGACACTTTAACTCACTGGAAGAAAACAGGAGTAGATGAGTAGGACACAGACACTCGAAGGACCCTAATGCTCATCGCTTTCACCTTCCAGATGTAGCAGAGCACAGTCAGCCAAGAAAGGGCCCAGGGTAATCCTTGACCTAAAATGCAATATGTGTTTTACTATGTGTGCCTCTGCGTGGCCTCTGATCACTCGGCATGTGTTTCTGCCACACAATAAAGCCAACTCCTCTTCAACACAGCCCCGAGTTAAGCGCTGCCACTTACAATGCTCTTGTGTCTCTACACCAGTCTTCTAGGCATAATGCACATCTTAAAAAATAATGACTTTCTGGCCAGTGAGTTCCTGATCACAGCCCACTGCAGGAAATTAATAATTTCTCTGAGCAGCTGTTTGAACCACTGACTTCAACAAATGCTATTGTAATATTAAATTGCAGATTACTATCTTTGAGGGAAATAATCTCTTTAAAATTGTCCATTCTCTGGTTTTAATGAGAAAACTAGCCATTTGGAGGTTGATGCCAAAATAAAGAATTCATTACTTCTTAGAGCCTCCATTCCAGGTGAGAAGGAGGTGTCAGGATTTATAGTACATCTAACTCAATTCTGTATCCAAAGAGATTTGGGGAAACTGAGGCACACTCATGCAAAGCAGAAAAAAGGACAAGTGTCTGGGAGCAGTAGAGGGGCCTCTGCACCCTTCTCAACCTTCTCCTGTAAGACCCTTCCCAGCCACCTCAACAGAGGCTTTAAGACAGTGCTAGGGAGAGGCTGGGAAACCTGCCCATCCCTTGTGCCCACTGACTTAAAGACAACTTCAGGCTCTCCACATGGTGGGGGAAGAAATTTGAACAGGCCTGGATGAACGTGCATCCCATGCAAGTGAGTGAGATCACACTGATTAGCAACAGAAAACCTGTATTAATCCCACAGTTGCCTGTCAAAGCACAATGCCACCCTTTGCAGTCACTTCCTATTAGGTGGCCAGTGGCTTCCAGAAAAGGAGACAGAGCTCTGTGCTGGGAGCTAGCACCCAGAGTCTCCCCAGTCCCCTTCCCAGCTCATGTGGACCCTTTGCTTCCTGCTCCTGGTTTCCTCCTTGGTCAACAGGCAAACTTTGGTCTGTGGCCCCTGAGCTGCCCAGCCTGACTCTCCAAGGCACATGGGTCTGAAGCCTTGGCCTTCCCCCCTCCCACCTCCCCCCTTGTCTCAGGAGAGCCTGGGAGGGTGGGCCCCCTACTGAGCTCATTTGAGGCGGGGGTCCCTTCGGGAAGGGTGAAGTTGAAGCTGGTCCCAGGGTCAGAGTAGCATTAGAGGCAGCGGGTGAGGGATGGACGGAGCCATGCCAGGAGGAGAGACTGGTGAGAGCAGAGGGAAAGCCCCGCTCTCAGCCCGGGCAGCAGGAGTAGAGGCGAGCGATGGGTGCGTAGGCGGAGAGGTGGGTTGAGGTCAGAGCACAGACCGTGCTGACTGCGGGCCAAGAAACCTGGGCTTCATGCTCCTGCCACTTACTGTGAGCGCCTCTTTAACACCTCGTCCCTTCAGCTGTGGGATCCTTAAAGTCACACTCTGTTCTCGCATCGTCTGCTCCGGCCTCAGGTGTGGCCTGGTGGATGTGGGTGCAGAAGTCGGTCTGCCCTTGTGGACATGGCTGCTCCCAGAGGCCACCCTGGTGCCTGCAGAGGACCCAGCGTCAGCTGTGAACCAGGTGCTCAACATGGAGTAAGAAGGGGCATTGAGCTGCTGGCCTGGCTGAGAAGCAGGTGAGACGCCTACAGGCAGCCCCACCTTCATTTTATGCCGGTAGCTCTGAGTCTGTCTGCTTTTACCCTCATCTGAAAAAACAACTTCCAAAGTGAACCCAGGGACAGTGAGGCTTTTGCGGAGTGTCCCACATCCTCATTAGCTCCTCTTGTCTGGAATCTTATTCTAGAGCAGGATCAGTACCCAGAATTAGTAGGAGCTGGACAGAAGTGAGGCCCTGTGCTGTTCCCAGGACAGAGTCTTGTTGGGCAACAGGATCAAAGCCTGGATGGACGAGGAGGAAGGCCTGGGTCCCCCAGATCAGAGAGACGAAGCTGCTTGGCTTCATTTCTGTCTCCAAAACTGTCTCTGGTAACCAAAAGCAGGTTACCCTACTCTGAACCACCTGGTCCTCCACTCTCCTCCTTGAAGTGGAGATTATACATCCAGTTTGCAGGAATGTTGCAGGGACTAATTAAGCTCACATACGCGTATGACTCAACAGTGGATGCTTTGGGGACACGCCTGGATGCAGGCTCCGCAAAGAATCTGGGACCTTCCTTCAGCCCATTGAGTTCAATACTTAAAGCAAAGGCCCAGCTGAATCTGCCTCAAGGCTCTACATTCTCATTGGTTTTGTAGTCAGTTGACTGCAAGGCTGTCTCTCCAGTTATTGGGCCCCCCAAAACTTTCTGTGTCTGAGTCCTTGGCTTTGAGCACAGTGCCTATAGGCAGGAAATTATAAAATTACAGTGAAGATCAAGAGCTTTAAAAAAAAAAAAAAAAGGAAATGCCCTCTCTTTATAAGGCAGGACTTTTCTCCAATTCCTTTTGACCACCCCACCCTACTCAACATCTTAGGAGAAATGATCTGTGACTGTAATTACCCTTCTTACAAGGCTCATGCTGGGCTCTCAGAATCACCTGCCAGCTGATCACATCTGGCACGTGACCTCACTTTTCCAGGCTGCAGTTTCATCATCTGTGGTCCCTTTCTGGTCTTGCAAAATGTTCTTCTGCATCTTTTACAAGAATATGTTGGACCAAAGTTCTTAGAGGCACCAATTGTCAGACCAAGAAGAAACAGCAAGCTCATGTGACTCAGCCTCCTTCGCTTTCCTGGGATCAAGTTCCTTTCTGAGAGTCTGATGAAAAGTGGGGATATTCAAGCCGGGCGAACACACCAACAGACATAATTCTGCAGATGATGCCAGGACATCTGGTTCTCTCGCCTCCTCTGAATACCCAGCCTAAACACCCGGAATCCGAGATATAAAGTGGGGAAAGGTCCCCATAAATCTGTGAGCATGGCTTCAGTGCTCCTTCAACATTTGCAGTGATCCTCCCCCTCTTATGCAACCACCTTGCATCACCATCCCGACACATGTTAGCATCCATTTTCTTGCAACAACTTCATAAACTGGGTCAAAGTGGGATTGTTATCATTGTATGAACATAAGACTATAGTGACTATAACTAACTTCCTCCAGACCCCAGAATAAACTGGAAATACAGGGTGGACCTTAAACTTGACTATACTGATTCGAATCCACTTTCTCTGTCACACCAAGGTTCTGTGTCAGCTCATGCACTGCTGGGCAGAGTCGAATGTGTCCGGGGAGGAGCTGGACAAAGACCCACAGAACAATGCAGGAGGTTGACGGGGAGAATCTAGAAAGCTTCAGGAGTCTTGAATGGGGTGGTAGAAGGGGCAAGGAAATGTTCACATGGACCATGGCGTGTGACTGACATATTATTCCTGGCACAGTAAAAGCACAACAGATGCCCCTGGAGCTGGGGATGAGTGCAAATGGGAGCCCCCAGTCAGTGAAACAAATAGAATCATGACATTTCTATGACCTGAAAGAGTTCTACCATCAACATCAGCTCGATAAATCTGTATGTAGCTATATATGTAATTATGCTATTTACATATAAGATATTTATTTTTACACTTATTCATTGTAATCATTTATTACTCTGTTAACTATATTTCTAAAACCAAGGCCCTGCTCTATACACTATATATTCTGGTGATCTGTTTCAGAAAAGTTTCCATCATTTCTCCCGTCCCCATTTAAGTAAATTTAACATCCAGACCACATTCAAAATTTCAAGTTTCCCCAAACCACCCCTTCCACCTCAATTATTTACAGATGACTGAAACAAACTAGTTTCTAATCCAGGATCTTAATGTACTCTGACTAGTTATTCTGAGGTGGCTAATGTTTGCTTTAATATTTCTCAACAGCTAGTGTCCTTTGGGGGAAATTCTTTCTTACAGCAAATACTATGAGACAGCAAGGGGGCAGTTTATCACTAGGAAAATGAGCTTTCTGTTTATTGGGTCATTCAAATTTAACCACCTGCCAGCAAAGATAACATCACACTTAGTTGATCTTGGTCACATGTGAGAATGTTTCAAATTTAGTCATTTATAACTACAACCTGGTGAAGATTCTAGAGTTTAATTTACAGCAAAATAGATTCCCACCTGAGTTCCGAGCACTTGGAAAAAGAGCGTTAAGAATTAAGTGTAGTAAAGAGCTGATGAGACTCATCAAAACCAAAGTAAATAATCCAGACAAAAAATGGGCAGAAGAGCTAAAAAGAAACTTCTCCATAGAGGAAATGCAAATGGCCAACAGGCATGTGAAAAAATGTTCAACATCACTTGTCATCAGGGAAATGCAAATCAAAACTACCATGAGATACCATCTTACACCAGTGAGAATGGCACATATTAAAAAATCGAGCAACAACAAATGCTGGCAAGGTTGTGGAGAAAAAGGAACTCTCCTGCAGTGCTGGTGGGAGTGCAAACTGGTCCAACCACTGTGGAGAGCTGTGTGGAGATTTCTGGACCTACTAAACATAGAGCTTCCATAGGATCCAGCAATTCCACTCCTAGGTATTTACCCAAAGGACACAGAAACATTAATTCCAAAGGGCACCTGCACCCTGATGTTTATAGCTGCACTATTTACAACAGCTAAGCTTTGGAAACAACCCAAATGCCCAAAAATAGATGACTGGATCAAGAAGATTGGTACATATATACCATGGAATATTACTTAGCAATTATAAGGGGCTGGACTGGACACAGTGCAGGTTTTCTGATCCCATGCACACCGGGTAAAGGAGGAGTCAGAGTCCTCAGTGGTTTTTTGCAGGTCTCTGGAGTTCGTTCTGCTGCTTCTCGGCTTCTCTTTCGGCTTCGGCTTCTACTGCTGCTGCTGGCGTCCTCATGACGCCACCCTTAAAAGCACAGTCTTAACTCAGCTGAATCCCATCTACCTATGCCCACACCCTACTCCAGGTGCCCGCCATCAGGCATGCATTCAGGACAAGGATCCATCATCTATCCTGATGGCGGAAGGGCAGAAAAGCCTGATATTTTCTTTACCCTACAGCAATCAAGAAAGATAAACACATGCAGTTTGCAGCAACATGGATGGAGCTAGAAGGGATCATGCTCAGCGAAATAAGTCAGAAAGAAAAAGAAAAATACCGGATGGTCTCACTCATAGCAGGAATTTAGAAAACCTAAATAAGGGACCAGGAAAAAGACTAATTTAATACAAAGTAAAAATCAAAACCAACAAGCAACTATAAACCAGAGATGCACTATGGTGGGGGGTCAGGGAGAGGAAGGATTAAGAGCAAAATAAAAGGTGTGCAATTGTTTGGGGAATATAACCAAAATGAAAATTGTATACACTGTGCAAAAATGAAAAATGATGTAAGAATTATATAAAATAAAATATTTTTTTAAAAAAGAATTAAGTGCAGTAAATCTTACCTAGGTTGGGGTTTTAACTGTCCAACACAACTTATTCAGTGTCTCCAGAAGTGATTTTTGTCACCTAGGAGAGAGCCAGTCTCTGGAGGCAGCTTTCCTCACTTTAGATCAGCAGCCTTTTTGGTCATCCTATCTCCTTTCTAAAAGCTCTGGAATCCTGTTATTGCTTTTCAAGAGCATCCACACAAATGTACTCACTCAGTGCTCGCCAATATAGACACTCTGTCATTGATTTACCAGGTATTTACTGACCATGGATGGCAGGATGCTGGCTGGAGACACCTGAGTGGGTATGGCAGGCATGTTCCCCACATTTTGGAGCTCACCGTGCATGTGGTAGCAGCTGGATGGTGCTGTGAATCTGAGGCAACAGGGATCCTGTAGCATCCTGTCTCCATTTTCATAATTCCTGGCCCTTTGGTGTCCAAACTAGCTCTAAATTGGGCCAAGAGGGCCTTCTGTTCCTGGCAGGTGTGGGTGAGGACAGAGAATCTGTGCAAGCTTATTTTATTTATTTTTTTTTTGAGGCACTTCTGCCCCAACTACTCTTCCTAGGGGAAGCTTGTTCTCGTGAAGTTCCAAGGACTCAGGCCAGTGAGGATAAGAAACACCTGGCTGCCCCAGGTGCTGAGGCCCCGCCTCCCCGAATCACGTTTAAGGATGATTTCAGGAGAAGCTCTCTCCTCCTTTCTCCACCAAGGTGACCATCCAGTGGGCAGGGCTGAAGGAAAGCCAAGGCAGTGGCGTTAGAGGAGGAGCCTTTCTTAGGAGGTGGCACGTGCCATGTTCTAATCCAGGGGCAAAGCAAGTTCCTTCCACCACCTGGAATGTCTTTCTGATCTGACTTTGTCCTTAGGAACAAGTTTTCTTTCCTCCATCCAGCGGGAAGCCTTTGCAAACATTGTTTCCTCCTTGTTCTCTCCCAATGAAGAACTGCACTCCTATTGAGATTGGTCTTCTGCTATTTCATTCTTCATCAGACATCCAGACCCTTGTCAAAGGGTCTTCTCCCTCTTGTATGTGGAGAAGGATCATGCAGAACAAGCTCTTTGACATAAGCGTGATTTCTTTGGGGGATGCAGGTTAAAGAGGGTGACCTTGTCTTGGATCAGATTGCACAGGTCTACATCCTGGCTCTCCCACTTACCAACCTACCAGACTTGTGACCAGATGCTCAACCTTTCTGCAGCTCTATACATGTAAAGGGAAAGAAGTACTACCTACCTCTTGCAATTTGCAATAATTCAATGGCTCACTGCCTGAAATGTAGGTAGAACAGCACCTGCCACTACAGTGAACAGGGATAAAGGTCATATCCCTATTTTATTTCGAAGGATAGCGCCTAGAAGTAGTGGCTCATTCTTTGTGATTGATTGGTTAAAAGATAAGGGAAGAAGCTGAAGCTGTTAGAGCAATGTTCAAGTCAGAGGAGGGCCCTGGGGCGCATAGCCACAGGCTCAGTCATAGTGAAGCGATAAATGTTGCAAGAAGGACATTCAAAAGGTGCCAAAAGTCAAGAACCCTGTTGATGAACCTCTTTCCACCTTGTATTAGGACCTTAATTCTATGACTTAGAGAAATAGATTTTTTTTCTTGTTAATAAAATGATAAAACAAAAAAAGTATCTTAAAGGACTTCAAATATTCGCACACTAAAGCTGGCACAGCCGTCGGACCCGCTGCGATCCAGGTTCACCAGGGAAGCCGAGTCACCACGGATTAGCCCATGACTGCAGAGATGGTGCTGCGAGGAGAGCTAAATCAGCCCGGGGGAGAGACTACCTGAGGTTGTAATATGGGGGCTGGGAGGAGTGGCAGAGAGGTCCCAGCAATCCCCGCTCACCTGCCCCAAGTCTTTGCTGCAAGGGCCTGCCTTTCAGCTCCTGACTGCAGAGCACATGACACCCCGTGCCAGGACTGTCTAACCCGTCTTGCCACAAATTCCTAACTCTTGAAAACTGTGGCAGAGTCAAATGAGTGTGATTAGATGCCAGTGGGTTTTGTGATGTTTATTTGTTAAATGTGAGTGGATATTTTTATCTCTCAGTTGAAATCTTTTCTTCCCTCCCTCTCTCCTTCCTTCTCTCTCTCTCTCTTCTCTCTTTCCTTTCATTTTCCCCCTGCACAGGCAAGTATTCAGGAAGGAGCTTTTCACTTTCTAGACCTTTGGAACTCTAGAAAGGTAGGAAAAAGGTAACCGTACTTGTGAGAAATCGGGTAGTGGGCTTTTCTTCCAACAGAAAACCAAGAAAACACACACACACACACACACACACAAATCTGCTGCTTTGACTGCACCGTCATTGAAGTACAGTTTATCACTGGAGGGGAGGGTTGCATAACCGTGTGGGACACAGACACGAGTGCCTGGCCCCAGGCAGCAGGCAGTGGGTTGGGCCTGCCCCTCGGGTGCCCACCCTTCCACGGGCTCTGTCCCGGGCCCGAGGAGCCCAGGCCCCAGGGAGGGTCTGGACGGGGAGCATGCTCTGCGTTCCTCCTCGGGCCCCTGCCCTGTTTGACAAGCACGGAGGAGGCAGCACATAAAGCAGCACAGGAAATGCAAGACATCTGTACCGGAGCCTGGGAACACACTTTCCCCAGTCCCCTTGCTGGTGTGGTCCTGGCATGGACGGGGCCTCTGGAGAAATGAATTAAAGGAACAAGTCCAGCAGAGGACATGGGATTCCGCCTCCATTCATCTTCCTTACTTTGCAAACACCGCATTCTGCAAATCCCATGCCAGCAAAGCACTTGGATCAGCCCTCAAATTCTTCTGGATCCTTAAGGGAGGAGATGTCAGGGCTGGCCAAGAATCTAAGTGGAAACTGATGACAGAAGCTGACATTAATCAGCTACACAGTATGTTCTTCCCAGCAGGTTTCTTCCAATAAATCAAAGGCCAGCAAATTGAGGGGTGTTTAGCCATGAGAGAGCAACTGTTTGCTGTTCTCTTTCCTTGCTAAAGATGATGAATTTAATGTTGAATTGAATCCAACACTGGTGGCCGTGGGAGTGTTTGCTGTAGGTGTTGGGTGCAGAGACCACGTGCAGCCCCAATTCCTCCTAGACTGGGGGCTTCATCCCAGCATCCTCTGCGACACATGGTTCATCGTTGATGTTGAAGTTTCCAGGCCAAAGGAGCCGCCACCCTATGTAATGATCTGAAACAGACTCACTCTTTCGAGTTGGAATCCTCCGGCTGTTTTGGTCACCGAATAATTTCTTTTCCTTTCTGCAAGATCTAATTAAGATACTTAAAGATATTAATGTAATAATGTCTGTTTAAAATCCAGCAAGGGCCAAGCTCTTTCAACATCAGTATGTGTGGGACCGGGATGCAGAAGCTGGGGCACTCTTGGGTCTGATGCCACACTTCACTGAGGCGCCATCAACCCATCACTGAACCTCTCTGGCTTCTTTTTATCTTTAAAATGAGGAAGAACTACCTTTCTGATTTGTGGCAAAGATGAATGAGGAAAAGTAGCTCATTTGTGCGAAGGTAGCTCCTTTGTCGCAAAAGTATGTAAAACATACAAAAGTAGGGATATTGTGGTTTGTATCATTTCTAGTAAAGTAAGACTGTAAGTAAGTATTTAAAGAGCATGAAAAAATAGGAACTTACAGCAGGGAGGAGCTGAGGAAAGCAAATGCCAAGATCTCAGCGACAGATCCAACACAAACTCTCTTCTAAGACAAATATCTTGATGGAGATAAGATATTTATCCAAAAAGTAAGAATCACAACAAATCTACACTAGGCCAACACACAAGAAAATTATGGAAAGAATTCAGCTACTTACAACCAAATAGCAACTCCAGGGTCAATTATTTTGATAATTAAGGCAAGTGTTCCCTGGGCATGACTGATAATTCAATTGCAAAGTTCTTTTGGCAGAGTTGTTTTGGATGGCAGTCTTGGCTTAGTTGATATGTTTCCAGCATTTTTCAGCTTCTACCCCATAAAAATCTTGGCCCTGGTAAGAAAAAGAATACGAAGGCTGGTATTTTATATTTTCTTAATGATTGTCAAAATAATTGATAGAGTCAAAATCACTTATCTTTATATTTTGCTAGACATTATCACATTGGCGATGACGTTTGAGTCTTAGAATTGTCCTGAAATAAGCAGTGTGATGATTGTATCCATATTCAGGGACTGAAACAGAAGTTCAGATAGGAAAAGCAGTTTAACTGAGGTTGTGAATTGAATACCTGTGCTAAAGTTGACACTGAGACTGAATTTCATGTTTTTGTTTTTAACCATTTGTTAATTTGATTGATTTCATTTTTCTGTCCCTTATACCTCTTTGACCCTTTTTAACCCCAGAAGCTTCATTTTGTTTATTAGTGTCTGCCAGTTTTTGCAGTATTTTGCTTTGTCAAATTGTCTGTTGTGCAAACATCCAATAGTTGTCTTTGTCATTCTGACTTTTGAAATTGTACATCATTGCCTCAGACATCTCCCATTTTGCTGTAAATAGTATCACTTTGACTTTATGGCTGAAGAGGATTCCACCCTGGGATAAACATCTTCAGTCCACCCTCTTTCAGCAGGCTCTTAGGTTGTTTCCTTTTTGTAGCTATTTTAAGTAATGCTGCAAGGAGCATTGCAGAACATAGAATTTTTGAGTTGATGGTTTCATGCTCTTTGGATGATGCCCAAGAGTAAGACTATGAGTTCAAATGGTATTTCCACATCTAATTTTTTAAGGTGAATCTAAATTGCTTTCTAAAGACTGGCTTTCTTGACAATTTCTTTCTCCAATCGATCTGTATATTATGCTCTTAATGGTCACCTTATTGGAACTTAGAAAGAAAAGTAAATCTAAATTGCTTAGGATGGTTTGTGTTATATGGCTCAAACATATATGGTTTTTGTTAGATCCCAGACATCTAACAAAAACAACAAAAAGGTATCAAAAGACCCCGTAGGTAGATGGTACTACTACATCTGGAAATACATTGATAAAAAAATGACTTCAGGGCCTCCCTGGTGGCGCAGCAGTTGAGCGCTGGCTTGCGAAGCTGCCCGCAGCCTCTGCAGTACTGGTTCGATCCCCGGCCACTGGGTGAGGGTCCCACATGGCGCGCAGACCTCTCTTGCCACCCGCTGCTCCCCTCACCAGTGTACTTTGTCAGTCTGCCTGCTCTGCTCCCCGCTCTGACTCTGGTGAATTCTCTCACCCTCCCGCGCTTCTGACTGTACCCCGTGCTTGTATAAATAAAGTATAAATAAATAAATAAATCTTTAAAAAAAAAAAGACTTCAGATACATAGATACTTGTTCCCTATACTTTCTCCATTGTAGGAGAGTTCAGGGTGAAATAATGTTTACAAAGAAAGGTTTTGGAATCGAGTAGATCTGAAACAAATTCTTGTTTGGCCACTTACTGGTGTATGACAAAGGCAGACTTCTCTCTGGCGCTTGACCCCTTCCATATAAAATGGGAGTAATCCCTACCTAATAGGATAATTGTGAGGATGAAACAAGCTAATGCACGCTTTCCTCTTTCCAGTCATTGTGGTCTCAACCGTAAGTTTCCCTGCTCAAAAGCCTCCAGTAGCTAAATAACCCCTCCCTTGGTAGCCACTACTATTAATACCACATCTTTGTTCCTTTGTGTGTGTGTGTGTGTGTGTGTGTGTGTGTGTGTGTGTGTGTGTAGAAGAACTGGGGTGCAGGCCAGAGGTGCAGGGAGTGAGAGGATTCACCAGAGACAGTGTGAGAAGCAAAACAGGCGGATCTACTGAAATACCCTGCTGAGGGGCGCAGCTCAGAGACAGGAGAAGCCTGCTGCGCCATGTGCATAGCTCCATGGCTGAGGATGGAACTCAGGCTATAGTGGTGAGTGCATGAGATTTAACCCCTAGGCCACCAGGGAGGCTCACCAGTTCTTTTCTTTTTTAGAGCATTTTCAAATACCTGCATTTATCTTGTTTATTTATTTGCTAATGAGTTTACTGTTTGTGTATATTTCTTTTTTTTTTAAATAATAAATTTTATTTTTATATTCCCCATACAATTGCAACCCCCTCATTCTGACCCCAATCCCTCCCCTCCCGCCCCCCACCGCCCAAAAAGTGTCTCTGGTTCATAGTTTTTTGTTGATTCTGATTTTCACTTTCTTATAGTTATTCATTTTCCTGGTCCCTTATTTAAGTTTTCTAGATTCCTGCTATGAGTGAGACCATCCGGTATTTTTCTTTTTCTTTCGGCTTATTTCGCTGAACATGATCCCTTCCAGCGCCATCCATGTTGCTGCAAATTGCATGTGTTTATCTTTTTTGAATGCTGAGTAATATTCCATGGTATATATGTACCACATCTTCTTGATCCAGTCATCTATTTTTGGGCATTTGGGTTGTTTCCAAAGCTTAGCTATTGTAAGTAGTGCTGCTATAAACATAGGGGTGTAGGTGTTCTTTGGAATTGATGTTTCTGTGTCCTTTGGGTAAATACCTAGGAGTGGAATTGCTGGATCCTATGGAAGCTCTATGTTTAGTAGGTCCAGAAATCTCCACACAGCTCTCCATAGTGGTTGGACCAGTTTGCACTCCCACCAGCAGTGCAGAAGAGTTCCTTTTTCTTCACACCCTCGCCAACATTTGTTGTTGCTAGTTTTTTTAATATGTGCCATTCTCACTGGTGTAAGATGGTATCTCATGGTAGTTTAGATTTGCATTTGCCTGATTACAAGTGATGTTGAACATTTTTTCATATGCCTGTTGGCCATTTGCATTTCTTCTTCAGAGAAGTTTCTTTTTAGCTCTTCTGCCCATTTTTTGACTGGATTATTTTCTTTGTTGTTGTTGAGTCTCATCAGCTCTTTGCAGATTTTTGTGATCAGTCCTTTATCATTAGTGTTGGGTGCAAAAATGTTCTCCCAGTTGGTGGGGTTTCTTTTTGTTTTTGTTATTGTCTCTTTTGCTGTGCAGAAGCTCTTTAATTTGATGTAGTCCCAGCTGTTTATCTTTGCCTTCACTATCACTGCTTTGGGTGATGTGTCTGTAAAGATGTCTTTGATGTGAATATCACGCAGTGTTTCGCCTATATTTCCTTCTATGTATTTTATGGTTTCAGGTCTTAGGTCTAGTTCTTTAATCCATTTTGAGTTGATTTTTGTGTATGGTGTGAGGTAGTGGTCAAGCTTCATTCTTTTGCATGTAGCAACCCAGTTTCCCAGCACCATTTATTGAACAAACTTTCTTTGCTCCAAAGCATAGTCTTTGCTCCTTTGTCAAAGATTAGTTGACCATAAATCTGTGGGTTTATTTCTGGATTTTCTATTCGATTCCATTGGTCTGTATGTCTGTTCTTGTTCCAATGCCATGCAGTTTTGATGATTATGGCTTTGTAGTATAGTTTGAAGTCTGGGAGTGTGATGCCTCCATTACCTTCTTTTTTTTTCAGGAGAGCTTTGGCTATTTGGGGTTTTTTGTGATTCCATATGAATTTCATCAATAATTGTTCTATTTCTTTGAAGAATGACATTGAAATTTTGATTGGAATAGCATTGAATCTGTATATTGCTTTTGGTAGGATGGCCATTTTAATAATGTTTATTCTCCCAATCCATGAGCAGGGGATGTCTTTCCATTTCTTTGTGTCTTCTTCTATTTCTTTTAACAGTGTTTTATAGTTTTCTTTGTATAGGTCCTTTACCTCTTTTGTTAGATTTATTCCCAAATATTTGATTTTTTTTGTTTCGATAATAAAAGGGATGGTTTTTTTGATTTCTTCTTTTTCAGATTTATTGTTTGTGTATAGGAAGGCTACTGACTTTTGCGTGTTGATTTCGTATCCTGCCACTTTACTGAACTGATTGATTAGTTGAATTAGTTTTTCTGTGGAGTTTTTGGGGTTCTCTACGTATATTATCATATCATCTGCAAATAGTGATAGTTTGACTTCTTCTTTTCATATTTGGTGTATATTTCTAAAACTGCAGTTTCCAAGAAAGTAGGAACATGAATCTGTTCTTGATTGCTTCTCAAGAGCTCTGCAATATGGTTGACTAATTTGGGGGAAATTGTTCACATTGAAATGAAAGTTAATAGCGTCTTGTGTGTGTTTCTATGCACAAACTTCCTGTCATGTAAGTGTGGCCTGCTGCGTTGCTATGACGTCCTCAGTGCATCAAGTCAGCGCACAACAATGATATGAAGCCTGCATTTCTTCCTAGGCCTTTCTACAAGGGGCTGGAAATGCAGAGATAAATAAAAGTCTCTACTCTCCATAGGTTCAGATTCCAGCCCTGAAACGTTGTATTGCCCTAATATGATTTTAAGCTTTAAATACAGCAAGATAGTTAGCTTCATTTAACTTTCTATAGATTGAACCTATTTGAAAAACACTTTACTACTTTGTATCAGTTATCTTCATCAGTAACATCATCATTATCATCAAAACCGACACATGAACCTGAGTTTCCTGCAAAGCTCAGCACTAGTCATTTTTTCAGGACAGAAATGACTAAGTATGGCCCTATTTTTTCAATACTCTAAATGTGGTAAATATTCTAAATTTTCAGATTCATGGAAGGTAGAAAATCTCTGGCTCTATGGCAGCCGAGAGCCAAAAGATAGTGCAGATGTTGGTTCATGACCAGTGTACATAATCCGACTCCCTCCACTGAGGAACTTCAGCTAATGAGCTGGTAAAGAGCAGTCAATATTTGCCTCTTACCATGAATCTATAGTAGATCCAACATGAGCATCAGGGGAATCCAGCTGAATAAGGCTGAAGGAAGGTTAGAGCATCTTCAGTCTTGTTTTGGAATTCTGCAACTCAAATCTTCCTTCAGTGAGAGCAGACTGTTCTTAACAGAGGGAATGTAGGTTTTTCCTACATTCAGGTGGACATTTGCCCACATTACAAAACTTGGACTTTGTCTTTTACTAATTAATTCTTTATTCTCCTTACAGAGTCCAGATCTGCAAAAGCCAAGGATGCGAAACTCCCTTGGAGTCATCTCTGTGACAGTAACAAAGACTCCTGTCAAGACATGGCAAGTCATAGGATAACCCCTAGTAGTGGGGCTGGACCTGCTTATACCATACACTTTCAATTAAAGAACACAGGAGAATTACAGCACTAGATTCCAAGGACACATTCAAGGGTGGTGAGAATAGAGAAAGAGTAATGTCTTGAGAAATACTCTAATATCTTGCTTAAAATTTTAATCTTTCTCTGTTTCCTAATACTCCGTCCTCCAAACCATCCATGACTCTAAAGCCAGGGTCCTCTCGAGCTTGATTACTCCTTGGTTCACCTTTACATTAGCTCACTTATCATATTATAATCGCGATTCACCTGTCATTGTTTCAAGGAAACTCAGAGACTGTTGTATCTAACACTTTAACTACAGAAGAGAATCTGAGAGAAGAGTTGGTTCCTAGAAATGGTTTAGTCTTCTAGAAGACAGGCTTGGTCCTTCCAGGAATGTGAGAAACCTCTACTTTCTGAAAAGGTCAATGGAGCAGTACAACGAGGACCTGGAGGAAGAATCAGGAGGCTGAATAAATGTCCAATTACAGCAACTCAGATTTACTTTAGTGTCATGTAAATTTATGCAGTACTGAGTGAATATGCTATTGAACCAACAAGTCTACATGTACTGCTAGGTTGAAAGCAGAGTTTAAATGGAACAAAACAAATTCTTCTCTTCCATTATTATCATTATCATCAATAATCACACAAACTATCAGAACTATCAGAAAAACACTCAGAAGGGGAGGTAAAATACCAGTAGAGACAAATTGAAATATGTAACAATATAAACTGAGAGGGCCAAAGGGAAACTTCAGTGATGATGTCAGAGAAATAGAAAGATAGTAGAGTTGTCAGGGGGAATCAAAGATTCTTCTACTCACTTAAGAAAAAAAAAATGAGTGAGATCTGGTCAGCCAAAGGGAAATTAAATGAATATGCTGATGTTTACTTTCCCAGCTTTTCATAGGAAATTGAGGATGGTTTTGTGAAAGGCAAGTGGGGAAAAGGTGACTCTACAAACCATTATCCACTCAAAACCTTGATTTAAAACATTTGTCTTCAAACACATAAAGGAGTCAATATTGAGTGGTTAAAAGTTGTAAAGTGTTTTTTCACAATTTATTTGATGAAAATACCTTGAGGAATTGGAAACATATCAAAAAAGAAAAGAGATGTCCAGAATAAAGTTGTAAGGTCAGCATTTTAGGGGCTACAAGCCAGGGACTTCCCTACCAAAGAGCCCTTTTATTTCCCCCACCTCCCACCCATTTCAGTCTAAGATGGGAGAGGACTTGGATTTCAGGGAACACAGAAAGCAGATGTCCTCACATTTGACTTCAGAATCTCTTGGATGTATTTCAGCTATAGGTCACCTTTTCGTTGGTGGAAAAGTGAGAACAAGGAAGCTGTAGACAAAGTTTCCTTAACATGGACTGCCTTGAAGGACAAAGCGGATGAAGCCCCCACATGCGTGGCCTCTCTGGGTCTCTGAGAGCTCCATCCAGACTGGGAAAGAGAGAGCATGGTTGAGGGTGTGCTTTGTCCCCTTCCTGCTTTCCCCCAACTCTGTCATCTGGTAATACCAATTTCTCCCACATGGCCTATGGGCCAGAGTCCACCATTCACAGAAGGATTCAAAATCCACTCTGCTGGAGCCATGACCAGAATAGCACTAGAGACCCAGAGAGCACCTTTGGGTGGAGCATATGGCCTTGTCCTCAGTCCCTGTTGGGTATAAGTCAGAAGAACTCTGCTCTGTGAGGCACCAAAGACAGGAAAATGACTGGAGAATTGTCTGGGGACAAGGTGGGACCATAAAATCACTGCAGCTTGAGAAGCTTTAAGATCAGTAGTTCATTCCATTGCCTCTGGTTCACCTCCACCCTGGAGCCCCTCAGGGCCATTACCATGTGGGGGGGGGGGTTGTATGGGGAGGGGTGGCTCCAGGGCCCTGGGTTTCACTGGTCTGTCTTATATGCATTCAGTGCAAAGCCTGCAGGGGCCAGCCCTCCAAGGACCCTTGAGCATGGCTAAATGGAAAGGAATAGCTGAGGAGGACGGAGGGAGAGTAGGGAGAGGTGATGAGGCAGCACTACAGTGGGGAGAGGTAGCAAACAGGCTCCGGTATACCTGGCCCTGTGGCCACTTCACTCCTGTACCTGACCATAATGACAACACCTTACTTACCCTCTTCTCATGAGATACAGTCTCTCAGACCTTTCAATCTGCTGCCACACATTGTGTACCTCACATTTAACCTGCTGTAAAGGCAAACCCATTTTATGATGCTGCACTGAGGTGACACACGGCCAGGAGTCCTGGGCGTCACATGGCTAATAAGTGGAAAGAGGGGTCTTGCATCTCAGCTGTCACAAGGAAAGGAGAGGACTCGCCATCCCTCTAAGATCCCCCAAAGACATTCTCACAGCTCAGGGAGCAGCCGGGGAGAAAGAGACACATGGTGAGAGGTCTATGGCAAGAAATTTGGAGGAAAAGGCCAAAATGACCAGGGTTGAAGGGGAACGGGGTGTGAGGGAAAGAAAACACTCCATCTGTAGCAGCTGTCTCTGTGCCATCATGTTTCACTAAACTGACGGCTTCCTGGAGTGGTAGGCAGAAGAGGAGGTCAACACCACCCACGCAAGCTGACTAAGGCCCCTGGGAAACGCAGCGTGGAAGGGCAGCCACAAGCGAACCCTGACCCCGGCCTTCCCGAGGGGAGGAAGAAGGGTGCCTGTGAGACCATCTCGCATGGTCGGAGAGGGCTGGAGCAGCATGGACTAGCCCCGGGCAGATGCAGAGGGGAAGGGTGGCAGGTGCCTTCTCATCAATCACTAGACCCCAGCCCCTGATTGGCTTCCCTTGATCTGCACATTCCAGAATGAGTCAATATCATCATCCATCACTGGTGTGTGTCCTCTGGGCTGGTGAGGAAGGATCTGGCTTGAACATAGAAGATCCCTCAAAGCATGAGTTTGGCCCCAAATGCACCCAAAGTGCTATATTCTCTGCAACTATTTGCGTTCATGGGATTCCATCTGCTAGGACACCTCTCGTGCTAACGTGCCCCTGATACTGTTCTCAAAAAACCACCATTAATTCAGTTATTCACTCACTTATTCAGCAGAAGGTATTGGGTAGCAGACCCCTATCTAGTCTTGCAGGTACTAGCTTCTGGGAGAGCACAGTCTGGTGGGGAGTCATATGAGGCAACACTTGGTTCAATTTAGGGACAGGTAAGGAATAGGCTGGCGCTGCACACTGAACCCACGTTCCATGTGGGTGGTGGTGGGCAGGGACACAGTTTGGTCTGATAGTGCCACAGTCCTTTAGGAATCAGACTCGATCCCTCCATATTACTCAGGGTGTTGCCTTTACCTTTGCACCCCAAGATAGTTGATGAAGCTCCAGCCTTCACCTCTGCATCACAGAGTGTCTATCATAATAAAAACATGGACAGCAAGTGCAGTGGGCCATATGCTACTTGATAGTCTTAGGAATTAATAAGTGTCCTCTTTCACACCTGTCCTTATGCTCTTTCATTCATTCATATTTCCAAATTCAGTGTTCAATGTGGAACGTGAATGCAGAATTTTGCATGTCCAGAACATTGGAATCAAACCATCAACCCTCATTGTCTTCGTCATTGCACGTCATTGCAACTCTCTCCCACCCCTCAGCATAGACATGAGCACATGCACAGACGTGTATTGAATTATTTACAGGGGCCATGAGGGCTTGGAGTTCAAAGGCACCATAGAGGTTCTGAGCCCAGCCATCTTTTACATTTGCTGAAAATCCACACGATGGCTATTAGGGGCCAACTATTAGGACACTGAAGTTCCTGTTGGGGAGGCTAAGGGACAGGATAGGACCCCAGGTCTCCTGCTTGTACACTGGTACTTCCAACACCTGGTGAGTTGACAACAGGTAAGGTTATGGTCTTGGGTTTTGATGAACAGCTTCAACTTGAAGCTTTACCCACAGTGGTGTGCCCTTTTCCCTCTTCTTCCATGGTGTCTTTCAATTTGGCAAGAGTAAGGGTGCAAATGCTGAAAGAGGATCCAGGCATCGGGAGGACTCTGTGCCAGATCCTTACAAAGTTGGATGATAGGAGATAAGTCACCTCAAAGTTGGAGCTGCTTCTTATAAAAGCAGAGATGGTAATAATCCTCGCCTCCAGGCTTTTCTGTACATTAAATGCAAATAAGTTTGGCAGAGTCATTCAATAAAAAATGATAGTTTCCTTTCAATTCAATAAAAAATGATAGTTTCCTTTCATTTCCTTTAAAAGGGGGTTTCTCTTCCAAAACCTTTGCAGTCTAGGGAATGGAAGCTCTGATAAAAAGGGAAGTAATTCAACCACAAAAACTTAGTGCCTGCCTGGATTTGAGGAAGCTTCCATCACTAACAGCTCAAATTTCCTTCTCTCTTGGCTGTCAGAATTGGAGGCAAGAGCCTGATACTTATCTTCTTCCATCTGTTTCTCTGTGCAGACTTATTATAATGAAATGTTTCTATTCCAAAACAGTGGCCCCTTCTCTACAAGTGTGCAAAACATTCCTCTTAATTTCCTAGTGATTTTCTCTCAAACTTCCTACTGCAAAATCAAGAAGTGCTAAAGAGATGGCTTCTTCCAGTCTTCTCTGCCGTGAGGCAGCCCCTGGGGTGAGCTCAATCTCGAGGCCAACTTTGGCATAAGAAGGTTATATCCAGACACCTACTTCACTCCAGTATCTTTCTCCCCTGCAAATACTCCTCAACCCCCCACCCCGAGCACCCCTGTAGCTTGAGTCATATTATCTTCTTCATGGTTCCCAAACCCAGTCTCTTTTCCCACCATGATGGTTTGGGTCTATGTCCTTTGCTCCTTCTCCCAATTTAACTGCTCCCCATATCCCTGATCTCTGTAGCGCCCACTCCTCCTTCACTACCTCACCCCAGAGCTTAGGCTACACTGTCCTCTGAGATTAGGAGTGGCAGCAAGTTAGGTGACAAGCTAGTCTGGATGGACTGAGCTCCCAGCAGAGTCCCCCCGGTAGGGGTGGGGTGGGGGTGAGGAGGGAAGCACAGGCTTTCCCACAGGCAGACAGATGAAGAAGCTTTCCTGATATCCACCGAAAGAAATCAAATGCATGGGCCTTCTTCTGACCCCTCTACTTTCCCAGCAACCTTCGTACTTATTAATCTCAATCTGTCCTGAGAAACTGAGTGCTTTGCATGAATGTTGTTGGTTTTCCAAAATTCATACATTGAAATCCTAACCCCCATTTTCATAGTACTAGGAGGTGGAATCACTGGGAAGGAATTGGGTTAATATGAGGATGTGAGTCTTAGATCATCTTCTCATAGGCTGAGTGGCTTAAATAACAAACATCACTTTCTCATGTTCTAGAGGCTGGAAGTTCAAGATCAAGGTGCTGCAGATTAAGTGCCTGTGAGGGCCAAGCACAGGTTCTAATGTCTCTTCTTGTAAGGGCACTGATCCCATTGGATATCCCATATGGAGGCATCCACCCTCATAGCCTAATTATCTCTCAAAGTCCCCACACACTGGCAGCCTCATCCCCTAGAGTGGCTTCCTGGATTTTCTCAGTTTCCCTTCCAAATCCAAAGAACCTCCCCACCTCCAGTGTCAAAGACCAATTTGGGCCAACAGTCCCATTTGAGTGAATGGACTTGTCCTGGGACCATGAGGCCAGGCCCAAGTTCTAGATTTCTAGGAGTGTCTGGGGAGAAGATAGCTCTGCTGGCCAGCACATTTCCCTCATGATATGGCATTCCACTGTGGTACCAGGTGCTGCTAAAATGTTGATTTGGGTGACTCAAATCATTTCTGCAGAGAATTATTTACCCAGTGCTATCCATCCCGTACCCTCAAATAGCCTTGATCAAGGTATCTGTAGTCCAGGCACAAAATGTCTGCTTGGTAAACACCTGTCACTTTACTGAGCTAATCAATGAGTGACTGGAGAAACAGTCCATCACAATTCAAAATATATTAAATTAGGAACGTCTAGGGCTGTGTCCTGATTATGGAGTTGGCATTATTTAACAGTCATTTTTTCTAAGATCAACTGTGTGTAATTCATTCCAGTGAATTGCATCTAGAATTATGTCCACAAAGATAACACAGATTGGGGGCGGGTCCACTCAGGAAGCCCACGCCTCCCCCACTCCCACTGAGCTCAGTTCCCTGTGCTGTGGACCCCTGATGTGCTCACATCCTAGACACAGTAAATGAGCCTGTATTCCTCAGCCATGGGAAACCTAGCATTTTTTAGCAGCTTCCCCTCCCGCCCTCCACACACACCACAATTATGGGGTCACCAGGGTAAGGAAGTCCCAAAGGACAAGAAGAAAAAAACCACCCACACAACACCCCTGATTTATCTCAATCTTGCTCAGGGCTGCAGTGACATCGCCTTTATTCCTAGGCTGATGCTGAAAATGAGACCTTCAAGACAAATGGCTTCTGGGCGGTAGAAATTCCTGCCCCAGGAGAGAGCAAGAAAATGAACTTTTGGTCGTGAGGGCTGAAGCCACCAAGGCTGTGGTATCTGATTGGCTCATGTGTGACGCTGTAAGTGAGGACTGACAAGAGCCTTCTGTGAAGCCATTATGTGATTCCATGGAAGATACCTCCCATATTTATTACTACGTGATTTCCAGAGGAATTGGGCCTGTTGTCAAAAATAACATGCTTCATATGAAATAGATTTATTGGGACTCCAGTATGTTATTTATGACCTTGGGTTTATGGCTTTAATAACCTATTCTCCACGAGGGTGTCTGAAGAAGGAAGGCCCTGTGGCTGTGGCTAAGGGCCAGCAGATTACATACCCCCAGAGAAGGCAGGCCACATTCCTCTCCCTTACAGACTTCCCGAGCAATTGTGTGCAATCCTGTATTAGGCACCAAGTGTATACTTGTAAAACACTAATGTGTATGCCTTGAATGATAACAGTATATGTACAATAATGAATAAGTAGTTAGTTACTAGCGTCTAGCATAAGCAGAGAAAGAGACATCTGATGTAACCAACTAGTAAGACTGTAAGGTTAAGTAGCCACTGCTACAGAACTGAATCCAATATGGCTACTATATGGTTGTACCAAGAGTGAGGAACTAGAAAACTTCAAATATGTTACCATTGGCTTGTCCCTCAAATGAAGGGAGTGTCCCCTGAGGACAGTAATATTGGAGGTGGTAAAAAAAAAGAAATAATGACTCATGACATTCCACGCAAATGTATTTTGTTGAAGTGGCAGCAGTTGGCAAAGGATTATAAGAAAGAAATGATCTCAGGAAAGAGTTGACTAGTTGAGATGCAGGAACAATGGGAAGAACGAATCTGAGAAAGTCATTCAGCTCACAAAGAGGGCATGTCACTCAGCCCCACTGGAAGTGGCCAGGAAGCATAAAAATGGAAAAAGAAGACCCTCCCAGAGGGCAGAGCCAGGGATCAAAGAGAAAAAGGGAATGAGGGAGCACCACCTGCCAAGAACAGAATTAGGGCCACATTAAGGGAGGGTCTCCTTCAGCGAGGGGGCCCTGCTGGAGCTCAGACTGTCAGTTCAAGGGCTGATGAACACTTGTTCTCATTCTTCCTCTTCCTGCATAGCAGCGTGTGCCACAGCAACCCTACCCCATCTCGCTACTGCATGTTGTCTTTCTAGTACGGAGTGTTTGGATCAAGAAAAGAAATGTCTCACTCCCACGTAGAGACCATCATTCCTGTTCTTGCGGCCCTGGATACTGACATACCTGTGATGATTGAGGGAGACTTTGGGTTTTCCACTGTGGGCAGGAGGATCATGCTTTCCATGTAGGAACAAGAGGGAAGCAATTGCACGGTGGCCAGGGGCAGATGTTGGCATTGCCCGTCTTCACCAACATTTGATCTTTTCTTCTTCCCAAGTGCATAGGAAATTGCATTTACTCTCTTTTCAACTGAAGAGAATTGTGTGGCTGGTTCTGATCAAAGAAATATGAGCAGAAGTAGCAATTGTCATTTCTTGGCTGAAATGACGACAATCCCATGTGAAATTACCTAAGCTCTATTTTTGCTGCCACCAAGACCAGAGAAGAGAAGCTCTGTCCCCGGGGCCCCTTGGGTTGGTTAGAGGGACCCTCTGATTTGTGCAGAACAGGCCACTGAGCAGAGAAATATGCCTTCGCTCTATTAAGCCCAGAGATTTCTGGGATTCATTTGTTACTACTGTATAATTTAAGGCTACTTTGACGAGCACAGGGGTGGTGCCACAGAATCTTACAAAGCACACCCGCCCACCTCAGGCTAAATCTCACATTCCACATGGATGAAACACCCTTTTCTATTTCTGGTCCCTCTGCCTTCCTTCAGGTTTTCCAGGGTACCAGGCGCTACAGAGACTGTTCCTGACTATGAAGGACTGACTTTGCTTTCCCAGCTCTCTTCGATTTAACAAATCCAATCTGCTGTGCTAATTTTAAATCAGGAGATGCTTCAATATGAGTCATTAGTTTGTAATTGAGAAATATCAAACAGGACTTGCCAAAACCAAGCAAACCAGTGGACTGAAACACAACTCTTTGGCAAGGACAACGCAAATACCTCTCTAATCAGACTGAACAACAAAGAGTCCCGAATCTCAACTCCCTAACAATACAGGGGACATGATGACCGACAGTGGCCCTCAGAGGACATTGAAGGGGGGCTTTAGTCTTTGGGGCATTTGTAATGAAGGAGTGGTTTTGGAAAACCCTTGGATAATCCCATCGCCATCAGTTAAGCAATCACTTAGTCCACAGCTCTTTATTGCTGATTGTGTGTCAGTACTAGCACCGCCAGCTGACTGAAGAACGTGATGTGTGTCACAGTTGCAAAGCGTTTTCTTGACCAAATCAGAGGCCATTTTCAACCACAGGACAGGATTGTCTGCAACAACGCCTTTGCTTATTTATTCCAAAAATTGCTACATTTCTCCAGAGAAAAGAAATGAGACTTTCTTTCCAAGCTCAAAGCTCACACGGCCTGAAAGTCTTGAAAGTGACTTCAAGAAGCTACTGGAAAAAAAAGACAAAAGGCTCCATTCGTGGTAAATGTATTAGCAAAAGTCCAGACTTGCTTGAGTCAGTAATCATTCAACTAGCAAAAATCCATGCGAAAATGTGTGCTCTCAAGTCCATAGCCTAAGAGTAAACTGAAAAGTTGGGGTTCACTTCATCAATGTTGGTGAGCCCATAGACCCCAGAAAAGCTGTGAGGCTTTTCCCCACCATTGTGAACCACGTAGTGGTCCATCCCTTCTGGGACCTCGTGTGAGGAAAACAGATAACTAAGAGTAACCGCGTGCCTGTGGGATGAAGCCATGGCTGCTTTGCCTTCTGCAGAATGAAGACCCGCTTACAGATCAGGCCTTCCAAGACCCTTGAGGATCCTGTTTCTACTTCAGGTAACAAAGGACACTGCTTCCTACTGTGACAAATAAACGGAGAGAAAAGTTACAAACAGACATGCAACCTCCAGGGACCATCAATAAGTGGGGTGTCTGTGAGTGAGAGGCCCCCAATACAATTCCTGTTTCCATAGCTACAGTCTGTTGATTTACATTCTCCTGCTCTTACTCTGGTCTCCACTGATCTGTTTGGAGTTCCTCTGTACGGAGGGTGTTCCCCACTCTCCTGTGCACTGACACCTCACTTGTCACTCTTGGCCCAACTCCAGCCACATCTCCAAGTAGTGTCCTCACCCCCCTCATCACAGGCCCCTGACTATTTTCCTGCTTTTCCTCCACATGGTACCAGTTTTGAGGGCTTCTGTCTAATTCACTAGAATGTGAACTCCTTTGGAGTTTTTATCATTTTTGTCTCTCAAATGCCCTTCAAATCAATATTCAATTGATGACTATTGGTTGGATTTATTGTGAAAAAAGGAAGCAGACTTTTTTCTTTGAGAAAAGGAAGGAAGGCAAAAGGGTTTGGGGTTAGCCAAGATTCTTGGGTGATTAAATTACCAGGTCATGAAGAGTAGGACAAAAGTGATTATTTGGGGGATGGGGGGTGACAGTTTCAGAGGTGAAACAGGAAGATACCCCCATTCTATACCTGCTGTGTCCGGCTGCATTGTGAGCATCCAGGAAGAGGGTGGGCTTGGCGTGAGTGCTCACAGCGCTCACAGATGTCTCCTCCTTGAGGGAGGCCTGAGGTGTGTGCTTCATAGCTACTGCACTCATGCCCAAAGGGTTCAGCTGCTGCCCGAGGTGAATTCCTGGTTTATTCAGCAATGGGGCTGAGGCCTGAGCTCAGCATTTTTCACCACAAGCTGCTTGAACTCCCCCGTGTCCCCTACTTCTTCATAGCAGAGGCCCCTGTGCTATAGGATCTGCTTCTTGGTGGGCCCTACAGTTGATGTGCATTAAGAAGGGTGACCCTCTTCCTAGGAAGCTTATTCCCAAGGACAAGCTTGTTCAAGAAGCAGAAGAGAAGCTGCTTCAGCCAAAGCAGTAGGAACCTTGGTAAGTCTCCCTCAGCTGGAGGGTGACATGCGAGTGTGTTTAAAATACACCATTCTTTAGCCTAATGTTACTGTAAATCTTAAAATCTTGTCCAGCTAGAAAGGACTATCCAGAACCATAAAACAGTGACACAAACAACTCAATACTGTTCTGTTTAAAAGTCCCACAGGCATATTCTTCCTAAACACAAAATCTCCCATCCAACTTGTCTCCACCATAGGATTAGATTTATAAACTTTCTATTACCAACTGGTTAGACAGCAAGAAATACATCAAGAATGACACAACCACCTGCAGAGCTAAGCGTTCTGGAATTTGCTTTTCCACTGAAACAGGAGCGGCACTCACAGCGCCAGTGTGGTTGCGTGCACAGCACCGATACAGCTTCGCACGCAGCGCTGATACGCCTCAGCCACAGCCCTGCCTCTGCCCTCCAGAGCATCCAGCAATCACATGAGGCATGTCCATGTGCTGACAAGGAGAAATACCTTTCCTTTTCCATTCGTTGGCATCTGAAGCATAAAAGAAATGCCTTTGTGGTGTCTAATCAACCCTGCTCGTCTCTAAACATACCATGAGTTTGTCATGTACATAAATCATAGACTAGTGAAGTGGCCAATAACTGAACTCACAGAATTCACTGTTTTCCAAACATGACCTTGGGGTGTTTTGAGAGAATTTGTTGCCTTATGACCAGGGTTGAGGATGGAGAGGTAATCGTGATAAAGACAATAAAAGAAAGGTGATACCAGTACAAATGCAAACATATAGCAGTGGGTAGACATTTGCTTTTGGGTAGATACAACCATTTATCTAGAAAGCAAATCTTTCCATACATCTAGAATATAGTTATCATAAGAGTCAATCAGAGAAATAGATGCATTTACGGACGCACAGACCCATCTACTTAATACTATTTTTTACCCAATCCAAATGGTCTTACATTATCTTGATTCCAAATTTGCAGTTAATTACAAAGTGAAATTAGAGGAGAACTTGAAACATAAGGAAACTTAGACTAACTCAACATGATAACTCAATCACTGGCCATGAAAGAGCTTAATAAACCACAAGATAAAGAGTTTACTGTAGAACATTAGATTCCAAGCAATCCAATACTCTTTGGCACTCCTTATAGTGATAAAATTACTACTATGAGTACTACTATTTCTAGTAATAATTATACTAGCTACATTTTCAAAGGGCATACTATGTGCCAAATACTATTCTCTGAACACTTTTCATGTGCTAGTTTAATCTTGGTATTTTTAAGAAGTAAATACGATCCTTATTTTGCCAATCAAGTGAGCTGAGAGTTTAATAAACTTCCCCACATTTACAGGATGACTGAAAGACTGCACTCAACTAACACTCCTTTGGTTACAAACAAGTTTTGCCATTTATTAGAAGATATTTATCTAACCCTGATAGTTGAAATTCATCCCTAACCCAGCAGGCTTCATTTCACTTCAACATTCACCGATATTTCTGGATCATTCACTAAGTCAGGTCAATTCCCAGAGATTCACAGATGTCTGAGACTCATGTCTGTTCTTCTGGAAGCTCATGATCTTGGAGGTGTTTTCCAGGAGCATCTGCTTTGCAAGTTACTCTTGTGTTTGTGTCTCTGTACTGTGTGTGTGTGCATGTGTGTGTGTTTCTACATAATCCCACTTTATATAGTGCCCTCTACTTTATCAATATATGGTATTCATATAAAATTATAAGCAAACAAAACTGCTTTCAAGGAAGAAATGGGCTAAGAAAAAGCTTTTAAAAAGGGCCAATCCCACCACGGATAAGAAAAGGCAAAGACTGATGCTTGCCCAAAGTCTGGCAAGACTAAATCAGCATGGTCTGGCTCAGAGTGTGGGTTGTAATGGTGTGGCCCTCCAGTGGGGTGTCTGCCACAGTGTATAGGTCAGGGATATGTAAAGGACACCCCTTGATTTGGAAGAAAGGGCAGAGTGTTTCATTTCACCTTTTCGGGCCATATGTTTGACCACATGAAGGCACATCCACACTCGCAGCCTGAACCTTTGTAAGAACATAATAGTATCATAAAGGACTAGAGCAGGGTGGGGTGAAGGGGAGGGGAGGGGTGGAATACACTTTACCAATTCATGGGTAGGATCCATGGATACTTGAACATGGCTGAAAAAATTTTCACCTTTATTTTCACTCAATAGCTTAAATGAAATTTATCCCTTCCTTGGGTGACAGGCCAGAAGAGTATTAGCAGTCCTTGCAATTTTCATCAAGAGAAATCTGGGCCTACCTGGTGGTGCAAGGGATTATGCACAGCACTGTGAAGCTATCCACAGCCTCTGCAGCGCGAGTTCAAGCCCCGGTCAGCGAGGGAGCTGACCCACATGGTGCAGACCTCTCCTGTCTTGCCAACTGCTCCCCTCAGCAGTGTATTTCATAGATCCACCTGTTCTGTTCCCCACTCTGTCTCTGGTGAATCATCTCACCCCTCCCCACACCTCTGGCCTGTACCCCAGCTCTTGTATGCATAAAATAATAAATAAATCTTTAAAAAAGAGAGAGAAATCACATACTGCACTATTGCATTACCATTGTTGCAGGTATTTCAAAATTCTTTATACTATGGTAGTTATTAGACCTATCAGTGATCACACGTGATTGCAGTCTTCTTGGGCAATGTTGCCAGGTAACTTTCGAGTATCATCTAGTCACCAACTACTGGTTACCCAAACATCTGCAGTGCATTCTCTCTGTACAGTTGTTTGTCGATCAATATGTGGAAAAGAATGAGTCATTTGCATTATGTGTTACTGAAAAATTTCTGATATAAACTGTATCAAACATGTTAAACTAGCCAAATATGAGCTCATTGATAACAAAACTAAAAATCTTACTATGTTGCAGTCTAACTCTAAATGTCCCTGGAGAGTTCTGATGTTAGTTGATAGTAGACTATCCCGGCCTTGTAGAACCATCTATGGAAGCTTTCATGCCAAATGCCTCGAATGTCTTTGTGAATTGGAATTTATACACTTGTAACCATCAAAACAAAAAATCAACATTGACTACATGCCCAACTTGACATGTGTGTTGCTTTGACAAAGACCATTCACAGTTCAATTTTTTTTTTTTTTTTTGTGGGACCCTCGCTGGTGGCTGGGGAATGAACCGGCACTGCAGAGGCTGCGGGCAGCCTCGCAGCCCAGCGCTCAACCGCTGCGCCACCAGGGGAGACCCTCAATATTCTTTTTTTAAAAAGATTGATTTATTTATGCATACAAGAACTAGGGTACAGGCCAGAAGTGTGTGTGGGGTTGGGGGGTGGTGAGAGGATTCACCAGAGACAGGGTGAGGGACAGAACAGGCAGATCAACTGAAATGCACTGCTGAGAGGAGCAGCAGACAAGTCAGAAGAGGTCTGCTGTGCCATGTGGGTTGCTCCCTGGCCGGGGATTGAACTTGTGCCACAGTGGCTGCAGATAGCTTCATAGGTTGTATCTTAACCCCTTGTGCCACCAGGGAAGCCCCCCAGTTCAATATTCTTATTCAAGGCAAGCAACCTTGCCAGACTTCATATTGATATGCTTATAGAAAATAAAATCTACTTCCCATTCACTTATGATTTAAATAGGTTGTGCTCTTTAAAATGTTAATAACAATCTCATACATTTCATTTTTTATAATTATGGTGACTATTTAAAACAAATTAGTTTCTTTTGAAACTCTGGGAATAAAATGTACCGAATTCCTAACCATGGCAGCCCTGGGATGGTTGGATTATTGGTGAAGTTATACTTTTGTCCTTCTGTTCTTTACAAAAATTAAGAAATTCTGGACACAAAAATAAATAAATTATTTTTTTTTCTTCTTCACAAAAGTACCCATAGGATTCACCAGATTGTGAAAGGTATCTATGGCATACGGTGTCCTGGACCAAACAGTTTCACAGTGACCAGTCAAGTGCTCTTGAAATGTGCCAGAGAATGGCTGACTTACTGCTGTCTTTCACTTAACTGTATTAGTTAGTAAAATGTCAGCTGCTATAACAAATAGGTCCCTGCTTTCAATGACTTGGAATAATGTAAGTTAGTTTCCATTTTAAACTGTCCTGGGAGGAATGACCAGGTCAGCAGGGAATCCTTTCTCCATGCAGTATGTTAATGATTCAGATGACAGAACCTCTACATTTTCAGCAAATGACTTCCAAGGTTGCCATTGATTCAGCCAACTGGAAGAGGCAAAGAGGATGGAGAGGTGCAAATGGAAGGTTTTTGATGGACATCTTACTTCTACTCAAAGGCTGGAACTCGGCACAGCTCACATGGTTACATACAACTGCCACAAAGCTAAATGTCTTAGAAACAGAGGAGGTAGGTCTGGTGAACATCTAATCACTCATGGCCCCTTGGTCCTACTAGGAGAAATATGTTATAGTATATATAATGTCTACACATAGTATATATAATGTCTACAAATATAATGCCACCTTGCATTTGTTTATATCACAAATTGCATACCAAATAGTTCTACACAGACCATTTAGAATCAGCTGGAGAGCTTGTTAAAAATACAAATCCTGGATCTACCGAATAAGAAGTTTCCAGGTTGTTTCTTATGCACTCTAATGTGGAGTGGTGAGGAAGTTTAGATAACATCTCTATTTTGGAAGACTACCACTAAGGGGAAGAAGGAGGAAGAGCCCAAACAAGAAGCTGACATACAGGGGGAGTGAGGAATAGGAGGTTACAGGAGTTACGGAAGATGCTCCAGGAAGGAGGTAGTGGCCAAAGGCATTGAATACCTCAGGAAGAGCAAGTAAGAGAACAAGGACAATCTACAGAGCTCTGTGACTTCAGTTAGCTCATCATTCCAGGTCGGGAGATGTATTTGATTCTTCTCCACAGGCCTGATATGATCTAGCTTTTAGGACAATAACTCTGGATTTAGTAAAGATATTTTGGAATCTGAAATATGGAGTTTGGTGATCATTGATGGAGAGATACCAGGAAGGAGAATATACTGGCTGTGGGAGAACATGATGGGTGTGGTTTTGGAACACGGTGCTTAGGTATCTCTGAGACTTTCAGGTACAGACTTTTAGGAAGGGAGGAAAGCTCCATAAGCACACTGAGTCTGTTAGTTTTTATCATCCCACCTGTGGGGGATGTGCTACAGGAATGAATGAGATTGTCCAGAGGGAATGTGTTTGAAGAAAAAAAAAAGAGGGAACTGTCTGTGTGAGTCAAACAAGGCATGGTTTTCATATAATCGGAATGAAGGGCTAGGCTGGTGCATCGATGACATGCCACAGAATTGGACAATTATGGAAGTGGACTGAATACTTTGAATCTTCATTTTGCATGTCGTGGGTATTGCACAACTCCTGTTGCTTTTTTTGCCCTCTTTATGCCAGGAATCCTCCAGTGGGGCTATGGGCAAATTTGGCCTGAGCATTCATCTTCTCCCACTAATGGGTCATTCTTTCCCTCTTGATTTCCTCTCTTATAAAAACTTTAGTTACACTGCAGGTGGTCCCCCAGGGTGCTGCTGTCACTTCTTGGGCTCTCTTATTTCCATATGAGACACTGTAGACAACAGGCCCACTTCTGTCCCCTGCAGACGCCTTCCTTTGCGCCATCCCTGAGACGAGCACTCACGAAGGAGGAGGAGTCTTGCACAATCGAGATCAAATGTTTGACTTGTTTTTAAACTAACTCTCTTTCTGCCTCCTTGAGGATATGGATTTTAATATTTCTAAAGGAAAGTAGAGGCATGGGTTGGCTCCCTGGGTTGTACTATAAATAGCCTCCAAATCAGGAGTAAAAAAGGCAGCTCTGTTGGAGGGCAAGAAGACCAGGCCCAGGGAAATGACCTCCTGGGCTTGCTGCTTTTCTGAACATGTCCGTGTTGGCACCGCTTGGCCTCATGTCGGCAGGACACACTCACGGCCATGCAAAGCCAGACTCTGTCATGTGGAATCAGTTGACATCTGGGGGCTATTTGTGCTCCTCTCCTTCATCTGCCCTCACTCAAGCACTTGGAGACCTCACTTAGTAAACCAAGCCTGGAGAAAGAAAGCCAAGCTAATCAGGTCATCTTCTACAGAGCATGGCACATGGCAAGCGCTGCTGAAATGAGGAATGGAACAACCCATGAACCTATTAAGTTTATTTCATGCTTATTTGAGTCTTATGTGAGGGCTGGTCATAGGTTTGTTCTTAATTTTATTAAGAAGAATGGTTTAAACAGTCAAATCTGTGAAAATATTCAGGATATAGAATCTCAGGGGAAATGATGACAGTATGTGTGTGACCTCTTTCTCACGTTGTGTTGGCCATTGGGACTGGAGGATTGTAATTAACCATTTCTAAACTGAATATGTGGGAGTAGGGACAGGTAAAAATGAGGGGGAGAGGAAGAACATCCCAAGATGCTCTTCACATGATTCAAGAGCCAATCACAATGGCGGACAGCTGTCCACATGGCAGTCAACCTAGGTTCTTGTATCATTTCAGCTGGTCTTCCATGGAAGCTGATTTATGATGCCAAAGCTGGTTTGCCCCCCCAAAAAATTGAAGTTTCAGAATAAGGCTGAAAAAGTCAAGAGTCTATTCCATTATTAGCAAATATCCAAGCTTTACCCTAACTTACCATTTTTACACCATGCTACCACCTACTCAAGCTGGACATGACGTTGTTCTTTTGTTCACACCTAGACAATCAATAACACCCTACATGCTCTCCAAAAGCTGTTGAAAAACACCTCAATTCTTTTAGAATTCTTTACCAGACTCTGTTAGATCATTTTCTAGGAACAACCAGGACATCTTTTCCGTTAAGATTGAGGTCATATGAGAGGGAGTCCTTTTGCTTCTCTTTCCATAGCAGAAGTTTGTAGAGCTCCTCACACCTTCTCTCCATCCTTGGAGGAAGCCCTGCCCCTATTGCAGGCCAGAGCAAGACCCTCCCTTCTCCTTCGAGTCCCATGATGTCAACCTTTCTAGGGCCTTGCCCCTACATCTGCTCCCTTATTCCTTCCCTCTCCTCGTCATTTCTACCTGCTCCTTCTCCTGCATACTCACTTTGGAAAAATAGTTAATTACAATCCTCCAGGTCTAAGTTGTTAATTCAGTAGCTAAGGGATTTTTTTTAGCTAATCTTTTGTATATATAGTTGTTTCTATTTTTTTACCAATGTAAGCCATATTACAATGCACATTTATATTCACTAATTTTTTTATATTTATCTCTTTAGAGTGAATTCTCAGAAGTGCATTTGATAGGTCACTGGATCTGTCATTTTTACATATGAGGTATATTAGCAAATCCATCCCAAGAAAGACTGTTATATTTTATAATTCATCCCTACCCCATCAGTACATAAGAGTGATTATTACCCAATCATTCATAAAAACTGTACTTTTAATCTTTTTAGTTGAATAACCTATCTAGTAGGTAAAAAAGAAAGATATGATTATTTAAGAAGTATCTTTGATTGAGATATAATTGGTTTCCTTTTGTATACTGATTATTTGTATTTCTTTAGAAAATTACTATTCACATTCTTTGCCTATTTTTCTTTTTCTGTAAAGATTTATTTATTTATACAAGAACCGGGGTACAAGCCAGATGTGCAAGAGGGTGAGAGGATTCACCAGAGACAGAGTGGGGAACAGAACAGGCAGAATCACGAAGTACACTGCTGAGGGGAGCAGCGCTCAAGACAGGAGAGGTTTGCTGCGCCATGTGGGTTTATCCCCGGGGGGCTGGGATCGAACCCACGTGGCAGAGGCTGCGGACAGCTTCACAGTACGGTGCTCAACTACCTGCGCCACCAGGGAGGCCCTCTTTGCCTATTTTTCTATTTGGCTTCTCGTTTAAGTTATTGCCTGTCTGTACAATTAAGTATACAGAGATCAACTGCATGTCAATCATGTGATTGGCAAACATGTTTCCCTATTTGCTATTTTTCTTCCAAACTTGTTTATTATTAGTGTCCATAAAGAAGTAATAACTTCTAATGCAGTGAAATGCATCAGTATTTTCCTTTTTGGTTTCTACCTTCCCTGGAATTCTCAAATAGAATTTTTCAGCTGCTACAATATATCTTCAGCGGTTTCACATTTACAGTGAAATCTTTGCTCCATCTGGAGTTTATTTTGAGGTACCGGGTGAGGGGTGACCCTTCTGTTCCCAATACTCCCCCTCTTCATTTCCCAGCACAATCCTCCACCTTCGGAGTCATCCTGGTTCAAAAACCTGAAATCCTTCTCTCTACCCCACTCATCCACGCAGTCACCTCACCAGGGAACTTCTGAGCGTTTCTCGACTGTGTGAAGTACTTCCACATCTATTTCCCTTCTTCCCACGAGCTGGGAGAGAGGACCCCCCTCCCACCAAGCCTTCCATGACAGCCCCACATGCACATTGCTGGGGGCACAGGAGAAGCTGCGGACTGACTCCACATATTTCCGAGGGAGAAGAAAAAAATGAAGCTCATGCCAGTGTCTGGGGCGAGAACCCCACACCCCTTTCAACACACGTCACCCCGAGGTCTTCAACCCCCTGGGCTCAGTCTTCCCTGTGACCCCCTGCCTGCGCCCAACTGCTCCAGTGCAAGATTTTGTTAAGTTCCCACCTGCCTTGTCTCCGGTGCCCCCACTGTCAACTTCCTCATAATCTACATGGATCTTCCTAAATCACGGTTCTGTTTGTCTGCACAGAACGCTCATCCCCCGAACATGCCTTTGCTTAAGGACCTTCAAGGTACAGCCTCAGCCCATGGCCCACCTCTGTCGTCCATTATGCCCGTGGGTCCGGCACAGGATCTGCCTGTGCTCACACATGACTCGTGTCATCCTACACCTGCCCCTTGTGCCCAGCCCTGTCTTCCTCTTCCAGCTGCCACTGCCTCTCCTTCTGCAACTCCAACATCCCAGCCTTCTTACCGCCCAGCCCAAACGCCATATCCTTTATGAAACCCTTCCTGGAAGCTTCTAGCGGATGTTTTCTTTCTTTCCACTTTAACTTTCCATTGTCCTCTCTCTGTGACTCACAGCTTATAGCTTTTGCCAATGTCTTACTTTTCTTATCCATCTGTCAACTTCTTTGAGCGAATGGATTGCCCTTTCTTTATATTGTTATCACCCATCTCTCAATCCTTCGAAGAGTAACACGGGTACGTAATTTAAAAATAATTAGTGAGTGAATGTGCAAATGTAGGGATAGAAATGCATGGGTGACTGGTGATAATTTTGGGGAAGCTTTTATATTGCAAACTAGATTCTCCTCTTTCTTTTGCTTGCCCCAGCACCTACGCACACTCTAACTGGGTGATTGAAGGCTGGAATCTCACCAGTAGACACCATGACTTCCATTTATGACTTTGATCTACACAAAATGCTGGTGCAACCCCAAGGACCAGATGTCCACATTTCTTAGAAAATGCTCCTTCAATGATGCATGAAGGTTTTGAGTGGGAGTTTTTCCCAAAGGATTGGTTGCATATGAAATGGAAGAGTGTGCTCCCTCAAACTGCAGGAGTGGTAACTGAAGGAAAAATTAAGTCAATTTGGAAGCGGTGGCTTGGATACAAAGTCTTTTCAAGTCTGTGGGTGGCTTTTACAGCCTCCTTACCTGTGATGGTCTGAATGCCTTCTGGGGGCTCAGGCTCTGGGTATGCAGCTCTGTCCCTTGAAATGGCAGAGCATTTGACTAGCTCAGCCACCCTCTGCCCAGGGAAGTCCTTGTCCCTCATCCGATGTCTCAGATAGGAGATGAACATTCCTGTGACACATGGAAAGGACAGTAAGTTCAAAGAGAAAGCTGGCAAATCACACCTTCCTGCCCCCAAAGCCAGGATTGCTTTAGAGAGGGCTGAGTGCCAGTTTGCAAGAATTGAGTAAATCAGATTTCTAATGTTTAATAACAGATGTTCTGGCTACAACTCATGAAATTATTTAATATTGCTTTATGCTCTGGTAATAAAAAAAGTCATCTGGCTCCACTTGACCTGGGTTACATATCTTCCTTAAAGGGTCGAAATGATTTGATGCAGTTCTTGGATCAAAAGGGCTGATACTGTGTATGTTACAGGCTGTGGATGGGGTTGCTTGAAGTTTGGGACAGATGTTGGCATAACACAGGCTTTGTGTCCGACAGCTTGAGGCGTGAGTCTGACCTCCAAACTTGCCCTCACGTTGGCCTTCGAAGATTTTGAATGCTCTGGGGGTGTTCATTGTCTCCACCCTCTGCATACCTGTAGCCTGGCAGGTGAACAACTGCAGAAAGGCTAACATAGGCTCACCAATCACAATGGATGTGGCTGGCAGGGTCCCATAGCATGATCCCTACAACCCCAAAGGGAAGCAGATACGTAGGAACAACTTGGCCTTTGCAGAACAAGCTTTGCAGATGAGTTTGGATTGATCAGCTGGCTGGAGAGCACTGTGCCTGATGAAGCCTGGTCATAAATCAAAAGATCTTAAGATCTGGAAAAATGGTGGAATTGCCAAGATGACTCAAATCTTGAAATAACCAAGTGAACCAAAAAGATCTTCTAAAGAAGATAGTGGGGATATGAGGTGTTTATCCTTAAAGAAAATCTCATGGAAAAAAAAAAAAGACAAAGGCAAGTGGTTAAAGAGGGAGCTGGTAGGATAATTGGAGCATGGTTCCAGAAGCAAATTGAAGGGAGATAATGGGGGATTCAGGACTATAAAAAGGAATAATCCCTGCAACTTCTCAAAGAGAGTGATAAGTCTTTCCCAGGACATATGATGTCAATACTTAGTAAAATAAAAAGCAAATCCTGAGTAGCTACATAAACACCATATAGGATAATGGACTCTAAACCAGAGCTCTGCTGGACTCATGCATCAGGAAGCAAGGATGCCAGGTAAGCCTCACAGTCAAGTTCTCACACACACATAAACACATGCACACACACACACTCAAGCAGTGGGGACCCTAGGATGCCTGTCCCAAGAAAGTCCTTGTCCCCAAAGGAAAGCTTGTGTCCAGGCCCTCACTGAACTACTGCTCCCTGGTGTCAGCTACCAGTCAGGTCTTGGGATGCAGACGCATTCGGCACATCTGGGTCTGCAAGTAGCTGAAAGGCCTGTTTGGGGAAGTCAGTGTGTGACTAAGACTTCACCCTGGGGCAGAATGGATGCAAAGCATGATGGGATCACAGAGGAGAGAGGCCAACCTGACAGCGCTTGGCTGCAGCCTCTGGGGAGATGCCCTGCTGGTCCCAGAGGCCAGTCTGGAGTCCCTGGCCAACTGCTCAGGGAGGTCCTGGGCTCTCATGCATGCCTGGCTCGGACATCTGGAGCGGCACAGTGACTGGGTTTGCTGAAGCAAACGCCTGAGAATAGACTCAGGGCTATTTCACGATTCCAGTGACATCATGAAAGGTGTAAAAATGTAATTCCAGGTATTCTGGGTTATGAGGACAGAGGCAAAGGAGCACCATGCCCAGCCAGGTAAGGTGAAAAGGGTCTGTGTCTCGAGGCTACAAGGGATCTTAGATGGGGACAGATGGGGACATTCAGCCTCAAGGAGAACCTAGTTCTGGAGGCAAAGAGGGGCCCGCAGGACAACAGGAACCCAGATCTCGTCTCCTGGAGTGTCCCTGAGAGGCAACAGAATTTCCTAATCACTTTTCAATTTTAGTAAAATTTGAAGAGCTAAATGAAATGTAAAGGCAAAACCTGAGTCTGCAGTGACATCATTTTGTAGTACTCATGCTCTAAATGTCTTCTTTTAAACAGAGGTTTCTTCGTATTGCAGGAAATTGGCTTTGCACACAAATATAGGAGATTGAAGGCAATGTTTATCTTAGTGCTTTCCGTAGAAGCCGATGGAAGCTGGCTCCTGACGATGAACATGGCTTTCCACAGTTATTTGGGAGAATGCAACATTTATATCTTAGTTTTTCTAGTAGAACTCAAAGTGAAGACAAAGTGTGAAAACATAGAGGAATGACTTTTTTTTTTATTTTGAAACATCCCATTTTGAAACCTGCAGCCCAAACACTCGTTCTGTGCCGCCATTTTATCTGAAGCAGACCCCATGCAATCAACTGGTGCAGTGCTTGTAGCCAAGGAAACCATCCACAAATGGTATTTTTTTTTTTCTTATGACTAGACCTGCCCTGATAATTTTCATGAACCAAGGGCAGGATAGGTGGCTGGGAGAAAGAGGGATCACTTAATGTCTACGCTTGTCATTTGAGAAAATTATTCAATATCACTTTCCTAAGGGAAATTTTAATCCTCAACCCTTCAGTCAACTTCAAAGCAGGTTTTACTACTTTAACTTACTCTACACAGAAGATCAGAAATGCTACCAAATATCAAATCTAAAGGCCACAGGTGGCTGCACCTGGACAGGCACACAAATAAATAAAACCCTGATCACAGCTGCGAGAGGGGGCCAGCTGAGAGGCTGCTGGCATCTCAGAATTGAAAATACAGGGACAGTGTCCTAAGGAACTGGCCCCACCTCACACAGAGAAAGTGGCCCAATTTTTACTTAGTTACTTTTATTTTTGTAATGAAGAGCCACTGTTTTATGTTGTCGCTATTGTTCCAACAGTACAGGATTTCTCTACTCAGGTGTCGTCACCTGTGCTCTCCCACCACCTAGGCCCCCACAGCCCCGTCCCTTCTCACCACCCCCACCTTATTTTTCAAAGTATTTTATTTATTTATTTATTTATTTTCTGTAAAACTGGGGTGTAGGCCAGAGGTGCAGGGGGTGAGAGGACTCACCAGAGACAGAGTGGGGCGCAGAACAGGCTGACCTACTGAAATACACAGCTGAGGGGAGCCCTGGGGAGACAGGAGAGGTCTGCTGCGCCATGCGGGTCACCTCCCTGGCTGGGGATCGAACTCGTGCTGCAGTGGTGATAGCGCTGGGACTCAATCCCTAGGCCACCAGGGAGGCTCCCTCCAGGGTCTGGTCTCTCTGTGTCTCCCCGGCTGTGAGGTCACAGTGCTCTCCCTCCCGGCCTGGTGCAGATCGCACAGTTCATAGCAAAACTAGGATGTGAATCTCTGTGACACGGATCCAGACGTTGCACCACCAAGTAGACGGCCAAGGTCGTCTGCCCACCGCACCCTGTCTCTGGGCTCTGCCATGGCGCATAATGGCCTTTCCTACCCACCTTGGGCACCGGAGAACGTCTTGGAGCAAGGTGCGGGGGCGGGTGTGACCGGGCCAGGTACGAGGCACAGAACCTGCCCATCTCCCACCTCCGCCCGGACCCAGCCTCGGGGCCTCGCTCCTGGGGCACAGCTCCCACCTCGACACCCCGTGTGGGAGCCGGGGTGGGGGCCGCCCGGGGTCTGGTTACGGGGTGGGGGCGCACAGCTCTCCGGGGCCGCCCTGGGCCCGCGCCAGTGGCCTGGTGTGTTCCTCCCAAGTAGTCTCTCCCCGTTTCTGGGACTCCCCGAGGTGTGTTCAATAATGCACTCCTCGTTCTGAAGCAGATGGAAAAGTGTTTAAAAAGGTGCCAGGTTTATTTATGGAAGCCTGGGACTGAGTTTAAGAGATGCGCTTTGCCAATATGAAATGTGAACTCTCACAACAGGAAGTGTGTTTTACTGCCTATTTATTTTATTGCCGTATCAGCTGCCCGGAGCTGAAGAATCCTTCCTCTCAGGAATTATTTATTTTCTAACTTCTGAACCAGAACATCTTGACCATCAGCGCTCAGGGTCTCCGCTGCCAGATTCCAACTACAAACATGTGCCTCGCTGTCTTTCTGCGGGGACCCACGGAGTGTGCACCGAGAAACATTTGGGCTCTCATAATTTGTCCTGAATCTTGGGTTTTTTTGTTGTTTCTTTGTTTCTTTCTTTTCTGTTTTTCTTTCTTTTTTTTTTCTTTTTTTTTTATGTAAGTGTCCATGTTGCAAATAAATGGACTCAAGGGACAATAAATAGCACACATATAGAAACACTTCTTAGAATAACGCAGGAATTGTTGAGCTCGCCCGTGCATCTCGAGACAAGCAGCAACCAGCACCTCCCGGCACCAGCCAGCACCGAGGGTGTCACCGAGAAGGTCTCAGGACGTGGCGCTGCTCCCTGCAGCAGGTGGCAGCGAGGAGAGTCTCCAGGATGGCTCCGTGCACCGCCTCCCCAGCCGGCCTCTCGCAGCGGCCACTTCTCCCACTCTAACAACTTCATCAAATAGACCAGGAATAGTTATTCACAAACAGCAGCTGCTGGTTGAAGAAACAGTCGAAGTCATGAGAAGACACTGAACTGGAGCTGAGGAGCGTGGGTCTTCGTCCAGGCTCTGTCGGCTCCAGTACATTGGTCTCCGAGCTCTGGAACAGACGATGCACGCAGCTGCCCCGCGTTCTGGGAGGCACAGGGGTGCACGGGAATAAAAAGCAGACGGGGTTGGGAGTGTGGAATGAATAATATGAAAGGAAGGAACGGCTGTGCCCGAGTTCTTTCAACTTTTAGGAAAACCCATTCCAGTCTGCTCTAGAGCTAGGTCATCTAGATCTTCCGAGCTTGAATACCTGGATTATTCTAGCTCGCATGCTCTGGAAAAGGACATTTTCACACGTGGAGTTTACCTGCAAAGCGCAAACTTGCAAGAGATGCTGGAAGGCAGAAGACGTGTTACAAGGGCACCACCTGCTGGGCATTCTCGAAAACACACCTTCCCTTCCACTCTCGCTCAAAACTCCTCCATAGCTCCCCATGGCGGAGCAAAAGGAGTCTAAAATTCCTGGCATTCAAGGTCTTTTATGATCGAGTACAAGTTTAATCTCAGGTCTCATCACCTGCCACACCCTATATGGGCACAGACGTTCTTGCATAGCATCAATTAATTCTATGTCATTTAGGTATGACATTAATGAGTGAAAAAAACAATTCCTGGCCAGCAGTGAATGCAACAAGCTTATTTGAAGACCTGGTTGAGTTATAGTCCTTCCCCTTAATGTCATAGTTTCCAAGACTCTATTCATGATGAAGTGAGTGCTTACTGTACTTTGCCACTCTCCAGGATAAATTCAAAATTTTCTGCCTTCTTGATCTCAAACCCATTACTAATTCATGCACTAAGTCGGAGAATCACAGAGCAGTTGATAGGGTTCAGGGCCAGAATCTCAGTAGGAAATAGGCTGTAAAGTTTGGGGTGCCCCAAACCCACATTCTGTGGCACATTCTGTGGCACTAAGGTGGCCAACAACTCAAAGACTGATCTGCTCTGTGGTTATTTAAAAGTTTAAATAGAAGAAAAGTTAAGATGAAAACAGGTAAAGGATGCAAATACATTCATAAAATGTGTGTGCTAGATATGAGAAGACTCTTGGTTAAATTCACAGATGATCACAAAAGTCAAATTACAGTCAAGCAACATCACCGTCAGTTCTCAAATTTGGAATTGTGTTTAAAAAACAACGTTGGGTCACGTTAGCTAGTGTCTAGAAATAAGACGATCTCACACACTTTGCAGGTCAGCGGAGAGGGAAAGAGGAGGGAAACTCTTGATTATTCCCCACAACCCTTAGAAATAGGCTTGCATTTTAATCCAGAAATTCTTTTAAAATTATTTTTAGAATATTATCATAGTTTTATAGTTAGACATAACTACTAGGATAGCAACTGTTACTACAACATTGTGACAGAGAAAAAGTGCAAATGAGTTACATAACTAATCGGGTAACTTTGCATATTCATATGACAAACTGACAGAGTTAGAGTTCATAATGTGGCAAAAATGTTGATTGCATATCACATTGTTAGCGAATAACAGAAAATCAAAATCTAGGGCCTCCCCTGGTGGCGCAGGCAATTGAGCAGCCACGCTGTGAAGCTGTCTGCAGCCTCTGCAGCACCGTTCGATCCCGGCCGGCTGGCCAGGGTTCCACATGGCCCGGCAGACCTCTCCTGTCTCACCTGCTGCTCCCCTCAGCGGTATATTTCATCAGTCTGCCTGTTCTGTTCCCCACTCTGTCTCTGGTGAATCCTCACCCTCCTGTGCATCTGGCCTGTACCTTGGTTCTTGTATAAATAAATAAATCTTAAAAAAAAAGAAAGAAAGAAAATCAAAATCTAGCCTATCCTGTTTGATTCTATTTTTGCTTGTAAAATATGTACGCAGAAAAATAATCAGAATTATTCCAAAATATGAATGATGTCCTATCCAGATGGCAGCAATTTTTATTTTCATTTTTCCCAAATTTCAAAAAAATGTTGTAATAAGTCTTATATTTCCTTTTATAATATAATATTTTTAAGAAAAAGATAGATGATAAAACCCAGTGAAAACAAGATCCATATTAGGTTGTGTCTGCACATAATTTTCAGTGTGAATTCAGTTTTCATAATTTGTGGTCAGTGCCAACTACAGTTTGATGTCTCTGGGATGCCTAATATTTTCCTCTTTGCTGGGTCCAATATGGATATGATGTGTAGAAATGAAAGCTGAACAGTGCCAGGTAAATATAGTAACCAAACAAAGCTTTCTCTAAAGTCTATAAACACTACTATCAAAAGCCATAAAAACAGTTATATTCATCAACCTGATAATCCCATTATTAAGGTTCCATCTTAACAACATACTTTCCTTGAAGGAAAAAAAAGGTCATGCTTAAAAATGTCTATTGCTGAGTTGTCACTAATAGTGAAAGTTTAGAAATAATTTAAATACGCAGTAATAGGTAAGTGGCTGAGAAAATTCTAAGCTATGCATTCAGTGGAAACTTAGGTAATCATTAAAAGAACATCAAAATAACTTACGAAAATGTCAGTGCACGGTGGTCAGACCTATGGAATAATGAGCAAAAAGTAGAACAAGACACAGTTGCCTTTTTGTGTTTATGAGTAAATAAAAATACCTAGACGTGATGAAAGAGGAGAAGAAAATATATAACAATAAAAAAATATAACAATCAAAAAATAGCCTTGAATTTCACTGGTGTTTATTCAAAATGAAAGTAACCTGTGCTCTCTTAGGCTGCAAATCTCTGCCCACAATATAAGGCTAGAATACAAAATCCAGGTTCTCAAGTAATGGAAAAGGTGGAGAATCTCAAGGTGAACATCACAGGAGTGAAACTTCATCTCCACAAAAGCTTCCTAGGCAAACTGTCTCATGGAAAAATCCATTCTGTGACTTTCTCAAAGGATGTGCTTTGTCTGCTAGGAAAAAAAAAAAATGCAAGTGTTTAGCATCAGGGCAACATATAGGGGTCTGACCTGCTACCCCACACTCTGATTGACTCCACGACTAGACATACTGTAGCAGGAACTTGGATCTTCAGTTTATGTAACTTAATCCATGTGTCGTTTTCTCTTCTACAGAGACACCGGGTTTTGCAGAGCAGCGGACCAACACTCCCTAAGCGACCTGGAGCTCCCAGATCCAAACAAGGGAAGAGAGATGTAAAGAAAGAGACAAATTGACCTTTAATTGAGGGAAGAACGTGCCAACTCTGAGCAGCTCTCTGGAACAGCAGCTTCTCGAAAGACATGCTTCTGCTCTGAAAGAGGTTGGCCCGGCAACTCGCTCACACTCCGCTTGGGGAAAATTCTTTTCAGCACCAGCCAAAATGCCGATCCAGGTTCCTTTGCCTAGCAGCCTTGAAAGCTTGCACACATTTAGAGAAAATATTTTCAAATGACTCTGGAGTTCTGCTTTATGTTTCATGTTCCTTTGAACTTATTACCTCTTTACAATGTCTTGGACTATTAGTTTGGGAACATTTAAAGTTAATGACTATATGGAAAGTAAAACAACACTTTGATGTTGCCCAAATCATTCATTTCTCTCTTTCATACACAGGAGGTTAGAGAAAGCTGGGTGATGCCAGATCAAGTCATTTCAGGAATAAATAACTTATTTGGGGGTCTATATGGATTGTTGCTGGGGGGAGAAGGGGGTAAATCAGCTCTGGAATGTCAGAGGGAACTGGAATCATGATTAATGAGGGTCAACTTTAAAACCTGAGCACACACAGATAGGATTACTTCAACAGAGAGAGAAGAGTCTGTCTGACCCAGGCGATCCCAACACAGTCTCCTGAGAGGCATCACTCACAGACCTTGTTGGTTTCGGGGATGCACTGACAGCAAAAGAGCTGGAGAAGACCTCTTTGGGCCATAAGTAGAGAGACTCCAAAGTAGCTTAGAATGTTATGATGGTGGCCATTAAGGAAAACTGGCAGATTTTCTACAAGGTCAAGATTGGAGTCTTTCCGTGAAGCACAGGATGCTCTTCCAGACAACTGTCATTCGCTTGTTTGTTTCTTGTTTCTACAGACAAGAGCTTGGAAGCTATTTGTGGGAGGGATTTCTCTGAGCCTGGGATTGGAGGTGGAGTCAAGGAGTCAGCAAGTCAGTGGGAGAGGATGACCAGCCCAGAGTAGATGCTCAGGTATTGTGAAAAGACCAAATGAGCCTTATATCATGGAATAAACAACAAAGGACAATAGACCGGGGTAGAGTCTCCAAATCATGCAGGAGACCCAAAGGATTTTCAGCAGAAACTCTAGAAACCATTGTATAGTTCCAAAGTCAGTTACATATGTATTTATGCACATTTAAAATTGAATTGTGTATAGAGAATAATAAAATGTTGCATCTCTTATAGAGTTTCTGTTATTAAAAGGCAGTCTGTTTAAGCAATCAAGAATAAGAGGCTGTGCATTCATTATCTGGTCACTGAGCAAATATTTGTTCAACATATACTCTATGTTTGGAACTGACCTACACAATGAGATATGATGGTAAAAATACAAATAAGGTACCAGTTCTCATGAAATTTATATTCCAATTGCAGGAGATAGACAGCAAGCAACAATAAGTGAAGACTGTTAGGAGCAATGAGGACAATAGAGGAAAGAGGTATGATAAGGGGTGAGTGATAGAGTGTGAATGAGGATGGAATCACGTTGACTGAGAAGCAAGGGAAGACTCACTAAGGAAGAGATGCTTGAGCTGAGCCTGTTAAGACAGATATATAAAGATAAAAGGAGAATATTTCTAGACAGGAAAAGCAAAGACCAGCTTCATTTGTTCAAGCAACAGAAAGTCCCAGTGGCTGGGACTTAGATTGCAAAGGGGAAGAGTAAAGATAGGTGATTTCAGAGACGTAGGTAGGGACAAGGTGATACTTTTAAGCCAGAGTAGAGAATTTCAGTTTTGTTTCATAATAGAAAACTACTGGAGAGATTTCAGCAAGGATAACATAGGCAATGCCTCAAGAGATCACAATCACTGCTTTGCTAAGACTGGATAGTAGAGGGATAAGCATAGAAGGATTGAGACGAAGCAGGGGGGGTCATGATGCTCTGAGTAAGAAATCCTGGTGTTCTGGACTAGATGCTGACAGTAGCAGGTTCTGGAGATGTGAGACAGCAGAGTTGGGGTTTGAAGAATTTGACAGTGCTACCCCGGACTGAGACAGGAGAGGAGGGAAGGAAATGGCTTAGAAACAGCAACATATTTTGGGGAGTGCCTGAGAACTCAGAACTGCATGACCAATGGATTTAGGTGGCTTGCAAGAATTTTCTAGAGGTGAATCTTGCTGAATCTCTAGGAATGGGTAGAATCTGAATACATGTTTTAGAGTGCATAGTTGAGATTGATTTTAGAGTGTGACGTGAACATTTTTTGTTACTTCATTTCTTCCCCAACTCCAATCATTAGGGACATTTTTGCTGCAGCAAATGTACTTGTTCTATAATATTTCCCCCTTCAATTGCATCCTACTCTTTTTCTCAAGTAACAATAATTTTTAAAAATAACCATTGTACAAAGGAGTTGATGGAGTAGAGCCATTTGAACACTGGATTGAGTTATTTGAACTCTATCCATCACCATATTCTTCTTTCCTCATGTTTTATTGAGTTGCCAGCATCTTCATAAGTAGATAAACTTGGGGAGCAGCACTTCACACCTCCGTATGTGCACATGCTTCACTCACCTGCCACCAAACCTCAGCCCATCACCTCCCACTTCCTATCCTTCTCTTCCCTCACCCCTCTGGTCACAGGTATGTTTTCCAAAGAGTCTAAGAATTATTCTCCTTGTTTTGCCAGTTTGTTTTCTGTGCAAGTGCTGCGTGTCTTTGTTAACCTTCCCCACCCTGAACCAAATATCCTGTTTCCTCATCTTCATCTCTCCATCGATTGGCAGTCCCTTGACAGAGAGGTGCAAATCGTGTTTTGTTTTTCTGTTATTTGGGAGCCACGGGGGTGCTGAACTGCGTTGGTTTTTTCTTTACCATTTTTAACCTTGGAGTCAGGAGTGTCAAGGACAGGGCAAGCACCCAGCAAAGGTTTTTATATGAAATATCTAAGCAGATTAGCTCACGGTCTGGATTATTGAATTGCACGTTCTCACGTCAATGAGTACTGGGTTGAATGGTGACTTCCCAAAATAAATGTCCACCCCTAACCTGTGAAGATGACCTTAATTATAAAAAGGTCTTACAGATGTGATTAAAGACCTCAAGTTGAAGTCATCATGGATTATCTGGGTGGATCTGAAATGCAAAGACAAGTGAGCTTATAAAAAAGAAGGAAAGACACAGACAGACAAGGAAAATGTGAAGACAGATCCGGAGGGTGGATTTACATTGTTGCAAGCCAAAGACTAGCTGGAGCCAGAAGCACCAAGAAACTGGAAGAAGCAGGAAAGGAAGGGTTCTTTCTGGAGCCTTTGGGAAAAAACATGGTGCTAAGGACACCTTGGTTTCAAACTTCTGCCTCCAGAACTCTGAGACAATGGATTACTATTATTTCACCTGCTGAGTTTGTGGTTGTGGATTTGTCATGGGAACCCCGGGAAATGAACACACAATCTTTACGCCCAGTTCAACTCAGCTGTCAATGAGTCTGCTGCACTGTCTCGTAGGGCTCGCTCACGCATGCGTGACTCTTTCCCAGCAGGCTCCCTTATCCAGGCCAGTTCCAGAGTAGACAGGCTTCTAGAATTCAAGAAAAAGCTACAACTCCAGGTACATATTCAGCCTAAGAGAGTGAAGGTGCTCAACTGGGGACTGAACACCTCAGACACCCCAGAAATGTTGATAGCACCTCCTCAACGACAAAACCCCAGAATATTCATTTAGAGGGTTGGTGACATTCTCCAAACCTCTGAACACCTCGTTGTGAGAAAGGGAACAATGTTAGAATGGATGGTAGACCTGTCACCATTCCCCTAGGTTCTCCTGGGTGTGCCAGACAGACAGGGCAGGGAAGAGAGCTGGGGAGAGAGCAGGAATTTCTGAGCATGAGAAAGAGAAGTCCAGAAAAGAGTTGGATGGAAAGCAACTCACAGATGAGAGTGCAGTGACCCCAGAGCTTCTTCAGCCAGCCTTGTTATCAGCCCAAGTGGTGACTTGAGGCCGATTTGTTCCTTTCTGTCTCTGCTCTGCAATTAAATATAGTAACTGATTCTGATTTAAACAAATTGCCCAGACAAGTAGCTTTTAGTTCCACACTATTTTATTTTTTAAGTGAGATATTCCTCTCCCTAATTTTTGGTGAAGCTGGAGCTATTATTGTTGTTGAATGAAAGCACAGTCTATTAACAGCTCCTCGGTAAAATTTAAAAAAAGGTCAACATGCTCTTCCCAAAGACTGCAATAAGTTAGAAAGACAGTGGTACATAAAATGAACCAGATGATCTAATCTCTGATTATTTCATACAAATTTTTAAAGGGCGAATCTTCTCATGTCCAACTTTCAATATGTCTCCAACTGGATGACCCAGGAGAAATCCATGCTTCACTCTTAAGTCCATGATTAAATGAGAGGAGGGAAGTCCCTTATCTTCTGACTTCAATTTCTTTTTCAATTTTTAGTTTTATGAGGAGACTGTGTACAAGTCACAGTTAGGTCAAACCATTTTTGTCCCATGATGTGAGTTTTCCTCTTGGAAGTGACCCCCAGAACATATTCTGGAGTGAAACTCCATATCACAGAGAAAGTGACAACACCAGAGTGAGGAAAACACTTGCCAAAACTGTCAGCAAACTAAAGAAAAGGAAGATGTGTTGGACATCAACTCCTGCTAGTTTTTCATTAGGTATTGCGCCTCGGTTTTCTTTTTGAAATTACCTCATTGTCCTGTGAGTCAAGTATCATTATTGCCATTTTATAAAAAATAAGAATAAGATTGAGAGGAAATTCCACATTGTTTCACTGCCAGCCATTTCCTTCGTGGTCCTTTCCTGCTCTCCTAGTCATCTTGTCACCAACCAGAGTCCAGCTCCTATGGGGGACCAACTTTGAGGAGGTCCCCATGGCTGCCTCCTGGTCTCCACACCCTTGTGTCATGTTCTCTCCTTGAGTGCAGGTGGTATCTGTGACTTGTTTCTATAGACAAGAATGTGGTAACAGTGAGGATATGCCACTCTTGTGATTACATCAGCCTATATAAGACTCTCTCACTAGAAGACTGGCCCTGGAGACCTTCTCCCATACCAGCTTTGAAGGAGTCAACCACCTTGTGGAGAGAGGGTCTAAGGAGAAGACCATATGAGAAGTAACTGCAGGTAACCTCTCAGAAGTGTGGATTGTCCTTGGTGACAGCCAGTCAGAGCCAGGACCACTGTCCTACGGTCCTAAGAGATGAATTCCATCACCACATGAGCCAAGTTGGAAGTAGGTTCTCCAGTAAGACCTTCAGTAGAGACACAGCCTGACCTACGTAACAATTGGTCCCTGGTGAGACTGCACAGCAGAGTCAAGACTTGACCCACAGAAATAATGAGATAAATGGGCATTTTTCTAAGCCATAAGTTTGTGATAATTTGTTTCTCACATGAAAAAATAATACAACATCTATGATAATTCAGGTGCTATAGAAGAAGCTAGAAATCAGTAGGGATAATTAGGAAACTGTCCTCATGCTCAAGTTTGGGGGGGGCAGATAAATAAGTAAACATATAGTTATAATGAGGGTAAGGCATTCTATAAGATTTTGTAAAAACTGTGTATGACAGTGAACAGTAATGAAACACGAGGGGATTTTCTAACCCCTAGTTCCCAAAGATTCCTTCATTTTTCTACATCTCAACCCTCTCTCAGAACCTTCATTCATGCCCCCCATGTGAGTTCTGGTGACAACCCACACTAACACTTATTCTTAGTGAAATAGAGCAAAGAATGCGCTCCCCAGTGGCTGTGTTTTCCTCTCCTTGTTTGCCAGGTTATATAGTAAATTTTGCAGACTGCCCACAAGTCGCATGGATCACATGACTAAGTTCTGGCCAGGGGTGTGTGGGTGCACCCCTTCTCTGCCTGGCTTCTAATGTCCCAGCAAGGTCGTTCAGGCAGAATGGTCTGCAGAATGAATGAAGAGGGTCTAGTGGAAGACTCGAGGGACCAGAAAATGGGAGAATCCTGGGTCTTCAGACCACGTTGTGGAAGGATGGTGGGAGTGAGTCATAGTGGGACTCCACGAGGTTCTGGGTTGTTGCTGTGGTTATTCTCCAGGGGCGTTGAATTGAACTGGTATCAAATACATATAAAAGGAGAGGACCAAGGGCTAGAGGCCATTTTCCCTGCTGTGTCTAGCTGTCTTCCAGACCTTTGGGCTCCCCAAGTTAAACCTCATCTGACATCCATCTCTTGGGGCCCTGAGTGTGAGGACAAAGACGTGGCTGGACTCTACATATGAACAGCTCTTTGCAATCTTGACCGAGGAGAGCAGCAAGGCCAGAGCTCTGATCTTCCCATCAGCATGGGCTCCCCTCCCTAACCAGTCAGCTCATTTCTTGCTATTTTCTAGGACCATACTTCAGCAGGGAAGGCTTTTTCCAAGGGCTATTATAAACTCTGGGAAGAAGGCCAGAATGCTTCATATTGTAATGGAAAATAATCCTTCCATCCTCAATCTGCACATTTTATTTAAGGTGTGAAAAATGCTTTCCCAGCTTCAGCCAGGAGCATTCAGGTCTCCATAGGGAACTGAGCTAAGAGGGGTGGGGGCAATGATTAGGTGAGGGAGAGAACCCTCCCTGCAGCGGTTTCCAGGGGAGCAGCAAGCATGCAGGCAGAGGAAAATAAGACTTGACCTCCAGTCTGCTTCGTGTTACATGCTCCCGCCTTACTCTGGTGCCCGGAAGCCCCCACTCACATTTGGCCTGGAACCAGAGGGGATGGAATGGAGGACCCCAGCCATGGAATCAGGGTCTACAAGCCATAGGGTTGCCTTCGGAGGCTGGTGCTATCACCGATCAAGGGCAAGTGGGGCAGAGAGGACCTGGTCCAAGTGAGCCTTTGAAGATAATGGACTAACCCTCAGATCCTCCCATGTGAGAGTTGTCAGAGAAGCTGAAATCAAATCATTTTTCCAAGGGAAAACAAAATAGGTCACTGGTTGAAACAAAATAGGTCACTGGCTGATGGTTGAGTGTGAAGTCTGTAAAGTTTAATAGTTCTGGGTCCTTATGAAATTACTTCATTATTATGTGTCCTTAGATATTTCTGATGAAATATTTCATTTTGAATAATGGTCCCCAGGTGACTAGGTAATATACGATAGTTTAAATTACAGACAGAGACCATCAGGCACAATGATTTGATATTTGTTTGGCATTAATATGGTGAGTTTCTTCTACCCCTTTTTAAATATTTTTCAAAAATTTCAATGAACCGCTAGCAAGGCTTTCAGGAATGAATATTTTAAAAGTATGATTTACTTTAGAAACATTAATTTGCAAGATTTTAAATTTCCTTCTGAAGTAACATTGAATTTTTTTCAAACCTAATGATGTAAGATTTTAAAAATATACCTGGCGCCAGGTTCTGGACCAGCGAGTGTAATCTCCATTTTACTGATGAGACAGCTGTAGCTCAGAGAGTTTATCTCACAAGTTCAAGGTCTGCTAGGGAGTAGCAGAGTTGGGATTCTCTCATGTAGGATAAAATATTCCTCCTTAACTCTGGTGAGGTTATTTAAAGCTTTGGGGCTTCCTGCCCTAGGGCTATGAGGACATGCTGAAGTGTTCCACATTCACCCTGACATTCTCCTACCAAGAGAGGTTTTCTCATCCTAGTCAACACTTATTTCTCTGTGTTCAAACATGAGGCAAGCACCCCTCATCAGTGTCTGTTCCTTGAACATCTCATCAGGTAGATGCTTTGTAAACATCTCCTCATCTTGGAAGAGCTGACTCTTGATAACCACCACTGACCTCTGGGTATCAAGCACCCAGAAAAGCAACTTACAGGCATTATTTTATGTGACCCTTAGAACTAATTTATATATATAATAAATGTCATTAGTTCCACTTTACAAATGATGAAACAGAGGCCGTAAAAATTCAGTTACTCCCTGGAGATCACTTAGCAAGAAAGAGCCCCATGCTGGGTCCTGTCAACTCCACACAGTGGCTCAATCCTTTGTGTCTTTCTCGTTTCCTTTTTTTCCTACCAATATCTACAGCAAATCTATTAGCTAGTTATACTAGATAGACCTCAAAATAAATCCTCTTTCTAAGTATTTCATATCATCTCCTTTGTTATGTTCCCATTCAAGTGATCTAAATTTCTGCAGAAGTCTGAGAATTCATTCTCTACACAGCAACCAGAACGGTCTTTAAAAAAAAAAATCTTACCCTGACAAACTCCTACTGGTTTCTCATTTCTCTTAAAATCTATACCTTGATGTCCAAATGACCCATCCTTTGCCAAAACATTACATACCGTAATAGCAAATAAAACTCCCACTCTTCATGTGCACATTTCATTTTATGTACAAGTTATGAGCTGAATCATGCCCTGCCCCCCAAATCCTTATGTTAAAGTCCTGTTACCCAGTATCACAGAATGGGACTGTATTTGGAAATGGAAAGTCTTTTCATGAGGTAATTAATGTAAAATGAGGCCATGTAAGTGTTTCACACTCCAGTATGAATGGTGATCTTATAAGAAGAGGAGATTAGGATGTGAAAGCACAGATGGTAGAATGACCATGTGTGGACAGAGTGGGAAGGTAGCTATCTGCCAGCCAAGAGAGACTCAGAAGAATGCAAATCTGCCAATACCTTGATGTAGGATCTCTAGTCACCAGAACCATGAGAAAATAAATTTCTGTTGTTTAAATACCTCAGGCTGTGGTATACTGTTATGGCAGCCTGTATTATTCAGGGTTCTCCAGAGAAACAGAACCAATATGGAGGGAGAAAGGAAGGAGGAAGAGAAAGAGAAAGCAAAAGAGAAGCTGGAAGCTGAGAAGTCCCAAGATCTTCTTGCAAGCTGAAGACCCACATAAGCTAATGGTGTAATTTAGATCCAGTCCAAAGACATGACAGTGGAAGACCATGGGGAAAGGCAATGGAATCATCATGATCTGAGTCTGAAATCTTGAGAACCAAGTATGCTGGGGTTTGAGGGCCAGACAACATGGATGCGTCATGTCATGCAGAAGGAATAAACTCTTCCTTCCTCTACCTTTTCATTGTGTTCAGGTCAACATATCCTAGCAGACTGGATGATGCCCACTTCTTCGAGAAGTTTTCCTCAGTCTATTGATTCAAATTCTCACTTTTCCAAAACACTTTCACAGACATGCAAGGATATCTTTGCTTGATCTGCTGGGCATCCCTTAGCCCAGTCAGCTTGACATGTAAAATGAACCATCACACATCTCTAGCAAGCTAATGTGATCTGAAAGCAAATGCTAACCCAGCTTTAGCCAGGAGTATGCAGATCTCCATGCGGACCTGGGCAATCATTAAGGAAGGAAGTGACTCTACCCTGAAGCATTCACCTTGCCCAAGTTCCCTTATCCACAAATATCTCACCTCTCTCGTTGCCTTTTTTTCCTGATACTTTCCAGAGAAATCCTGACTATATTTTCAGTAAATGGTCTCTCTGGCTATTGAGTTTGGCAAGCTTTTCTTACTTTTTTAAGTTCAATTACCAATGAGACTCTCACCTAATCACAATCAATGAGCTTTCCCTCACTGTTTGCATTTATTTTCTTCACTCTCTAATGTGATTAATGTATCCATTCACTTAAATGTTTCCTCTGATGCAATTCGCAAGAGCAGTGCCTGATTCACAAATAGCACTTCATTAAATCTTTGTTAAATGAATGGATAGATGGTTTTTCTGGTTTTGTCTCTTGGTTCCTCAACATCATATTTATTTTATATAGCTGCACTATCATATGTAGGGCCTGTCATAAAGTATATTCTCAATAAAAGGCACATAAATTAAACAGAATCACTGAAAAACTTTGAGAATCACTAAAAAATACTGTGAATGCTGAATGAGTGAAATTAAGAACATATTATATATATGGCATGCTTATAAGTCTCTTCTTTTATGGCTTTGAAGTTGAGAAGAAATATGTAAAGAAAAGAAAAATCTGTTCTTAATAAATAAGAAGATTGAATTTTCACAAAGGGTGTCAGTAGATATATGAGAAGGTGATCTGGAAGGTCACAGAGCCAAACCAAGGTCCTGTCTCAGTCCTTTCCTAATCACCAACATCAGCCCAGAACATTCCAGAACAATCTGCTGATCTCTTTTTAAAATTGGAAATTAATTAATTCCTTATTCCAAATATAAAAAAGGAATCTGAACTCTAGAGAAGGCCACAGATATGTCCAAATTTCTTAAAGGACCAAACTGAAGATAAGAACACAGCTGGACTTTTGGCTTCGTCCATACCCCACTGTCAATATAACCTCTGTGAAAGTTACCGCTCTGCTACTGACTTCAATCTCATTTAACTTCTCCATTGTATTTAAATGCAATTTGACATACTCAAGTCTGTGGAATGAAAAAAATAGGTCTAATAACTGTGGTAGAGACTGGACAGATGGCCCCCAATCTGGCTTCCCCTTTTTGGACAAATAGTTGAATCACAGCTCTCATGTAGAAAAAACTGGGTCATTTTAAGAACTTTACATCATCCTTTCTCTCAATTCTTTTTTCCATGGTAATTTTAGAGACCTGGTGTGCATGATGGTGGAGCCATTGTTTGGAAGATACATATGACGCAAAATGACTCAATGAAACATAAAATATATATTTATTTTAAAAACTCTCTTTTTCATTCACCTTCCACTATTTCCTCTTCCCAAAAGTAATCACTGCTAATAATTTCTCAGATATCCTTGCAGAATGATCACAAATAACTATCATTGTTTAAAAAATGAAGTAAATAAAATACATTATGGCCAGTGAAATGTTGGTGTTCTTAGTTAAAGCAACTTTGTGATACATGTTCCTACTAAAACTAACTTGTGCAGAATTTCTTAAGTTGGTCATATTTGTTGTTTAGGATTATGGATATTTTATTTCAGCATATAATAAAATATAAAATAATAGATTTACCATATAATCTAGCAATTCCAGTTCTAGGTCTCTACCCAAAGAATACAAAGGCCTTAAATCAAAGGGATCTATGCACTCCTGTGCTCATTACAACTCTCTTTACAATAACAAATTTATGTAAATAATCCAAGTACCCAAGAGCAGATGAGTTGATAAAGAAGATGTGGGGTATATGCACAATGGAAAGCTACTTAACTATAAAAAAGATGAAATCTCGCCATTTATGACAACTGAAACAGGAGTGAAGTAAGTCAAAAGGAGGCAGCCAAATGCCATAGGATTTCACACATGTGGGATACAGAGAAAACAAAAGAGTAACAAAACCAAATCAAAACAGATATATGACTATAGAATTGAGGTTACCAGAAGAATGGAGGGGGTCCTATAGGCTATGTGGAGAACAGTGGGTATATTAATGATGGGCATGTTGTGGTTACAGATATCTGAAGAGGGGTAAACCATACCTTTGAATCATGTATGGTGCTGTATACCAATGTTACCTCTATAAAGTTAACACAGATTTTAAAAAGAATTGAAGAAAAATTCAAAGCATTCAAACGCATTGTTTCTCTTCCTCAAACCTATTATTGGTAGTTGTATTTATCATTTAACATATATAATGTAATTAAAGATTGTATGATAATAAAATATAAATAAAAAAGAAACTATTGTTCTATTAAGAAATAAAGAAAAGACACTGAATAAACTTCAGTTGAATTGGATTTGGTTGAGGCAGAAATAAGACATTTTTTGAGTTATGTGTGTGTGTGTGTGTGTGTGTGTGTGTGTTGAATATAAGTTCATATCTCATTTAACTTTTCTCACTTAACTTTTATGCCTTAAAAGTTTTATGACTTCTCATTTCAACTTTTATGCCTTAAAACAAAAACCATTAATGTAGCTAATTATTTTGCAAGTCATTAATTTGACTTGCACTAAGTATCATATCTCCCCACTGGCCAGGCTTGGCTGATCTTGGTGGGCTTGTTTATGTGGCTACAATCAGCTGACGGCCAAGGACAGTTTAGATGATGATGTCATCACCCCCGATGGTGTCATGACCTCCACAAACTAGCCCAAACTCTCACATAAAGTTACAAGAAGTGAGCCAAAAATTGCCTGTCCAGTTTGTATCCATGCTTGTTACCTACTCTAGCATTGGCCAAAGCAAAGTGTTGGTCTAGATGTGTTGTCAACAGGAAAACACCACTGAAAGGCAGAGACGTCTGAACAAATGAGAACAAATCTAGGTTAAAACTACAGAGGGATAATCATGGGGGTGGTTAAGTCACTGAACAGGTGACTTTAATTTCTTTTTCCACTTTAAAGAAACTAAAAACACAATATCATAGATGACACAGGAATAGTTTGCAAAAAATATGTTTGCATGCTTCCTCCCTCAAATATACTGTTTTGATTAAAAAACTACTGGCTTTGCTTTTGTACATTTGTCCACTATATTTATATTCTGGCTCTACCATGGTAAGCCTCCCCTTCATGTAGTTGAATCCGTTGAATAAATATTTGATAGTGCATTCCAGGAAGTGATTTTATATATATATATAAATTATATATATAAATTTTATATATATACACACACACATATATACACACATATATATAAAATATACATATGTGTGTACCATATACATGCATATATACATGTATGTAAAGTGATATGTAGTATAAAAAAGATAGTCTAGTATATAATATAAACTATAAATAATAAATGTTATATGTTATTTCTATATCATCACACAAGCAAAAGGCATAATTCAACTGGAAAAATACATTAACCAAATGTGAGATATTGATTAAATTCTTACTAAATAATGTGGCCTTACAAAATTATATTTTTTGTATTTTTTATTTTATTTTATTTACTTCATTTTTTAAATGATGATAGTCATTTGTGATCATTCTGCAAGGATATTTGAGACATTATTAGCAGTGATTACTTTTGGGAAACAGTGGAGGGTCAATGAAAAAGGGAGGTTTTTTAAATAAATATATATATTTCTAGTGGGTACAAGCTTTGTTTTATGCTGTGTTATGTGTTTTTCAGTAAATAAATTTTTAGGGAAAAAATTGAAAAGATGCAAGTAAATAATATGAGAACCAAGATTGCATTTGCAATTTGAGTGATAAAAGTTGTAATTACGGGAATCACTACATATATTTTATATCTGTAAACTTGAAGTATCTAAAATAAGCAGCTTTCCCCATTTTCTTGAAATCAGTTTGGAGCTATGGAGCAAGAACATTGAAAGTGTCCCCAAGTATCAAATGAAAGGAAACAGTCACAGATCATTTCAAAGATTATGTGGAATGACATTGCAAAACTAATTCTATTTGAACACAATAGAAAATATATATATTTTTATAAAGAAAACATCTCCCTTTTTCATTCACCCTCCACTATTTCTTCTTCCCAAAGGTAATCACTGTTAAAAATTTCTCAAATATGCTTGCAGAATGATCACAAATTACCATCATAATTTAAAATACAAAATACAGAAAATACAAAATTTGGATCAGAGCTAAAGGTCTAAACTAGAAAAATACTGTTTAAACTAGCAGTGGTATCTAGAAATAATGTGTGAACCTATCATTTTTTCTGAAGATTTTTATATATATGATCATATGGTAAAAAATTCAGTATTTAATGTTAATTGACAAAAAGCATGTTTTACATATGATCTGATGCTGATTTTTATTTTTAAGTATATGGAATATAGTACAGAAGGCACATGTTCAATATTAATAGTAACTGTCCCTGTGTCTATAAGTTTGCCCATTTCTATATGTGCTTCTGTTTCTCTTAGACTAATTTTCCGTATTTCACATTTTCAATGATGAATTTCTTTTATGAGAAAAATACAATATTTAAAAATGTCTAAGATAGTCCTAATAATGTATATCAAGTAATACATCCATTAATGTCACCTTCTGTTATATTGCTCATGGTAAAGAGCATTTTTAGCAATGTTATCAATCACTACTCAGCATTTTTTTCATCATGAGTTCAATCATTATAATAAGTATTTGTATCTGCAGTAATTTCATACAACGATTCTTATGACAAAATTGAGGAATACCTTCCATAAAGATACTGGTAAAATGCTGGCAGGATTTTAATTATGTATTTTTTCCTCTATTTAATTTTTTTATTATACAATACTGTGAGAGGTCAAATATTTTCAGATGTGAATTTTCATGCTAACTTTCTTTTATTTATTATAAGAGTAATATAAGTCTATTATAGAAAAAAATGTACAGATAATGGAAGGAAAGTGAAATTAAAAACAACTGTATTCTACCACATTGAGCTATCAGTTAAAATTTTGGTGCATATGTGCTCACAGTTATGTGTATTACACAGCTTTACATGCTAATACTTATCTTTCCATGATATGTCATGCAATTGTGAATTTTAAGTTCACATAAAATTTTATTATGCTAAGTTGTCATAGCATATGTGAGACAATTTTTATTAGAATAAAAAAAGATGATATTTGAAAAAGCAATGACATTTAGCTTGAAGATTATCTTCATTAGAAATGTTTTACCCAAACAAAATTCAGAATTCTTAACTCAAGAAGTCTGCAGTATCCAATGAGTATCATAAATCATCTTGTCTTTACTAATAAATATCCGAGTATGTAATCAAGTTTTTAATATTGCAACAATGTTTATTAAGCACCATCTCTGCAGCAGTGTCCATACCAGGGACTGAATTTTTTAAAAATGTGTATAGGTCAAGTCCACCCACGCCTTTGGAGGTTCTCATGGTCCATTGAGGGAAGGAGGCAAATTGACAAATAATTACAACCTTGAAAGGTCAGGGGCAAACATCTCCTAACCAGAGAGGTGACAAAGAAAAGGATGGAAAACTTGGGGGTGTTGGTGGGGGAGAGCTAATATGGGTCGACTTCCTGGGACAGGAGGTCAGGGTGGGGCTAAATGTGCCTTGGGGTAAGGCTGCAATTGATATCCATGTTTGGGTGGCACTTTGGACAGTCTTTAATTCCAGAATGGACAGTATAATAAACACTTCTTAGAACAACAGCATTTTCCAGTCTTTCTTAATTGCATGAATACTTATAGTTAATGACTTGTTTTGAAAGAGACAGAAACATGAGTCACCTGGAGTAACACCCACAAAGGGAACATTCCCCAAACACAGCCACTTTGCATCTCATTATCTATGCTGATTTAGGAAGGGAAAAATCCCTCCAAATTCGAAGATAAAAGACATTGAAGCAGTGCCAGCCTGAGAAGACATGAGAGGAAGCTGGGACTCTCTCTTCCTAAACTGGAGGCAGCTTTCAAGACCCATGACTCACCGAGAGAGCTTTCTGGCAAACATCTTGCATTAGGACATGGAGTGCAGAGCAGGGACCCCTTGGCTTGGCTCCCCGCCGTGACAAGCAATCCTCTGGAACTTACTGCATTTAAAGACCTTCTTTCTTATCATTTGTAGAAAACTTTATGACAGCCAGAGAGAAAGTGTCTTAGCCTCCACATTCATCAATAGCTTGCTTACATGGAAAATGGTATTTTATAAAAGGTGACTCATGTGTTTATGTAAGCCTATCTAAGTTTTCATCCTGTCCAGTGTGGCAGTTATGATAAATTCTTTGAACAAATGTGGTTTTGCATTTCTACACATGTAACACATAGAGCTGCAACTGAACTAATAATTTATATTTTCAGATGTTGTGTCTTTCCAAGTTAATTGACTTCCTGATCTGGGACCCTGCTGAACCCTCCTGAGCCAAGTTCTCCTGGTGCCAAAACTACTCCCTACTAGGGTGAGACCCATTTGGAAGTTGCATTAAAGTGTCTTCAGGCTTCCAGGCAGTGACTGTTTCAAGAAGGGCTCAAAGCTACATTAGAAAAGTCAATACATCTTGAAATGGGAATATTTTTTGACTTAAAATGAAAACATGTATCGAGTTTTTAAAATGATGAACTGGAAATGATCCTTTGGAAAAAAAAATGAGAGATTTGCTGGATTTTTTCAGTATAGCCTAGACTTTGGTGTCATTAGCAAACTGGGCAAACTCATTGCAAAAGAAGCTTTAAAAAAGAGGTGGAGTAATTAAAACTCTTTCAATGTTAATTTCATTACTTTGAAATTTAAATACCCTTCTGAGAATAAGCAAATTCCTTCACAGTACCAGGTCACACTCACTATTTCCTAAAAGCCCATGGAATCAAGGAAAATGAATGGGGGGTTGTGCAAATGTGCATTTATTTAGATATTTCTGTGTCGAATCCCATTTTTACCACTTACCAGCTGTATGTTTTGGGGATAATTTCTTAACCTCTCCAGGCCTTAACAGCCAAACCAGTAAATAGAAATTATACTCAGCAAGATAATATGGATAAAGAACTTACTTTACAGTAAATATTAAAATAAAAAACAGTAGCTATTTTGACATAATATTACTGACGAATGGAATTGAGTGGTATGCTTTAAACTAATTATGAAAATCTCAAATATCAGAAACCCATTTTGGGAATAAACTGTGCTGAATAATCGAGTTTATCCTTTTAAGCCCTCAAACTCAAAAAATTATATTATTTCAAATTTAAATCTTTCTAAAAAATCCTTTACAAACATTTTTTTTCTTTCGTAAACAGAAGATTCATTTTCTTAATAACTTAGAATTGTCGGATCCTGCTATTCTGCAGGCATTTTTGAGGTTTGTAAGTCCACGCTCTCACACTAAATAACCCTTACACTGACATTTAGGCTGTGTTTATATTATATTGTTTAAAAATATTCTTATTAGGGGTAATGTGACCTGAAAGAGTTTCTTTTTTCCCCAAAGCAGATAATTGTGCGTTCAGAGAATGGGGTAGGCATAGAGAAAGGCATAGCTATTATATATAAATTTGGGGAATTTTCTAATTGAAAATATTTTGGAGGGAAACAAGTCATAAAGTGACAGAAGAGCTGGAATTTTCCAAAATTTAAATTATGCTCCAATCCTCAATTTAAAGAAAGATCACTATCAAGTGGCAATTGTCCTAATTGAGTTACCATCATATTTCTTCAGTAGTGACTCAATGCTATATTGACATGATTATTCAGAAACAATAGGCTAAGTCTTTCTCCCATCCAGTACTACCAAGTTATTATCTGAAAAATAATCCTATTTTCCTGTTTTCTATGTAGTCATTCCTTGAGACTATGTGGGTTTCTCTCCTTTCAATTTAAAGAGTAAAATAATTTTTAGATATTTTTGCTTTGCTTTTCTAAATATAAAAAAACCCTATAGATTTCTGATGATGAGAATCTGACCCCATGGAATTATTTCCAAAAGGAGAAATTTTCCCTACATTTTCCAATGATTTAATCAGACTACACTGGCATGTCCACTACTACAGGAGCCAGGAAAACCTATATGGATTATTTCAGCACCATAGAAATGTAAAACTAGGAGATATTTAGAGCATTTTGCAGTGATTTACTCACTCTGTATGATAAAATTTTCCAACTTCAAGCTTAACTCAGAGTAATTTAATTTCAACATTTTACTGAAACGCAAAGCCAGATTTTCACAGTGGCCAAAAGACATGGCCAACTGGAACTATGGGGCCCACAGAGGAAGGTCGATACCCTGCAGCTGCTGAGATTTGGGTTAGCACATTTCCTGCTCTATAAAATGAACTTCCTCCCTTCTAACAAGAAAGCAGATCAAGATAGGGTAGCGCTGAAACAAAATTGGGCAAAGAACATTGAATCATCCTGGGAAACAGAAATCGATTAATTCCTTTTGCCCAAGAAGATAGAATGTTAGTGGACTGAGAAAGTCAAGAAACTTCTAGAAATGTCTTGGGTTAACTTGCCTGTGGCTCTGCTTTGAGACTAAAGAGTTTGCTACTGGCCTAGGACGAGTTCTGAACCCTCTTTAAACACCGTGCATCCAAATGCAATGGGGCGTCTACACCACTCAGGTTCCAGCCACCAGATGGGAGCCACACAGTAACTTGTTTTACTTTATTTTATGTATTTATTTTAATGCTTATTGGGGTAACTGTAATTTACAACACTACTTATACCCCTATGCATTTTAGAGGTGTTATACCACTCCCACCACGAAAGCACCAATAATCTACCAGAGTCCACAGAGCCCCCTCTTCCTTTTATAGCCATCCCTCATACTTCCACACTATCTTGAAGAGAGAAATTTGAATACAGAGAATTAGTAGCTACACCAGGGGATTGAAGTAATGAGAACTGGCTAGTAAGAAATAGAGAATGCTATAGAACGGACAAGCAGATTCAAGAAGTATCATGTATCCTAAGGACTGAAATAGAGGATGCAAGGAGACCTCCATGCACATGCCCTGGAATGAGACCCAGTTCTTGTTGGAGGGGCTGATTGTGACTCACAGGGTGGCAGAGAAATCTCTGTGTGCATTGTAGTGTGCTCTCCAGAGCGCCAGGGAAGGCGACTTGCTGGAGGCCCCCAAGATTGCTTGAGAAAAGAGTTGGCTGTTGGGTTCTGTTGGCTGCCACCACACTGCAGGAGTCAGGTGCTGTAGGAGCTGCGGGGGCTCCAGTATCTAGTACTGGAAAGTCGGTGCACAGAGAATGCCAGGCACCAGCAACCCCGCAAGAGCAAAGCATGCAGAAGTCTGCTGAGAACTCACTAGAAACACAAACTCCTCCTACAACATCTGACAAAGGTTCTCATTATCCTACCAAGCAAGAGAAAGTGATAGTGAAGGGTGAATTTGTAGCTGATCAGTAATAAATTGATAACTGGCCAGGGGCCCTGACAGAGCACCTCCTGGGGTTATGCTCCAGGGTCACCCCAGGTTGTGATGTGCTGATGAGAAGGAGGCTGTGTGTCTGTGGCTTGGAGGCAGCTCCAATAGCTGATCTCTGGGGCTCTCTTCTTCCTTTGCTGTGAATTGTTATTATGATATTTTCTGTCTTCTCTGTTTTTGTCCTTTTCTCTTTTCACATAAATGCCAGGACTTCTATCAGGAATAACATGTTCAATGACTTCCTCTGCAAAAGTCTCATTGCATTTGTGTTTATCCTAAAGGAGAAGCAGACAACGTACATGTGTGTGACGGGTGCTGTTATATGTAACTTTCATGTCTCATTTTTTTTAACCTTAAAGAATATAGGCATTTCATCCCCACGTGATGCAAGTTAGTTAATGTGGTCAAGGTGACTCAGCTATCAAGCATATGTTTAATACTTTATGTGAACTTAATCCTCCATTTATAAACTGTGTTAACTGTTAGAAAGTTATATATCATCCTTCAATGCCTCAGTTTCTCCTTGTCATGAGCACTGAGGGTGTCACCAGGGACAGGGAAAGGCAGAAAAGGTGGAGATACTGAACACACTGCTAAGGGAAGGAGCAGGCCAGACAAGAAAAATCATCCGAGCAAGAAAGTTCTCCAGGATCTCTGTATATTGTTTTTGCAGGCTTTTCTTGAAGACCGGGGCATCCGTTTTCACCAGTCGTGATCCGTTGTGGCATCTGATCATGACGAGTCTGGCAGCACACTGGCCTTTTGGGCATCAGACGGTCTCATGGCTGATTTCCCATGGCAAATTTTCTGATTCCCCTTACCTGTTCATGTCCCCACATTTTCTGCTGAGCAAAATGCAAAGGCTAAAATTTCACCCAACTGAATGATACTATATTCCATCGTAGCGTTGACCTCATAAAATTGTTACAAGAATTAAATTGGATAATACATGGTCCCAAAGACTTAAAATCAGGATCGTCACCTCTGCACCCAATGAGCATCAGTAGTGTTAGTGGGAGCGGTTCATGATGAATAGTATGCAGAGCAAGGTCTGCAGAGTCTGACGTCCATGACCCTTTGCCTGTGCGTCACTACGACCCCTTCCCCATCTCTAAGAATCAGTTTCTATATGGAAAGCCTTACTTCAAGAGGTCTTTGGTGCATCAAGTACTCAAAAGGCAGATGTCATAAATTAAATTGTCTTCATTGGATAAGACTTTCATAAATAGACATGATAAGACATTGTGATGTCTTATAATTGTTGACATTGTGACAGCACAATGTCAACAAAGTTTATCTTCTAATCTGTCCCTATCCTCTGCTTTCTTCTCCAATACATGTTCTACATCTCCAAGGCAACTTCCAGATTCTCCCATAACTTTCTGGGTTCAGTGAATGGTAATAACCAGGATTATGATCTTGGAAGCAGGCATTATGGGACCAGAATCCAAACTAAATATAGGATGTTCCAAGAAGCTCAATGCCTTCCCAGTGCCAGTCGGGTAGTTTTAACCTTTGGCCATGTTTGCTCATTCATCTATCTTTCTTTCTGCACTATGCAATTAATAATGTTGAGTTTTTCTAGTGGGATATCCTATCATTGGAAGAGGGGCTAAGTGTTCCCCTCGGAGCTGCCTTTGGCAGGCATCACTTGATAATGTTATACGATCAGTCCCAGGATGACTGGTTCTCGTCAGTCATGTTACCACTGAAACTCCCATCAGTAGATAACTTATGAGGATGGGTCCTGTCTCTGCCATTTAGCAGATGCCTGGCTTTGCGGATTACTTAATCCCTACAAGGCTCTTTTGTTCATCCTTAAAACATGAATAATAACAGTGCCCACTCGAGGGTTGTGGTGTGGGCAAAGGTTTTTGAACTCTTTATGTGCTTGGTTCATTGTAAATACTCATGATAGAGGCCAGCGAGTTGTTCTTCCCACTATTTTCTCCTCTAAAACACAAATTGAGACTTCTTTTAATGCCCTTCCTTTCAGATTAATGTAGCCATGGATTGAAAATCCAAAATAGACAGATGTAATGTATAGAAAATTCAGGAACGGCCGACGAAAACCTCTTGCATGGTTTTCCATATATTCCTTCATCTGCTAGATGGATATAGAGAGCCCAACAGAGGATACTAAGACCTTGGAATTGGTCAGTCCACAAACGGAAAGATCCTGGATCCTAAATCACTGCATGAAAGGCTGTCTGCCAAATCCCCACCTTGAAAATTACTAGAGTGAAAAATAAACCTCTGCTTTATTAAGCCGCTGAGATTTGGGGGTTGTTTGTTAGAGTAATTTGCATTCCCACCAACATGCATGAAAGTTCCCTTTTCCCACATCCTCACCAACACTTGTTATCTCTTATGTTTCTCTTGATGATAAATGTTTAGCAACCAATGCTCTGAAAAGCAAACCGTGATTTGTAGTGTTTTCCAGATTCCACGGTATAAATATTCCCACCACGGCCAGTTTCATGTTACCCGTGTGATATTGTTGAATGCTGAGTTTTGAAAAGATTTGTACAATCAATTCTAAAAGACTGAGAGAGCCAGCTGCAGGACCTCAGGCCAGCAGTGGCTGATCCTGGACTAGTACACCACTCCACAAATATTAACAACTGTTGTTCTAGTTACTATGTAGAACAAATATTTAAAAAAAAACATGCGTTTGTTAAGATTATGCATAAGATTATGTAGAAAGAATATGTGGGAAAAAGGGAAGCCTTTGTCATATAATTAACCTGAATTTCTATTTTGGTTTATTGCTGGTGTCATGTGTCTATTTGCTCATTTGTTTAACTTTTCATACAAGAGCTACTTTATAAAAGAAAACAGTAAAAGAGAAAATTCAAACTTTGTCCAACAGAATCTGATTCCTTGGAACACATGGACTCTAATTTCTTATGTAGATTCTCATGCAGATTTCTCCTAGAAATATGTCAACCATTACTTTAAAAAGACAAACACAAATAAATGATGAAAGACTAAAATCTGAGGATAACAAGAAAACTATCCTCGGTTAATCTACTATACATGCCACCATTCTAAGTTCACCTTCAGGATTTCTTCTTTCATTTACTCTTTCATCTGGAATTTAAAATTTGTTGAGGATAAGAATAACTAGATTTCACACATAAGCCCATTATATGCTTTCTACTAACAGCCAGACAGTATTTCGCTTTGAAAATGTATCTTTTCAGGGGTTTGACCTAGGAAATTGTCTGCTTGAATCAGTTTATATTTCCTTTATAAAATACAGTTTTCATTAAGTTCAAAAACTTATATTGCTAAACTAAATAAACCACTCTCATCTATTTATCACTTTTATGTTAGAAATGATCTGCATAGGGGAACTTCTCTTTCGGGCAACCAAAGATAGCATCAGAGAAAAAACTCTCTAATTTTTATTTTATGTCCAATGAAAGTTGTTTAGCACCTGCAGGTTTTTGATCCCCTTTGTATTCAAGAAAAATAAATTTAAAAAGGAAACATATTCCACAGATAAGCAAAATCATCTGATATCTTTCACTTTCTGTTTTATTTCACTTAGCATAATCACCTCAATATCCACCCATTTTGTGCCGTAAGGTATTTTTCTTTTTTTCTTTTTTTTCCTGATAACTGAGTAGTATTCCATTGAGTACCTATCCCACAATTTCTGTATCAGTCCTCTGTCAATGGGCACTTAGCGGAAACAGCAAAAGTTGGCAAGGATGTGGAGAAAAAGGAACTCTCCTTCACTGCTGGTGGAAATGCAATTTGGTGCACACTCTAAGGAAAATGGTATGGAGGTTTCTTAAAATAATAAAAATGGAAATCCCATACGATCCAGCAATGCCTCTACTGGTTATTACCCATGAATATGAAAACTCTAATATGAAAAGATTTATGGACTCCTGCGCTCATAACAGCACTGTCCATACTGCCAAATAATAGACCCAACTTAAGCACTCATTTTGTATTTAACATGCATTACACTTAACATGAAGCATATATTTTATATGTCTTTCCCACACGTTATAGTGAGGCATATAGCATATGGGGGGCTCAAGAAGGAATGTGTCTACTCAGGTGCTCAATAAGCAAATGCTGAGTGACTATCACTTAATTATTGGCAAATGTTCTTCGGAAAGTGCCAAGGGCACAGAAGTCCATGCAGATACCATAATTTCACCACTGGTTCACACAATTGGATGCCAGCTAATTCCCAGGCACGACATACAAAGTGCTACTGTGTGTGACACTCATAAGTAGACTGGAAAACCGGGCAGTTACAAAAACCTAGGCAAGACACAGTAAAGGCCCCTTACCTCTGGCAGCACATCACTCAGATATTCAGAGCACAGGGAAAGAAACAGATTAGGATAATCTCCAAGCATTTACTCTGAGCCAGGAGCCTACATGAATCTGATCATGAGGCAACTGACTAGGATGGGCATGAGATAGAGCAGGTGCAGGGTATTGACCATTTGTTCAGTTTAGGAAATATTGAGGATAGACCCATTGGCTATCCAGATAGTTTCTGTACCAGATGGATACACAGAGTTGACTCCTTTTGGAGAAGTAAGTCTGAGATAAAAATGTGAAGGCATATTGTGTAGTGAGCAGTTAAAACTGAACATGAAGACCACGCAGAAAGAGAAAGCAGGACAAATGGGAAGAAAAGACACCCATATGTAAGGAACAGGTGACAAGGACACCTCATAAAGAAGAGGGACTTGTGAGGAAGAGTGATTGGAGAACAGGCGAAGTCATTTTCCTAAAAGAGTATCAGAGACAAAAGAAAAAATACATTCCTAGATATTTACACTTTCTTATACCACACAGAGATGTTTTACATTTTTGCCTTTTTCTCAACAAGGTCACTACAGTTGCCCAACTCAAGGGATGCCACTCATGTCCACAATAGAATGGAACCCTCCAGGGTGGAGCAGCATTGAATGGGCTCCCCACCCCCAACCCCCTTCAACACAAGCATGTTTGCCTAATTCACAGTAAGTATCAAGAACAAGCCCCTGCTCCTACCTCTCTTTCTGGGTCATCTCAAAACCTTCCATCTACCTGAATCCTAGGGTTCCCTTCCTCATTGGCAACAACACAGAAGCTGGCTCCTCTATTAATACCATCCCAATGAAGTCCAATCCCACACTCAGCTTGAACAGAAATTTTATATTTATAGAAGCCAAGTTGAAAAAGAAAGTACTGCCAGTATACCCATAACCATCATTTCTAGAAAGGTGTTTTGTCAATTCATTTAGGATTTATCATGACTCAGGGATATTTCATCTACTGTAATAATAAAATGTTCAAAAGCATCAGCAAGTAGAGAACTCTGTACGTGCTCTCTATGAAGAGATGTTCCCTTAGAGATGCAGCCTTAATGCACAGTGTAAAATGCTTGTAGCTTTTATTATGTCTTAGATGAAAAACATGTTTTACTGCATACCAGAGTAACAGACGTCAACTCACTTTTCAAATTGGGAACAGCTTTTCATTTTATTCTATTCAACAATTTCTGGGTCCTAATTCAACCCTTCCCTCTCTCCATCCTACCTCCCACCACTATGCATTTGTCTTTTCTCTAGCAAAACAATGACACAAACTGCCTTTTCAAATGGTGAAGGTGACGGATGTGAGGTGACAGAGGAGGGTTCTCCAACGAGTTATATCCCAGGATCTCCCATCTTTTATTCAGTAAGAATAAAAGAAGGGAACTGGATGGTGAAATATTTACAACCTCAACACTGCTGATTGAACACAATCCACAGGAAACCCAGATGTCCAGAGCAGTAGATCAGAGAAGGGAACTCATGTGGCTGCAGAGCCAAAATTTGATTTCTAACCTCCCGTTTAAGAAAAAAAAAAAAAAAAAGGCCATCTGCTGTGCTATTAAACCCAAAATGGAAGCATCTATCACGGTCCTCTTCCAAACACCACTTCTTTTATTTACTGATGATTAGGAAAACAAATCCCTTTTGTATAAAGTTTAAATATAATTGAAGTTGCAAATAAGTAAATGGTAAGTAGCTGATTTCAAAGATTATTTTTCCAAGATTAAGTAAATTGGTGCAGCTTACTTCTTGGAGGACAAAAATTTCAGATGTCATTTCATTTCATAATTGAACACAAAGTTTGAACCAAATGTTATTTATCCATGTTAAATATGAAATTCATGCAACAGGGTATAGGACAGTCTCATCATATGTGTTCTCTGTTAGGACGTGGGTATTGTTTGGTATTGTTTTAATAGGTAATGAAGCCCAAGGTCTAAACATGGACTCAAAATCAGAAGATGTGAGTTCTAATCCTGATTCCCAATCCAGACAACTGTGCCATTCTTTTTGTTTCCAGTTCAAAATGAGAAGATCGATAACTTGCCTCCTTTGGCTCCAAAGAGCTATTACAAGCACAAGTGAAGTAATCGATACAAATGCACATTAACCTCTTCAAACAAAGAATGGTGAAGAAAACTAAGAAAATGACATTTTTTTGAAACAACACATGATTTTTTCCCCCTTCATCTTTTTTTAGATAGCCAAACTTAAAGTCAGTGGTGCCCATTTAAAAAGCAAAATCACAGAAACATGCAGAGAAATTTGGAATCAATTTAGTTAAAGACATGTTCTTAGCAGCTGTTGTTCATTAGGATACTTTTATTGACGTGTCCAGAAATCTTTCCTAGTAGTTTAAGCACGCGGGGGCTTTGAGCCCTATGAAGTATAGCAAATTGCAGATGAATTGGTCCAGAAGTGTAGGTTTATTTTAAAAAAATGCTTTGTAAAATAAAATATTCTCGGGGGAGTGATTGGTGGGGGATGGGAGGTATATATTGACACTTAAAAGATCCTTGACCTTCTGGAATGCACATCTAAACTTCTGCAACAGTAGCCCAAAAAGGACTGAAACTCAGTGTTCAAAGCCACTTTAATAGAACTACTTTCTCCAAGGGTCTCAAGCTAAATGATTCAGGAGGATTAGTTTATAATAAAGTGATGCTTGACAGGTTGAGGTGTGGAGTTGTACTCCCAAACTTCCACATTTTTTAAAAGAATGGCAAGTCAATAAAATTTTGAAGAAAAAAAGAGATCTGTTTTTCTAAGAAGCCTTTGTGTGGGTGCATTGTAAATTTTCTGGGTCTCGGGAAGAATAGTTTTTCAAGTGAACTTGGGAAAATACAGAGAAGGGAAGAGTATTTCAATAGATGGAATAGAATATTCAAAGGCATAGAGGCTAAGAATTCAATGCAAGTTTGGAAGAACTGTGACCATTAATGTGTTCATTTGTTTATTTGATCATTTATTCTTTATTTCACAAACATATATGGAGTTCTTATTATATGCTGGTCATCACTGGCAGTACAATGAGAGAGGTGGAAATACAAAGGATCTCAATTTGGGGTGTTAAGATTGAGGCAGAGGTAGGTGTCCTGTGGAGATTAGTGGTAGAGAGAGGGGAGACTATGAGGGGTAGGTGGAGGGGATAGTATCAACAAGGAAAGAATTCTAGGAAAATGTAACATCTAAGCTGAGTTCTGAAGAACAAAGAGAAAATAGCCACATGGAACTGAGAAGAAATGATCTTCAGGTTGAGGAGCAATATATGACCCAAAACTAGAGAAAATTTGGCAGAATGCAAAATGGCAAGAAGTCCTGGCTAGAGTTTGGATAATGTGGAAGGGGTAGGGTGGCAGTGGGCAGGAAATGAGGTGCTGAGATGATAGATGGGAAGAGGTGAAATCATGGAGGATAAAGAATTTGAGCTTGGAGTTCCATTAGAAACTCATCTCATCAGCAGGAGACTATGGTGAGTGAGTTAGTTTTGCAGGGGTAGGGAATCTGGCGGTGAAGGCCAAGAAAACTTGGCGCTAAGTAGTTAAGGAGAGTCAGTGAGCAAATGGCCACTAAGACTGAGAGCTTAGAGGTCTCTTCCCTGAGGTTCTCATTGGCCCCCACGAAGTATGTCCACACTCCTTGGACTCACTAAGGTAACAGCACACATTTCTGCCTGTTTCTATTTTCACTTGGAAAAGAGTGACTATTTCCTTGTCACTTCTATTTCTAAAGCCTAGATTCTCCAAACATAATAGAGGGAAAGTTTCATGAGAAATGTAGTAATAAAGGGTACCCTGAAGTCTAACCCACACCTAGTAGCTGGTCAGAAATGCCTCCTGCAGTGAATTGATAAATGAATTGGTAACACTAACAGCAGCCTCATCAAAGCTGATAGGTTTCCAAAAAGCAACCATTTACTGTACAAAAAACGAATAATGATGTAAGAAAATAAATTTAAAAATTTAAAAAAATTTAAAAAATTATAAAGCAATGATTTTGAAAAAGAAAAAGTCAAGCTCTTCCTGTTATTTAATCAGGCTGAGGCTGCATTTCTGTAAAGGGGAGGTAACCTCTGTCTGTTTGGACTGTGACAGGGATAATCATATAGAATATGATTATGCATGTATAGTAATGCAAAGGGCCTGGCAGACTGCTATGTCCTGGATACCTTGTTGATTTTATCTGTAAATAAATAATGAGAAGACTTGAGAGAGCCCTTTAGTCTCCTTATTGCTCAGATGCGTTCGCCTCACTATCTCTCGTATCCCTGCTTCCCCACCTACATCTCCCTGAGCTCACTAAAAAATGAGTTACCAGAGACAAATTTGTTCATCTTGCCACAGCCTTCCGTGCCCTCCCATCTGACTCCCTCCTGTCGCCCTGGAAGGAGTGAGCCAGATCCAACCCAAGGGCAGCACCCTGACTGGATCTCATCCCACTTGACTAATTGAGATTTATCTTCCATGATTATTCTCTTTCCCACACCATCAATTTCTCGTTCTCCACAGCATGCTCTCCATCACTGTAAAGTCAAGCTGTAATTTCTCCCATCTTCAAAAAACTCAAGCTGTCTTTCACCCTCACACCCCCACTCTATCCCGGCTCCAATTCACAATAGTTGAACTTTACTGCTTTCTCCACTTTCTTCCTCACCTCATTTTCTATCCTTAATCTCTTCTGATTGGGATCCTGTTTCACCCTTCCATGAGGTTCCTTTTGTCAAAGTCACCAATGACCTCCATGTTGTCAAATCTAATAGTTCCTTTACAGTATTTGTCTTGCTTGATATCTCAGAAGTATGCAGAACAAATGGACTTGTTTTTGAACACTTTCATTTCCTCTACTGATTTAGTGAAACCACCTTTTCCTGTGTTTTCTCCTACATCATTCCTTGTCCATTTTCAGTATATTGTGCTGGACTAGCTTCCCCTAGCACATCTTTAAATGAAGGAGTGTGCTTCATTAAAGGGACCTGTTCTTTTCCCTACCTACATTGTCTCCCCATGTGATCTTATCCAGTTTAGTTTGCAAAGCAACCCATTTGCAAATGACTCCACTGACGTTCCCTGCAACAACCTCTCTCAATTGCTTAGGAGACATCTACACAAAGATGTAATGAGTATCTTAAAGTTTTTATGTTGCAAAAACGAAGAAACAAACTTTACTCTGTTCTCTTAAACCCAGTCCTTATCATCTCAGAAAATGACCTTTCCATATCTAGTTGACATATTTTTTAAAGAAAAATACAGGAATTGGGGTGTAGGTCAGAGGTGTGGGGAGTGAGAAGACTCACCAGAGACAGAGTGGGGAGCAGAACAGGCAGAGCTAATGAAATACACTGCTGAGGGGAGCAGAGGGGAGACAGGAGAAGTCTGCCCTGCCACATGGGTCAGCTCCCTGGCCGGGGATCCAACTTAGGCTGCAGTGACTGGTGTGGCTTGATAGCGCTGAGACTTTTACCCCTGTGCCACCAGGGAGGCCCACTAGTTGATATTTTTTACCTTTCTTTTATTCGTTCTCTGCAAACACTCCATGCACCCATTTCCTATCTGTTACTCTTGCCCATCCTCTACCCCCATTCCAATCCATGCTGCTACCTCCTCTCTCCCGGACTACTATAGAAAACTCCTAAGTAGCTTCCCCTTCTACTTCCACTCTTTTGTGACTCATACTCTATAAAAAAAGAGTGATATTTTCCAAACTTAAATAGGGGCCTGTCTATCCTAAGCTCAAAGTCCTACAGGAATTTTCAATAGCTCTGAGGATTAACCTCACACCCTGGTGTAGATGTCCTACATATTCTGGCCCAGACCAACTTCTTCACTTTCTCTGGAAAACTATCAACCTTAACTCACTCCTTAGAGCTTTTTCATTTCATCAGACATAATAAGCCCAGTGCTCTTGATTTTTTCCTGCATGGAACCCTTTCTGTGTGTTCTCTTCATTGCTATTTTTTAATCTTAATGTCACAGAGAGGCTTCCTTTCATGTTCACCATACACTCCTCTACTAATTACCCAGGGTCATCTCTGTCCAGTTGGTTCTGTGTTATTTATCTGTGTATGTGACTATTTGATCACACCATTGCCAACTATAATCTCCATTAGAGGTTCTCCATCTGCCTTTTCCAACATAATATCCTCACCACATCAAGTAGTTCTGGACACATTGAGGGGGTTCAAATATAAGTATTAAATGAATTAACTGATCATTTGTGAGCAGTGCTGGAATGGACATTTGAGGTCATGTTAGCCTAACACCTTCATTTTAAGGGGTGGGGGGAGACATATTAAGTGGGGAAACTGAGGCCCAGGTAAAAATAGCAGGTTGGCAGATAGAAGTAACTTCCACATTGGTCCCTTAGGTGCCTTACTCATTTGAAATAATGCCAGAGACTTGTATGTAAAAAATCAATACACAAGAGACCTCCCCCCTCTACTTTCTATGAGCACATATTCCGGGACAGGGCAGCTCTGTGTATGGGTCTTGGGAATAAACTGATGGGAAATATTTCTCCTAACAGCTAGATTCCAAAATCCCAAGAAGTCCTACAAAGAGCCAGGTTTCTGGAAGCCCTGGGAAACCAAAGGTCTCCAATAGGTAGTTTCCACATTTGTTTGAAGAGAGGACAATGCTGAATTTTGCTAGAGTGATAGAAAACACATGTGTTTTCTTTCTATCCCAGGGAAACTAGCTGTCAAGGACTTAGCATTTAGCTCCTATTTCTTCCACCCTTAAAAAGACCAAAAATGTGCCAATACGGCTGCTTCCCAGACACTTGAGCAAGATAAGTTGGAAATTGGGTAGAGCCAAAAAGAAAGGCGTTGGATAACATTGGAAGGTGTTTGGTTTTTGAATTTCTTTTCTCTGAAGTCAATATTTCACCATTTAAAATTTTAAACACAGAATGATATGATCAGTTCTATATTTCAAAAGGTTCCTCTGGCTTTTTATGTAGAGGATGAATCAGAAGAGAATGAGATTCAGAAATGAGAACCAAGGAGAAGCTGGACCAATGATGACCAACAGATGACCTGGGTCAGAAGACAATGGCCAGAGGACAGCGATAAGTGGGCTGATTTGAGGTAAAGCCAACAGGTATGAACTGAGTAAGATTCACAGAGCTGAGCATCTCTCCTGTTGCTGGGCATGGCTATTGGATGATTTCAGGTAGTAAAAGGAGGAAGCAGAACTGAGTGACGTGTGCAACTTTCCAGGCATCTCTGCAGTGCTCCACCCCCTCTGCTGGCTGGGATTTGGGAAGCTGTCTGTGATTAGGGCCATCTTAGGGGCCATATTTCCAGGATGGTGGGACCCCGTGAGCAGCCAGTCAGAGAGCACGCGGGTTCAATGTTGATTCAGGCAAATGGATAAGGAATCTTGGAGCCTTGGGGAGATGTGGCTGGCCTTTAAAGCTGAAGCAGGGGACCAGATACTGGCAGACCAGTAAGCAGGGAGGCAGGCAGGCAGCAATCAAGCCTTCCAGACCCAGCAACTTCCATGCTCTCTCTCCCTCCCTCTCTTCTTCTCCAGTCTCTCCTTCTCTGCCCGATGTCTGCATTTATAGGTATGCACACCCCTTGTGCTCCAGCCTCTCAGCCAGGTGTCCATAATCACAGGCACACTTGCCCCATGCTCACACTCCCAAGCGCCCCTCTATGACAACACACATCACGTGTGGGTAATGGACCCGCGGCGGAAAACAAAGCCTCAGGTGGAGGCCACAGAGGCTAGTGGCGGGAGGTGAAAAAGATCCTGAGCCCCTCCATCTTCCCTACAGATCCCCTTCTTGTTTTCAGACTTTTCACACAAGCAGGAAATAGTACTCTATCACAGTTAAGTCGCTGTTGTTTTAGATTTCCTTGTAGCAGGTAGCAAAACCTAAGCCCAGGCACAGAGGAAAGAATATGTACAAATCCTGGAAGGACAGTGGTAAGTGGTGTGGCTGCAGCAGCTGCAAAGAGCCAATGTGTCCAGGATCCATTGATCAAGGGCTGCCCACGTCATGCCCATTTTATGACCCACCCAAGGGCTTGTAGGGGATGGTATCCAAACTAGGGTCCTGGGCCTCCCTGGTGGTGCAAGGGGTTAAGTCTCAACACTATGAAGCTACTGGCAGCCACTGCAGCATGAGTTCGATCCCCGGCCAGGGAGCTACCCACATGGCACAGCAGACCTCTCCTGTCTCCCCGCTGCTCCCCTCAGCAGTGTATTTCAGTCAATCTGCCTGTTCTGTTCCCCACTCTGTGCTGGTGAATCCTCTCACCCGCCCCCACCCCCTGCACCTCTGGCCTGCACCCCAGCTCTTATATGCATAAATAAATAAAACTGTAAAAAAAATATGTGGACTATCAGTGACAGTGCTATAAAGAAAAATGGAGTAGACTGGGTAGGAGCAGAGGTAAGGAAAGCCAGGATGCGAGGTGAGATTTGGGGATACTCTTCCAATAGGATGATCATAGAAGGCTTCCCTAATAAAATGATAACTACCAGAGATCTGAGAGAGGCATTTCTTTTTGGAGCCCCCATTTGAAAACATCCCTGAGCAGTCCGTGGGTTGCAGGAGAGAAGAGCCTTATCACCGTTACGCTGTTATTGGAGAGGTGGAGGCAGTCGCCCTCTCTGGCGCTCAGTTTCCTCAATTTCCCATCAAGTGGTGACCTGGTGACTGAGGATGCTTCTCACAGAGAGAAGGGGAAGCCAGCTTCCCATGGTCCACTGTTAGACTCACATATTCCTGCCACAAACATCCCCCGAGAGGCAAGTGAGCACAGGGCTGGAGACTGACAGGAGGACCAAGGTCAGAGAGCCGCCGGCCCTCCCAGAGCTCAGAAGAAGGAGGAGACAGGCAGGAGCTTGCACGCTGGCCTCCCTGCCCTCCGTGTCTCCCACCCAAGCCACAGTCCCCCCGGAGAGGCCCAGAGCCCCAGGCCATGAGCCAGAGGTGCCCACGAGGGCTGGCACCATGGCCTCTCCTTTCAGGAGAAACGTGCCCTTTCGGGGGGCAGGGGCTGTCTCCGTGGGTGATGGTGATGGATGGTCCAGGGAAAGCATTTTTCATCTCCAACCAGAACACGGAGCGTTCTCGGGGGCCAGGTTCCGACTGGGAAGCCTGCTGTTCTACGTTTTCTTAGCTGTTGTCACCTCTCTCCCTTCCTGACAAATGGACCCATTTCACAGCTTGAGTGACTCATGCCGGCTTTAGGAAGCCCAGATTAACTCGGTGCGGCACAGGGGGGACATAAAGACAATTATTTGTACTTGACGTCTTGTACCTTCATCTTCATCTCAGCACACCCCTGCCAAAACCCTATAATGCTCTGTCTTGTCTGTGGGCTACCAGCCAACTTCTATTTCCATTTGGCTCAGACAGCCATTCCATCTCCTCCCCCACCATGACGCTCTGCAGGCAGAGCTCTTCCTCAACATGCTCTGGATTTTCCTACCGATGGCCCAGGTTCACGTGACCTTTCCTGCCAACCCCTGGCCCAACTGTGTGGTTTCTGAGCAGCTTTCTGAGAGCACCCACCCCTGCCCGCTTGTCCTCCTGTGGCTGTGCACAGCAGCTGCTCAGAGCCGGGGTGCTGGGTGTTTTTCTCACATGTGGGAGTCTGAAATTCCCTGTGGCTTCTGGGTCAAAGGCACCACCTCGTCCTTCCACCACCTGCTCTCCTACACACCAGGCGGGTGCCCAGCACAAGGCAGTGGGACAAAATCTAACCAGCTGATTGATTCTCAGCAGCCCTCTCGCATCTGTTCTGTTCCCTCAGAACCAGGCTCATAGCTTCGCCTTGATCAGCCTAAGCCAAGGCTGCGTCTCAGCCGCTGGAGAACAGAGACAGGTATGGTTCTGTCTGGATGCCTCACCAGCGTCAGCTCATGCCTCTGAGTATCAGGAATTGCCGATTCATAAAGAGCAACTTTCTGAATGAAAAAACTCCCCAATCACTGGCTGAGTTGCCAATTCAAGTGTGTCTGTGTGGATCTGCCTGAATAGAGGGTCTTCTGTCTCTGGAACCTGACAAGTTTTGTCAAATAATTGGGCTTATGATTGTAATTACACCATTGAAAGGTTTTTGAAGAATCTTGTCTATATCCGTGGTTCTCAAATGCTAGGGTGAATTAGAATCGCCTGAAGGACTCCTCAAAATGCAGGTGTTGAGTTCCACACCCAGTTTCTAGTTCAGTCCAGACTCTGATTCAGCCTAAGGTGGGGTGAGGGGTGGGGTGGAGAAGAGGGGCTGAGAATTCATCTACAGAAGCAGACGCTGCTGGCATCTCCAGAAGAACAGGGTCCTATCCTCATACCTTCCACTTTGCTTGCCAAGCTTCAGTCTCTATAGTGCCATCTTTTTATCCAGCCACTATCTGGTGTGTAGAACCTGAGCTATTTCATTCCTTTTCTGAATTATTTCTTTATCCCCTGCCCATGACGTAGTTTCACCAAATACAAGTACCTTTTGGAGTTTTGGGGTGAGAAGGGAAGCCCCTGTAGCCCTTGCACAGGAGAGGGGAGTTATGAAGGAGACAGTCAGCCCAAGATGATTCTAGGCACCAGCAAGCAGCAGACAGGTCCACGATGGACCCAGACAGATGGATAAAGGGAGTTCTGGGGCCCTCAGTGGATTTTTCAAGCTTTAATACTCCCTCAGGGTCCCAGATACACAGGAACATCAAGCTCATCTTCTCATAGCTGTCCCATCTCTGAATGATACCGCCCTTATATCCCTGACCCCAGGCTCAGGTGTGAACACTTACGCACGCTCACCCCCCACACTCCAGGGGTCCACAATCAGCCATGAGCCAAGTGTCCTCAGCATCAACACAATCGGGACTGCAGGGGTAGCTACAGAGGCTAGTGGCCACAAAAAAAAGCCTGATTAATTCCATTTACCCTGCAATGATTCATCAGGAAAAGCAGTTGATGGGGGTGGGGGGGGGGACTTAACTTTTCATCTGTTTTGTTCATTTCGGTATCGCCAGCTCCCCAAACAGTAACAGGCACTCGAAAGCGTTCCTTGTATATTTGGAGCAAGAATGAAGAACATTAACAAACATTCCCTTCACAGTTTGGCTAATTAAGGGGGGCCTGGAACGGATGCAAGTGGGGGCAATTGGGGGAAGTGCCTGCTTATTGTTGATGACTTTGCTTCCAAAGGAACCACTTAGCGGAGAAGAATCACTGACAAGCCACAGCTGGGGTTCACACAGTGCAAGCGACTTGTACCTGGACATGCAAGCAGATATGTAAGGAGAGGAGCACAGGGGCTTGCAAAGAGCCCCCCAAGACTGCTCTGCAAGATTTTCCATTCGGAGTTAGAAATCCTTCTGTGCACAGATCAGCTCAGAATCAGAGATTAACGCAGGTTGGGAAGCCCTGGGAAGGGCCTTGCTTCCTACTGTGCATTCCGTGAAATGCTAAAACCTTAAAGTCCTTCCAAGGAGGGCAAATAAATGAAGCAATATTTGGCTATTGGGCTGACTATTCCCAGCGCCCTTTCACCAAAACTAGAGTTCTCTGGGCACGTGGATTTCAGCCTTTAATCAATATGTAGATTGATCTGTGGGTCTGGCTGCCTTATGAGGGGTGGTGAAAACACAGGGCAGTAAATCAGAAGCCAGAAATTTTCTAAAAGGGGAGAAAATTGCATTATAAAGGTGATATTAACATGCCAAAGCCCTAAAGTCTGAGGCGGAGGAGTCTGAGCCAAGAAGGGCTGGGGGCAGCACGGCCAACACTCCAGGCTCCCGAGAGGTGGAATGTGGAGTCTGTCAGGAACAGAGACTTCATCCCCAAGCTGCAGGAGATCTTTCCCTTCATAGGCCACTGGGCAGCTGCCTTGACTAACACCTCTCCAAGATTCTGTGAGCATTTCTCCCCCTGCCATCCCTTGGCGAAGAGCCGCTGATGGCTCACTGAGTGTTTTCTCAAACATTCTTGTAAATGACCCAACTGTGAAGCTGCCTGCTGGGCGGCGTCCCTGTGAGCTCATTACCATATTTCACTCTTCTTGCTTAATTTCAGGCAGTGCTTCCTCCATACATAAATATATCAAGCTATATAAAAACCAGAACTTTTATCTGCATATAGGGGTTTAGAGAGTCCCTTTCTCTGGCCCTATAGGAAAAGAAAAATCATTGTTTCACCCTTTGGTTTAGAGACGTGATTTATGCAAGTTTACCTTCCAAGCTTCTGTTTGGTTTGTGAGAACTCTGAGGTTGGTGTGCATTTGCTTGGATTTATGGACCAGTGTTTAATTCTTGATTTATAATCTGTCAGCTTCAGATGCCGAATGAATTTTGATTTAGGGTAGCACATTCTCAATGCTTATATTTTTTGCTCAGAGTCAACTCTTAGATGGCTTTTGCACAAATTGAATTATGGATTTTCCTAGAAGCCCCCTTTTGATGAAATTAAGATGGATTGAAAAACCAAATATTTCCCATATAACTAGGTGAAATAAAGCTTCCTCTCCACCAGACTGACAACAGAGAGGCACTCCTACCTGTTCAGCTGATTGGTCCTTTGGTCCTGGGAGTGTCTGACCCTCACCAATTTGTTTCTTCATTTATTTCCAAAAATATTTCCAAAGAGTTGTCATCGTGTGTCACACCACAGGCAAGCATATTCTTACTCTAAAGGTTCTATGCCTTTCCATGCCTCCATGAACAGCCAATGTTCTGAATTATCCAAGACAAGTGAAAACAAAGATATCGCATGCAAGTCTTAATGTACACTTTCGTCATTCAAGTCAGTGTATTCTTCTACTGGGGTCTTTGGGTTCTACTTATAAAAGAAGGGCAGCTCTCATTGTCCAATCAATGAAAGTGATATGTTATCCAATTGCACAAAGTTGTGAGACTTCAGCCCAGGTGCCTTGGCAACAAGCAATGGTTTTCACGATGTTAAAACAAATGCACCAGTGGGGTGAAGGGTACACAGGCCCTTTCTGGATTAGCTCTTGTAGTTGCATGTGGACCTACAAGTATTCCAAATTAAAAGCCTACATTTAAAAAAAAAAAAAGATAAAACACTTCCTGGGTGTTTCTATGTCTTGACTACTGTGAATAAAGCTGCAATGAGCATGGAGGTGCCAGTATTGTTTCAAGATTAGCGATTTCATTTCCTTTGGATATATTTCCGTAAGAGCTGGTGCTGGATCATGTGGAAATTCTATTTTTAATTTCTAAGGAATCTTCAGCTTTTGAGGACCACAGTGCCTGTACAAACTTTTATTCCAACCAAGAGTGCACAAGGATTCCCTTTTCACCCAGCCTCACCAACTTCTGTTTTCTATTGTCAGGCGACACCTCAGTGTTTTGATTTCCCTTTCCCTGATGATCAGTGACACTGAGTCCCTCAGATGTAGAAAATGTGGTCTCTGTCTACAATGGGCCATAAAAGAGAAGGAAATCTTGTCCATTGTGACATGGATGGTCATTGAAGGCAGTAGGGTCAGTGGAATATGACTGACAGAAAAAGACAAATTCTGCTGATCCAAATTTCATGTTGACTCAAAAACACACTGAACTCATGGAAACAGATAACAAATGGATGGTTGCCAGAGGTGGTGCTGGGGCCTGGAGTCACATGTAAAGGTGGACAAAGGGTACAAGCTTCCAGAATGAAGAGCAACACTTCCTGGGGATGGAATACACAGCGTGGTGGCTATAGTTAATGTACTATGGTGTATTATGTGAAAGCTACTGAGAGTAGGTCTTAAGTTCTCATCACACTTGTGAGACTGAAGGAGGGTCCTCTGGACCCTGGCCTCAGCAGCACATTATTATCACCCCTCACTAACATCACACCGCAGGTGCATCCACCCAGGTCATAAAAGCACAGCCCTGCACCATGGCCATGTGCCAGAGAGGAACCATCTAAAACTTGAGAATTTATTTTGATCATTTACCAGAGTTTCTGAAGAGACATTTGAAATTACAAGGTAGACTGAATTAGCAGATGGGAATATGACCAAGAGATCAAATTAGTTTTTGAGAAATAATGGAATAATGAAGAGTCACTTTCTTTGCATATTTGATTATGACTCTAAATATGTTCATGTTGTGATGACTGAAGTCACTAATCTCCTTTTATATGTGTATTACAAGGACTTATCAAAATTATCTAGGAAGGCTCACTGCAGACCTTCAGTTTGATATGGTGATCTATGTATCGTTTATGTTGAGGCATTAAGCAGCATTTAATGACTAATTTTAACGTTCATTTCTATGCTGATCTTATATTTACCATGAAAAAATGGGGAGGAGCTTGAGAGTGTGAGTGTGAGTGTGTGTGTGTGTGTGTGTCTTTAAATGAGTAAAACAAGTCTGAGAGTTAAAAAATTTACCCAAAGAACATGCTACTAATAAATAGAAGAGCTGAGATTTGAACCCCAAGTCTCTACTCCCCCTAAGCAGTTGGGTAGGGACCAAATTAAAGAATCTGAAGTTTGTCATAGGGATTAATCTCAAAAATAATGTCAAGGGTAAGAGTTGTGCCCTAAACCTGTCTCCTTTGGTATTTCTCGAACTTGACGGTGTTACCCCATGAGATGGGAAAGAAGAGATTTCTTCACCAACAAATAAAAGGGACAGCTCAGAGACTAGACCTCTGAGCCCAGGCAGGGGTTTCTATTCAAGTAACAGGGACGGCAGGTGAGGGTCGGCGGCTGTGGTCATCCTGAGACTGAACTAGAACCCTGACTTGGAGAGAATCAGCAGCAGCATCCTTCAGTTCATACATCAATGGAATATTTCAATTCCCACTTCTTGGAATGATCAGGGTTATATCCCAGATCTAAGCCTGTAAGTGGTTGTTTAGGTGGTTGTTTCCACGGGCAAAGACTGCCTCCTAGTGGCACTTGCTAGTCATTGAAGTATCTCCTTTCAGGCCTGAGGGCTGGAAAACCACAGGGACACTGCAGTCAGGGACCCAAGCTATGTCCCCCTCACCCTCCCACCGCCAGTAACCGACCCAGCCAGTCATTAAGTCAGAGAAAATAACAAGAAACACAACGACGCCACATCCAAAAGGGCCCAGCCTGAGGAAGAGCTAATGTCAGTGACACATAAAGAAATTTTCAACTGAATGAATGAGACAGTTTAAAGGACAGATTCAGAAAGGCATGACATGAAAAGGAACAGCTTGAATGTCACTTGCAGATGGAAAAAAAGGAGACGGAACCTTACAAGGTACATATGAAGACTGCAGAAATAGATAATACCACGCTTGCGCTCGAAGTCCAGATTTTCAAGCATTTAGTGGGGGAAAGAAAGCAGGACCACTCATTTCAAAGAAGGTATCAGCAGATTGCAATTGCATTTGGCTGAAAAGGAAAATCTGCAAAGGGCTTTCCTGCTTACAACCTCAAGTATGGAGGGTATATTTTTGAAGGAACAATTTTGTAAATCACAGGAACAGGCAAGCTGGCTAGAAGTGATCATTCTAGCCAAAGAATTTAGTGAAACAAAACGTGTGCATGAAAACAATGGCATATTGATGCACTGTATGCTGGGAAAGAGCAGTTCTCTGATGCCCTGAACTTAACGATGGCAGGACTTAAATTAACACTGTTTCAAAAAAAAAATGACCAGGAAAAGAATAATGCGCTGGAACACGGTGAAGAGGAGAGGTTGAAGATTAGAAACTTTGTCTTCAGATGACAATGGGTCACTATAAAGAAAAATCTAAAGAAGGCCAGAGGTTCCAGAAACAAACATTCAGATCAACCAGGCACAATCGTTTCTACATAGAGAAAATTGGGAATGAACAGGAAGAGAAGGAGGCCTTCCAAAACCTTTGTGAACACACCTCCTGTCGATGGGCAGCCACCAGCTCCTGCAGCCGAGACAGGCTTCGACCGGAAACAAAATGCAAGTCTGTGAAACGACTAGAGAAATTGCTGACAGAACAGAAAAGTACAATAAATGCTAATAACTCTTGCAGGATGAGAAACTAAAGTGCAATAAATAGGCTGATGAACTCGCAGAAATGGAGCTGGGATGCAAAGAACAAGGGAAAACTGCTGACAATGTAAAACCAGAGCTAGCTGCAGCCAGGGCGGTCCAGACTTCCATTGGCAGAGAAAGACAAAGACATAAGTGGGTTAACTTCATGTGTGGAAACACCCTCCAGGGAGAAGGAATAAGGAATCAAGAAATTCCAGCAGAAGGAAAATAAAGGGTCAGAATTCCCAGTGTTCAGGCCTCTGTGTCTCAGCACACGCTCAGCAAATGGTCACGTGACTGCCCACCTGGTCGGCAAATTGAGGGAGCAGATAGTGCGTCCACCCAGCCGAAACCCCAAAGACCCCAGGATAGTACCTGCTTGGTGATGGAAGACAAGGCAGTGGTGACCAACCTGCTGGAAAGCCCAGTGGGCCTGGTGGTTTGGAAGACTGAGGTGAGAAAAGGAAACTCTGCCCCCCCATTCTTGAAACAGTGTCCATGGGGCACAGAACAGGTGTTTGCTGTGACTCCAGCTTAAGTGTCTCCTCTGTGAACTAACATCCCCTCCCCACTGGGACGAGAGCCAACTCCAAGAACACGTGGGAAGTCCCCAGAGGCGGCGAGCAGCAGGCTCGGAAGGGCCTGTGCAGACTCATTTTCATCACAGTGTTTTCAGTCTTGATTAGTAATTCTTACTTTGAGTTAGCATTAGCAGTTCAAGAAAATCATCTCAAAGAGATGACAAAGGTGATCTCAGGTGTCACCTGCAGGCACCTACTATGATGTTATTGAGGCCAGGGTTAGACTGAACTTGGTGTCACTAGGGTCAGTCACTGACTTGTCATGAAATATAATTTTAATCTGTTTTTTTTTAAGATTTATTTATTTGTTTATACAAGCACTGGGTACAGTCAGAAGCGCAGGAGGGTGAGAGAATTCACCAGGCAGAGCAGGAGCAGAACAGGCAGACTGATGAAGTACACTGCTGAGGGGAGCAGTGGGCAGCAGGGGAGGTCTGTGTACCATGTGGGACCCTCACCCAGCGGCCTGGGATCAAACTGGCGCTGCAGAGGCTGCGGGCAGCTTCTCAACCCAGTGCTCAACCTCTGTGCCACTGGGGAGGCCCAATTTTAATCTCTCTTAATCTTCATTACTTCAATAGAAAAAAATAATCTTACCGCCCTGACAGCCAGCCGTTCCCTTTCCAAATAGTTATCCATATGTCTAGAATCTTGCTATTGAGAGAGTTCTAGCATGTTCTAACCCTACCCCTTGCTGTCTCCACACTCTCTGCCTGGTTTCTCTTCTTCTCTGATAGCCCTTTGGGAAAAGACCTCTTTCACTCCAGGCTTTGCTCAAATAACACCAAATCTATGTAGAGAATATGCACCTCAAATTGGAATGTGACCCTTCTCCAACTAGGGGTTACACAATCCCAAGATTCTATAATATCCTAACCAGAAATCCTCAGGGAGTGCAATGCCACCCAGGTCTGCTCTTGGGCTGAAACACACTTGTCTCGGTGTCTGGAAATACAAGCCGCTGGTAATTCATGCATATGACTCTGCTGGGGAGGCCCTTGACTTCAGGGAATTGCTGTGTCCAGAGTCATGCCCCTCACAGCAGGTGGCACATGGGCACTGATGCCCATCCAGGGGCACAAAGCGAACTCCCTTGTCTCAGTGTGGAAAAAATCTGAAAGGCCATCTCAACAACAGAGCTCTCAGAAGTGGCTGAGGCATCACTGTAACTGCATTATTGTCTTCTCTCTCGCCCAATTCTGTCTACCTAACTTTGTAGGTATAGTTCCGAAAAGCCATCAACAATTAGTCTTCTGTATCTAACTTTTTGTCTGAGTGGTTTCCAGGAAACCAATCAAGATAGTGTCACAGTGGGTCTAAGAAGCAGACCAAGGAGAAACGGGTGGGCACTGAGATTTTCTTATTAAAAAAAAAAAAAAAACAAGAACTCTTAATGAGGATTTCAGTACATTTTAAAAATCTCATGGCACTTGATAGTAGGGGACATACTCTTTGTTAAATCCCTGGAAGTTTGAAGAAATTCCTCCGCCTGTGACTGTGGGAATGTGCAAGATTCTACCACTTGTGCTCGTGTCCAGAACAAGAACCATTTTCCCCTCCCTACCCTCCCAGGCTTTGTCCGCAGGTACCGCAGGGCCTGGCTGCTGGCCGCCATCCTCCTGGGTAGCGCATCAGCCCCACCTCACAGTAGAGGGCAGCAAAGTCCCATATTCTGATCCCAGAGACTGTCAGGTTCTCGCAGGCTCAGGGCACTGAATTTCAGAGAACTTTGTCACTCAAGACTAAAATCAGTTGAATTATCGGGCTGGAATAAAGATTGTAAATAATTGGCAAAGGTAAAATCCAAAACTATGGAGATAATGACTCCTGAAATAACTCCAAAGCACAAGGAAACATACCCAAGACACATTCTAGCTCACCTACCTCTGTGCTTCATTTTCTGAAATCTCTGAGGCAGTGAGGAAAATGTTTTACTCCAGGAAGGCTGGCACCTCCAGGAGCTCCTCCAGACATCCTCCCATCGAGGTCACAGCGGCTCTTCTGCGCTCATTGGCCAGAGGTCACTAGGAAATAAATATGATGGTCAAGGTCAAGGATCTCAAGAAAATAGGAGAACACAGTAGGTTTTCCCTCCATCGAAGGTCAGTATCTGTAGTCTGAAAGTCACTAACTTAGGTACCAGTGAGTGTCTCATAACCATCAAGGAGAAATTAGTAACATGCATCGTGTCTCAATGTCCACTGCTGGTCAAGTTTATGCCTCCATGCATCCGGCAAGGAGCCTGGCAGATTAATTACATAAAGCAACGCCATCACATAAAATCTGTCGGCAGAATACCTGCCAGGAGAATGGACACAATCAAGGAGCAATCATACATGAAACTCTTTCTAATGTTCTCAGAAAAATAAGCAGATAGAGGGAATCACAAACATCAAAGGCAGGCAGACGTCTCCTTGAGATGATCTTATCCAGACTCTGATTGTGTGTCTCATGGGCTGGCATCAAAAATACACTTGTCTTCTCTTTATGAGGCAATAAGGTTCGGGGCACTGAAGGGTGGATCATTGACGAGAGAAGAAAGCAGTTGTAGGGTGTATTCCAAAGCATGTAACCATAGTTGATTTATTTTCATTGCTGTAGTGCATTCTTTTGTTCATATAGATCATATTATATAATACTGAGCAAATCAATACTTACAGATCTACCTATATGATCATATAGATCACTCTATAAGTTTGAACCTTCCCATTCATAAATAAGATATGACTCTCCATTTTTTTCCTTAGGATTTTAAAAACTCTTCCAAAATTGCTTTATAAACATTGCTAAACATACCTTACATAGTTTGATTACTACATTTAGTCCTGGATACTTCTGGTTTCTAATTTCTCTTGCAAATGATTCATTTTTGTGCAACCACATTTTTTAAAACCATGAGCTGGCATACAAAATACAATTGACTTATGTTTATTAACATATAACATCATTAATCTCAATTATTAATTTTAACGATTTTCTCATAGCTGTGTCTGGGGTCCTTGAGAAAACAATTATATTACCTGGAAATATGATAGCTTAATTTCTTCTTTTCAAATCTCATGCCCCTGCTCTATTTCTCCCTCTGTCACTTTGTCCACTAGGACAGTCAATAAGTGGTTAATAAAGTTGATAGTATCCTGTCTTTCTTCCTATCTTTGGGGAAGTGCTTTTTAATATTTTATCAGCAAACATGTTTTCCATAGGATTGTTTTTGAAAGATACCATTTAGCAGGTGAAAAAGAAGATCTCATTTTAAAGAGCAGTTAATGATGATAGAATGTTTAATACCATCCCATTTATTTAAATGATTCCAGTTTGTTTTTTTCCCCCTCTTCACTTTCTCATTATGATGTGGAGGGACAAAGCTGTCCAGACCTGGCCCCGGGCCTGTGACTGTGTCAGCCTACCTGGCACAAGACACTTGGGAAGCAATTCACCCCACAGATCTGAAGTCGAGGTGAGCGTGTGTTACTCACATGGGCCCAGCCTGACCATTCGATCCTTCAAAATGGAAAAGAGCAAAAAGGCAGGTCAGGCTGTTGTGGAGTGTGGAGGGCACCCAGACTGCTTGCTGGCTTTGAAGTTGGAGAACTATGAGTCAAGGAGGACAAAGGCCTTGGGAAGCTGGGAGCAGCCCTCAAGGAAGCAGAGATGTCAGTACCGCAAACACAGGGAGCCAGGGGCTGGGGGTTCTGCCAAGATCTTGAAGGAACCAGGAAAGCAATGCTCCCCAACACCCTTGCTCACCCCCGGGTCAAGGAGAGGAGACAGCGTCAGGGCCCTTTCGTTTTAGTGCAGTGAGATCTGTGTCAGACGTGTTACCTGCAGGACAGTAAAATGATAAACTTGTATTATTTTAACCCACTAAACTTCTGGTGATTTATTATATCAGCAATAGAAAACCAACACAGGGCACAGCACCTTCATAGATTCTTTTGTTGGTTTGTTTTCCAGCGCTTATATTCATTTTTGTTTAGTTGTGGTCTCACTCGAACCCTTAGAGAATTTGGGTTTATTCATTTATTTTTATTCTAGAATTTTATTTCAGAATGAAAGTCATCTGTCTACCTAGATATATCATTTGGGGAGTACTTCGAACCAATTTTATAAATCCCACCTGGAGGTTCAACTTGCCAAGCACAGATTTGTATTCAGTGAAAGACTCCAGAGGATCCTGGGACTCTTTATCTACATCCAATCTGTTACAGGGCAGGGTGAGGGGCACCCCAGAACCCCCAAACCTGCCTGCTTGAATGGGTGTGCTATCTGCCACATCAAGACAAAACATACTCTACTGCGTAAGACCTTTGATGGAAAGGAACTTTAATACAATTAGTGTGCATTAAAAAGAAGGGAAAGCATACATAAAATAGTTTCCAAATCAAGCACCCAGTTACCGGTCCCCTCGTGGGAAACGAACAGCCAAACAGGGCTGCCCAGAGCAAGGTCACCGAGTGCGTGAGAGCTGCCCCAAGTCTAAGGCACCTCCTGGTGAGGTGCATTAGGAAAAGGGCAGAAGGGGCTCAGCGCATCTGGGACAGAAGGAGCAAAATCAGAATCATTGTCACCTCCCCACAGGTCTCACCCACGTCTGTGTCACCCAGTCCAGGACCAAGAAGCAAGAGCAGCTTCTTCACACGTCTCTGCTCCACGTGCCTCCTCCAGCTCTCCTCCTTGCTCGCCATCCTGCTTCCTCCCTTTCCCAGTCTCCTCCCCAGCTTCTCTCTCTCCCACCTCAGCTCCACCCTCCCTTGGGTGGGGTAGGGAACTGGAACCTCCCCTTTCCCTGTTACACGCCTCTTCTCCAGCCCCTTCCCAAAGCTCCATTCTCTTGCCTGACTCACTCGCACGCTGGCAGCCAGGGAGTGGGGTCCTCTGAGGGCTGAATGCACATCTGCTCCGCCTGCCCCGGGTCTAGATGCAGTGGTCGGGTTTCTTGTTTATGGCAGGAAAGTAAATGTGTTCCCAGCTACGACATGATCACTTTGCGTTATGTTCCCTGTTAATGTATGCATAGACTTGCTTTCGAATTATGCATCTTTGAGAGGCTCAGGATGTTTCTGCTAAATTATCTTTGACTGGGGCACTTACACACAGCCTGCTATTTCCTCCCCCAAATATTTAAGGATGCATAGCCTTGGCACCCTCCCTTATTTACTTACAAAGGCACCAGTGCCTCCTTCTTTAGATAAGGGGTGAAAATTGTATGTTGAGTAAGTTTGCCTGAGGGGTTTGGCTGATGCCTGGAGCGTATTCACCCTGGTGATGTTTCTGAGTCTCTCTGCAGAACACTGGCTGTTTTTCAATGTACCCTTTAATCTTGCCAGGATGAGGTCTGTGGGCTTTGGGTTTTATCCCATAGCCCTGGTCAGCTGCTCACTTTGGTGAAGAGTTGCATAGCAGATGGATAATTTCTCCTGCTGCTGAAAAGGCCTACTGTTGAAGAGTTGGTTCATGCCCACACATCACTGTTGTGGAGAGAAGAGCAGGGTGAGGCCAGAGGTGTGTGGGTGAAAGAATTCACCAGAGACAGAATTGGTTGGGGGAGAGGATGTCCCATACAGACTCCATGAACAGGTTTTATGGTCCCCACCCCCACCCCAGACCAAAGAGACCCAAGACACCATGGAATACAAATCCCATAATGTCATCCCCACCGAAGGGAGGATGCTGGGAACTGAGGGTGGAGTTAGCAGCCAGGCTTGGCTTATAACCAGACATGTGGGCCTTGGGAGTCCTTGGTTTTTCACTGGCTTTCAGCATGTTGGGGTTCCAGCTCAACGGAACTGGAAGGATGCATTCACCAATTTCTCTCTCTGTCTTTCTCCTTAAGTGATTCCTTTTTTCATTTCCCCTTTTTGTAAATAAACCCTTTATTAACCTTCATGTGTGCCTGCAGTTGAGTCTCATTATAAGTCCCTTTTAAGTGCGTGGGTGAGGACCCACAGTCAGGTCACCCCATTTCACATTGGGGTTGCCCTGCAATAAATGGATAACAGAACAGGCAGATTTATTGAAATAGTCTGCTAAGAGAAGCAGTGGGTGAGATGGGAGAGGTCTGTGCATTAAGGGGGATCTGAGGCTCTCTTTTATACTCCGTTTTCACGGGCTTTCTAACTTGGGGCACCAGTTTGCACCAGTTATCTGCCGGGATGCCTGGTCTTAGGTGCTGGCCTTTGACAGAAGCAGGTTCTGGCCTCAGTGTCTGTGTTCCTGGAGCTCGGCTGGTTTTCCTGGTCTTGGTGGTCAGTTTTATGGCCTGTCCCCAGGGCAGCCTCATCAAATTCCTTTATCTATTCCAGCCTCCAAACCAGCCTGCTGGGTCAGGAGTGGGGGCTTAGTTATTAACCTAGCCAAATTGTACCTCTCCTGTCTGGTACCTGCACAGAGAAGGCAAAGGGTAAGTACGGACATGCAGTTTCTGATGCAATTACAAATGACTGGGCTCTCAGATAAGTGATACCGGAATTGTCAGGCCTAGTCTCCCAGCCAGGAACAGATCCCAGGCTGCAGGGCAGCGCTGAGCCCCAGCCACTAGACGCCCATGGGTTGGTGTCTCACGAAGCTGCAGCAGGAACTTCGTAGACACTCAGGCAAGCAAGCGAGAAGAGGCAGGTTTGTTTAGAGAAAGAAAAAGTTTATTGAGGAGAAAAAGAACAGAATTAAAGTGGGACTGCCAGGCCAGGAAACCAGGCCTGGGAGGGGCAAGGAAGCCAAAGTGGAGTCGTGTCTCAGGGAATATAGACCTTCTTTCCCTCATTATTCTAAAGCTCCACCAGTCTCTTGGTGATTGGTTAGTTCTCGGCTGTCTCAATTAATTTGCTACTGAGTGGGGGATCTTCACATTCCTTATCTAGCAGGTCTGTCTTTCACCATTTGTTGCATCTTTATCTTTATGGCCCAGTCCTCAGGATGGGCATCCCTGCATTGAAGTTAAACAGCTGCCCTTCTAATGTGTCCATAAATTAAACCACTCTCCATTTCCCAATCTCTACCTCCCTTTACCACCTGAAGGAAACCAGGACCAGCGTTAACAATGTTGTCCTTGGCCTGAGATGTTTGTTTTTCCTAGTGGAATTGGTTACACTCCTCTTGCTGCCCTTATCTCTGAAGCCTTTCTCAATTCTTCGAGGTCCCCTCCTGCAGTGTCCCTAAAGCTGCCTAATTCCTAGCTTGCCCTGTGTCTCATAAGCATTAACAAGTTTGTCTTTCCCATATTTCTTGCAATTCCCTCCTTGTCTGACATGTTTGTCTTCTTGCATTCCAAGGAACACAGCAGTTAAAAAAGCAAGCTGGTGCCCACCTGCCTCAGTGCCATAGAACTGGAATGACCTAAAAAGTGTTTTCTGCCCTTTATGTGGTGTGTCCATGCTCCAGGCTCATCACCACCAAGCATGGAGAGATGGCAGAAGACTTCAGGATCCTTATCTTTTCTCCATGCTTATTTCAACTGTCATCTTAAAGAGTTCGCTCTTTGTCAACTTTGGATCAGCCTTGATTTGGTAAAAATAAAATTGCTTCCGACCTATTGTTCAGAGATGGTAGCATGACACTGGGACCGAATTAATTGTGGAATAGTGAAGATTTTCTACTTCATTTCAACGTGATGGGTAGCAGAGATTTTAGTTCATGTTACTTCACTACTCTTGCCAGACAAAAAGCAAAGTCTTTCAAAATTCTCAAAACCAAGAGAAGAACAAATTCTCTTGTTCTCTCTCAAATTACTGCAGAAAGCTGGGCCACAAAACCCCCTCTGGGGTCACTAGTCTTGTCTTTTTTTCTGTAATTAAGTCAACACCATGATTCACCAGCAGTTCTTTCAAGGTTATCACAGTTGTAACTTTGGTACTTCCAAGGAGATGGTAATGTGGCTGGAAACAGTCCTTAAACAGACTAGAGGCATTTAATTGAGATTCATTGACACATTAAAATGCAAATGTTTGTGAAGCTTGTTGAAAAACAGAGCACTACTAGGTAACCAGCATTTAACTCCCAGATAACCAATATTTAACAGGCCCCCTGCGTGCCCCAGTTCAGCACAATTACCCGAATAGAAAATATTTCTGATTAGTTATGGAGGGTCAAATGAAATCAAAGCACCCTGGTGCAGTGTGGTTCATTACCAATAAATTCTTATCATTGATTTCTGTGAAGCCCAAGCTCGTAGAGGAATTTCTTTGAGTGACCTGAAAATTCATCCCTTTGCTGTTAGAAGACATGAATAGAATGTCAAAATATTCTCCTTCTTCCTGTAATTGTACAGAGTGCAAGTGTTCATACCTAAAATATAGAATATGGTGTGAATTTGTCTATCAGTATTTTAAATCTGACCTGAAAAAAAAAAAAAAGATAATTTAGAAATAGGTGTGTTTGTTTTACCTTAGTTCAAAGTTCAGCACAATTGAACCAAGACAACCAAGTCTAGGGACACTGATCAGCTATTCTGGAACTTTTCAGTTCTTCCTTTTTAGTCTGCCTGGGATAAGGTCTCTCTTTCTGCACCACCAGATAAGCTCTCCCATGTCCTTTAGTTACCTTATGGGCTTAACAAACTGTTCTCTTACATTCAGAGGGAAAAGAGCATCATGAGGAAGGTAATAGCTAAATTGCTGACCACCAGGTGAGAGTGAAAGCAAGCTGGCATCAACCACAACCTCCAGACGCTTGTGCGCAGGGATGGACACTCTGACCCCTGCCCACTCCCCTGGGACTCTGGATAAATACCCTGCCCTATGCAGAAGAGCAGGTGGTGGTCTTTCCGACACTAGTCTGTTGTTCTCAGAATTAAAGATCACAGATTCCTATAGTTGAAAGTGGTCTCAGAAGTCATTTATTTCATGAAGATTGTTCATTTCTCCTGAGACATTCCTCTGTGCCGGGCATCGTGCAAGAATCAGAACTATGACCTGATGGTGAATCAGGAAGTATCTCTGAGTGAGCAGAGGGTGAGGAGAAAGCATCAGGTGATGGGGCCAGTGGGGAGAAAACACGAGAAGTGCATTGGTGAGGCTGGATGGGCAGAGCTGGGGCCCAGCAGGACACCCACATCTCAGCCCCAGAGGCCTTCCTCGTGCAAAGGGTCTGCTTGTGAGTGTCCCATGTGCTCCTGCTCTGGTCTTGGCTCCAGGATTGAGTTCTCCACTCTCCCAGCATCGCACACAGCAGAGCCGCCACCTATCAGCAGGCACTGAAGTTGATGGCTGCCCACCTGCCAGACAGATGTCACCTGTGGCTGCCACCCAATCCATCCACTACAGGACCCTGGCATGGGGAGACTGCCTCATCCAGTTATTTTAATGCCTTTTACCTTGCGTGATGAGATGGACTCTCTCTCAGAACTTGGGGTTAAAAATTTGCCTCCCAATCAATATCTGCCTAAACCTGTGTTCTCAGCTACCTCTGCCAAAAAAAACACACCACCCTTGAGGTCTATGCTCTATGGCTTTCTTTTGAATATGCCTGAGGCCCTTTGAAAGCAGAAGTAGAAAACCAGACCTGGATGGCACCTTAATAATCTGGCATCACACCCTCATTTTATAAAGGGTGTTGGAGGCACAGAAGAGGCAGGGACTTCACAAGCACATGGAAAGGCAAAAGTCATCCTTGACCTCTAGGCCAACTCTGTCCATTCTCTTTGATATTTATAAGACCACGTGGCCATGAACTCAGGACTCAAAATCTCATGATCCCCAGCCTTCAAGGGTCTCCCTACCCCTCACAGAGCCCCTGATTCACTGGGTCCTTCTAAGTTGAAGGCTTCTTGATAACTTAGGCTCTCAGTGGGATGGACTGTGGCGTGTCCCAAGTTTTAGCTGCGGCAGACACAGCTCTCATTATGGATGAAGCAAACAGACATTTCCTATTATTGGTCTCTAACCTTTGAGGAATCCAGACTGATAAATGTCACTGGCTGGGGGAGGTGACTCACAGGCTCCAGCCTCTCTGAGAGTTGACACGCGATGAATGACAGCTGAGGGCCTTAACCTTTCCCCACCAAAACAGGGAGCCAGGGAAGAAAAAACCAGTCACCTGCAGCATGTCAGATTATCTGTGATTCCGTGCAGGGAGGTCAGGACACAGAGGCTGTGCATGCAGCGGGGGTGAATCAAGCCAAGTGGGCCCATGAGACAGGGATTCGGGACCACCTTCAGCTGGTACCACAAAGTGGGCGGGGTGCAAAGACATGCCTAGTCTTGAAGTGGTCACTGCCAAGCAAAATGCCAGCATCAGCCATGCCACCAGTGTGCTATGTGAGTTCTTTTAAAGGGATCGTCTTTCATGAAAAGGTGACTGAGAACTCTAGGGAATGAGGATGACGTAAGCTGCTGCATGGCTATTCATTTCAACACATCCCCAACGTGATGGGCTTAGGGAGCAATGAAGCATGAGAATAACATACCAGTGTGAGCTCTGCCCTCATGGAGATTACTTAGACGAATGTATGTGTGTGCATGTATGTGTGTGAACAAGTACATATGTACACGTGATGTGTGTTTAGGACACAGAGATGTGAGCACAGTAAGTGCATAGCTTTCATTCCACTCATGTGTTAGGAGACAATTCTAAAGATTTCCTTCAAGCAACATTCTGCAGCCCCATGGGATAAGCAGAGGCCTTGAAATTTGAGCCAAGCACTATTTAACACCATTTAACTTTTCAGATTTCCCCTGATCCTGCCCAATTTCTCCACTTCCCAACTTGCCGCAGGGACCGCCCTGTGAAGACGTGGCATGTGCTTTGCAGAGAGACATTTCGAGCATTAATGGTGGTAAGGTTACGTTCCCCAAGGTGTCCGTGATGCCAGGATGTTGAGAAAGGAGTGAGGCACCTACAGGTGCACCCCAGGTCTCTACTCTGCCAGGCAAATGAATCCCTAACACAGACCAGGCCTCTCCAAGCTCGGTGCTTCTGCAATTCCTGATAATGTGGCTTAAGTTTCCGAATTTTGAGTTCATGGGTCTAATCTATCTATTCTGCCTTCTAAGTAGCCTGAACGTGACCACATCCGCATCTCTTCAGCCACCACCATGCTCCAGCCACCACTATGTCCCTCTGCAGCAGCTTCCTGACTCTTCCCCCTGCTTCCACACCCACTCCGCCCACCTCCCTCTAATCCCTCTACACGCCGCAGACAGAAGGATTTTTCTAAACCATAAACTGTATATTACTCTCCTGCTCAAAACCCTCCAATGTCTTCCTAGTAAGCCCAGTGTAAAATCCAAACACCTCGACATGGCTTAAGAGGCTTTCTAAGCTGGCTCCAGCCAATCTCTGCAGCGGCACGCCAGGGTAATCTTCTGCCACCTTCTCCAGGCCTGTGCGCTGCGCTGCTCCCTGCCCTCTCCTCTGGAAGTCACTCATGGGTCCCGGTGCCCTCCATGGGGACCTCACCTTCTGGATGGCTGGGCACCCTGCATGGATTCTCAAAGCACCAACACGCACCCTCGTCTGTGATGGGTGCGTGAGACACACTTGCTTCTTGTGCCACCCACTGTCAACTCTGCAGTCTCTTTAAATGCAGAAATGATGGCTCCAAGCCCTCTGCTCCAGGTCCTTCATCTGAAAACTAGAGATGATAACAATGACCTCATGGGGCCATTTATGAAAAGCAAAAGAGCTAATGTTCATAAAGCACTTAAAACAGTTTCGGACACAAAGTGAACACTGGGCGAGTGCTGTCTTTGTCAAATAGAAGATGTAAAATAGAATACACAATATATGCAACAGAATACAGAATATTATGTAAGTAATCACATACATGTCTATCTATTGTATTACTATTATCACTGGACTTCTTCACTGGTGTAACTCTAGAATATAACACAGCACATCAAACAGGAGTCTCTCACTTACTGAATGGGACAATTGGTTTCACACATACCACACAACCAGATGATTTTTTGTTGGACTTGTTATGTCACTTGATTACTGAGAAATTTTAACCTGATCAAGACTAAAAGAAAATCTTGTATAACTGATAGCCTGTTTTTCAAGACATCACTCAATGGTCATTTTGGTTTTATACGTCAGTCTCGTATAAATGTTATTAGGCTGAGTCAGCATCCCTAGGCCCAAAGAACTCTACGATACTGCCTTTGAGATGCAAAGGACCTAACTATGGTTGAGGAAACCACTACCAGTAACACCACTTTTTAAGGTTTTGTCTGGGTGGCCATGAGGGCCAAAGAGGGGTTGTCTGTACTTTTGAGCCACCTGTCCTCCAATTACCCCATTGAAGGGATTTATTCTGCAGGTCCCTCTGATTCCCTGGGAAAAATGCCAAAAATCATGGAACCGGTAAGAGTTTCACCTTCTAGCCTGCTCTTCAATGATGGGTTGGAAGGATGGGTTAGAATGTGGGCAGCAGGAGGGGAGTCTGGAGGTGGGACCGAGGACAGCACGGAGGAGGAGAGTTTAGGACAAAATGTTGTCAACCTTGCCGTGTCCTCCGCTCCACCCACTCACCCGCCCCCCAGGACTGCCCCAGAGTGTCTGCAACTCAGGCACCACTGCCTGCCCCCTTCCCAGGGAAGGGGCCACTGTGGCCTCCAGAAAAGCATCCTCCAACTTGGCAGTCATGCGCTCCCTTCAGAAGAGAAAGCACTTCCTCGAATTTTTGAGAGCATTTTGTGAAGCTTCATACTTCACATTGAAAGATCATTTCATTGTGACTTTCAGCAAGATAATTTAATGACTTGGGGAATAGTTGTTGCAGTCACTGGCAGCCAGGATAAGCCTCTTTGCTTTACTGATGGAAAACAAAGCTCCTCCCAGGGCAGCTTCCTTCTTTTGCATAATTTGAGTAAAATTCTAATGCTGGAAATCAAGTTCATGTCTGCCCAGCCTCAGGTGTGCACAAAACTTCTTCATCTCCTTTTATTCACCTGCCTCATCAAACAGCATTGAACACAGGATTTCTTTGATGAGTACAGTATAGACAGATCTTTAAGTAATAACTGATGCTGATTTTATCTGTTGACTCCTAAATGAGAGGTCTCATTTGCTCCTTAGCATAACCTTGAAGGAGGGGAAAATGTCTGATTTCTTTTTGTAGACGAGAAAATTGAGGTGCGGAGGAGTTTACTTGGCCAAGGTCACACAGCTGGTCAGGGGAAACTTGAGCTCAGGCCCAGGTCCAGCTGTCCACATACAGAGACCCTTTCCTTTCCCCAGTGAGAGGAAAGCTTAGTCCTGGGCACCAGGCGCAATGACATTTACCTTGGGGAACAGGAGAGAAGAGGAGACACCACTGCAAGATCTATGGAAACACACACACACACACATACACACACCACACACACTTAGGTTCCACGGAGAAGAGTGGTAGGTGAAGGAAGTAGAGGTGGGCAGTGCTGTAAAAATTTGTAAAAATATAGGGTTGTTCCCAAATGCCCCAAAACAGATGACTGGATCAAGAAGATGTGGTCCATATACACCATGGAATATTACTCAGCATTCAAAAAAGATAAACACATGCCATTTGCAGCAACATGGATGGAGCTGGAAGGGATCATGCTCAGCGAAATAAGCCAGAAAGAAAAAGAAAAATACCGGATGGTCTCACTCATAGCAGGAATCTAGAAAACCTAAATAAGGGACCAGGAAAAAGAATAACTATAAGAAAGTGAAAATCAAAATCAACAAACAACTATGAACCAGAGACACACTATGGTGGGTGGGGGCAGGGAAAGGAGAGTTTGGGGTCAAAATAAGGGGGTTGCAATTGTATGGGGAATATAAAAATAAAATTAAAAAAATACAGGGTTGCTGTAAAAATTGGACAATTGTGACCTTCAGGAAAAGCGTGGTGATGAGTGCCAGACTCTGCAGTTGTGCTGTCAGGGTTCTGTAGGCACAACAGAAAAACACATGCACTTCCCTCTCCCACGTAGTTCCCTGGAGATCTCCAGGGTAGGCTGGGCCCAGTGTAGGAAGGCACCCAGGAGGGGCATAAAAAGTGGGAACTGGTGCATTTTCTCTGTTAGGACAACTCTCCTGGTTGCCTTGTTTTCAAGTTCTCTAACTTGACAAGAAAGAGATTTAGCTTCTCCGCAGAGGCAGAAATAATTTACGACATCCATTTTACTATCTGGAAGCCTCACACAGCTTTATATAATAGCTCATGTTGTCTTTATAGATTTTTTTCCTAAGGAACATTTTAATCTAGCTAGAGTAAATAATATCAATCACAATGCTCATATAATCATTATTGGCCCGGGTCTTTTCTTTGATTGATTTTTAAATATTGTTTTCTATGCTGGAGGCAGCACAGAAGAGGAACAATAACACTAGTATAAAAAAACAGACGTTTTGAATTTCCAGTCTGAGTTTTTCAACCACAAACTGACTGTCCCCCAAATTACCATCGCTTTGGATCACTGTTCCATATAGAATGTTTTCCTTTCTGAAGGGCAGAAGGAAGACATGGAACAAAGTATGGTTCTAAGCAGCTGCTGGCCGGACACCTCTTCCACTAGGATCTGCTTGATCTTGGGCCCCTGAGGGAACCTCTCCTGGTTTCTGTTTAATGAAATGATCATCATAATTAAATATACCTCCCCAGTATGTTGTAAGAACTTGGCGAGCAAACCCACCTAAGTTTTTTTGAAGTGAAGCTGTGTTGTGGTGGTGCTCAAACACATGAGCATTTATTATAACCACATTCCTGCTTCCTTCTCCAAACGCACCTCACACACACTTAGCAAAGTCTTACTGTTCCTTCAAGATGTGGCGTACATGTTCCCTGCTCTATGAAGCCTTCCACAACCATCCTCTGCCTCTTCCTCCATGGAGTGGACATGTTCCCCTGGCACGTCCTTCTGAGGACGCTGTTTATCCATCCAGCCAAGAAATATTAACAGAGCTGAGATGAGCTGTCAGTGGGCGGCCCCTGTCCCTGAATTGCTGACAGTCTCCGAGGCATCCTCGGCCCTCCATAAGGTAGCATCACACACAAGGGAGGTTTCCGGCGCAGAGATCAGTCATCTCGCAAACTCTAGCAAGACCTGGGGTGGATCTTTAGCTATATCTACATTTTCCTCTCTTCTTTTGCTCTATTCTGTTTTATCCCCCAATTTTTCCATGTACTTTTTAATCTCCCCTTTCTTTTCTTACTCTTCTTGACTCTTTCTTAGATTTAAGAATCTTATAGAAAAGTGACTGGGAGTTATAGTTTAATAGTCATTGGAACAACAGAAAATCACATGATATTTGGATCACTTTGGTTGTGGAAAATAGATTGGAACAGAGTAGAATGGCTAAAGAAGTCTTCCAGAAGGTCACTGTAGTAGCCAAGGGAGATATTGTGGTGGATTGGAGTAAGGTTATGTGTGGAACCAGTGATAAGTGGGAGGACCCCAGATATATGTTGAAGACAGAATCAACAGAATTACAGTAATGATGTGGAGTTGGAGAAAGAGAGAGATAAATCAAGGAGAATTCCAGGGTTGGGTCTGCATAATTAGGTAAAAATGGTGGTGCTATAAGTTTAGGGGGACATATAGTAGAAGCTTGGAGACATGATACATTTGAGATTCTTAGCAGACACCTAAGCAGCAATGTTGAACAGACAGATGAAGTAGAGCTCAGTACAGAGGTTAGGAATGCAGTGGCAAACCTGGGAGTCGTCAGCATACACCGAGCCTTGGGAATGGAAGTAAACACGATGGAGAAGAGATGTTCCAGGAGCTGATTCTCATCCTACAGCTGGAGATTGGGGAAAGAAAATAAATCTAGAAAGTTGAGCATGAGAGGCAGCCAGTTGTGAAGAGGAACACAAAGGAGAGAGAAGAAAGGGTTTTAAGAAGTGAGTGGTTTTTCAAAATGTTAGTGAGAAATCAATCCTTCCCCTCACTTCTCATAAATCATGTAAACCAGCAGGAGGGATGAAAAGACAGCTGTAACCACATCTTTAATGGAACAGCTACAACCACATAAAAAAGGTTAAAGGGCGGCCCAAGTGTTCAGTATTGAGCAGGGCTGCGGGACACAGGGGAGGGTTGACACCCAAGGCTGGGTGACTCAGGAAGAGCCATCCAGGTGCACTGCTCCAGGTAGGATGTGCTGAGGTGCAGAGTCGGTACCTGCGTGCACAGCTAGAAGGGGGAGCCACCCTGCACACTGTTTGATCAGGAAATATTGGGAGCAGAAACCCATGAGAACTCACACAAGGAGCATAGGGAAGCTCTATCTTTCCAACAGTCCTACAGATTTCTCTCTCTGTGTGTGGAAAGAAACAAAGGCTTGAAGAACTCACAAATACCACACTGGGCCATGGGGAACCTCCTGCTGACCATGAATACATCTCTGTCCCTTCACCACAAGCAGATCCTACAAACAACTGTCCAGGAACCCTGTTTAGGATAATCAACAAGAAACCAAGACAAGCACTATATAGGTTGTAGAAGAAACAAGAAGAAAATGAGAGAAACAGAATAAACAACCAGTAGATAAAGAATAGTTATCAGAAAAATATAGCCATGGAGAAAAAGGAAATGGTGATGAAACATTTAATTATAAATTAATGGATATTCTATAGACAGATTTAATATCCATTCCAATCCCCTTGGAGCTTTTCTAGCTGACTGGAAAACACAAAGTTTTATTTCTCAGACTCCTTCATAGGTTTGCCTTTTGCAGAAATCAACTAAGCAATCTTACCAACCTAAGATGTGGAGAAGAAACAGATGATGGGATGCACACATGAACTGACCTTGGGGCAAGCACAGGAAGGAGGTCATTGGTTCTAGGACACAGATGCCCCAGAGTTTCCAGTGGATGGTCCTCAGGTCCTAAGTGTGCACACGGGAGGTGGCAGCAATGGACTCCTGCTGGAAAGTTGCATTATGCATTTGAAGACTCTCCTGCCACGTGGATGCCTAAGTCCCCAGTCCTCTGCCACCCTCCTAGGAACTCTTTCTGCTTTACCCACCCACTGTAAGTTTTGATTCCTGCAACTAAAGACACAGTATTCACAGAAACACAAAGCAAAATAGACAAAAGTTATAGAAGAAATAATGACACACTAGGAGGAGATAAAACATGAGCTACAAAGATCAAGATGAGGGAAGAATAAATTTTTATTAAATTTTACAAATACATGAGATTTTTCCTGGGACTAGAGCATCATGTTCATGTCTAGTTTTCAAGACTCATGTCTTTCAGATCCCTGATTAAATTCATTCCTTAGTATTTTATTATAGTTGATGCTATTGTGAACGAGACTGTTCTTTAAACAGCTTTCTCAAATATTGTGTTAGCGTATGGAAACAAAATTGAGTTTTGCACATTGATTTTGTATCCTGCCACATTACTGAATTCTTTGATTAGTTCTAATTTTTTGTGGTGTTTTTAGGACTTCCTACATATAAGATAATAAAATCTGCAGACAGAGACAATTTTACTTCTTCCTTTTGATGTAAATACCCTTTATTTCTTTTCTTGCCTGAATTCTCTGCATAGGGCTTCCAACACTATGTTGGCAGGGTGCTGAGAATGGGCAGCTTTGTTTTATTATTGATCATAAAGGAAAAGCTTTCAATATTATAGCTATGGCCTTGTCATATGTGACATTTATTCTGTTGAGACATGTTCTTTCTATATACATTTTGAGAATTTTTATCATGAAAGGATGCTGTTTGTTAATTTTTTGTTCTACATTAGCTTAGGCAAAAATAGAGAATTTATTATATAATCAAGTGTCAGGTCAATGCTAGAAACTTCTTTCAGAATAACAGAATCTGGGAACTTAAACACTCTCCCCATACATAGCAAAAGAATTAGGGCTTGTCTCTAAAATAGAGAGGAAAGTTAAGGTCCAATGTTTATGGAAAATTGGGTAGTAGTGGAAAATTTACAACTTCTTAAAATGATGTTTGTTCTTGACTTCTGACTTAGTAGATCAGTAATTTAGCATCCAACATTTGATTTAGAGACCAATAAAGCATTCTTGATTTAAGGGCAATAATCATTGCCTTTATGAAAACAAACACCACACTTAGATTGCCTGGCAGGGTCTACATTGTAAAATAAGCCCCAGTTTTGTTTATAATGAGTTTGGATTGATGGAGAAGGTGGCATGAACAAGGGTCATTCCAGGTCAACACAGCAGAAGGCCATATAATTTCTCAAAAAAAAACCCAAAAAACAAACCCCCCAAAACCCTGCAGTTGTTAGCTGCATTTCTTAATACTCAGGAATGAGTACTAGAGACAGGAGTGATCTAATAGAACCTGAGAATTCTTCAGGCACAATGACAGAGGAAAAAACATGGGCCATGGGACCAACGGAGCTGGAACAAAACTTTAATTCACTCACATGTCACTTTCATTGAAAATAGTAATTCAAATGTGAATATCAATAATTTTCTCATTTGTAAAATTATACCTACTACATAAGGTTGTTGTAAGCTTGAATTTAGTTAATATGTAGATTGTCTAGAACATAGAGGGGGTCTGGTAAATGGTGGTTCTTAGTCCATCTCAATCATCTAATATTTTCGTGGTCTATAATAACTTATCTTTAGTAGATTTTTTTTATGTCTTTCTTTTTTTTTTTAAATAATAAATTTTATTTTTATATTCCCCCATACAATTGCAAACGCCCCATTCTGACCCCAATCCTTCCCCTCCCGCCCCCCACCCCCCAAAAATTGTCTCTGGTTCATAGTTTTCTGTTGATTTTGATTTTCACTTTCTTATATTCATTTTCCTGGTCCCTTATTTAAGTTCTCTAGATTCCTGCTATGAGTGAGACCATCCGGTATTTTTCTTTTTCTTTTTGGCTTATTTCGCTGAGCATGATCCCTTCCAGCGCCATCCATGTTGCTGCAAATTGCATGTGTTTATCTTTTTTGAATGCTGAGTAATATTCCATGGTATATATGTACCACATCTTCTTGATCCAGTCATCTATTTTTGGGCATTTGGGTTGTTTCCAAAGCTTAGCTATTGTAAACAGTGCTGCTATAAACATAGGGGTGCAGGTGCTCTTTGGAATTGATGTTTCTGTGTCCTTTGGGTAAATACCTAGGAGTGGAATTGCTGGGTCATATGGAAGCTCTATGTTTAGTAGGTCCAGAAATCTCCACACAGCTCTCCATAGTGGTTGGACCAGTTTGCACTCCCACCAACAGTGCAGAAGAGTTCCTTTTTCTCCACACCCTCGCCAACATTTGTTGTTGCTAGTTTTTTTAATATGTGCCATTCTCACTGGTGTGAGATGGTATCTCATGGTAGTTTTGATTTGCATTTCCCTGATTACAAGTGATGTTGAACATTTTTTCATATGTCTGTTGGCCATTTGCATTTCCTCTTCAGAGAAGTTTCTTTTTAGCTCTTCTGCCCATTTTTTGACTGGATTATTTTCTTTGTTGTTGCTGAGTCTCATCAGCTCTTTGCAGATTTTTGTGATCAGTCCTTTATCATTAGTGTTGGGTGCAAAAATGTTCTCCCAGTTGGTGGGGTTTCTCTTTGTTTTTGTTATTGTCTCTTTTGCTGTGCAGAAGCTCTTTAATTTGATGTAGTCCCAGCTGTTTATCTTTGTCTTCACTATCACTGCTTTGGGTGATGTGTCTGTAAAGATGTCTTTGATGTGCAAATCCCGTAGTGTTTCGCCTATATTTCCTTCTATATATTTTATGGTTTCAGGTCTTATGTCTAGTTCTTTAATCCATTTTGAGTTGATTTTTGTGTATGGTGTGAGGTAGTGGTCAAGCTTCATTCTTTTGCATGTAGCGACCCAGTTTTCCCAGCACCATTTATTGAACAAACTTTCTTTGCTCCAATGCATAGTCTTTGCTCCTTTGTCAAAGATTAGTTGACCATAGATCTGTGGGTTTATTTCTGGATTTTCTATTCGATTCCATTGGTCTGTATGTCTGTTCTTGTTCCAATACCATGCCGTTTTGATGATTATGGCTTTGTAGTATAGTTTGAAGTCTGGGAGTGTGATGCCTCCATTTCCTTCTTTTTTTTTCAGTAGAGCTTTGGCTATTCGGGGTTTTTGGTGATTCCATATGAATTTCATCAATAATTGTTCTATTTCTTTGAAGAATGCCATTGAGATTTTGATTGGAATAGCATTGAATCTGTATATTGCTTTTGGTAGGATGGCCATTTTAATAATGTTTATTCTTCCAATCCATGAGCAGGGGATGTCTTTCCATTTCTTTGTGTCTTCTTCTATTTCTTTTAACAGTGTTTTATAGTTTTCTTTGTATAGGTCCTTTACCTATTTTGTTAGATTTATTCCCAAATATTTGATTTTTTTTGTTTCGATAATAAAAGGGATGGTTTTTTTTGATTTCTTCTTCTTCATATTTATTGTTTGTGTATAGGAAGGCTACTGACTTTTGCGTGTTGATTTTGTATCCTGCCACTTTACTGAATTGATTGATGAGTTGAATTAGTTTTTCTGTGGAGATTTTGGGGTTCTCTATGTATATTATCATATCATCTGCAAATAGTGATAGTTTGACTTCTTCTTTTCCTATTTGGATTCCTTGGATGTCTTTCTCTTGTCTTATTGCCCTGGCTAGGACTTCCAGTATTATATTGAAAAGCAGTGGTGAGAGTGGACATCCTTGTCTTGTTCCAGATCTTAATGGAATTGCTTTCAGCTTTTCACCATTGAGGATGATACTGGCTGTTGGCTTGTCATAGATGGCCTTTATGATGTTGAGGTATGTTCCTTGTATCCCAAGAATTTCAAGGGCTTTTATCATGAATGGGTGTTGCACTTTGTCGAAAGCTTTCTCAGCATCTATTGATATTATCATATGGTTTTTATATTTCTTTTTGTTGATGTGTTGGATAACGTTGATTGATTTTCGGATGTTAAACCATCCTTGTGCCCCTGGAATGAATCCAACTTGGTCGTGGTGAATTATCTTATGGATACATTGTTGGATTCTGATAGCTAAAATTTTATTGAGGATTTTTGCATCAGTGTTCATTAGGGAGATTGGCCTATAGTTTTCCTTTTTTGTGTTGTCCTTGTTCGGTTTTGGTATTAGTGTAATGTTGGCTTCATAGAACGTGTTTGGTATTGTCCCTTCCTTCTCAATTTTTTGGAAGAGTTTGTGAAGGATAGGCACTAATTCGTCTCTGAATGTTTGGTAGAATTCATTTGTAAATCCATCAGGTCCTGGGCTTTTGTTTTTGGGGAGGTTTTTGATTACCATTTCAATTTCGCTAATTGTAATTGGTCTGTTTAGGTGTTCTATTTCTTCTTTATCTAGCTTTGGGTGATTGTAGAGTTGTAGGAATTTGTCCATCTCCTCTAGATTGTTGAACTTGTTTCCATATAACTGTTCATAGTAGTTACTGATTATTCTTTTGATTTCTGCTGTGTCCGTTGTGATTTCTCCTCTTTCATTTATGATCCTGTGTATTTGTGCTTTCTCCCTTTTTTCCTTTGTGAGCCTAGCTAGGGGTTTGTCTATTTTATTGATTTTTTCAAAGAACCAGCTCTTGGTTTCATTGATCTTTTGGATTGTTTTTTTAGTTTCAATTTCATTTATTTCTGCTTTGGTTTTTATTATTTCTTTTCTTCTACTGGTTTTGGGGTTTTTTTGTTGTTCTTTTTCTAGATCTTTGAGCTTCGAGATTAGGTTGTTTCTTTGAGTTCTTTCTTGTTTTTTGATGTGAGCTTCTATTGTTATATATTTTCCTCTTATTACTGCTTTTGCTGCATCCCATACATTTAGGATATTGGTGTCCTCCTTGTCATTCAATTCAAAGAATTTTTTAATTTCTTCTTTGATCTCCTCGTTAGTCCAGTGGTCTTCCAGTAGTGTGGCTTTTAATCTCCATGAGGTAGGATAGTTCCTTGCCTTGTTTTTATGATTTATTTCTAGTTTGATGCCTTCGTGGTCAGAAAAGATGCTTGGTATGATTTCAATCTTGGTGTATCTGTTGATGTTTGTCTTGTGCCCCAGTATGTGATCGATCCTGGAGAATGATCCGTGTGCGCTTGAGAAAAATGTGTACTCCGTTTTTTTGGGGTTTAGTGTTCTATAGATGTCTGTTAAGCCCAATTGCTCTAGGTCCTTATTTAGAGCTTTGGTTTCTTTACTTATTTTTTGTCTTGTTGATCTATCCATTGTTGATAGTGGTGTGTTGAAGTCTCCCACTATGTATGTGTTTTCTCTGATGTCTGTTTTCAGAGAGGACAACAGTTGTCTGATATATTTTGGTGCTCTTTCGTTTGGTGAGTATATGTTAATGAGTGTTATTTCTTCTTGAAGTATTGTCCCCTTAATCATAATGTAGTGACTATTGGGGTCTCTTTTTATTTTTTTGAGTTTGAAGTCTGTTTTATCTGATATAAGTATAGCTGTTCCTACTTTCTTTTTTGGCCCATTTGCTTGTAGGATTGTTTTCCATCCTTTGACTTTGAGCCTATTTTTATCTTTTGTAGCTAAATGTGTTTCCTGGAGACAGCAAAAGGTTGGGTTTTGTTTCTTAATCCAGGCTGCAACTCTGTGTCTTTTTATTGAAGAGTTTAGTCCATTTACATTTAGAGTTAATATTGATATGTTAGCATCTGTATTTGCCATTATGTTTGTCTTTCCTTTGATTTTATTTATTTATTCTTTTAATAACTTTTTTTTTTTTTTGGTCTTCTTTCGTTGTTATTCGTCCCTCTGAGGTTCTGGCTTTAGGATTCCTTGTAGTATTTTTTGGAGTGGGGGTTTAGTCGTAATGAAATTCCAGAGTTTCTCTTTGTCTGGGAAGGTCCATATTCTTTCTTCATGGAGGAAAGAGAGCTTTGCGGGATAGAGTATTCTTGGTTGGCATCTGTTTTCTTGGAGTCTGTTGACTGTGTCCCTCCACTCTCTCCTTGCCTGTAGTGTTTCTTCAGAGAAGTCTGATGTCAGCCTGATTGGTTTTCCTTTGAATGTTATCTGTTTCTTCCCTCTTGTCAGCTTCATTATTTTTTCCTTGTCCTAGATTCTTGGGAGCTTTACTATTATGTGTCTTGCTGTGTTTTTCCTTTCGTCATGGAAGTTTGGTGTTCTTCTTGCTTCTTGTATATCAATTTTCAGCTCCTTCTTCGCATTTGGGAAGTTCTCTTCAATTATCTCCTGGAATATTTTCTCTGTTCCTACATCTCTCTCCTCTCCTTCTGGAATTTATAACTCTTATATTTCCTTTCCTCATGGAGTCAGATAGTTCCCGAAGTCTTTCTTCATTCTTTTTCCTTCGTACTTCTCTTTCCTTTTCTGTTTTGGTTCTTTTTATTTCTGTGTCTTCAAGATTACTTATTCGTTCTTCCATTTCATCTATTCTGCTTTCATTGCTTTTCCCAGAGTTCTTTAGTTCCTCCATTAATTCTTTGATCTCCTGCATTTCTTTTACTTCCCTCTTTAGGGACTCAATTTCCTTCTTCTAATCTATCACTTTTTTAATCATGGCAATTTTAAATTCTCTTTCTGGAAGGCTCAGAAGTTCTTCCAAGTTGCTGTCGTTGCAATCTGGGGAGTGGTTTTCTTTTTGTGGTGTGCTTCTTTCCTGAGGAGTTGTTAGGTTGCGTGTGGTTCTTCTACTCCTTACTGTCTGTTTTCTAATTTGTCATATGCGTTGGGAAACTGTGTTGCTCGGACTGACTGGCATCTTGGGTGAACTTCTCCGCTCCCCTCTGGCTCTTCCAGGAGCCATCTCTGTCTTCTGGGGGAGCTTTCTGCTGGTTTTAGGCAGTTTTTACTGAAGAAATGTCCCTGTTCTAAAATGGCGAAGCGGGATGCAGTCCCTGCGCCTCCGGTTTCAGGAACACTCTTCTGCGCACCCGGTCTGCCCCGGACGTGGGTGCCTGCTCCCTCTGTGGGCTCAGACTGCTGGTCGGAAGGGGCCTGGCGTGGGCTAACTTCCCAGCTGGCCACTGGGGCCTCCAGAAGCCTTCTGCCCTTTTCAAGCAGTCTTAAGAAATTTCCTGTTCTATGGGGTGTTAGTGACTTTTTTTTCCTGGTCGCTAGGTGGCGCCAGAGATCTCTCCTATTGTCCTTGGGGGGCTGTTTTTCGCCTCCCCCCACCCCGTGGGACAGGGAACAGAGCGGGAATGGTAGGGTACACCTCAACAGCTTTGGGGTGCTGTGTCTTCCTTGTGCCCCATCGTCGTGGAGAACCCACGCCCCGAATTTTCGTGCCCCGGGACTCAGTTCAAAGCCCTCAGTTCCAGGACGCGGGCTGTAGCCCAGTTCAGTGGCGTGGGAATGGCGCCTTTTGCACCGCTCCTGTGCCTGGACGCCTGGTTCCTGCTTACTCAGGGAGGGACCTTCGCCTCAGTGAGGACCTCCGCGCGTCTCCCCGCAAGCCTAGGTGGCAGGCGCGGGGACCTGGGCAGCCGCGATCCAGGTCTGCATTTGCTTTTCAAGCACGCCAAGCGCACCGCTTTTCCGCGCAAGCTTACCGGCCGCCCGGGCTGTGTGCGCGTCTCCCGGGGTCTTTGTTCTTCTCTAATGGCGCCCGGAGCCGTTCGCTCCCCGCCGCGGCGAATCCTGCAGGGTTCGCCTCAGCTCCCGTTCAAGGGGTGTGGTGGCTGCAGTAGTTCCTTTCCACTCACAGTCCCGCTTGCTGCGTCCTTTGTTCTTGTTGGCCGTTTTGGTTTGTTGTTTCCCTCCTCTCTGCGGGTCGGAGAGTGCCGCCTCTGTGGGCGGGGGAGGGGAGCAGGGTTCTGCGCTTCCCTCCCTTCTGGTCCTCTTTTATGGCCACTTTCTTCTTCGGGTAGTTTGCTGGAGTCACCCGTTTATCTTCCGTGTCCCAGTTCTCACTGGGACCTGCCGCTTTTCCTCCCTATTAACTTTTTTTAATGGGAGATCTTACTCGCAGCGTCTCCTCGCCGCCATGTTGCTCTTTAGTAGATATTTTAATGAAACCACTGCCCAAGGAGTGCTATTGTGTTGATGATGCCAAGACTAGCCTTTGAAGATGCTCAAGGGGTTCTTAATCCACAAGTAATAAATGGTAATTAAAGGATTTTAGCACTAATGTATGTCATTAGTTTTTAGTAGTATAGCATTGAGAGTCAGTGGAAACTTTTCCATCTCATTTTATTTGCTTTCTCTGAAGCTTTTGACACTGTTCTAAACTCTGTCTTAAATATTAGCATTTTTTGGTTTCAGGAATAGAGAACTGTAATCTGGTTAGTTTTTGTTAATACCCATGTGGGCTTGAGAAGAATGTATATTCTCAAATAGTTGGATGTAGGTTTTTATTGATGGCTGTTAAATATGACTTCTTAATCTAGTAGTTTAAATCTTGTGTGTATACAGAAAAAAAATTATGCTTCCTACTTATCTGAAGCCTAACTGGATATGAAGAAGTTAGCTAAGTAATATAACCAAAAGATGTCATTCATTTTTATATTATTTAAATAAGTTAATACATTATTAGAAAGCAAGCTAAATCATAATTTTCTAGCATCATTATTAACCATGAGTTTTTATTAGATACTTGAAGGCAAACTTTATCTGTTTTATATAGAATGTGAGAGAATTGAACCCCTACAGCATGGTAGTCCACTGAGGGTCTTGGGAGATGCTCCATGGACTTTAAGAATAGTCAATTATTTCTTCTAAGTGGTTTTCAAAGTTTTCATTCATTAGCCAGACTCAGATTTAGAACAATTCTTTTTAATTGAACAAATTGGATAGTCATAAGCTGAACTTCCATAATTTCAGCAGAATGAATCACCATCAAAATATAGGAATTTTTTCTCATTTTAAATAAATCTTATGTCTGCTGACATCAATATTTCAATAAAATTCTCCATGAGGCTTAAACTTAGAGCATCTACCGAGCTTCTTAGTGAACTTGATCACTACTTTAAAGAAACAAAATTAAACCACTGCTGGAGAACACGCTCTGATTTCTCACTGTAACACCACTCTTTCAAAATCACTATAAAGATGCATTCCCATGGCGTTTTCATTGCTTTGTGGGTTGTAAAGAAAGCCTGCATTTTTATTTCATGCTTTAGCAAATTCAATATGAGTCATACAAAAAAGTCTTTTTTCTCCATAATATGACTGCAAGAGTTTTGCTTGTAAATATTTATACTGTTTCTGTCTCTATTTAATAGTCTATAAACACTTGGGCAGAGGATTGAAAAGATCTCTCAGCTTCCTTTTGTACTTGTCTTAGACTACAGAAAATGCCAAAGGAACTTGTATAGTTTTAGGTGGAAGCAAAACTTTAAATTTGCTATTACAAAAATAAAACTGGGCTTATAGTTGCTTGTTGATTTTGATTTTTACTTTGTATTGATTAGTATTTTTCCTGGTCTCTTATTTAGGTTTTCTAAATTCCTGCTATGAGTGAGACTATAAGCAAAATGAAAATGCACACATTGTGCAAAGATGAAAAATGATGTAAGAATTATATAAAATAAAATATTAAAAAAATAAAATAAAGTTGGGCTTGTTGTTGAAACAAAATCAAATATCAATAGTAGGCAATCACATGACTTAAACACCATCCACGCTCCCTTCTCCCTTCTTGAGTACACTAGAGGAAGTTACTGTGTAGACAACTTGCATAAAGAAACCAACATATATGCATGTGTGAATACATTTTCTGATTTGCTTTTTTCACTTAATATATTTTTACCTTTTAAAAGTCAACATTTATTTATTTACAGCTCTCTTTTGTTGGTGGAACATTATTTCATTGAACAGTAATACCAGAACTTAATCAATTTATATTAATGAACCTCTAGATAGTTTCCAATTTTGTTTTTGTCTTAATACAATTAATCTGACCCCATCTTGCAATTTTCACAAATTATGGTTGATTTGGCTGAACAAGTGGGCAAAAACCACAAAGTCTAATGTCCACACTCATTTATTTGCTCATAACCAATTCTGACATCTGATGTGATCGCCATAATGATCACACACTTTTATTAAGTATATGTGACCATGTATCACACAACTGTCTCTATCAATTTTGGGAGGACTTATCACATGAATCATGGAAGTTTCCATCTGTATTTTCTTCCAAAATATAAAAGTAAAACTAAAACATTCAGAGTCAACTGCTTCTCTGAAAGTTCCAAATTATTTAGGTGACCAGAATACAAGTGAGATGCATTTCCTTTTTTTGCTTTGTAGGACATGGAGGTTGAGGTAGTCAAAGCCTGGCTTTACCATTAATTGGCTATGTGACTTAAGGAAAATTATGTTTTGAAGCCACAGTTTCTTCATTTGTAAAAATAGATAATTAAGAATATTAGCTTTGGGGCCTCCCCAGTGGCGCAGCGGGTTGAGCACCATGCTGTGAAGCTGTCCGCAGCCTCTGCAGGATGGGTTCGATTCCTGGCTGGCCAGGGAGCTTCCCACATGGCGCAGCAGACCTCTCCTGCCTCATCTGCTGCTCCCCTCAGCAGTGTCTTCGGTCCATCTGCCTGTTCTGCTCCCCTGCTCTGTCTCCGGTGAATTCTCTCACCCTCCCAAGCTTCTGACCTGTACCCCAGTTCTTGTATAAATAAAATCTTTTTTTAAAAAAAAGAGTATTAGCTTTGTGTGTATATAGAGATATTGGTAGATTACGGCTGATGTCAAGTACATCAACTAACACAGAGTTTCATGCATTGTACATGCTTTCTAAATCTTAGCTATTGTCATACTCACCATCATTATTTTTTAATAAAACCATTGTTCAAATCACTGCACCATCCACTCTTCACCACACATAAGATGAAATAACTTAATGCTTCTTAGCATGACCTATCTGTCTATCTCTCATTTTCTTTTATCTTCCAGCTTTATTAAAGCATAATTGACACATAAAATTATATATACTTAAAGTAGATGATATTTTTATCAATACATACATTATGAAATGATTGTCATAACCCAGCTAACTAATATCCATCATCTCACATAGTACATTTTAAAATTTTTTTATGGTAAAAACATTTAAGATCCACCCTCTTATATATCGGTTTAAATATCTGTAAAACAATATTATTAATTGGAGAGAGAGAAACACACCCAGATTTAGGGAATTCACAGAAAACTCTGAAACACACCCTTGTTCACAAGTTAACCACATTCAAACTAGATTATCAGGTTTACAAGGCAAAGGCATAGTTCTAATTTCACTTGGCTAACTCTAAATATCTAGCACATGTTCAACTCCAAGTAAAAGCACTATTCATCACGTGAATATTAATTTATAAATAAAACAAAAATCCAAGTAGTTTGCCAGCTTCCATTGACCAATACAATTTAATTTCACTAGTATTTTCAAACTTCTGCCTCTCACTCAATGTTGTTTAAATCCCACTCCATGTCTCATTCTATTTCCTCCAAAATAAATTATAAAATAAAATTCAATGAGAAGCAAGACTTCCTACCATAATCTAATTTAAAAAAGAGAGAGAGAGGAAGAATTGGATTTAGAATGTGCTGTCAAGTTTCTCAAACATGAGAAAAAACCTGAAAATAGTGATCTATAAAAGTGCACTGAGAATATATTTCTAAGTGTTTAAACTTTCTGAGAATTAAAAGTGCAAAAATCTTGTCCATCAACTGTGATTATGACAAATTATAAACAGATTATACTGCCATCGTGACAATATTATAGAGTTAAAAAATAAATTTCAAAGTGTACACTTTATTTAAATTATTTCACATAAGATAGTTTTTAAGGTTTTAGACTCTGCTATGTAATTAAAATATGAATACATGTAAGGAATCTTAACTCTAAACTCAATGTCTTTGATTGGAAGAGTTTGACACTGGGCATCCTGGAGGCTGGTATTACTGCCCATCCTGGTGCCAGTGATGGACAATGAGTAGGGAAACTTAGATGCATTCAGTCACAAGTGAGAGAAACCAGATTTACTGGACAGAGAGCAGCCCATGGATCTAAGCATGTGGCTAAGCCCAGAAAGAAGCAAAAAGAAAAGGGAAAAGCTGTAGTGGCAGTGAGGAGAGGCAGAAAACAAAAGACAGGTGTCAAAGAGCCTGGATAAGGGGGATTTTGCAAAGGAGCCCATATCTAAGTGAACGTGCACATGGACCCCTTCCTTGACATAAGACTAGTTTGGAGAATGCATTTTACCCAGCAAATCCTCTCACAGATGCTACACAAAATAACACAGTGATAAGCCTGCTCGCGCATGAGTAGCTTTGGGGATATATAGAAATGCATAACTTTTTATCACAAGCCTTGTTTTCTTTCAACTCTGTTAGTGTTTAGTGGAGATCTACCATATGCTGGGCACGGCAGTGCATAAAAACCAGGTGTGTGCTCTTACAGAGTTTGCAACTTAGTGGACAAGACAGCTTAATCTGATAATTACATTAGTTGATCTATTACTACAAATTAAGTTAAGGGAAATGATTCTTTGAGTGGTTACATAAAAGAATCTGACCTAGGCTATGTGGTAGAGGACAGTAGCTTTGAGAAGCAACACTTAATCTGAGAGCTAAAGGAAGAATACGATAGTAGTTAACCAGAAGAGACAGACAGAATTTTCAGACGAGACAGCTTGTGTGATGGCCCTGAAGTGAGAGGTAAGATGAACAGTTCTAGAGCTTAAAGCACTGGTAACCAGGCCAGAGAGGCAGTGCAAAGTGGGTGCAAAATGTATACTAAAGTCTAATACAGTCGTTCAGGCCACATCAGTATAACAACATCAATAATAGATTTCCAGTTTTGTTCAACTTCTATATGCTAGACCCTCTGTCAGGTACTTGAAACATATGCCTTTATTGAACCAAGTTAACTGAAAACCAATGTGTCTTTAAGCATTACCTGATATTTCATACCATCCTTTCCAAGAAAATTCCAGAAAGAAAAATCAGAATTGAAGCTTCTGTCCTTAGTCACAGTGATAAAAATAAAAAGATTGGTTTAGAACATGGACTTTAGGATTAACATGTGATCTATGATAAACTTATTCAGTTCATGAAGCAGGTCAATGTGTCTGAGTGTTTGTGAATTTTAATGAGTAAAAAGTTATTTTCATGAGTATTTTTTATCTGAAGAGTTAACAAGTTAGAAAAAGAAAACTACTAACAAAAAAATTTAAATTACACCCAGACTTATTTAAGAGCCATTTGTTTATTACTAGCAATACAAACTTCCATGAATGTTGTTAAGCTTATCACTGATTTTTATGCAGTAAAACAATAATATTTATTCATTAATTATAAAACAAAAACCAAAATGCTTTGTCACTATAAAAGTCTGCCTCGAGGGTAATCACCGAGAGCTCAGTCAAATAAATTCCAATTATTCTGGGCTTTGAACTGAACTGAATTTTCATTTCACTGCACTCTGCTTTCAAGAGAAAGCTTCTGTAGATTTAAAAAAAAATGTTGAGAGAGGAGATTTATTTTATTTTTCACATTTTAAGCAAATTACAGCTACTCAACAGCATTTATTGGGGATATTTAACATGTGCAAGATAAATTGCAACACATGGTAGAACGTGCAGGTTGTAAAAGTATTCTCTACCCTCAGCAAGCCTATGATTGAGAACTTCTGCTTCTGGCCAAGGTGGAGTAACAGACTAGCCTAGCCTAAAACAGTTTACCGACTAGCCTAAAACAGTCAAAAGATGAATATGAATTAAGAAGCATGGATTTCTAGGCTGTGGGCATAGGCAATGAAAAACAGCTTAAACTGCTCAAAAATTTAAATTCTGCTTTTGAAAAGACTAAAACTAAGAAGATTAATAGACAAGTCACAGACTGAGAGAAATATTTTCAAAGTGTGTCTCTGCTAAAGGACTTATACCCACAATATATAAAGAACTTTAAAAATTAAATAATTAAACATGCAGTCCAATTTTTAAAATGGTGAAAACATTTGAATAGTTTAATAGAGAAGATATAAGCATGGGAAGTGGTGCTCTGAAAGATACTCAAGAATGGGCACCTGAATCAAGGATGGCAAAGTGCAAGTGGGTCTTTATCAGAAATTTACACAATGATATTGCTGGAAAGTACTTAGCTAGTGTTGGAGTCTGAAACAGAGAGGAGACCAAGAATAAAGTTAAGACAAGGGCAGGGCCTCCTCAGAGACGCAGCGGGTTGAGTGCAGCGCTGTGAGGCTGTCCACAGCCTCTGCAAGGTGGCTTCGATTCCCAGCCAGCCAGGGAGATGTCCACATGGCATAGCAGACCTCTGCTGTCATGCTTGCTGCTCCCCTCAACAGTGTATTTCATCAGTCTGCCTGTTCTGCTCCCCACTCTGCCTCTGGTGAATCCTCTCACCCTCCCACGCCTCTGGCCTGTACCCCAGCTCTTGTATAAAAATAAATCTTTAAAAAAAAAAGTTAAGACAAGGGCAGTCCATTAGCAGTGAGAAATAATTAGAAATCAAGAATCATGATGAAGTAGAGGACACAGACCAGGACAGAAAAAAGAACTAAATAGGTTCAGAGAGAACCAGAGACGCCATTTGATAGAGAAAGCGGGAGGCTGGGAGAGGGTTGAGGAGGTACAGTTCCCTGAAACTGCCGTGGTTTCAGACACCTGCTGTGTCTGATAATTGCATCTTATTTTACAATTTGTGGTATTTGAAGGAGACCGCAGGTCTGTACAACTAAACAAACGTGGTTAGAGCTCTCTGGGCTACAAGACGGAATATTAGACATGGGAAAAACAAGCACAGTAACAGTAACATAAATAAAATTCCACCTAAAGCTGCCAGGAAGCCTCCCCTCCACCAGGTATCACAGAGAATGGTATTGATAGTGGAGTCTGCCGAGGGCTAAGGGTACAGGTATAGGATTGGGGGGGCCTCGGGAAGCAGCCAGAGAAGAGAGCCAGGCAACTAATTCGTGAATTACAAACCTCTTCCAAAACACTCACTTCAATGGTCTGATGTGATAAGAATAAAAGATGCTGCCAGACCTTATCCCAGGAAGTACATACCAGACTTTCTATATAGAAGATCATAAACATTAAAAAAAATGCAATAAACAAGCCTTGGAGAATATTATGCCATCAGTTCATCAGAAACCCCAAAGCCCTGAGTGACTATCGACCCCCAAATTCTGCTTCTCAATGGAGTTTTACTCCACTGGAGGGAGGCACATTAAGCTTGAGCCTGCACCAAAAGAACAAATTGAAATCACCAAGAGGGTGACATTGTGGAAGGGCAGGAGCAGGCTGATTCCAAAGAGACTCCAACTCTAAAGACTTCAATGCCTCAGGTTATTAATCTAAGCTGAATCATTTATATGCCACAGTCCCTATTCCAACTTCTGTAACTCACTGTGTCTTTACTTCTTGCCCCTTTGCATTTATAGATCCTTCCCCCAGGGAAGAGTTAGTTGAAAATGTCCTGCTCCCCAGGCAGATTCTAGGGATGGAGGTGGGTGTGATGCTATAACACAGACGGTCTGTGTGAAAATGCATTGGTGTCCTTGAGACTGGACCATTCTCTAAACAGAATTTCATATATTAAAATAGCAATGCATTCTCCCGTGGTGAGAGTCTAGACTAAAGAATGACGTTCTGTTGCCATGGTATCAAAAATACTAGAGAAAGAAAGGCGTAAGTGCTTTGTGATGGATACAACACCTACATGGCAAATAAATTTCCCAAAATGCTTTGTGTAACATGAGCACCAAGTTGCAATAAAAGGAGGAAAAGTAATGAAAGAGAAAGCAATTTCTTCCCATAATTTTTGTTTATTTCGCCATATGTATTTTTTCCATAAAGTGTCTTTGCATGCTCCGTTTTTATATTTCTCTTTTTATGTGCATCTCTTAAATAGTTCTAAGTGCTTAAGTATGTCCTCTCTCAAATTAAGTGATGAGATTTGCAAAATTGTGAACCTCTAAAATTTAAAGTATGTCAGTACTATGTTGCTTTTCATGGCAAATTTATTCTACTACACACCTCAGTGTGAAACTCAGTGATAAAACAAGCCAGGACTATCTCCTGGCCAGACAGAGATCATTATAGCCTCATTTCATCCACAAGAGGGGTACAGATAAGATGAGGGAGAGTTAATTATACTTCTGCTTTCAGGGGAGCTTGTTTTAGGGGAAGTTTCATGTACTAGAAAATGTTCTCCTCAAGAAATAGTTTAAGACCCTAATGTGAGGCAATATGTGCATATTATATGTTCAGCAAGGGGTTAATATCTAAAATATACAGAGAACTCACATGACTCAACAATAAAAAAAACAAACGACCCAATCAAAAGTTGGATAGAAACTCTGGATAAACACATCTCCAGAGAACACATATAGATGAATAACAGGCACATGAAAAATATTCATTATCTCTTATTAGGAAATGCAAATTGAAACCACAAGGAGATATTATCTCACATCTGTGAGACTGGTGATTATGGAAAAGAAACAAGTGTTGGAGAGGATTCTCAGTGAAAGAAGCCCTTGTCCACTGATGGTGGGAATGTGAATTGGGGCAGCCATTATAGACAGCAGTATGGAGATTTCTTTAAAAATTAAAATACCCACTTTTGAGTATTTACTTGAAAAATATAAAAACACTAATTCAAAGAGAGATAGGAGTACCTATTTTCATTGAAGCATTATTTACAATAGCCAAGAACTGGAAACATGGCATTAAGTACCCTAACCAAAGTGCCCATCAACTGAGGAATGGATAAAGAAAATGCTGTATGTAGATACACAGTGCACTGCCACTCAGCTGCAATAAAGAAGAAATGCTGCTCTTTGCAGAATGAACCTAGAAGGTATTATCCTTAGTAAAATAAGTCAGATGAAGAAATACACACACTGTATGATTTTATTCACATATGGTGTATAGATAAAACAAAAAAAAAGTATTAACAAAAGTAAACTTTTAGACTATCAGACCAGTTAGTGGTTAGCAGAAAGAAAAGGGATCAAGGGGTGAGTAAAGCAGGTTGAAGGGACAATTGTATGGTGAAGGATAGAACCGGATTTCTAGTGTGAAACTTAATGTAGGATAGACACATGCTGATTTTTAAGGATACACACCTGAAACTTATATAATATTACACTGCAATGTTACTTCAATTAAAAAACTAAAAATAATGTAGGAAGGCTTAAACATTTCAGTGATTCAAGTTAGGAAGAAAAAAAAAACCCTCCCCGTGGGAGGAGATAAATTAAGGGATTTTAATTTCTAAATTTATTTAAAGCCGAGGCAGCAGAAGAGCTTAAATAAGTATGGAGGTAGGAAAAACATAAGAACATCATTAGTGGATATTTCTACTTTTTGGTCACCCTCATATTTTGCCTCCTTAATGTATACTATTCTAGTAAATTCTTAAAGCATACTTATGGAAAGGAACAAGCCTCAAGCACTAATTATTGCAATAATAGTAATATATCAGTAAGTTTATTTATTGAACTACCAGGGACATTTCAGATTCATTCAAACCTCAGCAAAATTTCATAAGATAGGAATAATCACACCCATTTTGGTGTTACAACATGAAAACTGTGAAGAATAATAAAATAACTCACATCATCTCTGATCTCAAAGACTATCTAACATGTGCATATTGGACAATTAAAAATTATACAATTAGGATAAAATTTTGGGGCATAAAACATAAATGGAAGAAAATAAATATGAAGATACTCTTGATCTCCACTCATTCTTGAGTTTCCAAAAGCCTCGCTCAGCCCTGTCAGGCAGGCATAGGTCTGCGCTCTGCTCAGCTGTGCTGGCCAGCTAACATCTTATTAGCGATGGTTAATGAATTGGAATTCCCCCTCTTCAGCACCTTGGATCATTGCTTTCAGCAGCATTTTTGTCTCTATTTCATTATATATCCATCAGATGGTTGGTTTTGTTATATTAATACACTGGGTGACCTCAAATTCACTCTTGAAAAAGTCATCATGTTTTCCCTTGCCATTAAGTAGATTAATCAAAGGAGGGAGAATTGGTTTTACATGATGCCCTGAATGCCTCTTACTTGGTTGAATGCAACTTAACTGATGCTTAAACAAAAATGCCCTATAAATTTCATTTCAGGGACTTTCAAGTGTTGCATGTTGAATGCTAAGAACCTTATGGATTTTCTAGCCCCTATTTTTAATTTGATATACTTGAAATTGATAAATAGCCTAATAAAGTCTAGCTCTTGATCTAAGTCTTCTAAGTTATTACTTTTTTCTCAATTCAATTCAACCAATATATACACAGTTCCCCATTAGATGCTGGGTACTGTGCTAAGACCACAGTGGTAGACAACACAGAGTCTGGTGGGAAACAAGGACAAGTTGAATAGTATTTGAATATTGTTTATACATATGTACATGCCACTATGTTGATAAATAATAAGTTTTATCATTTAATACATGCCTCAAGGTGCCAGATTCTGTGTCATCATATTACTTATCTTGTTTAATAATATCTTATATAATATTCTATATAATCTATATATTATGTGTAATTATATATATTATTATAATTATAATATACACATAATTATAGGCTATATATATTATATAATATCTTATATAATCTCTTATCCCTTATAACAACCATGTGTGATATTCCTCCTGTCCCAATTTTTATATGAACAACTTGAGACTTAGATGAACAGAGCAACCAGCTTACAGTCTAATTGTTAATGATAGGAATGGATGGACTCTAGCTCCAAAGTATTAACTCTTCTCACTGCAGTTTCTGAATTTTTTTCTTAATGCTTTCTGTCCAAACTTTCCACAGATATTGATAAATAAAAATATGACATAGATATATGGTCAAAACCAATGACTAATGCTTTAGCAACTTAAAAAACACAACAACAAATAAAGATTGCATTTGAAATGTTCTGCTCACTTAGCTGACTTTCAAAAGTACAAGTCATTCTAGCACACTTGGTTGGAGGAATGAACATTCAGAGAATCTCATTTTTTTCCCTGAAGCAAATAGCATCATTATATAACATAAAAACATGAACATTGAAGTCACACAAACTCAGTTTAAAAGTTTTGCTTTGGGGCCTCTCTGGTGGCCTAGGGAATATGTCTCAGTGCTATCACCACTAAACCCTGTGTTCAATCCCTGGCTAGGGAGGTGACCCACATAGGGTGCAGCAGACCTCTCCTGTCTCACCTGCTGCTCCCCTCAGCAGTGTATTTCAGTAAATCCACCTGTTCTGTTCCCCACTCTGTCTCTGGTGAGTCCTCTCACCCCCTGCATCTTTAGTCTACACCCCAGTTCTTCCATGCAATAAATAAACAAAATTTGGGGGGAAAAGTTTTGTTTGCCTTCTTTCATTGTACTGTCTTGGCCAACTCTCAAAACCTTATGGTTCAGTTTTCTCATGCACAGAAAGGTAGTTTATGTCTCTCCTGCAAGAAGGTTGTTGTGGGGATTGAGTGAGATCAGGTATGTAATGTCCTTAGTGCAATAGCAACTATAGTGAGCATTTTAATGAATACTCATTCCCTGAGTGCAGTCAACTCACAGAATAAGGGACTGCCAAAGACAGTTTTCACCAGAAGGAACACCACAACAGGCAGTGGAAGAAATGTCTTGAGTAACAACCTTGTTACTTCTAAGAACAATGAACATAACAAGGACAAGGCAGAATTCCCTACTGGATGGAAGGAACTTGGATCCTTCTCTTCAACCAATAAAATCCAAGTCTTCCTTCTAAAGTAATACAAGAGATAGGACTGTTTCAAATGTGACGGAGTGTTTTTCCCATCACCCTCGAAATCCCCATCTACCTATACGTCTCATGTCTACCTTATCCCCAGACATAATGCTGGCCAGTCAGGGGTAAAAACAGTACAGTATGTTTCTGGTATGGATGGGAATGGAAAAAATGGTCACAATATCCATGGCCCATGTGTCTCTTTGCTCAGTATCTTCTCTGTGGAAAACAATGGTGATTCCCCATTAGTCGGGCAGAGTCTAGTTGTCTCACTCACTGATCACAGGCAGAACCCCAATAGATCAGTGCTTTAAGTATCCAGGAGGCCACAGCGTTGTCCCTTTAGGAGTAAGAAGGTATCTAAATTTACAAACAAGGGAAGGAGATATATGAAAGATAAACTGAGGGCCCCCTGGGGATCCATCCACATGTCATCTCCTTATGTCAAGGTTCTCATCTTATGAGAAATTTGACATTTTCATGGTGACCACTTGCCCTTCTATGAAGTAGACATGTAATACCGCTTATTCACACATAAACTCTGCAGAGCAGATTTTCTTTTAGATGAGGAAATTGAATCTCAAAGAAGTTTAGTAAATTGTTCAAATCATAAAACTAGTAAATGAAAGAGCTGGAACCCAAGTCTGTTTGACATCTATGTCAAGTCAGTTTGGACTCAGATCAGGCTGGAAGCAAAGATACTTGATAGACTGAACTGATGACTCCAGAGTTCATTTTACTAATCACCATCAAAAACATTTGCAGATACATTTTATCACTTGTGAAAAGGGTGAGTGCCAAGCAGTGGACATGGATTGAGCAGCAGCAAGAAGCTAAAGCAGAACTCAATTCATGATATTGTTAGGGGGAAAAGGATGTCCTAAAGCAAATTCCATACAGGCTTTGTGGACTCCACCCCCACCCCAGGTCAAAGCCAAAGACACTGGGAACTCCAAATCTGATCCCCACCAAAGGGAAGGTGGCTGGGACCTGAGGGTGGGGTTAAGCAGCCAGGTGGATACAAAAGGCAGACACGTGGGCTTTGGGGGCTCTCCATTTTTGGCTCTCCGCCAGCTCGCAGCGTCCGGCCAGCTCTGAGAGTGACTTTGGGTTTCCAGGTCGTCGGATCGGGTAGGACGCATTAAAGACTTTATTTCCCTATTTTCTCCCTGAGTTGTACATTTTCCTTATTTCTTTTTCTCTTGTAAATAAACCTTTTATTAACCCTTTTGCGTGTGTCTGTAGTAGAGTATTCATAAGTCCCTTTAAAGCGCGCGGGTGAGGACCCACAGCCAGGAACCCGTTTAATATCGGGGTTGCTCTATAACAATATCACTGAGGCTAAACATCAAGGCACATTTCAACAACTATCTCTTTCAGTAATACCCTCATGGCACATTAACACAAGATGCACGTATACCTTTGATGGAATTCAAAGTCAAAACTAGTGGTTAGAAAATACATTTTTCATGTTGAAAATGCATTTCTTTTGGAAGACTGTTAATAAATATGGCCATCGTCTCAAAAGTCCCTATGTAGACATACCCAAAATGATTAAAAGAAATTTGGAGAACAGAAGCAACATCTTTAAATATTTAAATGATCAAAATGAAAATTAAAAATAGATTCCCTTTCAATGAAAGTTATAAATTGAATGCATAAACCATTTTTGGTTTCTAAGGTTAGCAGGAATGCATGCCAAGCATTAAAGATGTTTAACTTGAAAGTGTATTCAATAAAAATAGATGATTCATTTTCATATGTGGTTTTCAATTTATTTTGTGGGGCCCAGCTGCCGGGGACCAGCCTCCGGCAAAATGTCATGTCAGGGGTTCCTGAAAGGATGAGACGGCCTCAGCGACACGTTAAGGGCTGAAACTTAAGGACTGAGGAAAGGGGATGAGGTAGAATGAGGAGACACCCACACTTGGTGAGGTGTTAATATCTTCTGCTGAGAGACTCAGCAGGTCTTTATTTATTCATTATTAGTAATCAAAAAAATACATTATCATGTGTAAAGCAGAAACAATTAGTGTATTATATTCCCATAGACTACTGGCTCCTACAGGTCCCAGCTAGATGGTAACCTTCAAGGTTAATAGATAAAAAACCAAACCTAACACTAAAACTTATTATTTCAGCTAGATAATTACCTAAGACAATGGATAGCTGCCAGTGCATCCCTATCAGCTAAAGCCTCAGCATCAAAAGACTATTCTATTCACATGGCCTTCAGCCGGAGACCAGCTGCTGCTCAGCTATCAGAACTTTTTCTACCTACAAACTTCTTAACACAGTTAACTTCATTTAAAAACTTTCCTAAGAAACTTCTAAATAAAAAGGAAACTTCTAAAAAACAAAAGAAGGATTTACTATAATTGTTATGCTGGATTGCTTGTCAGATATATACAATAAATTGTCTCCCATTGTTAATTGGGCCGAATTGTGTAGTAACTAATTTCTAAACAGGTAATTTTCCGTGCCAATTGCTTGCAGTCTGCTGATACCTATAATTTATAGCCTAATGTACTTTTTGGGATATTTTGTCTCTCTTTATGACCAAGAATAAAAAATGAAGGAATATTAGATCTTCAGCCCCACGGTGTGAGGCACAAGGAATTTTCAGCCCCACGGTGTGAGGTCCTTTAGCTTAGCTGCTTGCCAGTATCTTATCTGGCTGGGGTATCAAGGCCTCCTGCAGCACCCAGCCTCCCTTTGGAAATGCAGACAAACATCCCTAAGTTTGCAAGATCAAGGACTAATAGTAAGTTCTATCAATTTAGAAGAGAAAGGAAGCTGTTTCAATATATTATTTTTTTCTGGCAAAATGAGTTTTAAGAATCAGTCAATAAGTAATTCTTAGCAGTTACTCTGAATTTAGTTCATGCCAGATGTTGTACGTTCTGCAGAAGAAGATGGATGAGATGCTCTGTTTCCTTCAGGAGCCTGTATTTTACTTGATCAGAGAAGAGACAAGATCAGCGTCCTAAACTTGAACACTAGTTTTGGAACCCAGAAAAGGGACTACTGTGTGAGATGATCTTAAATATGTTGCTGTGATGAAAGAGGATTTTGGCTGGGAAAAACCACATGGAAAAAAGGTAAGGACTTCAGAAAAGGCATTTAAGAGATGTAGTAGGGTTGGGATATTTTCCATGGAAACATGTTTAATCATTCATTATCAAAAGAGGCAATTATAGCACCTTCAAAGACATGCAGGTGCTGGTCAAAGGAACCCACTTGACCTCCAAATAGCTGTCAGCAGCACAATGGGCCTACTGAGGTATAGTCAGAACACGTTACTTCTCAGCCTAAAAAAATATGTGCCCAATGTGAGAATACAGGGGATCACAGTTTAAACCTCAGGGACATACCATTTTCCTTTGGAAAGGCTAGAAGAAACCTTGGAATTGTTTAAGTTCATAATGTAACAGGGTGGTCCCCAGGAAAGGGGGAGGTTCCCTGCCCACTTGGGTGGGGCAGGGAACCTCCCCCTTTCCTGGGGACCACCCTGTTACAATAACACATCCACATGTGCACAAGTATATGTCAATGCACACATGCATACAAATTCATAGGCACCCACCCAAAATACAAACTTTTCTTCTTAGATAGTGATTTTCAAACTGTTCCATGAACTCGGGCCAATCTGGGAATATAAATAGTATCAAGATAAATTATTAAAAAATACATGCACAAAGAGTTCTCATCCAATAGCTATAGAGGGATATTTTGGAATTTGTACATTTTATTGAAGATTCTGGGTGGTTTGGAAGCAGCAAAAGTTTAACAGTCACTGCTCTTCTTCCTTGGTAAATGGCACAAAAGATCTACCTTTTTGCAAATGATTCTATTAATAGAGAGTTCATTACCTCCCAGTGTCGTTTTATTGGGCCACTGAAAATACATAAAAGAGTGTGAAAGTAACCAATAGCAAAAAGAAAAAAAAGGTGCATAATTCTGATCATGCTAGCCACACCTAACTGTGGATGGCTGAGGCTTGTTAGTATCTTTCTCTAGCCTCACTCTACACTCTCCCCCAGGGCCACTTCCCAGTAAACAAAGTTCCTGTTTACTTATCACTATGTAAATGACTCATAGTTGTATTTACCCCACAACTTTCATACCCCAAAGACCTACTAGACATCATTTCAGAAATATCAAAGCCCAAATTCAGAGTGATGCCATCATCATAGGGGAGTAAGGTGTTTCATCCATTTCTCCCCACAATCTACAACTAATATATCAACCATAGACCAACAAGGCCATCTCTGCTCATGCAGAATCTTGGAGTGACTCATACCTGTGTGACTGGAGGTGAGTAGAAAGGATCTTATGAACAGGGTGGCACCTGGAGGAGCAGAGAGGGCTGAGTCCTAAGCCCAATACAAGATCCTGCCAAAGGCGGGCAGAGGCACCATAGAGGCCTGAACCCTTTGTTCCAGTGAGCCCAACAGTCACAGGTGAGACACAACACATAAGCAGGACCCCAGACAGGAGAGGGCTGACTACAACTCTGCTGATTTCCCTCCCACAGCACAAGTACTGGTGCCCCAAAGTGTAATTACAACCAAGACTCAGGCTAAGGTCCCCAAGAAAGAGGGGAGCAGTGGGCATGTGCACACTCAGGTCTGAGCCTGCCTTCCTACAGTGGCAGCTAATGCCCTTTCACTCCCACCAACATGGTGATTGTTAGGAAGCCAATGTTAAGACAAGGAAAACTGTGATCTAATAGGTAGAGAATTCAAAACACTGTCATGTGGAAATTCAGAAAAAGAAGAAAACTCAAGGCAAGCAATCAGCCCCAAAATAATAAGCAGAAGGAGTATTTTACCAAAGAGGTTAAAACTATAACAAAGAAACTAAGAGAAATTTAGAATTTTAATAATGCAATAAATAAAGAGTGCTATGAAAACAAAGGAAATAGACCCAATCATATGGAAAAGCAAACAAGTAAGGTTGAAGGTAGAAATTTATAAATTTCTGGTAGAAGAGGGGGATAGGATATAAAAATAAATGAAGAAACATTACATGAACTATCCAATTCCAATAAGAAAGGTAATGTAAGGATAATGGTTATTCCAGAGGTAAAGAGAGGGAGAAGGAAGCAGAGAGTTAATTCAAAGTAATAATAGCTGAAAGATTTCCAAATCTGAGGTCAGAGCTGAATAAAGAAGTCCATGAAACTGACAAATACCCAACTTTCTAAATGCACAAAGATCTAATCCAGAACATATAATTGTAATATTGTCATAAATTAATGGTAAAGAAAGAATATTAAAGGTTGCTAGGGAAAAATATGTAACATATAAAGATACTCCCATCAGGTTAATGTCAGACATTCCAGCAAAAACTCTACAGGCCAGCAGAGAATAAAATAATGTTCAAAATAATAAAAATAAAAATTCCCAATTATGTACACACTATCAAAGCTTATTTTCAGAACTGAGGGCAAGAAAAAGCTGAAGGAGTTCACCGCCATTAGGACTCCCTAATAAGAAATATTCAAAGGAGCTATTTCCTCTGAAACAAAAATAAATGGAATTACACAAAAATTTGAGTTTGGTGATAGAATCAGAATGTTGTAACTCTATCTCAGAACAAGTTATTAAACACAAATTAACAGATTATTGAGAAAAAGCATGAAGTTAATTATAGATATCTTAATTTGGTAATTACCTCCTGTATAGAAAGGAATAATTTATGACAACAAAACCATCACAGAGGAGAATGGAAAGGATCAAACCTTCGTAGGCAAATGAAAACAAGCCAACATCAGAAAAAAAAAAATTGTGATATGTACACACCATGATAAACACCAAACAAAAAATTGGAACAGAGAACACAAAGCATAAATAATGGAGAAATGGAGAAGAATTCCCATAGAAGTCAACTGATACAAAATGACAGAAAATGAGGAAAAAGAATGTAGATACAGAATAAGCAGGAAGCAAAAGGTGACATGGAAGCCGGATAATAATATCAAATATTCTTCCTACCACCATGCTGGTGACTCAATAGTCATTTCCCCACAGGCATTCCAAGGTCTTTCTCTGTCAAGGTGCTTGTGATCCTCCCTGCTTTCAAGTGACTGGGGCCTCTCAGTTACCTTCTAGAATACCCCAACCTTCCTGATGTGGCAAGGGAAGCTCTCGTGTTCTCGACTAATCCACCTTTGCCCATTTTGCACCTACTGCGGTCTTTTGGCTTGCTTTTCAAATTTCTGATTTTCTTACTAATTTTTTCTTCTCTTTTGTCACAGTTCCCATGTGCCACCTCTTCTTTGATTGTCGAACATCTGCTCATCCTGAACCCAGCTCAACATTCCTCCCTCAGGAAGGCTGCCATGTTCCTCCCATTCACTCTGAGTTGGGGCCCCTCCCCTGAGGCTAGAGCCTCCATCACCACTCTCATCTTTGTGATTATTTACATGCCAGTTGATTCCACTTCTACCAGAAGCTTCTAAGGTCAAGGACTGTTTTACATTAATTTCTGTATCTCCATTTACAGAGATGAGCAAGCTGCCTGGCACAAAGTAGGTGTTCAAGAAACGTTTATGGAATTGCTACATGATCAAAGTGGGAGATTAAAGCTTAACTCTTGAATTCCTGTGCTTTTCTCTCCACCCAGTGGTGTACCCAGTGTGTATACACCTCCACCAGGTTGAGATTTCTAGGACAAATAACTATGTCCACATGAAAGATTTACAGCTGAAATTATAAGCAGAAACTAGAGTTCTAAAAGCTTCAACAGTGTAAACACCCAGGAAATGTATATGCAGAGAGGAATATGCTATATAAATAGACTTTCTCAAAAGCCTAAATTTGCTTTCTCCAACCCGGAGCTGTTGCTTGCTGATTTCTGCGGTAAGAGGAGGTGAGTCCTTAGCACAGATGCTGTTCAGACCCAGAAGAGTGACAAGCCGCTGGCGCCGACAGATTGCTGGCAAAGGAGGCATGTGGAGACAGCACCAGGCAGGGTGGCTGCCCCCTCTTGAGGCACAGGCCAAGCTATACCCCCAGAAGGGGTCTCCACCCACAGGAACCCAGGTTCAGGCCCCAAACAGGATCATTTTTCAAGATGGCAGATGGTTCGACATAAGCAGCACAAAAAACTCTCTACAGTGCGTTAAATATAATAAAATTAATTAAAATAACACTTTTAATGAGTTGTAAAACAAAAAGTTAGGACAATTTATTGAAGTCTTTGCATACCCATATAGGATATCAGATGGCAGGGTCTAAAAGCAATTATATTCATTTTTATAAACTTTCATAAAATCTACAGTTCTAAGATACTAGTGTTGACTCACTTTTCTCTTTACTCCTGTTTTGAAAAAGTAGAAGGAAACATCTTGCAAAGTAAAAAAAAACAGTTTTGTAATGGAATCAACCAGCAGACATTCTACTGAGCATGGGTTTATTACATTACATTGACAGTTTCTATGCCTTAATTTCCCCAGCCTGGCATGGGAGATCTGGGTTATAGTTACCCTGTACCCACCCAATTGAAGATTGTGTTTATATATGTAGAGTGAACTTTCTTATTATAATTAACACATATTGAGTGTATTGCATGTTCCAGAAACTGTTCTAAGTGTTAAAACTTTATCTCAATTAATTTACGTAACTGTCATTATCATAATTTCATAAATAAGTAAGCTGAGGCAGAGAGAAAGTAGATACTTATCTAAGCTTTTCTGGCTAGTAAGAGGCTGGCTGGGCTTTGATGCCAAGCTGCTTACCCAGCAAACCTGTATTCTTAGTCAACGCTCTCTCCAGTCCCCCAATTTATTTGTGATAATTTTAGAAACCAAGGCAAACTGAGCATATGGGTTGCTGTTGTTGGTCACTTAGCTAACAGATCTGTCCACTGGCGAAGTGGCCAATGCAAGAGCCATGACATAGTAAACAGAAGTATTTGGGGGTGATCTTACTCATCTTCTTCCTTCACAGCTTGTATTCACACAGTGCAAATGGCAGGGTGGGGAGTCCAGATGTTTCTCAGGGGATAATCCTGAAGTCAGGGCTATTTTTTAATCGTGGTATTTTGAAGTTTAACTTCTACTTCCTTGAGAAGGTATTGGTTTCTTAGGAGCATTACTAATTTATAAATCCTAACCAAACCGCCAAGACTGGGGGGAAGCTGGGGGGAGTAAGTGATTTGAATGTTTTGAGGAGACTCCATGAAATATTTTAAGATACTGGAATGCAAATTTAAATTTAATCACTTTACTCGAGTAACACATACCTTTGAGGGAAACGTTAGAAATGTGAGAAAATTAACATTTCCTGATGAGTCAAAACAAATATGTTTTCTTCATCTTTATTGCCAAAGGCAGTTTGCATGTTTTAAATAAATGAACCATGAAAGTTCTCAATATTAATTGTGTCTCACAACATGTCTGTCTACCACTGAGTGGACAGTTAGGTAAAGGCAGAACTTAGGTGACAGTTAGGTAAAGGCAGAAGCGTATTTACGTGGAAAGGACACCAGATCAGGTGTCCTAAGACTCTGAGTCCAGACTTTTTCTCTAGAGTCCTTCATGAACATGCAGACAGTGTTTGATGGACATTAGCTTCTTAACTCTAAGGGCACATTGGCAAAATAGAATTCTGACCTTGGTTTTTATTGGACATAAGTGTCCAATATGTCCACTTATGTCCTGTCATGTAAAGCCCCCTCCCAGCTATTAAGGTCATGGCGCCAAAAGTGGCAGTGTGGAAGACCTCACAGAAAACTGGCTGCAAGAAGAGAAACTTTCAAAGACATCATTAGAGCAACAGTAAGTCTCCATTTCTAAAATGCATTAGAGCTTTGAAACCTGATGGATTTTCACTCCGCTGACCTGGGCTGTCAGATTTTGGAACTTGCACATACATATGTTGATCTAAGATGTCATATGGAACAGTGGACACGACCACATGTCCTTCCTGGGGACTCTTTCTTTTCTGGTTCTGCCCTCTTGTGTGGTCATGGAGAGCATTTCAAAATGTGTATATGACCACACCTTGCCCAGAACAGCTTTCTGGATCAGAATTCCAACGTTTGCTCGGAATTTTATCTGCTTGCTATGCATAACTCTATCTCAGCACTCACCGCGCTCACCATGAGTGGCCTTTTAGTTCCTGTCTCTTGCAAAAGACTCAGGGGCAGGGATTGCATCACTGACTTGTGTCTCTACTCAAGCTCCTAGATTAGTACATGGTATTAAAAGCCTCCCCCAAAAAGACTTATTATTTGAATGAAGTGAATGTTCTGGTATTTGTTTGCCTTCAACTCATTCCAACTCCAGAGGCGAGACTGTCTTTAATCATCGCCTGATTGTGAGGAAATCCTTCAGCCATTGGGAATCCTGAACCCTCTCTGAGCTCCTTGCTCCATGCTCTGCTCCCCAGAGGGCTACTCCAAAGGCAGGGACCAGGCAACAGAAATGATCTTGCTAGCGAGAGGCAGCAGAGGAAGAAGAGTAGAAGAAGAAATGGCGCTGGAGGCCAGCACTTCCAAGGGCACTTGACAATGAGGTCCAGGGCTTCACCAGGTGGACACTTAGAACAATTCAGCACTTCCTTGAGTGTTTGTGAATTTCAGGAGCAAGAGAAAAGAACTCTGGTCCCAAGAAATTATTCCTGGGTCCTTTACATGATGATGAAAATAGCCTTAAGAACAAAACTTCCTGTGCAGAGGAAAAGTAAAGCTGACTGTGTAAAGCGAACAGAAGTTCAATTGTTAATGCATAGTAAATAGTGGTGTTTGCTCTAAGAATTGTCATCTCTGGAGCACTATAATAGCATAAGGCTGGAGGGGGGGCAATGCATTGGCCTAATCTTATTAAATCACACCATATCCTCAAGATAGGTGTCATGGCCCCATTTTAGCAGGTGAGGACATGAGGTTCTGGGAGATTTAGCTTTATGTCCACTCACACTACACGTTCAGACCTGCCCACTTCCCTGACTCCTGCTGGTCCATCTGCAGCACATTCTGCAGAGACTGTCCTGGGACTGGGAGGGAGGGAAGAACACTAAACCCCTGTCACATGGGAAGAAGATGGCAGGTGTACTGACCTCAGAAGGAGAAGCCTTAAACACAGGAGTGAGGGATCAAAATCATGCTGAGTTCACAGCTTTACTCTGGATGGACTCTGCATCCAGTCTCTTCCTTGTCCCTTGCTTCCTTTCTGAGCCTGTGCCAGTGAAGCAGTTCAGCCAGGCAGGGGCCTGATCCATATGAACACTTAGCCGAAGTAAGGAGGTGGCTGCTGAGTGTCTTTTTTGTCCTATTGGCCTATCAGGTTGAATTTCCTTGGGGATCTGGCTTTAGGAAAGTCTTCCAGGTGTTCAGGCCATGGTAAAAATGTTCTGACAGACACATTCTGCCCAGTTAGGTCTGTGTGGCAAGGGGTGGCATTTCTGTGACAAGGGATAACTGCGCTATCAGTGTGGGCATGAAAGGGCAGGGGAGCAGCCAAGGGGTAAACAGCCTGAGCAATTCCTCAGCCCTGGTGGGACGCTGCCCCACACCTGCTGCATGGGCTGGGTTCAGCAGGACCTAGTACAGGAGGTAAAATACTCGGGTTGGAACCAGACCTCGAGATCATGTCAAGGTCATTTTACTTACTATTGTGATCTGAGGAAAGACATCTAGCTCTGTCTGTCTTTGTCACTCAGGGTTATTTGCAGAATTGTTGCAAAGGCAAATGCATTACAAGTTCACAAAATGCTTCAGATGTTTTGTTATTCCCCAGCCCATGAAAATCCCCATAGAATAAGAGTCCTCAGCCACTGTTACGTGAAAATACCTACGAGAGAACTCAGGAAATGGAATACACACCAGTCTCCCCAATATCAGGCTACCAAACGACATTTTAATTAATTGCATATAAGCTGAACTGAAGTTCTTTAAAGTAATATGCTGTGCATCACTGTCCAATGCAGTTAGGGCTGAACTGTGAGTCCAGCATGTCAACGTTCAATATATATTTGATAGGAGAATGCTCGGTGAAGAAAAGAGCTGTGATATCATCTGGACATTGGCAGGTCTATATCAGACTTGAGTTTGGGGTGAACATGCCTGCTGTGTCCCTGCGGAACAGTGAACTAGGCTAGCATAGATTGATTCACTAAACATATTTCTCCAACAAAGCACATGTCTGTTCTCTCCCATTTCACTTTGTGTTTATTTATTCATAGCTCATAAAAAGCTGTTGGCTGGAAATGTTCAAGTTCCTGATCACATTCCACAAAGTGGGAGGCTGATTTCTTCTCTAGTTTGTTTGTTTTTTCCAGTGCATGAAAATTTCTAGCCTCAAAACACACTTGTGGGCGCTTATCACAGAGTTTGGACTCATCCAATAGTGGCACAAAGTTTTCAAAGGCCTGAGTGCCTCAGAGAGAAGTTCATGAAACCTCTGAAAAATATGTGCTCTGGACCTGGAGAGAATCAGAGACTATCTGACCAGCCTTGTTGGTCCATGAATGGGAGATGAGGAAGTAGGAAGCCTCCTCCCAAATGCAAAGAGTCAAACACTTGATTTGCAACAGATTTCTGTTTTTCCATCTTCCTCTCCAAACCTGCAGCTTTACTGATTCCCACTCATACATTCCACTCAGTCTCACACTCTGATTGCCACCCTCAGTGAGCAGGAACCCCAAGTACAATAGGGTAATCCCTAGGGAAAGGGGAGGTTCCAGGTGTCCTGCCCCACCCAAGGGAGGGTGGAGGAGAGCATGGAGGAGCCGCAGGAGAATCTGGAAGGAACTGGAAGGAGCAGGAGGCAGCAGTAGCTGAGGAAGAGGAAGAAAGGAGATCAAGAAGAAGACCTGGAAGAAGGACATGGAGCAGAGAGACACATGAGGGAGCTGCACTTGCTTCTCAGCCTTGGACTTGTACCAGGGACTTGGGGAACATGGACAGACATGCTTGAGAGAGACATGGGTGAGAGTCCCATGGGGAGGCTGACAATGGCGTCCTTAATTTTGATTTTGATTTTCCACTTTTCCTCCAGACTTGCCCGGCCCCTTCTGCCCCTTTCCTAGGGTTCAGCACTGGAGGGTGCCTTAGGCTTGTGGCAGAATTTTGGGCCTCAGTGGCCCTGCCTTGGTTCAATCCTCTTTGGTTGATCATTTACCCACTAAGGGGTGGGCAACTTTGGGTGCTTAATTTGAAAACTAGATTTTTTTTTTCTCTTTTCTTTGTTGCACACTAATTGTATTAAAGCTGTTGCCTATTGAAGGTCTTACACACTAGAGTATGTTTTGTCTTGATGCAGCAGATGGCAGAACACACTTAGAGCATGCAGGTTTCAGAGTGCTGGGTGCCCTCCACCCCCGCATTTTCAGCCCTGTAACACTAGAATTTTCTTCCTTCTCCTCATATCAGCCTGGTTATCCAGCCCTGACCCTCCGTCCTCTTCATGGATTCTTCCGTGTCCCCTTACCCTGCAACCCTCTCTCCACTACATCCGGGAGGTAAAGGATAGATCTGCTGCTGTGAACTCACAAACGTTCCATCCATTTTAGGTTTATGTTTCCTCTGCAGCCGCCCGTAGGTGGGCTATGGAATCGGTCTTCAAACAGACTTCCTTGCTTTCCAGTCTTACCTCTGACCTAGCCCCACATCACCTCCAGGATCACCTCCCAAAAGCCTAAAAGTGATCAGTCCTTGACTCCTCAGAGACATCTAAGGACTTCCCATGTCCATAATTAAAGTCCAAACTTCTTAGCAAGGCATCAAGCATTTAGACCTGGAAATTGCCTGATATTTTATTGACCTACCACCACCATTTTCACGCTTCCTAATTTTGCACATTCTGTTCCTTCCCCACTGGCCACCTAGGCATCCATCCAGGTCCAGGACAAATACCATCTCCTGGTTTGTTTCATTTTTGAATTTCCAAGCAGCTTGCAAGTTGAGAAACCACAATTCAAACCAGGCTAACCTCAAAGCCTGTGTTCTTTGTACACAATGAATTCTGAACAGTGAACTTGAGAGTGAAAAAGATCTCAAAAATTATTTAGAAATGTCTCAAGATGTGTTTTTCAGTGTTGGTCAGATCAGTAGATTCTAGAAGCCTTATGTTTCTAAGGGAACATTTATTGTCATTTGGCTTAAATGGTATACTTAGCAAAATGATGTGGGAAGGATTGGCTGTTCTACTGCAAGTGGTTAAGAATCAGGGAAATTAAACTGACATGGATTTACCTTCAGATTGTTGCTTTTTAACTCAAGTTGGATGGAAGCTTCCAGACATAGATACTTTGGGAGAAAAGGCCTGATGACTCAGCCAGCTTCTTCATTGAAATTGACATTCTTGATGTTCAAAGAAGAGACTTCATAAGCCCAGCAGAGATACAAAGATTGATAGGTATCCCTATTACAGCTTTTTCTGCTGCTCTCCTATTAATCCTTGTGAATAGTGAAATCATGGTCAACTTTGTCCCTTATCTCCAAATACAGCATGTTCAGATTTCTTTGGAAGGTTTGGCTGCTCCTTTAATGGAATTCCAACATATTCTGGATGTGCCAAATATTGCTAAGGAAGGAAGAGAAAGAGAAGCTAGGGAGAAAAAAAGCCAGCACTTACAAACAGTGAGAAGACATTTCAGATGTTTAAACATTATAAATCTTACGTGGTGCCTGAAAGCCATATGGATGTTTATTATTGTTTTTAAAACCTGTGCATAATTGTGTTTACATCCAGCCTGAAATTATTCTCCAATGCTTGGTCTGAACACATGCCATCATTGGTAAAATATTTATTCTGTGAATATATAGCATTTTTGTGGAAGTGAACAATCATTCAAATCAAAATCCAGTCAACATATGCAACCATCACCAGAGGGCTGGTTTTATTTGTTTGCATTCATTTACTACTAGATTTTAGCATCTCCCAGCTAAGGTGCTGGTCTAGGCATATAATCCCTGTTAGCCTTTTGGAAGATATTTGTTTGACACTGAGCAGAAAACTGGTGATTTTGAAAAGAAATTGATGCCATCAAAGTGTCTAGTTTTGGAATGAATTCACATGGTTGAATAGGGAATAATTTTGTGGAATGTAACTTAAGTGACTTAGAATCTAGAAAACGCCATCAAATGTACAAGGAAAGATTCTTTCTGGGGAGCTTCAAGCAACTAGCAGAAAACTATCTTAGTCTGAGTTCCTGAATTCTTTATGATGTTTCTTATTTATGGTGCCATTTTAGCGACCAATGATTTCTTTTACAGCTTCACTGAATAAAAAATTGAACAATAATTAGAGCAACAATAAACTGTCATTATAACTATCATCATCCATCTCCATCATCAACAACTGTACTGACCATTACTGTTTAGGGCTTCAAAAAAAAAAAAAAAACCCATGGTTAGCAGGGCTTCATTTTCCTCCCTTGATTGGAAAAGAACTTGGTGATTTGAAATTAATAAGTAGAATATAGAAAGAGAAAATAGCAACTCTATAATTACTGTAATTACAGTTACTGTGAAACCTGACATTTCCATCTTAACCAAATAATCGAAGTTACTGTCAAAGTAATAACTCATGTTGATATTACATATCTGAAATGTGATAAGATATATGACATGATGAGAAGGGCACCTCAACACTGGTATTTTTCCCCAAAAGTCCCAACCCCAGTAAAAGCAGGAGTAAATTATCAGGTAAGCCCAAACAAAAGGCTACAAAATACCTGCTGTGTGGTTGTTAAAAGTGTCAAGGTTGGGGCCTCCCCGGTGGCGCAGCGGTTGAGCGCTGGGTTGCGAACCTGCCTGCAACCTCGGCGACGCCAGTTCGATCCCTGGCTGCTCCCCGGCCACCGGAGGAGGGTCCCACATGGTGCGCAGACCTCTCCTGCTGCCCGCTGCTCCCCTCAGCAGTGTATTTCAGTCCTTCTGCCTGCTCTGCTCCCCGCTCTGGCTCTGGTGAATTCTCTCACCCTCCCGCGTTTCTGACTGTACCCAGTGCATGTATAAACAAAAATCAAACAAACAAATAAATAAAATAAATAAACATGCCTCTATAAAATTTAAAAAAAAAAAAGTATATCTTTAAAAAAAAAAAAAGTGTCAAGGTTGTAAAAAATAAAACTAAGAAATTGTCCAACAAATGTTGGCGAGGATGTGGAGAAAAAGGAACTCTCCTGCACTGCTGGTGGGAGTGCAAACTGGTCCAACCACTATGGAGAGCTGTGTGGAGATTTCTGGACCTACTAAAGATAGAGCTTCCATATAATCCAGCAATTCCACTACTAGGCATTTACCCAAAGGACACAGAAACATCAATTCCAAAGAGCACCTGCACCCCTATGTTTATAGCAGCACTGTTTACAATAGCTAAGCTTTGGAAACAGCCCAAATGCCCAAAAATAGATGACTGGATCAAGAAGATGTGGTCCATGTACACCATGGAATATTACTCAGCATTCAAAAAAGATAAACACATGCAATTTGCTGCAACATGGATGGTGCTGGAAGGGATCATGCTCAGCAAAATAAGCCAGAAAGAAAAAGAAAAATTCCGGATGGTCTCACTCATAGCAGGAATCTAGAAAACTTAAATAAGGGACCAAGAAAATGAATAACTATAAGAAAGTGAAAATCAAAATCAACAAACAACTATGAACCGGAGACACTTTATAGGGGTGGGGGGCGGGGAGGGGAGGGATTGGGGTCAAAATAAGGGGGTTGCATTTTTATGGGGAATATAAAAATAAATTTATTAAAAAAAAAAAGGGCTTCCCCAGTGGTGCAGCGGTTGAGCACTGGGTTGCGAAGCTGCCCTCAGCCTCTGCGGCGCCGGTTCGATCCCCGGCTGCTCCCGGCCACTGGAGGAGAGTCCCACATGGTGCAGACCTCTTTTGCTGCCCGCTGCTCCCCTCAGCAGTGTACTTCGGTCCTTCTGCCTGCTCTGCTCCCCGCTCTGGCTCTGGTGAATTCTCTCACCCTCCCGCGCTTCTGACTGTACCCAGTGCATGTATAAACCAACCAAACAAACAAACAAACAAATAAATAAATAAATAAAACATGCCTCTATAAAAAAAAAAAAAAAAAGAAATTGTCCAGTTGGTGGAGACTGGCAATTATATGTAAGACCGAATCCCTGGATCCAGGAAAAGAAAATAGACATTAGTAGAACTACTGATGTTGTCCAATAAAATCTATAGTTTAGTCAATACTGTGCCAATGTTAATTCCTTAGTTTTAATGAATGCACCTTGATTATAAAAGATGTAAAATAATAACATGAAGTAAAGCTGAAAAAAGTACATACAGGAATTCTTTACCACCGTTTACAACTTCTCTTTAAACATAAAATTATTTCAAAATTAAGGTTCTTGAATTAGTGGTGGTAGAAAATTAAGAATATCTTATCCATTTCATAAATACAGAAAAACTACTTAAGAAAATGAAGAGATAAGCTAAAGACTGGGAGAAAAGTTTTCCAAAAGACATATCTGATAAAGTTCTGTTATGTGTATAAAAAGAACTCATAAAATTCCATAATAAGAAAATAAAAATCTGTCTAAAAAATGAATAAAATATGTGAATAGAAGCCTCACCAAAGAAAAGATGCAAATGACAAATGAATATATGAAAAGACGCTATCATATGGCACAGAAAATCACAAATTAAAAAAAGGAAACACTACTACAGGCATATTAAAATTACCAAAATCCAGAACCCTGATAACATGGTTTGGTGGGGTAACAGGATGCTGGCAAAGATGTGGAGCAACATCAGCCTTTGTTCAGAACAGTGTGAATTCAAAATGGTGCAGATATTTTTGCATATTTTGCAAGACGAAACACTCTTATCACGCATGTTGGTATTTATCCACACAGTATTGCACGTGGATGCTTATACAGCTTTATTCATAATCGCCAACCTTGGAAGCTACTAAGATTTCCTGCAGCAGGTGAATGGATAAACCATGGTCCATCCAGACAATGCAATGTTATTCAGCACAGAAAGAAATTAGTTATCAAACCAAGAAAAGATGTGAAAGTGTTATAGAGCAACCCCGATATTAAACGGGTTCCTGGCTGTGGGTCCTCACCCGCGCGCTTTAAAGGGACTTATGAATACTCTACTACAGACACACACAAAAAGGTTAATAAAAGGTTTATTTACAAGAGGAAAGGAAATAAGGAAAATGTACAACTCAGGGAGAAAATAGGGAAATCAAGTCTTTAATGCGTCTTACCCGATCCGACGACCTGGAAACCCAGAGTCACTCTCAGAGCTGGCCGGACGCTGCGAGCTGGTGGAGAGCCAAAATGGGGTCCCCCAAAGCCCATGTGTCTGCCTTTTATATCCACCTGGCTGCTTAACCCCACCCTCAGGTCCCAGCCACCTTCCCTTGGGTGGTGATGGGATTTGGAGTTCCCAGTGTCTTTGGCTTTGACCTGGGGTGGGGGTGGAGTCCACAAAGCCTATATGGAAATAGCTTTGGGACAGCCTTTTCCCCCTAACAAAAGGACTGTAAATATTTATTGGTCAAAGAAGTCAATCTGTAAAGATTACTTCTGCATGATTTCAAATATACAACTTTCTGGAAAAGGCAAAATTACAGAGATGATAAAGTAATTATTAGTTGCTAGAGGTTAGAGAGGAGAGAGGAATGAATAGGCAGAGCACAGAGTATTTTTAGGAGAGGGAATATATTCTGTATGATGCTATGATAGCAGATGCAAGTCATTATACACTCGTTAAAGCCCTGCAGAAGGTTCCACACCAAGTATGAACATGCATGTAAACTGTGGACTTCAGGTGACTATAATGTGGTAATGTGGGTTCATCTGTTGTAACAAATGGACCACCTTGGTGGGAGATCTTGATAATGGAGAATGGCAGAAGGCAGTGCATGGGAACTCTTTCTACTTTCAGTTCAATATCTCTGCGTGAATGCCCTACTAATAAAACACCCCCGAAACTGAAGGAATCATATAAAATGCCACCACTCTCCAGTTCTGCTCCTTCCACTTTTCTGATTTTCATTAATGCCCTAATAATCTACCTAAGGTCCAAAATTATGTCTCCCCTCACCCTTCCTTATGCCTCAACCTAACATTCACAGTGCTCTATTGAATTAAATCAAACTTCCTATTTCCATTTTCCTGAAATTGTGTTAAAAGAATCCATCATGAACTCTGTTATCCTCTAACCTGTCCTCCACCTTGGCTCCAGAGAGGTCTTCCAAGAGCACTTTTATTTTACCGCCAGTTTAAAAAAAAAAAAAAATGTATGACTTATCAAGGGCCACCACTCTTTATCTCACACAACATCCTTTGTCCCTAATTCCTGCACTATCGCCTCCAGGTACATCCCACTGCTCACAGAATAGGGGCCAGGCTAGGACCAGCATTGCCACCAAAGCTTCGTGCAGCCTGAAGGAGCTTAATAAAATTCCTGCCAATGCCAGGCTGATTCCAGCCTCCTGCATTTCCACCTGCTGGTCTCAGTCCTGACAGAGAGTCTTTCCCTTTTCCTGTAGACACAAGTCTCTCTATTCCTTCAAGTAAAACCGCAGGTGTCCCCTCCTCATGGGCCACAGAGTGCAGTGATGGTTCCCATAATGCATATAATGTTTGCAAGAACATCGTATTGAAGCTGTCATGCTCAGTCATGTGTCTATCCCATGACATCACAAGGTCCTTAACAGTAAGATGATGTCTTATTCAACATTGCATCACCCAACACCTGGCATTCATTCGGGGCTAATGCCTCAAAATTTCCAGTCAGTACTGCTTGTCAGTGAGTTGCTGAAGGTCTTCCCACTGAGCAGCAGCCTTAAGAGCAGACAGCAGACCTGTGTGCACGGTCACGGGCATCATGATTATCTTTTTGTTCAAGTTGAACCATGATTATCTTTTTGTTCAAGCTGGAATACTTCATTCTTCCCTTAAGCATCTGAGTCATTCACTCATCCATTCATCTGCTCACATTCATGTGAGACAAAGGATGGTGGTTCTCGAATAAGTAACACATTTTTAAAAAAGCTAGAGTTAAAATAAATTTGTATTGTTAGGTCCCTCCCTAGATGAAATTCCTAGATGAAGGATCACAGGCTGCAGTTCGTTCTTGGTCAGTGTTGACAATCATGTCTGAAAGTTCTTTAGCATAAAGAATGAGTCAGTGTTTATGGCAGATAACCATCCTAGCTGAGAGGACTTTGTATAATGCAAGTCTTGCATAATCATGTTATTTATATTCCTTGACAGCAGAATTTACAATGCCTCGTTTAATGAGAAATTGAATGGAAGATGTGTTTAAAAAATTAATCCATTTTAATAATATATGGTACTGATATTGGCCATCTCTGGCAGGGTTTATACCTATAAAGTAAAAGACCATGAATACCAATTACAGTAAAAAATAATGAGACATGTATTATTTCCCTAAGAAAATTACTTTTAAAAATATGCATTCTGACATCTTCAAGATTAATTACACAATTATGCAGTTCCAACGCGTAATCAGTAAAATTCTAAGCAGCAGTGAGAAAGGTTGAACATTCATATTTACTAAAAATTTTAAAGCCTCACTCCTGATGAAGCTTGCTCTATGGAGTCATGGAAGTTTAAAGAATATAGCTTTTCAATTAAAATGTTTATCAATCTTCTATTTAGCGAAATCTTGAGGTTGGGGGTAATTTAACAGTAGCCAAGAAATAATGATTAGAACATTGCAAATTCACTGAGTCAAAACAAGGGCTGAATACTGAAAAGTCCAAAGAAACAAAGCTGTTCACCCAAGGGAGACTGGACAAATAGATGTACGATGAGAACTCATTTCTGGAAAGGTTCTTACATTGCTTAATCAAAGTGCTGCTCTCAAAAGACAAGCATTCAGGTGCATAAACTGGGCTAGAAATCATCATTGAGAAATGAGCTTTGTACTTCAGTAGCAGCTCACGCCCTGTACTGAAAATTCAAGCCCCCAAATTGTAAACTCATGGCCCAACTGGAGTATGACATCACATGAGCCCTATGTTGTTCCGACTAATCATCTTTTCTCTCCCAGAGATGAAGCGTGCAGAATCACATTGGAGCTAAGTCCAAAACCAGGCAGATCTGCTGATCAGAAAGGGCTGCATTATGTTAAGCAAAATTAAAATGACTCTGTCCCTTTACATCACTGATCCTGGTTCTGGCCTTTGATACTGCTGAGAACAAAACAATTTTTTGTCCAAGACTGCTCTGCCCCTATTTGAAAAGTTACCATCCTGTTTTCTTTCCCTCCACCTCTGGACTCCTTTTGACCAAATAACCCTAGTTTCTTATTTTAGCACAAGTATTTATCACATATTCCCCACAGGCTAAAATCCCTAGAGAGTTAACCTTGTCCTATTCATTCATTTGTCACCATTTATTTTGGTGACAAATGGATGACTTTTATGACATACAGAAAAGTCTTTCAACAAAGGGTCTGTGTCCTAAACAGATTCCTCTTCTCTGATCTTTCCTGTTATAAGGTGCGCAGACATTGCTCTGTCTATACTTTAACTTTGAACTTGAATAAAGGATCAATAGGGCATAAAGGGTCCACCCAAGCTGCCCCAACATAGGAGTGAAGAGGCACCAAGGTCTGGGGGAGAGAGTAGTCAATCTCACCCCTGAGAGAAATCAAAGCAAACATTCACTTCACAGAAGGAATCAGGTCAGGGAAAGGACCCAACACAACTTGGTAAACCCTTGTTAAGAACTTGGTAACACACTCCTGGTACTAATTTCTTTTTCCCACAGGAGTTGCCCTTTGCACACAGTTCCTAAAGATTTATTAGTTTGGGTAGTAAGAAAGGGCTGAAGCAAAAGCTTGCATTTTCCTCTTTGTATTGGCTTTGGGAAGGTGAAACCTTTGATCAGGAATATAGGATGATGGATGGTGACCATCAGTGAGGGAGAGGGGCTGCCCAGGGCTGACATGAGGAAGAAAAGAAGAACATGGGGACCCACGTGGATCTGGAAGATGCTCTGTGCTTAACAAAGCACATACTAGGATAATTCCTAACAAGGAAACATGTGGTATAGAAGTTATACATTATATCACATTTAATTTATACATCTTATGGGCATATAGTTGGGACCATAGAGCTTGTTTAGATAAGTTTAATATCCTCAATCATCATAACCTTCCAAAAGTATCAATGGAGGCTGGTGGTCAAAAAGGCCAGGCCAAATTGCTGAACTTCCTCTTAGCTGATCCATCTCACGAGTGAGGCTGCTCTTTCTCCTTCAACCTTTCCTTCTGTCTCCCCAACCCGATGACCAAGTGGTAGCCCTGTGCAGGAGCAGAATCTGAGCATTCTAAGGATGAATGTCACACTGCACATACTCCTCCAGTGGAAAGCCTGAAACTTCAAAGGGCATTACTGTTCTCTGCCTAATCACCCCCTATAAATGCTAAATACCTCAAAAGTAGATACTGGAGTTTATTCTACTCTTGTGCCATTCCTAGAACATAGGATACCAATCAGCACTCAGCACTCAGTTTTTAACACACATTTTAAGATTTTGTAATTAAAGGAAAATGTCAGTAACTGAAGCACACAACACATTATAGACATTGAGCATAATTACATCTGCATACTGAATTATTTATAAAATTAAACACATTCTATACTATTGATATACCTGTTTATGAGGAATCTAAAAGATTGATTTACATTTATTTGGTATTGCATATTTATTTATTAAGAAGTCATGAAACATCAGAATACATTTTGTGCAGATGACACTACTAAGAAATAGGAAGGAGTGAGAAAAATCTTACTCAAGCCTCAGTAAATTTATTATATTATCATATTAATATAAAAGTGATGCAATATTCACTGCCATAAGACGATGGCTTTATTTCAGTTAGTTGTGAATTTTATAAGCATGTTTCCAAATAGGTCTATTATAAGTATCTATTTTTAAAATACTGGTAAACCAGGGATATGTAAGATATCATGTGTTCTATCTAGATCACATAAGCCAGTGTCTGCAATGAATGTATACACATAGTTATTTTTCATATTTCAAGACAGGCAATAAAAATTTGAAGGTTTCATTCATGCTTTGGTCATATAAAGAGTTGGTGGCTAAGAGTCAGTGATAAATACTACTTGCCATCCATTCTGGATCTGAGTTGTGAACATCTGGATAAAGCTATACTTAGCCTGAAAATGAGTCACAGAATGCAAAAGTATCCAAAATATTTACTTATTCACCATCTGTTATTTTGTGGGGAGGAATAGGAAAGAATTTTATTGCTGATACAAGCATAATAATTTTAAGACTTCATGGGAAGATGAAAAGCTCAGTTGTCAAATGGAAATCACAATGGTGAAGACTTTCCTAGGTAGATATTTTTGACATAGCTTTCTTAAATATACCAACCCATCAATATAAATAGGCTGACATTTCTTGACGCTCCAGAAAGCCAAACATTCCAGTGATGGATGACCTTGAGAATAAGATCTTGGGAAATCTTGGGAGTGATAACCATATGTCAAAGATCCTGTTGAAAGATGGTTTAACCTCATGTTGAGTAACCATTGTCGGGGTTGAAAGAGCATATTCCATTAATGGTGATCATCTATCTTTTGTACTTTTCTGGAAGCAAAGTAAGACCCCCTAAAGGAAACCCAGGAGACTGAGAAGATGATTAAATAACTTTAATCACAAGTCAATGACATGAAGTCAAACTTGGATACCAGAGATAGACTCTAAATGATCTTGAGGGTCTACATAACATGAGTCAGGTCTTCAGGAGCCTCTCATGTTCAAGACATTCTGGTAGGAAGGAATCATGATGGAAACTCGGAATTGAGTCTTGAATTTTTACCTTGACTGACAACAAGAAACTCTTTGGTATTGGCATGTCAGTTCATTTCACTGTGTCTCAACTTCCAAAAAATTGGAACATATTCTTGCTTACATCACTAAACTTTTGTGAAGCTCAAGCAACAGTGCAGATGAAAATATTGAGCCCCTGAGATACATCATTATATAAAATAGATGATGTGGTCCTGTTTCTAAATAAGAGTATCAATTTTCTGTATTTCTGAATCAATTGTTGTTATTTATGGATGAAGGCAGAGACACAAATGAGAACCTCATTCTCTGGTATTGCTGCAGGGAAGTTCCTGTAACATGTAAGGTTTCAATATTCCAATTCTTACATTGATATTCTGGTTGCTGTTATTCACTTTACAAGGGATTTATTTTTCTTCAGTTTCTTGGAGTCATGCTTAGGCCACATATATCAATTCTGCTGTTTTGAGTATCAATCAAAATTCATATCTCCTATCTGGCAGGCTAATACTTTTCCCTCTACTCCACATAGAGTTAATTTGCAGTGTGTCTTTAATAAAGAAGATGGCTGTATTTTGATTAGTTTGTGAATTTTATAAGCATGTTTCCAAATAGGTCGATTACAAGTGTCTATTTTTAAAATACTGGTAAACTAGGGATATGCAAGATATCATGAGTTAGACATGGAGCACATAAACCAAGGCTGCAGTGAATGTATATGAATAATTATTTTTCATACTCACATGGCTCTGGAACTAATTTTTTACACTGAAGAGATTAGCCATCGTTCATAAAATTACCAGAACAGTAATCAGATGGTCAACAGTACCAGAAATGTGCAAAATTTAAATAATTTTCTATTTAAATCAGTAATAATCATTGATTGCCAACACAACATAAGGCTATGTCTAAAACTTTAAAGGATGAGGAGGATTTTGTACTGATAAAGAAATGTGGGGGAAGAGCCCACTGAAGAAGTGCAGGAAGCATGGAAGGATCAGATTTGCATCAGAATTAAATGAAATAGTGAAGACTTTGTTGCTCATTTCTAAACAGGTGCACATGCGTAGATACGGTGACAGACAGCCTGCATGAAATATGCATAAACTGACACCTAATTTCCTAACAGCTCTTATGCAACTGTTTCAAAGGTATCCATCAGTCCTTCTAGTGTAAGAGCATTTACTCTTACACTACTCATTTTTGTTTCATGAGCTTTTATGTTTTTAATTATTTTGATGGACTTACCCAAGAGTTTGTTCATTTTATATTATCTTATCGTGGCACTTGTTTTCATTCATGCAAAAGAAAACATGGCCCTCATTTATTCCATGTGAATTCAGAAGGTTTACTTTGGGCCTGTTTCCTTTTCCTTTAGAAAAGTAGCCGTGAGGGCAAGGAACTCCTTGACTAGCACAAAGACATCACAATGCAGCATTCCAGAAAGTACCCTGGTAAACCAGGGATATGTAAGATATCATGTGTTCTATCTAGATCACATAAGCCAGTGTCTGCAATGAATGTATACACATAGTTATCCTGGCCTGGAACTCCCTGCTCTTCAAAGGTATCAGGGTCATTTTGAGAAAGTAAGGCTTCAATGCACATGCAAATACATATGCTATCAAGTAAAATGCATGAAAATGAAACAACTAAATACAACTGCTAATAAGCTACCTTTCTCAGTAATGTCTCTCTCTGTTCCCTGTAAAAATGCCCCTCCTTTCTTTTTGAATTTGGTGAAATTACATGACTATTTTTGGCTATGCAGATGCACACTTTCCCTTTTTTGCATATTTCCTCTTCTATCAGTAGAAAGGCAATGAGATTTGAAATCATAACTAAGGTTTAATCTCTTAGTATTAATGTGACTTTGAGAAAGTTGCTTTATGTCTTTAATTTCTCATTAATAAATGTATATTGACAACATATAAAATACAGTATCTTTGTGGGTATGCATATCTATACACAAATACATCTCATGTATACATACATACACATATAATACATACATACATACACGTATATACATGTATACATACATATGTATACATACATATCCTTAGATGTATTTCTATGACTATCTCCCATAAAAATTTGTTGGGATGATTAAGAGATAACATAGTGGGTTACTCATCCTACTTCTCAACTCTGCAACTTAAATTGATTGGTCAACCTAATAAATTAGACATATTATATATTATCTTTGCATATAATCTTTTGTTGTTGTTGTTGTTTAGCATCTTGGATAGAAACTGCTGCCCCATTGATTCTGTATTTCCAACATTGTCATCAATGGTGTGAATTAAAGAATTGTAGCCAAAGAACAAAAGATTAAGATGATAAAATGTATTCATATAAAGGTTGTATTATAGACTCAACCCTAACTTTATTAACTTTATTAACTTCATTAAATTAAGAGGCAATATAATAAAATTGCAGGCAGAAGCTTATTCACCATTAAGTACATCCAACATGCTGGAAATACCAGGGAGGCATTCACATCTAAAAAGAGCGCCTGGTTGTGTGCTCTCTCTGGCCTTTTTGATTCTGATACGCTCAAGACCAGGACACTAATCTAGTCATCAAATGTTTATATCCCAGTTCCTCAATGAATGTCTTGTTTCTAAGCCAGGTCATCACAATAGAAACTGCTACAACCAAAGAAATGTAACAATTTCACCTTATGAGATGGAAGAATATATACTTACGCAATGAAAATGAATTCTATTGCAGGAAGACCAGGACCTACTTATGTATTTTTTCTCTTTCCTGGACTTGACTGCCTTTGCCAACGCAATCTCACTCTGTTCTTTCACGATTTCTAAAGGATTCTTACGTTGTTCCCTGGGTCTCTCCTCTGCCTCTCTAGATTTGTAGTACCAGTGTTGTGTGGGTTTCTGGTGATTAACTGATATGTGAACTGAATATATTTTTTCCTTTGGAAATATATTTGACAAAAATCTCTCTTTTTGCCAAGAAGTCTCTGCTTACTTTTTACATTATCACACTGAAATATATAATATAGATACTATCAATCCCCCAAATACATGTTTATATACATATATATGCATTCTAATATATATCCAAACCTCTAACACTAAGAACAAAGAAAACAAAAATATTTTAATATATTAATATATTTCAAATATCTTCTATCTTATTCATGAAAAGATAAATAGAACTGATGAAGGATTATAATGAGTCACTCAAGGAAAGAGAAGCAATAATAGAAACAAAGGGCAAATTATAATAATTCCATTTTTAAATGGAAAAGGGTACATTTGAGTAATAAATTCTGTTTTGGAAAGACCAGTTCTCTCAAATTAAAATTGTTTTCTTTATCTTCCCAGCATGATACTCTGCTTATATTTATGAATTGATTACTTCTAATTGCAAAATTTCCATGCTGTGGGTCACATAGACCCCTATCTTTATTTTCAATATGGTAGTTTTAAATAACTGTATACATTAGGGGACAGTGATTCTGAGGACACAGATAAAAAATCAAAACATAATTACATGCTTTCTTAATTTTATTAGTGGATATATAAAGCAATTAATTTATTAAGTCACACAAAGGAGTCCATCCCTATCTGACATTCCTATTCTACACACAGATCACTGAAGAAAAGCTAAACCTAAGGCTGGTATGGAAGACACAACATTTTGGAGTGAGTATAGTGTCTAACACTAGGAGGGTCATAAAATGTTTTGTGCCAACCAAATTCTGTTTTCTATAGACTTTGTTATCTCAAATTTTCACAAAAGCATGTTTCAAAGGCAGCGCTGATTAGCCTGAAACTACATTGATACTTGGACTGAATGATACCACTTGTTTTCCTAGGTTTTAGCACACGTGCACACACAAACACACACACAAACAAGCCTTTACATGGCAAGTCCGCCTTTGCAGGCAGTCTGCTTCTATCTTTGCTTGTGGTAATGAATTGCTAAGAGCTGAGTCTAAATAAATAACTTTATGTGTAATAATTAGTTTTCATAGAAATGTGACCTTCTCCATTGAAAATGTAATTGGTTCAACATCTTTAAAATTAAAATTAAGCGGTAAAATGGTAGCAGGGACCCAAAGGGAAATATCTGGGTGGTATGCGCTCTTGGGAAACAAACTTAACTAAAATATGAGAAATCATGAAAGAAAACTAGCATTTCTGGCCATAGGCAAGTCATTCTCCCAGAAAAAGGGATCTTTTTTTCCCCTCAGGAGGGTGCCTTTTGGTGTGTCTCTCCCAGGATCTAGCATTTTTAAATATTTAGCAGCAGCATTCTGTTGTTGTTAGGACTGTCAATTTCTCCATGTGTTGACGGAAAGCTCCCTGGCCACTGTGAACCCTACTTGCCAACTACTCAGAGGCCTAAGCAAGCCATCACCTTCCAGCTGATCTGACTTACGATTCACCTGTTCATAGCATCGTGGCAGCTACCTGCAGGTACCCGGTGAGCAGCAGAAACAATGTGTAGGAATGTATGTGACACCACCAGCTCCGTTCTTAGCACTTAATAAGCACTTATCGGCATCACTAGTTTTTATGTGCCACCTGCAAGCAACCTCAGAGTCAGCTAAGTGTGTGCCTCAAGTCATTCTTATCTGGTTTTTTTTTTAAGATTTATTTATTTATTCATACAAGAACTGGGGTATAGGTCAGAAGCGTGGGAGGGTGAGAGAATTCACCAGAGCCAGAGCGGGAAGCAGAACAGGCAGATGGACCAAAGACACTGCTGAGGGGAGCAGCGGGCGAGGCAGGAGAGGTCTGCTGTGTCATGTGGGACCCTCGCTGGCCGGCTGGGAATCGAACCGGCGCTGCAGAGGCTGTGGACAGCTTCGCAGCACGGTGCTCAACCACTGTGCCACCAGGAAAGCCCATTCTTATCTATTTTTGTTGTTATTCTTTAAGTGAAAGATAAATAAAGATACCCAGAGAGAATGGATTCCATGGGCAAAGATACTTTAACAAACAATGATTTGAGGATTAATTTACCGTTTGACCAAAAATAATCTAGCTCAATTTTAAGTAATTTCATCTTATGTGAAGCAGTTCACAGGTGCCTCACATGAAAAAAATATACAGAACAGATATTGATCAATAATAATGTTTTAAAAAGGTTGATTTTCTCAAGGTCACACAGGGAGCAAATGTCAGGAATTGGCTAAAACCAAGGTCTCTGCTTTTCAGCAGAACACTTAATTACTTCCACTATGATGCCTAATTTTCTGACTTAATGGCTGTCTTTATTGTTCTTGCCTGCATGTAGAAAAACAAAGGTTAAATGAAATTAGCCCTCCTCCCCAACATAAGAAAAAATAAAGCCCTGGAGTCAACAGTTTAATTCACATCAATAAATCACTGTATACACACACACACACACACACACACACACCACATTTTATTCTAATATAGAAACATAATAATAGGAATTAGTTGTTTTAATCAAAGCTTTCATTTGATGATTTTTATTGAAACATAAAGGTGATTTCTTATGTAATAGCTAAATCCAAAGGCAAATGATGGAGTTTATTACTGACATTTTATAAGACATTATTCATTTGCATTGGAAGCTGCTGTAGCCCAAGCAAAACTGAAAATGGAATACATCTTCCATAAAAAGAAAGGTCACGATTGGCTATTCACCAGAGGGATTTAAATTTTTTAATACCACGGCACAGCTAAAGTGACAGTGGAAAGTTACAGGTGTGAGAAAAAAATCATTCCTTTCACCATGCTCAACCCAGAGAGAAAATGAGCAGGTATCTCTGTTGCAAATTGAGGGGGGATTATCACTGCTTCTGACCAAGAAAATAAAGTTATTATTCATGGTGAATGATAGAGTTCTCAAAGTCTAGCACACAGTACTCTTGCCGATAGCCAAACAAGGAAGAGAGACTGAAGGTAATTGGCAAGCAAGGGATAAATCACTGGGAAATGTGGATGAATTACCTACGCTGTTTTGTTTGTTAAATTGATGGTTAGGGATGAAGGTGTGCTTCCAGAGTTATTTCTCTGATACTCCTCAGCCTAATATTTTAATGAAAGAGTAAAACTTAATTATTGCCCTTTAGAGAATAATTTTGGGAACATTTTTTCTTAAGTGCTAGTCCTCTGCTTTGTTTTTGTTATGTTATACCATATATTGCAAGCATATGGTCAAATGCAGTGTGCAGAGATTGATAACAAAGAGGTTTACGAGCTACCAGGACAAACTAGCAGGTGGAGAGCCCTCAGTAGACTCAAGAAGCAGATCTAGATGGACAGACTTGAATGCTAGTCAATAACCATCTGTGCCAAAAAAAAAAAAAAATAGAAAACGCAAGTGCTTCACCAAGAAAAGGAATATAAAGTCACATAAATGAATCTACCTTCATTCATTGCACAGAAAAGCTGCTTAAATAGGACTAGTGTCAGAGAATGCTGTTATCTTAGAAGTTCAAAGCTCCTGTCCTCTAAGTTTTAGGACTGTAATGAGTGTCTGCAAAGGTTACTCTGTTCCTTTTCTAGAGAGAACACACAAAAAGTTAAAAAAAACTGTGAACTTCTAAACACACACATATACATATATTTACTCATGAATACATACCACGTGACAAGAAGAGTAAATTTTTAGAAACTATGATTTATAGCTATATTTTATCTATGAGCTTATGGTAACAGATGGTGAGAGGAAATAGAAAAATGAGTGTGCATGTCGTTTTTTAAAGGAGAAATGACATTAAATCAAGAAAGTCAGAATGAGTGACCCGTTTTGAATAGACTCATCGATGCTTCTATGGGAGGGTGTTAATTATAATAATACATCATTTCTACAAGGAAAAAAATGGCATGACTTAATGGAGATCTTCAGTGGTGAGATTACTTATATTTAACTATTATGAACCATAGGAGCAAACCTGAGAAATCTTCCTGCCTCTTTGCAGCCTACTCAAGTTGCCTCTGGGTACTTGAAGATCATGGACTCTTGGAAAGGTGAGCACACGTCAGTGGCTTGTCTGTCAGCTGCTGATCTATGGCCTTGCATAGTTGGCAAGACCCAGCTCTTTTAAGATGATGTACTGTTCAGTGTGGCCAGAAGCTGACTCCCTGATAAGAATCAGCCCCTGTGTAAATACTATTTATTTTTGCAAAATGAAAGTTAAAGGTATGTAATACAACGTCCATCTGTTGTCTATTAGAAACTAATTACATATTTACATATTATAATTATATGATAAAAATAATTGCATGTTTATTTGTTTGTTTATAAGCAAATCATTGTTCTTACAACTCTACCATTTTCACATAAAACTCTCAGCTCAGCATTCCCTGTCAACCTGACTCCCTGCCCATCAGCTGACCTGAATGGTGTATTTAATTTTGCAGTTAGACACATAATGAATGACTCTGCCTATAGTTGTTGATGTATATTCAACATTTTGTTCTTTTGTAAATTATATTATTTGGAATCTCAAATCATGTAAGAAGTCATGTGTGATGGGACAGAAAAAAATAGCTCAGGTTCCAATGTCCTTTTGGAATTTTTTTTTCACTTGAAACTGATAGATTTATAAGAACAAGGACTGGTCTAGCCCTCAGGTCATGTAAAGGGTTAAATTACCTCCTTCTATATAAAACAGGGGGTAACAGTAACCCCCTTTTAGAGTCTTAGCCCTGTTGAAAACCCTATTTCCATGATTTGTAGCTTTTCATTTTAAACAATGCTGCCTAATATTGTCATGTGATTATGTGAATTTGGAATAGTTTGTTGAATAAGTTTAGACGATCCTCAAATCTTGGATTTATACAGATACTTTTTGCTTAGGATTGAAAACATGGACACTGCTTTGGGTGAGGTTAAACAGCCATTTTGGCCTCAGTAACTCTTTGGTTTTCCCTGGTTTATTAAATAAATCCCATTGCTGTTCTCTGAACCTGAGTAGTCTTGAAATTGCACGTGTGGGTGAAGAACTCAGAAAGTGACCAATAACTATTTTGGGCAGTGTCCTTGGCCGGTTTTAGTGCCCCTTGTTGCCCTGTATCAGGTTAACTTTAAATATTCAATAAGTTACAATCATTTTTTTTCAAAGTTTATTGCGCTAAAGGTACCAGTTCATTCACTTCCCATTCTTGTGAAATTTTGTTCCCTGTCTCTAAAGTGACCGGCACAGAGTAGTTGTTAAGGTATCTCAGCTTTGCCTAAAGTAAGACTTTTTCCAGAAATGAACAATTTTGTTAAACAAGAGATTTCTTCACAGGAGTATAGCAGATATCCTTTTGGGGGGAGAAGAAAAACTTCCTCTTGATCCACCACTTGTTGGTAAATGACAGATTTCCACCTTCTGGTTTTTATTTTTTATATTTTTCTTACATCATTTTTCATTTTTGCACAATGGATGCATTTTCGTCTTGGTTATATTCCCCATACAATTGCACCCCCCTTATTTTGACCCCAATCCCTCCTCTCCCCTTGCCTCCGTAGTGTGTCTCTGGTTTATAGTTGCTTGTTGATTTTGATATTTACTTTATTATAATTAGTCTTTTTCCTGGTCCCTTATTTAGGTTTTCTAGATTCCTGCTATGAGTGAGACCATCTGGTATTTTTCTTTTTCTTTCTGGCTTATTTCGCTGAGCATGATCCCTTCCAGCGCCATCCATGTTGCTGCAAATGGCATGAGTTTATCTTTTTTGATTGCTGAGTAATATTCCATGGTATATATCTTCTTGATCCAGTCATCTGTTTGGGGGCATTTGGGTTGTTTCCAAAGCTTAGCTATTGTAAACAGTGCTGCTATAAACATAGGGGTGCAGTTTCTGTCTTTGTTTAATGTGCTTTTATAAACATCCCATGCCCCTCCTCTAGCTAACTAGGCCCATCTTACTGTGTGAGCCATCAACAGGCATCTCTCTGGCTGAGGCCCCAGAGGGAGTGAAGGCACACAAGCGAGGAGGCTCTGCAGTCCAGGTAGGGCAGGTGGGGCTCCAGAGCCCTTTCATCCCCTCCTGGTCCAGGTCACAGGGAGCCTCAGTGACATTGTCAGCACGTGACTGCTCAGGGATTTGTAACGGGCCACACTTCCCTAGGCCTGTTGCCATTACCTCTCATGAGGGAACCTGGAGAAAAGATCAGACATCAGTCAGGGGTCCTCCCGTCTGTCCCCAACTCTGATGAGGCCAGTGAGACCTCCAGGATTCACTTTCTGCCTCTGAGATGCATTTTCTTTCTCTGTAATATGAACAGTGAATGAAATCATCCATAACGATCTTTCTTCCTATCAGCTCCCTCAGGCTTCACCATGCAATGATAATGTTCACTGACCCACCACTTTTGGCCTTTCATAGCTTGATGAATCTCAGCGTGCTCTGCTGAAAAGGTGATGGAAATATGATTCATATAAGAGGGGTGGAAGCTAAATCCTGTGATTAAGATACTTGCCTTGAACATGCAAGAGTTCAATAAAATGGTAGGTTGTGTTATTTACTCTTTCTGTTAATGATAAAAAATATATAAAATTTCATCTGAAAAAGTTGTAGCTGAGGTCTTTCCAATGATTTTGAAAGAAAAATTTCTGTCTCCAGTGTTTCTGAATCTCGTCTCTTCCAGCTCTGACCTGGCTGATTTCTTGCAGGTTAGTACGAGTGAAATTAATTAGCACAGCTATGTAAGGAAGATGATTTTACATACTATAGGGCAACAAGTTTCCATTAAAGCTATCTCTACTAATCCATCTCCTACCAAAATAAAAACAACACAGGCACATACAAGACCTCATGCTTCACTTTGGTGAAAATAGAAATGATCTTCCAGTATGAAACTTGGGAAATTTTCTTGGGTTTGCAATTCATTCATTATGCTAGAAAATTTAATAGTCATGTCAACACCCTTTTTGCAGTGCCATCTTTATTGGGCTCATCATAAAGTAGAACTCAGTCTAGATTATGAAATAGAAACTACAACCATCTCATTTTGTCAGTGAGCCTGACGTAAGAAATAAAGGCCACATCAGCTGTCCACACCTCACAGGCCAGGAGTCTCTGATCCTTGTACATTAGATTTTACATAATCGTTCTAGAAGTAATGTATCTTAAGTATAAATCTCAAGCGCTTCCAATCTCCTTGAGATTCTCTGTTATCTGCTTTCGTGGTGTATCTGGAGAAGAGAGTATTTCCTTGACATCCACTATGTTTTCACCAACATGGGACATAAGGTTTCCTTTCCACAGTCTCATGCTTTTAAAATCAGAAAGTATCTTTTTATCTAAAATCTACTTTCTGCTTCCCTCATCTCCTTGCAAATGAATAAACTGATTATCTTATAATCTAAGATGCTTTAGAAAATAGAAAATGTTCATTGCAACAAAAATGATCACATCTGTTATTTTTCCAAACCCCATGCAGCAAGCGTTCGTATTCACATTTTACAGAAAGAGAAAATGAGAAACATTACATGTCACTAACTCACCCAAGCCCAATGTCACACAGCCTAAGTGCCTATCCCATACTGGACTGGAAGCCACTTCACTGTGATTCCTGCGATGGAGCTGTGACATTAAAATGTGGAGAGAGATACAAAATAGGTATCATCTTGAAAGACCACTATCACTGGGATGTCTGCCCTCTGGAAATGAGATCCTAGTCTCTCCCCTTTTTTCTTTGCTTTTCCCATGTATATGTTAAGGCTCTCTAGAGAAATAGAACAGAAATATATATATGAAAGATCTGGAAACCCAGGAAAGTTGTGGCACAATTCTAAGTCCAATGACCTGAGAACCCTGAGTGTCAATGTCAGAGGACACTAGGTGCCCAGATCACCAAGTTTGTGCTTCCTCCACCTTTTTGTTCTATTCAGTTCCTCAAGAGCCTGGGTGATGCCTGCCTGCATTGCTGAGGGCCATATTCTCCACTTAGTCTCCACTTCAGCTGCTGATCTCTTCCAGAAAAAGCCTCACGGTACACTCAGAAATAATGCTTATGAGACAGTCAGGTATCTGGGTATGCCATGTAGTTTAAAAATGCCTGTAGAGTACTTAAAGAGTATGGAAAACCATGCCACAACAGTCCAAGGGACAGTTCTGAAGGACAGTGCCAAGTGGGGACAGACAGGTCACTGTTTGTGGGTTCTCACTTGGGTATATAATTGCAAGACACCACTCAGGCTCAGGGTCCAAAAACGGGGTTTATTAACAAACAGAAGGTTGGGGAAAAGAATAGTTTCTAAGGCCACCGTGCATAACTGTCTCACCCTAGATAGTGTCTGCCAGTGTCCAGTACTTCCAAACAGAGGTCATATGGCACTGCCCCATTGCAGGCCTGGATCTGGTGGCACGGGGGTCAGCAGTGCAGCCGGGTCCAACTCACAATGGCAGCTGGAGGTGCTCACAGGGGAGGCCCCTGGGGTGACACTGCAGCAGCCCCCAGCAACAGCCTAATGTCCAGGCTGGATGGCACGGGATGCCAGACAGATAGCAACTGGCTCAACAGCACCAACAAAGTCAGTGCAGCCCACTGTTGTTCTGGCAGTGGGGCCCAGGTGGGGGCCCTGCAACAAGTTGAAATATAAAGTTAACCATAACCTTCCATTACCAAAATAAGCTAGGATAATTCAAAAATGTATTCAAAGAGATAAACTCCTGCTTTAAGCTGATTTATTATTTCCAAGTCAAAATATTTTTTAATTATCGGTCGTTTTATTGTTTATTTTTTAACTGATTAGTGGGACATCTGTGAGAGCAATGACTACAAACCTTCTGGAGAATAAACATCTCCCTTCTGCTGTGGGTGCTGCAGCCCTCTATAGCAGTTTCCTTTGGCAATAATTTGGACTTCCTGGTAGGGGAGTAAGTGCTGACATCACACCATACAACAGGCACTGTGAGGATGGAACAACATCTGTTCAGTCTTAGGGATCATCCCTATTTGGGTGCAAACTGACTCCCATAAGCAGCTGCCCTTCATTGTCACATCTTTTTCCTGAAATCAAGAAAAGCCTCAAACATCCCCCACAAGTCTCATTTAGTTCCTGCTGATGCTACTGCTAAGCATGGTGTGCATTAATTGGCTTCATTAATTGAGCAATCATGGGAGTGGAACATCAGTAACTCACACCCAGGTAAGAGGAATCACTGTTGAGTGCTGGAGATCTGTTTTTCCTGCTTCATTACAGGAGGGTTGGTGCTCACTGCAGACTGATTCTAGTCTCGTAATCTGACCCAGGAGAACTGGGGTTTGAAAAAATGCCTTCTCCCAGGGAGAATTGGGCTTATCTTTTAAAAAACATGTATGGATTTGGGGCCAATAAGACTGACAAATAATTATCTAATAGATGTAAATTTATTCATCCTATGTGTACAACAACAAAATGTCACTTAAATACTTGCAAAGATCTTGTCTAATTTCAATATTTATAGAGTAATCTTAGGAGAATAAAACTACTCAACTAAATTCTCCAATTGAAGGTGTGGGAAACTTGGGTACATATTATCAAGGACATGGTGGGGGGTTATTAGGGAGGGTACAAATGGGGGCAGAAGTGGAGATCATGCACCCAGGGAGCAGGCCTTTTCATTCCCAGTAAGGAGCCAAGGTTTGAAGTTGAAAATCCTCCTGAGAGAGATTATTGTGTTGATTTGCAGTAAGAAAAAAAAAAAGGAAAAAAAGTACTTCTCTTGGGCTCTTGGGGCTTTGATGTTGAAAAGAAGGGCAAAGGACTAAGTACTTGGGATAGATTTGCAGAAGGGAAGTGGCAAAGGAATCAGCTAGAACTGTAGCCATAGTGTCTGGGAGGTGGGGCAGCCCTGTCCTTCAGACCTGCAGGCTGGGACTGTTCCCTTCCTTCTCTGCTGAGGCCAGGCTCTGCAGTAACCCATCGGCAGAGGGAATTAAAGTCTAAGGAGTGGGCTGGGAGAAACGACATCAGAGACGGAAAATACAGCCAGATTGCTGGCCATGGATTCTTCCATTAGGACAATTCTCACTAATTAACATGAACAGTCATTATTCACCAGCGGATGAACCCCCTAGATGCCAGGCTAGGGTTAAGTGTTTCCTGTTCAGTTTCCTAAAACCAGATGCTCAGGCATATGGAGATTAATCAACATTACTGTCATCAGAACTGCTTGTCACAGCCCCCGTTTGTGGCTTTAGAATTGACTTAATAAAGGACATTTTATGTCCATGTTTACTAGAGGGGTAGAGAAATTGTTGTATTAACAGCCTTTATTCCACAAGAAATGCAAAATTCATCAAGATGAAAAAATATTATCTCCCTTATTAAATATATTTAATTTTAGTATTTAAATATAGCTAATAATTAGATTATATACTCTATTTTAAATTACATATATTAATTTCTACTCTATGAAATAACTCTTCTTAGTTAGAAAAAGAAAATATTTCAAAATAGGGCTTCCCCGGTGGCGCGGCGGTTGAGCGCTGGGTTGCGAAGCTGCCCGCAGCCTCTGCGGTGCCGGTTCGATTCCCGGCTGCTCCCCGGCCACTGGAGGAGGGTCCCGCATGGCGCGCAGACCTCTCCTGCCGCCCGCTGCTCCCCTCAGCAGTGTACTTCGGTCCTTCTGCCTGCTCTGCTCCCTGCTCTGGCTCTGGTGAATTCTCTCACCCTCCCGCGCTTCTGACTGTACCCAGTGCTTGTATAAACAAAACAAACAAGCAAACAAATAAATAAATAAAGCATACCTCTATAAAAAAAAAAAAAAAAAGAAAATATTTCAAAATAGCAAATAGGGCCTCCCTAGTGGTGCAGGTGGTTAAGATGCAACCTATGAAGATATCTGGAGCCAGTGCAGCACAAGTACGATTGCTGGCCAGGGAGCTACCCACATGGCACAGCAGACCTCTCCTGACTCACCCACTGCTCCCCTCAGCAGTCTATTTCAGTGGATCTGCCTGTTCTGCTCCCCACTCTGTCTCTGTTGAATCCTCTTACCCTCCACATCTTTGGCCTGTATGCATAAATAAACAAATCTTTAAAAAAAAACAAATAAACACTTCAAATAAGTAACTATTACAGTCTTATTGTGAGCTAATAATAATCTTATTGTGATACAGAATAGCAAGTATGAGCTGGAAAGACAGGAGAAGCAAAAGAAGAGATTAAAATGGGAAGGTAAACAGGAATAAAGTACAGGCCTAGGGAATCAAAACAGACACACACAAAACAGATCAGGGGAGAAGAGATCATAACAGAGAAAGAGGAACAACGGGAAGCCGAGGGACTCAGGAAGAAAAACAAAAGCTAGCCCAGACAGAGACACGTAGGATAAAATAGAACCAAAGGTAGAGGGCGGAATGTAGAGTGAGCAATACAGAGACAGAAAGTTAGATGCTCATGCATCAGAACCCTGCTTTTTCCATCACAGAGCCACTTGCTCTCTTGCACTACAAATCTTTAAGTGTCTTGTCATCTTAAATACAGAGGGGATGAAATGTTATTGAGATTACAGTAGCCAGATATATGCAATACAGAGTGATCAGTCTCATGGTTGCAGCCCTGTGGGTCAACAAGATGATACTGGTGCCTCCTGCAGTTTATTCCCTAGGGCAACAAGATGCATACCCTGCAGGGTGCGGGAGAACAATGAGGGTATTGTGATCTGGCAACACCAAATACAGTGAGACAAGAGCAGTTCCCAAAGAATGTGATGTGTGTGCCTACGTGTATCAGGTCGGGGGTGGGGGTGGCAGGTCGAAACAACAGAGGCCCGGTATAGGGTGGCGTTGTATCTCATTTTGCAGAAATCCATCAGTCAACATATCTGAAGCAGACTAATTTTACCCAGATAATTGAGTTACTAAATGGCTTAAATAGAATTTAAGCCCAGAACTGTTCAATCCAGTCAATAGCAAATTCCAAATTATCAGAGTCCCATCTTTGAAGAAATAATGGCTGTTAATGCCCCAAATTTGGTGACATTCATAAATTCCTAATTCAAAAAACCTAAGTTGGGTAAACCCACAGAAATCCATGTCAAGAAATATTATAATTCAACTTCTAAACACTAAAACCAAAGATAATATCTTGAAAGCAACCAGATAGAAGCAAAGCATTATCTATAGAGAAATGCCAGTCTGAATTACAATTATTTCTCATCTGAGACAATAGAGGAAGGAATGGAGGGATACAACATTTTTCAAGGGCTGAGAGGAAAGAATTGTTAATGGCAAATTCCATTATTGTACAAAGCTATTCTTCAAGAAAGAAGGAGGAAAAAAAATATTCTCATATGAAAGAAAACTATGAGAATTTGTCATTGAACAGATCTACCCTTAAAGAATGGCTAAAGGAAATTTAACCTCCCAAAAAAGAAAGAAAATGATAAATTAAGGAATCTTAGAACATTGAAAAGAATCAAAATACAGCTAAAACACAATAGACTCTTCTGATAAGTTTTCTAAATCTTATTTGAAGATTAGAATAAAAATTATGGCACCATCCACATTAGTCAGCTTGGACAGTCAGAGCAAAACACCAGAGACTGCAGCTTAAACAGAGGAAATTTATTTTCTCACAGTTCTAAAGACTAGAAATTCCAAATCAAGTTTCTGATAGGATTTTTGGTGAAGACTTCCATCCTGCTTGCAGAGGGAAGCCTCCTGGTTATGTCCTCACATGGCCTTTCTTCAGTGTAGACATTTAGGGGGTGGGGGTATTAGGGGGAAAAGGATGTCCCAAAGCTATTTCCATACAGGCTTTGTGGACTCCACCCCCACCCCAGGTCAAAGCCAAAGACACTGGGAACTCCAAATCCCATCACCACCCAAGGGAAGGTGGCTGGGACCTGAGGGTGGGGTTAAGCAGCCAGGTGGATAGAAAAGGCGGACACGTGGGCTTTGGGGGACCCCATTTTGGGCTCTCCACCAGCTCGCAGCGTCTGGCCAGCTCTGAGAGTGACTTTGGGTTTCCAGGTCGTCGGATCGGGTAGGACGCATTAAAGACTTTATTTCCCTATTTTCTCCCTGAGTTATACAATTTCCTTTTTTCCTTTCCTCTTGTAAATAAACCTTTTATTAACCTTGTTGTGTGTGTCTGTAGTAAAGTATTCATAAGTCCCTTTAAAGCACGCGGGTGAGGACCCACAGCCACGAACCCATTTAATATCGGGGTTGCTCTATAACAGCGGGAGCAGGGGGAGGCAGGAAGAAAAATCACAATCCTCTCTCTTCTTATAAGGACACTAATCTAGTCCCATTGGGTCAGAATCCCACTCATATAGTCTTATTTAATCTTAATTACCTCCTTCTCTGCTTTATCTCCAAATATAGTCACACTGGGGATTAGAGTTCATATATGGATTTAGGGTGGACACAGATTATTGGGGCTATAATTCTACCTGAAACTGATGGCAATGATATTTCAATGGTGGGAATAGTAAAGGGCCCCAAAGTGGTGTAATGTTGATCCCTATAGACTGCAGTAATTCATACGTGTATAATGATACCAAGAGTAACCAGTATATAAGAAAACCATGTGAAGCAATGCCTAGCCAACAGATCAAAATGGACTCCTCAAAATGTTCAAGTAACTACAGGAAGACAAGAAAATCAAACAGAAACTAAGAAAACAAATACAGATTTCAAACTATATTATAGTATGGCACAGGAATAAATTTAGACACACAGACCAATGGAATAGAATCGAGAGCCCAGAAACAAATCCACACTTAATATGGATGGTTAAACTATGACAAAGGATCTAGGAGTACTTACTGGAAAAAGGAGTCTCTTCCACAAATGATTCTAGGAAAACCACACAACTACATGTGAAAGAATGAAACTAGACCAGTATAATCATATACAAAAATTAACTCAAAATGAAATTAAGTGTTTACCTGTAAGACCTGAAACCATACGTAGAAGAAAACAAAGGCAAACACTCCATGACACTGGCCTCAGTGTTGCATTTGGGAACTCAACGTTTATGGCAAGGAAAACAAAGACAAAAATGAGCAAATCAATTTTAAATGATGGATCAAATGCAATGTTGTTCTAACCTCCTCTTTGTATGGGAACATTTGTATCAGATACATATAAGTGGTCTATCAAATACAGACTCAAACTGAAACTTGGAATACCTTGCAATCTCCTGCATGAAGTAGAAGATCTCCTCAGGTGAATAAAGATGGAATACCTGGCCTCCTCACACAGGACAATGAAAGCTTTCTACTGGAAAGCAAAACTGGAGGCAGCTGCTTGGTAGACATGACATGACAACACAACTGTCTATTTTTGCCCTAAAATAAAGCCTATTTCAGAATCTGTCAACACAAAGTCCAAGATTTTATCCCTCTCTTCAAATCAAGTGGGACATATCTAAAACTATACATCAGCACACTAAGATCAGTGAATCCCAGCTTTTGAGAGACCTCACACCAGTGGTTGGCACATCTGTCCAGCAACAATATATGAAATCACACAGCAGATAAATGGTGGAATAAAGGTGTCTCAGAAATCCACCAAGTTACAGGTGATTTTTCTGTATTTTGAAATGAAGGGTTACTGTTACTACAAGGACACCAATCATTGAGATTACTTCATGCAGTCTGTGACTTTCCAAAGAAAATCTGAACACAAATGTGGAGTATTCTAAGAAAAAGATATTTTTATGCCCTTTCTGCATACTTTTCCAGAAGAAAGTTGCAACTTTTCATACACTTAAGAATTAAGACAGTGACCTAGAAGTTCTGTAAAGGGCTTCTGGACCAACAGGTTGTGTAAAGAAAAAAATTAAAAATAAAACCATGAAGGAGATTCTGTTCCTAACTTGTTCAGATCACTGGACATCTCACTTGTTCTTTTTAGATGATGAAGCAATAACCATGAAAGCATTCAGGAAAATCAATGGATGGAAAGTGACTTTTGATATATCAGAAAATGCTTGTCAGAGCATTTAAATTTTTACAGGAAAAGCAAAACAAAAATAGGTGTCATCTCTCCAATGATCTCCAGTACCAAAATAATCTTTCTTTTCTGATGGCGAGGCAAGTTAGAATGTCCAATGGACAGTTTCCAGATGGGCAGCTTGGCAGTCTGCTGAGAAATGGCCCAGAAATATAGACCCCAGATGTTCCCCACAGGATGGCAGCCTGTGGATGTCAGGAAGGTACATATTATATGTTTATATTGTCTGACAAAAGAAAGTGTGGTATTCTCAGTCCAAAATAAGTTAATGCAACAAGATTATGATATACAAATCATGTAGATTTGCCTTACTCCTACCCAGCATTGGGGTTTCTAAGGAACTGTTTATGGTTTTCTGAAATCTAAAGAGAAAGTCAGTATCTAGAATCAAACAGAAAAAAGAGTAATCACTCTTAAAACCTTCAGCCTCCATATAAGAAATGCAATCAATCTGAGGGCACCATATTGTGAGGAAGCCCAAGAGAGGATGTGAGATGACAAGAGTTGTGTGACCAGCTCCCAGTCACCCCAGCTCCCAGTCACCCCAAACCACTGTCCCAACCCTATCCATTATCAGATTGAAACTGTAGGAATCAGAACAGACCATCAAGGCTTTCCTGAATTGTTGACCCACAGAAATGGTTGTTGCTTAAGATTTCAACTTTTGAACTGACTTACTGCAGAGCAATGACCAACCAGAATTATGACCAAAGATCATGGACTTCAGAAAAGAGTGGGTAGAAGAAAGCAAAGTGCTGAAACCAACAGTGTCCTCCATATCCTCTCTCCATTCCATCCCCAATCCACAGAAATTTTCATCAGCTCCACTGAGCCCGGCACAAAGCTTTGAGCTTGCCATATACATATTATTAGAATAAGAGGATAAATATGCTGAGGAAATATACAACCCACTTTGTCTAACTATGTCACAAACTGTGATGTACTTTTATCTGCATGACCGACCTCTGAAAGGAGAGAGGCAGACAGGTTTATGACTTCATCTTCCACTTAGATGAGAAAACCACAAAGCAAAGTGACTCTCCATAAACAAACAAGTATCAGAGTAAGAAAGCAAAGCAGTGTTACAAATTTAGGTCATTTCATGCTCCAGCCAAGTCACCTACAGTTTGGAAGCAGAATTTACAGATAACACTTCTGCTACCTCAATCCATTCTGAATTGCATTTTTTCCTTTAGCATAGGAAGGAAAACTTTATTAGAGAAATGATTTATTTGAACTGGTCTCAAAAACAGTTGGAAGATTTGGCACGTCTATGCTGCACCAAGTCTATAGAATTCATGCTCACACTGAAATTTCTAGCATGCTTTTTTATTCTTCACACTCCCAGGAGGTGGAGGAGGAATTGACATCACCAGTTCTATGTCTATTAAGCTTTTGTCTGAGATGGAACACTCTGGGCAAGAAGAGCCAAGGTAAGTGGAGTCCAGGATGGAAGTCACCCACAGGAGAGTACCCACCGCTGGCTCTGGTTCTTGCAGGAAATTAGGCCGTGAGCCTGACTGCCACGGCAAGAAGGTTTAACCAGCTTCTTTACTGAGAGCTCAGCTTCACCTCATCCCCACAATCTTACACAATGTTAACTTATCCCCTGAGAAGACACACAGGTGACTCACCTTGTGGTACACAAGTAGTTCAGAGTCCCAGGCTGTGGTTTTACTCTTCTGACCGACCATACTTGGGAGGGGCCTTGGCATAAGCTCGCTTATTCCATGAAAATATTTAGTAAAGTAAGCAAAAATAAAAAGCCTTTGGCGTTCAAGGCATTGAGATACTCTCAATAATCACAAATTAAGTTATAAATTAAAATTTGCATAAAATATTCCTTGAAAGTCACTTTTTATTTCCAAAATAAAGTTGGGAATAGTTTGGGCTTCCCCAGAAGACCTTGGCTCCATTTTCATAACTTTTTTTCAACATCTTCCATCTTAGACCAGCCTTATCATGTACAATACAATTAGTGCATGGATGTATGAATACATGCCTCACACACAAATGACTGACTTTATGCTACCACTTTGCTTTTTCTGTTTTTTAAGTAAATATAAACTCCAGCTAAAGCTTAGAGACCTCCCTGCTAGAAATAACCTTCCTATTTGATGTTTAATGTGCCACCTGCTGACAACCCCACTCATACACATTTCAATTCTTCTCATGGTCTACATGGTCTTACCTACTCTTCCCATCTCATCCTGTTCACCAAAACAGAAGCATATCAGTGATAATAAGCTTCTTTTAAAATGAAAAGTCCCCTAAGAGCATATTTTATTGCAATACATGGAAGTGAAGTAGCTCAACCATGTTACTATTTTAGCAAGAGATAACCACACTGAAGAGAAGAGCCTTTTAATTGGGGAATATCTGAAGTGAGGAATTTGTTAGCATGAAGTAACTGGAGGTGAAAATGGAAGCCTGGACTCAGGATCACACCACAGGGCACCAGCTCTCTGTGGGCATCAGAAATGGAGGAGCATTTAACAACGGGGTTGAAAAGAAGGTCAAATAAGCAATTTCCCATTGAGAAATATGTTCCTTCCTTCCAGTGTCACACTTCTCCCTCCTCAGTACTGTAAGCCTGTGCAACACGGTTCCAACCTCCAGGACCCGGATCTTAGGATACTCCCTTGAGGAGAAAATTTCAGGTGCATTGTGGGCTGCAGAGATTTGTATGAGCAACCATGGAAATCTAATGCCATCATCCCATTTCCGTAAGGATATGCTTTATGAATTCCAAGTAACTGAGGAAAGAAAAAGACAAAGAGCTTTAAAATAAGTCTTTTTTAAAGTCAGTCACATATTTCCTATACTCAGTCCTCAAAAATTTTTAAAGGAAAAGCAAAGACATAAGACACAATCCCGAAGTTCAAACGTCAGCTGTACTAAAATTCATGTATGGCCCCCAACTTCCCCAATAGGTCATTTCGCTCACAAGAACAAGAGAAGAAACAGTTATGTTCTCAGTCTACCTCCTCTTAATCAGAATTTTTACACAAATTGAGAAGCCATGTACATTTCTATTTAAAAGTTTATTTCCAAAGAGGTGACTGAAGCAAGAGAAAAGATTGGCCAAAAACTAAACAAACAATAACTTTAAATCAGCAAACTTCACTTTTTTAAAACATTCCAAATGGATGGTATTTTTTTTTTTAGCAGAACAGCTTTGAGGAACTAAATTGCCAACATAAGGCAAGTACCGTCTTTGTTTTTTCTCCTTTTATTTTATTACTAAAGTTAATTATCCATCTGAGCCTAAAGAATAAAGAAATCTCTCTCCCTGGTATTAATCCAAATTTAAGTTTCCATAAAAAGCATGTTGGAGGTTAGAAACAATTTGGTGTTATGATTTTGTATCTCTGTAACATGGCATAAAACACAAATGCTGTATGATCAAGTTTATTAAAAAACAAGACTGTGAATGTTTACAATTCAATATGTCATTAAAACAAGATATTTTTAATATCTATGACACACGAGAGACATTTTTCTAGACCTTTCTGTCTCCCCCCATTCTTACTCAAGTGTACACTCCAGGTAGGGTTCTTATTTTTTAAGTTAATTTAAATGAGGAATTGGGTTGAAAAGTTCTATTGGTTTAGCATCCCTGATATAGTGTGTCTCTCAATTGCCAGTAAAACACATCGTAGACTAAGTTTCAATTTTGAATAATGAGATAGCAGGCAACCCATTACCAAAACCATTTATTCAGGCACTAACACAATATAGTAAGTGTCTGCTAGGTTCTAGTCAGTGTACAGGTGAAGGAAAAAAGGGTCAGTCTCACATAACTACCCCCAGGGTGTTCGCAATCTTGGAAAGGGAAAGAGACAATAGCAACTTGAGAGCGATCTATTAAATGGAATTAGAAATGATTAATCAAGACCCCTGATCCATAAGCACTGCCTGGCCAGCTAGAGAAAGTAGGTATGAAGATTACTCAAACCTCCCCATTCGCCTAGCTTGTAGAAAACTGTAAGTTTGGTAACAAGTTCCTCATAGCATAGCTCCTCTGAAAAACTGGATTTTTTCCTTTCTAATCCCAATCCCTTAGCACCATTTTCACTTTCAGATCGCAACTCTGTGGAGCATTAAGTATTGGAGTAGAAAAAAGAGCCAGTACAGAGCTGTCAGTCACTTTTTTCTTCAGTATGTTTGTTTTGCTTTTTTTCCCTAAATTATGTTTATTGAGGTAAAGCAGGTTTAGGTTCAAACCTCTGGGAGTTATAGGTTCAAACTTCTAAAGTATATACTTGAAGGTCTTTGATGTAAGACCAGGAGTTGTAAATTAAAGTAGAGCATCAATTATCACAGATATTTAGAGTTATTCTTCAGTGTGGGGCCTCACTGGCTGCATCATAATGACCTAGAAAGCATTTAAGAAAAATAAATTCTAATTCCTACCTTTAGAGAGTAAAATTTCAGTAAAGGTGAGAAAACTACGTATTTTTTTTTTAATTTTCAAGGAATTCTGATGACCAGTCTGATTTGGAAAGTGCTACCCGAGAAATAATCATACTTTCTAGAACGAGCAATCTAGACCATGTAATCAGACCATCTGAATTGGACAAATGAGTAGTGATCAGAAGAGACCATGAGGGTAGGGGTTTGCACCAGAAATTACAAAGAAGTCTTAGAGCTACTGTAGAAGCTACAAGCATCCAAGTGGACAGAGAAGCCAGGAGAAATCTGTGCCTGTTTCACATTGGCAAACATTGGGACTTGAGAGATGGCTCTTCATTGAGAGATTGACAGATGAGGAAAAAAAAAGAAATAGTGCCAGTTGAAGAATATAAAAACACTCTGTAACATAGGAAAAGTATAGAATTATCCTGAAACTTCAAAATTCAGTCTCAGAAAGCAGTTTCCTGTAACAAACAGAACATGTTATGAAATATATCCTTCATCTCAATAAAATAAAAGGACACATAGCTCCTGGGAAACATGGATAGGAATTAAAAAGGGGTGAAGGTGGAGGAAAGATTAAAAATGAAACTGAGAAAATGAATTGAAAAACACAAACAGGAAATTAAAATTTGTACTGATACTTAAAGCAAAATCTATATTGCCTAAATTTGAAAATATTATAGAAGAAAAAAATCTAACTGCTTCCAAGAATTCATATAAAAAAGCGAAGACAGAAATGATGGCAGAAGAAATGATGGAGTACAATATGTAAACATCAGAATTATGAATAAAAGGTCTATAGGGAAAAAAAGACATCAAAGCCAACCAGAAAAAAATAATAGAAGAAAATGCTCTTTGATGTGAACAAAGACAACATCTATTGAAAGGGATCTTCCTTTTAGGTAGAAAAATAAGGGGAGAAGCCTGTCCTCTTAGACTTTTCAAGATGATGAACTAGATAAAATACTGTGAACATACAGTTGTTTAAAGCTAAAAACACAACTTCCAGAAAATTATAGACTCACATCAACTAATTATAGGATTCAGCAAAACAAAAATATCTGTTCAAGGGAGATTAGAGAAACTGAATATAGATAGTATCTGGGAGGGAAATTGAACACTGATTGCTGTTAGAAACATAATTGATTAATGTCCAATAGAGCAACAAAACTTCAGTTTTATTGAGTTTATCTTCCTAATGGACAGAAATATTTGTATCCCTGCATGACAAAAATCTACAGGTTAAAGTGCAACTCCATTAAATTGTTGTCTTAATCAATCAACATAACACCAGGGAATTAATCTTGAATGTGCTTGTTAAGACGATGCTCCAGCATTTTCAAGCAACTTTCAGTCATCCTTTGAGTTATTTCCAAATCCTGACTAATTTTTCTTAACTCTGGTGACTGTAAATTATTTCTAAAGGTTATTAGTATTCACAAAAAGAAAGTACAACCTTATTCCTTAATGGTGAATTTATCATACCAGAATGAATTAGATTTATGTTCAAACATAGCTCTCCAGGTATAGCTTTGATTATAAAATAAGATTCTCATTGAATTTTTTTCCCAGTGAAAGTAAAGAGGCTGTAAAAGAATTTGTGAATTCTTTGTAGATAGAAAGAACACATCATCATTTAAAGGGTGTTTTCATTTCTGTTATAAAAGCTTAGCGTATCATGACAGGGTTAGCGATAAATCAAAAAGAAACATAACAGGCTTCATTAATAATCCCAGGACCAACAACGACAATTAGTTTGCTCTCATCAGTTTATTTGGTTCTGTGTAGCTAATTCTGGATTTTTAATTTTTTTTTCTGGATTTTTGGTTAGCAATCTCCTTTCATCTGCTTCTATACTATAGATAGACCTGAAAATATGATTTGTCCCTGGTGCTTTATGATAAATATTTTAGCTATGTCAATTTAAAACCTACACCCAAGACTATTCCTAGAAATATAAATAACAGAGTAGCTGGTGCAGTTCTTTCCACAAGATTCTAAAACTGCCCATCTTACTAAAGATTCAGTTTCAATTTCATAACCTATAACAGCCTGTAGGTAGGCATTAGAGGAAAGAAAATGTGATGATAATGAATGTCACAATAACTAACCAGCAGAATGGAGGACAGTAACATTTTTATTACCATGTACCAGACATAACTGCTTCATAAGGCTGGGTACGTGAACAAGTTTCCAAGGTGCAGGCTGGGCCTCCCTAGTGATGCAAGGGGTTAAAATGCCACACTATGAAGCTATCTGCAAACGCTGCAGCACAAGTTCAATCCCAGGGCAGGGAGCTGACCCACATGGCACAGCAGACCTCTCCTGGCTCGCCCGCTGCTCTCCTCAGCAGTTTATATCAGTGGATCTGCTTGTTCTGCTCCCCACTCTGTCTCTGGTGAATCCTCTCACCCTCCCGCACCTCTGGCCTGTGCCACAGTTATTGTATAAATAAATCTTTTAAAAAAAAAAAGTTAAAAAAAAAGACAGGAAGTCTGACTTTTCTGGGTAGACTGTAGATACTATCTTTGAAAAAAAAACTGCCAGTGCCCCCCACACAGTTCACCCCGATGTGCTTCTCCGTGTTTGGCTACACCATCTTACTCAACCAGAGACTTGTGATTCAGGCCTTTCTCCCCCAACATCCCAAGAGACCCCATGGCAGAGATCACAGTTCATTGCTGTTCCCCAACACTGGACCCAGGGCAGAAACTCTAGAAGCTCTTGTGCTTGACATAAAGCCATTTTATATCTCACTCCCTTACCTTTCCAAAAACAGTAACAATCAGTAGTTGTTATTCTCCCTACAAGAATTTGTTCTCTCTAGCCCATTTCCTCACCTATTATCAGACCACAAATAGCTGATTGCTTATTTGTGAGTGCTTACATTCTGCAAAATAACATAAAAGTTCTAGCAGTTAACAAAAACTCACGATTCTCTCCATCCCCCCCGGACATGACACACACATACACATCATCGCAGACGTCAGGCTCAAGTAAAATATCAAGCATCTCTGGTGCCAATGCAATGGTATCTCTGGGTCCCCGACCACCCAGATGTGATATTACAATACTTCTACCACTACAACAATAGAACCCAAGTCTTACCAGGCAAAAACCACCAGGCGCAAATCTGTAGTCTGCTGAGGCCGGGTTTAATGCTTTACCTAGCAAGGAGGGCAACCCAAGGGACGACTCAGGGCCACATGAAAAGACGAAGGAGGGAAATGTCTTCTGCAATGTTCAGGTTCCCAATGAAGAACTTGAAGGAAAATCTGAAGGCACCAGGCATCAGCTCTGGCTTGCTTGCTTTTTCTGAGGTTATTTGAGGAAAAGCAGAGATTAACTAGGAATTAAATCCTGAGGCGAGGGTGATTTCACAATTGGCTGGATAGTCCCAGTAATAAAGACCTTCCTCAAGTTACAATGGGGCTACGTCTCTATAAGCCCGTCCTCAGGAAGTCAAAACTCACTTAGTCTGCCTGACTTACCCAACACCACAGCTCAGCCCAGTCAGCCCTAAACAGGCTCAGAACACTCACGCGGGCACACAGCGCACTGTAGCTGCCCTACCCTGGAGAGTGCCTGGCTGTCCCGGGCACAGGGAGACTTGCCTCATGGCCAGGCCTTCCCTGGGAAGGCCCCTTACAGAGGGCTGCCCTGGGAAAAGGTCAAGATTCATAATTCAAAGTGCATTATCTACCCAACGCGAACAGCTTCCATACAGCCATCAAGCCAGAAGATGGCTGAGTGAAACCACAAGTCAGGGACCATTGTGCATGGCACCAGCACAGTAGGGCTAGGGGTAGGGAGGAAAGCAGTGGCCACTAGGAGAATAGGATTTTACAGCTATCAACTGACCCGGGGGGGGGGGGGGGGAACAGTTTCCTGTTAGTTTTGTAGCTGGCCTTTCCTGGGCCTGTGCCCTCAGCCCCATTAACACCCTGAGCTCGGCTTTACTCATTTCATCTTGCACAGCTTTTTACTGTTGCAGGAGTTAACCTTTAGCGAGAGCTAATTATGTGCTGGGCATCATTTCAAAGGTCTTTTATTTAATCCTCTACGAGATGTGCTATCCCTGCCCACCCCATTTGCGTGTAGGAGTCCGCACAGTCAGCCTCTCTGTGGTGCCAATGTCTGGGAAGTGGTGGCCCACCCTGAGGCTGAAAGTGGCTTCGAGCCACTTAATGTATGTGTGTGTGTTTCCATACCCAAATGATCAGTCAGGTTTGAAATGATTAACTTTTAGCTATTTTTAGACATTATGCTAAGACCCTCTAGAGGAGTTCACAGGAGCAATGAACCTTTGTCCTCACCTTTGACCTCGTGTTCCCGGCCTCTGAGCCACTCAGTCAGCCTGCCCGAGGGCGCCAAGCAGGTGAGGCTTCGCAGAGGTACCTTGGTGATTTATAGGAAACCAACCATGTGTCCTGCCATTTCTCACGCTCAAAGTGCTGGAGTAAAGCCAGTTTATGTTTCCATTTTGCTGCTTATGAGCTTAGATGCACCCACAATAGGGTTTAGCACAAGTTAGTGATGCCAGGTCTTCCCGTCAGGGTGGAGATCGAGGCCCTGACAGTGGGGAGAGCTGGATGGGCCCCCCTGGCTGCCGCCAGTGGCAAAGATTCAGTGCCCACAAGCCTGTGTTCCTCTGGCTTCCAGTTAGAGGAAAGGCTCCATCTGGGTGTTGGAGGCTCCATCCGGGTCTTTAGAACCCAATGTTCTCATCCAGATCACCTGAAAACTGCCCCCCACCCCACAGCAAGACTGCTTGACCCAACGCTGAGGATGTGTTTGAACCCAGGTCTCCCAAATGTCTGGTGGTCACTCCTCTTTTTGGTTTCTCTCTCCTTCCATCCAGAAAGCCTTGAGACATCACTTTCCTAGAATGTAGGCAACAGTCCTCAGCAACCCTTCAGATCCAAAATTTTCAACCAAATTAAAATGCAATTTTTTAGCATTGTCCCCAGCTACGTGGGTTTTTGAACAGGAATATGTTTTGGAAAATACCTAGTCCACCTAATCCCCAATTTAAATGTGACAAAATAAAGTCATAAAGGTTGGGCACTATGGCAAGTCTGGATTCAGGGTCACACTATATCTTTGAAGCATAAGGACTAGAACTCTGTTTTTTAGACTTTTGGCCACCAGATCCATTGACAAATAGTTAGAAAAAAAGAGATGTCAGTTCCTCCCTAGAGTGTGGGCTATTTTGCACTATCCTATCAATATATATTCTCACTACCAACAAAAGCTTCCTGGTTTTTCTGCACCATTTGCCTCTGCCCATTTGTGAAATTGGTCTTGCTGACAGGAAATCTGACAAAGCAGCTCCACAAAAGAAATCACCTTCCTTCCCCTATGATAATGTTGCCCAGTCAGAGACCTCCCAGTGCCGGGTCTGGATTCTTTCTGAAATGTTCTACCCTGGTGGAGCTCACATACACACATGAGGTTTACACACACCCACACCTTATGGATTCAGGGCTGGATCAGCCCGTGGCTTTGGCTGCTTGTGCTGAAGACTTGGTGTAGGGTGCCATGCCCCAAGGAGGTGTAAGGATGTAGGGACAGTGAAAATGACACAGCTTTATTCTTGGAAGGAAGAAAGGACAGAACAATGACTCTCCTCATTCATCCATGGTGTGGCCCTGCCTCAAGGTCGGCCTAAGTGTGTTGTGAAATGAATCATTCCACTTGTTGGGGACATGTAAGAGACAACCAGTGTCTGGGATCAACCTCAGACAAATTATATAAGAGCATCTAGGGGTAAGCCTAGGAATCAGCATTTCACCCATATGCCAAGAAGCCAGTCCTGAGAACCACTGCTTGGGAGTCAGTGTCCCTGAACATATCAGTGAATGGTCCCATCAGGACCAGGATAAATGGGGGCTGTGTTATTGCCACCAGAGCCAAGGAGAGAACACCCTTTTTAAGAGGGACCTCTTTATAGCCTTGTCTGGTCTCCCACATCTTCACTAGTGAAAGGTTCGGCGCGGTAAAGAAAAGGAGAGCCAGGCTAAATTTCTCAAAGGGAGGGAAAGTTTATTGTGCCCCGGGCGGACCTCACACACCCAAGGTGGGGGTCAGTGAAGCCGCGCAAGTTGTTAGGGGGAAGCAGGGTTTTATAGGGTGAGGAGAGGTCAGGTGGGTAGTTGGGCTCGTATGGCGGGAAAAGTTTGTAGGGCAGGTAGAGGTTCTTTGTCTGAGATGAGACTCGTAGGGGGAGGGGGGAGGCTCATTGTCTGAGTTCTCCAGGCAGGTATCCACATTCCTGCCCCCCAGGTGGGCTTCCTGGTTGGCTCCTGCATTCCAGCCTCCTGCATGGACCTTTCAACTAGGGCTGACCCCTGTAGCCAATACTACATGGCAGAAATTAAGTGTATGGAATGACTGTAATTCTGTTACCAAAATCCATAGCTGCCACAACCACAGTTACTACAGAAACATCTTTGTTAACTTGTGCACATAATTTGTTAAGAGTAATTTCCTAAAAATGGACTGGGTAAATCAAAGAGCATAGAAATTTTTATCTTAATTCACACAGCTAATTTGCTCTCCAGTAAGATAAGATGAATTGTCTTCATACTATTAGTGGGAACAATGCCTGTTTTCCCATATTCTGATTAAAACTTGGTGTTACCATTCTTTTTAATTGTTGTTAATTTGATGGGAAAATATTTATATATCTTTTAATATTCATCCTCATGAAAGATATTGTTGAGCACTGTGTTTTTGCTAATATAAAAATTTGTGTACATATCCTTTGCCCATAGTCTGAGTATTCACTTTTCCTTTATTGATCTGTAGATAGATTTATACATTATAGATATCATCCCTCATCTATTATATATTTCTAGAAAAATGTCCCTATTTGAAATTATTCTTTCATGTTATTCTAGTATTCTCTGTCACACACAGAGTGAATTTTTTAAAAATGTTTATGTAATATAATTGGTTGGATCTTTTTATAGTTCTTGGCTTTGTCACATCTGTGCAGATGTGCTCTATGTCCAATATAATACATGTAGTCACTGGTATTTCCTTCTAGTTCTTTCACGTTTTCATTGTTCACACTTAACATTTGATCCATCATGTATTTATTTTGGACATAATGTAAGAAATATAACTTTTTCCCAAAAGTACTTCACCAGAAGACATTAAACTCTTTAACATTACAAACACTAAATATGTAAAACCACAGACAAATATGTGTCAAACATCAAGTTATAACATATAATTTTAAAGATGATTTTAAGATTATAATGCTGTGAAGTTTTATAATAAAAAACAATTACCGAGTTTGCCCTATGCACCAGGCATTGTTCTAAATATTTTTATGGAGCATGTTTTTAAATTCTCACAACACACTATTAAGAAGGTACAATTATCTTCATTTTACAGATGAAGAAAAGGAGGAAAATCTGTAGAGTGTCACAGGTTGGTATTATTAGCACTATTTAACAGATAAAAAGTTGAGGTTAGGGCAACTTGGTGGCCCTAACCCCACCCCTCTATCTTAACTCCTAAATCACCACAGCTCCACTCATCTGATGTGCACTGTTTTAAAAATAAGATTTCTAAGATATGGGGGAAGCTGTAAAGATGGACAAATTATTGCTGGAACATTGTGCTTTGTCTGTCTGTCTGTCTGTCTGTCTGTCTATCTATCTATCTATCTGTCTATCTATCTATCTCATCTACAAAGAGAAGCTTATAGGCATAACAAGGGAGAATCTTAGGGAATAGAGGCAGTACAGACTTAAGATTAAACCTTCAAGCATATTACATGTTATAAGATGTGGTTTTTGATGCTCTCAGAATGACAGTCAATGAGACTATTTTGTAGTCTCATCACATGCATGCCCACATACTTCTAAAGATACCAAGCAAACATGCATTTGCCATTTTTGCCAAATATCCAAGATGGCAGGGATGACATGCCCTTTGTACTGTGCGAGGGACTTTGTAACATTGGAAACACTTGTGATCAATGGCTTGCTGAACCTCAGTTTCTAGATGACGCATGTGACCGCATCCCCTGCACGTGACCCTCGTTGCATCCTGTTTATGACACAAAACACTCATCCTCCTGGAAGGCCCTTACCACCTCCCGCAGGCCAGCGTGCAGAGGTTTCTCTGCCTAAGGGATGGAGCAGATGTAGGCCCAACCCTTTCCACTGAAGATTTTCCGCTAGGAGCTGAGCCTAGAAGCTGCCAGACAGCATGTTATATTGAACTCATTCTAGGAAATGGTAAGGAGAGTTTAGATGGTAACATCTACCATCCAAGCAGAAGCTGCCAGACTCAGGCTTTAGGCACAACCCCCAGATGTGCTCTCCCAGGGCCTTCTGGAACCTGGATGACTTTCCAGATACATGAGCATTGGTACTGTTTCCATGAGCGTGGAAATTTCTGTAGAGCAAGGAATCCAATCAGTCCTATATGCCTTAAAGAATCCGGTATATGACAAGGTATTACATCTTAGCACATTTAAACATTATGAATGGTAATAATAGTCCACAAATAACAAATGTGGAAACTAAAAAAGACCTCATTAAAGTTAGTTCTCCTAGCAACTGGCATAATTTTGCACAAATGAATTAGAGAACTGACTTTTTTTCAAAAAGAATCCAAAGCATCCAATATCTATTTAGGAGGTTAAAAAAAACAATGATTAACACAAAGAGGCTGAAAACCTAATTATCTACTAGTATAATATGAATGGCAAATAAGGCAGACACTCTTATAATCAACTTACAAGAGTCTCTTGTAAGTTTTAAGCATATAAATAACTCAATAATGTTACCATCATGTAACTCAATTACCAGAGACGTGGCAGTTAACACAACACACATTATTATCTCACAGTTTCTGTGGGTCACGAGTCCAGGCAGGCTCAGCCAGGACCTCTGCTTCAGGGTTTCTCTACAATCCAGTTATTGGTAGGGACTGAAGTCTCAGCAGAAAATTCAACCCAGAAAGGATCAGTGTCCAGTTTCACTCAGGTTACTGGCAGAATGTAAAGGAATGAAAAGACAGTACTCAATAATACAACGAAGAGAGTGGGGAGTTTTTTAATGCTTTTCTGGGCCACATCAACTAGGTGAGGCATAGTGACTGACAAACGGACAAGCAGGAACCACAACCTGAGCCCTTGGGAGAAGACACTGCCAGGATGGACTGGAGCCCTTCCGGCAGGGCTCTGGAGAGCTGTGGATGTGGAAGCAGAGAGCAGAGGGGAAGAGGCTGAAACAAATGGTAAATTAAAGCTCTGAGGGGTTGATTCCCATTTTTACCTTCTGCAAGTCCCTCAGCAGAGAATGAGAAACAGCCAGGTGTTTTTCCCAAAGCAAAACAAAACAAAACTAACAAGGGAGAAGCACCATATGCATCATAGTGGTGCAGAGTTTAAACACATACACACACCACACACACACACACGCACACACACAAAATGAATAAATGACTCTGAAGGAAACAAATTTAATACAGAAAACAGAAGAATTTGAAAACAACTTCAGATAGTATCCTCACATAATGTCCAGGGCCAGGCTCCGTGGAAACCAGACTCAGAGCTTTGCAAACTCCCAGAAGAAAGTGCTAAGGGAGTGTGGGAAGTGGGCTGGGCAGAAATGAGGGGTGTGCAGTTACAGCAAACCCCACAGGCCTTCCCAGGGGCACTCAGGTACCAGGACAGGCCCTGCAGATATTTATCGAATTAAAGAAGAGGTCAGCCCTTCAAATGTCCCAGTCCTACCCAACTGCCAGGGATCAGTCACTGCACTCCCAGGGCGGGACTCAGCACACACACACTCCGGAGGAAGAGATGAGGGCTGTGTGGGTCCATGTTGGTGGGATGTGGGTGGCACAGCAAAGCAGCATGACACAAACTTGTCAAAAGTCACTGAATCCATACAATAAGAAAGAAAGGACACAGTGCTGTAATAAAAAAGCAAAGAGAAAAAAAGAAAAATTTGTGTTTGCCGAGTAAAAATCATTCCATAAAAGCATGGATGTATATCAATAAATTTCAAATGAAGAACTAAGGGATCAAATTATAAGCAAAAACTATTAAAACAAAGAAGTTTAAATCAAGAGAGCCAATATTTAAGAAATAGAAAACAGAGAAAATGGATGAATCTAACAAATTAGCAAATTAACAAATATTAATAGAATTTACATAAATGAAGTAAACAAATTAGAGGAGGCTACCAAGTACTAAGTAAGATTTTAAAAGAAAAATTCTTACTTAGATAGGCCTGTACAATTTCAGAACACCAAGAATAAATAGAAGATTCTAAAACTTTGGGTGTTTTGGAAGTGGGGGCGGCCCAAATACCTTGCGTAAGAAGAGAATCACCATGCTGGTATCTGATTTATCACCAGCAATTCCTTTCACGTCCTCCAAGGAACACTTCAACATAGAATTTTATTTCAGATGATGAATTGATGCTCAGCTCAGACTAAAGATATTCCAGACATGAAAGGGTTCAGAAAAATTTCCCTGCACCAATTCTTTATCCTCCAGGCAAAGGAGGTGGGGAGCGGATAAAATAAGAAAGAGAAAGCAGCTTCATTGTCCCACTTAGGAGGGCAACAAAAAAAGAAGATAGAACAAAAAGGAGTCATTTCAGTCTACTGGAGAAACAAGACCTTCTGCAAGAGGAGTTCCTAGATTAGGGTGTATTACTTAGACGTGGGAAAATGTAAGACCATCATAAACAATGCTAGACTTCTATTAAAAATGGCAATTGGAAACAGCAGGGAAAAAAAAACAAACTACTGTACAAGAAACAAATTAAGTCACAGCACTCAGGCTTTGGAGTGAACATTTTTACTTAGTCAATCAGATAAATGCACTTTATTGATTTTAAATTTTTAAAATGACCCTGTGGACAAAAACACCAAAGACTTAATTAAGGTTCCAAATAAGAATGTAAAAGCTGAAAAGGTGAAGAAAAGAGAAGGTGGGAGAGACGATTTCTTCATTTCACCTGGTGAGCAGTCAGGAGATTCCATCAATGTGATGAAACAGGAAACAGAACTTTAAAAATACTAAAATTAAAATTAAGCAATAGGAAAACTAAAAATATGTATATAATTGTACAGGGATGAGTGGTCTCAGATTACTGCAGTAAATAAAACCCCCATCAGGAAGTTAATGGTTAATGTCTAAAGTTAATATATTAATTATTGACTAATATGCATATTATCCTAAACTGTAACAGAAACTTCACAACTCCAAACAGAAAGACTTTAAAATATTTATTAATTCTCAAAAGACTTCTAGGGGATGGTCAAAATGGGATAGAGGATTGTTGCTTTTAAGTCCTAGTATACCTGTTTGACTCTGTCAATATATTACTTTCGTAAGGATGCAAATGGATGAATGAATGAGAGTGATAAGATCAGAGAGACAGGTAGGTAGATAGGTAGGTAGGTAGGTAGGTAGGTAGGTAAATACATAGACAGACAGACAGGAGAGTGGGGCTGTCAAAGTTAAGAGGAGACAAGGTTCAGACTTACTCTATTAGTTTACAATCACTTTGAATTGAGAAACTACTTATCCATAACTCACTGCCACTGATGGCCATTGAAAAACATGGTAAAGTAAGACCCAGTGGACCATTATATTCACTAAAAGGAAACCATTTAAAGAGCTTTCTTGAGGAAAGGTCTTTGGATTAAAAGGATCAATCCTTACCTCCTCCTATAATGGTCTTTAAAGGGCAGGCATTTCTTATTCATATTTTAATATCTGTGTCATGGTTGTTTTATTTAACATTAAGAACGAACTGATGAGCAATGTGCAAAAAGAAGTTTCAGTTTATATATTTGAATTAAGTTCTACTTCTTACATCATTTTGGACATGAATAATTCCCTATACTCATGACGTGACAGCAGATTTAGCTGGAATTGCTTGCTAAGACAGTTATAAATACCACCCATCAGCACCAACCATAAATGCCAAGGACACTCAAACAGATTGATGAGGCCATCAGTGTTAATCTATCAGGGATTCTAAAAATAAGTCTATTAACACTGTCAGCATCTATTTTTTCACTCTCATTACAACAAAATCACAAATGATAAAGAATTCTACAATGAGACTAGCATTTCAAGATTATGCTATTTAATTACTTTATAAAATTATGCAATTACTATATAATGATAATCACAAAGCACCTTAGTATATCATTGTTAATTGCTATGGAAAATGATTTCCATACTTTTGCAGATTAGATCACAGTACCCTTGGAATAGTGATTTGAATTCCTATTCAGGAGAAAAACTGGAATATTAACTAAACACTGTATTCAAATAAATCTTAGGGTAAACATTTTTTCCTTCAAAAGTTCCAAATACATTTGTTAAGAACAAATGGCATTGAAGAATGTAGACTTTAATCAGCACAACCTCTTGCCTATGGGAGAAGAGCTATATTATTTAATATTTCCAAACCTTAGATTTTTCTTTGTGAGATGAGGATAATATCTATTTAATAATTAACTGAATTGAATGAAACATTTTTATATAAAATATGTACTGCATACAGTGCCTAGACCTTGTAGCAAGACAAAATGTATTAATAATTTTTAACTAAAGGGTCTTTTAAGGTAAAAACCATTTCACCCTCTATAAAGTTAAATATGAAGTAACCACAGTTCATCTGTTGATATGAAGTAACCACAGGTCATCTAACCCACAGAGAAGTTGATATCACTTTGTAATTAATGTAAAATATATCAAGAGTTTTAGATAGAAACCAAAAAGGTGAGATACTATTTCTTCGTATATGCAAGTAGATAACCACAGAAAGCAGGAAATTTGAAAACACTGGGGCCATATGAGGATTTGGCCCCAATTTGTGAGACTTAAAATAGAAGAAATTATGTGCAGAGAAAACACAGACACAAAAACTATATGTGAGTTGTATGTACAATATGTATTTTGAATGTATGGGGATCTTTTTTTGAAATTTGTACTGCACCCAAAGTTGTTTCTTAAATATTAATGAAACTTCCATTTCCAACAAAGCCAGTAAGTTTCATTTTTATTGCATAATTTAATTTGAATAAATAAAATGCATTTAAAATGAGGAAAGAGATCAATTCTTATATTTCAATGTTCTGCCCACATCATTTTCTATCCCAAGAGCAGAAATAAATTTGATTTCAATTGGACCATATAAACATTAAAAGCTTTTGGAATTCAAGACATACCATCAAGCAAGTGAAAATATATACCACAATCAGAATATTTTGCAAATGATATAACTGAAAGGGACTTGTAACCAGAATATATAAATAACTCCCACAACTCACTACTAAGAAGGCAAATGACTTAAATTTAAAATAGGTAAAATAAAGATGTACAAATGTGCAGTGAAGACACACAAGATAAACTGAAAGTATTAGTTATTAGCAAAATAAAAATTAAAACAATGAGGTGCTATTTTACTAGACAACTACAATAAAAAAGACACAATAGCAAGTGTTGGCAAGGGTATGGGAAAATGTGGAGAAATTAGAACATCATATATTGCTGGTGGAAATGTGAACTAGTACAGTCATTTCATTTTTTTTTTCCCCTCAGACTTGATTCAGCAATTCAAGGCTTTTGGTGACGCTATATAAATTTCAATATATTTGTTCAAAAAAGCAGACACACAGATCAATGGAATAGAACCAAGAGCCCAGGAATAAACCAACCCCTGTACGGACAGTCAATATATACCAAAAGCACTAACATACATTAGAGCAAGAAAAGTCTCTTCAGTACATGGTGTTGGGAAAACTGAATAGCCACGTGTAAAAGAACGAAGCCAGGACAAGTCATGCCATGCCCAAAAACCAACTCAAAATGGATAAAAGACTTGACTCTAAGACTGAAACTTTGCCCCCATATTTCTCTCTGCCATCCAGGACTCTGGTGACATCGATGTTATTTCTTTTAAGTTGTCCCAGAGGGCTCTGACACTATTTTCATTTATTTTCTCTGCATTGTTCTATGTGTGTGTCCTCCAACTCGGTGGTTTCAAGCTCGTTCATTCTCTCCATTGCTCCTATCTGCCTACTATTGAGGACCTTGATTGTACTTTTTAAATCTGCGATCATGTTTCTTAGCCCCTTTATTTCTGATTGTAGCTGCCTCATCTTTTCCTTATCTTTGTTGTGCTGCTGTTTTATATCCTCCACTGTTTATTTTTTTAGTCCATAAGCATTGTCAGAACTGTGTGGTGGGAGCCAGAGTGAACACCCTCTGGGCCAGCTCCTTGGATCTTAGTGTCTCTTACAGCATTGTGTTCACTTCCACTGTATTTTTAAGCATGAGGTGCAGTGCTGGGCACAGATGATAACTGATATGGGGTCACAGGTTAGGGAATACTCTTTTCTTCCAGCAGAATCTTATTCTGGGGTATTTGCTCCTATTTTGGGGTAGGTGCTTGAGCTCTACTTTGTTCAAGCATTTTACTGCTTGGGTTTTAGCCCTGGGGTTGGGAGTGGCAGTTTTCCTGCAACTCTCACACTGCCCTTGGAGTAGTAGCCTTGTCTGTAGGAAGCCCAGTTGCTCTGACCAGATTCACGCTACAGTTCTTCTATATTAAGAGTGTCAGGTGCAAGCTAGTAGCCCTCGCTCTGTTCCCTCACCCCTGCAGCCCTCCAACAGTGTGTCCTCTGTTTTGGCTACCTGCTAACACACACCCGGACCCCGGATCTGGGAAGTGCACAGCAGCTGCTCCTCCTTGTGTGGGCTGCGCTGCCCTATCCTCACTCTAAACAAATTGAATTTAAAGTATTTCCTACCTCTTCTGGCAGACTGGTGCTCCCAGTGCAGACGTCCGCTTCTCCCCAGAGAGGATGGCTTCTTTTTACAGCAATTTAGTTGCATCTCGAGGGTGCAAACCCACCATCTTCACTCTGCTGCCATCTTGCCTGACCAGTGTGATGTGAGAGTCAGGGCTCAACTACAGTGAGGTGTTCTCATGGTGTTGCTAAGGATCTTGAGTAGAAAAGGAGGACAAAGACAGAGAGTTCAGGTTGAGAATATCGTTGGGAATAAAAGGCCGTTCCAGGTTTATATGTAATTTCTCCTATCATAGAAGTTATTATAAGTGAGCCTGCTCACACTCTCAAGTTCCTCAGACCCTAACAATGTACTTAATTACCTCTTAATTATCTGAGCTGGCAAACACCTTGGTGGATCGTAGTTTCATGCATTGAAATGAGCTATTTGTTAACTAGAATAGATTTGGGGTGGAGGCTGGGCTAGAACGCGATGCATCAGAGTTTGGTATGTGCATCTTGTGGTGTCTAATAGACACTCAAGAAACTGTCCCTTAGCTGCTGGGATAAGTCTCAGTTTGTCATTATTTGACTAGTTATTCTAGAAGCGTGTTACTAGCATCATCTAGCTTGATTCAAACTTGTCTTTATCCCCCCAATACTATCACCAAGCCCATTACTTCCACATCAAAGTGAGGCATGCAGTGCGTGGAGCATTCGGAATGTGGTAGATAAATTTGATTCTGAAATCACCAGAGAGCATCTGGTTAAACCAGGACAAACAGACCCAAAGAAATAATGCAGAGCAGTTTGGTTTTTTCCCTAGTGCAAATCATTTAAAAATCCTTGGGTACAAACTCAGCTCTATCACAAAAACAGCACTAAAGTTAGAAAAGGGGGGAGGGGTGCCCACCACTGGTCAGGAGTTCAGATCTAATCCTCTGGAACTTGAATTTATAAATATTTTTGTCTTTCAGAGCTCCAGTCTGGGAAGTTTGCTTCTTTCCTTCCCAAACTATACCCATTTCATCCTGCTGAGGTCAGATGCAAGGTCATCCAGCTCTCCACAGCCAACTCCTCCTCAAACCCCAACCCCCCTACACACACACTCACACTCATAACCACCCAGAGATGCAACAGAGGAGCTTGTCCACTTAAAGATGGTGCCCGGCAATGTCACTGTCTCCTCCACCTTCAATCACAGTAACTATCTTTGATAAATTGTTGGGTGTTGGGGCTGAGTTCCAAAGCAAGTTTTACCTTATTTAGATTTTTATTCTTGTTCTTAGACTTACTTGGTTCTTTAAAATTTTGCTTCTTTAAATATAGGTATACATAGTATCATGGGAAACAAGAAGTATTGGTTTAAACAAACAAGTTCTGGTCAGCTGTTATCTATGCCATCACAGTGAATGATAAACATCCATTTTTGTAGCTTGTTACCATGTTCAGGTTCTTTTCATATGTGTTTTTCAAATTGATCTTTTCACCAGCTCTATGTCAACAGGGTAAAATTTGTATTCCTTTTAAAAGTTTAATATGTTTATTGAGGTGTCATATAAAATGTTGATTTGCAACATTATGTGATGTAAGGGTACAGGGTCACACTTCATCAGATGTATGTTACCACACCCGCCACCAAAATACCCATAATCCTCCACAGGAAAGAAATTCTTATCTTCATTATTTTAAGAGAGGACACTGGGCTCAGGAGAAGTGAATTCTCCAATCAGAGGTGACATCTGCAGGAGCATGCTGCTCCCCATATTGTACACATTAACAACCTATTGCAGCTCTTCAGGGGAATGTCCAAATTCTCATGATTTTATTTTCTGACATTTTGTACTTGCATATTTTCAAACAAATAGGGAAGTTACAATGCATGCCTTTCCAAAGATAAACAGCTGGGACTACATCAAATTAAAGAGCTTCTGCACAGCAAAAGAGACAATAACAAAAACAAAGAGAAACCCCACCGACTGGGAGAACATTTTTGCACACAACACTAATGATAAAGGATTGATCACAAAAATCTGCAAAGAGCTGATGAGACTCAACAACAACAAAGAAAATAATCCAGTCAAAAAATGGGCAGAAGAGCTAAAAAGAAACTTCTCTGAAGAGGAAATGCAAATGGCCAACAGGCATATGAAAAAATGTTCAACATCACTTGTCATCAGGGAAATGCAAATCAAAACTACCATGAGATACCATCTTACACCAGTGAGAATGGCACATATTAAAAAAACTAGCAACAGCAAATGTTGGCGAGGGTGTGGAGAAAAAGGAACTCTCCTGCACTGCTGGTGGGAGTGCAAACTGGTCCAACCACTGTGGAGAGCTGTGTGGAGATTTCTGGACCTACTAAACAGAGCTTCCATAGGATCCAGCAATTCCACTCCTAGGTATTTACCCAAAGGTCACAGAAACATCCATTCCAAAGAACACCTGCACCCCTATGTTTATAGCAGCACTGTTTACAATAGCTAAGCTTTGGAAACAGCCCAAATGCCCAAAAATAGATGACTGGATCAAGAAGGTGTGGTACATATATACCATGGAATATTACTCAGCATTCAAAAAAGATAAACACATGCAATTTGCAGCAACATGGATGGCGCTGGAAGGGATCATGCTCAGCGAAATAAGCCAAAAAGAAAAAGAAAAACACCGGATGGTCTCACTCATAGCAGGAATCTAGAAAACTTAAATAAGGGACCAGGAAAAAGAATAACTATAAGAAAATATCAAAATCAACAAACAACTATGAACCAGAGACACTCTATGGGGGGATGGGAGGCAGGGAAAGGAGGGATTGGAGTCAAAATAAGGGGGTTGTAATTGTAAGGGGAATATAAAAATAAAAATTTAAATTAAAAAAATTAAATTAAAAAACAATGTATGCCTTTCAATGACTAAGCAATTCTTAAAATTTTCCATATGTATTTATTTCTATATTTGCATACACAATCATACATAATACCTATGAGCTACAAACTTTATAACATCCTCACTAAATAGTCTCCCAAGAACAAATAGTGGTTCTTATGAAATCCCAGTGTGGTTATCAAAATCAGGACAAAAATTCATATAAAATTAACAATTGCCCCAATAAAGTTCTTCATGGATATTTTTCCCATTCCAGAACACAACCCAAGATGACACATTGTATCCAAGAACATTGTTTCCTTTAATTTATAACAGTTCCTCAACCTTTCTGTCACAACTTTGACATTTTTGAAAGAGAACTTTTATTTCCAATGTTGTTCAACTTGTATGTTTGGTATTTCAGGACATGCATTGTTGACAGGCATATTATACAAATGATGCTGTGTCCTTCTCAATATATGACATCTGGAGGTCTATTGTGTAAGTTTGTTCTATTATGGTGGTGTTAGCTTTGATCATTTGGTTAAAGTGATATGGATTCCCTTATCAGAAAGCTTCAGTAACTCTAAAGTTACTTTTTTCTTTTTATAACAAAAACAATATTTAAGAGGTACTCTGTCACTGTGTAATTACTCCATCCCTTATCCGATGGTCACCTAATAATTTTAATGTCAAATAATGAATCTTGCTTAAATTATTATCTTTACAAAATGAGTTTTAGTTCTCTCATTCTGTCCACATTTACTAGCATTTTATTTGGAATACATATTCCTTTCTATAAGAAAGAGTTTTTCCTTATCTCTCATTAATTTATACACTCATTTATTACCAAAATGGCCTCGTGAATCCTTCTTACTGCTATTTTCAATGCTCAAATAGTCTAGATTTGACCAAAAGGAACATCTTGAAATTGACTTTGGAGTTCTTTTAACATGTATCCATTAGTTTTTAACACTTCCGTACTTTCTGATATATGGAAGATTTCGTATTAATCTTTTGCTTTCTCCTTTAGACTCAGTCATTTCTCCAAGAACTCTTTATTAAATTTAAAGGTAAATATGTGTATATATTTATATATATAAAGCAAGATGAGTACTTTGTGTTTAAAGTTTTCGGAGTTCCACTTTAACAAAGAGTCTGTGCTGGCAGACCTCTCTCCTGACAAAGGGCAGAATGCTACCCAAGAATGCTTGTAGTGGGGCATGCAACTCTCCCATCGGACCCCCCCCCCCAGTCTAAAGAAAAAAGGAGCATGGACATTTAAATGGAGGATTCCCCGTAACAATTTCTAGTCAGTTCTTGGTGATGCAAGTGTGATGGTATAAAGGGAGTGCTCCCCTATCCCTTCTCTCAGAGTAGAAACTGGGGATCAGAAAGAATGTGTCTGGACCAAGCACCACGGCCTCTGATGACTGAAGACAACCCCTGTCATAGGATGGATGTCTCCTAGTGTGACAGGCTCAGGAGTGCAGTGTTCCTGACGCAATTAATTCCACACTCATAGTCAACATCATTGAGAAGTGTGTCGTCCTCATTGGTAACAAGATTATTTACAGAGCATAAGTGTTCCTCCAAATAAAATGTGTTCCTTGTAAGTAGAGCAATAGGGATCCAGTCTCATGTCTGCAGTGAAGAGATTAGATGTAATTTGAAATCCCTGTTTCCTTCCCCAGGTGAGGTTACAGCATCAAATACGTTACACTTTGGAGCTGCCACATCCCGTCAGGAGAAAGCTTCCATTCACATCTCAGTTGACAACTGAGGACTTAATTCTATAAGATCTCAAAGGAGATATGCCTGATGTTTTCTTCTGGTAAAACGTAGAGCTATACTTCAGGAAGGTGAGAGGACTGAAAATGAAGAGGGGCTGAAGGGCTGCAGGAGGAACAGGAGACTAAGTTAGGAGATCTGGAATCCTATATGGGACAACCACAAGGACCAGAAACACTGAGGCCTTATTCCCCATCTTGCCTCTAGTCTCTGAAAAAGTTCAAACAAGTTCTTGAACCTCCTCCTATCTCACTATGCTTTTGGTCTGAATGGGACTGCCCAGAGCTGGCCTGTGTCGGGATGGGGGGTGGGTATTAGTCCTTTCTATACAGTGCTAGGTAGACACACTGCTGGGCAGCAGCTGGCAGAGAACCACAGACTTGGCTGAAGCTTCTGCAAGCACAAGAGACTATTGGAAGAGTTACCTCCAGTTGTTTACCCACAATGGATCTTACTGCAGGGGTCCTGCTCTGCCCAAATTGCATGTGCTTCAATCAAAACACGTGTTCTATCACATGTTCCTCTTCGATGTGGAACTGTAGAATCAGCTGTGGGCAGCTGTTTAGACTTCTCCACTTATATTCTCTCCATTCCATGTCCCTTTCTTTTTTAGCCTCATGAATGGATTTGTTGGACCATGCCCTGTAGCAGAACTGGGGGGCATAGTGTGGAATTGATCAGAAGAAGATAAGGAGATCATGGTTGCAGGGACTCAATGTCCCCTCATCTGTGTACTTCATGCCAAACTCTTCACTGAGATCCAGTCCTGCCCGTGGAATTCCTACCTACACAGTTTCTTCCAGATACTCAGCACAAGCCAAGTGGAACTTATTACCTGATTCCTAAGTCTTCTCCGTCTCCAAGTGTCCAGGCTTAAGAAAACTCAGAAGTATCCTACCTCCTTACTCATGTCTAATGGCCCATTGAATCTCCTTCATATCCCTGGAGTTTCTTCTCCTCTCCTTGTCTTCCCTGATCCTGCCTTCACCATCCTCAACCCAGCCTGCCTATTTGGACCGAGCCCATGTAAATAAATGATCATGCTAAATAGAGAAGAAACACAGAAAGGTGGGCAGGTAGGTAGGTAAATATCAATCCAGCAGTCAGACTGTCTCTCCCCTCTAAAATTTGTCCACACCTTCTCACAGTTCTGCCAGTTTGGATGTGATCTTCTGCACTAATCTCTGTGACTTACACACTGACACATGTTGGTCCTAGGTCCTAACTCCTGGTTTTCTCTCGTTTTGATCACTGATTTGCAGAGTGTTCTACAAAGACAAATCAGGAACAGCCCTAATTCTAACCAAATTGAACTACGACCTTTTACTTTGCAAACTCACTAAGTTCTCAAGTACCTCTTTGCTTTCATATCTGCCACAGTGCCTTGAAAGAACATTCACTTTGCCTTTGTCTTTACTCTTTAAGACCAATTTAAATACCACTACCTTGTGAAAATCCAGCTGTCTGCCTTCTCTACATTTCATCTCTCCCAGCTCCAAGTCATTCGCTAGGCGCCTTATGAGATGCCGCCTTCAGGGAAGGGCAAAGTGTGTCATTCATCTCTACCTTCAGCATCTGGCATTTAGGTGCTCAGTGATTATTATTTTTAATAAGTTTGAGTTCAGGAGGCGGGGGCATCTGCTAATTCGACATGATGATAAAGGAAAAAATAATATTCACAGATCAACACACACTCATAATATTTCAACCCATAAGACCAAAATATAATTATATTTTAAATGTTTCTAATCATCCTCTGAGCAGCACAAAAATAGGTTATTACCTTACCCTGTAACTCATAAATACAATCTTTCCACCTGAAAAATCCCTTTGATTGGCTAAAAATTAGTTTATTTAAAGTGAAGGCAGAAAAGCAATTTCTGGAGGAAAGCATTGGCAAGTTTACTTGTTTTTGCTTAATCCAGACCTTTTTTCCCCTCTGGAAGACATAACAAAAAGAATGAAGATTTTCTGCATGAGCCCCTGACATCACATTTAATTTCCTGAGTCACTTTGGTGTAGACAGGACACACTGAAATGCCCTTGAAAAACCACTTCAGATTCTTTGATATGAAAGAAGTTATTACACCAGTAAATTATTTATCCACATCACTGCAGTTCAGGTTTTGAGAATGTGTATCCCAGAAATGTAACAATTATGCTTATCTCCATAGCCATTTTTCCCAAGTTAAGCCACATGACAAGACCTGTTGGTGATTGTCACACTCACGCCAGGGCTGCAGCCCAGGGATACAGCCATCAGACAAAACAGGTACAAGTCATGCTCAGAAGGCTGCTATAATATCACACAACTCCTTCCCGAGCTTTGCTCAGAAGCTGAGGTTCCTAGGATATTAAGGTCATAAATCTAATCCCAAAATGCAGATCCAGAATATCCCCTCTTCAACTGGCAAGTGTGGTGGGGTGTTCGCCTCATTACACAGCCTTCGCTCTCACATAAATTCAGGACATACATGCCATTTGGAGACACAGCCAAGGATAGGCTCTTACTTCTAAGTGACCTCCTTGACTGGCTCCTTGTGTGGACATGTGATCAGTAACTTACTTTTTCAGCTGGGAGTAATACTAAGAATGATGAGGTGGGTGCCATTATATCCACAAAATTACAAATTCGGTGAGGTGAAATAACTGGAAAGATTTACACTTCAATTTATTTAGTCATTGCACAATTGATGGGCATTCAGTTTGTGTCTAACTTGAAGCTGGTTTTTAAAAAATGCCGCATGAACATGCTTGAATACATGTAATCTCTTGTATACTTATTCCTAAGGAATAGAATCCCAGAACTGAAATTGGTGTTGCCAGGCAGAAGAGTGCATGTACCTCTCATTTTATTTGGTGTTCCTAGTGCCGTGTAATAAGTCTATAATACTTGATATTTTTCTCAGTAATATATGATATTTTCTTTGCATCTCAGCCAATACCAAGTGATAGAATTAATTTTTCCACACCATTTTAATTTGCATTTCTGTAACTGCCAGTGAATTTGAGTTATCTTTTCCTGGGGTATTGGGACATTTGAATTTGCAAGTTATTTATTTTCCCTTTGTCCATTTTCCTATTCCTTGCTTGTCTTTCTCTATTTAAAAAAAATTCATTTTCTTTATCATTTATATAATGACTTTGTTTTGCTATACTAAAGTTTTAAATCTTACTTATTGAGTGGTTGATTTTTAATTATGTTTTTGAGGTAACCATTCAGAGCACTGTATATGTTCTAGAGGTTATAGGTTTACACCTCTACAAATGTGAGGTACCACATCACATCCACCACCAAAGTACCACTAGTTCCCCATCACAGTCCATTGAGGCCCCTTGTTTTAAGTCTAAACCAACAAGCAACTAGTCATCATTTCTGGGTTAGCAGTGTGAGCTTGGAAGCATATTTCATCCCTAGATTTTACATTTTTATATTTGCCCACCTTCCCCCCACTTTTTTTTTCTCTTTTTTTTTATTTTCTTATTATGTAACTTTTTTTTATATAAATTTTATTGTTATATTCCCCATACAATTGCAGCCCCCCCATTCTGGCCCCAATCCCTCCCCTCCCGCCCCCGCCCCCCTAAAAGTGTCTCTGGTTCATAGTTTTTTGTTGATTTTGATTTTCACTTTCTTATAGTTATTCATTTTCCTGGTCCCTTATTTAAGTTTTCTAGATTCCTGCTATGAGTGAGACCATCCGGTATTTTTCTTTTTCTTTTTGGCTTATTTCGCTGAGCATGATCCCTTCCAGCGCCATCCATGTTGCTGCAAATGGCATGTGTTTATCTTTTTTGAATGCTGAGTAATATTCCATGGTATATATGCACCACATCTTCTTGATCCAGTCATCTATTTTTGGGCATTTGGGCTGTTTCCAAAGCTTAGCTATTGTAAACAGTGCTGCTATAAACATAGGGGTGCAGGTGTTCTTTGGAATTGATGTTTCTGTGTCCTTTGGGTAAATACCTAGGAGTGGAATTGCTGGATCATATGGAAGCTCTATGTTTAGTAGGTCCAGAAATCTCCACACAGCTCTCCATAGTGGTTGGACCAGTTTGCACTCCCACCAACAGTGCAGAAGAGTTCCTTTTTCTCCACACCCTCGCCAGCATTTGTTGTTGCTAGTTTTTTTAATATGTGCCATTCTCACTGGTGTAAGATGGTATCTCATGGTAGTTTTGATTTGCATTTCCCTGATGGCAAGTGATGTTGAACATTTTTTCATATGCCTGTTGGCCATTTGCATTTCCTCTTCAGAGAAGTTTCTTTTTAGCTCTTCTGCCCATTTTTTGACTGGATTATTTTCTTTGTTGTTGTTGAGTCTCATCAGCTCTTTGCAGATTTTTGTGATCAGTCCTTTATCATTAGTGTTGGGTGCAAAAATGTTCTCCCAGTTGGTGGGGTTTCTCTTTGTTTTTGTTATTGTCTCTTTTGCTGTGCAGAAGCTCTTTAATTTGATGTAGTCCCAGCTGTTTATCTTTGCCTTCACTCTCACTGCTTCGGGTGATGTGTCTGTAAAGATGTCTTTGATGTGCAAATCCCGTAGTGTTTCGCCTATATTTCCTTCTATGTATTTTATGGTTTCAGGTCTTATGTCTAGTTCTTTAATCCATTTTGAGTTGATATTTGTGTATGGTGTGAGGTAGTGGTCAAGCTTCATTCTTTTGCATGTAGCGACTCAGTTTTCCCAGCACCATTTATTGAACAAACTTTCTTTGCTCCAATGCATAGTCTTTGCTCCTTTGTCAAAGATTAGTTGACCATAAATCTGTGGGTTTATTTCTGGATTTTCTATTCGATTCCATTGGTCTGTATGTCTGTTCTTGTTCCAATACCATGCAGTTTTGATGATTATGGCTTTGTAGTATAGTTTGAAGTCTGGGAGTGTAATGCCTCCATTCCCTTCTTTTTTTTTCAGGAGAGCTTTGGCTATTCGGGGTTTTTTATGATTCCATATGAATTTCATCAATAATTGTTCTATTTCTTTGAAGAATGACATTGAAATTTTGATTGGAATAGCATTGAATCTGTATATTGCTTTTGGAAGGATGGCCATTTTAATAATGTTTATTCTTCCAATCCACGAGCAGGGGATGTCTCTCCATTTCTTTGTGTCTTCTTCTATTTCTTTTAACAGTGTTTTATAGTTTTCTTTGTATAGGTCCTTTACCTCTTTTGTTAGATTTATTCCCAAATATTTGATTTTTTTTGTTTCAATAACAAAAGGGATGGTTTTTTTGATTTCTTCTTCTTCAGATTTATTGTTTGTGTATAGGAAGGCTACTGACTTTTGCATGTTGATTTTGTATCCTGCCACTTTACTGAACTGATTGATGAGTTGAATTAGCTTTTCTGTGGAGTTTTTGGGGTTCTCTATGTATAATATCATATCGTCTGCAAAGAGTGATAGTTTGACTTCTTCTTTTCCTATTTGGACTCCTTGGATGTCTTTCTCTTGTCTTATTGCCCTGGCAAGGACTTCCAGTATTATATTGAAAAGCAGTGGTGAGAGTGGACATCCTTGTCTTGTTCCAGATCTTAATGGAATTGCTTTCAGCTTTTCACCATTGAGAATGATACTGGCTGTTGGCTTGTCATAGATGGCCTTTATGATGTTGAGGTATGTTCCTTGTATCCCAAGAATTTCAAGGGCTTTTATCATGAATGGGTGTTGCACTTTGTCGAAAGCTTTCTCAGCATCTATTGATATTATCATATGGTTTTTATATTTCTTTTTGTTGATGTGTTGGATAACGTTGATTGATTTTCGGATGTTAAACCATCCTTGTGCCCCTGGAATGAATCCTACTTGGTCGTGGTGAATTATCTTATGGATACATTGTTGGATTCTGATGGCTAAAATTTTATTGAGGATTTTTGCATCAGTGTTCATTAGGGAGATTGGCCTGTAGTTTTCCTTTTTTGTGTTGTCCTTGTTCGGTTTTGGTATTAGTGTAATGTTGGCTTCATAGAACGTGTTTGGTATTGTCCCTTCCTTCTCAATTTTTTGGAAGAGTTTGTGAAGGATAGGCACTAATTCATCTCTGAATGTTTGGTAGAATTCATTTGTAAATCCATCAGGTCCTGGGCTTTTGTTTTTGGACCTTCCCCCCTCTTTAAATTACATTACTTTCGTCACCTATTATCTCAAATTAGATATAATTTGATAGTCTTTATTCGGTCCCGTTATGTTTTTTTTATAACAATTCAATATTGATTTGATAAGTATACACATAAGTACCAATGGTGCTGTTAATTTGAATACAAAACAATTGAGATAAAAAATAAAGGCCCTTGGACCTTTATTTAGGATATTGCACTTGGTTCTCAAATAAGAATGAGCCAAGGAGCATTATTTTTTAAGAAAAAACCTTTAATATGAAAGCAGAGAATAAAGCCAACGAAGAAAGGGAACTTAGAAGAGCCCAAGACAATACCAAGCCTAGAAGAAAATTGAGGGGAAGTAGAACATTTTCAGAGAAATATTATACTAAATATTATACAAAAGCAGGACTCTGGTGAAAGAAAGAGGGAGACAGGGAGGAGGGGAAGGGAGGGGAGAGGTGGAAAGGCCAAAGGGCGAAGGCGAGGGGAGGGCGGGCAGGAGAGGGCCGCTGTTGTTGGAGGTCTTCCTGCTGCCTGTTGGAGGGTCCCCCATCTAAGAGTAGGTCCTGTCCCCTTCACAGTTGCTTACAGCCCCAAGTTTCCTCAGTCAACCTCATTCTCTCAGTCAACCTCATTCTCTAAACTCATTCTCTAAACTCATTCTCTAAACTCATTCTCTAAACTCGATCCCTGTATTCCAAGGCGGGAAAACAATGACTCATACTGGAAGCAGAGTAACACTGAAAAATCAAAAAGAGCAATAAAACACCTTATTTCAAAATATGAAGCAAGGTGTCAGGAAAAATCACTTAAAACTAACTTAGCATGAATGAGAGTCCTGGTAATCAGTTGGCAGCAGGTGGGCGTGGGACGGGAGCCACCATCTTCTATGTTTTCTGAGTAATCTATCTGAATCTTGTTTTGTGGTCAGGTAAACATTAAATAGTGGCAGATTAAACTATAATCTACATTTTAGCTCTCCCAATTAACTGAAAAATCTCTTCAAAGTGCCTATGAAACAAATCAATAATCTTTATATTAGTTTTTCTCCAGAAATAATTCTTCATGGAATTTTTTACAGTAAATAAGATGACAAAGTGCATATTGTAAAATCTACTTAGGAGAAATGCTTGGGTTTTTTTTTTTTTTAATCAAGTAAACGGCGAAGGATAAAACATTATTATATTCATCTTCAAATATAGAGATTTTATAAGTTCTCAAGTATTAACTATAATATTTGCAATATGAAATCTTAGTCCTTTTCATTATCAAACTCATATAATTTCTCTAAAAATTATTTTCCAAAGCTGAATTTAATAAATGGCTTTTTACATTTATTTTTCTGAGAGCAATAATAAACTATAACAGAGAAAAAGTCTTCACATAATCAGAACAAAATATTTTCTTTTTACTCTTTGTCCTTGTTTAAGTGACTTAATATAATGGCAGAATTTTTTGTTGGTCCCTTTGTATTTTCCTGCTGTCTGTGAATACAGTTTTACTTATTTTCCCATTTTTATGCCTCTTATTTTTTTGTATTGCTTCATTGCCTCTTGGGTTTAAGTCTACAATCTTGAATTGAATTCTTTTTGCTGTTTGGCTCCTCTATTCCTTTCATCTCCCTTCTGTTTCTGCTTTTTGCATCAATTCCATACATTTTAGCATTCTATCTTTTCAATACATTTTATCTATATAACTATAATTTTATTGGTCCCTTTAGGGACTAAAATACATTCTAAGTGTATATACCACAGTCTGTCTTGAAATTAATGTTACTCTATTTCTAGAGTAAAATACTCTGTATTTTCTATTACATTCCATTTATAATGTAAAAAACTTACAACAGTATAATATCCTTTACCATCTTCCTTAGAATTACTCATAGTGCAACAGGGTGGTCCCCAGGAAAGGGGGAGGTTCCCTGGGGACCACCCTGTTGCAATAGTAGATATTTTCACATTATCATATAGTATAAACCTATCAATGGTTAATTGTGCTTTAAATAAATTGAAGAGATTCATTTATTTTCACTCACATGCTTACTATTTGGGGTGCTGTTCAAACAATAGATACCATTTTTCTTCAGCCTGACAAATTTCCCTTAGCTTTTTCTTATAGTGCAGGTTTTTTGGTGACAAATTCTCCCAGCTGTATTTATCTGCAAATGCCTTTATCTCATCTCCATTTCTTGAAGGATGTTTAGCTTGATACAGAATTACAGGTTGACTGAGTGTTTGTTTTGTGTGGGTCGTTTAGCACTTTGAAGGTGTCTTTTCCTTGTCTTCTAACTTACATTGTTTGTGAAGAGAAGTCACTCATCATTCTCTTTGCTGCTGTCCCTTATCTAATACATCCCGTTTTCCTCCAACTGTCTGGAGGATTTTCCTTTGGTTAGCGGCAGGGTGAATATGAGGTGCCTGCTTGTGATTTTCTTGGTATTTATCCTGCCTGGGCTTTGCTAACCATCCTGGATTTGTAGATTGATGTTTTTTCATTAAATTGGAGAAGTATTAGGGCGTTATTTGTTCAAGATTTTTTTCTTTCCAGTCTTTACCACCTGTCCTCCCAATACTTTGGCTACATATATATTAGAACCCCTGATATTTTCCTGCTAATGTGAAAAATGTTTTTTTACTCTTTTTTTGGTATACTTCCAATTTAAACATTCTATAAACCTAATGCTTTTTTCCTGCACTGTTATTTCTGCTCTTTAACTTGATCGATATATTTTTTCATTCCAGAGGGTCAGTTCTATCATTTCTAATAGGTTACTTTTGATTTTTACTTCCTATCAATTTTGGACATATTTTTAATAGTCTAATGCTTTGTGATATTAGCTATGCCATTCATAGGGTTTTTTTTTTTGTTTATATGTATATATACATGTTTATTATTTGTGGGTCACATTTTCTGTCTCTGTTTACATCTCAGAATTTTTACATTATAGCAGACACTGGACTTAAATCTATGCAGTTTGAGACTATTAAGTTTGGGAGGTTTTCATTAGTTTAGTTGCTTTCTTTTGTTACGCTTTGTCTTCTACCAAAGAACACAAACATTTTTTATTTTGGCAGCTAAGGTAATGAGATGGCCATTCATATTGCTTTTATCACATATTGGTTTGTGTATCAGTCAGCTATGGCTGCTATAACAAAGTACCACAGACCGGTTGACTTAAACAAGAGAAAATAATTTTCTCATAGTTGTGTAGGTGGGAAAGTTCAAGTTCAAATTACAAGCAGGGATGATGTCTGAAGAGAATTTCCTGTGAGTCTTTCTTATCCACTTACATACAATCCCAAATCAAAACCAGCTTTTTCATCCTAAGTTTTTTTATTGCTTTGATAAACTATTTCATTTAAGAAAACAGCAACTACTTCTAAGTCACATGAACGTTAGTTGAGTATATAGTAATGATTTTGTTCTCAATCACCAGACATTTATTCTCTTAGTAAATAGTTGATTAGAATACTCTTTAAAAAGTAATAGGGTACTCCAGCAATTTCCCTATTTCTGATGTCTGAAAGAAACCTCATTCAATTGTTTTCCTATACAAAGGACTGTGTCTTGTAACCACCAATTTCCTTAACTAATAGGAAAAGCACTTACCCCGACAGCCTGCCAGAACAGAGAATTTATAGACATTAAACCAACTTATTAATTTATGTAAACAATGAAACCAAATTTATGAGGTTTATTTTCATCATTCAACATCTGACACAATGGAAAATAGTGTGGAGTTGTAAGCCTTACCCAGTTGTCTTAATAGAAATCTGCTCTGAATTCTTAAAAAATTCTAAGATAATCTTTTAAAAATGAACATTTTTAGATTACCCACAATTATATATGATTCTCAGTGGTTATCAATGATATATTTCTTTCATTATTAAAAAAAATTAGTTGTAGCATGTAGTTGTCACAAATCATTCTTTTTTGCACATGTGTACAATTAACCTACTTTTCAAACCTTTTCTTTATTGACAGTACTAAATCTCTCAAATTGAGCTCGTTGAATGTACTATATATGCGTGACACTTCCTTAAGAAAAAAAAGATACTCCACTAGAACTTGGTTAAGAAGATGGTGATTTTGCTAGGATGCGCTGAGTTTTACCAATAAGTATAGGCTTAGATGTTTATTGTATTTAAGCAATAGGAACAATGGGTCTGTCAATAAAAGAACCTTAAAGTGGGAGAAGTGTTGCTGTGCTTTCAATGCAAAAGACCATTAAGAAGACATAAAATGCTTTGAGTACCTTTAATTTCACACAATACAATTGACCTTTTTATTGCTTTATTTTTTTCTCAGGTAAGAGTTCTAAGATCACCAGAGTTCCCCTCTTCCTAATCATACCTTTATTTATTACAAAACAGGCTTTTCTTTAACAGCCTGGGGAAAAACTGCAGCTAAGTAGATAGGATGGGGGAAGGGGAGATGTGCACTGCATAGGAATGGGGGCACCATCCTAGCATCTCCCCAGGTCAACCCTTCTGCTTCTTCTCCTTGGGGGTGTTTCCCTTCCCTCTAAACTCTTGGCACTGGGTAATCCTATATGGTGGTTGCAGGACAATGGAGCTGTTCCTCAACAGATCACAGTGAAGGGAGCACCCAAAAGAAAGATCCATCTGGAGAGAGAACAGGCGTATGAAAAGGGGCAGGGGGAGAGGGGGTTGGGAGCTCACTGTCCCTCATTCTTTTTCAGTATTTGGGATCTATCAGCACAAACTGAGCTTTTCCACCGAAACACCACTCTCCATTATGCACCTGGCAGTCCAGGCAAGCTGGACAGCTTTAAGCTGGACAGGAGGGATGAATTGTAATCACCCTTCCCTTCTGTGTATCTGGCTTACAACGTGGGTTTTGTTACTTTCAGTGTCCTTCTACAGTCCAGCCCAGACAGGGCCGTGGCCAACAAAAAAAACTAATCCCTTTGGATCACCCTCCATGCCTTTCTGTTTATTTTATTAACAATTTTAGTCTCATCTCTCATTTCCTTCAGGAGTAAAAACTTATACCTACATCTGCATCCCAGGCCTGCACCCATAAAGTCCCCATTAAATGAAAGATTGAAGGAACACAGTGTCATTAGGGAAATGGATGTTTTTAGCGCGTTAGAAACAATTTCCGAACTTCATCATTTAAATATAGTTTATTTGATTCCACTGAGGATGTGACCAGATTAAGAATGGCCATATTAACCCTTTCTTTTTAAAAAACAAGGAGGAAGGACCGAATATGAGTAGGAGACTATAAAGGAGGTGGTTGGGGAAAATAAAAGAACATGCTTTAGTTGTAGGAACTGCATCTGATGGTCCTTGTGTGTTTGAGGGTGAAGCAAAAGAATTTAACACTAAATAAACTTGTACAAGTGTAACAGGGTGGTCCCAGGAAAGGGGGAGGTTCCCTGCCCCACCCAAGGGAGGGTGGAGCTGAGCAGGAAGAGGAGAAGCTGCAGAAGAGACTGAGGAAGGAAGCAGGATGGAGCCAGGAGACCTGGAGGAGGCGCATGGAGCCTAGAGACACGTGAAGAAGCTGCGCTTGTCTTTTGGTCGTGGACGGGGTGACACAGATGTGGGTGAGACCCGTGGGGAGGTGACCATGGCAGCTTTTATCTTGATGTTGATTTTGCTCTTTTCCTTCTGGGCTTGTTTGGTTGTTTCTGACTCTTTTCTGTGGGTCCCCACTGGAAGATGCTTTAGACTTGTAGCAGGCTTTGGGGCCTTGTTCTGGGCCAATCCCATTTGGATGGACTTTTACCCACGAGGGGACGGGTAACTCTGGATGCTTCATTTAGAAACTAGACTCTTTGCCTTACCTGTATTGTTTCCTAGTTTTATTAAAGATCCTTCCCATTAGTCTCATGTGTTTTGTGTTGATGCGGCGGATGGCCGAACCCATTTAGAATAGGCAGGTTTGCAGGGTTTGGGCTGACCCTCTCCCTGTCCTATAACACAAGGAACTGGGCTGATGATACAATGCTTTCCCTATACCTGGCAATGATCTGCAAATGGCATTACGAGTAGCCCAGGGATGGGATTCAGCTACTGATTCTCTAATTGCTCTTATTGATCACAGCCAATACTGCTTTCTTGCTGATGGGAAGGAGGCCACTTGGAAGGGAGTGACTTCAGGGCATAGCAGTCCCACCCTGGGAAATGCAAACTTCAGAGAGTGAACAGCCATCATCCTGGGACTTTCATTTCAGCTTCATTTCATTCAAGTTGTACCTTTCGCAAGAGGGCAGGTAGGATCTGGGCGCTCTGCTCCTTCAGGCCATCTCCTGAGACACATCCCCCACCACCCTCTTTTCCCCTTGGTACTCAGCACAGTTGCACAGTTTATGACTCCAGGACTGAGTAATAAGCAGGAAATCACCTGCTCTGGAGTTGATCTTCATGGCACCAAAATGTTCCCCAAGAAAACATTCTTAGTAAAATCTCTGACATTTGAAATCCCTTAAAGGAAAGAAGCGAGTGAAAGGTCAGGTTTGGTGTTCTGCTGCCCTTTTGAAAAAGAAAATCTAGTTTGGAATGTGATTATACCGACGTGCAAAGAGTGATGTGGAAACCTTGCCGAGAGCAGCGCTGCACAGCAGCAGCTGCCGCTGCCTGCCATGTCCTTTGGGGGCAGAACTCAACATCCACCTCCTTCTCCAGGCTTTTAGTCTCATCCTATGAACATGAGCTAAGTATTAACATTCCTATTTTACACATAACAAAATTAAAACTCAGAGGTTTGGAGTCATGTGCTCAAGATTATGGAGCAAAGATTCAAACTTATAGCATTGTGACAGCAAACGCCCCACCCGCTGCACAAACTCCAATGACAAGAACACTATCTTAAAGAGGACAGGTGGGGAAACATCCCCAGATAGGGAGGAGGTGTTGGGCTTCTGAAAGTAACCTCCTCTTGATGCCCTAAGTCCATCCAGCACGTCTCCCTGTCTGGACATTCAGCCTTGGCTTTTCCCCTGGAGGCCAGCACGCTTGAGACAGGGCTTACACACAATTGGTAGACAGTGGACTCTTTCCCACCAGTTCCCCCAGGTGTCTGGTCAAAGACAGGTAACGTGTCCTTCATGATCCAGAGCACGCGGCACAGTCCTCTTTCATAACAAGTCACACACTGTCCTTCTATTCAACTAGCTGCTTGTGTTCTAGTCACACTGACTTGATTCAAATCCTCATTCCAAAACATCCTCAATAGATTAGCTTAGACAAGTTATTTAATGTTTTCAAAGCCTCAGTTTTGTCATCCTTAAAACAGAGCTAATCTCGTGCCTATCCTTAGGACAGTTGACAAGGTTAAATGGAATAGTCCATGACCAGTACTTGGGAAGAAGGTTAAAAAAAAAAAAATGTTAGTTGCCTTTATTGTGTATCTCACAGAAGACTCTAAACACCCTGAGATCAGCAGTGTTATTCTGGTCTTCTTTGATACACTAGACAAAGCTCACCTAGAGTGGTTTGCAAAGTGCCTGATTATGTATCACTAGAGATAACATTTTTTAAAGGAAGAAGGTCGTTTTCTTCAAGGTACATGGACTCCCTGTCACATGGGATTAGTCTGTAGCATAGTCTCGTGTATATGATTAGATTATGCTTGAAATATAAAGCATATAAATTTTTAAATAAGGTTAAGTCAAAATGGGGACAAGAACAGACAGATAAACAAGCCTTGGTGTAAGTCAAGAGCAAACCGTGAGAGCAAACAAGTGTTTGATGGATAGGAATTCATCTTACAGGTGCCTGGGGACTCCAGACCTTTCTCTTGTGGCTAAGGGATTAGGAGAGCTTTCAAGGAATTTTTAACTGAGTTTTCAAAACTTTTAAATAGATAACACCACCAATTTGTTAGCGCATAGAACATAGAACTTAATGCGCTTTTGACATTGACAATGTTTCCAAACATAACGTGTGATGCATTGCATCTAGACATCTTAATCAGCTAAAATGAAATTTACTTAACATTCCTCCCCCAGGATCTTATTTCCTAATGGCTTTGGAACTAAAATTAGCTTTAATTCAATAGGTTATGTGTTTATGAATTCGCCAAAGAGAATGTGGAGAGTAGTGGGGGAAGAGAGGAGACACAGACCAACTTTATGACCTGCTGTCACATAACGTCAGGATCGAGTTTCTAATGCTAAGTCCAACTTGTTTCCACTAAAACTGATGACTTCTCCAAACTCTGTAAAAGTCAGAACTGCAGAAGGTTTATCATTATGAAGGTAAATCAGAGATGTCTAAGAATGAAATCAGGTCCCAGTGGAATCCAAATGGATTAAACAACAAGTAGACTAAGGCATGTTTGCACAGTGGCATGAGTTACTTAGAGCAAAAGACTTTCTAGTCTTTGGATCAGTCTGGACTAATTTGGCAGTGGTGCTACAGCGTCCTTGAGCTGAGCTGGTCTAGCTGCTTTATAAGACGAGTGAGTGGTCATCAATCAAATCTGTTTATGTAATTGCTTAAAAACAGCATGTCAGAGCTTATCAGAAACCTCAGTCTTCCCAAGTCTGAGACAGCCACGTTGGAAAGTACAAATAGGGAAGCTGTCATAATACTGGCTGCCCTCTTGGTCAGGACAGCTCAGCAGAGGCTGGTTCCCTGCAGTTCTGAACAGGAAAGGTGAAAATCAAAGAGTTGGATTTCATAGTTACCTACATGGATGTTCATAATAACCTGACATAAGTTTGGGTTTCAGGAATATGAGGAGTACAAGAGCTAAGGAGGAGCTTACTGTGAAAGTCAACTCTTAAAAGGGCAGCTGGGAGGTTCTGATAGGAGAGGGTGGTGGGAAGAGAGAGTCATGCTCTCCATTCTTCCCTGGTTCAGGTAGGCCAAGTTTTCCCTAGCTCAGGTAGACTATGAAAGGTAGTAAGAAGTCTGGACTTTTGGAAGCTGTCCCAGCATTGGATTACTGTTGCCCATTGTTCCAGGAACTCGGTCCATACACATGCCTCTGAGCAGTAGAAAGGGGGGATCGAATGGGATCCCAATCCAGGGAAAGAGGACTGACAGGAACTTGGCTGGACATGGTGGCTCCACTGTGGCTGCACAAGTTTCTGTTTATAACTAAGAAAGGGACCCAAGGAAAACAGCCAGCTTTAAGGACAGGGCCCTGGGTCACCCCAGGCACATAGTGACCCAGTTGGTGTCCATGGCCCATCCTTGAAATAACAAAACATGCCTCAGAGTCCAGCTGGAAGAAAAGAGGTATCATGGAGGTGAGACAAGAGGTGATAATTATGACTGGACCTTTGGACAAACCTTTGGACCTTCTTAAGATTTTTTTTAAAAAGTCTATGTATTGGAAAGGAAGACACAAAACTGTCATCATGTGCAGTGACACCGTGGTTTGTATAGAAAATCCCAAACACTCAACCAAAATCCCTGAAACCAATGCATGATTCTTGCAAGGTTACAGGATACAAGGTTCATATACAACAATCAATCCCTTCCCCACACACCAACCATGGGCAATGGGAATTTGAAATTAGGAAACACAATGCCATTTACTTCATCACTCCTCAAAAATGAAATATTTAGCTATAAACCTAATAAAACATGCACAAATCATATGAGAAGAGTAATATTTAAGGAAATGAGGAAAATGGTGAAGTTCTCATGAAAGGTCAAAGAATTAAATAGACTTCCTGTTCACAGATAAGAAAACTCAGTATTGGCAAGGTGCTGGTTTCTCCCTATTTGAACAAAGTTGGAAGGTGACGGCATCCATTTGGGGTTGAAAGACAGGAGGAGTTAGTTTATCAGGGCCATCAGGATGGACTTCACAGAGGAGAAACCATTTACACTAAAGCTCAGAGAAATAAAATCTGAAATTGGACTTTCAGAGATAAGGAAGACAGGGAATCTGGGGCTCCTCCATCTGCAAATAACTCCTACACCACAGAACCCCCAAGGCTGCCCACCTCACGTTTTACTAGGAGGAAGCTGAGACCCGAAAGGGGAATTAGCCCAAACTGCCAATGCTAGCTAGTAGCAAATCCAAACTGAAAATTCAGATAGCTGACTCCCATGCCAGAATCCATCTGCTCGCTCATCGATCGATCCTCGCTGAACATCCAGTGCCGGCTTAATGTCCTGTTGAAATATTCATCTTACACATGTCTAGTCGAGCAGAGCGGAGTTACAGCAGAACCTGGCTGCCCATAATTTCATTTGCATTTGGCGTAAACACAGATACAGGGCAGATGCTAGAGTCTGCCGGTCACTTACATCAATTCTATAAAAACTCATCACCGCTTCAGTGTTGACCTGGGGATTGAGATTAATTCCACACCCAGCTATTTCCCCAGCAAATAGGATGCGTTTGATTGCACCAGTGTACGGAGTTGCTCCTAGCAAAATCAGACACCTGGAAGGTGTGCCGTGGCATGCGTGGGTTTCAGCCGTTCAAGACAGGAAGCCTCATTGGTGTCACTAGCAACAAAGAACTGTGCCCTCGTGGAAGCGAAAAGCTCAGCAGCCAAGCCTGCGCAGTGGGGACTGAGGTTACTGGTGTTCTGAAGTTTTGATGAAAATCCAAGAGAGGAGCAGGTGCCAGCGAGGAGTCATTGTTACCAGAACAATGAAGGAAAAGCTCATTTGAAGAGGGAAGGCAGGTAAGGGCCCAGATCCAGTCACTTTAGGCATCTGAGGCCGGAAGAGGCAACAGGTCTGCTTCCCCTTCAAAGTCAGATATGAATGCAAGGCAAGAAACTGGTGCACCCACTTTTACCTCTGCTCCCTCCCCACCCTGTAGATGCTGCATCTGTGGATAGAGGTCAGTGTGCGTGATAAGTTAGAGGTGGGGGGGGGGGGGCTTGGATTTCTTCTTGCTGATCCCTCCATTCAAAAGGCCACCTGGGGTCAAACCCAGCACTGCGGTGGCAGGAAACAGAGCCTCTGGCCTCCTGGCTGCCCTGGGCTGAGGCGCTGGGTCTTTAATAAAGTGTTCTACATGTTAAGATGCGTTTGTCACAAGCCCTGCATTGGATTTTGTGCCAAATCTCAGCTAATAATAAGGTGTTCTCACTTCTGTGCTTCCTAGTGCTGCGTGTGTTGCCCTCAGGAACAGCGAGCGGAGATGGCTGTGAAGCAGGCATGAAAAGGTATCCCCAGAACCCCAGGTCACTCCAGTAGGGAGCCAAAATCGATCCAGTATTTTTCTAACACCAGAAAGACCTAGATTTAAATCCCAGATCTGCCACTTACTAGAAACATAAATTGGGGCACTTTCTTGATGTTTAAAATAAGGATCAAAAGAAAAACTAGGTCACAGGTTGTCTCAGTGGAAGTGAATCTGGCTGGTAGCCTGTAAAGGGATGTTAATGCTAATGCCACAGGAAGAACGCCGACTTCACGGCCAGAGAGGAATTGTTTCAAGTACAAAATCTGCTTCTTAGTGCTGATAGGCAACTTGGCTCACTGTTGTTTCATTCTCCACATCCTGAAATGGATTGAATAGTACCTTACTCCAAACATGGTATACTTAGGATAATATTTATAAAGGATCAGAAAACCATAGTTAATGAATTTTTTTGTATATGCCTTTTCTGCTAGATTATTACTGAGCCAGCAGGGCTAATGGACAGAAACGACATACAGTTGGCTATCTTTGGAGCAGGCTGCAACTGGCTTTGCTCCACGGTGGGCTCACAACGATGTCAAGCCTGGGCACAGAAGGCACGAGGAGAGAGGCTCACAGTGGACAGGATAGTGCACCGGTATCACTGGACATCTCTCTTCCAGTTTAAATTGTTCCTTGATGTCTGCATGGGAGTGTTCCCTCCCGCATCCAACAAAGCACAGTATTTCTGGAGAGCTGGGCCCTCTGTCCTGCTCCAGCATGACCAGTGACCAGGCTCCATGCATGGACTGCCCTGCATCCAGACCCATTCAGCTTTGCCTGAATCCATCCATGTCCCTTGCCAGGCAGTTGGCTCAGAAGCAAGGTTACCCAACATTCATAAAACACACTCAGGTCCAGCACAGTCCCTTGCACCTCTACAGGGAGCATACAGGGATCAAACCTCAGGGAAATGAGCCTTGGGATGTGGCCTCTGTCTGCCAAAATGGTCATAAAGTTGGACACTATGACCTACAGCCCTAATAGGGATCCACCAAGGCTGTGGCTTGTCTCTCAGGGTTAACCAAAAAGAGAATTACCCAAGAAATGAAACCTGTCTGGTGATTACACCCTCACTCACTTGCATTCCAAGCACTCAGCTGGATGTTTACAAGGGTAAAGACCAGGAGTGTTCAAGGAGCTGACAATCTAGCTCATAGTTAGCTAGAATGGCACTCACCAGACAACTTTTTCTCTTTGCTTTCTTTTATTTTTCTGCCCATGGACTCATACATGTGAACTTAAGTTGTCTGGCAGGGTGTTACTCTCTACTTCTTCCCACTGATTCTAAATAACAAACTGAAAAACAAATCAAACCACATGAAAGTTCTGTATATTGTCTCCCAAATGAAGGAACTTGACCTTGTTATGGGAAGTAGAGAATAAGAGCAGGTCACTTCTTTTCTCTAGGCCTCGTTTTCCATATCTGGAAATCGAGGGAGCCAATTGGAGATCACCGTTGTCCTTTCCAAGATTGGGACTCTAGAGCAGATCTCACTCCACGCTCCGCTACCACAAGCTGACTGGCGAATACAAATAATATTTCCAAAAAAGGACCTCCCTGGCAGCACAAGGAGTTAAGTCTCAGCACTATGAAGCAATCACAGTCACTGCAACATGAGTTCCATCCCTGGCCAGGGAGGTGACCCCCATGGTGCAGCAGACCTCTCCTGGCTCATCCACTGCTCCTCTCAGCACTGCATTTTAGTAGATCCTCCTGTTCTGCCCCCCACATCTCTGGTGAGTCCTCTGACCTCATACACATACCTCTGGCCTGCACCCCAGCTCGTGTTCGCATTAATAACTCTTTAAAAAATAATATTTCCTAAAAAATAATTCTAATTGCTAAGCTAAGCAATGCTGATAATTTTAGGAATCAGAGCGCAACATGACATAATAAGCCCAGTGACATTTCACGTGAAGTGCTTGCATGTTGCTTTTCACCCTGCAAAGTCCTGCAGCATTCAGTGACCCGTTCCAGCCTTGGTGAGCCAGAGTGGTACATTTCCTTGCGATGGCCGCGAGACAGCAGCCAAGAAAGTATGATGCAGTGTTGATTAAAATTCTAACCATGCCAGCTGCAGCAGACGGTCAGGACTGGGCTTTACTGCCCTTCTGTGCCAAATGCTAACTTTTGTGGAGACCAGACACAGCTGAACAGACGGATTCATAAATACTTAGACTTTGCTGCAATCTGAAAATGCTTTTTAAAAATCATTGAGAAAAAAGCAAGGCAGTTCATTTCTAGTGAGTCCCTTCATTCTCCGAGCCTCAGTTTCCCCCTCTATAAATTGAGAGAGAAGCAAATCTCCCAGGTCCCTAACCTTCCTAGCTTTCACCACATGACACCGGCCAGGAGGTAGAGTCCTGCTTCTCTCTTCTTGCCTTCCATCTGCAGAAAGGACTGGTGCTCAGCCCTGATTTTGACTGTGGACACAGAGGAATCAGGAAATCGAGCAGTAGACTTGGATGGCAATTCCTGGTCTTACCACCCTGACCTGGACTGAATAATAAAGTATCGATGATTCACAGATAAACAGTGTCTGTGAGCTCAACACAACACTAAGTGCTTTTGTTTAACTCTCACAATAGCTTTAAGAGGCAAATGTTGTTTCATAGATGAGGAAACCAAAGCTCAGAAATGCTAAATAACTTGTCCAAGAGCCCAGAACTGGTAAGCAGGGGAGCCCAAACTGCACTCATCTTCTCAGGAGTCTCTTCATTTTGTACTTCAAAATCTCCCTGGTAGAATGGAATCACTTGAGCCTACTTTATTTTGATCCAACTTCATCTGTAATGTTAATAATTAAATCAGCAAAAATCGGAAATGAGTTTGAAGAAACAACGTGCAAATCCAGGAGAAATGGTTCTGTATTATTTTGTTTTTATTGAGTCCAGGGAAGATGAGGCAGCTGGAAGGTAAAAGAAAAAAGGTGTGTGTGGGGGGGAGGGGGGGATGCATTTCTAAAGAAGATTGTGCTTTGGAAAAGAGCTGTGTGCATCTGAGTGGGATCTCTTAGTCTTCGTTGAATGTTTAGCCTGGCTGGCATGAGGCTATTCTGCACACCATCAAGGAAAGCTTGTGCGAGGAGCTAAAGCTGGAGGATTTCCAGAGAAGCACAGGGCGAGAGCACCAGTCTTTAACCAGCTAGAGAAGTCAGTCCTCACTGGCCATGTGGGACCTTCAGAAGAGACTAGTTAATAGTCACAGCTCAGTAGAACTAGCATTCTATTCAAAGCTGCAGGCAAAATAAAGGTTTTCAAGCATACAAAGCCTGAGCTAATCTGTGCCTAGAAACTCGACACTCTAAAAAAAGTGTCAATGAAAATTGTTTAGAGGGAAAATCATACCATTTAGAAACTCAGGACCAAAAAACCATAGTGGGGCCTCCCCGGTGGTGCAGTGGTTGAGCGCTGGGTTGCAAAGCTGCCCACAGCCTCTGCAGCGTCGGTTTGATCCCCGGGTGCTCCCTGGCCACCGGAGGAGGGTCCCACATGGCGCACAGACCTCTCCTGCCGCCCGCTGCTCCCCTCAGCAGTGTACTTTGCTCCTTCTGCCTGCTCTGCTCCCCGCTCTGGCTCTGGTGAATTCTCTCACCCTCCTCACCCTCCGGCGCTTCTGACTGTATAGATAAATACAGTGCTTGTATAGATAAATAAATAAATAAATAAGAAACAATAGTGTCTATTGAAAGAAATGGTAAATATGTGTGTAAATATAAATGTAAATTTCTTCAAATGTAATCAATTTTAAAATAATAAAAATATATTTTGATATTTATAATGTGCGTAGCTTAATGTATGAAAACAAAAGGGATAGGAGGGGTGAAATGAAAGGATGATGTATTAAAAGTTTTTTTCATTTTAAGGGGAGTGAAAAGCTATCATTTAAAGGGAAAGTGCTATAAAGCAAACTTGCATATTTAAAACCCTAGAGCACCATTAAAATAATTAAAAAATCACAGACATAGAATGGAAGATTTAAGAACTATAAAGCCTGAATACAAAATCTGGCCAAGATATTACAAAAACTACAAGCCATTATCTTTCACAGGCACAACTACAATAAACCTTTTAAGTAATAAATAAAATCCAGTAGTATATAAAAAATATTAGCACTAAATGGAATGTATTATATTAGCACTAAATGGAATTTATTCTAAGAATGCAAAGCTGATTAACATTTAAAACTCTCTAAGTGTAATTTACTATATTAACAACATGAAAGAAAAAGCCAACGATCGTATTGAAAAAGTAGAAAAAACACATTTGACGTAACGATCTTCATGAATCCAAAAAAAGAAGTTTTCTGCAAAGTAGGAATTGAAGGAAACTCCCTCAAGTAGATAAAATGCATTTACAAAAAGCCAGCAGCTAACACATCATTCTTAATGGTGGAAGACTGAATGCCTTTCTCCTAATTTTGAAAAAGTAGCAAGGATATTCAGTCTCACAGCTTGCATTAAAAATTGTACTTGAGTGTCTTAACCACATTAAGGCAAAAGAAAGAAATGAAAGGCATGCAGATTAAAAAGGAAGAAGTAAAACTCCATTAATATATAAACAAAATGATCATATACATGGAAAATCCTAAAGAATTTCTGAGTAACGTACTTGTGATTCAGGTAGGTAAAAGTGTAACAGGTGGTCCCCTTTGCTATTTTTCAGAATGGAAAACTGTCACACTGGACATTCATAGACAATGCTGCTGACTAATTATTGCTTCTCTAACAAACATTGTAACCCTAAAAAAAAAGACTGTCTCCTAAGACTACACCCTGAGATTTGTGCCACCATACATATGGTGGAATAAAAATTGAAAGGGGGGATTGTAACAGGGTGGTCCCCAGGAAAAGGGGAAGTTCCAGGTTCCCTGCCCCACCTGAGGGAGGGTGGAGCTGAGCAGGGAGAGAAGAAGCTGCAGAAGAGACTGAGGAAGGAAGCAGGATGGAGCCAGGAGTCCTGGAGGAGGCACATGGAGCCTAGAGACACGTGAAGAAACTGCGCTTGTCTTTTGGTTGTGGACTGGGTGACACAGATGTGGGTGAGACCCATGGGGAGGTGACAGTGGCAGCTTTTATCTTGATGTTGATTTTGCTCTTTTCCTTCCAGGCTTGTCTGGTTGTTTCTGGCCCTTTTCTGTGGGTCCCCTCTGGAAGATGCTTTAGACTTGTGGCAGGCTTTGGGGCCTTGCTCTGGGCCAATCCCATTTGGATGGACTTTTACCCACGAGGGGACGGGTAACTCTGGATGCTTCATTTAGAAACTAGACTCTTTGCCTTACCTGTATTGTTTCCTAGTTTTATTAAAGTTCCTTCCCATTAAAGTCTCCTATGTTTTGTGTTGATGCGGCGGATGGCAGAACCCATTTAGAATAGGCAGATTTGCGGGGTTTTGGGCTGCCCCTCTCCCTGTCCTATAACAAAAGTACTTAGTCACTATTTAATCAGTATTTCTATATATAAGCAATTAATAAATTTAAAATAAACTTTTAAAATCCCCTCTACAATAGAATTAAAAACTTAAAAAATTAAGGCATAGCTTTAACAAAATATGTGTAAGACAAGTACACTTAAATCTACCATTGAGAAAAAATTATCTGAATAAATGGCAACAATACACATTCATGGATATAAGGACAGAATCTTAGGAGGTCAATTCTACTTAATCTATTTTCAGTAAAACTTCAAACAAAATTCCAGGAGACTTTTTTTAAAAGTAGAAAGTTGATTCCAAGATTTCTGTGGAAATGCAAAGGAACTTGAAAATCCAAAATAAACATCGCCTGATGTCAAGACTCATAGACCAACAGTAACCGCAAGGCTATTACAGGACAGAGGCTGAAGAAGACTAGGCTCAGATTCAAACACCCACAGATATGCTCAACTGAATTTCAACAAGTAAGCCCAATTAATTCAGTGAGGAAAACATAGTCTACAATAAATGGTCCCAGAACAATCCAATATCCATATTTTAATAAATGAGGTCAGCTCTTATCTTTCACCACACACATAAATTATCTCAAAGTGTATCATAGCTTCAAAGTATAAAAATACTAGGGGGAAAACGTGGAAATATTTGTGATTATGGGATAGGCAAAGATATCGTAGATAAAACATAAAATGCAAGTTTGAAATCGCCATTCTTCAAATGTCTCTTTTCTAAAAATGGAAAGATTGGGCCTCCCCAGTGGTGCATAGGTTGAGCGCTGGGTTGCAAAGCTGCCTGCGGCCTCTGCATCGCCAGGTTCGATCCCCGGCTGCTCCCCAGCCACTGGAGGAGGGTCCCACATGGCGTGCAGACCTCTCCTGCTGCCCGCTGCTCCCCTCAGCAGTGTACTTCAGTCCTTCTGCCTGCTCTGCTCCCCGCTCTGGCTCTGGTGAATTCTCTCACCCTCCCGCACTTCTGACTGTACCCAGTGCTTGTATGTTATAAATAAATAAATAAATCTTTAAAAAAAAAAAATAAATAAAAATGGAAAGATTGCCCGTTAAATGGTTTAAGACTATATATATGTGTGTGTGTGTGTGTGTGTGTGTAAATATATTATAATTACAGTTATTGTTATATATCATGTCATATATGTAATCACATCTATACCACATATAGCCACATCAATAACCACATATGATATAGCAAAGTAAATAACAAAGAGAACAGAGCAATTCAAATGTTCAGTCATGGCGGAGACATTGCCTAGCTCTCTGGACTGAGAGTGTGTCATTTCTCCAGGTCTAATAGCTTACACTCAGGACAGAGAATAAGGAGATGTGTCATCCTTGTAATGAAACAGACTTACAGACTTCAACAAGCAGGAACCAAAACATCTAAAGCATTAGGAGAAATGTCATTTATTTTCAGAGTCTTCCAAAGAAGACTTGTAAGGAAAGGATCTAAAAGCTGCCATTAAATTCTTGACAAACAATAAAATGTGTATTGCAAGATAGAGTTGAGTACCAGTGGGTACATATTACACTGAGGCAAATTTTGGCTCACTGTAAGACATTTCTAACCTAGAAACTGCATTACAATGGGGTGGACACACTATCTTCAGACACATTCACAAGGAGTCGGAATGACCTTATTTCAGGGGTGATCTTAGAAGACAGGACTAGATCAAGGGCCATTCTCCTTGTGATTCAATAATTCTTTCCTTTGCTCTTGAAGCTTATCTAATTTTCTTAAATCCCTTTGAGATGGATAGGGATAATAAACACAAAACATTGCTCATGCCTAAAATGATTGCAATTCCCATTTTCACTGTCTCCCACATAAATTGATTTGACACCTTTTACTGCATGAATTTAACAACATTCGTTTAGCAAATAAGAATCCTGCTTCCCCATCATTCTCTGACTCTAACGATATACATTTAAGTCCCACAAATTTAGTTTTCTTTTGAAATGAGATTGGATTCAATTTCAAGTCAGACCACAAGAGGCACCCTGGGCCCAAATACATTGTTCTCAGGAGATTCTGCTTCTCAAGAGACCGCAGTGATAGCTTTTGTCTGCCAACTGAAAAACCTAAGTTCTTTTCATTCTTAACTTGGAAATTCTCTGAATTCTTCCATTTCTCACAAATGATTCCAATGTCATCTAGGAGCCACTGGGGGAGGGGGAGGAGTGGGGTGAAATCACAGGAGGCACCATTTTTTATGAGGAATCACAAAAAGTCAGCAAAGTGGATTTTTTCCCTGTGAACATGAAACTCAAGATCGACAGCAGTCTCCTCCTGGGGACCACCCTGTTACACTTCAAATGGTTCCTCTCCCACGTACAAGGAGCACAAATCACCACGTTTAATGATTTAATTTTAATCTTTTAATGTTGCTCAAAATTTCAAATAATAAAAGTTGACTTACACATGTTTATGAATCTGGGTTTATATACTGGAAACTGATACACAAATGCTGTCAGTTCCAGTGGCTATCCTTTGCAGGTTTGTCATGCTCCCTGAATTGTGATAATCATCAAAACCTGATCCCAGAGGAATTTTAAGAACCTGTCTCCTCACTGCTGACAGATGGGACTTGGAGGTGGCCACTGGCCTTGGGACCGGCCGGGATTCTACAGATCACAGTCCACACTGTCCCAATCTTCCTCTCATCTGAGGAAAAAAGAAAATGGCTCCCCTTTCACATATTTGGTACAATTCTGAAGTGAGGAAACAAGCAAGCGAACAAATAAACAAGTAAAATAAAATGAAGAAATGTTTATTCTCGTATGAAAAATGTTCTCTTGCCTGACTTTTTCATCGGGACAATATCCTGGTGGACCTGGATGCTCCTTATTTACAGAAAACATTTCTACCTGCAAATTTTAACATAGGCAACCTAATATGCAGACTTGGACTTAAATGTAATATTCTTATACTTTATAATATAACAATGTACCTTTGTAGTCATTTAATTTTCAAAACAATTCTGTTAAGTAGGTTTTATAATTTTACAGGGAAGGGAGAAGACCTAAGACTTGGAAGACTTGCCCAAGAGCTAATAGCTCTTAAACAGCCTCCCCAGAGCCAGCTCTGGTTGTCCTAATCCACCTACAGTCCGTGTGCAATGGCGCTGTTAGGAATCAGGTGAAGGGGCCTCATCGCCTGTGTGTTAATTTAGCTCATGTGAATAGCACATGCTCTCCTGGAGTGAGAATTTCAACATTTCTCTAGTTTTGAAGAATTTTCTAAGGGCCAAAATAGTCTCCAAGACTAGAGAATCTCGAAGAGTGATTCCTGACACTATCTTGTGTTCCTGTCCCATTTTTCGGTGTGTCCTGGGAAGTGACCAGCCCATAAGGTCTTTGGCTTCATAGGGAACTTCAGGAGCAGCCAAGAAAACTGAGCCCAAGTGAAAGCCCTTCTATTCATTATTCATAAATGCAAATGGGATCTTTTATGGCTGGCAGTACATGATACTCCTTCTGGCCTCTTTGTTAAATTTTTATTTTTTTTATTTCCCAAAAGAAGCCAATAAGTTTGAAATTAGCAGATGGACAAAAGCTTAGCTAATGACTACCTGACCTGTGCATGCAAACCTTGCTCCAGCCTAAGGAATTATTCACTTGAAAATGAAGTGGATTTAACTGTCGATGAGCTTTAGAGCTTTGCTGGAAGCCCATATTTTCCCAATCTTGCAACAGAGACCAGGTCACAGCCTGCAAACTGCAATACATTTAAGGTGATTTAGGAGGGGCGGGGGTTCTGCACAGGTGACAGATGCTGGATCTGATGATGACACACTCATTAATATCTCTCACGGAAGCACCCAATCTTCCAGAAGCAACTCTTTCACGGGCAATTAACTATCAGGCTCCTTGACCTCACACCCTTGGCAGGTGAAACTTGTCAGTTTCATTTTAGTCTCACCTGGATTCTGGGGTTCATAATGGAGACAGGCAGGAAGGAGCGAGAGTCACTAACATGCAGTGGTCTTTGCCATGGAAGCAGCTCATTTGTTCAACTTTCCGGCCATCTTTGTTCTGCTCCACATCAGTGCACAGAAAAGCCAGCATCCTGCCTTGAACTTCCTGTTCCTGGGTGGCTAAAATCTCACGCTGAACTCCAGTTCCTCCCAAAGTCTTTCTCGGCTTATCTGCCAACTCTCTTTCTCTCTAGGGATAATGTTTCCTGTCCCTGAACAATATCCTTTTGACTACATCTCCTATGTCAGCCACCATCCAGTGTAACGTCTGCAAAAGCATGAGGTGGCTTTTCAAACTCTGTCCAGTGCCCTATCTTGAAATCACTAGCCTCATCAAGTTTATAACAAAACATCAAACATGCTTGAATCTAGAAAAAAGAAAACAGCCTCCAATCAAGGCCTCTCCTCCCCTTGCAATTCAGAACCCCACAAAGGATGACAAAGATCCAGTGGAAATTCTGGGCTCAATTTTAGGTGAGCTAAGGAGAAGAAATCTTGGGAGAATCACACGGCATCCTCCATTCAGAGTTTCCAGCACTTCAAGTCTCCCAGAGGCATGGAGGCTGGGAAAGGAACGACTCTGTGGACCTGACTTTTTCCAAGCAAATAACTTATTACCATCAGCATTTCCTCTGTCTCTTACTTAGATGGAATAGGGCTGTCTCATGCCATTTTCATTCTTGACCCTTTTCAATCAACTATAACAATTACGTTCACAAATTATCCCAGGGTCTCCGACCCTCTTTTGCTTATGTATGTAAAATTACCGTCATTTTTGCTTCATAGGCCTTGCATTCCAGAGAACCACATAAACAAGAAGCATTGAAAGCAAAAAGTCCTCTTGAGGGTATGTGGCTATAGATCCCCTTAATGGAGCTGTATCTTTAACCTTGAATATTTAATCTCTGAACTGTTCGATCAACTTTGAACTTTCCACTGTGAAGCCAACTGGCCTTAGAACTTATTTGATTTCAGTTTATGGACAGAACTGATGTCACACGCCCTTCGAGAAGCTTCTCTTCTCCTCCTGGGCAACGTTGGCCACTCTGGGCCCCTTTCCTTTCCGAGAGGGTGGATTTTTGTTTCATTTTGTGATGTGTTGACTGGGGAGCTATCAGAGCAGGAAGCATCGCTGGAGCCCATCAAGAATGATGGGGGAGATGGGGTGGACCAAAAGCCACCCACGTGAACACGCATAGTCCTCATGCCCTAACTCATGACACCATTAAGTAATTCAGTAAGATCCTGAGTGTCTGTGGGTTCTGGGAATGCAAAAAACAGTACCTGCTCTTCAGAAACCTGCGAACCCCATCCCTCTCCCTGAAACTCCGAGGCTCACAGCCCCCATTTAAGATACTTGCCTTCTGTTGTGGGGTGACCAGGCACAGGCAGGCCGAGGAGCCCAGGGACTGGGAGGCTTGTCAGTGAATCTTGACGCTTTCTTTGGGCTCTCTCTGGAGTTCTCTCTCAAGCATCACCTCGCAGTCTCGCCTCTTCTGTAGCCATGCCCAGCCTCTAGGCTCAGGTGCACACTCTTGCGCATGTGCACACCCATACTCCAGGTGCCACAATCAGGCACACATGCTCTGCTCCCACGCGCCCATGTGCCTTCTGCATTAACACGATGAAGGCCACAGGTGATATCCACCATGGCTAGCGGCACAAAAAACCTGATTATTTCACTTACCCTACACCTTTACTCAGAGAACACATTCTAGGGAGTTTCTGGAGGCTCCCATTTTATCAGCCTCAGAGGACAGTCAGTGGATTAAATGGTGAATGGCTTTTAACTAAGCTAAGATGCTGAGACCCTGAGCAGGAGAATAAGACAGCCCCCCTCCCAGTAGCCTTTCAGTCCAGGGGCAAGTTTGGACCAGCACCCCTGCTTCTCACCCCCATAGTGCCCTGTGCTCTGTGTGTGTGTGTGTGTGTGTGTGTTTGAGTCTGTCTCCCCAGGAGACTTGAGCTTCTACACACAGATCTTAACGTGGTGCCAGTTATGTAATAGGTTCATACAACATGACTTCCAAATCCATGAATTCTATTGATATATTTAACTTAGCTGGGACTGCTATGGAGACAAGTGTTAATGCAGGGATTCAGAGGGTGGTGATCAGAATGTAACCGAAACAGAGACCCACAGGTAAAACGAGGCACCTGAGCCTTATGCAATGTTATCAGCCGAGCTATCGCAGTTTTAAAAAAAAAAAAGTAGAGCAAATACTGCGAAGAGGGAGGTTTAGGGGTTGGGAGGCTGCTCTGGCTGTCTGTAGCCCTGCGGGGTCACTCTTCAGTCCCCGGAGGCACTGCAGGTGGACAGGCATCCCTGGAAGGGGGAGCGAGGGGTGCTGCTACCTGGCACCAGAGGCCAGATCAGCCGCTGCTTCGCTGTGTGAATGTCACGCCACTGTGCTGTGCCTCCAAAGCTGTGCGTGGGGACCAGTGTGTGGCAACGAAGGGACCCCGAAACAGAAAGGTTAATGTATCCTGTCAGCTTCCACTTCACATTCATGGTGGGAAAAGACAATAGAAAGGTTTTCAAGCATAAAAGAATTTTCTACTCCAACTACTCAGGAAAGAAAAATGTCTCACAAACAGCATCTTCCTAGGACATCAAATTGCTCTGCTGACAGCATTTTAAATCAAACAGTCCAAAGAAAGATGCATGAAATTTACAAAGAAGCGCCCAGAAAAAACAAATGGAGACCTTCTCTGGGCCAAGGTGGGGAGATTCAGCAGACACCAGCGCTTCTGCTCTCACTCTGGCCTGGACTGGGCCAGTTGCTCCAGATCTGAGGTTGCAGAGACCTGACCAGCATCTGTGTCCCTGGACATGTGCCGGCGTCTGGAGGAGTCCCGCTTGCAGACTGGCGAGGCCCCTGTGGGATCCCCAACGCAGGGACACAGGAGTCATGATACAGACAGAAGGAGCTGAGGCAGGACCGGGACTGGCACAGAGCCGCGGTGGGGGCTGCGGAGAGACTCGTGGAGACTCATCAAGCCCCAGATCCTCAACGGTAACCAAGTAAATCACTGCTTAGAAATGGATTGTGAGTCATATTTGGCTTCCCACCTCTCCTCTTGGCATGAGGAAATTCTAAGCAAGGTTTGTATTTACTCTAAACCGTTGACCTTTTAGGCTGTAGACATCTGCCGCCTGGGAGGAGTAACAGGGGAGTTGCTGCGACTTCTCAGCTGGTGTTGGCACCTGAGCCTGGGAGCGCAGGCACAGAGCAAGTCTGAGGAGAGGCTCAAAATGGGAGGGGTCTGACTCTGTCTCAGCTCACATTTCGCCCAGGTTCTTTGCACACTGCACAGCTCTGGTCTACACAACATGGCATCCAACTTGGTGAATGCAGTTCTTAGGACACAGGAGATGCTTAATGGCAGTGGTTGATACTGAGATGGCGAAAACCCAAGGGCCAGGGTGGATCTGGAGAGTCCTGACACATGCACTTAAGAACGCAGGGCACACAGCGACAAACAACAGAAAGAAGGCCTTGTGTAGCTGGGGAGTGAGAAGAGGGAGAGCTGAGAGAGAGGAAGGGACTAGGCCTGCAGCGCTTCAGATGCAGTCTGTCCTGCCCCAGGTAACTCCACTGAGGAGAGGCTGGAACCAAGCAGAAGGGGACAAAAGTCCCCATAGAGAAAGGGGTCGGGCCGCCAATGCTCCCTCTTTGTGAAGGCCCCATGGCAGGTCCTCTCTGTGCTTGTTCCCAGCAGCCCTTGTTCAGGGAGTCAGGGAGGCAGGCAGGAAAGCTCCACTTTCCCGTCCGGCTGGCCACAAGCCCTGGATTTCCCACCAAACCCCAGAGGGTGCTGGCAGTGTGGCTTGGCAAGGCTTGGGTGGTGGAGCTCCCCTGGATCCTGCAGCAGTGACACCTCCCAAGCTCCCCACAGCCTGGGCTGAGAGCATCAGCAGGAGTGACCCAGGCCTGGACATGTCATTGCTATAATGATAATGTCACCAGGTCTTGATGCACTTCACCCTTTACCTGTAGTCTCTGCTCCTAACTAGAGCCACTAGTTCCAAATTTTAACTCAATCCTGGCTCAGAACCCATCCTGACATCAAAATGTAGGTTATTTCTGTGTTTGAGTCCTTTCTCTGGTAACCTTACTGGTCCAGGTCTTTCCTAGCTCTGGAGATGATCTTGTTTAGGGAACTACCTAATGACACCCAAATCATGGGAATAAGACCAAGAGAGATGTTTTCAGGAGAAAGATACACCTATAGTGAACAAATAGTGTAGATCCTCTAATATGTCTGATCCAGTTCTAGGCACTGATCTACCACTGATTTTTGTATCTCAGTGTAAATAATATTTCACCTTCCATCCAGCTCACCCATTTAAATAAATTATCCTTTTCACATTCTGTAACAGAGTCAGATTCCTTTTTTCAGAGCCCGTGTCTCTAGGTACCATGTACTGTCATGCAGATTATATTCTGCACAAATTCACAGAACACTAATATACCAACGACTCTCCTGGAATTGTGCAGTGCACAACCTACACGTCGGTCTCTTTCAGTCTTCTATCATATATTAATTAGTAGATTAATTGATTAATGTCCTCATCCCCTCACCCCCCAGTCTATAAACCCTATGAGTGAGGTGGCTCCTAGTACCCAAAAGATGGTGTCTGGGAACAGCAGGCATTTCATTAATGTTTAATGAATATTTAATAAACACTATGAAACAAATTTCACAGGTTTTCAGAGAGCTAATGGGTTGCCCAAGTTCACTTGAGAGTTAATAAGTGACAAAGTGAGAACTTAAGTCCAAAACCTTACAGCACATGCATTTTTCATTGCTTTGTGCAATCTTCAAAACCAAGAGAAATTATCTTTTGAAATCCGGTTGAAAGAAGAATGGAGAACAGTAAACATGAGGTCTGGGGGAGCTGACACCCTCTTTGATCTCTAACCAGCACAGGCTAAGCAGGACCCCTGGGGAGTTTGTAAAATCCCTGCCAGTCGGAGCTTCCCATCCAGCCTTCCTGCCCTGTGAAACAAGAGGGAGCAGGTGGGTGCTAAGAGGGATAAATCAGAGTCCTATAGACTAGTGATTTATAAGCTGGGAACAGCCACCCGCCTGCCTCCCTCATTTATTTCCCACTCGACCCTCTCTAGGGCATGCCTAGCCGAACCCCTCCAGTCTCTGCCCTGCAACCTCCATGGGGCACACTGTGGCTCCCTGCCTCTGCCTTTCTGTTTTTCTCTGCAGCAAGAGGAGAGGAAGGATTTCCTTCCTCCTAATCACACAACTCCTTGGAAGCCTGGTTACAGTTTATGGCCTGCCAGTGTACCCTTTACAAGTCCCATTTTTCCCCATGTCACTGAATCAGAAGCTCAAGACTTGTAGTGACCATAAAGTTGATATACATGATGTTGAAATATTTCATTTGTTTTGGGGTTTTCATAGATGGAGAGAGAAAAAACATTTGTGCACTGAGAATTTATGGCTCAGTTTTATCAACCTCTCTGGTAAAGTGTTTGTTTTTCTAAGTGGCCAGTTGCAGACATTTTGTTCACTAATGTGCACTTGGTGTGTGCGTGTTGGGAGGGGAGAATTATATTCTTATCTACATTTTTTAATAAACTGAAACAAGGTCTCTTTTGGAGGCAGGAAGATACAAGTCATTTGCAGGAAAGGCAATGAGTGACCAGTGATGGGTGGTGACTACCTCCTAGAAACTGTTCCATCCTCACCCCACACCTTTTGTTATTTTTTCTCTGAAATGAGCCTTGAACTGTGATGCAATAAGTCTCCAGGTATGTAGAAATGTACTAGGACATAGTTGGTTTGCATCCATCAATTCCCATGCAAGTCCATTCATAAGAAGCTTATAGCAAAATGTATGTTTCATTGTAATAAGAAAGATGGCTGGCTTGTTCTGACTTACACACGTTCTTTTACTGAGCCTTTTATCTGTTGGTACAAAATTCCCTGCACATTGTCCCCAGGGGTTGCAGGACAGTCACCCCTTCTGCCTACACAGTCCAGGCAATGTCTGTGCATTGAGGACACTGTCACAAGCTTGGTCTACACAGCTCTTGAAAGAAATTCCTTATTTAATAGGTGGCATTTTCTATTCTGATAAAGGTTTCTAGGAATAGAGTCATTCTGGCCCCAATTTAATTATTGCCAGAAAGTAACAGAAGTGAAAATGAACCAGATAAAAGAAATTTCACCCCAGTCTTAGTGCAGGTAGTTTACCAACCATTATCATCTTGGGTAAGTTAAAACCTTCATCAACTTCATCTTGTGTCCTTGAACAATGACACTAACACCATAGTCATGGCTAACCATAGATACTATTAAGATCATTAAAATAAAATAGACTCTTGAGGATCATGGGATTGTTTTACAGATCATATGTTTGTTCTCTGGAAATTTTAAGCAGTGTTGACAACATATGAGCAATTAGGCATTTCTTTTAGATGTTCAGTTTTGTTGCATGGCAACTTTTGAATGACCCCTCAACGCCCCTCAAGTAGCACATCCGATGAGACTAGCAGGCATGGGAGGAAGTGACGTAAATCATGTGAGATGTCACAGGTGTGGTAAAGAATCGGGATACTATCTTCAGGGTAACTGGGAAGGTGGTGGAGGTTTTGGGCATGGAAAGACCTCTGATCTGGTATTTGTATTAAGAAAGCACAGGACTGTTCTGTGCACATTAGAGCAGCAAGAAGACCCCTTGGAATGCTTCTGTGGGAGGACAAGAGGAAAGGGCATCTTCATTTTGAATGTACTTTGGAGGTGACTTGACAAGGATGTCCTAGTAAACTATATTTGACATATAAAGACAAAGGAAAAAATAAAAGATGACCCACAGGTGGTACTTGAACAGCTAGGTGAATACAAATGTCATTTATTGACATGGGGAATGCTAGAGGGAAAGAACAATCCTGCCATGTCCATGTCAATACTGAAATGCCTTGTGGACATCCAATTGGCCCATGCTAGCAGTGTTATCCCTGCTAATCACTGAGAATGACTGCAAAGACAAAAACACTGTGCTGTACCCTCTGGGATCTGTACCAACTAAATTAAGATCAAATTAGCTGAAATGAATTACAGTTTACAAAATCTGCCAGAATTATATTAATTAGGTTTAGTGTCAAAAAACCCAATGGTAACTGATTTCATTTAATAGAAAAATCTATTGGTTCTTGAAATGGAAAAACTCCAAGAGAAGACTCATCCATTACTGAATCCAGAGGCTCAAAGAGTATCTCAGAAATCTGTCCTCAGGTTAGCTAACACACAAAATACCAGGTGACTTAAACAATAGAAGTTTTATTTTCTGATGTTTCTGGAGACTGGAAGTCCATGATTAGGGTGCTAACATGGTTAGCTTCTGGTGGGATTTCCTGGTTTGCACACATCCAACTCATATCAAAAAAAAAAAAAAAATCTGGATCCTGAAAGACAGACCAGAAAAATATGTGCACCTGAGGAAGTACAGATGGTAGACAAACACAGGAAATGTTCTACTAATTACCAGAGAAATGCAAATTTGAAGACATGTTATTTGGCACTTCATGTAAATATGAGATACAATATTGGCGATATTGTGTTATAATCCTTTTCAAACTTTTAAACAGGGTTTGACTTAATATGAAGAGACCAGTGAGAATTCATGAGTAGACAGTCTGGCAAGGAGATGTGTATTAGCTTCTGAGGGCTGCCATAGCAAAGTGCCACAAACTAGGTGACCAGAACAACAGGTTCATTTTCTCACAGTTGTGGTGGCCTGGTGGCCAAGATTAAGGTATCAGCAAGTTTGGTTTCTCTGAGATTTCCCCTTTGGTTTGCAGAGAACTGATGTCTTCTTGCTGCCTCTTCACCTCCTGGCTCTCTGAGCCTGCAAATTTCTGATATCTCTCCCTTCCCATCTACACCAGTCATATTGTATTGGGACCTAACCTATCTGTGCCATTGTCACTTAATCACCTCTTTCAAAGCCTTTCTCCAAAGCTTATCGCTATACTGGTAGATTCCAAATTACTGGGGGCTGCGACTTCAACTATGAACTTTGGGGGGCACAATCCTAACCATAAAAGATGGAATACTCTGTCCTCAAATTCCAACTCCTGAGAATTTAACCTAGGGACTATTTTCATCCTGCATTAATATATTCAATAGAGAATTATTCTTAGTAATTATAAACATTGAAATAATAAGTAAATAAATCATAGAACACCCACTTACAGCTATTTTCTCGTCATTTAAATTATATAAAGACCGTATCAAAAGTAAGTGGAAGATTTTGACACACAGGTGTGTCAATGAAATGTAATTGTGGGTGATTCATTGAGCTGCCACTAGAGCAAGGGCTACCTAGAGTTGGGCTTAAAGTCTAGGGACACCTGGCACCTGCGGAGTCTTGAGCTCTAAAAGAAGGAAGAGAAAATGAGGAGCTAGCAATGGTAAAGACGTGAGAGAGGTCCTTCCCCAACAGGATCAGCATCTTTGGGGAATAAATCAATGATCATCAAAGATATGTCTCTCCTGGGGAAAAAATGCTTCTCCACTCCTGCCTTTGCACCCGGTAGGCTTTCGCTGCAGACCAGTCCTGGCTGTGCAGCCTGTGACGTGCTCACCCTGGTTAATGGTTATGTCAATTTTCCTCCTCTACGAATTACATTTTTCCTATGTCACCCACCTACAATGACGTTATATGGTCTCTGGATTGTCAAACATGGACAGAGATGGACACTGGGAAGCTATGCAGGTCTCGGTGAAAAGGGCAACTAGAGCCTGTGGCTGTGTTTGGTCAACCAGGAGGAATAACAGCTCCTTGAGAGTGGAAGGGGGAACACAGCAAGGGGGACATGAGCGCAGTGTGCATGTCGCAGGCTGAGATGGAGGCCCCGCAAACATCTGATTTATATGCTGCACGTGGAGCTCTGGGCAGGATCATTGCCAAGATCAGATCCTGCCCTGAGGGCTGAGGAGAGCTGGAGAGTGAGACATGGGGTGCCGCATGAACTCACTCCAACTCCAATCCCAGCTTTGCTGAAAGCCGGGCAAGATCCCCCCTCTCAGCCTTCCTGGCTTCCTCTAGGAAAACACCCGACAGGATCCGGACAACTAGACACGGTGTGGGTGAGGCTTGGCCCTGTGCCAGGCCACTGCGTCTGCCCTGGAATTAATAACTATTATTTTAACCTAAAATCACATAAAATGACATGAGTAGCTACTTTTGGGGTGAGGGGGCAGCAGGTCCTGAGGGGAGGGTTTGGGGGGAGGGCTGAGGCAGAAGTCACCGTGGAGCTCCAGATCTCATGCCTGCTCTGCCATCTAGATTGACCAAACACAAGGCTGACGTCTCAAACCACGACTCCTACAACCAGTTGGTTAAAAATTGGGTGGAGAAGAGCAGTACTGTACACAGTCCTTGGGAACCACCAACATCCCCTTTTTTCCTGAGGTCTGAGACTAATCAGTGAGTTAGTGACTGAGGGAAATTATGAATCCATGAATCAGAGGTGGGAAAATGGCTATCGGGAGCTATGAAAGGCTTGAAGACACCCCAGATTTATCAGGAAGAATGTTTTAGTGCTACCCTGTTGATGTGTTAATAAAAATTGATAATAATTGATATGAAGTTATTTTTCCTATTCTCACGCATATGTATTTATTACCAATGCAGGCTTCACTCTGAGCTAACAGTTAATCTGATGTCTCCATTAGCTCCAGATGAGAGGTCAGTTGGGGGTGGAGTCTGGTTGGTGGAGCAAGGATGGCAGGAAGTGGAGAACTTCTGAGAAACTCGATTTGGCAGCAGAGTGAGATGCTGAGAACAGATAAGAGCACAGCGTGTAGGGCCATTTAGAGCCAGGGAGAAAATCTCTCAGGCTCTCATTGCATATTCTCGAGAATGAACATGCTTGTGTTTTGGCGAGGATACTGGTATGGCATTGTTCCTGAGTCATTAGGAATGGGTTGAATTATCTTCGCTACAAGCTAATAATAAGGATGAGAAGTGTGCAGTACTTTTAAGAGAGATTTTTATTGTAGTTGAGATTTTAAAAAGCAGTTTTAGTGCTTGGCATGCAAAGTTTCTGCTTTCTGGAATGCTTGTTTATAGAAATACCTTTATTTGTTTTTGTGCCCCTAAGAGAAGGAGATATCAGGGCAGATGTGACTCTAACATTTATGAGCTGAGCAGTGGATATTTTGTTTAACTTTAATAGCTTCTTGTATCACCAAGTGGAATCTCACTTTTCAACATTAGCTTCACCCACACAATTCATTTTAAAAGAACAGAAGTTTCCATTGTTTTTACAATTGTTGCTATTGTTTTTAATTAACGTTTTAATTTAAGTTGGCGCATTTGGCAGATGGAATTCAATTCTTTTTCCAGAAGCCTAAGGGTTCCTGAACTAATGAGAAAAATTAGATTTATTTAATATGAGCAGATTTGGATAGCTGTTAGAATTAAGAAGATTTTATATAAAATGTAATATGTGAAGCATAATATCAGTGCATCAAACAATGCAATACATACTCCCTGTCTGCTCTGCAACCCCATCCTAGGCTCCTGAGGGGAAGTGTCTTAAAAAGCAAAGGTTTCTCCATTGTCTAATAAGTTTGAGAAATTCAGAGTTAAACAGAATTAGACTTCTGTAGAACAGAGCGTTTGGGTGCACTCCATGAGTGAAAACAAATTGAAAGTACCTAAGACGGGTCTTGGCCTATACTTACTGCTTTCCAACTTACTGGTTCATGGAACAATTTTCCCCCAAGGAGCACAATTTAGAACTAGCATTTGGCACATGTCACATTGGGAAATCAGAAGTCAACGCTGTAAGGATATTAAGATGGGGAAGTCACAGCTTCCAACTGCAGCAGACTCACAGTCAGAGTAGATGATGAGACAGACTCAGATGACTACAATACGAGGAAGAAACTGCAAAGGTTCTAAGACATGGACACTGTTCTAAGTGATTTCTCTCAGAAATGTTAATTGAACAGAAATTTAAATGAGCTGAGCTGATAGCTTCTCAACTGTGAAATATGTTTTCTTTTAAAACTACCATTGTCTTGGGCCTCCCCTGGTGGTGCAGCAGTTGAGCGCTGGGCTGCGAGGCTGCCCTCAGCCTCTGCAGCACTGGTTCCTTCCCTGACCACCAGCGAGGGTCCCACAAACCAAAAAAAACCAAAACAAAAAAATACCATTGTCTCAGCCTCCTGGTGGTGCAGGGGTTAAAGACACAGCATTCTCAAGCTATTGCCAGTCACTGCAGCACGAGTTCAAACCCTGGCCAGAGAGCTACCCACATGGAGCAGCAGACCTCTCCTGTCTCCCCGCTGCTCCCCTCAGCAGTGTATCTCAGTATAGCCAGCTGTTCTGCTCCCCACTCTGTCTCTGGTGTATCCTCTCGCCCCCTGCACCTCTGGCCTACACCCCAGTTCTTGTATGCATAAATAAATAAAAATAAACCTTTAAAAAAAACTACCATCATCTCTCTCCACTAAATATTTGATCAATATGATCTTAAATCTTACAGAAACTCCATAAAGAAGGAGTTATACTTCCTATTATTCATGAAACTGATGTGGAGAGAGTTGGAATATCCTGTCCACCTAGCGTCTCCTGGGATAAGGCCCTGGGTTAGTCTGATGCTAGAGCTCCTCTCCCCACCTGTCCAAAGGTGGTGTCTTTTCTCTAATGCACACTGTATAGCTGGAGAAGTATTGAAATATAGGAAACTACAGAAACAACCAGCAATAACATTGAACCACTCCGGCACAGGCAAGGCAAAAATCCTTTGCATTGAGGTTTAATGCTTGACTGTGAAACAAAACAAAGATAATCGTTAAGGTCTATTTTCCAAGAAAATGCAAAATAAGGGAAAAACAAAGCCTATAATATTGATATACTTACAGTCAGATGTGTAGGAGCCCACATGTGTCTGTTCCCCCTTCCAAATCTTGATCAATTTCTTCCAGTGCTTTTCATTCCTATGGTTGGTTTACTGTATGGGATACCAAAATCATATTTGAGTTTGAAATCCGTCTATGCATTTTTTCAACTTATTCTCAAGTAGAATAATTCATAAGAAAACCTCGTATAGATTTCAAGGGCATACACTTCCATTTGCCATGACAAGGTCAGAATTTCAATCACTTTGTTCATCAGAAGATTGAAAATTTAAATATTAAATGTTCCCAAACATTCAAACTCTATGCTTCAGTTTCTATGTTGCTGCCAGTCCTTGATTTGGTTGAATAGGTTCAGCGTGGAAGAATGGAGAAAAAAATTAAGGATTTGGATATGGAGAGATTAATGGTACTTCAGAAATCTGAAGTTGAATAAAAAAGTGTATTCAAAATGTTGAGTAAAAAGTATAACTGTCCTATCAAAGCTACATTTCCATTATTTATATTCACTACTGAGACAGCGTTTTAAGATCTACACTGGGAAGGTATAAACCTCTTATAATGGTAGGAAGATCAGACCACATTTTGGTCTCAGTATTTCACACACACACACACACACATACATACACACATGCCCTAAAGCACACACAATTTTCTTAAAGATGTCATATTTTGAATTTTCTACCACAACCAAGAATGTTTCTATGGTTGTCAAGTGACCTGACTGCTAATATCTAAAACCAAAGCCCCATCTGAAATCAAAAACAAGCCAAGAGCTTTACAGTTGAACACTTCCATGAGATCAGGGAAGGCTGTTGTGGAAAAGACAGAAGAGAGAAAAGGAAATGAACGTAGTCTGAAAATTTGCTAAGATAACAAGTTGGCATAGTCTCCAAAAACTTCACTGACAATTAGCATTATATCCTTGAGGGCTTGGGGGGGTGGTATGGCTGTGACAGCTGCTTTCTCCAGCTCTGTTTCTGTGCTCAGTGAAATATGTGAGCTGCTTTAAATCTGCTTCTGCTGTCTTGGCAAGCACATCTATTTCCCCCTTCTTCCAAATGTAAATATCAATATAGAATTTGGTGCAAACTCCAGCTTAGGGTATCAAGATCCTCACATTCTTCATTACTGTCGAAAGCCTCTTCACTTTCAGCTTCTCTTGGAGAATATTTACAATCCCAGTTTTGACCGATGGGTGGCATCGTATTGCCTGAAATCATGCAGAGGAAAAGTCATTTAGAAAAAGACAAGCACATCTCGCTGGCGCCCAGTTAATTTTGCTAAGTAAATGCTCGAAACAAATGCCTGCAGCAAGCAGACTCCCAGGTTGACCTTCCACTTTGCTCCTCCAGGAAGCCAAATCTCCTTTCTCTAAAGCTCTGCCCTTGCTGTGAATTCTTTGTCTTTTTTCCTGAGACTGATTATCGCCAAGTGTCTTATTCTCAAAATCTTCTGGGAACTTAGTTGTGCTTTCCCAGTAGCTGGAATACTCAGAGCCTCATAAGCTTGTTTTCATCTGCACCCCCCCACCACCACCACTCAGCTCTGTCTTTGATGGCCACTGGTTGATCGGGTATTCCCAGATCCCTAGTAGCCCAATGCCTCCCCACCCCCACCATCCCTCCACTCACATGTCAGAGGCAATCTAAATACCAGAAAGTATTTTGCCTTCATTTTTTGGATAGTGTCAAAAGCAGACTTTGGGGCATGAGTGACATTTCTGTTTTATTTATTGCATGGCTCACAGGTACATTTCAAAATCATACACATACAGAGCACTTGCACCTGCTAGTCTTCATTTTTTTTTTACAATTTATTTATTTATTTATGCATACAAGAACTGGGGTGTAAGCCAGTGGTGCAGGGAGTAAGTGGATTCACCAGAGACAGAGTGGGGAGCAGAATAGGCAGATCTACTGAAATACACTGCTGAGGGGAGCAGCAGGCGAGACAGGAGAGGTCTGCTGTGCCATGTGAGTGGCTCCCTGGTCTGGGTTTGAACTCTTGCTGCAGTGGCTGGCCATAGGTTGATAGCACTGTCTTTAAACCCTGCAGCACCAGGGAGGCCCTCATCTTCATTTCTAAATATATATTTTATTTATTTATACAAGCACTGGGTACAGTCAGGAGAAGGGGCGGGTGAGAGAATTCACCAGAGCCAGGGGGAGAGCAGAGCAGGCAGACTGACGCAGTACACTGCTGAGGGGAGCAGCGGGTGGCAGGAAAGGTCTGTGCATCAAGTGGGACCCTTGCCCAGCAGCCAGGGATCGAACTGTCACTGAGGAGGCTGTGGGAGGCTGCACAACCCAGCGCTCAACCACTGCGCCGCCACCAGGGAGGCCCCTCATCTTCATTTCTAAAGAGCACATCCACCCTGCCTTTGTAACCAGGCCCTGGTTCTCATTTCAAAGTAAAATATCTCAGAAAAAACACTAACCAATATTGTATGCATTTTCCCCTAAAAGTCTCGTATTGTTTGGAAGTCTTAACTCCCATCCTATTCATGCCAGTGAGTTCACCAACTGCAAGCAGCAGGTCACCTACACTTAACCTGTGGGCTCCGTGCTTGCCAGCAAGGAGCTGACTCACCCTTTCCTTTCTGTTTGTTAGGAATTTAAGAGAAATTTATCATGTGCTTGAAATAGCCAATAGAAAAGGCCAACAGTCACTTGGCTGGTGTTCTGTTTCTGCAGATATCATAACTCTGACCCAAAGAAAGATAAGGGATTAAAGATCCAAAGTTCCCCTGTTGGCAGAGCCACAGGCCTCTGAGCATCTCTTCTTCAGCCACATTCCAGGGGTCAAATGTTGGGTTCAGCAGTGATGGCTCAGCCAAGGATTAGAGGGGCCGGGGGAAGGCACCACGGAGAGTCTGAGACCACAGCCAGAGCCCTTCTCTCATCTGCGTTCAGGGTCCTGCCACAATATTTACACAGCGCTTGTTATTTGCCAGATATTACTTCAAGTATTCACATCTATTAGCTCATTGAGAAGCCCACTAAGCCTGTGACGAAGGTGCCAGCACACTAAAGAGGATGGGGCCCAGGAAACTGAAGCCACTTGCCCGAGGTCACACAGCTTGTACATGGGAGTGGTGGGGTTTGGATCCCGGCCATCGGACTCCAGCGCCTGGACCTTCACCAACACTTGACTGTGCTAAGGGATAGATCCATCTGGCCTGGAGGAAGCTGGTCAGCGGCATTCACCTGGCTCTCATCCTATTGCCTGAACACAGACAGATGATGTGAGAATTGCATATTTTAAATAACTTTTGTTGATCAAGACAAAGACACTTTCCAGGACATTCTTGGAAAATAAAGAGGTCCTGCTGAGTCTGTGGAGCCAGAAATACTGATGGTGTCACATTAATGCTCCTCACTGGCCAGGTCAAAGACTCTCCTCTGGTCAGCTTGCAAGCAAGGATGGGACCTGGAGCTTGGAAGACCTGCACTGTTATGAAGTCTACTGTCCCACATTCCAGTCAGCCCGTGTCCTCTCTTGCCTCTGGTCCATTTGGTAGTGATGTGCTCTCCCCAGTGGACCCTGGGTGGTTTTCCAAGCCAGGAGGAGGGAGGACAGCCATTGTTTGAGTGACCAGGACTGCCCTCTATGCTCTGCTCACAGTCCACTCCAGTTCCCTCCTTACTAGTGGCAACATGTGGGAGGCAAGAGTGTGGTCAGCGGTGGAAGAGGTCACACCCTAGGAACGCTGCAACTATGGACAAAAGCACTCAAGACAGTGTCGAAGGACATGTCATTCTCTATTTATGTCGTGAAATTCCAAACAGCAAACTTAGCACATGCAGAAGACAAATGATCAGTCACGTTTTTCTGCAGGCTCTGGCCTTGGGGGCATCTCATCAAAGCCCATGACAGCCTTGGCGAGCGAGGGTGGCGGAGAGCCAGTTTTAGGGACACACACTTGACGGACATGTGGCATCAGGGGTGAGGATAGAGCCAGCCCAAAGTCCACGCTCCAGGGACCCTCAAGGACAGGCCCATGCATGTGGCTTCCAGACGCACAGATCTTGAAGAGGCTCGGCATTGTGAGGAATGACCACGCCCCCTTGTTCTCCTGCGTGGGAGATACTAAATTAGCCTGCACTGGCCTGCTTGAAAAAGAAGAGCATGGAGAGTTGGAGCAGGACCAGAACAGGAAGAGATGGTGCCTAGAAACTGAAGACTCTTCACATGCCCTGATTGGACAAACTCAAGAACGTATACCTGCCATTGTGAATTTGCATCTGGGGTTCACTGTCTCTAATGTGAGTCCATCAATTTTCACACCTTTTCACCAAACTGTTTCCATAGACAGGAGCCCACAAAAAAATGTTTGCATGTGGTCATTTTGAAGCCCCCCCTCTGATTGACTGGAGGGGTAATAAGCTCTGGTAGATACGAGGCAGGTCAAAGGCCTCAAAACTTCATCCTGTGGACTGAGAGCAGGGGTGAGGGGTTGGGGGAGATTTGAGGGGGTGTGTAGGGATAGTGAGTTCCCAAAGAAAAATTAAGCTGCTAGTCTGGGAACCAAGAAAATAGACCAGATCAGCCTAAAATCAATAGATGTTCATTCTACCTCTTGTCTGTAGGCTAGGGTCATCTCTATCTTGTGTGAGAAACCTAGAGGGTGGAAAAGCTGGGCCATTGGTCCAAGGTCCCATGCAAGTTGGAGAGGCAGCCAAGAATAGGCCCACATTAAATGTGACAAGTTAACTCTGCAACCAGCCGGGATCGCGCCATGGTCAACTAATTGACCAGGCCTAGGGCTTTTGAGCTGACAAAGACTTGGCCGCAGAAGGTCTAGAGTAATTCTGACTCCTCCCTTACTAGCTGTGTGATGTTGAACAACTTCGTTAACCTCTCTCAATCTGTTTCTTCATGTACAAAATTTGGGGTGCTAAAAAATTTCCCAGCAGCATTAGCATTAAAAGACTGTCCACATCAAGGACTAAGTCTAATATGTAATTAATAAGTGTATAGTATAATTATTACTATAGTAATTATTAGTAGACATAAAGGACCTAGCATTTTATTTTATTTATTTGTTAACAGACTCTAAAATAGTTCTTCTTTATGTCATGCACTGTTTAATTAATGAAACAGTAGAGGCTTCTTTTTAAATAAGGAAACTAAGTTCCAAAGAATTTTACTGACTTGACCAATGCCAAAAGCCAAAGAACATGGTGACAGGTTCAAACCCAGGCGCTCCCACTCCAGAGGTGCCACTATGATCTCTTCAACTTACTGTGTCTCAGGAAAAGAGAGTTAACATTATCACTCCCTACATGGTAACATTTTATTGCCATTATTGTTATAAATGAGGAAACTGAAATAGAAGTGAAGGAAAAATGAAAACAAAACAGCAGCAGAACAAAAACAACTCCTGGGTGTAATGTTTCTCAGGCCGAGGCTCTCTCCCCAAGGCTGTTTCCTGCCTGGAGGGGAATTACACAGAAGTGCAGACTTGTGGATCTCCTGACAAAGACCTTTCAGGCAACACATTAGGTGTTGTTATCAGGGAGAAAAAGATGTTTTGTTTTGGTTTTTCCTTTGTAGATTTACTTGTGTGTCAACCGTAAGAGAAATGAAGTGACCCTTTTCTGATTTCTAGCTAGAAATAAGAAACAGACCAAGGTCAAATGCTTCAAGGGTTTATAAGTTGTGCCAACTTATAAAGAGCAGAATCAGAATTCTATCACCAAAGCACACCCGTGGCTCTGGCAGATGGGGTGTCTGCAGAGGGTCAGAAAACACGGCAGGCATGGGAGTTGGGCTGCCCCTAAGATCTCTCGGGATCTATGGAGAGCTTTGATCTGAACCCCTGTCACCAGCCCCCAAGGGCCGGGCCAGGGCTTCACGGTCTCCTGGACTTTACTCCTCCACACTGGAGAGAAGCTGCCCCCGTTTCAGGCATGCTTAGATCTCGGCATAAATCAGGATCTGAATTTTCTGTAAAAGGGCTGGATACTAAATATTTTAAGCTTTATGAGACATGCAACCTTGGTCTCGACTACTCAGCCGTGCCATTGTAGCAAATTTCATCCTAGGAAATCTATCAAGAAGTGGGAGCATCTGTGTTCCAACAACCCTTATTTCAAAACAGTGTGCTGGCCATGGCCCGAGGCCTGCTGACCCCTGCAGAAGTGGGGCTCCCGCACGTGCCTCCTCACCACCAGGGTCCTCCCACCCAGGCACTTGTCCCAGCAAAGCACCAGGCCTCCTCTCTTCCTCAGCAGCTGCCGTCTTTAGAGACTTCACCATCCAACACCCGGGCCCCCCCGCGCCTGCCTGCTCACTTCCAGCTCACCTTAGACAGCACAGCAGCTATGGTTTTCACCTCTGATTCTGAGACCACTCCTGTCCCCCATCACGATTCCTCAGCCCACCCAGCTCCCTTACCGCTCACTGCATCTTCCCAAGCCCAGCATCACCCTTGGGGCGGTGCCTCCACAGTCACCACTGACCCCAGGTGGTCATTTAAAATCTGGCTCTGGCTGATAGAAATTGAGATGGACTGTGGGTATAGACGCATGCCAGATTTCCCAAACTGGGTTAAAAAAAAGGAAGAAGAAGACACCTAATTACAAACTGTTGCAATTATTACATATTGAAATGTAGATTGTAGATGTAGGGGGTGTGTGTGTGTGTGTGTGCGTGTGTGTGTATCTGGCTGCTGATTCCACTCCAATGGAAATGGACATCTAAGGTGAGTTGGAAGTGCATGTATTTATTTTTATTTTTTTTTAATAGAAGTTCACAAAAGAAAATGAGTAAAGGAAATCATAAAACAATACGAGTAAGTAGTGGGTACCCTGGTTGTTGGAATTATCAGTGACTTTTTCCATCACAGCCTTTGCCCTCTGCACTTTGACAATGAGTATGCTTGGTGTTAACAGAGCTAAAAGAAAAGAAGCGAACAGTAAGTGAATCAGAAATGAACCTAGGCCATACCCAACCCCCCAGTATACAGTGGTGCTAAAATTAAGCACCATGGGAGTGATCTCCAAGGAAAAATTCCTACAAATTTTATATTATTCTGTCATTTCCTATCATTTTGCTGAGCACAATAGCATGCAAGTAGAAGAACACAGATGTTTAAATAAGCAAAAACCTGTTTGTGAAACAATAAATATTCTCTCCTTGCATTTCCTTTCTGACCTCTGGGTCCCATCTGTATGAGAAGGGGGTTCAGAGCCACCTCTAGGACCTGCCAAGTGACATGCATCACAGAAACCCCTACAAAGATTGAGGGGCTCATTCTGGGATTCATCCTGTCCCTTTTCTCCAAGCAGGACTGGATACATTTTCAGGGCCCCTTTGCCAGCCTGGCCCCATCTGCTCCCCAATGCTGCTTTCACAGGCCTGACTGGACACCTTCCTCACCCAGAACATGGCCTGACTTCTTAGTGAGCCCCCCTCTATTCCCTTTTCCTTTCCTCTTCTCCATCCTCAAATCTTCTCGTTCCAGAGAAAAGACCTTTCCCAGCTCCATCCTTATGAACCAAAAATAAAAAAGACCAACAAATGCTAAATGAGACATCAACCAGCTTGAATAGATTGGCTGGCTAGAGCACGGTTGAGCTCTGCTTTGTTACTCTTTTTTTCCATTTTCTGCCGATGCAACTGAGGCGATACATAATTCTGGAAGCTGATAAGCACACACATCAGCACAAAGACTGTCAGGAAGAACAAAAAAATGTGTATTGTTACGTCTACAATCACTGTGTCTGCTCCAGGCTTCCCAGCTTTGGAAACATGACCTCCCTCTGTCCTCACAAGACTCTTGAAAATGCTCAATGAGATGCCAAGTATTTTCTGGGTGACAAAAACAGAGCCAGGGCCTCCCTGGTGGCGCAAGGGGTTAAGACACAACCTATGAAGCTAACGGCAGCCATTGCAACATGAGTTCGATCCCTGGCCAGAGAGCTCCCGCATGGCACAGCAGACCTCTCCTGACTCGCCTGCTGCTCCCCTCAGCAGTGTATTTCAGTCAGTTTGCCTGTTCTGTTCCCCACTCTGTCTCTGGTGAATCCTCTTACTCCCCACACCTCTGGTCTGTACCCCAGTTCTTGTATGCATAAATAAATCTTAAAAAAAAAAAAACAGCCAGAGGTTCACATACATTTCTTATGATCCTCAGTCCTACAGTCCACGTACAGAACTGCCCACGTGACATGGTTGTTTTTCCAACGAGGACGCAAGACTCAGCATCATTCAAAGATGCTCTTAGGAAATGCCAAGCTGGCACTGTGTGGGTGGAAATGCACCAGCCCCAGAGTCCAAGATCAAGTTCACAGCAGGTAAATCACGCTCCATGCAAGGTCATTAGGAAGTCACACTCCTGAGGCCTCCGTTTCCAGCTCTGGCTTTGGCCAAGAGGATCTCCAGATCCCTTCCTTACTTAGAGCTCCATGGTTATAAACCCATTAAGACACAAACAAGCAAACACAGAGAAGGGGGAGGGGTGCATAGCAGAGCTGCTTCAGGAATGCTTTGAAAGCCTTTGCTATACACACGCTGGGCAGGTCAGCTGGGGGAAATGACTGCCCACTCTTCCTCCCACATCCAGAGGGGCTAGAAGATTTTTTAAGCAGCAGGGAAGTGAGAAGAAGGGAGGTTGAGAGGCAGAATCCTGAGACAAGGGAGAACACGATGGTTAAGAGAGCTTAGTTAGCCCAGGCCTCTTGCACCCCCACCCTCCTCCCTCAGACCAGCAGGAGCCAGAACCTACCTGCACTGGTGACCAGGAAGGTAGGCAGGGCAGTGCCACACCCCAGGAGGCGCGGGAAGAACCAAATCAGGGGAGGGCTAAGTTCATCGTGAAAATACTGCACTAGTTTGCTAGTGTGGAAAAAATTTGGCACAAACTGAGTGGCTTTAATAACCAAATTTCATTCTCTCCCATTTCCGGAGATTACAAGAATGAGATCAAGGTGCAGGCACCTTGATCCAGAGATGGATCTGCTGAAGATGCCAGAGAAGAGTCTGTCCCTGGTCATCTCCTTGCATCTGGTCATTCCCTGCTTGTGGCGTGTACCGTCCATCTCCCCGTGGCTTCTCCCACATGCGTGTCTGTGTTCAAACTGTCCCTTTTTAAAGGACACAACCCTATTGGATTAGGGACCCATCCTGCTCCAGAGTAACCTCATCTTAAGTAATGACTTCTGCCAGGGCCTGATTCCTTAAATCACTTTCTGAGGTGCTCAGGATTAAAACTTCAAAATATGAATTTGTAGAAAGCACAAATCACCCCACAATCCATAAGCCACACGCCAGTTCTCGATTTCCCCATATATGAAGTAGAAGTTTCCTTGGGTGATTTGTGAGACCCCTTTCCGTGGGCCAGTCTCAAATCCTACCTATACCAGTGGGTTCAAGTTTCCACTGCCCAGTGGAATTAGGTAGGACAGCTTCTTAAAACATGCTACCCCTTCCCTTGAACAACTAATCAGCCTCTCTGGTGATTCTAACACACAGTCAGTTGGAGAACTACTAATAAACATTATTCCTGAAGAATAGGTGGAGGTTACATAGTGGGTGTTTAAGACATCCTCCACTATAAAACACACTAAAAAACTCTACAAAAAAAGCTTAATTTTTTTTTTCCGTGCATGACTCTGTTTAACAAAATTGTTCATTAGTGAAGACACTCAACTCTCAATCAAAATTCTGATTGAATAGGAACAAAAGGTTCATCTCTTCTTCAGTGGCCCCTGAGCTCTCACAGCTAAGTTTAATTTCCTTCATTCTCACTTGCCTTTGCTCCCAAGGTGGCACTGATCATTTTCCGTGATGGTCATCCTACTGCAAAGCTGAGTGCTCCCTACGGACAGGGTCTCTGTCTAACTCATCACTCCAACGCTCGTGCCTGGAACATGGCTAGCGACTGTTGCTGCATGAATTGAAGTGTGAATGGGTGAGTGGATAAATTAGTGTAAAGATCCATGACAGAGAATTCAAACCAAGAAGATATAAAAATGACTTCTTGCTGTAGTGATCTGAGAGAATGACTGACCTACTTCCCGTCTCACCAAGAATACACTGTATTTAATTTCATTATCTTCATTGCAAGTGTCCTTATTTGACATTGATGAAACGTAGAGTTCTGCTCACTTTTAGCAGGACTATGCTTTCTAACAGATATTCTTACAAGCTCAAATGAGTCATATGGTGCCCAAGGCTCCTGATGCTTTTTTCAGAGAACCAGTAGTTTTCTCCTTTGGAATCAGAATGAGAGCTCCTAGATTTATAGCACACCATGAAGCATGCAGGATTTACCCAAAACATATTTCCTTGTCAGCTCATATTAGTAATTAAATTATTCTAATCCAACTTTCATGTTTATACAAGAAAGGCCTCACACAAATGAAGAATGATTAATTTAATAACATGAAATCCAAACACATGATTTTAAAATATGATAGGTCTTAAAAAAAACTAATTAAGGGGCCTCCCTGGTGGCGCAAGGGGTTAAGCACCGCACTATGAAACAATCCACAGCCTCTGCAGCATGAGTTCGATCCCCGGCCTACAGGGAGCAACCCACATGGCGAGGCAAACCTCTCTTGTCTCGCCCGCTGCTCCCCTCAGCAGTGTATTTCAGTCAGTCTGCCTGTTCTGTTCCCCACTCTGTCTCTGGTGAATCCTCTCACCCCCCGCATCTCTGACCTGTAGCCCAGCTCTTGTATGCATAAATAAATAAATCTTTTAAAAAAACAAACCTATTTAAGGCCAGGTGATTTCTTTTTCTTCCATAATGCAGGCACCATAGCACAGGTATTATGCTTGTGTTCCCAGGAAACTTAAATGCCAAGGTGCTTAAAAATGCAGGTACATCAATGCATCAACTTATTAAATAAATATATGATCATTGCATTTTCACTGAATACATGTTTGACACTTTAAGAAAAAAGAGAGAGAGAGAAGTTAAAGTGAGGTTCTTATCTTAAAGGAAGTTCCATTCTAATGTGGGAGAAAAAATAATGCTTAATAGTTAAAATACCACACAAGATGTTATTTCTGCAGTAAAATGTTCTAAATAAAGTATGATTGTTGACATGCTTTGGAGAATGGGCAGGAAATGAAGGGAAAGGGATACTTGAGCAGCTGTTCACAAAGACTCAGGTTTTGATAAAAACAATACAACTGGAGAAAAATCAAGGCATGAGTGAAGGTTTCGGTGGGAGTTGCTATATTCGGGGAATAGTGACCAATTCAATCTGAAGGACAGGAGTAGCAGAGATGTGTCATCAAGGAAAGGTGATTCGATTTAGGTCTCCAGGAGTCTGGAATACCAAACTAAGAAATTTGGCATTAACATTGAAGGCAATTGGGAAACAGAGAACGCTGTGGAAAAGAGTTTTATGATTGAAGCAGCACTACAGGAGGATCGATCCTTGCAGAAAGAGAAAACATGGAAACAAGCATGAGAGGAATTCAACAGTGGGGGTGATGGGAAGATGAAAATCAAGGGATTGATGGACACTCTAGTCCAAGATGGCAACTGGGCACAGCATTTAGCTCCCAACCTTCTAGATAGCAGATTGGGGTCAGAATGGGGGGGCTGCAATTGTATGGGGAATATAACAATAAAATTTATAAAAAAAAAAAAAAAAGAATGAGTTTTCTGATGAGCTTTTGTAATAAGATACATCAGACTGTTTCACACATGATTTTGAATCTTTGCCATAAAGAGTGTCAAAAACAATGAAATTTAGACCCGCATCCATTCTACGTAGAATGTAATCTCCTACTATTGCAAAAATACTTTAGTTATTAAAGGTCTAACACAGCAATAGTTTTAAGTTTTAACAAACAGACTTAAGCTAATGTCGTTTTTTAAAAGCTGTGTGATCCAAATGCTGCATTGAGGTAATTTGCTCCCTTTAGTGGGGAGAAGCAAGTACAGAAAAGAGAGAGAGAGAAATAAAGATAGAGATGAGATGGAGGGATGGAGACGAGGGGAGAGAAGGAGGGAAAAGCTGATCTATCTCCAGGAGAAAACTTTGTGTCACATACGTCAAGATTTTTTTTTTCAGACAAAAATTTTCTATTGATTTTCCCCTCAGCATCTGACCTAGCAGGAAACATAGATGAAAAACCTACATATGCCTCCGAATTTCTTCCTTTTTCATCTCAGTTGCGATTCTAAAGACATAAAGGCAGACCACAGTGACATTATATCTAGCCTAGAGACACTTCATTTTTATTCAGATAGTTTAAGCCCCATAAAGTAGATGACGCTGTATTTTCAAATTTCAAATGTGTTCTTCTCTCGGCATCATTTAATATTTGACAACTTGCTCCTAAATGATTTTGCTATATAAATACACTCTTTTTTATGGAGTTTCATCCATTTGGGCTGAATTTTTTAAATCAGTCACTATATCGGCTAGAACTTATTCTTTAAGGCATAGAATTCTTACTTGCTTGTTGCTGACAAGATATAAAATAATTCTTTGGCACGCATTATATTGAAAAGCCATATATTTATTCCAACACCCAGGAGTAAGATGCTGTTGAGATATAGCGTACTTAGTAATAGTATATTCCAGAAGTAATGTGGGCGACAGCAGTTGGAACAGTTTCGCAGCTGCCTACCTCCCTTAATCATGTTCATACAATTTAAAACACTCTCCTCAGAGTATCCCTGCCCCTAACTGTGCCTCTCCCTCCATCTTTGACCAAATGGATACTCTTCAATTTACTACCTGGTATATACTCTTGCAACTATATTTGCTATGCATTAAAATCATTCTGTTTAATTTAGAGATTAATTAGTTAATTAATTAAGAGAGTGTTTAATTTGCCCTCATTGTTCCAGAGCCAGTATAGTTTCTGGAATCCCTTTGGAAAATCCCTATGGAAATCCCTGTGGAAAAAAAGGATAGAAGCAGGTAGAATTGTCAGTTTTCTAAGTTCTAAGTTTGGTGGTAAATCCTTCTAATAGTTAAAGCAATACAAGTGAGAGTCCAGCAGCCTTGGGACAAAGAATCTTTACTATACGTCAATGCTAAATGCAGCAGAGTGGGTGCTCAAATCCAAATCATAGTGCCTGATTATAAACCTTCTGTTCAACACAATTGTCTTTGCTTAGAAGCTGTAGCTTCTATACTAAATTATACCATAGACTGGGTGGCTTATAAACAACAGAAATTTATTTCTCACAGCTCTGAAATCTGGGAGTCCAAGATCATGGCTGTGTTCTGGTCCTTCCTGATTTTCAGGCAGCCATCTTGTCTTTATGTCATCGTGATGGAGAATGGAAAGCATTCTCTGGGGTCTCTTTTATAAGGGCACTAATCCCATTTACAGGGGCTCTACCCTCCATGACCTAATTACCTCCCAAAGGTCCTCCCTTCTAATACATGACATGAGAGGTTCAGATTCTAACTTAGCAATTGTAGGGGCTTGGGGAGAAGGCTGCTAATCAATCCATAACAAATACCTACAATCACTTCTTGTGGAGAATTTCAGACTTAGGGTATGCTAATGCAGGGATGACTGCACCTCTTCCACCTTGTGTAGCTCTGAAAGTTCTGGGATGTGGTTTGAGGAGAAGCTGAACTCCATTTTAGGCTTTCCAACCAAAATTGACCCCATCTCAAACAATGAATTCACTACTGGTAAATCAATTTGAGTCTGACTCCATCCAAGGAGATTCTCTTTCTAAAACTCTAATGGAACCCTTTCTTAACACCACTTAACTTTAGTAACTTCGCTTTTGCAATCAAGTGTGTTGTTTATCTTCACTTGACTCTAAGCAATAAATCTTTCCTCTAAAGCCTCTTCTCTTGAACTAGAAATTCCCATTTTCTCATTTTTGGGTACTTAAAAAGCCTTAATGTCATTTACCTACTGTTCGTTGCTTATTTTCTTTTTGCTGATGGTCATCACATAGAATCTGTGTTGAATTGGCATATATGGAGAACCCACATATCATGTTCCAGAATCCATAATGTGAGACAGATGAAAAGGGAACAAAGGTATTTCCTAGGGCAGTAGAAGCTTTGCAGATTGAGGCTGATTATGAGAGTTATTTCTTACTTGTAGACATAGGTACCCCCCAAAAAGGAGGGTTGTGAAGAGTGAGGACCCCACTGCTGTAAAAGGGAAGGAAGCAGGCAGGAGAAGCTTCCAAGCCGGTTGTCAGCTACCCAAGTAGAGGAAACCAGGATTGCAGTATGTGAGGACTGAGAGCAAGATAGAAAAATGTAGACACTTCCATTAAGGGTTAAAAAATGAATTGCCTAAGTGCAAGAAGGGGTGAATTAGATGGACAGAGAAGTTTTAAAGGTATTTTTTTTTTTGGACTGCAAAATTTTTTAAGATTTTTTTTAAATTTTTTTTTATATTCCCCATATAATTGCACCCCCCCTTATTTTGACTCCAATCCCTCTTCTCTCTGTCCCTCCCCCCATAGTGTGTCTCTGGCTTATAGTTGCTTGTTGATTTTGATTTTTTCTTTACCATAGTTATTCTTTTTCCTGGTCCCTTATTTAGGTTTTCTAGATTCCTGCTATGAGTGAGACCATCCGGTATTTTTCTTTTTCTTTCTGGCTTATTTCGCAGACCACGATCCCTTCCAGCTCCATCCATGTTGCTGCAAATTGCATGATGTTTATAGCAGCACTATTTACAATAGCTAAGCTATGGAAACAACCCTAATGCCCAAAAATAGATGACTTAATCAAGAAGATGTGGTACATATACACAATGTAATATTACTCAGCAATTAAAGGTATTTTTATTTGAACTTCTGAACTATTTCAGATATAGACTGAACACAAACACCCAAGCACCATCCTGAGTCAGCAGGAATCTGAGGCTGAAGAACCAAGATGATTGAGTCATTAGGCCGTAATGGAAGAAGCAAAGTGACCAACTGAAAGGACGCCAGGCTTGCTGGGTCCCGTCTGGATCAGATATATCTGTGTCTTCTATTCTCTTCCTGGGAACTTGACTCAAGCACTTTGGAGCATGTGCTAAGGACAGGGGTCAGAACAGTGAAGAGAGCAGCATCTGAGTCCTATGAGGGATGCCTGGAAGAGTTTAGGCTCTTTAATCTGAGGACGAGGCTCCTAGAAGCTGTGACAGCTGCCTCACAGTGATGGAAGAGCTGTCACAGACACGAATAGAATTGACTTATTCTCATGAATCCAGAGGGCTAATCAAGATCAGTGAGTAAAGTCATGCAGAGGAAACAGATTTCAGCTCATTATGGAGAATTTTCTAGCATCCAGCAGTGGAGTGTGGGAAACTAGAGGAAATGACTACCTAGTCCCTGAAGGATTTGCTCAGATGCCATATGGCACCTCCTGGGGAGACGGAGCAGCTGGTTCCTGTATCTAAGGAGAAAGCAGAAGAGACGATCTGACCACTCCCTTACTACTCTAACATGTCTTTGATTTCATCAATGGCATAGAGCTGAGGTGATCTATCAGATGAGTTGAAACATCTTGGGTCCCATTTTCCAGATGAGAAAACTGAGGTGCTGAAAGGTGAGCTGAGGATCACAGAGCAAGTTAGCTGTGAGGCAGGGCAGTAACCCAGACCTCAGACTCTCAGCTTTGCTCCTTCTCTACTCTTGTGCTTCTAAAAGATTCTGACCCAGCAGGCTCTTTTTAAAATGTTCGATCCACTTTGAAAAATAACCCTATTTAGGTAAAACTTCATTTAAAACACATTTCCCTCATGAGGGACTAAAAAGGTAGACTTCTGCTGGAAAACAAGAGTTGGAAATTACTCTTTGTCGCAATAAACCTCAGACTATCCTTTGGATCTTCCACCACCCTTAGCACTGCTCCTGGCATGTAGCAGTTGCTCAATAAATGTTTGATAAAGTAATTTGCATCCAATCAATTTAAGTACAATACCCTTCCAGGTCATACAAAATCAAATTCTGAGGTGTTTTGGTAGTGCTGCTATTTTAAAAAGTCAATAGAAATAAATATGAAATTAGCAAAAACATTTCCTTCCAAATCATTCATAGATTCTTTAAGACCAGTCATCCCAAGTGAAATAGAACTAGTTACATATTTTGAAAGGGAAGTTAATATTTGTCTATTATTTTTTAAGATCTAGGCAATGTTGAAGAAAACTCTTTAATTTTATTTTCATAAAGATCGGAAGTCGTATTTATTAGGAGTGAAATATAAATCTGAAAACAAAGAAACTCAAAAATGTATGAACTTTCTCTAAAATAATAGCAATTTGTTGTATCTAATCAAAAGACACCTATTGAAAGAACATAATTTGCTTCCTCTTCTATCACCATTTTAGCTGTTTGGGGGAATCACATCAATTAATTGTTCTGTCTTCCCATTGTTTTCATGGAAATCTAGCCCTTTCCACACTGAGTGCAGATTTTTGGTACCAAAGAATGTTTACTGAACTAAAGAAAAGAGAAGAAACTGACATTCCTGAGTGTTTTCTATGTGTCAGGTGCTTTTTAAAGAATTTTCATTTTTTATGCCACTTAATCCTTGTGGTAATTCATGCATGTATTCATTCATCCATTTAGCCATCATTTAGTAAGTAGTATTAATACCCTATGATGTGATAGACTCGTGAGAAGCAGACTCAGATTCTATTCCAAGACTCCAGGTCCCTAAGAAGTATTTCCTCCCCACCCATTGAGCAGCTGTCCTAGAACAAGCGAAAGAACAGCAATGATCTTTAAGCACAAAAGAAATCCTTGTGTTGGCAGATGAAGCCATGTTGGTGATCATTACTAACTGGGGAAAGACTGATACTTCTGAAGCCCAAATTCTACAATTCTGCATTTCTTCTTCATACAGTTCTTCTCAGACCTTTATAGGAGGAAATTAGACCACTGAGATTAAAGTATTTGGTCTTTAACTTTGTAGGTCTTATATGCCACCTTTAAGAAATGGAACATAATTTTCATTTGCTCTCTTGATTACTGTAAGCAGAAGTGTGACCATTTCCAATAATAGCAGCTATTATCTTTTGGGTGCATATGACATACTAGAAACTGCAGATTCTGTTGCAGGAATCATCTCATTGAATCTTCACTGATCCCCGTGAGGTCAATGCTATCAGTCAACATTCTTTTGGTTTCAGTCCCACCTCCTAGACCTCACTCAATCTGTGTACCCATCTCATGACCTCCTTAATAACCTCCTTTTAAACCGCATCTCCAAGTTCCCTCTTATTGGTAATCAGTGATAAGTTTAGATACAAAATTAATCATATTCCCCCCATTGAAATCCCGTAGATTTAACAAAGACCACACCTTTAACAAAGACCAGAATTCTTCACATAGAATTTTCTTCAAAACCCAGCATGACCTTGAATTGTCCATCCCTCCAGCCTCCTTGGGCTCCTGACCCTCTTGGTCCTCAGCCTCTGCTATTTCCTGGCTCTTCAGGGTTCCCCAGCCAAGTCTGGGTCCTCAGAATTTCTGACGGCACCCTGAACTTAGCTGTGTGATTATATTATAGCAGTTACTTAGCTGTGTGATTATTGCCTCTTGGAGATTCAGGTCTCTGAGACCAGGGAGGTTGATGGCTCTTGATCTGTTGCTCGGTCAGTAAGTCCTTGATAAATGTTTCATGAGCAAATGACTCCAGGTAGAAGGAGATTTGGCTCCCCAGTTACAGAATCCAGATCTTAATATTTTGATTCTAAGAAGTCATTGAAGATTTCTGAGGCTGGAAGTAGCGTGCATGCCAATTTTCACTGATCAGCACCAGACTGAGGAAATCTAGTGCCCCCTTTGCCATTGAACACTCTGGATTCTTCATGAGTTTTTGGATACCTCTGGAATGAAAACACTTAGAAGTCAATAAAAGTCAATTGGAGCAGCTGATGCTTTCCTGTAACCTTCTTAAGGACCACTCCGACCCAGGCTTTCTGAGGAAGGAGCTGGAGTTGGGGGACAGTGGACTGGACAGGCTCAGCACTGCTGTCACCCACAGACAGTGCAAACCTACTGACATTTGGGCTGCAGAGACCTTCGAGTATCAGCTGAACCAAGGGCCATATCTCAGGAAGATTCAGCAGCAGGAAAGTTAAACTCTATGCCATCTAGAATTTATTTCTAGAGATTGTCACAACGTATAACACTTGGGGGGTTGCACAAATATGCATTTACAGGCTGTCAGTGTAAATATAAAGGATGGGGTTTGGTCTGCACCATTTATCTTGAGGGTTCCCAGGAGCTGAAGAACTTCTTGTTGCTTTCAGTCACAGGAGTCAGGTTAAGGGGCGGGGGAGGAGAAAACAGACTAAATTCACTCCAAAATACTGTTTTATTCTCAAGGCCATCTGTGCACAGACATACCCCAGAGGCAATAAAAAGTTTCATTATTCTTCATTATTGTCCTGAAAGAGCTCTCTGGCTTAATAAGGGAGAGCTGATTTTATAAATGGAAAAGAACAACAGTTCCCTGGAATGGCGAATTAACTTGCTTCTGATAAATAAATGGATTTTCTCTCCAAGTAACTTTCCCAAATGATTCAATATTTTATTTTGACAAGTTTCTAATATTCTATTATAATACTACAAAGTTTTGTTAAATGCTTTGACTTTTACAGCTAAGGTTAAGTTTCTGTTTTACATATTTCTTAAAAATCCTTTTCAATTAGCTTTTAGATCATGGGAATAATTTTTCAGGATGAGGGGGTCATTAAGTGAGTGAAGTAGGGAGCTGTTCCCATGGCTTTGGGAGAACTCAGATGCTTCCGCTCTTCTTTTGAATGAGATAACCCCACAGGGCCTTCTGGAATGTGACCACAGCACCCAAACTCCCACACCCACTGCCAGAGGAAATCAAGGAAACCATATGGTAACATTTTCTTCAGTTTGGTACTGGGTACCCAATAGATATATAATCTCAACTTTGCAAGGCAATTATACTTTTTTTCCTTTCTCCATCCCCCTTCATTCCTATCTCCAAAAACCTGACTTCATTTATTAGTGTCCACTATTTTTTGTTGGTTTAAGCTTTGTCAAACGCCTATTACATAAAAGTGCAATATTTGTCTTTGTCATTCTGACTTGCTTTACTCCATGTAGTTCTCTCAAACACCTTCCATTTTGTTTGAAACACCAACATTCTGTCTCTCCTTATGGCTGAACAATATTCCATTGTTTAGACCATATCTTCTCCATCCAATCCTCTATCAGTGTCAGCTGTTTCTATGTCCTCATTCTACATAATGCTGCGATAAACATTGGCAAGCCTCTAATTTTTTGAGTCAATGGTTTCATGTGTTTAGGATAGATACCCAAGAGTAGAACTGCTGGGTCATACAATGTTTCCATTTTTAGTTTTTAAAGGTGAATCCAGATCACTTTCCAAAATGGCTGCACCAGTTTAGACTCCCACCAACGGTGTAACAGGGGTCCTCATCCCCCCCATTCTCTAGAGCACTGGTTGTTGGGGGTGCAAAGGCTGTTTTTCATATGTAGAGATTTTTGAATGGTTGAGTTTGCGTCTCTGACATCATAGCACAATATCTATTTTCTTTCTATCTGGACCATGTGATCAGGACAAGCGTGGACCCCAGGAGCAGTTTCCATTGTGGCAATCCACTTCTAAAAGAAGCTGCACCTTCTATTAGGTGGAGATTCTGCATGATCCCTCAGGGCTTCAGGGTTGCATAGAATGATGACAGGGCAAAGTGTGAAGTAGGGAAGGACACTCCAACAGTTGTGTGTTGTCAAGTGTCAGCTCTGTGGGTTAGAAAGTGTTATGAGTTAGGTCCAGGAAATCTAAACTCATGCCCACATCAGTGTGAGACCTCTGGAAAGCCATTTAATCTCACCAAGGCTTGGTTTTTCGCCAGTAGAGTGGATAAGATACTTGACCCAAAGTTAAAGAAGATGTGGCATATGTAAACAATGGAATACTATGAAAAAAAAAAAAAGCTATAAAAAAAAGAGGTGAAATTTTACTATGTGTGACAATATGGATGGAAATGGAAGGGATTTTGCTAAATGAAATAAGTCAGAAGGAGACAAATGATTTCACTCATTGTGCAATATAAACAAAAGAAGAGACTAAATCAAACTTTAGAAATCTGACTGTAGAATTGAGGCTAGCAGAGGGGGAGGGAGGGTAGGTGAAGGAGTGCAATGTGGGAGGGGTCCAATGGTCTATAGTGGAGAATTATAGGTGCTTTGGTGGTGGTGTGCTAACATACATCTCAAGAGGTGTGAACCTCTTCCCTTAAATAATACACAGTATCATAAACCAATATTACCTCAGCAAAAGAAATAAATAAGGAATTAATTAAATAAAATAAAGTCTGTTACCAGGATCTAATGTATTGGTGGCTATAAAAACACTTAACCAAAAAAAGAAAAAACACTTAACAAATTACAAAGCTTTAATGATACTGACCAGCACAGAGCCTGACACTCATGAGCCCAAAAGTCCTTTGAAGTCAAAAGCTCTCATTCCACTGGGATCCCAAGAACTTAAGAGACAGCAATCCACGTACGGGAGGCAGCAGAGGATTACTTGGTGAAAAGATGTATGAAGGAGTGATTGAACATAACAGATGCTCAAGATTGGTTTCTTCCTTCTTCTCAATCAGGCTAAAAATGGTGCTTTGTATTTAGTGCTTGCAAAAGTTCTGCTATTTTGTTAACAGATGTTATTGCATCATGTCTTTCTTCCCCCAGTACATTCCCACTTCCTTGGTTAAATATTCTATACAACCCAAGGGCCAATTTCAAGACTGGAGTTGAGGATTCAGTAAAACATTACCTGGAAGGGTTTGCTGGGTCTGGCAAGTCATGAACAGCTTCTTAGAAAAAGAATCTCCCTGACTCTGACAACAGAACAGAGGAAATGAGCAAAAGGAAGGGTGACCTTCTCTACAAATCAGAGCAACAGACCCTGAAACAAGTTTCCATATCAACCATTCATTGGAAAGTACAGTCTCAGAAAAGAGAGGCAAAGCCTGAAGACCAGGAAGGGGAGAAAACCCAGGGAGTGTCTTAGGAAGCAGGCCAGGGCCATGACAACATTATCATTCAATCCCCTGAACAGCTCCAAAAAATGGAGCTTCCCAGTAGAAAGAAATGGAAAAAAAAAAAAAAAAAAACATATTCACTGCCCCCACGTAAGTTCATCCATGGATGTTAACTCCTCCAACATCCACGATGCTCAAGTTTAAATGATCCACTATGCTCAAGCTTGAATGCCAAGTGGGTCCTGCAGCACCTTGGGTAACAGACAAGCCTGGGTGGAGGTGCTGAGGGCAGGTGCAGGGCAGTGCACTGAGAGGGGGCCTGCAAGTGACCCCTGGACCAGGAGCTGCTTCACTGGGGGCTCCTCAACCTGCAGCAGCCCCAGATACAGCCAGACATCAGGACTGCAAGAGCCAGAGATGAGCCGGGATGCCTGACAGGAAAGCCATGTGCACCGTGGAAACCGGTGCCGCTATGTCTCGAGATAATGTTGTTAAGACTTCATTAAGGGATTTAAGAAATTTAAATCCCTTAATTTTATGGGTGAGATAACATGACAGAGTAGAAAGAATAGAGAATGTTCAACCAAACCTGGTTCAAATCCTGGCTCTCAAGTAAACCACGTTGCCCTGTGACTTGGGGTGAGTCATTCTCTGTGCTAAGCCTTCTCCTTTCAGTGAGAGCAAGGACATGCAGTGGAGAGCGGAGTGGAGAGCGGGACTCTGTGTGTGTGTGTGTGTGTGTGTGTGTGTGTGTGTGTGTGTGTGTGTGTGTGTGAGAGAGAGAGAGAGAGAGAGAGAGAGAGCGAAAAGCAGACAGACAATATTAAATAGATAGAAAAATACATAATAGATAAACAAGCAGACAGACAGTAAATAGAAAAATAGATGACAAATTAAAAGGTAGATGATAGATATGAGTCGACAGTCAATACCTAGACAGACAGATACATATGTCTGCATACAGACATGCATTGCTATACACCCAGTATGGTGATTACCACAAAACACACGCTCCGTAAATACTACCGAATCAGAATCAGATTGAAGCAGGTATTTAGCAGCCAAAAGTCTTTGAAAATAAATTTGGATTGTCCTTCCTTTGCTCAGACCTTTCAGTGAAATCAAATTAACACACAAATGGTTCCCTGGTCAACAAGACTCCAGCTGATCTAGCCCCTGCCTACCTCTCAGGTTCATGCCAACTCCAGCTTTTCACTTTCTCAAATGTGTTACTGTGCAGGGTGAGAGGCACCCCACAACCTCCAAATCTTCCTGGCTCTAAATACATTCTGCCATCTGTCACATCAAGACAAAACATACTCTAGTGCATAAGACCTTTAATGGAAAGGAACCTTAATACAATTAGTATGCATTAAAGAGAAGACAAGGGAAAGAGTAGAAAAAATAATTTTCACACAAAACACCCAGCTACCCATTCACTTGTGGATAAATGCCCAGTCAAACAGAGTTGACCCAAAGCAGGGCCACTGAGGCCTGAAGCCTGCGCCAAGTCTAAGGCACCTTCTGGTGGGGACCCATAGGAAGGAGCAGAAATGGCCAGACAGGTCTGGGAGGAAAAGAGCAAACTTAAAATCAAAATAAAGGCTGCCATTGTCAGCCTCCCCATGGGTATCTCACCCACGCCTGTTTCAAGCGTCTTCTTCCATGTCCCCCAAGTCCCCTGTACCCACTCAAGGCCAAGAAGCAACCACAGCTTCTTCACATGTCTCTGCTCCCTGTGCCTCCTCCAGGTCTCCACTTTGCTCTCCCTCCTACTTCCAGTCTCCTCTCCAGCTCTCCTTCTCTGTGCTCAGCTCCACCCTTCCTTGGGTGCGGCAGGGAACTTAGAACCTCCCCTTTCCATGGGGACCCCCCTGTTACAAACCCACCAGTCTCTTTTGCACCCCAGACCTTTGCGCTTGCTGTGCTTTCTGCTAGGGGTTCTCCTCCCTCTCTGATTTCCTACTGGATGTCTTCTCATCATTCAGATCTTTATGTTTCGTCCACTCTTCAAGCAATTCCAAAAGAGTTTCTCATGTAATTAATTAGTTCAAGTGACTTTTGAACACAGTTCCCTGAGTATTCATCACTGGAAGGACATAGTGTAAGGACAAACAGAACTGTAAAGAAATCTTCAGGAAAAAAACCCTTCAGGATTAAAAAGCCGATCTTCCCTAGTGTCCCCTTGGCCAGCCCTGCTCTGCAGCAAGATCCTTTTCTCCAAGCATATGTGTATAGAATCTGCGTCTCTCTTTCAGCCTCCACCTTAACCTCCCCATGCCCAATGCAGCATCCTGGTGCCCTAGAAGGAATACTAGTTTTGTTAAAAACTCTTGCCTCTCATATGAAAAAATGTTCAACATCACTTGTAATCAGGGAAATGCAAATCAAAACTACCATGAGATACCATCTCACACCAGTGAGAATGGCACATATTAAAAAAACTAGCAACAACAAATGTTGGCGAGGATGTGGAGAAAAAGGAACTCTCCTGCACTGTTGGTGGGAGTGCAAACTGGTCCAACCACTATGGAGAGCTGTGTGGAGATTTCTGGACCTACTAAACATAGAGCCTCCATATGATCCAGCAATTCCACTCCTAGGTATTTACCCAAAGGACACAGAAACATCCATTCCAAAGAGCACCTGCACCCCTATGTTTATAGCAGCACTGTTTACAATAGCTAAGCTTTGGAAACAACCCAAATGCCCAAAAATAGATGACTGGATTGAGAAGATGTGGTACATACACACCATGGAATATTACTCAGCATTCAAAAAAGATAAACACATGCAATTTGCAGCAACATGGATGGCGCTGGAAGGGATCATGCTCAGCAAAATAAGCCAGAAAGAAAAAGAAAAATACCGGATGGTCTCACTCATAGCAGGAATCTAGAAAACTTAAATAAGGGACCAGGAAAATGAATAACTATAAGAAAGTGAAAATCAAAATCAACAAACAACTATGAACCGGAGACACTTTATGGGGGGTGGGGGGCGGGGAGGGGAGGGATTGGGGTCAAAATAAGGGGGTCACAATTGTATGGGGAATATAAAAATAAAATGTATAATATAAAAAAAAAACCTCTTGCCTCTATCCGTTACTGCTTATATGTCTTTGGACAAGCTGGCGCACCCTCTGAGTTTTGCTTCCTTTATGAACATGACAATAAGCTCACAGCAGTGTTGTGAGGGAAAAAAAATGTAGGTCAACTTCAGGGCAGATAGTAGCTATTCAAAAAAAAAGGATATCATTACTATTTTTATTATTATTATCATTATTACTACAATTATTACTTCTTCCCTGTCTGTCTCGACTTGCCACTGGCCTAGCAGTTGAGCCCGAGAGCATTTTCTCCTGTTGATTAGCCTTGATGATACTGCAATAGCAATAGATGTTTCATGACGAACTTACCGATTTTATTTTCATACAATTTAAGAATTGAGTTCTACGAACATAAAAGAACCATGATAGACTTGCACACATGTAGATAAAAGAAGAGGTCAGTTTATAGTATGTTGCAAGACACCAGCAACAGCAGGCTGCCCCCCATCCCTCTTCCTCCTCTCCTGGCTGATAACTGGGATTCAGCCATTTCCATGCTATTTGTTTAGTCTAAGGCTATCCTCTTAGCCAAAATGCAAGCTCCCAGGGGGAAGATTTTTTTAAATCCCTTTTGTAAAGGTAGTGGGGGGCGGGTGGTTGAGAGCTTTTGCTTGAGAGAGAATTGAGTACCTTAAACATTGAAGAAGGACCTGGAGGGGAGAAGCTAGAGGACCCGACATAAGCACATGCTCATCCTACTTTTCTCTAGGGAAATGTTGCAAAGCAATCATCTGAGAGCTGCGGCACTGGATGAAATGATCCCCTTTGTGGATCCACCTGGAACCTTCCATACCAGGCAGCATCAGCTTGCCCTTGCCTGCACGGCTCCAGGGTCATTTGAGTCTCACCCAACCTGCAGGGCCAGCGTATGGGGTCCAGTCCCGCTCTGAATCGGTGGTCACATTCTGAATGCAGGGGCTTCCTAGCATCCCCTCTGCTGAACCATCCTCCTAGCAACAAAGCCAGACAGAGACACAGAGTAAGAGCTGATGAGACCTCCTGCCTGCCGTTACCGTTACCAGATTTGATTACCTGCCAGTCTAATTGCTGGAGAGTTCTCCAGCATCAGCTGCCTTCAGCTTCATTTGCAAACAGCAACATAGGGAGTCACAGCCTCAGGGTCTCCTGGCAATAGCCAACTTACAAGGGCACACCGTTAGCCTCACCTGGCATCAGGGAAAGAATTTCCTTCAGGTGATGTAGAAATTCAATTGAATTTGTCAAGCCTGGAACAACCCAGGTAATGACCCCCTGGGGGAGCGAGAATATAAACCATAGCGCTTTCCCTCAAGAAACTTGCAGTTTAGTGGACAGAATGTTTCACCCTTGGACACTGACCTTGGCTGCCCCTAATAGAAGTCTGGTTACAAGGGTGTTGAGGTTGTCTCTAACAAGCAGCAGCATGAAATATTCATAAAAAGGGACGTGTTCTAAATTGGAATGAATGCCACATAAAAAGGAAGGAGCAATTGGTGATAACCAAAGCAAGCAAGATGGAAAGAGCTGTCCAGGGGCCGAGCAAGGCCAGCAGAGGCCACAAGCAGAGCAGCTGGAGCAGAGGGGTGGGAAGGCTGGGGGGTCCCCGTAGTGGGCCAGCAGGAGTTTATGGGGGGGTGGGAAGAGACATGGGTGGAAAGGATAGATGAGGAGATGGTGAACTGGGATCAGATTATGGGTTAAGGAGAGCTTTGAAACTCTGATAAGAAACTTAGTTTTTGGTTTTTTGGCTTTGGGGGTGGGCTGGGTCTGCAAGTAATTAGCATCACAAAATGTGGAATGTTCCTTGCTGGTTTTAGGACAGACAGTGGACCCTGGTGGCTGGCTGGGGGAGTGAGGGCCTGCTGATGCCAGGGGAACATGCGACACAGTCCTGCCTGCCTGCAGAGACCCTGGCAGTAGAAGGAGGATCATTCAAAGCTGCAGGTACCGGAAACGGCCTCTGGTACACTGACAACCTTTCTCTTAGGAAACAGCTGCCAGGTGCATGGCCCGAATCTCAGCGGGAGTTCTGGAGAGGTCATCACCCATCATCAGCAGGGACATTCATTCCCCTGGGGCCTGGTGAGAGCGCAGGCCTGAGCGGGGGGACAGGGAGGGTCTGGAGGCCCCTAGGGCTTTCCTCCCAACAGACAGACCCACCCAGGACCGCTACGGTCCCCCAAGGCCCTGCTGGAAGCTGCAGGGAGCTCTGGCACACAGGCACCCCCAACACTGACTCACTTCCTCATGCTCTGCGCAAACATTTGTGGCGTTCAACCCACTGATTAAATTCCCTCAACCAAAGGGAAAGGACTTCGCCGTGCTCTTTATTAGTTATTGAATTTTCCATTTCTCAGTGTGGGGGTGGAGAAGAAGCTGCAATAAAGGCAAACAGTTTGAAATTGATTGTTTGCTTCTCTCCTGGGTAATTTCCCGGGAACTGACAAAACACACAGACCATGGGAAACAGTCACGGACTTCCTGTAAAACCTCTTTGCTCGTACTTTAGACTTTAAAGAATAATCTCTTTAAGTCCCAATTTCCCTATTTTTAAAATGAGAATAATAACACTAGCTTCACACCACAGGGGCAAGAAGGTTCCGCCCCAGGCGGCGCGCACTGGGGGCTCTCGGCTCTCTGGGCGCTCTGCTCTCGGGGTGCTCTGCTCTCTGCTCTCGGGGTGCTCTGCTCTCGGGGCACGGTTCACACGGACTACAAGGCGAATGATGCCCTCTGGAGTGGGCCGAACCCAGCCTTGATGGGAAGGGAATCCCGAGAATAAAGCCACGTAATCATTTTCTCGATTGCAAAGGGCTGCTATAATCATACCTGTTGCCCAGGGCACCCAAAGATCACCTGAATCCCAACAGGGAAGCCAGAAGCTTGACCGGAGCTTGAGACCCCTCTAGGGGAAGACCACAGCAAGCACGAAGGGAATGCACCGCTGTAGAGGGAAACCTTGCAAGTCACTGGACCTGCCGAGGGAAGTGGACGAGGGCGCACAGGAAAACGGAGCAGATGATGGCGCAGCAGAGGTGCGTTGCGTGATTCTTGTATTCCAGACGCGATACTCTCGTGTGTGTTGGTCCATGCAATCCTCAATACCACCTTATTAGCTGGGTACTATTATCGCCCCATATGAACGGGTGAGAAAATGCTATCCAAGTTATTCTAGATCAGGGACGGTGGTCTGTGAGCAGTACAGCAGAGTGGAAACCAGCAGCTGGGATGTCACCCGCCTCCCACCTCAGCTGAGGATCACCCTGGCTCCCCGGGCAAGACCTGGCATCGCCACCCACATGGGGACCCGCGAGGCCCACACATCCAGCACGGGTGGTAAATTGGGCCTTTCTAGATGCTCACCCTGCCGCCCTCCGGGAGCCCCGGAGACGCTGGATGCACCCAGAGGCTCTTCAGGGACGCGGTGCCCAGCGACTGGGTGTTCATCAAAAGGGGAACACTTTCTGAAAGGCTGTTTGAAGGAGGTGGAGCCCAGAAAAGAGGCAAGGATGGCTCCGCTTTTCCACGCTGGCCGCTCCCGGTGTCTGCGCCCTCAGCCACCCTCGCTCTGCAAGCGCAGCATCTGCCGCGAGGGGAGACTGTGCGCCCTCCCTCTGCCCCCACCGCTCCAGACGCCCGGGCAGCTCTTCAGCTTGCTCCTGCCCAGCGCAGCTCGGGTCCTGACTCCCGGCAATGTCCAAATCTGCGCAGACCAGCCCGCCCACGCCTGGGCCTGTTCATCACTGTCCTCATGCCTGTGTTCGCTGGGCCCTCGCTGGGGTCACGAGCTAAGGTCCCCCGTGACCTTGACTGAAGACTGTCCCCGGCCCATCTGTGTATCTTTCCACCTGACTTCCTCTGATGATGCCCTTATGTCTATCTTCACATTGCGGTGACTCCGTCCGCACCTAAAATCTATTGCTCTTTCTCCATCTCTCCCCGCGCCCCACCCAGCTCGGGTGCTCTGGCTCACCTCTACACTCCCTCCCAGGCCTCTCCTCCTCTGTGGGCTGCATCTGGGGAGACCCCTTCATCTTCCTTCCTCCTAATAGGTAGTACCCAAAAGGGAATGAACGGTCCTGGGCTGGCTGGCTCAGGAGACACTTGAGGTGCAGCCTCGCTGAGGCCGGGGAGACGGTCTTCCCTGAGGTTACTTTGCCCAGCCAAGGGTAAGCGGTTCTGCAATGAAAGCTAGAGAAGTGCGCTGGCTGCTTGTGGAGTCTTGCGGCCCTTGCTCAAATGTTCCTTGAATGCTGACTTTATAATCTGCTCATTCCTACCTACCAGCATGCAGGCGCATGCAGACAACTTACTAGGTCTTGGTCACTTACATATGAGATCTTATAATAGTAACAGACAGAGTTGGCACCAACATTTAATTGCTGAATGAGCGAATAAATCTAGAGAAACTAATCATTTATTCTGCACATCTCTTCCTAGTGCCGCCCACGTGTCATCCCCAGACAGACACAAGGAAGACAGAATTATGGTGTTCAAGATGGAGAGGCCGGTCCTGGAGGTTCCCTGGCAGGTAGATGCAGAACACGAGTTGACCCCTGAGGGTTCTTAACCTAATTCAGAATGAAGACAGACGTGCAGATGACAACCTATAAAACAAAGCAGAATTAAATAATAGCAAATAAAGTTAGGAGGAGTACAGGGGCACAAGGAAAGGAGCAATTAAGTCTGACTGGGGAGAGGGCTCAGTGAAAGTGCCACTGCAGCTGAGCCTTCTGGCATAGGAAATGTTCCCGCCATTTATAGCAGGCCAACGGGAAGAGTAAAAAAAAGACAAGAAAACATTCAATGAACTTTTGCACTCAACATTGTACGGGAGGCGCTAGGCCGTGCCATAGCAAGAACAAGAAACAAAACAAAAAGAGGTATAAAACAAGAAAGAAGGATGCATATTATTTATAGGTATGATTTTTTATGTTAAAATGCAAGATAACTACGGATGCACTATGAGTATTGTTTAGTTTTGCAAATTTGCTAGACACAGATTAGTAAGAAATTAATTTTCTTTCTACATGCCAACAATGAACATCTAGAGATTTAATTTTAAAAAAGATTACCTTTATAATAGCAACAACAATGAAAATCACGAGAATATCTAGGAATAAATGTAACAAAACATGTACATAATCCTTATGGCAAATGTTATAAAATTTTATTGAAAGGCTGTCAAGCAATGAAAGATCATTAAGAGATACACTATGTCCTTGGAAAAGAAGACTTGATATTGTAAACCTGCCAACTCTCTTCAAAGATTCCAGGCAATGGCAACTAAAATCCATGCAGGGTTTTGTCTGAAAATTGAAAAAAGTACTCTAAGATGAATATGGAAGGACAAGGAGGTGAATGACCTGCTCTACCAGAGATGAAGACTTAAGAAGAAAGGAGGAAGAGTCTCCCCGGTGGCCTAGCGGTTAAGTCTCAGCCCTGTCACTCTGGGGCCTGAGTTTGATTCCCGGCCAGTGTATTTCAGTAGATCTGCCTGTTCTGCTCCCCACTCTGTCTCTGGTGAATCCTCTCACCTCCTGGCACCGATGGCCTACACCCCAGTTCTTCTGTGCATAAATCTCTAAACAAGAGGGAAGAAGGAAGGAATGCAAATTCTCAGGCCCTAGACCTGTAAATTCTAGAGGAGGGGCCTAGCCACCTGCATTTACATGTCTTCCAGGTGATTCTGATGCTCAGGAAGTTTAAGAACCACTTCTTAAAGGGCTATAGAGGGCTATTTTGGGCCTTAAATGAATCTGCTCACTTAGTCTCTGAAATCACAATGCGTCGGGAGTACAAAAAAAGTTCCTACAAAATAAACTAGTTCACACTAAAGTGTTAGTGACTGATTAATTCATCATTCCTCCTATTTTTGAAGGAATCTGAAGTCTTCTGGTCTTTGAGTTTCTGGGCGTTTTTTTTCTCATTTTTCCAAAGAATACAAATGGCAGAATTAGGGTTCAAAGAGGTGAACATTTTCCCCAAGGTTACCTGGAGAGAAATCTAGAAATAGAATCCAGACAATTGACTTGGTTCATTTTCCAGCCCCCGCACTCCTATTTAGCGTTAAGTACCATCACCCTAATGGGAACAGACTTAATCAGGAACTTATCAAGGCCCCCGCTATGGTTGTGTGTGGGGATGAAGCAGCCAGTTGTATGCTCAAAATCTGATTCTCAGAGGCCTGAAGTCCCCGGCTTGGGGAACTGACTAATTGTTCTTACGTGCACACACCCTACTTGCTGATGGAGGCAAGAAAATGTGACCCTGATCTGCAAGAAAGCCTTTGTGTCTCATCCCTGCTAAAAATAAAAGAATTGTTCTAACACAAACTTATGCAAAGCTCAATTTAAATAGATCTAAATAGGTCACATGCTGTGATTCATTTACTGTATTGGCTATCTAATATTTTATATTTTTTTAATTTTAATTTTGAAATTAATGTAACGTTGATTTATACCACTGTATATGATTTAGGGGTATAGGCTAAAACCTCTTCAGATGTATGTTACCCACCATGCCCCCCATAAAACACCAGTGACCTCCACCATCTAGTGTTTGAAAAGTGGCAAAAAGCACTTGCAGGTAAAGAAAACCTGGTTTGCTCTTAGTGTGACTTGACTGAATAACCGAATGTCCTGCTGAGGTGTCACGTCCAGATGTTCTGCCTGGTCACAGCACATGTATGAAGGTGCTAGAGAGTCTAGGCTACGGTAGGGTTAAGATACTCTGCTCCATGTCAGGGACCAGGCTCCACGCCAGATATAGGGGTTGGGGTCTCCTGTGAAAGGTTCACAGAGACAGTCACCACATCTGGTGACAGGTGAGGAAAAGAACAGAAAGCTGGAATTTCTCTTATCCATGACTGTGAAGATATTGAGGTGTGTGGGGGAGAATAAGGGGGGAAAAGGAAGGAGTGTCTTCCACTGGCCTTCTGCACCAGCCATTCTGAGCAGGAGCCTGGAAAGTGTTCCCAACCAATGGTGGGATGAGAGGATTGACAAGTTCGGGGGTTACATCTGCTAGACAGTCATGGTCAAGTTGGAAACCCCATTTTATGTGACTGCTATTGCTTCACACCCCTTGCAGTTTGTGTCTTTCTTCTGAAGCTTCCCCTTTGGTGCAGGGCAGTCTTTTGAGAGCCCTGGCCACTCAGCTGTGCTGACAGGAGCCAGGATGACTCTTGTCTACACTGCTGGTAGGGTGTTCTAGAGGCCACCTGCAGGGGCATGCCAGGGTGGCCTTTAGGGGAGAGGAGCTTCGGTATGGAAGGACCCAGCACTTAAGTCCTGTGTGGCATTTGATTTAGGGAGGTGGGCTCCTTACAACAGCCAAGTCTCCAAATCTGGTGAGTGGCAGGAATCCTATTATATCAATTCCAGTTTTTGACTTTGTATAAAGCATTGCTTAATTTCCGAAAATATAACCCAGGCATTTCCTTCCTCACTGTCCCACGGTAGCAGATCGGAGGATACAACCTCCCCACCTCTGGAAGCACACCTGTGGGGGGAAGGTGCTGGGCAGACAGGCCATTTCCCACACACCAACAGGTGCTTCTATCTAGAAGTTTCCCTGCCCCTTCCTAGGCACTGAATCTGCTGCGGAGTGGGGATGAGGTTTGGACAGCCTAGTCTCTCCTCGTTTGTAAGTAACATGGGCAGCTCATGTGCAGAGGAAGGCAGACAAGAGCTTCCTGAAATTTCCAGCCCATGGCCCTAGATCCCTTTCTAAGTCTTTTCATAGATCAAACAAGGTTTCCAATTTACATCCCTTGTCATCTTCAGCTGAAAGAGGTGCTACTGAGATAGAAGGGACTTGGTCCCATTAAAGAATGAGGCGCGTTTCAGGTGCCAGTTCAACAACCTGTGACTGCCCCGAGGTGTGAAGCTGATACCCAAAAAGGGTGGCCCTGCAGCAGAGGTGAGCCAAAGCTCTCCATCTTCTCTCTTGAGAAAGGACAGAGGGAAGAAGTCCTGAACACCAGGGACAGGCCAGAATAAGGGCAGATGGAGAGCATGCACCTTGTCACCTGCTGGGCCTGCCTCCATGTCCTCTGCCTGCCCCACTGGCGAAGCAGCGAGGACCCTGTGCACCCAGGGAGGCCACCCCTCACCTAGGGTGGGCTCTGGTGGCTACCTTTCTGCTGCCCTGTCCTGCTCGCAGCTTCCACCAGGGTGCCCATAGGCTTCTTCCTGCGCTCTGGCCTCCTGAAGCCGTCAGTCCAGCCTGGGTCACTCTGCTCAGTGCCCAGTGCTGCTCTGCCTTCACCATTCCTCCACCCCTACCCAGGGCCTCCTCCTGCCAAAGACAAGGTTCCTGTGCTTCCCCCAGCTGTGAATTCCTGAGCAGCAAAGTTCAAAGGTGCATCGTCCCAATTCCACACATGCCCTCATACAGTGGAGAGTGCTGAGTAGGAGTCCGTGCAGGCCACTGGCACGCCTTTATGCAAGGCACATACCTTCTCAGTTGCCACACTGGAAATGTAAGAATTAATCATCAACGCTCTCCCTCCAGAGCTGTGGTATTAATGAAAGATATATGTGAAAACGCCTTACTGTGTGTGGCATAAGCTAAAAACCTCTTGGGTTGGTAAAATAATATACTTTTCCTTGTCTAGTAGGGGAGATGACCTTGGTTCTATGAACAATGTAATTCCACAATTCTGACACTTACTACACCTTCTAAAGCTTAGCACACAAATGACAGCTTGAGTTCTGGCATTTTCCTCTTCCTCCATTAAATGCTCTGGTTCAAACAGGTCCTTTTAGAGAATACCTGGTTAGGCCACTGCCTGGGAACATATTGTGGTAACTGTGGGCCAGAATTCCCCTCCACGCTTAGCTAGTGCGTCCCCATATTCTTAAAGTGTGGGCTGAGAACCTTCTGTACTAGAGGCACAGGGATGTGGGTTAACAATGCTGATACCCAGAACGATGGAAAGCAGGGTCTCAAAAAGAGATCAGTATACCCATATCCCTAGTAGCGTTATTCATACAGGCCCAAAAGTGGAAGTAAGCCAGGTTCCCATGGACAGATGAAAGGTAAACAAAAGGCAGTCTATACATGCTAGGGAATATTACTTGGTTTTAAAAAGGATTGAGTCTTGACAGCACCACCCTGTCTTCATTATTAGAGCTTTAGCAAGTTTCAAACCAGTTAAGTATAAAATAAAATAAAATGTAGCCTTGACAGATGCTACACTCCAGGAGACATGAGGACATTATGTAACGTGAAATGGTCACAAAAAAAACACAAATACTATTCTACTTACAAGAGTATAGAGCAGTGTACTCTGTGCCACAGTAGGCCACCGAGCAGGCAAATTCAGAGATAGAAAGTAGAAAGTGTCTGCCTTCCTGGGGCCTGTAAGGGAGGCAGGGAGAATGGGGGTTAGTGTTTAATGGGTACAAAGTTGCAAGATGAAAAGAGCTCTGGAGGTGGATGGTTGCGAGGGCAGCACCACAGTGTGAAGGTAGCCTCTGAACTGTATACACATGGCTAAGATGGGCGAATTTTATGTTGTGGGTGTCTTACTGCAGTTAAAAAAAATAATAATAATCATTTTTTAAAAGCAAAATAATTGCAGATGCTGATGGTCAACTCAGGACCTGTTTTCACAAGTTCTGTGTGTGATTCCAATGCACACTTATGGGGTTGAGGGGGGTGGTCAGTGAGTGGGATTCTTGGGTTCCCTCTGAGAAATGCATTTGCAGAATTTCCTGTTCAGTGGCACACAGCAGTTTATTAATTCCCGGGAAGGTTATTTAGGAAAAAGACATTTGCTTAGATACAACCAGCAAAGGCTGCATTTTAAAAAGGGCAGGTTTATTAGGAAAAAGAGATACTTGCATAGACACAGGTGAGTTAAGAGCTGCATTTTCAAAGGGGCAGGTTTATTAAGAAAAAAGATGCCTGCATAGACATGGGCCTCTGTGGACAGTCTGGGGCAAGTCTTTGTTTTTCCAGAGCAAGGGGTACCCCTATATCGTGTTCTTCAGGAGTATTTATTCCTTTGTGGAACTTTATTGTGGAGTCTGTCACTTCTACAGTCTGGTTGGGTTATGCTGTAAGAACTGGTGGTCCTTGACAATTCCCCACCCCTGGCTTCCATCTTCGCCTACATGTCGTCCATAGACATCTTTGCCTCCAGGCCTTTCATAGTCATTTTAATTTTTTTGTGTATTTCTTACATCATTTTTCATTTTTGCACAATGTATGCATTTTCATCTTGGTTATAGTCCCCATACAATTGCACCCCCCCTTATTTTGACCCCAATCCCTCCTCTCCTTGCCCCCCCCAGTATGTCTCTGGTTTATAGTTGCTTGTTGATTTTAATTTTTTCTTTATTATAGATGACTGAATCAAGAAGATGTGGTACATATACACAATGGAATATTACTCAGCAATAAAAAAGATAAACTCAATCAATTTGCAGCAACATGGATGGAGCTGGAAGGGATCATGCTCGGTGAAATAAGCCAGAAAGAAAAAGAAAAATACCAGCTGGTCTCACTCTTAGCAGGAATCTAGAAAACCTAAATAAGGGACTGGAAAAAGAATAACTCTAAGAAAGAAAAAAATCAAAATCTTTCATAGTCATTTTAATGACTTTATTAACCATTTCTACCCCTACCTCTAGTTTCTGGCCTTGTGAACCCTTTCATCCAAAATTTTCTACTCTAAACTTCTGTCACATTTATCTGTGCGGTCTGCTGCTCTGCAACATGGCTCACACACAGCATCTAGAAAACCAGGACACACATACCAGTGCATGGACTGAGTCACTCACGTAGAACCGCATAGCAGACAGACAGGACCAGTGTTTTCCAGCTAACTGGAATCACACCCTCCACTTTCTTTTTGCTTGGAGGTGTCATTCAGTCCTAACATGCACTTGACAGTCCTCTGCTGGCTCTCACATTTCCTGGGCACTCAGGCTAGCTCTCACTCCTCTCACTCCTGTCTGGAACAAGATCACAGCTGGGGGTAATGATGTCTTGCCTCGGCTACATGATGCCACACCCTGCCCCAGGCCTTGCATACACAATGCCACACCCCTCAAGCCTTGGCTACACAAAGCCAGCCTCCTGACCAGGCCCCACAGGGGCAGCAGTGAGTCTTCTCAGGCCAACAAGTATCTGACAAAATACTGGCAGAGAGAATGAAACCCCCTGCGCGTGCCCAGTTGCTGCCCCTTGCAGAAAGACTGCCAGGAATCCAGACTGGAATTCACAGAAACACCTCTCCTGCCTGCAATGTCCTGTCTCCCTGCTGGCTGAGTAGAATTGAGGAAACCCCCAGGGCTCCTAAGCTCTCTCATTTAATGGCTTTAATTCCATGAAGAAAAATAGCTGATAAGTAGCCTGGAGCTCAAAGTTCTCTTTATATCTCTATGTTTTTGATGGATAATGTCATCCAAGCCAGATACATGACCATCTCCAACTACACACTACACGGTGCATGAAGTAGTGAAACAACGCACCTCAAAGGAAGGTTTCCACAGTGGGATCAGTGAGTGCTTTTAGTTTGGAGAGAAGAGTCTTCAAGTCACCAGGCTCTGATATTTCTTCCTCATCACCTTTTACTCCCTGGTCAGAAAAGGCCCATCTCACTTTAGAGATGGAAGACTCAAACAAGGTGACACAGGGACACAAAAAAACAGTTCTGTAATGCCCGGGATGATGTTTGTAATAAAGAAGGGTTTCCCACAAGGGCACACAGTAGGTTTCATTGTCTCAAATGATGACATGAAAGTACTTTGGCACAAAACAAAATAAAATTGTGCTCATGAACTTTTTAGGATTTGTCATTTCCTTATCTCTGTGATAATTGCAGTAGCCCAGACTCCCCTCAATCACTAAGGAAGACATTGTCTCAACAGTCATAATGTCTGACTGTGAATTCAGTAAATCCAAGCAGCAAGGGCCCACTGTTGTCTGAAAGAAGCTCTCAGACAAAGGGCAAAGCCGAGGCCATTATCTCTGAGCCTAATGGGGATTCCATCTCTGGGGAGGACGGAACATTTTGCTTCCTTTTATGCCATGATAATAACAGCCTCAATTATTGTTCTTGGGAAAGGGTGGCCTAAAATGTGGGGCCAAAAGAAAAGGACAATGGAAAACTAATATATCATTAACATGCCTTTGGGGAAGCTCCTTTGGCAACTACAAATGCATTATCCAGAAGCAAATTGAAGATAAGAATCAATTTAATTAATTTTAAATGGCTTTGCACATTGACAAAGCCAAGAACTAAAGAAAATGGGAACCTGGTTCAGATGTATTCTGTAGAAAGAACCATTAAGGACAAAAGCTATTGCTATGAAAATGCTCAACTCTCTACCCTTGCCTGTGAGTTTAGGGATTTTTTTTTATTTCGTGACCCTATAACAGTTAATTATGAGTGTAACAAATGTGAAAAGCAGAGATGGTTTCAAAAGCCTGCATTCAAACCTTGACTGTGATTATTTGGGCAATATGGACAAGTTACTGTGCATTTCCCAAGGAGTGAGTCTATAACTTATGGGGGATTTCCACAGTGACCTTCAAGGTAGCATATTACACTCTCCAAACATTTCCCTGAAATTCTCTTCATTTATCTTAATATACTCGTTGTGCACCCTGGCTAGTTTCATCCTCTGCTTGGTCAGCGGATGCCACGGTGCCCACTTGACCTGCGTAGCTCCTGTATATGGTGGGTGATTAGTGGGTCACCCCAAAGCCACGTATGTGTCCAAGCTGTGCGCTCAGCTGTAGAGCTTGAAGGCAGTATCCCATCTCTGGCCTCCAAGGGTTTTCAGTTGTGTTCAAGAGATGAAATATACATGCCCAAGGAAAATTAAAGACCACACAGGGCAGACTCATGACTTGTAAAGGGCACACACACTGGTAGAGAGAAGAGATCAGAGCAAGAAAGGAAGACGAAACTTCCTAAAGAGGAGGGTTAAACTTGAAAGAAACCAGATTATTCCCTGTTTACTTTGACTGCAAAACAAAATAAAATAAAAGAGAGATGTATTTAATATTACTAGCTGAGAATCCAGCAGATGGAAGGAGCCCAATTTTCCCAAATACTTTCCATGTCCGCTGAGTTTCTAAGAACTGCCCCCTGCCACGGAAGAGGGGCACTGATGCCTGAGCTACTGGTTGGGTCTGTTCTTGAAAGAGAACCCTGGTCCGGGCCACAGTGTCCCAACACGGAGAAATCACACCCAATGAGCTTGGTCTGAATTAGGCTGGTGCCTTCCGAGGTACCCAGGTCTGAGTCCTGGGCCACCACGAGAGCAAATGTAGGGCTCCAGACCAACAGGTCAGGCCAGTGCAGGAAAAGTTGTTAAGCACTTGTGTCCAAGTAGTATAATAGGGGCCTTCCCAGTGGCACAGCGGTTGAGCGCTGGGTTGCGAAGCTGCCCGCGGCCTCTGCGGCGCCGGTTCGATCCCCGATTGCTCCCCTGCCACCGGAGGAGGGTCCCACATGGCACGCAGACCTCTCCTGCCCCGCTGCTCCCCTCAGCAGTGTACTTCGGTCCTTCTGCCTGCTCTGCTCCCCGCTCTGGCTCTGGTGAATTCTCTCACCCTCCCGTGCTTCTGACTGTACCCAGTGCTTGTATAAATAAATAAATAAATCTTTAAAAACAAAAAAAGAAATCAAAATCTTAAAAAAAAAAGTAGTATAATAGGTAAAAAAGATTATTAGATGTGGTCTCTGCTCACAGAGCAGCCACGTGAGTCCAACAAGCATAACCACAACTACTCTCCAAATAAACCAAGAGGCAGAAGAAACATGCTGTGGAAGTTCAATGAAAGAAGCAACGAGGTCATAGAAGAGATTTCCTGAAGACATGGAGCATGCACCTTTGTTCCTGTTCCTCATCTATACACAGGGGATAATATTTGCACATATCTCACAGTGCTATTATAGGAATAAGTCTAACCCAAGTGAAAAAAGCCAAGGATGGCCACTGGCATGTAGTGACCCCTCATGAGCTGCCGGCTGCTTTGTTGTTGACCAAGCATTGGAGGATGAGTAGCATCTCATGGATAGAACCAAGAGGTGGGAGAACGCAGCCTATGGCCAAAGCAAAGGTAATACCTGTCATCCAGCTGCTTGTCTGATAACTGGGAAAAGGAAGCAGAGATGGGAAGGCATCGGCCTGGGGCAGGAGATCAGGAGTGTGTGCGCAGAAAGCAGGGAGCCTTTACCAGGAGGGAAGGAACTATAAGAAGATCAAGAACGGTGGGACAGGAGTCATGAGAGTAGTTTGGGGAGAGCCTTGAAGGCCAATCTAAGGAGTTTGCACAAATTCCTGGCCCAGGCCCAAGCTTCCATTACAGAAAATAACTCCGTCATCCACCTCGGCGTCCTGCTCTGGCAAGCCTCACAGATGGGCCCGTTTCGGAGGGAGCACCACCCTCAGCTATTAGGATCAGCTTGCGAGCATCAAAATTGCAAGTTTTCAGCAGAACTGGGCAAAGTTATTGATTAGTGCTTTCTTTTGTGCCTCGTGTCTCCTGAGTTGGACAAACATTAGCTGCATTTGTCTGAGAACCCTCGTCTCAGACTCTCTCAGCGGGATAAGGATCGGGCAGACAGGGCAATTCCAGCACCAGGGAAATGGCTGAAGATGGGGGCTTGGGTCCTAAGTGTGGAGAGGCACAGTGTGTAGGACCAAGTGCAACACTTCTTTTCAGGAATCCCTCCTCTGCTGGAGGCAGGTAATAACCGTGAGACAGGTGGGCACACCAAGAGGTCAACAAGCGGAGTTATGGGGCCAGAGGGTGGGTCCAGTGTCAGTGATCCCCAGAAAAGACCTGGGGGAGGGCATGTCCAGAATGTTGGGAAGGCAGTCACGGAAGGCTTCCCCGAGATGGACTATGGAGAAAGACAAGAGACCTTATCATTCGTTCATTTCCCTGCCACATTCATTCATTTGTGCTCACTGTTCAATAATTTTTATTAAGCACCTGATATGTGCCAAGCACTGGACTGGGCGCTATAACAATGAGCATGGTGAAGCCCTTGTCCTCATGGGGCAGGAGGTAAGCAGGGGGCCAGGAAGCAAAAGGAAAGGAAAACACACAATACAATGTCACAGGATAAGCGCTACAAAGGAAAATAAAGTTAGGTTGAAGAAATGGAAGCTGCTGACAGTGGTCAGGGTGAGCTGCCATCACAAAATGTCACCAACCCAGAAGCTTCAACAACAGAAATGTGTTTTTTCATAGTTTTGTAACAGGGTGGTCCCCAGGAAAAGGGGTGTTTCCAGGTTCCCTGCCCCACCCAAGGTAGGGTGGAGCTGTGCAGGGAGGGAAAAAGCTGGAGAGGAGACTGGGGAAGGAAGCAGGATGGAGCACCAGAAGGAGAGCTAGAGGAGGCTCGTGGAGCAGAGACATGTGAAGAAGCTGCGCTTGCTTCTTGGTCCTGGACCGGTTGGAACAGACGTGGGTGAGAGACCCGTGGGGAGATGACAAAGGCAGTGTTCATCTTGATTTTTCTCTTTTCCTCCCAGACTTGTCTGGCTGTTTCTGCCCCTTTTCTATGGGTCCCCACTAGAAGGTGCTTTAGACTTGTGGCAGGTTTTCAGACCTCAGTGGCCCTGCGTGGGCCTACCCTGTTTGGCTGGGCATTGACCCACGAGGGGACGGGTGACTTCAGGTGCTTGATTTGAAAACTCTGTTCTTCCTCTCCTTCCCCTCTTCTGCATTGCATGATAGTTGTATTAATGTTCCCTTCCCTTGCAGGTCTGACGCACTAGAGCATGCTTTATCTTGATGTGGCAGGCAGCAGAACCGATTTAGAGCAAGCATGTTTGGGAGTTTTGGCGTGCCCTTCTCCCTGTCCTGTAACAGTTCAGGAGGCTAGAAGGCCAGAGCAAGGTGCTGGGGTGGGGTGGGGAATTCCCTACATGTTTCCTCCTTGGCGGGGGATTTCCTCTGTACACTCAGACTCCAGAGTCTCTATAACCAAATTCCCTTCTTATAAGGACAACAGCCCAGTAGGTTTAGGACCTGCTCTAGCCATCTTTTTAACTTAATACCTCTTTTAAGGCCCTAGCTCCAAATACAGTACTTGGAGGTACAGGGGGTAAGACTTCAATATTTAAATAGGGGAGAGGGTCTTTCTACTGAGGGGATGTTGGAACAGAGGCTTAGATGCCAGGATGGAGAGGCCAGGAAGCCCCCCGGGAGAGGAGACGGCAGTGGTACAAAGCGTGCTCGTCACACTCCAGAGACAGCGAAGGCAGCGGCATGGCTGGAGAAAGTAAGCAAAGAGGAGGCTGGGAGGTGAGCATGGAAAGTGGCCGCATCAGATTCCTCAGGGCTTAGAAGCCACGTTAACTAAGGACTTTGGCATTTGCAGAAAGAAATATTTTAGAGTATTTTGAGCAGGTCAGTAACATTCTAATTTATATTGCAAAATAATTATTCTGGTTTCTGAGTGGGAAACAGACTGAAGGAGGCTGAGGGGAAGCAGGGCGCCAGCTGGGAGGCTACTGTGATCATCCAGGACAAAATGATGGTGACCAGGGAGAGCAGGAGGGAGCCTGGGGGTACAGCCAGCTTGTGACAACTCAGAGGTGGAGGAGAAATTTCCCTTCAAGGAGAGAAGGCCAAATCAGAAGCTGACCGTAGACTTGTCACAGAGTGAAAACACAGACACTTTGCAAAGGACTTGAGATCTGGAATCTTCAGGAAACCACCCTCACTCAATTCTCAAAAGGCCCATCAATCCCATACAGTTAATGATGAGTCAGACGGGAGAGTGGAGTGTGCCAGCCTTCCCACTGATTTATGGCCATCCTGGAGCTGAAAAGGCACAGCTGAATAAAATTTTCCACAGTCAACTGTCAATTAGCTGCAATAGTGGAGCAGAAAGGTGGTGGATAATCCAGATACCTCCTTTGGGGGGCTGTTGCATCAGATTTGCTTCCCTAATCTTTCAGCTTTTTTATCTGTCCTACCCCGACATGTTTATGCCAATATGTTAAAACTGTCATTCAAGGTGGAGACAGTGACTATCTCTTGCCAGTAAAGAATTCAACCTGAACAATTCTGAAAAAATTCCAACCTTCAGAGTCCTTTAAACACCATAAACTATGCAGTTTACAGCTGAATAGAACTTTCTAATTTCCAAAGCAGTTTAATACCTTTTTCCTATTTACTGCTCAGAACATTTAGAGGTACCCCAAGTGCCCTATCCCCTTATAATATCTATGAATGGAATTCTAATCTAGTATAATATCCTTTTAAAGGAGTGTGTCATTTCTTTGGTGAATGCTGTGTCCCTGGGTAGAGTTAGCATTTTAAAAGAGAATCCATTTGTCCTTCACTGTCCTTCCTGCTCTTGTTTTTTTGCAACCATCCCAGGCCAGGTAGGTTCACCATCAGTTCTAACAGTTTAAAACAGAATTTTGGGGCCTCCCTTGTGGCCTAGGGGTTAAGTCTCAGTGTGTAAGGCAGGAACGGACACAGTGCAGGTTTTCTGATCCCATGCAGACCAGGTAAAGGAGGAGTCAGAGTCCTCAGTGGGTTTTTTGCAGGTCTTTTATTGGGGTTCACCAGGCACATGGCAGATAGGGGTGCTGGGGGGCCAGGAGGCTGGCAGGCCTCCCAGCCCCCAGCAAATCCTTACTCTATCTGGGCTCTCTGGTGATCTCGGCTTCTCTTCAGCTTCTGCTCCTGCTTCGGCTCCTCCTTTGGCTGCTGCTGCTATTGGCGTCCCCGTGACACCGCCCTTAAAAAAAAGCACAGTCTTAGCTCAGCTGAATCCCATCTACCTAGGCCCACACCCTATTCCAGGAGCCCGCCATCAGGCATGCATTCAGGACAAGGATCCATCATCTATCCTGATGGCGGAAGGGCAGAAAAGCCTGATATTTTCTTTACCCTACACAGTGCTGTAAAGCCAGGAACTGGACACGGTGCAGGTTTTCTGATCCCATGCAGACTGGGTAAAGGAGGAGTCAGAGTCCTCAGTGGTTTTGCAGGTCTTTTATTGGGGTTCAGCGGGTATATAGCAGGCAGGGGTGCTGGCTGGGGGGCTGGGAGGCTGGCAGGCCTCCCAGCCCCCAGCAAGTCTTCACTCTATCTGGGCTCTCTAGCATTCGTTCTGCTGCTTTTCGGCTTCTCTTTTGGCTTCTGCTTCGGCTGCGGCTGCGGCTGCTGCTGCTGCTGCTACTGCTACTACTGCTGGCGTCCCCGTGACGCCGCCCTTAAAAGCACAGTCTTAACTCAGCTGAATCCCATCTACCTATGCCCACACCCTATTCCAGGTGCCCGCCATCAGGCATGCATTCAGGACAAGGATCCATCATCTATCCTGATGGCGGAAGGGCAGAAAAGCCTGATATTTTCTTTACCCTACAAGTGCTATCACCATTACAGCCTGAGTTCGATCCGCCAGGGAGATACCCACATGGCGCAGCAGACCACTGTCTTGCCCACTGCTCCCCTCAGCAGTGTATTTCAGTAAATCTGCCTATACTGCCCCCACTCTGGTGAAACCTCTCACTCCCTGCACCTTTGGCCTACACCCCAGTTCTTCTATTCATAAATAAATTTTTAAAAAATTTTGGAGCCCTTAGCATCATCTTAGGTTATAATAGCAAGGAGGGAAACCAGCCAGCAGGGAGGCAGCATTTTGAGCCCCCTCCCCCAGGGTGAAGCTGCCTTTTTATCATCTCCCTCCTAAGTACAGGTGTGCACACTTGCACATGCATGCCCACCCATGCTCCAGGTGTCTACAGTCAAGCATGCACGCCCCACACCTACACACCTTCCGCATTAACTCAATCAAGGCCACAGTGATAGTTACAGAGGCTAGGGGCGTAAAAACCTAATTCATTCATTTACCTACAGCTGTGAAGCCCTAACTCCTGTCAGAGCTACTTGAGCAAGCTCTGTTTCTCAGGTTCCCTCTGATGAGGTGTCCCAAAGCCTTGGGAAGGGTTGGGAATAGTCAACAGGGAGGAAGAACCATCGTGGCCCCAGGCCAGGCCCCCCCCACATACACCCAGCCTCCCACGGTGGAGGACAGGCCCAGGGCCCCGTCTGCTCCCTGGCATTTTATCCGTTGGTTTATCAGGCCTGAAACAATGATTTTGAAATTTGAGTTTACTAATCAGAAAAGCCAAGAAAGTTAACAAAAATTCACCCCCAAATTACTATCCAGGGGGGAAAAGTTGACCCTAAAGATTAGAGAGAAAAAATGAAAATAATTAGAATTGGGTCACACTACCAGTTAGACGAGATTGGATCATGCTTTGAGTTAGACTAGAACAAACGTCTTCTGAGCCCCAAAATGCCAAATTTCAGCTGAGTGGAGATAATTTACTTGAGTGGCCAGAAGCATGAAGTCAAGGGTACTTCATGAGGGATGAGGACTGTGAAATCAACTCCTCTGAGCTACGGAGACCTCATTACAAATAAAAATAGAGCTCAGGACAGAAAAACTTCAGTTTGGGGACCAAAAGCCTTTGTTTTGCAACTATTGCCTCTAGGGCAGCAGTATTGGATGGGTGTGGGATGAGGAAAAACATTTCCTCAAAGTCCATGTGGAGCACTGTAAGGTCAGGAACGGACACAATGCAGGTTTTCTGATCCCATGCAGACCGGGTAAAGGAGGAGTCAGAGTCCTCAGTGGTTTTGCAGGTTTTTTATTGGGGTTCACCAGGCATATGGCAGGCAAGTCTTCACTCTATCTGAGCTCTCTGGAGTTCGTTCTGCTGCTTCTCGGCTTCTCTTTCGGCTTCGGCTTCTACTGCTGCTGCTGGCATCCCAGTGACGCCACCCTTAAAAGCACAGTCTCAGCTCAGCTGAATCCCATCTACCTATGCCCACACCCTATTCCAGGATCCCGCCATCAGGCGTGCATTCAGGACAAGGATCCATCCTCTATCCTGATGGCAGAAGGGCAGAAAAGCCTGATATTTTCTTTACCCTACAAGCACTGAGAGGCCTAGAGGGGCTACATGGGAAGTAACGCGCAGCCCCAACCAAAGGCAGGCTCATATTGATTAGCATCAGGTACCAAGGAGAGACAGGTACTGAGGGTGTGTACAGGCGTGGGGGATGGTCATCCAGGATATAAACTAGGGTGGAGTAACCAGGGGCTATTGCCTGGAGGCCCCGTTGTTCCTGCTGGTCAAAGCACATTATCTCTATTCTAATATCTGCCTGTGTTTCCAGCAGATACTGGTTTCCAGTATGTTCTTCATACCAGGACTTTTGCCTTTGGTGAGAGGCCCCCTGCAGGACCCTACACCTAACTGACAAGCAGGAACTCTGGGCACCAAGACACTATCCCCAAGAACAAGGGGTATTGGGGATCCCACATGCAACCTTACTGCTAAGAAATTTATTTTCCCCATCAGTTTAAGATCATATTGTTTAATTAATAGATAAGCATATTTTAACAAAGGCAACTTAGAATTGGATATGTCAGTGTATAAGAAAATGACATTTTAAACATTTTGTATTTAAGAATTCGGTAATGTTCTTAAGCTGTCCTATTTTCTCACAGATGAGGTTTGCAATTTCAATTTTAAATGTAAAACTAAATTATTAATTCAGAACTTAAAAAAACTGAAAATATTCCAATGTCTATTTAAGAGAATTCAAGTTCACCAAATTTGTCTAATTTGTTAGACGTACAAGCTATTTAAATACTTGGGAATGTTTTATTTGTAAATCAGACCACTGATGTATTTCTAACTGAAACCAGATATATTAAATCCATCAATAATGTTTGAAATGTAACGGGAATTTAATTAAGTTGTTAAAACTCAAGATGATTGTTAAATATTATAAGTTGCATATATATATATACACTAAGTAATATAATAATATTTGTAAGTGAACCTAAAAGTTTAAGAACTAGATTTTTTATTTTGAAACTACAAAAAATTACGTATTGGTATCTGTCAAGGGCAGGACTGGATACAGTGCAGGTTTTCTGATCCCATGCAGACCGGGTAAAGGAGGAGTCAGAGTCCTCAGTGGTTTTGCAGGTTTTTTATTGGGGTTCACCAGGCATATGGCAGGCAGGGGTGTTGGCTGGGGGGCTGGCAGGCTGGCAGGCCTCCCAGCCCCCAGCAAGTCTTCACTCTATCTGAGCTCTCTGGAGTTCATTCTGCTGCTTTTCGGCTTCTGCTGCTGCTGCTGGCGTCCCCATGACGCCGCCCTTAAAAGCCCAGTCTTAGCTCAGCTGAATCCCATCTACCTCTGCCCACGCCCTATTCCAGGTGCCCGCCATCAGGCATGCATTCAGGGCAAGGATCCATCATCTATCCTGATGGCAAAAGGGCAGAAAAGCCTGACATTTTCTTTACCCCACAGTATCTAAAACCAAAGTTACTTATTATTGTTGTCATTTTTATTGCACTGTTGATTTACAACATTGTATGTGATTTAGGGACAAAGGGTTACACCTCTCCAGACAGAAGTCTCTGGAGAGGTCTCTTTTGCACAACAGAACTAGCCGCACAGACACAGGACTTGCACTATCCCACAACACAGAGGATGAGAAGGGTGGGCCTGTTGCCCCTCCCAGCAGGTGTCAGGAGGCCTTGGGCATGTTAATGAGAAAGTGCTTGGGAGCGTGGGCAGGGCATGCATGCCTGGGATTGTGACCCTGAGCCCAGAAGCTGGCTAACGCAGTGCCAGCCCCCTCTGAGGAGAGACCACGAGACTGAGAACACTAGAAAAAGAGCCACTCCAGGCAGGATACAAAATCAACACGCAAAAGTCAGTAGCCTTCCTATACACAAACAATAAATCTGAAGAAGAAGAAATCAAAAAGACCATCCCTTTTGTTATTGAAACAAAAAAAATCAAATATTTGGGAATAAATCTAACAAAAAAGGTAAAGGACCTATACAAAGAAAACTATAAAACACTGTTAAAAGAAATAGAAGAAGACACAAAGAAATGGAGAGACATCCCCTGCTCATGGATTGGAAGAATAAACATTATTAAAATGGCCATCCTTCCAAAAGCAATATACAGATTCAATGCTATTCCAATCAAAATTTCAATGTCATTCTTCAAAGAAATAGAACAATTATTGATGAAATTCATATGGAATCACAAAAACCCCGAATAGCCAAAGCTCTCCTGAAAAAAAAAGAAGGGAATGGAGGCATCAGACTCCCAGACTTCAAACTATACTACAAAGCCATAATCATCAAAACTGCATGGTATTGGAACAAGAACAGACATACAGACCAATGGAATCGAATAGAAAATCCAGAAATAAACCCACAGATTTATGGTCAACTAATCTTTGACAAAGGAGCAAAGACTATGCATTGGAGCAAAGAAAGTTTGTTCAATAAATGGTGCTGGGAAAACTGGGTCGCTACATGCAAAAGAATGAAGCTGGACCACCACCTCACACCATACACAAAAATCAACTCAAAATGGATTAAAGAACTAGACATAAGACCTGAAACCATAAAATATATAGAAGGAAATATAGGCGAAACACTACGTGATTTGCACATCAAAGACATCTTTACAGACACATCACCCAAAGCAGTGATAGTGAAGGCAAAGATAAACAGCTGGGACTATATCAAATTAAAGAGCTTTTGCACAGCAAAAGAGACAATAACAAAAACAAAGAGAAACCCCACCAACTGGGAGAACATTTTTGCACACAACACTAATGATAAAGGACTGATCACAAAAATCTGCAAAGAGCTGATGAGACTCAACAACAACAAAGAAAATAATCCAGTCAAAAAATGGGCAGAAGAGCTTAAAAGAAACTTCTCTGAAGAGGAAATGCAAATGGCCAACAGGCATATGAAAAAATGTTCAACATCACTTGTCATCAGGGAAATGCAAATCAAAACTACCATGAGATACCATCTTACACCAGTGAGAATGGCACATATTAAAAAAACTAGCAACAACAAATGTTGGCGAGGGTGTGGAGAAAAAGGAACTCTTCTGCACTGTTGGTGGGAGTGCAAACTGGTCCAACCACTGTGGAAAGCTGTGTGGAGATTTCTGGACCTACTAAACATAGAGCTTCCATATGACCCAGCAATTCCACTCCTAGGTATTTACCCAAAGGACACAGAAACATCAATTCCAAAGAACACCTGCACCCCTATGTTTATAGCAGCACTGTTTACAATAGCTAAGCTTTGGAAACAACCCAAATGCCCAAAAATAGATGACTGGATCAAGAAGATGTGGTACATATATACCATGGAATATTACTCAGCATTCAAAAAAGATAAACACATGCAATTTGCTGCAACATGGATGGCGCTGGAAGGGATCATGCTCAGCGAAATAAGCCAAAAAGAAAAAGAAAAATACCGGATGGTCTCACTCATAGCAGGAATCTAGAAAACTTAAATAAGGGACCAGGAAAATGAATAACTATAAGAAAGTGAAAATCAAAATCAACAAAAAACTATGAACCAGAGACACTTTTAGGGGGGCGGGGGCGGGAGGGGAGGGATTGGGGTCGGAATGGGGGGCTGCAATTGTATGGGGAATATAACAATAAAATTTATAAAAAAAAAAATAAAAAAAATAAAAGTAAAATATAGGCAATGTAAAAAAAAAAAAAAAGAGCCACTCCAGCCCACTCCCTGCCTCCTTGCCCGCCAGCCGCCCTGGCTGGTCTCCCTGTGCACCTGCTTCCCTGAGAGAGCATCACAGGCTTGTGAAAATCCACCGAGAACTCCAAACTCTCTTTATTCATCTGTCTGTGTTGACAGTGAATCTGCCCCGTGCATGCTGGCGCTAGAAACCTACATGCAGCCCAGGTTTCCACCTGCTCCCCTCACCAACTGGAAGAACATCTGCACAGGATGCTCTTGGGTGTGGCCCAATAGTCCTTCGGATATTAATGAATCTGACAAATCCAGGTTGAATCTTTCAAATATTGGCAAGATTCTCAGATCAAATATCTCAGATAGCGGCATGCATTCGGGTAGTAACTGTTCCTCTTGTGTCAAATGCAGGTTCCTGGAGCCTCACACTAGCAATTCTGCCTGGGTGACTTTGAAATCTGCGGGTTTTTTTTTTTTTAAGATTTATTTATTTATGCATACAGAGCTGGGGTATAGGCAATGAGAGGATTCACCAGAGAGTGGGGAACAGAACAGGCAGACTGACTGAAATACACTGCTGAGGGGAGCCGCGGGTGAATCAGGAGAGGTCTGAGCACCATGTGGGTTGCTCCCTGGCCAGCCGGGAATCGAATTTGTGCTGCAGAGGCTGCGGATTGCTTCACAGTGCGGTGCTTAACCCCTTGCACCACCAGGGAGACCCTGGAATCTGCATTTTTACAACCAGGTTGGTCTTGACCGACCTGGGGAAGGGCTGGGGGTAAGGTGAGTGAAGCCAAAGGTGAAAGCGCACCTCCAGGTTGGCATCTACCCTCTGCAGGGGCTGGGCCATGTCTGAGCAACATAGAGTCCCCCAGGCATGGAAGGAAAGGAAGTTTTCTTACTTTAAACCCAGTAACTCCTTCAAGAATCTTTATATTTGCAAACATGCACATGTTTCTCTATTCATGCTGTGTATATTTGTTCAGAATGCATATCTGTCACTGAGGTTTAAGTCCACAAATGCTAAAAAACTGATAAGTATTTCTTTCTCTGCTTGTGTTTACCTGGCTACTGTGTACACACCAGCATATTCAGGTTTATTTGTCCTGGGCAACTGGCTTCTCTCTTTAGATGGATCGGGGGTTGAATTACTATATCTGCATGAATTGTAGGACATAAAAAATGCATGATTCCACATACAGCAAAACAATTACTCGGAAGAAATTTAAGATAAACCAAATATCTGGATTTTGTCAAGATTAAGAGTGACTATTTATTCTTCAATTGTTTAGGAAGAGCAAGGCAGATGAGCATGGCGTGTTTACCTCTGGAGCAGTTAAGTGTGACTGGGCTCAGCTCCCTAATAAACGTAGACACAGCTGAAGAAGTTCAGCTCTCATTATAAAAGATGTCAAAAACTGCCTTGTAAAAAAAAAATAATTATGTTTAGCATAAAATATGTGGACAATGCTTTTGAGTGGGTGATAGGCAAGTTCTTTTATAACAACTTTATTGGGGCATAATATATATATATATGTATACCGTAAAATTCCTGCTAAGGGTGCAATTTCATCATTTTTAGAGAAACAACTCATTTGGACCTTTCCATCACAACACTAAAAGCCCTTGTCCTCATTTATGGTTGATCCCTATTCCTACTCAGCCCTGACTGCTCCTGATCTATGCCAACCTATATTTCAAATACCTTGTTTGGAAAAATGATACTGTTTTATGTGCCATTGGAGCAGTCCCCATGAATGGCGATGTTAGGGAAAATGACAGAAATCATTCTACAAAAATAATCAACATCCTTATACCCAGAATGCACCTGAGTATACTTAGGATGACAAATGTTTGGAAATGTATACATTTAATGGTTATATTGAACCCTAAAACACAACCCACAGGCTGGGAGCCAATCTTGGCAGGAATTGCAATGCTGGAAAAGTAATTAAAACCCCGATGGAGCTCAAGCAGTTTAATACATTTACCTGAAGGGCAACCCAGGATCTGGTGCAGTTTGTGACCTGTTCAAGGGGTTCTGAAAAAAAAAAACTGAAAAGAATGCAAGGGTTTTGGAAAGTGTAGGGTGAGGTAAAAGTATCAGACTTTTCTGCCCTCCCGCCATTAGGATAGAGGAGGGAGCCCTGTGGTCCTGAATGCAGGCCTGATGGCGGCACCTGGAGTGGGTGCACCTGGGCTGAGAGACGGAGTTTATAAGGGCGGCATCGCGGGGACGCCAGCAGAAGCCGAGAGAAGAAGAGAAGCAGAGAGAAGGCCAGAGAGCCCAGATAGAGTGAGGATTTGCTGGGGGCTGGGAGGCCTGCCAGCCTCCCAGCCCCCCCAGTACCCCTGCCTGCCATATGCCTGGTAAATCTAAATAAAAGACCTGCAGAAGTGACTGAGGGCTCTGACTCCTCCTTGACCCGGTCTGCTGGGTCAGAAAACCTGCCCTGTGGCCATTCCTGCCCTTACAGAAAGGAAAAATGTTTTTGTAATGACGTTATACTGGTTCACACCAATGTTTGTTTTCGTCAGCATTCACTCACTGCACAAGTATATGCATGCCTGCTGCGTAATAGGCTCTGGGATTGAATGATTTTTTAAAAAGGTAGTTTTCCTGCCTTCACAGAGCTTACAGCATGATTTTCTCTCATTTGACAAACACTACAAAATATGTCATATCTCCCTGGTTAAAGCAAAGTGTTAGCTTGTACAACTGACCAGCAGTTAAAAGGGCTTTGGAACCAGGATCCCATTGCACAAAAAGTGCTCATGTGGTGGGTGGAGACTTTGGGGGACTTTGAGACAAGATGCATTTTCCATATGGGATGGATGTGAACTTTCGAGGACAAGAGGGTAGACAGTCGTAGGCAGAATAATAACCTCCCTCCCCACCGAATATGTGCATGTACTAACCTACAGTATGTTACCTTACACGACAAAATAAAATTTACAAATGGATTATAAGTCTTGAGGATGGGGAGATGATCCTAGATTACCCAGGAAGCCCAGCATAATCATACGGTCCTTACGGTCCTTAAAAGCAAGTCTTCACAACTATTGCCAGAGAGAGGTAAGAGATACAATGTGGGGGGGTTGGCCCATGATTGCTGGCTGTGAAGATCAAGGAAGAGGCCTTGAGCCAAGGAGTGTGGATGCCTTCTAAAAGTTAGGAAAGGCAAGAAAACAGGTTTTCACACAGAACCTCCAGAAAGGAACTCAGCACTATTAACATCCTGATTTTAGCCCTATGATCTTCATTTCAGACTTATGAACTATTAAACTCTAAGACTATACAACAACACATTTGTATCAATACAAATGGTATTTGTTATTGAAAGTCACAGGAAACCAATACATCAAATTAGTCGTAAACGTATAATTAAATGCAATTTATAAATAAGTTATAACACCTGTCTAAAACGTCTTTTCCTTACCTGTAAAATGAGAATAAAGGTATTGGTAGAACTGTTGTAAGGATTTGATGTGATGAGGCTTGAAGTGCTTAACACTGGAAGATTACTTAGAAATAGGCTCAAAAGTGGACCCATCAAAGTACTTTAAAAGAACAGAGGGGAATGTGGTGATGGCGCACAGGTGAATTGGTGGTGGGAATTTTACAGGGACTACACCTGAGAGGAGAAAGCAAACATTGTACAAAAATGAGCAATGATGTAAAATATATAAATAAATAAATAATTTTAAAAATAGAGGAAATACCTCTCACTGCAAGTCAAAAACCCCCACTTCCGGGGACCTCCCTAGTGGCCCAAGGGTTAAAGTCTCAGTACTATGAAGCTATCGCCAGCCACTATAGCATGAGCTCGATCCCAGACGAGGGAGCTGACCCATATGGCACAACAGACCTTTCCTGTCTCCCTGCTGCTCCCCTCAGCAGTGCATTTCAGTAGCTCTGCCCATTCTGCTCCCCACTCTGTCTCTGCTGAATCTTCTTACCCCCACACCTCTGGCCTACACCCCAACTCTTGTATGCATAAATAAATAAAATAAATCTTTAATAACAAAAGCCTCCTCTTGGGTCCATAGCCCAGTATGTCCTCATGCTGGGCTACAGTTTTTCCAAATGAAGGATTTGAATTAGAAGATTTACTTCTCAGGGCACCTCCTGCTCCGACATGGATGAATAATATAAATGAAAAGCCAGAAAGCTTTTGCATTCAAGTATGAAGAGATAAGATATTATTAAAACAAAAATTCAATTTGACAGTCAGAATTTCGCAAGGCCCTGGACATAGGGGTGGGTCTGATCTGGCCGGCTGCTTCCCCAGCAGCTTCTCCTGGTCTAGAAGAGAAAATGGTGGCCGTTCTGTAATCACTTCCTGAGGCTCCAGACTCACAGCCCCGGTGTTTACATTCCCGTGAAATTAAGAGGCCAGGCTAGGCCTTCAGCAAATAATCCCCAGAGTTACTTCAGACATTAATCAGGACACTTAGAGCATAACAAAGAGATAATAAGGCCCATTTCTAGCACTATTTGGAAGAAGCTGCCAAAGGCCTAAATACTGTAACTATTTACTGTTTTCTGTTGCAGTTCTAAGTGTAATAGAGTAAAGGTATGGTGGAAGGAATGAATAAATGAGTGGGGGTGTGGAACTGAGTTGAAGAAAATGTTGTTACTAGTGGGTTCCTAAAATATTTCTACTCAGTGCATCAAGGGACAAATAAGGACTTTCTGTCTCCTTGCCAGTTGTCGATCCCAAGGCCGGAATCCATGATCAGGTCATGCAGAAATGGCAGCTTCCCTGTAGGACAGGCTGTGTTGGGATGTCTGGTCCTCTCTTTCATTTCCCATCTGTAGAAGGAGGGATTTGAGTTAGTGTTGAAGAACATCTCTCTGGAGGAGAATCCTCATGTGGCCAGTTGGAGCCTCTCTGTCAGGCTGACTTGCTGCAGATGGGCAAAATCCTGAGCGATAAGAAATAATTTTTGTGTGAAGTCCTAAGTCTGAGGTGTTTGGCTACACAGTCCTAGATCATTGGCATGAGTGTTATTACTGGTCCTTTGTAAACTGTAGCCAGTCTCAACCATGCTGTGAGTAACAGCATGAGTCATAAAAGCAGAGGTTAAAATGGTGGCACTGATGGGATTGAATCTAGATCATTTGCTGCCCCCTCTTCTAAGAATAGCCTTCTAAAGAAACTTTTTTGCACCAATTTTGGAAAATTTTTAAAGGGCATCATTATCTTAAACCCATTTACTCTGTAGGAAGTGATACCACAAGCTTTTTGGGTTCATGAGCAAAGAAAAAAATAACCACAATTTAATAATAACAAGAAGAAGATTGGATAACAATTCTTGATCAGCTGCAAATCAATGTGTGGAGCCAGAATAGGTATCATTATCATCCTATCCTCACTCTGCAGTGGAGAAAGAGCTCATCAGAGATGGTGCGTGACTTGCTCAGGCTCACACAGCCAGCAAGTTGCAGAGTCAGGCTTCAAGTCCAATTTGTCTGGTGAGAAAGCCCTTACCCTTAGCTTTTATTTAGATTTCCTGTTAAACATTCTTTCATTTTTCTGAGCCGTCGACTTCAAATGGCAAATGGGCCACTCTAGTTTCCAAATCTCAGTTTTCTTGTGTGTAAAATTGGCATAATGACAGTGCCCGTCCCATGGGATTTTGGGAAGTCTATGAATGACCCCCTGAGACACCTGCCTGGCTCCCATAAGTGGTGGGAGTCCATCCCAGGGGTGGGAATGGCAGTGGGGAAAGTAGCAGCACTGTTAGCATCAAACGGCGTGAGAGCTCATCGCCTGGTTCCATCATCCCCTGAACAAACAGCTGTGTCTGTACTGCAGATCCGGTCTGTACCGCAGCATCCCCCATACAGGCTAGATGTTTTACTCTACAAATCCTTAAGACCCACACTTTCAGCTTTTGGAAATAGAGGGAAAGAGAGGCACACGAGCTGGGACTGAGTTTGTTATGTCCAGGTACAGTAGCTATGAGCACCATTTTATTGCTCCCACTACAATGAATGGACATGCAACTCTTTACTGCACACTTGAAAGTACAAATGTTTAATCAATAAAAAACACATAAGTGCTGGTAATAAATAGTTGCTGGTTAATGGGCTGTCAGTGATCATAAGGGTCAATACAACACAAAGAATTAGTTGAAAATGATTTGATGCCAGTAGATCAATAAAACAAAGAGTTTTGCCTCCATGAATGATACATACATGAGAGATAATGTGTGACTGTCTACCTGGTTATGAAATCAGAGCAGAGATTAAGTCTAAAAGAGATGCTGGTAAGGAAATATAAAGGAGATCTAGCACAAAGTTCCCCAAATCTCCTCTGAATGGCAGAACCCAAGGTAAACAGAAAACTGGAAAAATGGAGAATCACCCGCACAGGAGCTGTGCAGGCGGAGCTGTCTTGTACTGTCACATCCAGGCCCTCTGAGACACAGGCACCGGGCAGGTTGGATGGATGAGATGTCAGGAGTTATCATTATTATCCAGAGCAGGATATCGAGTCATCGCACAGGAGGAGACATCATTCCATCGGGAAAATTCAAGAAGAAAGGAACACCAGAACACTGGGATTCAAGAAGAGCAGAAGGAAAACAGCAACACTTGGGAGTTAAGAATCAGATACCCATGATCCTGTGCGGTTGCATGTGACTGCATTTGTTTACACCAGCACTTCTTTCAGGATCTTCTTTGCATCTGTGATACTTTAAAAAGAAAAGCACATTGGCTCTGGAGCTCAGCAATCCCATCTGATAAGAGCCTGGGAGAATGGCCTGGGTCTGTGCAAGCAGACACTAGGGCACTGACATAAAAGAAGATGCAGAAAAATGGAGTGTACTGAAAGCATCCCATTAGGCACAACTATAACCAGAGCGATAGGCACATCACTTTTCTATTTATATCTAAATAGGGAAACTATGAACTGAATAGATAAGATGGGATAGTGGAAGAGATGGTATTGGGCAGAGAATAGAAAGGAAGTCAATATGCCCCTAAGTCAATGCAATGTGGAATTCTGAGTCACATCTTGCCCTTTGCTACTACATCTTAAAGACTTGAAAAGCTCCACTCGTATCCCTTACTGTCCCTATCTCACCCAAATATCCCACAGTAAGTTTTATATGTGCAGTTCATATATATCTTAATCTGACAAGTTCTTCGCTCTAGGGCAGGTAAAGAGATTGTGTTTTATAGCTTCTCCATACCACCAGTTGGGTCATTTTTCAGAAATAACAACTGGGATATATTCTGCTGTTGAGATCTAATGGGTTTTGGGAACACAATAATGCCCCATGACCAAACAGCTGGGGTGTTTTATAACTGGGGAGTAAAGCTATCTATTACTTCCCTCTGAGAGTCAGGAACTGTGTCTATCACCATATATTATGAGTATCATAACTTGAAATTACTTCACTGACTCAAACTTCCAAAAACTCTAGGACATAGATCATAGAAGCAAGAACTACTTAAGTTCCAATTGGCAGGAACTTGTTACATCAAACTCCCACAGTTCAGAAGGCAAATAACTTATATGTGTAGACTTCGGTAAACCCATCAAGTTTAAGATCTCTCCAAATTTTCAAAAAGAAATGCAATACATTTTAGTGTCTGACAACTGTGCTTGCTTTGGGAGAGAAAAAAGAAAAGACACCAAATATTAATTTCCTTCATATCAAACCACCTAAGTACATTAAAACTTCCTTCGATTTATTGCACCCGATTTATTCTTAAAACAACTTGCAATGAAATTCCTTTCTCCATGTTATAAACACTGACAAGGATGTGGTAAGACAGCACACAGTGTGCTGTGGCAGAGGTTAACATCTTCAGGATTCCTTTCCCAGTTGTGAGACTTGGTGCCTTGGTCCTCCCAACTGCTAAGGTTTAGAAACTTCTGATGTGGGTAGCCACTGACTGGGTTCTGCATATGTCTCCAATATTTACATGAGATAAGACTCAAGTGCCATTTTAATACTGTGTTTTGCCTCAGAAGAGAAAGGATTAGGGGCAGATACAAGCAAGTATGGCCCTGCCACAAACACAGTCACAGAGAAAAAGGAAAAGGAGGAAAAGAAAGTAAAACCAAAGCACAAAAGCCATAATAAACTTGTCCATAAATGGAAAAAAACTGTAACTGTATTAAATCATCAAAATCACCAATTTGAAAGTGGATCTACTCGAGATGAAGCTTAAATTTATGGAGCAATCAAAAAAATGGCATATATATGCCATTTATATATATATATTATATATAATATATTATATATATTGTGTGTATATATATATATATATATAGCATGTTTGAGTTCAAACACTAATATCTTTGTTATCAAAAGTTTGTCCCTCGGCTTAGCAAGGAAAGGAAGAGAGGAACAAGGTAGGGGGTGTGGGGAGTGAGAAAAAGGAGAGAAAATGATAAAGGGGCAAATTATTCCCCTGTTAAGACTGCTCTGACTATGGCAGGAAGGCAATGCGGGCAGTCACCCAGCCCTCCAGCCGGAGGGTCTTATGTCTTTTTGGTCAGAGAGGATTCTGGGATAGACAGTCTGAGAGGTGTAATTGTAACAATAAGCGTAAGTTCTGAGATTACAGATAGTGCATGCCATTACTTTATCTCACACACGGGACTTTGCACTCAGAAGTCAAGGCATTTTACAAAATCCATTCCAGCCAACCCTGAGAGTAGGCACGCTAAGCCTTGTTAAGAGAACGCATTCTCAGTGGGCAGGTAGAAACTGTTTGAAACCCCAGTAATAGCAATGTAGCTCTCCACGTGCCTCTTTAAGAGACAAGGCTATTGAACGAACCATTTCTCAAGGGAGTTGTGTGAGCTTTCTTAAAAATGCAAGCGAAGTAGGACCCTCTTTTGACTCCCTGGTCATTGGTGTGCAGGAATCATGGGTAGATAACAGCCACGTGTGAAATGTCATAGATAAAATGAAGAGCCACATTTTTAAAACAGGAGTGACTAAAGCAGAGATCACCCGCCGGCACCCTTGGGGCCCATGTTCCACTCTCCAAGAGGCTGCGAGCCCAGAGGCCGACCTTAAGGGATGAACTCTGGACGCCTGGCCTTCCAGCTCCCCTACAGCTCCACTGTGGGGCAAGTGGCAGATGGAGGTGCAGGTATTTCTTTCTCTGCTCCCTCCCTGTTGGGCCACAGTTGGGTGTGATCACTCTCCCCACGGTCACAGATTCTGTCGGGTGACCCCGCCTGAAGTTTCGGCAACCGTGTGTGACCTTGTCCGTCTTTCCCCCAGACTGAAGGAGGTAATGACCGCGCTGTGCCTTCCTTCCTAAGTAACATCCTTAGCACTGCTCGCTCCTGTGCCGCTCACTCCTCTGTAGACAGGCTAGTTAACTGATCGCCTTTCCATTACTTCAAGTGGTCCCTCTGCTCCTTGTTGGAACTTTGACCGAAAGAGTGACTTGATGACCGTGATCTTGTCACTGAGAGAAAAATAACACTTTTGGATCCTGGGTGTTTGGCTTTCAGAGATTCGCTTTTTTCTTTTCCAAAGGGGAAAAAATCCCTCTTCTTGGGCAGATAGCAACCTTGATGGAAAAGGTATTTGCAGTCTTGTGATGTGTGTGGCTCTGAGCAGTGAGGGTGGGAGAGCCAAGGGCAGGCGCTGCAGGACCGGGAGGGCAGGCTGTGTGCCAGTGTAGAGAGCAGGAGAGTCAGCAAAGTGGGAGAGAGATGGGGGGACTTGGAAGGGCCTGGTGCAAAGCCCTAGAAGTCATCTGGCAACCTTATCTGCAAGGCGCGTCTGCCCGTCACTGCTGAGAACTTGTCCAGGCCAGAGACCCTGTAGGAGGTGAGAGCTGATTCAGCCTGACAGCTCCCTGGAGACAGTGAGGGGGTTACCCAGGAAGATAGAAGGCAGGATAAAACAAACGTGTCCTCTTGGCTGATGGACAGAGAATAATTCTTAGGGATGAGAAAAAACAAACTTAAACTCAACCTTATGCAGTTCGCTTAGAGGCAAAACATCAGACGGGCATAGTTAGTGAAATAATTTAAGTGTTCAGCAAATCTAGTTAGCCTGTGATTTGTTGCACCCTGAGTGAGTCCTCCTTTTTTTTTCTTAAGATTTATTTATTTATTTATACAAGCACTGGATACAGTCAGAAGCACGGGAGGGTGAGAGAATTCACCAGAGCCAGAGCAGGGAGCTGAACAGGCAGTAGGACTGAAGTACACTGCTGAGGGGAGCAGCAGGCGGCAGGAGAGGTCTGTGTGCCATGCGGGACCCTCCTCTGGTGGCCGGGGAGCAGCCAGGGATCGAACCAGTGCCGCAGAAGCCGCGGGCAGCTTCGCAACCCAGCGCTCAAACGCTGAGCCACCAGGGAGGCCCCTGAGTGAGTCCTTCTCTGCTGTGTGGTTGGTCTTAATAATAGTTCCCTTGTTAGAAACCAGAGAAGCTACATTTTTGTATCTGAAAATATCTGATGCCAAGGGGTTGGCCAACCACATGTTTATTTAGTGGGCACCCAGATAGGGAAAGACTGCCCAGCCCACCTGGCAGAGAAAGGTGAGGGACACAGAGTTCAGAGTTGAATTCAAAGAGTTATACTGTCAGGGACAAAGGGAAACACAAAGAATGTAAATGCTTAGAGCAAGAAGAAGCCATAAGCACCCCGTGTGCCAACTTCTTTCACTTATCATTTTACAGATGAGGAATCAGAGTTTCCAAAGAATTAGGGACTTACTGCCCCTTACAAGGCCTGCACTGGAATCCAGGCCTTTTATTCCCTGAATGCTCCTGTCCAGATAGGACAGGTAACCAGCATCACAGCCAGTTTTGGGGTCCTGCTCCTCTTGACAGATGGCAGGTTTTGGGCTCTTGCCAAGATGGAGCATTCTAAGATGGGGAGGGTGGCACTTTTCTTCAGTTCACACTGTACATGGGTATCCTGCCATCTTTTTAAGAGTATGTCAACTGGAGAGGTGCCATTCCTTTTACCAAGAAAAGTTACACGTTATTGCAAAGTCACCCACAGACCATCCTTTGGACGTCTGCTCATGATAAAATACCAATGTCCAGGCTCATGTTGGTCCTACTTAGTCCACTTGTTTGTTTGTAAGCAGTTCGGCTGGTGCACTAGAAATTGCTCTCTGAATCAAGATGACATTAGTGGAACACAGTCTTGTTTCACAAAGGCAGCTTCCAAAACAGCCTTTCAGCAAGGAAGCCATTCTCACTGGAATGTTTACAAATCTATTTCCCTACAATCACCCCACTGAAGCTCCCTTACCATCTGCAGCACCTGCATGCAGACTCCCCCACCCCCCAATCGGGGGGAGAGAAGACCTGAGTTCATGTGTCCTGATACTGTACTGGGATAGCTGGAGACACTGGGATGAGCTGTTCATGTAGGACACTGTGTCTTCGTAGGGCTAACAGTTATGCTAGAGATTCCTGGGTGTTCCTCAAATGTAAAGAATCATTCTGGAGGTGGGTATGCCTTTGTACACATCAACTGAACAGAAAATCTGAAGTTTTTAAATACCAATGGCTGAGCAGACTGCATTGGCTCCATAAACCAGGTGCATCTCTGGACTCTGAGATGTCATTCTGAGAGGACCGTGGGTGAGGTAATTGTGATAGAAAAAGAGGACCTAGTGATGGAGTCTGGAATCAAAGTCCTGACAGATTGGACAGAGATTTGACTAAAGGAATTGGCCATGGAGCAAGGGAAGAAGTCCAGAGGTAGATCCAAAAGGCAGAATTAAGCTCCTAGAAAAAACGGCACAAATCCCAAACCCAGAGTCCAAGATTTATTCCCTCTCTCCTGGGAAACATGGTCAGGGCTTTCTGAAAGCACAAGAGGATCATGGGTAACTTGGTAGAAAGATGGCAGCAGATAAGAGCAGTTCTGTCACGGGTAGAAGGCTCGGTATGTGGCAGCTGCCTGGCAGGGAAAAGGTGGGCAGGGGTACTTCCTCTGCTTTAGACTTTCTTCGACTACTTCTGTGGGAACAGATTGTTCCAATGGGTATTGCTACCTGACTGCACAGGTTGGGAAAACAAGACCAAAGGCAAAGTGGTTGACTTAAGGCCACCTAGGTAAGGAGTGGCTCCTTTGGAACTAGACCCAGGTCTTCTAGCAGTAAGGAGCTACAAAGAGCACAAGAAGTAAAAATTAAAATAATGTCAGTTCTGTTTCTGCTGCTTGGGGCAAGCCCTGACTCTTCTCATCTCTCCCCTCATCTATAAGATAGATTTAATAACAACTACTTCACAGGATTGTTGTAAGAATTAAGTTTGATAAAATAATAAGTCTCTATGTTTATACAAATATAATGTATGATGATGTGTCCCTCACTGCCAACATTTCTCAGAAAACTTTAATGAACAAAACTAAATCATTTCAATTTCAACCTGTCATGAAAACTTGCAGCTAACACATTACACCAGGACTTCCCACACAGGCTACCAATTTCAAAACAATGTTTTCCTGCCACTCAAAAGAGAACTGCTTCAGCAAAAAAGAGCACATTGACCACCTACTATGTGCAGCCCCCTCTATGTGCTGCACATACTGAGGCATCTGACCCAACAGCATGATGTCCTTCTTAGGAACACTCAGATTTTAGCTAATGCTGCAAACAGCGTGACAATAATATAGCATTTTTTCTCCACAAGAAATTTGACTCTAAAAGTCTCCAAACTTTCCTCAGCCTCACTGGTGAGAATCAGCCTCATCAGACATTCCCAAGCTCGGATTGGTGATTCCCATGAGTGCTTATTAGGGGCCGACGGCGTTGCCATGTGTACAGCAGGATGCCAGTCCAGTTGCTAAGGGCTCCAGAGGGGCCTCACTCAGCATTTCCTAAATCTAAACTGTAACAGGTTCTATTTTTTTGTATTTCCCTCAAGCCACCTCATCACCACCTTCAGGCACCATACTGAGAGGGTTTCCCTCATATGCGAGCAAAAAGCAGAGCAGCTTTGGTGAGAACTCCTGAATTCATATAGCAAGTGGCTTTATTACTCACTTGAGGATCTAAGCCCCAGCTTAGTCAAAACTTCTCACCTCTGCTCAAGACTTAGTAGAAGCGAGTGATCTCAACAATAAACACTTAAAAAAATTAAGGGTCAAAAAAATAACTGAATATCATATACCAACATGGACAGATAGAAAAGTGTCAGGTGCTCATTCTTTTTTTCTGCCAAGCTGGACGCTGAGTTGGAGGGCGCTTCTGTGGTGGAAGCAGTTCTCACCTCACATGCTGAGGATGGAGGTGATTTTTATAATGTCGCTGGCTGCTGGGGCCCGCCCGTCATATTTTAGGCTGCTGATCCCACAACTGAAGCCAAGAGGGACCACTGGTGTCGTCCATTGTCACATAATAAGTGGGACCCTGACTTGGCCCCTATGCATGGGGCTGCCCCCAGCCCCTTCTCCATTTTTTCTGTCTCCAGCAGGATTATTTCCTTTTAAGCTTCAGACCCAAGGAGTATCCAATCAGTTCTGACTCAACCAACTGCTTTTTGTTACCTCAGGAGACAGTTTGTGTGTTGTTACACTCAGAGGAAAGTCTTGCTCAGGTGGGGTCTTAGGAACCATCATAAAATCGTCTCTATTATACATTTTAAGCCAAAACCGGCTCAGAATAGTATCCTAAGCACAAGCAGCTGAACTGTTCATTATCTCCCAAGGGGATACACTCCTAACAGCCATCTGTGGAAATTTCCCCGCGCTGGCTGTAGCTACTTTCCTTCTCCCCACCACCCCTCATCCAGTGAGAGCATCTTCAGTGGAATCTCTGAAGCCCTCTGAGCAGAAGGAAACCATGTCAGCATCACTCATGCCCTGCCCTAAAGCGAAACAAAAGCTCCCACCGGATTAACTGCCACATTCTTAGCCCTTTGTCCTGGGGCCTTGCAAATCTGAGCCAGGCTCCAGAGGCCAGGCCCAGGACAGGAAGGGCTGCAGGGGAGCAGACTCCAGGTGCAGGGGAAATTTCCCAGCCCTATTGCAGTTGGTCTGAACTCCTCAGCAGGAAGCAAAGCCAGGTCAAGGTACAGGAGCTGAATCCTGATCATGAGCCTCCTGCCTTAAACCCAGAAATGTTTTCTTTTTCTAATTCACCGCTTGTCAATTCCTGTGTCTGAAGGGCTGCGAGGCTGTGCTCATGTAGGACCAGAGAGTCCTAGGACCTGGGCAACCCCTGACACCCCCCTCATCTCCTCCCGCTCCAGGTCTCCAGAGGGAGAGGAGAAAGCAGTCAGGAGAGGGATGGGTGAGAAGCGTCTTAGCTCTAAACTAATATGAGCTGGTCCAGTTGCGTGCAGCCCACCCTGGCCAGTCTCCTGGAAAATGTCACTGTGACCTTGGCCAGGCAAGCAGCCATGTTTCTGTCTCCACCAAAGGCTGAACATGGATGTGCTACTCATAGTAACAGCCCCACGTAGCTGCTCCATGCACCCTCCCTCCCTTCCCTGCCCCTCCCACAGGAATCCTGCTCCCTGCTGTGGACCCATCACACTGGGCAAACTGGGCCCCTGGCCTGTGTCTACCAAGAGGGCAACAGAAAGCATCTGCTGAGAACAAAGCCTCTCCTGGCTCAGGGAGGGGAGGTGTGTGAACACCTGCACTCACCTGTGTGAACACCTGCACTCACCTGTGTCTTTCAGGGAGTGATAAAATTCACTGTGTTGGTTTGGCTTACAAAGTCTTCCCTGTTCTAACATGCCGGGCTCATTCATCCACCTGGCCTAGCATTTGGGAGGACCTGGCTTTGAGGTGTGACAGCAGGACCCACTCCTCAGTCAGGCTGCCCCACAGTAAGGTCAACATCGCTCCCCACGCTCTGCCCTCCTGACTTGCTCCCATCACCTTGCTTATCTGTCTGGGTGTGTCCAGCACATAATAGGCCATGATGGTGCGTGAGTGATCCCTTGGCTACCTGAGGAAAAGCATCATGTCTAACGCACCCTGAAACCCCAGCACTTAGCACAGTTCTGGCACGTGTCAGTGCTCGCCGTGCTGTTTGAATGGACGACTGAAATGAAGGACTGACAGTGGACGAGCATGATTCAGCCCCGGGTGGATTCAAATGAAAAGAACAAGGTGGAGCGACAGGGGAATAACTCATCAAAATGTTTCTTTTCTTTCTGTCTGTGGTCCTTCCATAACTACTTTCCTTTCTTTTCTTTCTTTCAAATTTTAAGAAATGTCTAAACTGATAGACTGAAAAAGAGACTTTAGACTGAAAGAAGGTGAAGAGAGAAGGCTGTGGATGAAGTCACAGGATGGGGAATGAAATGGGAGGCACACGGACCATCTCGCTTCTCTGCACGAAAACAAAGGGAACTTTTGTAGATAATGAGCGGGTTCTCCAGGTGGGGCAGTGAGGCCTCGAGACATGGGGACTGAAAGTCCAAGTGTCTGGGCACCCAGGACAGACTGGGCAGAAGAGGCAACTAAGACAAGAGGGAGCTGAGAGACTGAAGGAGGAGGATCGGAGCTGGAGATCTCTGGGAAACAGAAGAGAAAGAGCAGGTCAGACATCTGGGAGGGCAGGGGACTGTGGTCAGTTCTAAGGGCTGCCAAGGGATGGAGGCAAAAGGACGAGAGGGAAACAATCACTTGCACAGGAGGTGCTGGAGCAACAAGATCAAAGTGGTCACTCACAAGGGTCATGGGGTCATCTGGTAGTTAAGATGACCAGGCATTAGACTGAAAAAAGCCAAGTCGACCTAGGAGTGAGGGGGTAATGGTCTCCAAGCGGGCGCAAGGAGAGAGTCTGAGTTTCCCATCTTCCCTTCCCCAGGGTCCTCCTTCCCAGGCCCTCTGCCCAGGAACCCACCACACGGTCTCAGCAGCACTTCACTACTGCAACTTGACTCCTCAGCACTCAGCTCTTCCTCTGGCAGAGGTTGTGAGCGCCAGCTTCTTTTCTCTCCTTTAGAAATGGTCACCATCTTTCAGACTTTGCAATTCTGCTCCCGAAAATCCATCTCCCAGAGACCATGAATGATCTGCCAGTCAACAGGGACATGCTCTGTGTCATTCAGGGGACTGTTGGACCCTGTACCCCAGGCACCCATGGAGCAAAGTGGGAGGGGTGTGGGATCAAGGGGGTGCCTGTGCCGTGAGGCTCTGCTCTCCCCTGAGATAGTGTGAGGCCTCCTGGCAGAGACAGAGCAGGCCCATACCGGCCACCACGCCAGAGCAGCCCCAGATCCTCCATCTGACCCAGAAATAAAATGGAGCCCACTTTTTGGAAGACAACAATTTGATTGAAATATGGCAAACCATGATTAAGATGTCATTTGCTGTCAACTTAAATAATAGCACTTGTATGATACATATACCCAGGAAAATGTTCTCAAAACCACCAAGCATCTTAGTCCTAGGGATGTTATCCTCGTCTGTGTTCGCTCTTGAATGTGTAGATTCTAAGCTCACTTAGGCTATGCTGTTCACAGCAGCTCCTGCTGGTTTTTATAGATGAGAACTCCTAGAGGGGCAGTGAGTTACTCAAGATCACAACACAGGGGATGTGGGTCCCAACTGGGAACCACTAATGCAGCCTCCTCCCTACTCTGTGACACCACTGGCAGGAATGAGGAGGCAGTTCTGCAGAAGAGCTTATTCCCCCAAGTCATTTGACAGCGAAGCCAGTGTTTTCCATTACTACTGGACATAAATATCATGCCAATAGCGCCTTCTGTTTATTTTATTTTTTCCCTAGTGAACTTATGGGGATTCTCTTCCAGATCACGTACTGATAAACAGTAAAACACTGTGGTACAAACTGGGATGTACCTTTATTCTGACAACACATTTTGTAGAGGGCTTTTCACATACTTACAACAGCCAGATGGTCTCAATTTTCTGGGACAAACTTATCTCCAGTATTCAAACATTACAGCTGTGTCTCTTCTATCTACTTCATGTAACTATTTTCTGTCCATGGTGATGATTGGTGGTATGATTGCAAGTGGATTTAAGTTTATATCTTCATAAACTTGTCAAGTAAACCAATTTACAAAGCAGGAAAATGATCCTTTGTGAGACCATAAATACAAATTTAATACCTGCAGTATACACACGTATTGCAAATGCCAATGGGATGTTTACTAAAGCTGTCCATATGCTAAGCTATAAAGCAAACACCAACCATTTCGAAACTTAAAATCATTCAATGTACGTGCTGTCACTGCCACTGGAAAACTGAGAGCGAAATTAAAAACAAAACAGAAAAAATTTCTAGATGTTTGGAAATTAAGTGATACACTTCTAAATAAATCATGAGTCAAAAATATATCAAAAAATCATAAAATCATTTTGAATTATATGATCATGACAACCACAAAATATAAAAACTAGTGGGAATGTCAAAATGTACAATCTTCATTGTATATGTTGAAAAAACATAAAACTAAAAATCACTGATAACATGCATCCCTCTCCAGAGGTTAGAAAAAGGACAGAAAACTAAATCAAAATACATTAGAAGAGAAAAAAATATAATGGGAATAGCAGAAGTTAATAAAACATAAATCAAAAGAAGCCTAGAAAAATTAAAAATCCAAAAAGATGGTTCTTTTAAAAAACTAATAAAATAGATAAACCCTTGGCAAGACCAATCAAAAAAACAGAAAACAAACTACCAATAAGGGAATAAAAAAAAATACATAGCATTACAGTTTGAATAGAAATGAAAAGGACCATTAAAAGATATTTAAAATAATCAAATGCAAAAAAGTTATACAGACAAAAATTAACAAATCACTGCAAAAATACAACTTGCCATGCCGATATAGACAGAAATTGAACATATTTATGATCTTATATTTATTCAAAAATTGAATCTATAATTTAAAACACCCCCCCAAAAAAAACTAAAAGAAAATTTAAAGACAGTGTGACTTCATCAGTGAATTTTTCTAAACATTTAAGGAGGAAATAAATCATAACAATCTCATAAAATTCTTTCATAGCTTAGTACAAGAGGGAACACTTTCCAACTCATTTTATGAGTTTCCCAACATAACCTACATAAAAAACTAATAAAGGAATTATAATAAAGGAAAACTACACTGTTTGACTTAAAATATAAGAAAATCCTAAAAAAAAAATATTATCAAAATCTAACAATACAGACATATACACACACACATAATTCTTACCATAAGAATACAATATTGATTTAACTTCCAAACATAAAGCTAGATTTGACAGATGGTTCTGGGACAACTGGATAACCACCCACACTACACACAAAATTTAATTCAAAATAGATTATAGACCTAACTGGAAGAACTAAAACTAAAACTTTAGGAAGACAACATAGGAGAACATTTTTGTGAAACTGACTGTGAATCCCAGTGACAAAAAACCAAAAGTGCAAGTGAAAAAAGAAAAAAAAGGGTAAATTGTCCAAAATCAAAAATTAAAACTTGTGTACTGCAAACTCTAATATCAAGATATTGGAAAGACAACCCACAGAAGAAGAGAGAAATTTTGCAAATCCTGTATCTGATAAGGGATGGTATCTAAAATATATAAAAATTATTACAGTTTAACAAAAGGACAGACAACCCAATTTTAAAATGGGCAAAGTCTTCAAATGTACCAAAGAAAAATTGCAAATGGCCAAAAGTCTCATGAAAAGAAGACAGTAACAAGTGTGGTGAAGACTTAGAGAAATTGAAACCCTCGTATTTTTCTGTTGGGAATATAGTATATTGAGACTGACTTGAAAAACTTGAGCCATTTCTCAAAAAACTAATAACGGAGTTATTAAAAATCTAGCAATTCCACTACTATGGCTAACTCAAGATCATTAAAACCATAAGATCACCCCAAAATTATGCATGAATTATGCAGATAGCAACATTATCATAGTAACCAAAAAAGTAGAAACAACTTGAATGTCCACCAACTGATGATGGATATGCAACAAATTATTATTTAGCAACAAAAAGGAGCAAAGTAGTGAAATAAACTGCATCATGAATGAACCTTGCAAACATGATAGTAAGTGAATGGAGTTAGTCATAAAAAAATCACATGTGATTCCTTTTACATGAACTATCCATAATAAGGACATTGGGACAGAAAATTGGGACAGAAAATACATCAGTGTTTGTGTAGGGACATGGGAGTTAGGAAGAAAGAGACTGGGAATGATTGCTAGTGGCACCAAGACTCCTTTAAGGGCAACCAAAAATTGCTAAAATCATGATATGTTTGCAAAGCCCCATGAAAATGCTATGGTTCGTTACATTGTACATTTCACATAGATGGATTTTACGATATGATATGTGAATGATTTATCAATAAAGTTGTTTTTCAAATCAATCAGTGAATTTTACTCAAATATATGTATACATTAACAGAAAAAACAAACATCATAAAGTCATCTCAGTATCTGGGCCTCCCCGGTGGTGCAGGAGGTTGAGCACAGCACTGTGAAGCTGTTCACAGCCTCTGCAGCGCTGGTTCAATCCCAGCCGGCCGGCTGGCGAGAATCCCACATGGCATGGCAGACCTCTCCTGTCTCAACCGCTGCTCTCCTCAACAGTGTATTTTGTCAGTCTGCCTGTTCTGTTCCCTGCTCTGTCTCTGGTGAATCCTCTCATCCTCCTGCACATCTGGCCTGTATCCCGGTTCTTGTATAAATAAAAATAAATCTTTTTAAAAAATTAAAAATAAATAAAATCTATCTATTGACTATGAAACTCACAAAGCATTTAGGATAAAAGGGAATTTCCTTAAAGCAATCAAAAGTATCATAAAATGCCTAAAGCAAATATGATATTAAATGTGAATTACTGACATTTTCCACTGAGATTGGGATAGAACTAAGAACTCCTACTGTTATCCTTTCTATTCAGCATTATCTGAATGATCCTATTATATGCAATAAGATAAGAAAATGAAAAAAAGATGTAAGAAACAGTAAAGAAGAGATGTCTGTCAGCTTTAAATTAGTCCAAATAAAATTCCCATCAGGTATTTTTATAGAAATTGACAAGAGCTCTGTAGAAATTACATGGAAACACAGAGCTGAGAATTCCCAGGACAATTTTTAAAATGTTAAATCTGAAAGACACTACTAAATATCAAATGTAATATAAAGATCCAATAATTAAGATGTGCAGTGTTAGTACAGATAAATAAAACAGGATAGAATGACCAGAAATAAGCCTACACTTTATAGACATTTGATTTATTACAAAGTTGACACTGAAAACCAATAAAGAAAGTACAGTCTTAAATAAATGTAGTCTTCCCAAGTGGTAAAACAGTATTTTGACCTTTATTAAACTCTGCACTCAAAATTCAATTATAGGTGATTATGAATTGACATTTAAAAGACAAAGCAGTGAAGCTTAAAACATGACACAGAATGATATCTTTATGACCATGGCTTAGGCAGGCTTTTTTTTTTTAAAAAAAGAAGACAAATATCTTAACCTTAACAACAGCAACAAAAATCTTTAAAGGGATAAGCTGATAAGTGGTTCTTTAAGAGTAGCATACTTCTGTTCATTAAAACACCAAGTCAAAGTGTCGAAAATATCTGCAACACATATAATTAACCAAGAATTCATATTCAGAATAAAGAATTTCTACAAATCAATAATATAAGGATAGATAACCCGATTTTCTTAATTGCAAAAGCCTTAATAGGTACTTCATTCAAATTATGTATATTTAAATATACAATCCTAATGGCCCAGTATACAAAAATATACTGAACAGTATAAGTCATCAGAGAAACACAAATAAAACCACAGTAAGATTATGACTGCATCCCCACTAAAATGATGGAAATTACCAAAATAAATAATGCCAATATTGCCGGAGGTAGTATAAAATCAACCATTTTCATCTACACTAAAGTTGTACTTTGCCCATCCTTTGGCATGGTAATTTCATTCCTAATGCTCATGGGTCCACTGGACACCCCTTGGACATTTGCACATATGTTCACCTTAAGATATCGAAGAATGTGCATAGCAGCATAATAGCACAAACCTGGAAAATCCAAATAGATCAATGTCTTGCTATATTGTCCAGCAGTGAAAATGAAGATTACTGGCAATGGTACAGATGAATATTGGCCACAGGTAATTGAGAAAAAAATCAGCACCTGCTATTTGATGAGTGTGTTTCAATAAGTAGCAAAAGTAATCTCTGGTGTTAGATGTCTGGATGAAGGTGACTTCCCCAGGATAGTCAGCAAGAGGAGTCCCCGGGGACGCTCAGTGGTGGTGGGAATGCTCTTCTGGAATGTTGAAGGGTGGCGCTTACACCAGTATGATCATTTTGTGACAAGTCATTCATCCAACTATACAATTGTCCTGCACACTTTTATGCATTCTATGTTCCAATGAAAGCAGTTAAAAGAAAGCTGTGTAAATAAAAATAAATATTGCTCTGCAAAGGAAAACTATAACTCTATAGAGTTATACAGGGGAACACAGAGAGACAATCAGATACCATTTCTCCTCTCAAGGAACTCATGACCTATTAAAGGACTGAAAACCCAGACAGGAATGTAAAAATCTTAGCTGAACAGACAGAAACTTAACCGGCCATCTGCCCTCATCTGGAGAGATAAAACCTGGATGCAGGATGGTACTGCTCTTTCCCAGAATCTGGGCTTTATCACAACAAAGCACTTGAACTAAAAAAACACCAGTTTATCCTACAAGACCTGCCTCAAGGAAACCTTGGCTAATGCCCAGATTGAAGGTCATGACCTTGAGTTTGAGCTTGAGACTGCATGGAATAGCCCAACAAACTCATGAGACCACTTCCCCTAGGAAGGGTCCTGGGACCTTGGCAACCCCAAAGAAATTCAGAAATCAGGAAGGACCTTAGAGGTCATCAAGTCTTCAGGGAAAGCTGAGACCCAAGGAGGAAAAGGAACTTCACGAGGCTCAGAGCTCATCCCTGGACTACACTTCCTTTGTCTTCTTCTCTCAGACACATTTTCCATTTGCAATGAGCCAAAGTCATTGTGAATGGAAGTGGCAATATATTCAGCTCCTATCTGTGGTTAAAAGAAATGGCCTATTTGAAGTTTCATGTTTCAATTTTCTGTGCACTAATAAAAAGTATATAACTGCAGAGACTCTATATTGCTGGATGGGGGCATAATATAGATTAACAGCCTGTGAGGGGAAAACCAATATTCCCTGGCACGGAAAACCCCAGAAATTAAAAAAGCATTAGCAAAATCAAAGAAAAAACAAAAAACCCAGCTTTGTTGGCCAACCAAGCAGATATTCAGACATTTCTTATCTATTTCTTTTCTAATTCTTTAATGCAGGACCTTGGGAATACATCAATGAAAACTGAACCATCCCATGTTTTGCCCTCAGAGGCTGGGAAGTGCTTTCCAGGGACATGAAATGACAAAATTGAATTCACACTCTAGTGCAGGTCCTGCATCTGGAGATTTTTCATGTTGTACCAGCACTGGCAAAACTTGGTAGGCTGTTTCTGACAGAGCAGAGAGTGGTGATGAGAGCCTTTCTGCTTCTGAATCCTCAGCAGGGTCTCTCAACTTCAACATTATTGACTGGACAGTGAGCTGAATCATTCTCCACAGGAGGAAGGGACCCCGGGAAGGGAAGGTACTGGCCTGTGAATTGTAGGATGTAGCGGCCAGGATGCATCCCTGACCTCGGCCCACTCATGGCCAGTAGCACTCCACCCCCAGGTGTGACCAGCAAAAAGCTCTGCAGACATTACCCACCAGCCCCCTGGTCTACAGGATCAGCACGCACTTAAGATTTGACTTTCACTCATGAGACCCAAGTGCCATTGGCATAGCATAAAAAAAAAAGTGTAGTATAAAATAAACATTAAGAGCTGCATTTGCTTAGTGCCTACCATAAAAAAGGCCCTGGGCAATGCACTTTGCATACAGTGTTTCATTTTATCCCCCTTATACCCTGTGGGGTGGATCCATCAAAGAGAAACAAAGCCACTGCCACCAGTCTCCAGAAAATTCAATTCTCCTAATGCCCCTTTTCTCCGGAGAGCACTTTGAGTCCAGCTTCTCTTACCAGCCATTTGATTGGCAGAAACTAAATCCCATGCCATGCCAGAGAGGCCAGGGGAGCTGGGCTGTGCAGTTCCTGGAGAACTTCCAGCTGTGGGCAGTGTGCTGAAAAGCCCCCAAGTGACCAGCAAGCACATCAAATGGCCACCACAGGTAGTTGCCTATTTTATAGATGAGGAAACAGACTCTGAAAGTTTAAATGATCTGCTTAAAACCATGCCTGTGTGAATGAAAATACAAGCTCTGCTATTCTCAGCCCAATAGTATTTGCTATATAATTTTAATATGGTAATAATAATATAATAAATATATCTAGGTCTTGTGTTCCTAGATCCTAGCAAGTTCCTAGATCTAATATGAGATTTTTGCCTAATCTAGATTTTTGTCTGCTGATAAAATCATCAACAGTTAGTGCATCCCTGAATGTCTGTTTTACCCACAGCAGTGATCAGGTGAGTATTTCTAACCTCATCTTCTCAAAGTTGTCCTAAATCACACATCTGGTAGCCTCTACCATGGAGGCTGGTGAAGGTGGTGGTTCCAAGATTAGAAACAATGAAATTTATTTTATACTTGGGTATCTGAAGCATTTAGAATTACAGAATACCAGACTCAGGAAAACACCTCTGATTCTATCTTCCTTAAGGTCCTCATGAAGAATTCTTTAGATATTTTATTCTAGTAGCTTCCTAAATTTAAAGACCTGAGCTTTTCTTTTATTTTTTAATTTTTTTTAAGATTTATTTATTCATGCATACAAGAGCCAGTGCAAGCCAGAGATTCTGGGGGTGAGAGGATTCACCAGAGACAAGGTGGGGCACAGAACAGGCAGAGCCACTGAAATACACTGCTGAGGGGAGCAGTGGGTGAGACAGGAGAGGTCTGCTGCACCTTGTGGGTCAGCTTCCTGGTTGGGGATCAAACTCATGCTCCAGTGGCTGCAGATAGCTTCATAGGGCTGAGACTTAACCCCTTGCACTTGCACCACCAGGGAGGCCCAACCTGAGCTTTGTAAATGCAATAGGACAATAGCATCCACTCCTCTGCCACCACAGCCTGCTCTTATGTCACGACAAATGTTACTATTAAGTTCTACACGTTCAGTGAATTGACCCAGCACAGACTCCTAGTACACAGACACCATACACGCACTTGGACACATTTTGATTCCACCAATAAAGAAGAGCATCCTGGAGCACCTGCCTTAGGTTAATGTCACCTCTATTTCACAGACCTCTCTCTCAAACTCAATTGGAAGCTATTTTAGTGCAGCAGAAAGAGTCCACTTCTGTCATTTGTAGGTTGAGACTCACCTCCACCGCCTACCAGATGTGTGACTTAGGACAACTTTGAGAAGATGAGGTTAGAAATACTCGTCTCACCTGATCACTGCAGGGGTTAAAATAGACGATGAGGAGGAGCAGCTGCAGGACGTCACACAGCAGCCTCTCTCAATGGCAGCTGTGGGCACACCAGGACTTTGCTTCTGTGTCCCGGTCAATGCTGATGACGATGCCTCACACAGTGCTCAGCGTATCTGGGGAGGTAGGTAAGAGGGCAGCTAAAAAACACCAAGGACTCTTTGGATGTTGCTTTCCTAAAGGCAGCATCTGCAGGAACACTGTGATAAAGGACAGGGCTCCCTGCCCCCACCTCTCCGCCTCACTTCAAAATTAGGGATGCTTTCCTGGGCCAAACAATGGGGTGGGCATGAGAGGTAGAAACAGTGGTAGAAAAAGAAGGCAGGGAGGCTGTGGACCCAGGAGGGATGAGACAAAAAGGAGCCAAACGAACAGAAAAGGGAATAACAGGAGGCGGGTGCAATGTGGTTGGGTCTCCCCTTGAATGAGAGTCATATCCAGATTATATATCCCCCGCCCCAACCACTCTGTCTCCTCCTACTGTGCTCTGCACCATCTCATAAGACTCTCAGATCTGCTTACCGGCCAACTTGGAATTTAATGTCATTGAACTTCAGATAGTCCCCGGATGGTGACTTTCACTAGAAATGAGTGAACTTCGGGCTTCTTGGAGATGAAACAGCGAGAAAAGAGCAGAGATGGAGGTTGGCATCAGCTCTAACCCAGCCAAGTGCTAGGGCAGGCACAGTGCTTTCATGAAGTGCACAGATTCCATCACGCTCAATGCTCAGCCTCTGTGGCTGAGCATTCCTGGCGTGGCCTGTCCTGGATGTCGGGGAATAGCTAAGCATGTCACCCCATGGCAGGGGCCCCACACCTTCTGCCACTGTCAGCTGACTTGGTCCCCAGTCTGGGTGGTTGTTTATCCCACTAAAGCGACCCTGTTTGTACTTGGATAAGACTTCATCTCTAGAGGACCAATTCACAAGATCCAGGGTACACATATTTCCTAGTAACAACTGTTTCTTCAGCAAGGGAAGTGCCTACAAGAATATTAAGAGCCCTCCCTACAGGGGGAGCCACAGAGCTCCAGGCTGCGCAGGTCAGAAACTATAGCACCCACAACACCCAGTGGCCTCCCACTGTTTCCTTCTCCAGGGGAAGTTGTGGGGAGGGCTTTTGAGGTTACACACGTCAGCAGGAACAAGAAGGAGGGGTCAAGTGCTCGTGGCCATCATAAGCTCACCCTCTTCCTCTGATTTTTTTGTTTTCTAATGAAACTTGTGTGCAGTTTTGCTTGCTGATTGCCTGTTGAGGTCAACAGAAGTCTGACCCCCTGGAATAAATTCTGGCAATGCATTTTTTGAATAGCAAATACCTCTTTGCCCACACTGCAAATTATCTCCCTAAGACCCCAATTTTTCTTTAAAGACTTATCTGGAAATTTATTGTGCAAAAGATTTCACCTTCAGTACTGCCCTCATCTCGTACTGCAGAGTACAAAGAGCAGTGGGCAATTGCAGAGACTGCACTTAACCTCTGAGAGATGCTGATCTCTGAGACTGCCTAGCGCATGGAAAAAATATTGTCCTCATTTTCAAGGAAATCATTTCCAAAGAACTACCCCATGCCTACTTGTCTAACTTTCCTTGTCTAAACTCTCCTCAGCAAAGCATCTGAGTGTAGTGAAGACAAAGCTGCTCAGCCTGATGGTGCCACAGCCAAGCTCCAGAACACAGCCCTGAATTACAGAGAAAGATGGAAGCTAGGGAGCCTCATGTGGACAGGAGACCATCTCTGGTTGCTTGGACCACAGATCTCCAGGAAGCCCAGACTGATTGCCACCAATCAGCATCCAACAGAACAGGACTTACCTGGTGTATTTTTCATCAGCATAGAGAGAGGGTCTCGGAAAAGCTGACAACTTCAATTTACACTCATACAGATACAAGCTTTTGAACCCAAATTACCTTTAATTTGGGGCCACTTAATGCCTTTCATCAACTCCCATTGTCTTATTTTAACAAATGGAATTATAAATTATGCAATCGACAGCAATTGCACTTATTAGCAATTAGAATTCATTCCACAGTATTCTACCTATGAATAATTAATGCCATGTAACCTTTATGGAGCAAATGCACTTTGGAGGGGTACACTGAATATTTAGGGAGTCTCCATTTGTGACCTCCATTTTGGGTTGAAAGAATTAGCCAGTAAATCACTCCAAATTGCATTTAATCCAGCAAGTCTACAATGTCATGAGCTAGAAAGAAGAACCAAGGCACAGATATTTCCCAGGGTTACTTGGGACTAGAAATAATAAACAGAAGTATTTTATTATGGTCAATATCCACTGAAAAAAGCTCCCTCTCTGGTCCTGGGCCAGCTTTGGAGAACTGTACTTGGGGTCACATTTTCCCTACTTGCAGAGTAAGAGTGTAGTGATCTGTGACTCTTGCTTTGGATTTTGAATTTAAAAATTTTGAAGACTCCCTCAGAATTTTTAAACTACAGTTCATGAATTCAATAAATAGGACTATATGTCAACATTTTTTTGTCCTCATCAGTCTAATGTTTTATTTTTTGTGCTTAAAAATATTAATCTCTGTAAAGAGTCATCTTCTTCCCCAGCACCTAAGAGATTCATGGAACAAAGAAAGGCTGAGTCCTAGAAAGGACACACATGTACACTTATGTACTAAACACATGAAAATTAATCTTGACCCAGGCACAGAGGAAATACAAGAGTCATACAGTGATTCGTCCAATGGCAGCACTGGGAAGGAACTTGCAATGGCTCACCACCTCCCAGCCTCCTCAACTCCAGAGCAGGAACCACTCTGCAGACTCCCTGGATGTCTAAGAAGCCATTTACCACCTTGAACGACCCATCCATCACCCCCCAAAGGTATACATCACCATTCTGATTCTGCACGTGGACTGACCTGGGAAAGGGTGAATGACTTGCCCAAAATCACATACCCAGAACCAAAATCCCTGCCTCCAAACCCTTGCTCTGTCACTCAGCCATGTTAGCCATCAACCTTGGCTACAACATGAGCAAGACTTGACTAACAAAATTCAGAAACATAACTTAGAAAAAAATTAAATTTGGTCTATAGTTCTGTAGTGAGGGACAGAGTGAGTTCTCCCCTTCATGGGAAAATGACCCAGCCAGGAATCCCTAAAGGCACCATCAGGACTCCATCTCGGAAGGAAATGTGTGCTCCCCAAGCCTGGAGCCACCAGAACAGAAGGTGGCACCATCGCTGAGTCACTGCCCTCAACAGACACAAAATAAATGTTTTGATTCTCAGCATTTCTGTGAAGATTTTCCAAAATGAAGTCACAGTCAGAAGTTTTAACATATGAAAAGACGAATTTTTACCTTTTGTTTCTAGCTGAACCCATAGCCTGTGGTAGACATAAGGATTGCCTGCTGAGAACTGAGGTACCTTATTGTCCAGAGAACCTTCCAACTCTAAGCACACAGAGAGACTTTGATTCAACAATTTGGCTGCTGATACTCCCCAACAGCAAGTATGTGCTAAGTACCAATCTCTGTACCCCAAAATGGTGATGAATAAGATATAAACTTATTGGCCAGGAGAGAGAAAAACACAGGAAAATAGCAATAATAATAGCAGTGCAGGAAAGAATTTGCCAGGCCATGTTGTAGTATCATACAGATGGAGAGATCCACTTTGACAAATTATATCAAGGATTTGTGGAGGGTTTGATTTGTGATTAGATCCACCCCACCCCAGTCTACTATCTCCTCCATCTTCTAATTGTACAAATTGATATAATTTTCTTCTACCTTCTTAACCTCTTTCAAATATTACTAAGTTTTTATTGGAGATATATTTCATATAGTATAATTGTACATCCCACTGCTTCTCTACAAGGTAGGAAAGTCTTGTAATAAGATGCCCAGTAACATTAATATGGAATGAAGAAATTGGGATTGAAACAAAGATGCTAATTAGAGGCTGCTATTGTTTAAATGATAGTGTTTTCTCTCTCCTATCTCTCTTTCTCTCTCACACACACACATTTTTCAATATATGTATACATATGAACATGCAATAAATGCATCCATATTTCAATATGTAGTGGGCAGAAGGGTGGTAAGGATGTATTTGGCATGCTAGATAAGTTCTCTATATAATTTGATACTGAGCTTCCTGGGAGTCCAGGCAAAGAAAAGGAGATGAATTACATAGCTTATCATTATGTAGATTGAGAAAGCAGATTAGCAGCTTGGTGGAAACAAAATATTTCCCAATAATAACTTCCACAGGGTATTGTGTTGTATGTATTAATCTTCTCCAGAGTGTCTTCTTAGGGGAATTCGGAATCTTTCAGAATTTGCTAATATCATTAATCTCTAGTATCTCTAAAAATGTGGGTTAACAAGTACTCAAAATGGCAGTACTGTGATGAAATCAATTTAACTAAATTTAAATATTTGAAAGTAAAATCAGCAACCAGACCATCTGATTTTAAAACTTCAATATATATTTTTTCTGTTAAATGTTTTACATATATTTTGCTAGTATGGAAATGCATTTAGTAATAGAAAATTAGGGATTATGTAGTTATTTCAAATTTTATTAAATATCCATATACTTCAATAAATTCAATTTTCTGCACACAGTCAAATGATCATCTTTGAATATTACTTTAATGCAAGCACAGCATGATATATTCAGGCAAGAGTTATTAAAATAGAGAAAATTCAGAAACTGGTGATTTAAATTCACTTCAAGTGCAAAGGATACCTTTTGATTGACTTAGTGGAACCAGAAGTTTCTATTAAAGATGGCACAGTTATAATGGGAGTGCAGACTAATCTTGGAATTTGGGGGATCAAAGAGTTCTCAAGAAATACATAGTACTAAAATGATAGCAACATTTTTATTTATTGAAATACATTAACGTTCTTACATGATAGTATTTTTTACTGAAAAAAAAATCCCATTTTCATCATAGATGTTAAACATGAAGAGAATCTAAATCTGTACATATATCTCTTTTCTTCTCTGATAAAGACATTTTAACTTTGGCAATAATTAGAAGATATTTCTCAATTTTCAAGGGTGAAGGATTTCCAGAGACATTTCTTTCCTCAGTTTTCTCAGACAAAAAGACTCAATTTATGAGCAACAGGTGAAAAGATCAAGAACCAAGAGTTGATATGGGTTCTGGTGGAGCTGAGCTCCCATTGAAAGGTTTGCGACTTTAGTTTCCTATTCTTAAAAACCTTAATAATAATGGATCACAATGTTATTCTAAGGATTGAGAACTTATGTGTATAAAGTATATGAAACTGTTCTTAACACAATGTAAACATCAGATAAATGTGAGTTCTTTCTTCCTTTTGTTTATCTTTGGGAAGAGTTTAAAAATCAAATACTCTTTCAACAAATGTTTATTGAATGTTTGGTCTCTGTACATACTGTTTCAGGATTTGGGGATGTAGCAGTAAATATTATTAAATCCCTGCAGAAGCACCACATAAATTAGTCATATTTTTGGTGGGCTTTCTAGAGCACACAGCATTACTTGAATCTTCCTATCTCAAGAGTTGGTTAAGGTGGGGCCTCCCTGGTGGCACAAGGAGTTAAGCACAGCACCGTGAAGCTGTCCACAGCTCCTGCAACACAAGTTTGATCCCCGACCAGCCAGGGAGCTACCCACATGGCACAGCAGACCTCTCCTAACTCACCCACGGCTCCCCTCAACAGTGTGTTTGAGTCAGTCTGCCTGTTCTGCTCCCCACTCTGTCTCTGGTGAATCCTCTCACCCCCTGCACCTCTGGCCTGTACCCCAGTTCTTGTATGCATAAATAAATCTTCAAAAAAAAAATGAGTTGGCTAAGATTTGGATCCAGAGAGGAATCAAAGTGAATGTGGGGCATGGTCTTATGAAAATGAAAAATTGTTCTGTGTAGTCACATGGAAGTTATTACCGGGAGTATCCCCTTTAGAAATCTCTTATAATTTGGTAGCTGCTGAAATTACCAGGCATACCAGGAAAGTTTTAAAAATATTACACAATAATTTCCTTCCTCTGTTTAGGATATAAAAAAGTCACAAGAGAAGGCTGATCCCATCTTAACAAACAAAATGAGCCACAGAAATCACAACTTCTCATTTTCTCCATCTGAGTTGAAGACCCAAAGAAGCCTAAATGTACTAAATTCCTAGAAAGGACAAAATCTTCACATGAGAGAAGAGATTCTCAGTCATTGGATCCTTGGAAAAGTGATGGGGGGAAAGAAACATAGTTGAGGATAGCTAGAAACCTGCTGAGATCTTAACAAAAATTTAAGGCTAAGTAAGGGCTGGCATGACAGATTAATATTCTGAGAAACCCTAGATACAGAGTGAGATTGAGTTTACCTGCCAAACCTTTCCAGTAGTTCTTCAAGGAATGCTCAAAGGTCATACAGTAATGGTTAGGGTAGATGGGAAGCCTATGAAATGATCACCTATGAGGTGCACAGCGCCACCACCAGCTAGGTACCAGGCTGCCACCTTTCAAAGATAAGAAGTAGGACCAGAAAGTTAAAATTTATTGGAGGCAGTATGGGGTCTCAGGCACCAAATGCTTGAGAAAATATAATACATCTGAGAGAGACACATGCTTCCAATGCTTCACAGATTGGAGTAAAGATGCCCTTGGTAGGGCTAGGCATGACAGCAAGGAAAAATAATTCCCCAAAGCTACAAAAAAAACAAAGACTGGCCTAGAGAGCAAAATGAATCCCGCAGCTATGCATAAATTGTACAACCAGACTATAAAGTAGAAAGAGATTTCACATAGTTTAGAAAGCTGTTAATTTCGTTGTAATGCATAAAAAGATCTCCAGAACTGTGGCAGTTTCAAAGCACAAATCCTGCTGAAGAGAAAGCCCAAATCACCCTTAAAATAAATAAATCCTTCAGTAAGTGAACTGAATCAAATTGAAGGTTCTATAAAGCCCAAGTTCAGTACAATCACATTGACCTAGCTCCCACTCTAAACGGCTGATGGAGGAAGGATGTGTTCTTCTCTGGAAATATACTGAAAATTCAATGTCAGAAATAAAGAATTTATATAAGGTCTTAAAAACAAAATGGATATAGCAGAGGAAAGGAATCATGAACTTGAAGATAGATCAATGCTATAAAATAACTAAAATAAAAACTCAAGAGAGGATTTTAAAAAGAAAGAAGCGGAGGGGGCGGAGCAACATGGCGGCGAGGAGACGCTGCGAGTAAGATCTCCCATTAAAAAAAGTTAATAGGGAGGAAAAGCGGCAGGTCCCAGTGAGAACTGGGACACGGAAGATAAACGGGTGACTCCAGCAAACTGCCCGAAGAAGAAAGTTGCCATAAAAGAGGACGAGAAGGGAGGGAAGCGCAGAACCCTGCTCCCCTCCCCCGCCCACAGAGGCGGCACTCTCCGACCGGCAGAGAGGAGGGAAACAACAAACCAAAACGGCCAACAAGAAAAACGGATGCAGCAAGTGGGACTGTGAGTGGAAAGGAACTATTTCAGCCACCACACCCCGTGAACGGGAGCTGAGGCGAACCCTGCAGGATCCGCCGCGGAGGTGAGCTCCACGCGCCATTAAAGAGAGCCACGCCCCCCAGGAGGAGACCAGCACCAGCACACAGCCCCGGCCGCCCGGTAAGGTTGCGTGCGGAAAGCGGCGCGGATCCGGACCGGATCGCAGCTGCCCAGGTCCCCGCGCCTGCGACCTAGGCTTGCGGGGAGACGGCGGAGGCCCTCCCTGAGTGAGCAGGAACAAGGCGCCCAGGCAGGGGAGCGGGATTCAAAAGGCGCCATTCCCGCGCCACTGATCTGGGCTACAGCCCGCGTCCTGGAACTGAGGGCTTTGGAACTGAGACCCGGGGCACGAAATTAGGGGGAGACTGCGGAGGCCCTCCCTGAGTGAGCAGGAACAAGGCGCCCAGGCAAGGGAGCTGGATTCAAAAGGCGCCATTCCCGCGCCACTGATCTGGGCTACAGCCTGCGTCCTGGAACTGAGGGCTTTGGAACTGAGACCCGGGGCACGAAATTAGGGGAAGACTGCGGAGGCCCTCCCTCAGTGAGCAGGAACAAGGCGCCCAGGCAAGGGAGCTGGACTCAAAAGGCGCCATTCCCGCGCCACTGATCTGGGCTACAGCCCGCATCCTGGAACTGAGGGCTTTGGAACTGAGACCCGGGCACGAAATTAGGGGGAGACGGCGGAGGCCCATCCTGAGTGAGCAGGAACAAGGCGCCCAGGCAGGGGAGCAGGATTCAAAAGGCGCCATTCCCGCCCCACTGATCTGGGCTACAGCCCGCGTCCTGGAACTGAGGGCTTTGGAACAGAGACCCGGGGCACGAAATTAGGGGCGTGGGTTCCCCACGACGGTGGGGCACAAGGCAGACACAGCACCCCAAAGCCGTTGAGGTGTACCCTACCATCCCCGCTCTGCTCCCTGTCCCACGGGGTGGAAAATCAGCTCCCCAAGGGCTCTAGGAGAGATCTCTGGCACCACCTAGCGACTTGAAGCCAGCAGAGGCTCCTGAAGGAGCTAGTGGCCAGCTGGGGAGTTTGCCCACACCGGGCCCCTTCCGAACAAGTAGTCTGAGCCCACAGGGAGAGCGAGCACCCACAGCCGGGGCAGACCAGGTGCGCAGAAGAGTGTGCCTGAGACCAGACACGCAGGGAGTGTGTCCCACATCACCATTTTAGAACAGGGACATTTCTTCAGTAAAGACTACCTGCAGAAGGCTTCCTCAGGAGCCAGAGGTGAGCGGGGGAAGTTCGCCCACGCCAGACCCCCTCTGGCCTGCAGTCCAAGCCCAGAGGGGAGCAGGAACCCACCGCCGGGGCAGACCAGGCGCACAGGGAAGTGTGTCCCTACATCGGCATTTTAGAACAGGGACCTTTCTCCAGTAAAGACTGCTTGAAACTGACAGATGACTCCTGGAAGAACCAGAGGGGAACAGAGAAGCCCACCCAAGATGCCGGCCAGTCCCAACAACACACTGTCCCAACGCATACGGCAAATTAGAAAACAGACAGTAGGGAAGAGAAGAACCACACGCAACCTAGCAACTCTCCAGAGAAAAAGCACACCACAAAAAGAAAGCCAGCCCCCAGATTGCAAAGACAATAACTTGGAAGAATTTCTGAGCCTTCCAGAAAGAGAATTTAAAATTGCCGTGATTAAAAAACTAACAGAAGTCATAAAGGAAAACAATGATAAGGGAAAAATAATCAACGATCAGAAGAATGCAATTGAGTCCCTAGAGAGGGAAAACAATGGTCAGAAGAAAGAAATTGAGTCCCTAAAGAGGGAAGTAAAAGAAATGCAGGAGATCAAAGAATTAATGGAAGAACTAAAGAATTCTGGGAAAAGCAATGAAAGCAGAATAGATGAAATGGAAGAACGAATAAGTAATCTTGAAGACATAGAAATAAAAAGAACCAAAACAGAAAAGGAAAGAGAAGTACGAAGGAAAAAGAACGAAGAAAGACTTCGGGAACTATCTGACTCCATGAGGAAAGGAAATATAAGAGTTATAGGAATACCAGAAGGAGAGGAGAGAGATGTAGGAACAGAGAAAATATTCAAAGAGATAATTGAAGAGAACTTCCCAAATGTGAAGAAGGAGCTGAAAATTGATATACAAGAAGCAAGAAGAACACCAAACTTCCACGACGAAAGGAAAAATACAGCAAGACACATAATAGTAAAGCTCCCAAGAATCCAGGACAAGGAAAAAATAATGAAGCTGGCAAGAGGGAAGAAACAGATAACATTCAAAGGAAAACCAATCAGGCTGACATCAGACTTCTCCGAAGAAACACTACGGGCAAGGAGAGAGTGGAGGGACATAGTCAACAGACTCCAAGAAAACAGATGCCAACCAAGAATACTCTATCCCGCAAAGCTCTCCTTCCTCTTTGAAGAAAGAATATGGACCTTTCCAGACAAACAGAAACTCCGGAATTTCATTGCAACTAAACCCCCACTCCAAAAAATACTACAAGGAGTCCTAAAGCCAGAACCTCAGAGGGACGAATAACAATGAAAGAAGGCCAAAAAAAAAAGTTATTAAAAGAATAAATAAATAAAATCAAAGGAAAGACAAACACAATGGCAAATACAGATGTTAACATATCAATAATAACTCTGAATGTAAATGGACTAAACTCTTCAATAAAAAGACACAGAGTTGCAGCCTGGATTAAGAAACAAAACCCAACCTTTTGCTGTCTCCAGGAAACACATTTAGCTACAAAAGATAAAAATAGGCTCAAAGTCAAAGGATGGAAAACAATCCTACAAGCAAATGGGCCAAAAAAGAAAGTAGGAACAGCTATACTTATATCAGATAAAACAGACTTCAAACTCAAAAAAATAAAAAGAGACCCCAATAGTCACTACATTATGATTAAGGGGACAATACTTCAAGAAGAAATAACACTCATTAACATATACTCACCAAACGAAGGAGCACCAAAATATATCAGACAACTGTTGTCCTCTCTGAAAACAGACATCAGAGAAAACACATACGTAGTGGGAGACTTCAACACACCACTATCAACAATGGATAGATCAACAAGACAAAAAATAAGTAAAGAAACTAAAGCTCTAAATAAAGACCTAGAGCAATTGGGCTTAATAGACATCTATAGAACACTAAACCCCAAAAAAACGGAGTACACATTTTTCTCAAGCGCACACGGATCATTCTCCAGGATCGATCACATACTGGGGCACAAGACAAACATCAACAGATACACCAAGATTGAAATCATATCAACCATCTTTTCTGACCATGAAGGCATCAAACTAGAAATAAACCATAAAAAGAAGGCAAGGAACTTTCCTACCTCATGGAGATTAAAAACCACACTACTGGAAGACCATTGGACTAATGAGGAGATCAAAGAAGAAATTAAAAAATTTTTTGAATTGAACGACAAGGAGGACACCAATATCCTAAATGTATGGGATGCAGCAAAAGCAGTAATAAGAGGAAAATATATAGCAATAGAAGCTCACATCAAGAAACAAGAAAGAACACAAAGAAACAACCTAATCTCGAAGCTCAAAGATCTAGAAAAAGAACAACAAAAAAAACCCAAAACCAGTAGAAGAAAAGAAATAATAAAAACCAAAGCAGAAATAAATGAAATTGAAACTAAAAAAACAATCCAAAAGATCAATGAAACCAAGAGCTGGTTCTTTGAAAAAATCAATAAAATAGACAAACCCCTAGCCAGGCTCACAAAGGAAAAAAGGGAGAAAGCACAAATAAACAGGATCATCAATGAAAGAGGAGAAATCACAACGGACACAGCAGAAATCAAAAGAATAATCAGTAACTACTATGAACAGTTATATGGAAACAAGTTCAACAATCTAGAGGAGATGGACAAATTCCTACAACTCTACAATCACCCAAAGCTAGATAAAGAAGAAATAGAACACCTAAACAGACCAATTACAATTAGCGAAATTGAAATGGTAATAAAAAACCTCCCCAAAAACAAAAGCCCAGGACCTGATGGATTTACAAATGAATTCTACCAAACATTCAGAGACGAATTAGTGCCTATCCTTCACAAACTCTTCCAAAAAATTGAGAAGGAAGGGACAATACCAAACACGTTTTATGAAGCCAACATTACACTAATACCAAAACTGAACAAGGACAACACAAAAAAGGAAAACTACAGGCCAATCTCCCTAATGAACACTGATGCAAAAATCCTCAATAAAATTTTAGCTATCAGAATCCAACAATGTATCCATAAGATAATTCACCACGACCAAGTTGGATTCATTCCAGGGGCACAAGGATGGTTTAACATCCGAAAATCAATCAACGTTATCCAACACATCAACAAAAAGAAATATAAAAACCATATGATAATATCAATAGATGCTGAGAAAGCTTTCGACAAAGTGCAACACCCATTCATGATAAAAGCCCTTGAAATTCTTGGGATACAAGGAACATACCTCAACATCATAAAGGCCATCTATGACAAGCCAACAGCCAGTATCATTCTCAATGGTGAAAAGCTGAAAGCAATTCCATTAAGATCTGGAACAAGACAAGGATGTCCACTCTCACCATTGCTTTTCAATATAATACTGGAAGTCCTAGCCAGGGCAATAAGACAAGAGAAAGACATCCAAGGAATCCAAATAGGAAAAGAAGAAGTCAAACTATCACTATTTGCAGACGATATGATATTATATATAGAGAACCCCAAAAACTCCACAGAAAAGCTAATTCAACTCATCAATCAGTTCAGTAAAGTGGCAGGATACAAAATCAACACGCAAAAGTCAGTAGCCTTCCTATACACAAACAATAAATCTGAAGAAGAAGAAATCAAAAAGACCATCCCTTTTGTTATTGAAACAAAAAAAATCAAATATTTGGGAATAAATCTAACAAAAGAGGTAAAGGACCTATACAAAGAAAACTATAAAACACTGTTAAAAGAAATAGAAGAAGACACAAAGAAATGGAGAGACATCCCCTGCTCATGGATTGGAAGAATAAACATTATTAAAATGGCCATCCTTCCAAAAGCAATATACAGATTCAATGCTATTCCAATCAAAATTTCAATGTCATTCTTCAAAGAAATAGAACAATTACTGATGAAATTCATATGGAATCACAAAAAACCCCGAATAGCCAAAGCTCTCCTGAAAAAAAAAGAAGGGAATGGAGGCATCAGACTCCCAGACTTCAAACTCTACTACAAAGCCATAATCATCAAAACTGCATGGTATTGGAACAAGAACAGACATACAGACCAATGGAATCGAATAGAAAATCCAGAAATAAACCCACAGATTTATGGTCAACTAATCTTTGACAAAGGAGCAAAGAATATGCATTGGAGCAAAGAAAGTTTGTTCAATAAATGGTGCTGGGAAAACTGGGTCGCTACATGCAAAAGAATGAAGCTTGACCACCACCTCACACCATACACAAAAATCAACTCAAAATGGATTAAAGAACTAGACATAAGACCTGAAACCATAAAATATATAGAAGGAAATATAGGCGAAACACTACGTGATTTGCACATCAAAGACATCTTTACAGACACATCACCCAAAGCAGTGATAGTGAAGGCAAAGATAAACAGCTGGGACTACATCAAATTAAAGAGCTTTTGCACAGCAAAAGAGACAATAACAAAAACAAAGAGAAACCCCACCAACTGGGAGAACATTTTTGCACCCAACACTAATGATAAAGGACTGATCACAAAAATCTGCAAAGAGCTGATGAGACTCAACAACAACAAAGAAAATAATCCAGTCAAAAATTGGGCAGAAGAGCTTAAAAGAAACTTCTCTGAAGAGGAAATGCAAATGGCCAACAGGCATATGAAAAAATGTTCAACATCACTTGTCATCAGGGAAATGCAAATCAAAACTACCATGAGATACCATCTTACACCAGTGAGAATGGCACATATTAAAAAAACTAGCAACAACAAATGTTGGCGAGGGTGTGGAGAAAAAGGAACTCTTCTGCACTGTTGGTGGGAGTGCAAACTGGTCCAACCACTGTGGAAAGCTGTGTGGAGATTTCTGGACCTACTAAACATAGAGCTTCCATATGATCCAGCAATTCCACTCCTAGGTATTTACCCAAAGGACACAGAAACATCAATTCCAAAGAACACCTGCACCCCTATGTTTATAGCAGCACTGTTTACAATAGCTAAGCTTTGGAAACAACCCAAATGCCCAAAAATAGATGACTGGATCAAGAAGATGTGGTACATATATACCATGGAATATTACTCAGCATTCAAAAAAGATAAACACATGCAATTTGCAGCAACATGGATGGCGCTGGAAGGGATCATGCTCAGCGAAATAAGCCAAAAAGAAAAAGAAAAATACCGGATGGTCTCACTCATAGCAGGAATCTAGAAAACTTAAATAAGGGACCAGGAAAATGAATAACTATAAAATAGTGAAAATCAAAATCAACAAAAAACTATGAACCAGAGACACTTTTAGGGGGGCGGGAGGGGAGGGATTGGGGTCAGAATGGGGGGGCTGCAATTGTATGGGGAATATAACAATAAAATTTATTTAAAAAAAAAAAAATAAAAAAAATAAAAAGAAAGAAGCACAACAATACACCATTTTAAATCTGTGGGATAATGTGAAAGTTCTAACACATATCAGACATAAAATTTGTGTCCCAGAGGCAGAAGAAATAGTACAGAAGAAATAGTTAAAAATAAAATAACCAATAACCTCAAAATTGGTGAAGGACATCAATTTATAGATGCAAAAAGTCAATCCTGCATTGGATAGCTATACTCATATATATGAGCTACACTCATACATATGTGTGAAAACATGTGAAATCAAAGCTTGAGAAAAAAGTCAAAGGGACCCAAAACAAAAAAGAACAATTATATGATCTTATCAGAAACAGTAGAGAGCAAACAGTAATAGAACAATAATTTTGAGGTGTTGAAAGGGAAAAAAATCTATATTGGTCAATATAGAATTCTACAGGCAATGAAAACATCCTTCAAAAAATCCAGAAAACATAGAGATTTTATTCACACGAAGTGAAGATTGAATCTTGAGCAAAATGGCAAAAAAAAATTCAGATTGATGGAAATCAAACCAGATCAATAGGAAAAAATATAGGACCAATAGGAAAGAATAAAGAGCACAAAAAGGAATAAATATCTAACTAAATTTTTTGTTAACACCATGAAATGTTGTGTAGACCATTAACCATTTGAAATATAAATAGTAAGTATCGATGGCATAGCATATGGAGAAAATATATAAGAGGGCCTCCCCGGTGGTGCAGCGTTTGAACGCTGGGTTGCGAAGCTGCCCGCAGCCTCTGCAGCGCCAGTTCGATCCCCTGCTGTTCCCCAGCCACTGGAGGAGGGTCCCACATGGCGCGCAGATCTCTCCTGCCGCCCACTGCTCCCCTCAGCAGTGTACTTCGGTCCTTCTGCCTGCTCTGCTCCCCGCTCTGGCTCTGGTGAATTCTCTCACCCTCCCGCGCTTCTGACTGTACCCAGCGCTTGTATAAATAAATAAATAAATCTTAAAATAAAATAAAATAAAGTCGTAAGACTTACATAAAAAAAAAAGAAAATATATAAGACAATAAGTGCCCACAAGAATGAATAGAAATAAATACTGATGAATTCTTTAATATTCATTAAAAAGTATAATTTCATTTGAAAGTTAACTGTGATAACTTAAAAATCTATGCAATAATACGTAAAGCAATCAGTAAAATAAATCAAAAAGACATGTACTAAAAAAATTCAATACAGGCTTGTGCTTCTGGCCAAAATGGAGTAATGAGATAGGATTTCCCTCACCACTTCAACAATTAAAATCAAATGGACCAACTATATGAAACAACAGTTTTCCAACAATAGGCACCAAGCAATGCAAGAGAGTGATCAGTGAGACAGTAAAATTGAAGTGTACCCCAGAGAAAACGACCAGGCTGCTGTGCAGGAGGGTGACCTCTGGAGGAGCTAAACTATCTCCTTGAGAAGGAGAGACAGAACTGGGGGTTTGAAGAGTCCTTTGTATCTAGAGTTCACAAAACAGTTCTCCAAAGAGGAAAGACCCACACAGAACTCTGGAGAACTGCCAAGGTGAGGACTGATTAGCATGTGCATGTAAGGAAACTATAAGACACAGGAAAAAAAAAAAAACCCAGAGAGACAAATACTCAGAGGTCACCTAGGGCTGAAAATAGTTCACGTTTCTAACAGTCAGAATAGAAAGTGTTGTTATTCCCAAAGCATTGGGTAGAGTACTCATGTGTATAGTAGTGAGATAAAATTGGATATGCAGTCCCTTGTTGACTGAAATGTTATTATGTAACACATGAATGTACATCCAAAAGGACACACTGAAAATGTGTCAGTACAAAAAAAAGTTCATGAATGTTCATCACATCATTATGTGTAATATCCAAAAAGTAGAGACAACTGATCATCAACTAATAAATAAACAAGATGAAGTATATTCATGAAATGGAATATTACTTGGTCATGAAAAGGAATGAAGTACCGATTCATGCTATAATGTGGATGAACCTTAAAAACACTATGGCCAGTGAAAGTATTCAGTTGCAAAAGGTCACATATTATGTGATTACATGCCATGAAATGTTTAGGATAGGCAAGTCCATGGAAACTGAAAGTAGATCAGTCTGTGCTGGGGATTGAGTGGGATGGCAGAATGGGGAGTGACTGTTAATAGTTCAATATTTAATACTTAATAGTTTTAAAAAGACTGTTAATAGTTTCTTTGCAGAGTGATCAAAATGTTCTGGAATTAAATAGTGGTGATGGATCACTTACAAATAGCTTGGGGAAAAGTGCTGCGCCATCATGATGTCCAAGTGAGCATTAATTAAATCACCCAAGTCTGGAAATTAATATTCAGAGATAATGGCAAGATGGGTAAGAATCAATCATACAGTCTGCAGACCAATTCCTGTGCAGTCATGACTGTAATGTGGCTAGAAAAATGCTGTGGTTGCTATTTGGACCAATAAATGCATTTTAAACATGAACTAAATTTTTATCAACTCTGGAAATGGTAAAATATGAGAATCACAAAACAGTCACTCTTAAATATGTGGTTTATCAGTCACTTCCCATATTAGAAATTGCTGGAACACAAAGCACAAAGCTATCAGAACACTTCCATGATCAAGGCGGTGTAGTATTGACCCAGGACTGACATATACATGGACCCACACATATAGTCAGCTGATTTTAGACCACTGAGGGAAAAAAGGATAGACTTTTCAACAAATGGTGCTGGAAACATGGACTTTACTTTTATGGGAGGAAAAGACCTTTAATCTCTATCTCATACAATATGCAAAACTTACTTCAAATGTGGATTCTATAGCTTCAGTAATAAATGAAATATGTGTTCCCTGCACATGCACAACTGTCAAGATCCTGAACAAGGAACAAAGAAAGATGCAGTAAGTGGTGCAGATTGGATGAGACTGAAAATCAAAACAACTACTCTGCGCAGGATCCCACACTGGATGGGCTGGAGCAGCCGAGCTTGCCACCCCGCATCTGGCCTCTCCTGGGCTACAGGGGTTTTCCCAGCAGAAGATGTGCTGAACTCCACCCCCGACACCACCCAAGCTGGACTGGACACCAGGGCATCTCCCTGGCCCTGTGTGCCCTGCTGCCCCGAGCCAGGACTTGCTGGGAAGGGGGCGGGCGGCCTGGTGGGTGGTGGTGGGGTAAGAGCCTGAAGACAGGCAGCAAGCCTCTCCTTCCTGTGGGCCCCCACGCCTCTGGCCCTGCGGGCCCGGCTCTCCCGGCTCTGGAGATGGACTAGGCCAGACCCCGCCTCTCCCGCGTCCACTTTTGCGCAGGCCTCCTGGCTTCCTCCCGCACCTGCTCCTGGCTTTTGCCCTTGGCAAGTGGCAGGAAAAGTAAAAAATAAGTAAATAAATAACAAGAAAAAGCAAAAGTATAATATATCTTTTGCTACAGCACTAAAAAGCTTTCAAATCCTGGCCCTAGCCTAATGAAAGAGGCAAGCTCTCCATACTGAAAACTAAAAAATATTGCTGAGGGACATAAAGACCTAAATGAATAATGTTCGAAGATTGAAAGCCTCCACTGCTGTGAAAATACGCGATGTCTGTGAAGGGGGCTACATTTCCCCTGAAGTCCCTACCATAATTCCTGCAGGCTCTTGGGAGAAATGGATAAGCTGGAATTGATAACCAGAATAGTCAATACACCCTTGAAATAAAAACAACAGGCAGAGAACTTACAATGCCTCGTTTCAAAACCTACAACCACCTACCAAAACCCTAAAGTTATTATAAGAGTAGTTTTATAAAACTGCTTTATAGAACTATTTTTTAAAAACAAAAGAAATCAAAGAAGTCTTCCGACTTTTAAAAAGTCTTGATTTTAAGTTTCCCCTGTCATAGTCAGAAGAGAATTAAAAGTTTCCCCTCGGGTATAAAGAGGATGAACTCCTGTCATTCAGGACAACGTGGATGGAGCTGGAGGCTGATGCTATGAGAAATAAGTCAGAAGGAAAAAGTACCAGATGGTCTCCATTACATGGAGAATACAAGGTAACGTAATAAAGGGCACGTCAAAACCAAGCCAATAAACACTCTTCACAGCTGACTACAACACTCATTGAGTACCAGGAAAATGATGAATTAACTTAGGGGAATATTGAATGACATCCCTGTGGAACAGCCAAAGGCAGGTCACAGAAACAGTTGCCCCTGGGGTCTGAGGATCAGGAGAAAGATGGAGGCTGGACATGGTCATTGGCATAGAGAGGACAGAGGGAGCCTGGGGTCTGATGCAATTCCGAGAACAGTGGGGGGGCATAAGAAATTAAGAGAGCCTGGGTCTCCCTGGTGGCGCAAGGAGTTAAGACACAGCACCATGAAGCTATCCACAGCCACTGCAGCACGAGTTCGATCCCCGGTCAGGGAGGTGACCCACATGGCGCAGCAGACCTCTCCTGTCTCCCTGCTGCTCCTCTCAGCAGTGTATTTCAGTAGATCTGCCTGTTCTGCTCCCCACTCTGTCTCCTGTGAATCCTCTCACCCTCCACACCTCTGGCCTGTACCCCAGCTCTTGTATGCATAAATAAAATAAATCTAAAAAAAAAAAAAAAAAAAAAAGGAATGAAGAGAGCCAGGAATGGTACCTGATGCTCAAAAAAGAGGTGGAGAAAGAGGAGTTGGAGCAGGAAGGAGGCTAAGAAGCACCTTCCTCGCCCAGGGCCAGCAGGGAGGCTGCGGGAGAACTGGGTTCACTCTCTGCTCTTTCAAAACTGACAGGACATTAAAAAGACTGATTATTTCACATTCCCTGACAAATTGACTTTGAGCAAAACTTTCTCCATTCTGTGGACTTACTTGAGCTTCATTTCTAATCCCCTTGCTTCTTTATTGCACATCTGCTATAAGAAAGGGCCATGCACAGAGAAGAAATTGCTTCTAGCACTTTCCTTTTAAAAATAATTCACATACCTCATTAGATTTGGGTTGACTTGAAATAATGCTCCCCACGACAGCTTGACTTACTACAAGGAGATTTGGCATCTTTATGATACAGGCAGCTCTTCAACCCACCAGACCAGAGGCAGGTTACCGCCTCACCTTGGTGAATTTCTCTATAGTGCTGCTGATGGAATCCATTAGTTCAGACACTTAAAAGGTGCAAATCCTTCAACCTCAAAAAGAGGGATGGCTGCCACCCTGGGGCTCGCTGCCTCTGCCCAGGACTGCAGTAAGCAGAGAAAGGAGTGTGTAATTACTGGTGTCCTTGCAGGCATCGTGATGAAGTTTAAGCCGAATGAGAATTCAAAGAGTAATGAAATATGGTCTTTTCCCTTATGGGGCTGACAGTTGAACAAAAGAGAGGGCAAGCAAACAATTAGCTCCAGCACGATGCAGAATGAACAGCTACTGAGATGGAGGGATAAGCAGTTTGCAGAAGTGCACAGGATTCCCTCGTGTGGCATGACTGGCCCAGGCTAGTTTCTTAAAAAGTAAAACTCTCTTGAAAAATGAGTGGCTACGACGAGGAGCCTGAGGAAAGAGCATGCGAGAAGGCCAAGATGATAAAGGATGGCCCAGCTAGAACCCAGAGGACCCGGCGCTCGTGTGCTGAACACTGGGCCTGAAAGCGTGGGCCCCAGACCAGCAACAGCGGTGTCGCCTGGGAACTAGCAAGAAATGCAGAATTTCAAAGCCTCGTCTCAGACTCAACGAACCAGGAACGCTGGGCAGGAAGCCCAGAAACGTGTGTGGTTTCACAAGCTCTCCAGGTGGCTCTGAAGCACACGAGGTTTGGGAACCACGAGCGAGGAGAAGGTATGAGGTGAGGCTGGGAAGGCAGGCTGGGTCTGCTGCAGCCTCCCAGCGCCCCTGCTCGCCACCCCCTGCTCAGCACCCCTGCCGCCCGCCTGCCTCAGCAGTGGGACATGACTGTCCCCGGACTCTCACACAACTTCTCTTGTTCTGCTACTCCACGCCGCTGAAGTCAGGCTTCCACTTTGGGCTCACTGTCACGGCAGCCCATCCCCGTGCTTGCACAGAGACAGGGAGAAACAGACTCAGTCCTTCCTGATAATTCTCTCAGGTCCCTCCCACCCAAGTTTTCACACCCCCTTTGAACAGAAGTATGCACACGCCAGATCCCCTATGCCAGCCACGTAAGCCGTTTCCTCAGCCAGTTCCCATATTGATCCTTAACATACTCAATTCCTCCCACATGGAAACCTCACATACACGTTTTCAGTAATCAGTCTCCTGGTGAGACGGTTGTCACAGAGATGGATGGGGCCTTGGGTATCGTGTGGTCCGACCTCATCCTCCCTCCCATTTTATGTACATAGGAACTAAAACCCAAAGGGCAAAAAATGACACAAGAACTAGTTCCTTTTCACAGAACTGAAATCAGCTCTTGTTCATTTCCTTGTCCGAGTTTGCTCTTCTCATCCTAATGTCCTGTGAAATCTTCATTCGGCTTCCAAAACAGTGGCCGATGCATAGCAGGTAATTAATAAATATCTTCTCATGGAATGAAAGCCTCATCAGTTCTGCTCAGTTCTCCCCAGCCAACTGCTTTATCCAGCCTCCACCTTCCTCTTTCCCCAGCCTGCAGAACCTAACTGGGCTCTCCTCTCACAACACACAATCAGATGACCTGCTCTTAGCTGAGGCTACACCAAAAACAACATCAGTTCATTCCTCAAATTAGAAAATAGCTCATGCACTTATTTCTATATGGAAACAAAAAAAAAAAAAACGATCTACTTTGAATAACTATGGGGAATGTGCAAGGATTTCGATTATTTTTTAAAAGAGCAATTTTATTATTTACAAGTGCCGATAGCAAAATACAACAAGCTGTGATAAACAAGTGCCTTGGGATTGGGGTTGTGCTGAAGAAACACTGTGTTATCAAGTTGATTACTTGCAGATGGATGTTTTTGAAGGGCCTAAAGACTGCTTCCTTTGGGGAGATTAAAGTTATCTTTGTTGGCAGCAGTTTAAACAATTGTTTATACAACTGCATTATTTGACCTGCCAACACTCATTATGTTAACCCATTAACTGGAAGGCTCAGAAAAATACTCTCATTTACCCTATTTTCAGAGGAAACAAGAATAAGTCCTTGTCTGATTGTAAATCTCTTCTACTTAGAAAGTCTGGAAATGCATTTGGAGATTTCAGTGATTAGAATCTAATAATAATTTAAGGGAGTTTTTTGATAGCAGGATTCTGTGGGACCTCGACCTCCTCATTCTGAATATCCTTTGGCTTTGTTGTTGTTGTTGTTCTTGAATTTTATTCACTCCAACACTATTTCTGAGCAGTGTTACTCGCCAGAGCTTGGGTAAGAGACTTGCAAAGGGACCTGTGCTTCCTCCTGCCCCTCCACAGCCACACACGGAGAGTAGACATGGTAGTGGTGAGAAGTCACTACCTCAGGGCTCCAAACTGAAACCCACAGCAAAGTGGAAGGGTGGACATCCTTTACTAGAAGAGAACTCAGTTCAGGTCAGCACAGCACACGGGCCAGACCCTAAGTTAAACCCTGGAGATCAAGAAGACAAGGCAGTCTTAGGGTTTAGCAGGGGATACAGATGAGTAGTTGGAAGGACTAACCCTGGAGATTAATTTTCAGTGACATCCTGGAGTCCCTGAGGGGAGGTGCCTCATCCAGGCTGTGGAAGCCTGGAGACTTGCTGTCTGGGAGACGGTCAGAGAAGTCTCCCTGGGCCGGGTGTGATGGTGCGTGGAGGCAGGTGAAGAGGAAGGCATGAGAGCAATCCACAGGTGCATAGAGCTCCACTGTAAAAGATGATTCTACTTGGCCTTGAAATGTAATGTCAAGGGCTGTGGCAGGAATAATGAAGTCACCCTGGGTTTCCCCACCAGGGAGACCTCCTTGCCTTCATAGACGCGTTCTGTGACAGCAGGGACAAGGGGCCCACACCCTCGCTGAGGGGCCAGCAATACTCAGGCTACTGTTTTTATCTCTTGAGGTCCATACAGCTGCTATCTTATTTTATGGATTTTCTAAAGCAGATTTCTCAAAGTGCATCCCAAGGCCCCCATATATCAACACTACAGGGGCTACCTTTATGAAAATTCATTTTCCAAGGACTGTACCTGCTGACAGAGCCTCTAGGGGTAGGTGCAAGCATATTCATCTTCAAAATACCTCTCTCTGCCTGAGTATTTGCAGTGAGAGTTTGGGAATCACTGTTGATAAGACCAGGCTTCATCATCTTAAGGAAACAACAAAATCACCGGAAGAGCTTTTAAAACAAAGTGATGCTCAGACCCCACTGCCAGATGGTCTGACTCCAGGTGTTGGGTGGAGGTGGACATGGGTGTCATTTAATTCTCTGCAGGTGATTCTAATGTTTGGCAAGAGGCACTCCTGTGGATAGTTTGAGAATAAGATGGAAATGCTACATATCACATTTGTAGTATTAAAGGCTTGCGTTAGAAAAGAAAAAAGTTTTCAGATCTATGATCTAAGATTTTATCTTAGGAAACTAAAGAAGAAAGCAAAACAAACCCAAGGCAAAGAAGAAAGGAAATAATAGAGAGCAGGAATCAGTGACATTGAGACCAGATAAATAGGCAAAAACAATGAAACTAATATTTGAGGGTTTGACAAAACCGATAACATTTTGAAAGGTCTCTAAAATTGATAGACTTCGTGCCAGACTGATCAAGAAAAAAAAAGATAAAACACGATTTCCAAATTTTAGGAATGAAAGAGGAAGCATGATCACAGACTGCACAAATATTAACAAATATCAACATAATAAGAGATTCCTACAAATAATTCTTAGATCATGACTCAACAATTTTGATTATATAGACAATTTGAAGATTCAAATTGCCAAAGCTCACTCAAAAAGACAAAAGAAAGCAAGAGAGCCTAATTAGTATTATGCTTCTTAAAGAAACTGAATTCATGTTTTAAAAACAAAAAAGAAAACTCTCGTGGCCCAGAGGGCTTCATGTGTGAATTCTACTAAATATGCAAGGAAGAAATAATACCAATTCTTTGCAAATTCGTCTAGAATTATGAAAGGATCCAACATTTCCCAACACAGAGACAACATGATTATCTGCATAGAAAATCCAATAAATCTACAAAGTACAGGAATTGGACAGGACAGCTGAACATTCATGCACTGAGGGTGTGGTGCAAAATGAAGCAGCCATTTGGGAAAGCAGTCTGGCAGGTCTTTTTTTTTTTTAAATGAATGAATTTGATTTTTTAGAACTTTTTATATTTACAGAGAAATTGAGCAGATAATACAAAGTTCCCAACTACCCCTGCAAAGAGTCTCCACTATTCACATCTTACATCAATATGATACATGTCGTAGTTAATCAATATTAATATATTTTTATCAACAAAAGCCCGTTGTTTATTCAGAGTTCCTTATTTTTCACCTAATGTCTTTTTCTGTTCCAGGATCAGGGCCGGGATCCCCTCTAGGATTTCACATCGGCAGAGTGACCCTGTCTCCTTTGCTCCTCTTTCTGTGACAGTTTCTCAGATTCCCCCTGTTCTTGTGACCTCATAATTTTGAGTAAGCTCAGGTGCTTTGTAGGCCAGGCCTTCAGCTGGCCTCTGACCCACTTACACATACTTCCATCAAAGTGAACTTACTGTATTTTGTTTTTGTTTTCTTGACATACTACTCAATGCTCCAACTTTATCATATATATTTCCTGCTCCAGGCCTAGGATCAACCATTTATCCAGAGATCCCTGTTTCTTCAATGGAGAATGGTGTAGAAATTAAAAGCTGGGTGCTGACTGGGTAGTTTTATAGAGTTAAATATCCATTTACCATATGACATAGCAATCTACTTCTAAGTATTTATTCAAGTAAATTAAAAATCTACATACATACAAAAATCCTATATGTGAATGTTTATGGTGGCTTTTTTGGTAATCTCCAAAATCTGAGTTTGTGCAAAACCCAGATCTACTTCACCTAGGGAATTGATAAATTGTGGTCCACCAACACAATGGAATACTACTCAGCAATGAAAATGAACAAACCCGTAATATGCACGTATGGACCCTAAATGCATCATGCTGAGTATAGGAAGTCAGACTAGAAGCCTACATACTGTATATTCTATTTCTATGAAATCCTTTTTATAACAAAACTATAGGATTAGAAAACAGTTCAGTGGTTGCTGGGGGCTGGGATGACTGACTCTAAAGGGGTCCAGGAGGATTTGGGGAAATGAAACTATTCTGTATCTTACTGTGCTGGTGGTTACATGATCACACTCACTTGTTAAACTCCTAAGAGCTATGCTGTTACAAAAATAGAATAAAAAGTATAAAACAACTATGTATTAACAAGGGAAAGTTATTTGTTACAGAGGTTCAAGGAAGAGGACGACATATGTTCTCAACTACTGAAAAGCATTCAGGCAGAGATAAAGGGATGAAAAAGTTGGCGCGATTTTACCAATTATCTCTGTGCGTACGAACATGGGTATTATTCATTTGTATGTCTTTTATTAACATTTTACGATATAATTTTATAATGATAGAAGCAAATTTACTTAAAAACTATAAAGTTATACAGAAATGTGAGGGACTATTTTTAAATGGCCGTCACGATGGCCTTGGTTCCTCATGTCTAATTCATCCATGTGCCCCCAACTTCTGCATGACGGGGGCAGAAAGCCAGAGGATAAAAGCAACCAAGCCCCTTTGAATCTAGACAGTCACACTCAGGTTGCCCATCAGCAGAGTATCCTTCAATGGACTGAAAGTGATGGTCTTCCCTTTTATTCTCTTCCTGACCTTCAGTGACCTTCCTTTGCTGACTAGGCACAAGTGTGTTTTCATTTTAACTGCTGCTGAAGTCTGGCTGCCTTGAGGTGTGACCACAAGCTCGGGGCAGAGATGCAGGACTCTGATGTCCTTTACAGCTCACTAAATCATGGGAGACCAGCCCAAGCTTCCCATCACACCGACAGGCGTTCGCTGAGCATGGATTTATATTTCTTCCGCTGGGATCAGTGTTTAATAGTACATTTTAATATCTAACCTTGAGGTGATCCACATATATCTGTTAAATGGAATTTAAAGAGTGCTCACTTATTCTTACCACCCCAGCAAGGTCCACATTGTCAGCTTCTGCGTAGGAGGTCTCTGCATCCCCCCATAGAGCACACAGCAGGGGTATTCCCTGCTCCACTTCTTTGTTTCCCCCTCTCCACATGCAGAAAATATTTATTGGGCATCTACTATGAGGAGTGTTGCCTGGTATTAAAGAGGGTATAGGATAAAGACTAAAAATGCTGGCTGGAGGGAGCTGGCATTCCAGTAGGAATATAGACATAGTCACACACACACACACACACACACACGCACACACGCACTCAGCAAAACAAGATATGTTGTACAGAACAGCCAGAGAAGGCCTGAGGAGTATCAATCCCAGAGTTGGGTGCTCAGAGAAAGAAACCCCTAAATATGAGGGGAGCAGAGTACAATTTGAGAGTCTTGGAACAAAGCTAATAAGTTCAGCCTTATCTTTCGGCCTGAGAAAGGCACTGACATTCTTCAGCAGACCCGTGAGCACAGCTATAATTGGGGACCGTCTGGGCTGGATAGATTGAAGGGATGGAGCAGAAGTGGAAATTTCACTAGAATGATTGGAAGATGAAATTGCAGAAATCTCTCTGAAAGTAAAGTAATAGGTAAAGTAGGAGAGAGACAGGTCATACAGGCAGGAAGAACTGCAGTGCAAACGTGAGAAAAATTTCTGCCATTGTTAGGAATTGCATGCACTTCGGTATGACTCCAGGGCGGTGCACACAGGATGAGCCTCGCTAGATATTTGGAGGCTGATTAGGAAGGGATTTAAATGTCACAATGAAATCTGTGCTCTTTAGTGCTAATAGGGAGTCATGAAAGGCTTTCAAGCAGGAATGGTCTTGGGCAATACTGGAATGAACTTCAGGAAGGGTCAGCCCCAAACAGATACAAGATGACCAGGAAGATGACTGTGAACTTCTCACAGCCTGTTAAGTATTGGCAGAGGCTGAGAAGGATGTCTGCCCTCTGCTTTTTCAGTTTAGTAGACTTTCTGTCAGAGAAAGTATGTCAGAGGGGCGGAGCCAGCCCTCACCCCAAGTGCAGGCCACAGTCTGGCTCCACGTGGGGTCTAGGAAGTGTCAGGCTGATAGGAGAACCCAGGTTTTAGTCATGGCAACCAGATCCAGCCTTGCTCACCCAGATGTGTGACTCCAAATTGTGTTTTGGCCTAGATGGGGGTTAAAAAGGAAGCATTCTTGGCCCATAGAAGGAGACATCGCCACCCCCAATGCAGACTTCCCAATTTTCCCTTTCCTAGTAAAGCAGTGAGGCGCTTGCTGGCCTGCAGATGATTTATCTCCCTCAGATCCTGTCAAACGTTGGCCCAGCTCTCTCCAGACACTGGACTGTAAATGGCTGGAGAAATAACAGGAAAAGAGCAGGGCAGAAAGGCCAGTGGCCAGTTTTTCTTTAGCTCTGAAGTGAATGATCAGCCAGGCGAGCTCAGCCTTACGGGTTCACCCAGATTTTATCACTCACTTACAAAGCTCGTGTGATCTAATCTCAGTGCTGTCATGGGGCAGGTGAAGCTCTGGAGGGCCTGGAATCCCACCCGTATGTATTTCCTAGACTGCTGGTGCTGCTATTTATATCCTAATAGCCACAAAGGACATTCCAGTGGACAAACGCCATTTATATCAAGCTTTTTATATGTGTCTTATTAATTGTATTATTTTTATTGAGGTAATATTGGTTTATAATACTGCATATGATTCAAAGGTTAGGGTCAGATGTATATTCCCATACCACATCCACCACCAAAGCACCCTTAGTCCCCCAAAATAGTCATTTGGGAGCCCTCTCACCCCCTTTGCTGTTACTCTCTCCCCTCCCCCACAGTAGCCTCAGTTCTGCAGTCAGATTTCTAGGGTTGGTTTTGGTTTGTTCTTTTGTTTTGTTTCCACATGGGAGTGAAATCATCGGCAATTTGTCTTTCTCCTTCTGATGTGTTTCACTTAGCATAATCCCCTCCAGTTCCATCCTTGTTGTTGCCAATAGCAAGATTGCATCTTTTTTATAGCTAAGTAATATTGCACTGTGTATGTGGATCACATCTTAATCCACTCATCTGTCACTGGGCTCCTAGATTGTTCCATAATGTGGCTATTGTAAACAGTGCTGCAACAAGAGTTATTTTTTTAAAGGAAGAAGAAAAAAAAATAGATGAACCTCAAAGATCTCTTATTTGCCTGATGCCATTCTGACAAGATCTTCACTAGTTAACAAGATCTATCTGCTTTCCTAAATGTCCAAATGCCCTTGTAGTAAGACAAAGCCCTTTAGTTCTGGCCAATGGGTACTGAGCAGAAGTGATGTGGATAGTTTCCAAGAGGAAGCATCAGGAGGCAGTGCACAGCCCTCTGACTCAGTTTCTCTCTGGCAGCTTTGACCTGGAAGCCATGTTTCCCACAGAGGAGCGCTGCAAGATGCCATGTCTATAAGTCACTGCTTGAAAAGGAATTGTCCTAAGAGCTGCCAGGCTCTTAAGAAATGAACCTTTCTGTATAAGCCACTGAGATGTAGGGGCTTGTTTGTTATTGCACTAAAGCCTACATGAGTTTGACTAACTGAGGTAACCCGAAAAAAAAAAAAAATCAAGGCAAGAACATAACCTTGGTTGTCAGCAAACAGCTCTGCTTGCTGAATCACTGCAGAGCAAGAACCCAGCAAGAATCAGAGTCAGGTCACCAGGCTGGACTGTGGCTGTTCTGCTTGTACAGTCATTGCTTTATTATGTGTTTTTACTGGGTATTTTTCTCTCTCTCCCCTGTTGATAGAGGTATTTAACTACTTACACGTCCTATTCATGTGTGAAGTTTCTGATTCCCTGCTCAGAATTCCAAGTGATTAGAGGTGAGTCTGTGATGGCATCAGGTCACTAACACAGGCTGGGATGGGGGTGGAGCTTCTGGTGGTCCCTCTAAGTCCAGCCCTGTGCCTGCAAATCCGCTCCTGTCACTTGGCCACCTCACTGCCTCAGGGGCTGTCATCATCCTGATTTGGGATCTAGGTCTGAGGCCTTGGTATGGCAGAACTAAAGCCAGTTTGCCTGAGTGCAGAGCCCCTGACTGCTATCTTAGGGCTGGGATCCTCCCAGATTCTAGGACAGCTGGGAAGGGGGCTGAGCAGACTATCATATAGGTAACCTGGTAGAATTAGAACAGGCTGGGAAACTGGCATCATGTAAGTTTCATACAAAGTTTTTCCATATTGTAGGGAACCCCAAAGCTAAATCACTTTGTCCCTTAGTGGTGTTGAATAGTCAGGTACACATCTCAGTCCCTGGTGGGTACAAGAGGGCTAAGCTAGAATCCTTCTTTGCACCACATTTATATTCCAAGCCCGGTATTGCAAAAACAGCTCTGCACAGAGAGCTGGACTATCTGGACTGTTATCTCAGGTATACCCTGACTGTGACCTTGAGCAAGACCTACCTGTGCTACATCTCCTTGAATATGAAATGGCATATTTGGACTTAAGGATGAAATTCCTTATAACTTAGTCTATCCCTGAAAAGACTATTTGGGGCCTAGGAAAAAATATAAGTCAGTGGGGGTCTACACACAAAAGGTTGCATATAGAGAAGTCTGATTCCTAAGTCAGAAGGCTTCTGGAAATCTGTGACCCAGTTCTACAAAGTCTAGTGACACTTCTGGTTCTTTAAATGTGCTACATATTCAGAATACCTTCGTCTTTTTCTCTCTGGTTAGATGTAGAACATTCCCCTGATAAGCTGGGTAATTTTGAAAACAGTCATTCTAAAAACACTTCCAGAAGAAGACACCTTGAGAAAGCATGAGCTCTTCTTTTATTATATCAGATAATTGGCTTCAGATAACTGCTTATCCGCACTGAATAAGAATTATGTCCTCAAGAGTTTATATACCTATCGACTGCTAAGCTCGTCTTCAGAGATTTTGAAAAAATGCGTTGCCTCTGTAAACCATTACGCTAGTATTGATTTTTTTTTCCTGTCTATATAAAAGTCCCTTATTTTCCTGTCCCTTCCTGATCAAGCTGATCTTTTTCTATGCCCAATATCAGGTTAGTTCATAGCCCTCACATTGAATTTTGTTGATGTTCCTCAAAAGGAACATTCTACCTTTTATTAGAAGATATTGCCTATGAAAGTATAGCAAGGCACGTTCTTATAAATGATCTACTACCGAAAGTCAATTCCCATTCTGCCTGGTACCTGATCTCACCTCCGAATCATTTACAGAGCAGGATAATAAAAAGAACATGGCAGTCAAACAAACCTCATTTTTAATTCTCAGATCAGAAAAGAATTAACTATATGAACCGTGGCCTGAAAACCTGGGCCCTCTGGGCCGCAGAAGTGGCATGCTAAGATCTTGCCCAATTTTTATGAAAACTATACTCCTAGCACACATTTGGGGCTCGAAATCATATTTATAATGATCAAGTGTTAGAATTGAAAGTATCTTAGAGCTTAGAGGTGTGACTTCTCATCGTCCAGAGGTAGAAATGAGACCTGGAGGAAAAGGAACTTGCCAAGATCTCTTGATTTGAATCTTGAATTGCATCTGTTGCCATGTTGGATCGTCCCTACCATGTCTCTGCTCCAGATTTCACCAAAGACATCCTGATAAACAGACCCAATGGAGACAATGGATCACTGATTCCCTAACCCTCTTTTTTTTTTTAAAGATTTGTTTATTTATGCATACAAGGACTGGGGTACAGGCCAGAGATGGGGGGAGTAAGAGGATTCACCAGAGACAAAGCAGGAAACAAAACCAGTATATTGATTGAAACACACTGCTGAGGGGAGCAGCGGAGCGAGACAGGAGCGGTCTGCTGTGCCATGTGGATCACCTCCCTGGCTGACAGGGAATCAATCGGGAATTGAACTCATGCCTGCAGTGGCTGACCGCAGCTTGACAGTGCTGTCTTTAACCCTTGAGCCACCAGGGAGGGCCCTTCCCGAGTCCTCTTTACTGCTTTCCTTGGCTCCATGGTTCTAAAGACTGCTCTGGGCGCCCAGCACCTCCCTCCCCTAGAGGGAAAAGTCTGTCTCCTGAGATCTTTGTCTCCTTCCCTGTGGTGTCATTCTCACTCTAGAGGGTTACGCTGCTCTTTTCTGCACCTCCTACAATAACTCCCAGATGGGAACCTGTATCCAGAGCTCATCCCCCCAACTCCACAGACTGCTCCACCTAATCTGCTTGGTGGCCTGCAGCCCTTGATATTCGGCAGTTAAAAAGGAAATTAAGCTCAATGCTCTATAATATTATATTGATGGAACATTGATTATCTATGCTTCAGGTACACAGCACTGTCATTCAACAGGTGTAGTTCCTACATCCTCATCTCTACCCAAAGTCTAAATTCCATCCACCACCACAAAGCTGGTCCTTCTACCTGTTGAGCCACCCTCTCATCCTCTTCCCTGGTAAACGCCAACCTGTTCTCCACATCTAAGAGCTTGTTAAATGCTAATTCTTTAAACTCCCCACTGAGTTCATGGATGGGTCTTCTCCACGGAGGGCACTGTCACCCACCCAGACACTTGATCATGAAACTTAGGACTCTAGTTTCCTTCTCAAAATCTCTCTCCCTCCCTTTCTACACCATGCCCTGGGCCTGGACTAAGCATCTCTAAAATTCTTTCCTTTTGGGCATCAGTGGGATGAGCACACTAGTTCAGCTCATCATCCTGCTCTGGAAGTGCTTCCCCATTTACCTGACATGGTCTTCCGGCCTCCAGATACACACCCTTTTATCCCCTTCATCTCAGCAGAATAATTGTGTCCAACACAGTGTTACTCAAAGTGAGGTCCTCAGACAAGCGAACAGTTTTCTGGACAGGAGGCGAATCAGCTACATCACTAGCTTGTTATTCAGTTCTGCTGACTTTTTTTAATAACAAGCCTTTCTCCACGGGAGCAGCAGGGTGTTGATCGACAATCTGCTACAGGCTCCTTTCATCAACACAGATCAGCATGTGCACAATACGAAGTCCAGGCCCCCGCATGCCACATATGACCTCTGACCTCCGCTTTCCTCTCGAGAGCCACATGTCTCCACACCTACCCCATTTTTTCTGTTCCTGAAAATCTTCCCCCCACCCGCAATACCCCCCTCCCAACCAGGTGAAAACTTGCAAGAAACACGCAATCGTGGTTTATCTCAGACGGTCTTTCAATCACCATCTTCATCCCAATCTTACGCCTCACTCTGCTCTCCAGTGTGTCTTGCACTCCTCACTGGTCACACTGACCACATTGTTTTACGGTCATTTATTTATAGATGCTTCCCGCATCTAGAAAGACAAGATCTTGAAGACAAGATCTGCGTTTCTCTCATCTCCAACTAGCCAGAGTACATAATACACCTACAGTATTATAAATGAGCCACCAAAGTCAGTAGCTTAATGACATTAAATCCGTGTCTAGATTACACAAAGTAACTAGAGACAAGCAGATGCCCTAGGTCGACAGCTGTCCCAGGTTACTCTCCTCCACGTGGTAAGTGAGGGACCCAGAGTTTTGACATAGCAATGGACTTACCTCTTAGGGCCCTGAGCCCTTTTCCAGATCCTTTTCTGGATCTTCTGCTTTCACCTGGAGATGACAAAGGGGTAAGAGAGTAAGATGATGAAAGATGGTTAGGAAGCCAGGTTTGGCAGGTGCTTCATTACTTTGGCTCAAATCTATTAGGCAGGATATAGGCATCTGGCCTCACCTGACTATAGATGAGCTAAAAAATAGTTACTTGTGGGCCCAGGAAGAAAAGAAACTCCTAAATGAGAACCTGAAAGTGCCCAAATAACCCCATTCCAGAACTTGTAGCATTAAGCACGGCTCTAGGTATAACAGGGCAGTGTCATCATAAAACATTCGCTTTGCGGATACTTTGCTCTCTTCTTCTTAGCATTAAGCAAGACTTTATTCCATGATATACCAGGACTCGAATGGGAGGTGGATATCAATGGAGTGAATAATTAGAAGGATGATGCCTTCAGCTTGGGCAGTGACAGGAACATCAGCAGAAAATGGCGGGTGAACTCTGTCAGGGAGAAGCTTCCAGAAGCCACATCTTGAACAGATGGGCCTGTCTGAGGCTTCTTCAAGAAGCATCTGCTCTGCCGCCTTTGCCATTTCAAGTAACAACTTGACTACTTGATGAAGAACTTTCAAAATCCCTCCCTCATTTATCTTTCTATTTACATTTTTTCATTTCCAACAGCTTAAAGAAGAAAAGTTTTACATTCCAGTTATACAAGCCCACATTTTTTTCTGTGTGTTTCAGAAAATCTTTAAAGGTTACATTTGAACTCAAGTAACTTTTTCATTTCTTAAGTCAGCCCCCCAAATCTCTTGATCTTAACCTTAAATGGCACTCTGAACAAAACAGAGTCAGGATTTAAGCAGCGTAACAAGTGTCCCTTTAAAGGAATAGTATTTAATAGTAAGGGCTATGAAATTATCAATCCAAAGTTCAGAATATTATTAATAGGAGATGATGTGAGGTGGATCAAATGTACATCATCCCCTTGGGGTATAAAACCACCCCCATTAAATACTTCCATGGAAATACTCATGTTCTGGTCTCAGCTTGACATTGGCTCAGTGTTTCATTTGGTCTAAATCTCCATTTCTGGAGAAAATGATGACTTTCAGATATTTGTGATCTGGGGAATGTAACACAGTAAAACAGTCAATCAATTAACATCCACTAGTTTGCAGAAGCAGAGAAAATTCAATGACAAGATGCCAGTTTTGTGGTGGTAGGGAAAATTGTCTGCCAGGCTGCAGAGGACCAGTCTGCCCTCTAAGGTCCAGCAGACACAGGTTTATTTATCTCCAGGCTGGTGCTCTGAGTATACACAAAAGCTTCTTTTTAGACACAGTTAGTTCCACAAGGTTACATGGATGATTTACAACTTGAGGTACAAGGTCATGAAGCTGGAGGCCCAGCAACAGGGAAAACATCAAAGGAAGGGGAAGGGGCAGAAGGCACAGGATGGTCCTGCCACCTTGCTCCCCGCTCTGGGAGTGCAACCTTGTGAGTGGTAAAGGAAAGCGGACTTGCTGACCATATTCACTGTTTTACAGAGGTTTTTTGTTGTTGTTTTTTCCCTTTCAGTGGAAAAATAGACTTTTAAGACTATGGGCTTAGGATCTTCTCTCTCAGGGATAAAAGACTATGGAAAAAATGGGGCCTCCCTGGTGGCACAAGGGATTAAGATGCAAACTATGAAGCTGTCCGCAGCCACTGCAACATAAGTTCAATCCCCGGCCAGGGAGGTGACCCACATGGTGCAGCAGACCTCTCCTGTCTCCCCGCTGCTCCCCTCAGCAGTGTATTTCAGTCAGTCTGCCTGTTCTGCTCCCCACTCTGTCTCTGGTGAATCCTCTCACCCCCACACCTCTGGCCCTCACCCCAGTTCTTGCATAAAATAAATATTTTTAAAAAAGGACTATGGAAATTAAGTTAGTCCATTTGGCCACTGTGGTGCAAGCATGCCCAGGGCAGGCTCACTATGGATTTGGCGGTGGGGTGGGGGGCGGCCGCAAGGCAGGCAGGCACCAAGCCTCCCAGCCCCTAAAGAATTGTTACGCTTTCCCTGGGCTCTCTCTGGCACTGTCTCACGGTCTCACCTTGTCTGTAGTCACGCTACTCATCCTCTCTTAGCCGTCCTCTGAGTGACGCTGCCCTTATGCCTCTGGCCTCTAGGCTCCATGTACGCATGACAATACCCACACTCCAGGTGTCCACAATCAGGCACGCGTGCCCTGCACCCACACTCCCAGGTGCCTTCAGCATTAACACAATAAAGGCCACAGGTGATAGCCAAGGGGGCCAGGCATAAAGAGCCTGATTAACTCACTTACCCGACAGCCACTCCCCCTGCACAATCCTTGATCTGTGCCTTACCACTCTGCACCCGGGATTCAGACTCAGGAGACAGACCTGTTCTCACTACACCTTCACGGATTTCTACTTTTAGCAGAAGCTTATTGTAAAGGCAGGAAGGACCACAGTGCAGGTTTCCTGATCCCATGCAGACGGGGTAAATGAGCAGTCAGAGTCCTCAGTGGTTTTTTGCAGGTCTTTTATTGGAGTTCACCAGGCATATGGCAGGCAGGGGTGCTGGGAGGCCGGGAAGCTGGCAGGCCTCCCAGCCCCCAGCAAATCCTCACTCTATCTGGGCTCTGTGGTGATCTCAGCTTCTCTTCGGCTTCTGCTGCTGCTTTCTCGGCTTTTTTGGCATCCCTGTGACGCCGCCCTTAAAAGCACAGTCTTAGCACAGGTGCACCCACTCCAGGTGCCCGCCATCAGGCATGCATTCAGGATCACAGGGTTCCCTCATCTATCCTGATGGCGAGGGGCAGAAAAGCCTGATACCTTTTACCTTACCCTACACTTATAAGGCAGAGAATAAGACCAATGCATTTGCTGGCTGTACTCTGGCCCAGATGGAAAGTCTCCTATGACACCCACTGCTCTCAGGACGCCAATCCTTAAACAGTCACTGCATTTACTCTTCCGCACCTCAGTGGTTTCTTCACCAGATACTTGCATGTGGATTGTGTGCAGGCACCTGGCTGGCATCCCAGAAGATGACTATAAAGCAGAAGACACACTTTAGGGCAGTGTTTATAAGCTGATAAGGAAAACGGCACAGGTATTAATAATTAAAATTCAAAAATATTTACTGGACACTTGTTCATCTGAGCATCATGATTAGCATTGATTGAAAAGAAATGAAATTGTAGTAGACAAACACAAATAACATTCATGTGAATAAAATGATATTTATGCAAATAAAATTTATGTGACTAAAAGCACTAGGGAGGGCCTCACTGATGGCGCAAGGGGTTAAGATGCTACCTATGAAGCTATCCGCAGCCACTGCAGCACGAGTTCAATCCCCAGCCAGGGAGCTACCCACATGGTGCAGTGGACCTCTCCTGTCTCCGTGCTGCTCCCCTCAGCAGTGTATTTCACTCAAGCTGCCTGTCCTGCTCCCCATTCTGTCTCTGGTGAATCCTCTCACCCCCCCAAACCTCTGACCTATACCCCAGTTCTTGTATGAATAATAAGTCTTTAAAAAAAAAAGCACTAGGGATGTGTTTCTGATGGTCATGGTGTAATAAATGATAATAAAATAATAAACAACTAACACTTAAATTAGTAAGTGGATTCAGAAAATGTTCAAGATCTTAATTCTCATTGTAATTCTGTCAGTAATGCTGTAATTATTATTATCCTGATGATACAATGGAGGAAATTGAAGCACAGAGAGATTAAGTAACTTGTCCAAAGATGCACAGCTTTAAGGGTGGAGATGGAAGTTAACCTGGAAGGTATTCTGACTTAGAGCAACAACACAGGTGAGAATACTGTGACTTCTGCTTGAGATGTGACCGAGACGGTCATCAGAAAGGCCCTCCGGGGAGAGGAGACTGTGCTTATTCTTGAAGATGAGTATAGGAAGGTGGAGAGAGTGGGAAACTGACCTTCTCTGGGAGATGACACCGCGTACAGAAAGGCCCAGAGGCATGAGAGACCTTTTCCCTGCTGGGGACTGGCTGCTTAGGGGTTCCTGGAGCAGAGAGGTGGACACATGCAAGGGAAAACGGAGGAAGGTGGAGTGGAAAAAACAGGCAGACTTCCAAGTCTCTATCTGCCGCAGCCCAGAATTTCTCCCAATTCCATTCACAGGTGATAAGAAGCTCTGCCCGTGAGGGTCCCTGGAAGGTTCGCTAGCAAAAGCTCTGGCCTCCCCTCCAAGCCCTCACGCTCCCTCTCTCATTTCTTTTTTTTTTTAATTTTTTTAATTAATTTTTTAAATTTTTTACATCACTGTTCATTTTTAAACAATGTTTGCTTCCCGCCACCCCCTCAGGTGGAGTCCCCATAGTTTCCTTCCCCAAGGCCCCCGTGCTCCCCCCTCCGGCCCGCTGACCCCTCTCCTGCCTCCTCCCCTGCAGGATGGCTCTGGTTTATTTCTGCCCAGCTGCTGATAACGTTCGTTTTCGTGTTTGCCCCGTCCCCTCCCCTCTGCGCCCCGGGAACCAGCTCTACTTCTTTAAGGATTTGCTGAAAATAAGCCACAATCTCAAATACCTGCCCCTTTTAAGAAAGTTGAGCTTTTACTTTAAATCAAAATTCATCAGGGTTTAGAGTAGCTGAGACAGCTGCACATGAAAAACACACTTTATAAAGCACCTCTAACGTATAACGAATTCAGGACTTTCAGGATTTGGCAGCACCCCTAAAAGGGAATAGTATTTAGTGGCTCAGGCACTTAGACAACAGTCCAGAGTTCAGAATGCGTGTATAACACGTGTCAGCCAAAGTCAGTGCCCGATGGCAGCTGCGAGAACACCCCCGTGCTCCTCTCCCTGCGAGGGTTTCTTGTCTCCCGGGCCCACCCTGGCATCCACTGGGCTGGCTGTGTGTGGACCTGACTTGGAGACTGATCAGACGTGACCTGGGGCACAGCCCTCTAGCAGCCACCAGGCATTTCTGGGTCAGTCAGAGCAAGCATGTTGATATCATTTCTCCTTAACCTCCAGGAAAGGAAGAGGGAGGCGGTGGTGCCATCCTGTGCGGGACCAAGGGGTGAGGAGAGGGCGCCGCTGACCACAGGAGAGCAGTCTGCTACTGGCACAGGCAGTACCCGGTGCTTTGTCAGAGAGAACTTTACAATGATGGTAAAGCCAAGCATTAGCATATGCTGGGAATTTTGAACACTGGCAGTGACAAAACAGTGTTGCTCATCAGGGGAGACACTCCCGCTGCTCGTGGGTGTGGCACTGGTGCTTCAGTGGATGGCTGGGCTTCATGGGCGGCTTGGCTGCTGCCTGGTCTCATTGGCTGGCATCACAGTGGTGTGCCCACCTCGGGGCAGCCAGGATGTTGGGAACAGCTCTGTTCTCCATCACTGCTAAGAAAACCTCCTCTTACCTAGAGAGAAAATCAGCGTGGTTTACTGGGTGAAGGACAGAAGTAACATCTGGGCAAGTGGCTCAGGATGTGTGTAAACAAAATAAAAGGGGGTGGGTCATCCATCCTTAGAGAGGTTTTAAACAGGAGATTGACATGATCACACTTGTGTTTCAATCACTGTGGACATTGGTGGTAGAGAATAAACTAAGTAAGAGTTTAGTGGGAAGTGAGAAAAAAGATGAGACTCTTTGGTTGGCTGGAGAAATCTGGACTACGGGCCTTCCCGCTGAACCAAGTGCTGGCGTGGGGAGGGAGCTAGTCACCGGTTGCTTCTCAAATCTCATTTCTGACTTCTGCTTCAGTGAGGGCTTGGCGCCCTGGAAGGAACAATACTGCTGGGGCTTAGCACGAATTCCAATCATCAGGGAGAAAGATTGCTGCTCTTTCCGTGGAGGCAGGAGGGACTTAGTCCTCTCATTCCAGGACCTTGAAATAAACTATTTTATCTGGTCAGTTTAGCTTTGTTGACAGTGAACTGGAGAGACGGAAAGCAGGGAGAAGGCTAGAACATTCCCCAGCCCCTGTCTGAGATCCACTGAGCCGCCTGTGTATTCCAGACGGGCCTGCTTTGTCGCCTCCTGAGGCGCTGTCATGTGTAAGGTTATCATTGACCCCCACCGTGGGGGACAGTTCACTGTCAGGTTTCCTGCCAACGTGCCCATACGCCCACCCCCCTCTCCATCCTAATACTGTTCACCCCATCTTCAGTGAGATTCATATTCAATATTGACTTTATTATGACCATGGGGGTGTTTTAGGTGAAGATGTGGACTGTTTATGATAAGCACGTTTCCTTTCCCACAGAACTTTACTATTATCCTAGGAAAAAAATGGGGTTTTGGGGGATGACTTAGTGTTTCGTATCTATCGTACAATCTTCCCCAGGTACTCCAACTGTGAGGCCAAAGCACTCTTAATGTGAAAGGTGTCCAGTGACCTCTCAGCTTCCTTACACACACACACACACACACTCACACTCACACCCAGAATGCCTCTCTTCTGCTCCATCCTGCGCTGGCTGCTTGCCTGCTGCCTGACAAGCATTCTGGAATCTCCCTACAGAAACATTCTGGAAATGCCTTTTACCTCTGTATGGCAGAAACCTGTCTTCTGCATCATGTGTCTTTCTGTCTCCACAGGTTTCATTAGTCTCTCACTTTATGAGGCAGGTCTCTTAGTAGCTTCTTAATAAAATGTATACAGGAATTAAAAGCATAAGAATTTTTGTGTTTAAATCTATATTTTGACATTCTATTTTTTATTGAGTCTTTTGGCTAGATCTTATGGACTGGAAATAATGTTTACTCAAAATGTTGAAGTTATTACAACATTATCTGCCTGTTTTCCTTTAGCATTCAAGAAGTAACACTTTTGATTCTTGTTCATTTTTATGTGAATTGTTTGTTTTTCTGAAACTTTCAGGGTGTTCCCCTTTATCTAGTGTGTGTTCTGGGACAATGATTTGCTCAATATGGATCTTTTCAACTATCAGCTGGTAATAATGTGGCCCTTGCAATGTAGAAATACTTTGCTCTTCATTTTCAATAAATTTTCCTTAAAAGTTTTTTTTTAATAATTTTCCTTCCTCTATTTTCTGTTCTTTCTTCCTAGACTGCCTATACATTCAATGCTGCAGACCCTAAACTAGTCCTTTATGCAGTTTATTTTCTATCCTTTTGTTCTGTTTCAACACCAAGACATTTCATTGAGCTGGTCTTCTAGACTTCACACTGAATTGTTAAGAACTTGCCCACCCACTACCAATTTCTTTGATAAAACACCACATAGAAAGCATTAAACTTCTTTTTTTAATTTAATTTTATTTTTATATTCCCCATATAATTACAACCCCCTTATTTTGACCCCAATCCCTCCTTTCACCACCCCCCAACCCCCATGGTGTCTCTGGTTCATAGTTGTTTGTGGATTTGAAAGCATTAAACTTCTAACTAGAAGTTATAACTAAAAGTGATTGCCATTTTTTACTGTTCAATTGAGAAAAATGACAAAAAAAAAATTGTGTTCTAAGAAGTAGGGCATAATTCCAGTGGTAGCAATTGATTAGTCTGTCATCATGCAATTTTTTAATTTTCTAAATAAGTGAATTTAAAAATAAAAATAAGACACATAAGATCTGAAATTTCATGTATTCAAAGGAAAAAAAAAGTCTAGTCATTTCTACATGAAAACTACTATGCTAAGTTCATGAAGACTATAGAAATTTGAATGATTTGTATATATAAAGCACCATTTGATTAGGTGCCTTAGTAAATATGCTGGGGAAAAGGATGTCCTGAACAAACTCCACATACAGGTTTTATAGACCCCCACCCCCCCACCCCCAGACCAAAGAGAGCCAAGGCACCAAGGACTACAAATCCCCTAATGTCATTCCCACCAAAGGGAGGATGCTGGGAACCAAGGGTGAAGTTAGCAGCCAGGCTGGGATATAACCAGACATGTGGGCCTTGGGGGTGCTTGGTTTTTCTCCAGCTTTCAGCATGCTATTGGGGTTCCAGATCAGCAGAACTGGTAGGCAGGATGCATTGGCCAATTTCTCTCTCTCTCTCTCTCTTTCACCCTGAGTTATTCCTGTCTTCATTTTCCCTTTTTGTAAATAAACCCCTTATTAACCTTTTTGTGTGTGCCTGCAGAGGAGTTGCATTATAAGTCCCTTTTAAGCACTGCGGTAAGGACCCTCAGTCAGGCCACCCTATTTCACATTGGATTTGTCCTGTAACAAATACAGAAATCGATACATGGTTTCACCTAACAGGAATTAAGAATCCAAACTGATATAGGGGTACCATATTGTTTTGATTCTTGCTCAAATATCAATGTATAGTGTCTACCGTATCTCGAGTTCCCTTAGTTGTGGTGACACACATTTTTCAGTTCAACAGTCTGTGAACAAATTTCTATGTGGTCAAATAGGTACAGAGCTGTAAAAATACCAAGTTGAATGAAAACTGGTGTCAGCTCCTAGGGATCTCACGTTGTTTAGAGAGTAACAGACTAGGGTAAAAGGAAAAAGAAAAAAAAGTGCGTGTACTCCACTCCATAAAGTCCCTGTGCTTAACCAGGGCAGACTTGAGCTGTAAGAAACCTGTCAAATTCCAAAGTATCTGCATTTTGATTCTTTTTGCAGCCACGGGTGGAATAAGAATAGATGGCTCTGCTGTCTGGGCGATGTAGCAGCCTCTCCTTTTTTTTTTTTAAGAGTTATTTATGCATACAGGAACTGGGGTGCAGGCCAGAGGTGCAGGAGGTAAGATGATTCACCAGAGACAGAGTGGGGAACAGAACAGGCAGAATGACCGAAATACACTGCTAAGGGGAGCAGTGGGTGAGACAGGAGAGGTCTGCTGCGCCATGTGGGTCAGCTCCCTGACTGGGGATGGAACTCGTGCTGCAGTGACTGTCAATATGGTGGCACAAGGGGTTAAGTCTCAGCAGACTGTCATTTCATATGCACAGAAAGTGTCCTGCATGTGAACCTGGGAGCAGGAGGAAGCGCAGGGAAGGGTGGAAAGCAGCTGCATGGGGTGCTGGAGGATTACTAATCACATCACCTTAGAAAAACAGTTCTCGGGCCTCCCCAGTGGCGCAGTGGTTGAGCGCTGGTTTGCGAAGCTGCCCGCAGCCTCCGCAGCACCGGTTCAATTCCCCGGCTGCTCCCCGGCCACCAGAGGAGAGTCCCACATGGTGCGCAGACCTCTCCGGCCACCCACTGCTCCCCTCAGCAGTGTATTTCAGTCCTTCTGCCTGGTCTGCTCCCCTTCTGGCTCTGGTGAATTCTCTCACCTTCCCGCGCTTCTGACTGCACCCAGTGCTTGTATAAATAAATAAATAAATCTTTAAAAAAAAAAAAAAAAAAAGAAAAAGAAAGAAAAGAAAAGAAAAACAGTTCTCACAGAAAATGTAGAATGAGTGGGAACTACTGAGACATTTGGGGAAGGTGGGGGTGTGACCATGCACTGCCTCTTGGCTGGAAGACTGAGGAAGAGCCACCTTCTCCTCACGTCAGGAGCTAGAGGAGGCCTCCCAGCAGACTTGGTTTGCCAAGACTATTCCCCGGCACACAACCAAATCTGGGGCATGAACTATTGTTGCCAATAGTTGGTAAGTGTTTGATGTTTAAGTCACCCAGCCTAAAGTAACTCAGAAGGAGGAGACTTAGGACAGAGGCTTGGACAAAACAACTTCTGTGAGCAGAAAATGGTGGTTTCCTTAAACGGGGAAGAGATTTATACTATAAAATGTTGAAGAAAGACTATCTCTGTGAAAAAGGATACAAGACGGGAGAGAAACTCAAGGCAAAGCACAGGGTCATCCTGAGAGGCTCTCTGTGAAGCAATTAACCTTTTTCTCTTCCCACTGGGTGATGGACGCCGTGATATTTAATGCCATTATTTCTTGTGATGATCTCATTATACCAAATGCTTAGCAAACTATTGCAGTGTAGCTTTATATTACTAGTACTGTGAGAAATAAAAGGACAGGGCAATTAAAAAAAAGAGCATCTGACCTATTGGGGCCAGCATGCTGGTGGCACAAGGTATGGAGGGAGAAAGGAGACCCAAGAGGTCTAAGAGATGAAGTAGAAAGTTGTCCTGACCCGCGGGATTCATAGGCACGAAAAGAGAAGGGCTGAGGATTGAAATGAGGGGCTTGAGACAACTTGACGATAGCGGATGCTTCTTTATTGTTTTCTCTCTCTCTCTTTCTTCCCTGGCCTTCTTTCTGCTCCTCTTGCCTCGCCTCTCTCCTGGTTCTCCTCTTATATCCTGGTAGCTCCTCCCCCCGTACCTCCCAGTCTCATGTGATTTACAGGAAAAACCTGTGGTTTCTCAGAAGGCAACGGTAAAGCAAAACTTAACTGATGGCACGTGTTGCGCAACACTGCGCATGCTCTGGACAGAAAGTGGCCTCAGAAGAATGTGTCACAAAGAAGCAGCTGGTTGTGAATCAACTGGGGAATAGACTTTACTCCCAAATGCACTGGATTTTTGGTCATCCAAGGGACATTCATTGGATGGTGAGAGCAGGGTCATGACAGAGTTCCAAGAAGTGAATGGCAACAGACAGGAGGAATACCTCACCCAGGGAGGTGTGAGGGATGGTTAGGAAAAGTTGCTGGGGTCGTTGATACCTGAGCTGGGTTTTGAGGGATGAATAGGAGTCTTCCAGAAGAAGAAGGTGGACAGATCATTCTATCATTCTGGGCAATAAAACAAGTATTTGTAGATTGATCATCTCATCTCCATCATCAACCACATTTTTCTCTCAGTGACTCTAGAACATCTCTGCCGTTAAGTCCACAGGATGCAATTGCTTGGTGCCATATAACTTAATTTTCCTATTATTTTTTTCTGCTTGAATAACTGTAAAATACTATTGGATCCTTGTTTGTACTCATATACTCTTCTTCACCTTAAGGCACAGGGATTTTGAGGGTAAGATGGTCCAGAATATTCCTAGGGTTAAGCTTTAGAACATCAGAAATTAAGCATAAACTTGAGATCATATTTATTGCATGAATAATACAAGCACAAAGAATTTATGACAGGATTGCTGTTTTCATGTATTCAAATAATTTTTAAATTAAAACAGCTTAATAGGGAGTTGTTGTGAATATTTTCCTTTGAAAAGGGTCTATATATGACTCAACTTGAGAAACATTTTTCCCAGGCTGCTTTGGACATCTAAAGGTGATCCTTAGGGGTCTGCCTGGTGGCGCAAGGGGTTAAGACGCAACCTGTGAAGCAGACTGCAGCCTCTGCAGCACAAGTTCGATCCCCAGCCAGAGAGCAATCCACAAGGTGCAGCAGATCTCTCCTATCTCGCCCACTGCTCCCCTCAGCAGTGTATTTCAGTCAGTCTGCCTGTTCTGTTCCCAGCTCTGTCTCCTACCCCAGGCCCAGCACCTCTGGCCTGTGCCCCAGTTCTTGTGTGTATAAATAAATAAATCTTTAAAAAAAATAAAGTTGATCCTTAGATTGTCCCCCAAAACACTAGCCTCCCTCTGGCCTCTCCCCTTATCCACTGTAGCCTCTGAGTCACCTTTTCTCCCTATGTCCCAGCTCACACACCACAATCTACTAGAATGTAGATCGGGTTATCTCTGTGTGGGTCTGCACAGAAGAATGAGAAAAAGCAGAAGGGGGGAGGCAGAGGGAAGAGAAGGAGGGACAGGACGGAAGGGAGACTCAGAGGAGGGCCTCCTGCTGTCTGCACTGAAGACTAATCCTTTAGAATAAGGCATCTCAGCCGCCCTCAATCAATGGAAAACAAAACTTAGTGCTCTGGTGATTTACACAGGATTACATGATTACCATAATAATAATATAAAAGAGTATCATTCATTCAAACTGGGATCATGACCCTATACCAGGAGAAGTAGACAAATACAGCGGGAAGGTCACCAGCGCAAAGCCAGATGAGGCTGACTCAAATCCAGGCTCTGCCATTTGCCTGCTGTGTGTGTTTCGGGCAAACCACAACCTCTCAGAACCTCCGTTTCCCCATCTAGGAATTTAGAAAACCCAAATAACGGACCAGGAAAAAGGCTAATTATAATAAAGTAAAAATCAAAATCAACAAGCAACTATAAACCAGAGACACACTACAGGGGGGGGAGTAGGGAGTAGCATCAAAACAAGGAAGGTGAGAATTATATGGGAACTATAACCAAGATGAAAATGCATACGCTGTGCAAAAATGAAAAATGATGTAAAAAATACAAAAAAAATTTTAAAAATAAAATTTTTTTTAAACGATGTGGTAACAATCTCGGTTTTAGAGACTCTCAAGGATTTTTGAGCGTATTATACACGACAATAAGTGTAAAAATACGTGGCAAGCTGTACAGGTCTCCGCGTATTTGCATGTGTGGGTGACAATGCGGCTGGGGTGGGGCTCCGGGCTCCGCCTCCTCGGCACGCCCCCACTTCGGGCCAGCCCGGCGGCTCTGCAGGCCCCGGGCTGCTGACTCCACAGACTCGCTCAGCTGCTGGCTCGGCAGACTGGGATGACTCAGGGAACAGCTGAAGTGTTTTCAATTGCACATCCAAATCTCCAGATCCAATCTGCACTAGCCACCTAATTCTTTTGTTGTCTTTCAGTTTGGAGCATGCTAGGAATGGCAATTATGAAATTTTGAAAGCCTCATTGGCACCATTAGAATGAAATTCATCTGCAGAACAAAGAAGACTTGGTTGCTTTTGCATACAAATAAAACCTGCACAAAAGCCTGGGATAACTTCCATTTTTCTCCTTGGCAGAGATTCTGTCCTCTAGAAATACAAGTAATTCTGAGGCAGCCTGCTTTGCAACTTTATTCTTCTTCATTGGCAATCGCCTGGGGAATAGATAGGGTAGATGCTATGCTAAGAATTAGTAGTGCTTGTCAAATGGCAACAATCGCTTGTTCAATGCCTATTATCTTTTGGACAATAATTTTATGAAAAGTATGACTGGCCCTAGTTGATCGGAAAGAACACTGAGGTATGGATAAATGATACTCATTTATCCAAGGAAACAGATTTGACACAGGACTCCTATGTATTCCCAAGACAGTGCTCTTTTCTAAATGCAAATGTGACCTTCCCGTGAAAAGACAAGAGGGAAGTTCCTGACACTGCCCCCTGGTGTGCCAAGGTCTTCAGTCCTAAAATGTCAGAAGTGGCCCGGTGAGGTTTACTCTGAGGCCTCCTGCAAGACTAATCTTGCAAGAACTGACAGAGGAAGCAAAATGAGTCACAAGTGTTGGCGAGGGTGTGGAGGAAAAGGAGCCCACCTACATTGTTGATGGGAATGTAAGCTGTTCATCCCCTATGAAAAACAATATGGGGGCTTCGCAAAAGATTAAAAATAGATCTGCTGTATGACCCAGCAAGTCTACTCCTCAGTATCTGTGCAAAAAAAAAAAAAAAAAAAAAAAAAACTAATTTGAAAAGATGTCTCCTAAGTTCACCGTGATGGAGGACAAGAATAGACAAACACAAGGAGGTGGGGGCCAAGGGGAATAACATGACCATTAACCCAGCTATAGAGGTCATGACCCTAAGGCACCAGGGCCTTATCACAAGGCATGAGACCCAAGGGTAAAGATATGGAGATTGGGCCTCCCTGGAATCTCTGGTCCCTTCCTGGTTTTGCCTACTTAATCCCAAATCAGCAACAAGCAGGCCACTCCACAGAGGAGTGACCCCTCCCAAACAGAAAAGGACTATCTCAGTGCAGTCTCTGCACAGGCTCGGGGCAGCACTCAGTCTGCCCACCTGTGACTATGCAGGTGCCTCTTTCACCAACTCTCTCCCTCTGCAGGGTAGCAGCCTCCTGCCTGCCCATGATCTGTACCTGCTAGGGCTTCTCTTCACTGACCTTCCTCAGAAGAGGCCGCTCTCCTCAAGGCCGACTGCCTGTAACTATGCAGGCCTCTCGTAGCGAAAACTGTCCCTCTCCCTTTCCGTAATAAACCTGTTCTTTGAATATGACTACCATCTCTGTCTCATGGAGAAACTTGCCTGGGAAACTCGCCGCGTGTCGCTGAAATGGGAACTCTGGTGAAACCTTTTCCAGAGTGAACCCAAGGACCCCGCAACTCTACAAAACCTCACCAATTGCAGCACTATACAAAAGCCAAGCTGTAGAAACAAACTAAATGCCCAATGACAGAGTGGATGAAGATGTGGTAAATACACATAATGGAATACTACTCAACTGTAAAAAAGGTGAAATCATGCCATTTGTGACAACATGGATGAAACTGGAGGGGATTTTGCTAACAGAAATAAGTCAGAAGGAGAAAGAAAAATACTAAATGATCTCACTCATGTAGAATATAGAGGAACAAAGCAAAGAAACAGAAAAAAAAAAAGACGCTTGGAATCTGACTATTGAATGAGGCTACTGGAGGAGTGTAGGGTAAAGAAAATGTCAGGCTTTTCTGCCCTTCTGCCATCAGGATAGATGATGGATCCTTGTCCTGAATGCATGCCTGATGGCGGGCTCCTGGAATAGGGTGTGGGCATAGGTAGATGTGTTTCACCTGGGCTAAGACTGGGCTTTTAAGGGCGGCGTCACGGGGACGCCAGCAGCAGCAGTAGAAGCCGAAGCCAAAAGAGAAGCCGAGAAGCAGCAGAATGAACTCCAGAGAGCCTAGATAGAGTAAAGACTTGCTGGGGGCTGGGAGGCCTGCCAGCCTCCCAGCCCCCCAGCCAGCACCCCTGCCTGCCATATGCCTGGTGAACCCCAATAAAAGACCTGCAAAAACTCACTAAGGACTCTGACTCCTCCTTTAGCCGGTCTGCATGGGATCAGAGAACTTGCACTGTGGCCAGTCCTGCCCTTTACAAGGAGGTTGGGCATGGAAGCAAGTGGTAGAGAGAACCCAATGGACTGTAATGGAAGGTTGTAGCTGAAACATTCCCTGAATGTCCACTAATTCACTGTAGGGTAAGGAAAAATGCCAGGCTTTTCTGCCCTCCCGCCATCAGGATAGGTGATGGATCCTTGCGGTCCTGAATGCATGCCTGATGGCGGCACCTGGAGTAGGGTGTGGGCCTAGGTAGATGGGATTCACCTGGGCTGAGACTGGGCTTTTAAGGGCAGCGTCACGGGGACGCCAGCAGAAGTCGAAAGAGAAGCCGAGAAGGCAGCAGAACGAACGGAAGAGCAGAGAAGCAGAGAGAGCACCAGAGAGCCCAGATAGAGTGAGGATTTGCTGGGTGCTGGGAGGCCTGCCAGCCTCCCGGCCTCCCAGCACCCCTGCCTGCCACATGCCTGATGAACCCCAATAAAAGACCTGCAAAAACCCACCGAGGTCTCTCTAGGAGTCCTTCTTTACCCGGTCTGCATGGGATCTTAGAAAACCTGCTCAGTGGCCAGTCCTGACCCTACATTCACCCTTCCCCCTTGGGATCAAGGGTATAATATTTTAGTGTGATATCACTGAAGCCCAAAGCCAAGCAAATAATTCAGAACAGTGGGTGGGGGAACCTATTCTCCTAAAAAATATACAGTGTTACAAACCAATGTTACCTCAACAAAATACATAAAATTACTTATATGCCCAGGAAAGCAGTATGGAGCTTGAGTGGGAGCCAAGGACAGACTCGCAGTTTCTAGAACAGAGAGGAGATGTCCGCACTGTCCCAGGGCATGCATTATTTTTACCCACAGACTTGGGCAGAACCAGGATGCAGCAAATGGAACAGTTGACCAAGTTGTTTGCCCTCCTGGAAAGTGTGCTTAGCTAAAAAGATCTCTGGATTTAGGAGTCTGACCCATTCACACTCCAGCTCAGCTGTACATTATCCTTGTGACCTTCAGAAGATCACTTACCCTCTCTGAGCCTTAAAAGGGTAAGTCTCCGTCTCAACATGGTATCTAGCTTGTGGGTTACTGAACATAGGATGCCCTGTGGGGATGCATCCTCACCCTGAAGGAGGGAAACCAGGACAGGGAAGGCACTTGGCCCACCCTGCATCTGATTGACCCCAAGAATCTGGCAGCAGAGTGAATGTGAATTTAGAAAAAGGGGGTGGTTGAAACATTCCCTCAATGTCCACTGATTCGCCCTTCCTCCTTGGGATGAAGGGTGTGATATTTTAGTGTGATATCCCTGAAGCCTAAAGCCAAGCAAATAATTCAGAACAATAAATAAAAAGCAGCTGATCTCCATTTTACTGTAATGCACAAATTAGACATGACAAAAATATTAGGAGGCACATAAGGCATCTCAGGGACCCTCTACTTCATCTGTCAACTTGACCATCTTTTAAAAACAAAAGCACTGCATTGTTGAGCAAGTCATTCTGGAGAGAGAACCAGCTGCCCATCGCACACATTTCATAGCGTCTCCATAGGACTGAAAATGCCACCTAGAGCGAGGGCTGCATACTGTCTTAAGAGTTCAAGGCATTTGAATCTACAATACAAATAGCCAGTGAGTGGGGAAGGACCATAAATCTCTCACACACATGAGAGGAGCCATTAAAATAATGGACCGTTTCCAAGGATGACCTTCACAGACTGAACTGGAGTGTGAGGGAGCAGCGGGCGGGGCAGGCAAACTGTTCTCAGGCTTCCTGCTGCAGGAGTAGGCTCTCCTCAAAGCCTCAGCAGGGATGCAGACATTTGCAACCCTCTGGAGACTCCTGCCTGCAAGGACAGTCCGACCCTCTTCTCCACGATGCACTTGGCCTCACGAGTCAGGTACCCCAGCAGCCATGACCCTCTGTAGGTCCCAGCCCTGACTCATGATGTGAAATCGACTTCCTTATTGCTGCCTTAGCTTTTGATTTTGATTTTAATTCTTATAAATGTTCTACATGCTTTAATCTTATTTTAAAATTTAATTTGGGGCCTCCCTGGTGGCGTAAGTGGTTAAGTCCGAGCACAATGAATATATCCACAGCCATTGCAGCACGGGTTCAATTCCCGGCCTGGAAGATGACCCACATGGTGCAGCAGGCCTCTCCTGTTTCACCTGCTGCTCCCCTCAGCAGTGTATTTTAGTAGATCTGCCTGTTTTGCTCCCCACTCTGTCTCTGTTGATCCCCTCACCCCCTGAACCTTTGGCCAGCACTCCAGCTCCTGTATGCATAAATAAATCCTTTTTAAAAATTTAATTTTAAATTTTAAACCTACAGAAAGAGAAATTGTAGAACTAGTACAGAATAGTTCCCTTCATCCAGCTTGCCCTAATGGAAACATCTTACATAACCACAGAAAAACAAAATCATAAACCAGGCAATGAACATTAGTCCAATGCAACTTAATGACAGACTCACCTTTTGTGATTGCAAGGGATTAGTGAATTGCCAACGAATGCAGCGCCGCAGGGAAGAGACTAGTGCCCGCCTATGTTCACAGTGTCGAGACCAGTCACCAGGGTAGATTCCGAGAGCCAGGCTGCTGGACCAAATGGGAAGCACATTTATGGTCCCATCGAAGGTGGCCAGATTCCTCTCCAGGTGGGTTACCGCTCTTTGCAGCCGCCCACCAGCAGTATGTGATAGTACCTACTTCCTGGCAGATGTGCCCACAAGAGGTGTTCACTTTTTTAACCATTGCAAACTATACATGCGAAAATTAGCTAGTGCTGTTTTCATTTTGATTTCTCTAGTTAGAAGTAAGTTTGAACACTTTGTACATGGGTGAGGCCATCTACTTTGCTTTCACCAGGATACCTGGAGGCCTGGAAGACAAACCTGGTCAAAGGATAGCAGCTTTGGGCCTCCCTGGTGGTGCAAGGAGTTAAGCACCGCACTATGAAGCAATTCGCAGCCTCTGCAGCATGAGAGTTCAATCCCTGGCCAGGGAGCTACCCACATGGCGCATCAGACTTCTCCTGGCTCCCCGCTGCTCCTCTCAGCAGTGTATTTCAGTCAGTCTGCCTGCTCTGTTCCCCGCTCTGTCTCTGGTGAATGCCCTCACCCCCCGCACCTCTGGCCTGTACCCCAGCTCTTGTATGCACAAATAAATAAACCTTTAAAAAAATTAAAAAGAAAAAAAGTATAGCAGCTTTGTGGGCAGAAAGTCAAGGTCCAAGGCTGTGGACAGAGGCAGACGTCCCCCCGGGCTGGCTCCCTGTCTGGGTGCCTGGAAAGTTACATTACATGACAGGAGCCGCCCTCTCCCCCTGTAAAAGCACGGGCTTGGGGCAGGGGAACCTTGTTCTGCCTGTTCCCCGGCATGTATTTGGGGATGATTTACTTCACCTGCCTGGGTCTGTTTCCTAATTTTTAAACTGGGAATAGATGGAGTCTATCTATTTATATTTCACACAGTTTTTGCAAAAAGGCTCAGGGACGATCCTTGAAGTGAGCCCCATGATGTTGCCCACTGAAAGCCAAGGCCGGGTCTTAGCCTACCAGTAAGGGCAGGATTAGCCACGGGAGCACAGAGCTGCTTCTCCCACAGGGTCGTTGCCGCCAAAGGAATTGGGGAAAGAAAAATACACCGAGAGAGTAACAGCCGCAGTGGCCATACAGCTCACCGTGGTGTGTTCCTCGCTCAGAGCTACAGGCCCGAGAGCTTCTGGCTGCTGCTGAGGCCAGAACAGCAGAAGGAAGGGGTGACAGACAGGGCCCACCCTTGTCTGAATAAAGCAGTTAGTACCTGTCGGAGGTCAGGAAGAAGAGTGAAAATAAGATTTACTACCCTTCGTCAGCCTCCCTGATTAGGATAAAGAGCACCTGAGGAAAAGCCCATCAACGTTCAGGGATAGAAAACTGATCTCAGGCCGCCCCACCGGGGACTCCTGGACTGGAAATGTCTTCCTGTCCTCAAGAAGGAGGGGCAGGAGGCAGATTTAAGACATGAGTGAGCGAGCACTGACTGCCCTGTCTCACCTCGTCCCAAGGATGACATGAAGGGACAGAAGGTGGCTTCACTCCCACAAACACACAGGTTGTAAATGCCAGCTTTCCTAAAGCTGCCTTCTCCGAATCTAATAGTCGCTTCCTGGGGAGATTTTTCTGAATGGAAGAATTCGATGATTATTAAATGTTGCAAGATTGAAATGACTTGCTTTCGTGGGAACAGCATTTCCGGGAAGCAGCCAGCCCTGAAATTAAACAAATAGCTTAAAATGATGGCTAGGAATGGGGGACAGGAAGTTACTGAAAGGAATGCCTCGACCTCAAAGGGAAGATTAATTGTAATTCAAGGTAGTATGCAGACAAGTGGAGAGTAATAAATACTTCATCAACAGAAACCTCTCCTGATGAGCAGGAAAATCTCCTGCGACTCTTCTGAGGGGGTCACTGACAAAGAAAAAAATGTGGGGAGCAATGGACCAGGCCAGAGCTCCATGAATCTGGGAAGGCCACTCTACCTGCTTCATCGCTGGTCAGCATCCCTGGTCCCCCTAGGTCTTCCATGGCCTCTGCCCATGAGAACAGGCTCTTAAATAGTTTCAGAGGCTGTGATCTCAAATGCCAGGCCCAGAGTAAGGAATTTTCCTCAGTCTAACTGCTTGACTATATATATAGATATAGATCTCATAAGAAATATATATATCTCATAAGAAATATTCTATTTTACCACATCAAGAACAGGAAGTAGAATATAGGAAAAACTGTGTAAAACCACATTTCACATTGTCTCAGGAAAACATTACGCAAAGAAACTTTTTTCTCTTTTGAAGCTTAAATTCCTCTGTAAAAAACAAAATGGCCTTGCTCTGATTTGTGGTTTTCTAAAAATCCCATTTCACTTTTCCTGGGTCCAAGAGAAAGATGAAAGAATAGATATGAAATCACAAACTACTTTCGTTCTAAATTTAAGAAGAAAAAGAGGTGGACAGGTAATTAAAAAAAAAAAAAAAAAGCAAAACTCTAAGAAAATTGTAAACACCAAGGACAGGGGACCACAGAACCCATACTGGCCCCTCATAAATCCCGGGGAGCCCCACGTGGCCCAGCCTCTGCATGGAGCCACAGTCACAGGAAACATAAATGGAAGCTTATCAGCATTGAAGAAAAATGGCGGGTTTTGCGCATCTCAGCACCCAGAACCTCCCCACAAGCATCTTCACACACTGTGTTCTTGGGCGCCTTGGTGCATGTGGGTCCTGCCACCTTGCTCACCCCTCTCTCCTACTCCCTTCTTCCTTCTATTGGCCTGGCAATTCCCTGGGGTGCCTGCATGCTCATTCCTGGCCTTCAAATCTCAACAATTAATCCTGTGATTCTGATCTAGAAGGGTCAGAAGCTTCTTACCAACCCCTCCCACGTCAACTCCCCAGGGGAAGCCACTGGCTCTCCTGATAGCACATTCTCTGGTTCCACTCCAACCGCATGCCAGAATGTCCCACTGGTGATTGAGCATGATTTTGACTGAGTTGGTGAATTGTTTGTGCCTAAGTGCATTTGAGCAGGTCACAGAATCCTATCTGTATGCATAAGTAAATAAATCTTTAAAAAAAAAATCTTAAAGGAATAAAAAAGTTTTTTTTAAGATATAGTAAAAGCTTATATAAACAAAATAAAAATACAAAAAACTAAGATGTGTATGAACAACTTTCTGTATTTTGCATTTTAAAAGTAAAATGCCCAAATTCTAGTTTTATGTACATTTTCTTGACATTATTTACAAATATTCCCCTAAAGCATTTCTTGTGAGTGGAACCTTAGCAAGCCAGTGCCTTCATCATAACCACGAGTAGATGCACAGTCATTTGTACAAAAGAGAGAACTTGTGGGGCCTCCCTGGTGGCGCAAGGAGTTAAGATGCAACCTATGAAGCTCTCCACAGCTACTGCAGCACAAGTTGGATCCCCGGCCAGGGAGCTGGCCCACATGTTGCAGCAGACCTCTCCTGTCTCCCCACTGCTCCCCTCAGCAGTGTATTTCAGTCTGCGTGTTCTGTTCCCCACTCTGTCTCTGGTGAATCCTCTCATACACACACACACACACACACACACACACACACACACACACATTCCCTGCCCCCACACCTCTAGCCTGCACCCCAGCTCTTCTATGCATAAATAGATAAATCTGTTTTTTTTTTAAAGTGAGGTGTGATGCCCTGAGTCTCATGTGCACCTTCACCCAGCAGCCTGGGGCCATGATCCTCACTGTCAGCACCCAAATGCCACCTTCACGAGGCAGCTACTCTGAGCCCACGTTGTGTTTAGAATCCCTCAATGTTTGACAAGGCATTATTGGATTCACAAATGTCAGCAAGTCTGTAGTCGCTTAAGGAGGCTCCAGGCAGTGGTCTGCTGTCTCAGGTGTACGATCATCAGGGGATGGAGGACGTCATGCCAGCAACCAGTCAGGGGTGGAGGCTGCCCTTAACCTCAGAGCAAACCAGTATTTAATACCATGTGGTGAGCCAACACGTGTTCCCAGACAAAGGATGAGCAGGATAGATTCAAAATCTGAATCATCTGGTTTGCTGCCCACATGATTCAGAAGCATTAAATAGATGTCAAGTCTTTGATTCATCTTACGGAAGGAAACCTTAGCCAAGCGTGCAATATTAGTTAACACAAAGAGAGAAAAGTAGCATTTATCAAGCATCTACAGTGAGTCCTTAATGTGCATTATCCCAGCCTGGGAAACTGGGCCCTGTTCTCCCGCTTTGAGTAACTGAGAAAACAGAGGCTTGGGAGAGGTTAAGTAGCCTGGTCACGACCTCAGAGCCGGAAGTGGGGAAGCCAGGCCCTGTCCCGGACTCTGTGCTCCCAGGCTTGTGCTAGTGTCCTGCTGTGCCTCGGGCACCACGTTTCCAGGTGTCCCTTCTACTGCACGGTGAGCCTCTTACAAGCGAAACCATGCCCTTTTCACCAATCTACCAAAATGTGTCTACAGTACAAGGTTGAGTCTTTGATCCATTTTTCTTGAACAAATATAAATGGACACCGGGTAAAATCATAAAAAATAGTCTCGGTCCTTAAGGACAAGCACCAAAGAGCTCTGGAATCCTTGTCTAGTACCTGGGAAGCTGCCACAAATAGCCAGACAGCTCTACCAAATCCTTCACAGATGCACCAAGAGCCACTGGGGCTGACTGATTGGAAGAGAGGACAAAAACACTGGCAGTGCCAGGACTGTGCCAGGGAAGGGTGGCCCACTTACCAGCCCATGACATGTCACACAGTGTCTTAGATCTGAGCCGGGCTCCCCGGCTCGTTAATCACTCTTGCTATGAGACGTGGAGTGAAGTCTCACTAGGCTCACGTCTATTAGCGGAGGTCACAGACTCCAACAGCCTGGGGTGTCCACTCTCTCTCTGCAGCCCTTGCAACAAGTTGGGCAGAGCCCAGGCTGCTTGAGGCTACGGTTAGCTGGCTGGACTCATCTAGGAAATGGTCTGAAATGAGCAGGAGACACAGACTAAGGTGTGTGCAGACAAACTGGCCTGAAGATCAGAGAAAGCATTCCCAAGACCAAGGGCAGATGGCAAACAAAAGATAAAGCTGGGCATCAGGAGCCAGAGCATACCCAGCTCCATCACAAGCTGGTGGCACTGATGGAAAGGGCCTGGCCGTGCTGTAACCACCACGGGGGACTTGCAGCTCTCACTGCCACGGGTGGCCAGGCAGGCAGTCTAGCCCAGAAGCAAACACGAATCATTGTTGGTCCCGTCTCCAACAAAGTCAACCGACCAGAAAGGATTGAAAAGCCCTGGTCTAGGCAGACCCATCCCCCAGGCAGTGGTGGGGTGAGATGTGTCTGAGATGGCTGGTGAAGCTTCCCTTGCTGGGCACAGAGAGAAATGGAGAAGATCACAGGCATGCTGACCACTCATGACTCACCTCCTCCAGGACACTGTGGACTGTCCACCCTGACTCCTCCCTGTTGGGAGGACAGGCCCAGCGTCTGACCAAGAGCCTCACTCTCTGCGCTTGCTTACATCTGCACTTGCTGGAATCATCCTCATCCAAGGAGACAACCCCCACAGCAGCGGATTTGCTGATGGAATGTATGAACCCATCACCAGCTCTTCAGAAACAATGAGGCTATTTCTTGCCGGCGCTTGGAGATGAATCCATGAGCTGCGCGTGCTGACAAACATCTTTTACAGTTTATAAATACCACCGCGCGCGCTCCCTGCTCCGATGGAAATACATCCGGTTGGCCGACTGCAGACAAGGCGCAATTTCATCAGATAATTGCCACTGGAAGGAGTTTGTGTGAGCTTCATACATCTGGCCTCGACGGCACCATGGAACCGACTCTTTGATAAAATGTGCACTCACATCACTTGTTGGCAGGAATCCTTTGGAAAGAAAGCTGTGTTGTTCTTAAGCTGCATGAAGCTTCAGGAACCAACTGTTCTGTGCAGTGATTTTTTTGTTAACGATGCAATAAAGTTCCTCATAGACGCACAAGTAGTTGCTCCTTCTTTTGGTTTTTCTTATCAGGGAAAGACCATCCCTTGATAGTGTCTCTCCATGAAGGGGAGCACACATGTGAAGCACTTTTCCTGTCCTCGCCACCAGGATCTTACTTCTCCCTTTTCATACATTCAGACCATGGGCTTAGCGAGGGGATGTGGCGTCCCCAGGCCCATTGAGAGAGAGAGGAACAGATCTAGAACACAAACAGAAGGAATTCTGACCCCAGGTCGAGCGCTCTTCCCAACTTCAAAACCATGGTGTTTCAGTGACATTTTCTGTTTTCCAAAAACCCTTAAAAGTTGCTCCCAAATTAAATCTAACTGTTCTATTTTAGATTCATCTTTCTAACAAGCTGGCAAAATGCAGCACACACAAAATAATCTCAGGCTTTGAAAGCTGTACTGGATACCGGGGGGGGGGGGGGACGGGGGGCTGGGAGGACGAGGGCTTGGAGGTGAGAGGGTGCTGGCAGCGGAGCTATGGTGAGGGTGAGGAGGGCGGGTCCACATCGGGAGGAGAGGAGAGAGGAGGCTCTCCCCAAATCCTCCGTGTGTAAACAACTGACAAATCAATAAAATTCAAAAACAGTAGATTCGTCTTTCTTCATTTTAAATCACCTCAGTGGCTTTTCACATAATACTTTTTAAATGACCTTTCTATTGTTAAGTCTTAACAATCAAACTGTCCAACACTGAAATCCATGTTCTTCTCCACTCTTCCTTTATCCAACCAATAAGAGGCAGTTCTGTCAGTCTTCTCGGTGGCCATGTGACATAGGTGTACAAGCCTGGTCTCCAGATCCCCAAGGTATCCCGGCCATAAACCCTGGGACCCATTGCTGGCACTTTCTCCTATAAAATGAACTGGGGATCTTCACATGAGCCCCTGAGACTCACTTCAAACTTCTGGCTTCCAGAACCTTCCAGAATTCTCCCAGAGAGACTAAATCCTGGCTGTTTTAAGCCACCCATTGTGATAACCTGTCATATCCTAACCAGCCCTCAGAGATGAAGACTCTTGGGGAAGGTACACAGGTTCTTCATGGAAGCAAGTGCCTCATTGCAATGTTGTCAAACAGGCTAGCAATTAATATTTTCTCTTTCTTTTCCTACCTTCCTGGAAAGAAAAGGTGAGCAAAGGTTTCAAAACCAGATTCTTCGTAGCAGGAGACCAGGGATTGGGAAGGAAAGGGAATCGCCTGCAGAACAGACATCCCGTCTTTGGGGGAGCCGGTGCTGGTTCTGTCATCAGGGCAATAAGGACAAACAAAACTGAAACGCTGTTGGCAACACGCAGGTTAAATGGAAGCTGTAAGGTGCGTTCCCTGAGCCTCTGAGCAGCTTTTATAAGAGAGAAAATAGTTATCTGTCTCAGATAACTTGAGGGTCTAAGCAGAAATATGTTCAATTACTTTTTGAGGCTCCCGGCTTTCCTGTGACTTCTTAACACAGCATTTATAGAAATTCTTACCTGAACCAGATGTTCAGGGATTGTCAAGTAACTGGAAAGTGGTGGTGCAATCGCTTCTAAGACTGGATATTTAATAATGCTGCTAAGAAGTTAGGGTTAATGGCACTGCAATTTTGTTTAGAAAAAAAGGTTATTCTTTTAACTCTATATACTGAGATATGGATTAAATGGTATGACTGAGACTTGCTTCAAAATAAAGTGGGGGACAATGGACCAATGTGGGGGATTATGGGGACTTTGATGGTAGACGTGGTGTGGAAATAAACATCTGAAGAGGTGCAAACCTGTACCGCTAAATCACATACAGTGCTATAAGTCAAGATTCCTCAACAAAAAATAATACAATTTAAGAACAAAAAAGGCAAAATAACTAAACTGGGGAGAAGGGGGAGTAGTTGGGGAAGAGATGAAATATGTCTCTTAAGCGTCAACAACTGTTGAAACTTGGTGTGGCACAAGCAGGCACGTGATGAATTCTCAAAACTTTCGCATACAATCGAAATTTCTCATGATAAAAACCTAGATAGGAGAGGGGGGATTAAGGGGGAGGAGAGCGAGGCAGGGCAGAAAGGGGGGATTGAAGAGAGGGAGGGGCATGTTGGGTGTATTCCATTCTGTTGCTCAATGGCCTCCCTCATTTATAAACTGGGGGGATAGGCGGGTGCCTCCCAGGTATCACTGAGCTGTCACAATCCATGGCTCAAAGCGGGCCTAGCCATCCGTCTGCCTTCTTTTCCTCAGCTGGCCCCTGCTCTGTGTTCCTAAATGCTCTGGCATTCTTCCTGGGAAGGACAAAGTTAGAAGATACTGAAAATGGCCAAAGGTTAAGCCACTGAGTGATTTTTGAAGCAGATCAAAAGTAGGTCTCTACTGCTGCTCAAGAGACCTTTGACCTGCATCGCCTTCCAGCACTACAGGAGCCTTCAAAGAGACATAAATAAGTCTTTGCAAATGTTTTTAATAACCTAATAAAAAGCAAGTCAGTTCCCCATGTCCCCAACAAGAAGAAATGGAGCATCCTCAAGCCATGTACTGCTAAACAATGGAAGAAATATTAGATGGCAGGTTAAACTGGGTCTTGCTATTCAAATTCATAATGTAAACAAAGAGAGGAACTGGACAATTTGGGGGAAGAAAGCAGATTACATAAGTGTCAGAGATAGAAGGGATTTGGATAATTATTATACGCTCAATCTAAGAAAACAATCTCAGAGAGGTACGGGCTGGCCTCCTGGTCAGACAGCGAGTTAGCCAAGTGCTAATTCTGAGTCCCCGGGTTCCCTGAGGCCCGTGACTTCCTTCATCTAGACAAGGTAGCTAGGACCAGGGGCAAGTCTGTCTAAGAACTTAATACTTGGGCCTCCCTGGTGGCACAAGAGGTTAAGATGCAGCACTATGAAGCTGTCCGCAGCCTCTGTAGCACCAGTTCGATCCCAGCCAGGGAGCTACCCACATGGCGCAGGAGACCTCTCCTGTCTTGCCCGCTGCTCCCCTCAGCAGTGTATTTCAGTAGACCTGCCTGTTCTGCTCCCCACTCTGTCTCTGGTGGATCCTTTCACCCCCAACACCTAACACTAAATAGAGTCATATTGGCAAACCTGTTATTCAAGGTCAGTTTCAAAGGGTACAAATCATCCTTTTGTGAATATTACAAAAATCTTCTCCAATAACATTAATCAACCTGTATCAGGGGTGGGGAGAATGAGAAAAGAGAAGTCCCAAAGGCCGAGATCGGCAGTGTCTGTATGAGATCTGTCCAGCTTTATCCTATAACCAGAACTGAACTCATCATACAGCCCTCAGAGACTAAACTCCCAAAGGGCTCTGTTGTCTCCTCCTCCAGGAAGCCTTCATGCATGCATGCATATGAACCAGTTGGCTTATTTACCTCTCCTCGGCCTAGGCTTTCTGAGGCCAAGGGCTGCACCTGATTCTCCTGTTCCCAGGAGCTGTGAGGAGCACCTTTCATAGAAAGATTCAGGAAAAGTGGGTCTCAGTTTTGCTTGGAACAATCTCCATCAGAGGACTGGCTGGAAAGGAAGCAGCCAAGGCTGGAGGGGTAAATCCTTGGGTGAGTCAGCAGCCTTCCAAACCACCATCAAGAACTGCTGCTGGTGGGGCCTCCCCGGTGGCGCAGCGGTTGAGCGCTGGGTTGCGAAGCTGCCCGCAGCCTCTGCAGCGCCGGTTTGATCCCCGGCTGCTCCCCGGCCAACGGAGGAGGGTCCCACATGGCGCGCAGACCTCTCCTGCCACCCGCTGCTCCCCTCAGCAGTGTACTTCGGTCCTTCTGCCTGCTCTGCTCCCCGCTCTGGCTCTGGTGAATTCTCTCACCCTCCCGCGCTCCTGACTGTACCCAGTGCTTGTATAAATAAATAAATAATAAATCTTAAAAAAAAAAAAAAAAAAAACTGCTGCTGGAGCCGATAAAACTTACACCTGAGGACATGGAAGACCAGGTCACAGGGCGGGGACAAGAAAGTTGAAAGAATTAAAAGACAAAACTCCCCCAGGGTGTCTGGTCCCTCTCAATTGAAACTCAAGACCCAGCACTGATCAACACAGACACAGGCGGTGCAGAGTTGGGGTGGATGACCCCTTCCGCCTCTGCCCCGGGACCCCACCCAGCTCCCCCCACACAGGGGAAGGGGAGGTCGGCTGTGCCCTCAACCTGCAGCAAGAAGGAAGCTGCTGTTCCACATGGGAACAGACCAGGGCTACCTGCATGGATGGTGGGAAAGCGAAAGAGGCACCTTGGGGTGCTAGGAGCCCAGAGATGCCGCACGGGTTTTGAGGAAGATCTCATCTCCTGGAGACGAGAAATTTCTCTGGGAGACAATCCAGCTGGCCAGGCCCAGAGGGAGGCTGCCACCTCCCTGGGTCCTCGGGCACCCACCTCCGGGAACCACTACACCGCGTAGGCAGAAACACGCCCCGCTACCAGGTTCCCTGGTGAATGCTCAGGGCAGAAGGATCCAGGCTGGGAGGGTCTCCTGCCCTGGAAAGCCTACTGGCTGAGACACATCCTGAGCTCTTGCAGACCCCTGCCTTTCCAACCTGTCTACCGCTCAGGTCTTCGAGAACGACCCTCAGCGCCTACTCCAGCTGCCAAGGCAGTCTGGAAAACTCTGTAAACAATGTGTCTGCCTGGGGTGGGAAAGGAAGCCGCATGCCCCAGCATTCTCCCCTTTCACCTGCTGGCCGCACCCAAGCCCGACATTGGTCTCTGCCTCTCCCAATGAACTCTGTCCTGGTGGAGGCTTAAACCTGCTCCCAAACACAGCAAAGCAGGGGGCCAATCTGTGAATCATTCCTGGTGTGGACTTAAAACAAGCCACTTTTCCTGTGAGCTGCGGTTTCCTCATCTTAAAATGGAGACGGTAATAAACTCTTCCTGCCAAGGAATAAATGAGGTTGTCCAGGAAATGCGCTGGCACGGTGGCTTGTGGTGATCCTGATGGTTGCTGCTGCTGTTATTGCTATTACTTTATCATCCCTATATAAGCAGTCTGCAGATCCTTCACCACTGATCAGGAAATCTTTTTCTAAAAAAAAAAAAAAAGCATTCTCAAATTCTAAGGTCACGCTTCCAAACTATGTTTACACCAACATCCAAGGCACTGGAATGGGAACTTTTTTTAAATAGGCAAGGATGACACATATACAGGGAATAAATCTCCAGACCTGAAAGTAACCACAAACCCTATCCAGTTAAATCAAAGGTCACAGAAATGCTATGGGGGTGATGAGTCTCCTCCCCTTCGTCAGATTCACCTGCAGACAGTGACCTTCTCCCAAGAAATACATCCACAAACATACAAGGTGGGGTGATCGATCCATGTAGCTCTTCCATTCAACATATCTCAGGGCCACAGCCCAGGTGATCATAGGAGTTAGAGTCCTGGGCATCTCCAAAATCAAAACTTGAGCCAATTTCTCTCTGCAGGGCACCCACTTCCTCTGCTACTTCCCTGAAAATGTGCACATGTGGCTTCTGCTGGGAGGGGTTTCTGCACACCACACAGACACTACGGTCTTCAGGGCTATTTTAAAATATCGGCTCATTTTATGGTTGCTGGCAGAGCTCTTTTCAGCGATTTAGATTTCACTCCCCTGGCCACAATGAATAATAACATCTGCGTGTTTGTACATGTCTCCTCTCCTCTATTCACTGCCTGGAGCGCTGCCTGTGAGCGGGTAGGTTTCATCTGTTCTGCATAATCTTCAGGTGATGAGGTTTTCTCTTCTCAACGAAAATTATAAAGTATAAAATATAAATAGGAAACATAGCAGTAAGGGTGCATTTTTCATCCATCTGTGCCAACGTGAGAATGCCCTAAACATGTGCAGGTTAGTCAGTTGACCCTGGGCAGTACAGGCTGATCAAGTACATGATCCATCTACCTGCCAACCACCACCAACTTGACTGAACGAAAAAACCAGAACTATTGGGTTGTCGGAAAATTCATGATGCATTTTTGCAATAAAAAACATAGAAAAAAATATGCCATGACTTTCTTTTCCAACAACTCAATATAAGCAAAGTTCAAAAACATATAACAAAAGGCCTCCCTGATGGCCTAGGGGTTAAGTCTCTGCGCTACCACTGCAACAGTCTGAGTTTAATCCCCTACCAGGGAGCTGACCACATATGGCACAGCAGACCTCTCCTGTTGCACCCACTGCTCCCCTCAGCAGTGTATTTCAGTGGATCTGCCTGTTCTGCTCCCCACTCTGTCTCTGGTGAATCCTCTCACCCCCTCACCTCTGGCCTGCACCCCAGTTCTACTACGCAAATATGAATAAATAAAATCCTTTTAAAAATAAAAAAGTGTTTAAAAAAACAGACAGCAAAGGCCCTCAATGCTCCAGAAAGACCAATTTCCGTGAGACACAATTTTGCGAGGTACTAACTCAACATAAAAGCATACAACAGGGCCTCCCAGGTGGCTCAGCGGTTGAGCGCTGGGTTGCGAAGCTGCCCGCGGCCTCTGCGGCGCCGGTTCGATCCCCGGCTGCTCCCCGGCCACCAGAGGAGGGTCCCACATGGCGCGCGGACCTCTCCTGCCGCCCGCTGCTCCCCTCAGCAGTGTACTACGGTCCTTCTGCCTGTTCTGCTCCCTGCTCTGGCTCTGGTGAATTCTCTCACCCTCCCGGCTTCTGACTGTACCCAGTGCATGCATAAACCAAACAAACAAACAAATAGATAAATAAATAAGACATGCCTCTAGAAAATTAAAAAAAAAAAAAAAAAAAAAAAGTTTAAAAAAAAAAAAAAAAAAAAAAAGCATACAACAAAGCCATGAAGCAGTTTATTAGGCTCCTAATTTCCATGTCTAGAACGTGAACATGGATTTACATGCGTTGTCTCATTTTGCGGATCTTACATGCATGTAGTCTTCGGTCAGCTGGGCCTTTGATTCTACTTGTCAATAATTAGTTAGCTCAATGTGAGTAAATGACAAACATAGAATGAAACATAAGCCATCGTTCAAAATCCCGCCCCATACCAGTTACTTCTTTTTTTTTTTTCCAAAATCATATTACAACTCTCTCTTGTAAAAAATAAATTTCAGAACAAGGCAATTAATTCACCTCTCTGAGAAAAATAAAGACAATTCTCTCATGTTGGAGTAATGATATGGCTGAAAGGTACACCCTGAGAATTAAATGATCTTAACAAACCCATTGAGGTTTATAAAGCTGTGTTAACCTAACATCGGGAAGGGACATGAGATACAGGCACGAACGCCTCTGCTCATTTTGCCGTGCAGTTCTCCACGGAGGCCATGTTGTAAGCATCCTCGTGGTCTTCGATGCTGGAAGCGTCTGTGGACTCGGGATCGCTCACCACGATCCCCACAGAAGACAGACTGGTGATGAAGGCGTGCATCCGCTGAGCATAAATGTCCCTAATGTTAAAGTAAGGTAGCTCGTGACACTTCTCCGGGGCGTCCTCGCTACACTGGTCCACGTCGATGTCCTTTTGCTTCTGGTAGTACTTGGAGAACTTGTTGAAGATAATGGTGATGGGAAGGGCCACCACCAAGATGCCACAGAGGATGCACGTGCTGGCGATGAGCTTCCCGGCCAGGGTGACTGGGTGAGTGTCTCCATAGCCCACGGTGGTCATGCTGATGGTGGCCCACCACCAGCAGACAGGGATGCTGGTGAGGCTGGACGTATGGTCATCTTTTTCCACAGAGTAGATAAGCACAGAGAAGATCGAGATGCCCACAGACAGGAAGAGAAGCAGCAAGCCCACCTCATGGTAGCTGTGCCTCAGCGTGGCCCCCAGAGAGCGGAGACCCACCGAGTGGCGGGCCAGCTTGAGGATCCGGAAAATCCTCATGAGCCGCAGGATCTGCACCACCTTGCCCATGTTCTCAATGCCATCATTCTCCTCCTCCTGGGTGTCCACAGCCAGCGTGGCATAAAAGGGGATGATGGAGACAAAGTCGATTATGTTCAGAGGCTTTTTCCAGAATTTCTTTTGACAGGGAGCAGCGAATAGCCGGATGGCGAGCTCGCCCGTGAACCAGGTGATGCATGCAACCTCCACCCCTTCCAGCACGGGGTCCTCCACCTCTCCATCCTCGTTCTGGAACTCCGCCATGCTGTGGACGCACATGGCCACGATGGAGGCCAGCACCACGCTCAGGGAGGAGATGGCAATGAACTTGGCTGACAGGCAGGACCCCGGGTTCTCCATGAGAATCCAGATCTTCTTCCGGAGCTGGCCACAGCGCAGCTTGTCAAACTTCTCCAGCTCCTTCTCAAACACGGACGACTCTTCGAAGGAGGAGTCGGAACTCACGTCGTTGCTCTTCTGCTCCCAGTCCTTCTCGTGGCCCTCCTCCTTGCGCTCCTGGTAGCGGTTGCTGCAGCAGGAGTCGATGAAGAGCTCGTTGATGCCCCAGTATTCGATCTCCTGGCAGAAGGAGAACACGCACAGCTCCTCCATGACATGCAGCTTCCCCGTGTAGTAGAAGTTCAGCACGTATCTGAACAAGGACGGGTTCCGGTCGAAGTAGTACTCCTTGTCAGCCACGCTGTAGTCATCGCACAGCTCCAGGATGGCCTCTTCCGAGTGGCAGGTGAGCAGCTTCCCCAGCCTGGTGTGAGGAAACCGCAGGAGGGTGCTTTGGTCCACAGACTGCTTAAAGCCCCCCACGTTCAAGTTGACAAGTTCCTCGTCTTGTCCAGGGCGATGGAAAAACTCACCAAACACCATGGTGGAGACAGGAGGCAGAGTGCTGGCCGGGAAGGGAGACGAGGAAGGTCACGCAGCACCTGAAACCAGCACAGGACAGCAGCGTTAGCCCCGGGGCCATGTGCCCACGCCAGCCCGTCCACTCCCTACCCGCCTGTGCCAGGCCGTTGGGCTACACAGAGAGCAAGGCGGAAATGGACAAAAAAAGGAATACACTCCTACACATTTTGACATCAAGAAAATCAATTCGAATGGGTTTTTTATCTGGGATTTATTCCTCGTACATTGCTGGTGGGAGTGTGAATTGGTGCAGCCATTAAGAAGAGGTGTAGGGGGATTCCTCGAAAATTCCATACGATCCAGCTATCCCACTTCTGAGTGTTTTTGCAAAGAATTCTCTAGCAACACAAAAGCAAAGAGGCATTTGAACCACGTACTTGTCTCAGCGTCATTCACAGCAGCCAGGAGCTGGGACAACCCAAGAAGAGATCATGGACAGAGGCTGGATGAGGAAAGGGCGGTGCATACACAGGAAAGGAGCCTACTCAGCTATTTCTGGAAAAGAAAGAGGAGACCCTGCCTGTGACAACACCGTGGATGGACCCAGAGGATATTGTGCTCGGTGAAGTGAGTCAGACAGAGAAAGGCCAACACCCAGACACCCGATGATTTCCTTCATGTGTGGAAGATGATGAAACCAAACTAATGAACCAACACAATAAAACAAAAACAAACTCTTAACCTGGAAGAACACGCTAGTGGTTTCCAGAAGCGAAGGGGGGCAGAGAGTGGGTAAATCAGATAAAAGAGCTCAACTGTATGGTGACAGATGGAAACGAGACTTGTGGTGACGAGAATAATGTAGTCTATGCAAATTTCATTTAGGACCTGTACACCTAAAACTTACATAACATTATAAATCAATGAATAATAATTCATGATTACCTCAACAGTTTTTTTACTGGGGCTTATAGCTGCAATTTTTGGGAAAAAAGAAAGCCTATGATATGATATTTATGAACCCTGATCCCCATCTTTCTATTTACTAAACATCCCAAATTTACCCCACCCCGAAAATGATGCATCTGGGATCACTCACATGGCATAAGCATCTCCAGACTCAGCCACGAGGCCCCCACATTTCAGAACGCTCAGCTCAGACGAGACAGGCAAGTTGCCGCCCAGCTTATGGTTCTTCTCTCCCTGTCCCCAGGGCTCGGTCATGCACCCCCAAAACAGCTCTCTCCTCTGCTCTGAACCTCTTTCCCAACTCACTTATCACAGAGGGCTCAGCTCAGCTTCTATGAAAGACGTGGGGCTCCTCTCATGCTCCTTGTGTCCCCCCTTTAAGAGACAGCCCTACACCCTGGGTTTGCGTCTGGACAATCAAGGTAAGTGTCCTTATCTTAACGATACAGTTACACGCACGGATGGTGTTTCAAGTACATCCGCATGGAAGAACCTGACTGCAGGAAGCCTTTTTAAGTTAATTGCAATATCAGTTTTCTGACACAAACACACCCTCTCCACCTCCCCCTTCCCTCACTATCAGGCTCCCATCTGTGCCCATACCCACCACGACACCCGCCTAAGTCCATACCAGGCGGCACGGAGCCCGGTCAGTGCTGACACTGACACCAGAATATGCCAGACCCACTGCTCAGAGAGAAGGGAACAGACCTGACCGCCACCCGATACAATGATGCTTCCTCAGAGCTGATGATACCAATAAAAGGAGGACGAGAGACTGCTTCATACTGAGCTCCTGCCGGGCACCATGAGCTGCCTTGTATACACCTGTCATTTCAGCATCCCAACACTGTAAAGTAGATGTTTAGGAAAATGGATACTCTGAAGGGTTGAGTCCAAGATGACAGGATAGGTACGTGGTAGAGCCAGGATCCAAACCCAGGATGAAGTAACCCCAAAGCCCACCATATTTCCACTACACATACCCCCCCTCCTGTTTGCTTCCTTATTACAATCCAATAATCCAGTGAGGTCAGTGGTATGACAGAGAGAGTGGAGCACTTTTGGGGTGATTGAGAAAAGAGCAATGACCCGTCTGGAAACTTCCCAGCAGGAGTTGCATTCAGTTCAAAGGTTGAGGGTTCAAGCAGAGCTGACTAGCCCAGAGAAAAGGGCACTCCCAACAGAAGGCACCAGAAGGCGGGCAGGACCTCTTAGGTCCATCCAGCAGAGTCTGGACTTGATTCTATAGGCAAGACCGCTAAGTGAGCTTAATCACTGAGGGCACGTGGTTGTGTCTGTGGCCGTGACTTTCAAAGGCCCCTGGCAGCACCGTGGCCAAGCGCTGGGGCGGGGGGCCCTGGGGGCTCGACAGGGCTGGACAGGGTGGGGCAGGGTGCATAGAAGAGACAAATGCAAGGGGAGACGACAGAGGAGAAGTAGCAGTATTTGGTGCTGTGTGGAAGGGAGGGACGGGGAAAGGCCAGGGGAGAGTGGCTTTCCACCGTGCCTGTGGGGGTGGACAGAGACACCGCTAGTGGAGGCGGAAATGTCAGGAAGGAATTTCTTGCCCGTATGTTTATGGAAAGCCAAGGCTGTCAGCGAGACGAGAGACTCCTCCTCTGAGAAGGACACAGCAGAGGACACAGCCTCATAGGCAGCCATCTGCCATCCGCCCCGAGGAAGCCTGGCTCCTGGGAACACAAGGCGCTTGCTCTGCAGACGCCACCTCTGATTGTCTTCCTGGAAAACAAGACTCGCAAGGTCTGACGCGTCCTTTGATGGGCTTGCAGACCCCTTCAAAAGGCTTGGTTTTTCTCCGCTGCTGTGTTCTGTGTCCATGGTTTGGTCCAAATATTTATGAAACGTTAGGTCTGTAAAAGAGAGCTCACACTCCTGGCGAGTATATCCCAGTAAATGCCCTGAGGGCTAGTGTTGGCCAAGAGGTGGACGCTGATGGACCCTAGGGTCTGTTGGATTATTTTTCATCTCTTTGGCGGTGCTGGAAACCACTATGAGGGATGGCGGGACACTACCTGCCTGGGCCGGGCCACGAACAGAGGAGTCCATCCCCACTCGACTTGCAGCCACTGGTCTAAAGAGCACTGAGGCCCTCCACAATCGGTCTGTCCTTGCTTTTTATTCACTCCGTGACAGTGAAGAGAGCCCATTGGGAAGTCCATTCATAAAGGACTAATCATAAAGGCAACACGCATCATAACACCAGGGATCTCTTGTCTTGGGGCTTTGAGAAGAGAGAGGAAGGAAGCAGATACCCCACACATTGCAAAGGAAAGAGAACCCTTTGGCAGGAGGATCTGGTGAGACCTAGCAAAACTGAATAGGTATGTGTCCTTTGACCCAGCAACCCCTCTTCTAGAAGCCTCTCCTGAAGAGAGACAGGCCAAACTTGAAGACTTCTGCATAACTAGAAGCAACCCAAATATTCATCAATAAAGGATTGGCTCAATAAACTGGTCTCTCTCCCCCTCCTATCCACATACTCATTTATGTACATAAAGACAGTCCCTAAAATTGCACTTATTGTATGTCAAGTTACTCACTAATCTCAGAGAAGTGAATTATCTCAAATTACAACATAATAATGTGGCAGGCCACGCCTCCCATGCTGTCTCTTGACAAGGTCCGGGCATTGGTCGGGGGACTCCCAAGAAGCGGGGAGTTCCTGTGCTCCCCCGAAGAGGGAAAGTTGTACTTCCCAGAAGAAGGAAGTTCTTGCACTTCCCAAAGAAGATCTGAACTAGGGAGTCTCCATGGCAACGCCTGCTAATGCTCTCCTCTTTGTTCTTGGTTAATGCTGAAGTAAGTTAGTTATTAACTGGCATGTGAAAACCTAATTCGGACCCAGGTGACAATTGGCTTACTGTTCTTATGCATGAACTATCACAAAAGAAGTAAAAAATTGTTTAAGGTATAGTTAGGAAAGAAATGTTTTGGCCCTGAGAACTATGGAGAACAAGCTGCCTTAAACCAGCTGTGCTTGGAAACCATCGCCTAACATGGGAGGTGCCTGTTTGTGGCAATAACACATTTCCTGGTATATGAGGTCAGTAATTCGCAGGCCGTGTGGAGGTTAGGAATTTCTAGTTAAGAGTTAGACTTCAGTAGAACTTACGTGGATCTGATGAATTGTTTTAAACCACTTTGAAGTAATTAATATATTAACCAAGTTATTTGAGTGCTAGGAAATAGATTGATTTTAGTAACTGAATATAGAATAGGAACTTTACACCCACGTTTGTAATTGGGAAAGTTTAAAAGTTGCCAAATGTTGTGCTGTTGATCATGCTAGTAAATGAGCTGTACCTAGGAAACTAATTGTTCTTAGGTTACCAAAAAAATGGCCTACAGGTGTAAGGCCAAGGGAGTCTTTACATGATCATGAGAAAATATGTATTGTCTTTGCTCTGCTTCAATGCTTACACTGATGTAATCCCACCGCTCGCCTTAAGGTATACATAAAGACCCGCTGAGACCCTCAGTAGGAGATACTTGCATGAACTAAGGTGTCTGTGTCTACCTCACTTCTAACTCGCTCCACTTCCCCTCAGCCCTCTGAGAGAAAACTTTCACCGACTCCGTCCTCTCCTTTCTGAGATCCCTGACACGACTTCTAGCTGGGGCTGGTCTCCAGCATAATAATTTGACTATCTCCCTAGTGTATATACCCAAGGACAAATAAACTGCAGAAATCGTAAAATATTTTTGTTCTTTAGGATATAATTGTACTGAAACTTTTATGCTCATCCACACACAACACAGGGTAAAGCCAACAAAGGATTATTATGCAACTGCCAATAGGAACCTCTACGACTTGGGGTAAAAAATAAAAGAAAACGAACGTAAATAAGAAAGGAAATAAAACCCAGTAATCTTGAATATGAAATGGAAATATCAATATAGACTGCTGTTTTTGTTAAAAGGAAACTTTCTTGGGCCTCCCCTGGTGGCGCAACAGTTGAGCGCTGGGCTGTGAAGCTGCCCGCAGCCTCTGCAGCGCCGGTTCGATCCCCCGCCGCCCACAAGGGTCCCACATGGTGCACAGACCTCTCCTGCTGCGCTCACTGCTCCCCTCAGCAGTGTATTTCGTCAGTCTGCCTGTTCTGTTCCCCGCTCTGGCTCTGGTGAATCCTCTCACCCTCCCACGCTTCTAACTGTACCCAGTGCTTGTATAAATAAATAAATACATCTTGGGGGGGGGGAAGGAAACTTTCTTTCCACTGAAAAGTCCTAGAACAAAAAAAAATTACCAACAATAGCAGTTGCTATGGAGTATCCCCTTCAGAACCGAGGCTTCAGATCTGAGGCCCTCATTCTCACACCTGCCAGGAGTGTTAATAGGTAAGGGTTCTCAGCTAAGTTCCTCTTGGGGACTCACCTGCAGCCAAAGACCTGTCTTGCCCCAGATTGCACTGTCTTCCGAGGCCAGATCACGGGCAATGACTCGTCTATAAGAGGGCTACAGAGACCCAGTATCCCTTCCTCAAGTTAGGTGACCCAGATCCAGAGCTCCCCAAAGGCTCAGCTGAGGTGTCTGCTACAACCTTGTCACAGTCAACCCTCTTCCTTCCCTTCCCACAGGTGTTGCTCCCCAGGACACCCTCCACAAACTTCCTGCACATAAACCTCTATCTCAGTCCACTTCCCCAGGGGAGCCCAGCTGAAGACACCAGCTGAGGAGCAAAGAGCATTCTCGGTCTGTGCAGATGGAGGCATCAAAAAACCATTCTCACTAAACAGAACCAGGGCTTCTGTGAGAAACAGTCAATGCCAGGTCTGGAGCAAAAAGCATAAGAGATAAGCCTGGAGTGTGTTGTTCTAGCTGGAAGCAAGGAAGCCGGGACCACAGGCAAAGAGTCAAAATGACGCAGCATGAAGGTAAGGAGATTCCCGCTCATCAAAAATGGGGAATGTGTACATCAAAAAGGAAAACAAATCTCTGATGGACTGGAACACATTGAGTTTGTTAAAATGTCTGCGGTCATAGTCATCTTTTTAAATAAGAGTGGAAGGCATACATTGGTGACCTTTGGAGGGTGCTAGAATGCCAACTCATTATTCTGGAATATGAGAAACAGAGAAAAATCAACATTTATCCTGCCTTCCTGCATGAATTATCCCAGAGGAGAACAACATGAGGGGTTCAAGACTTCCGTGGAGGAAGTAACTGCAGATGTGCCATGTGGAAATGGCAAGAGAATTAGCAGTGAAGTCTGAAGATGGGATTGAAATGCTGAAATCTCATGATCAAACTTTAACAGGTGAATTTGCTTCTTATGGATGAGCAAACAAAGTGGTTTCTTGAGATGAAATCTCCTCCCAGTAAAGAGGCAGTGAACACTGTTGACAAGACAAGGGAATATTCCCTAAACGTAGCTGGTGAAAAAGCGCAGTGTAGACAAAATAGAGCCCAATTTTGAAATCATTTCTGTGGGTAAAACGCTACCAAATAGCATCACACGCTAGAGAGGAAGAATGAAAGGAAGAATCAATCAATGCAGCAAATTTCACTGCTGTTTTATTTTAAGAAATTGCCATTGTCACCTCAAACTTCAGCCACCACCATCCAGGCAAGACCCTCCACCAGCAAAAAGATCAGACTCATCAAGGATCCAGAAGACAACAGTTTCTAACAATGAAGTATTTTTTTAATTAATTAAATATGTGCATTGTTTTCACACATAACGCTATTACACATTTACTAGACTACAGTATAGTGCAAACACAATTTTTATATGCATGGGGAAACCAAAAACCAGTGTGACTTGCTTTATTGTGATATTCACTTTTTGGGGATGGTCTAGAACCAAACCCGCAATGCCTCCAAGATGCGCTTGTCCCCTTTGGGTGACGATGGTGCTAGGCATGCGGAGGGCACGTGGGGTCTCCAGGCAGGCACATCTGTGGGTGCAAAAGGCTGAGATAGAAAAATCAACTGCCTTTTTCATGCTCCTCCTCAAGAATTGCGTAGGCTTCCTGTATCAATCTCCCTGCTGACCATCAAGCCAAATTACCCATGGCAGAAACAGTAAGAGACTATATTTGACCACTATGTGTTTCCTGATGTTTGTGAGATTGAAAAGGAAGACAAAGATGTCAAAAATCCAAGATAGTCACTGGAAGCTTGAAAGAAGAACTACATTGATCCACTTCTCTCCGTAAAGCCGTTAGAAACCATTAAACTCTTACCTCTCTCTTTGCTTCCTACTCTCAAATTCACTTAAAAAATACTCTCAAGAAGGCGGCCACATACACATGCACACACAAGCATGAGTGGCTTTGAAAATGCACTTGCCTTGCTCGGAAAAGTAACAAAAGTAGAATGAATACAATTCAGTTATTTCATTGGGAAGAATCACCTTTTGAAAATCAATTTCATCAAAGAAAATGAAAACCAAGATTCCTTTTCCCTCCCTGCTTATCCAAAATCTACATTAGTTCTTTCATCAAAGTGGGACAAGAGCGTTTTTGAGCACTAATACTGCTGTATTTGTGGTACATTCTACAAAAAGCTATTCTATTCCATTCTAGAAATGAAAAATCATTTTTTAAAAAATTCTATTTCTGGCCATGCCATGTAAGACCATTCCAAATAAAGCCAAGCAAATGTAAATAATTAAAAATCTAAACTCCACTCTCACCCATTGATTAAGTACCTCCCACCAGGCAAGTTCCCTCAGCTCATCTCTGACAACAAGCTCCTGGCCACCGGTGAGGAGGACACGGAAGGAAGACAAGATCAAAAGTCAGTCTTGATGGCTTGCTTTGCTGGGAGATGTGGTGCGGTAACGTACATCTGAAGAGGTGTGAACCCATACTCTTAAAACATCTACAGCGTTACAAACCAATGTTACCTCAACTAAAAAAATTAAACTAAAAAGTCAATTTTGTCCCAGAGAGTATGAGGATATTTCAATGGCTTTGCATAGTTCAGGCTCAGTGTGGATTTAAATGGAGGGAGAGGTTAGTGGTCCTTGACTCAAGTCTTACAAATCAAGGAGTTTTTGCAGGAGCTAAAATAGTGCAATCCTAAGAAACAAGTTACTGATTGTGAGACTTCTGGAAGGGCATGCCTTGTGTCACAGTGCAGAACACAGTGATCTTCAAAGAGCCTTCTGAAGTTGGGTCCCTGTTTCCAGAACCAACATTCCCTGGGCCTCCAGGAGCCCCTACCTGGAGCCAGTTCATCTAGTAATTCCAGCCCTTCTGTTAAGACTACTGCAGTCTAAGGAAAGATACTCACTTTGATCTGGAAGAAGTAACCTAGATGTCATGTTTTTGCCAAAAAGCTAGCAAAAGGATTTCAACAAGGCAGAGCAAAATGAAAGGCCTCCTGTGGTCAAAGGAGTATGTTAAACAAATGAAGGGGTTGGCTGGGCACTGTGATCAGGAGCTTCTCTTAGAGGCAGAGGCTACTGGTGCCCTTTGTGGGAACAGATGTATCTTACAGTGTTCCAGGAGTACTTGGAAATTCTGATTCTCCTGTGGGAGAGCTCAAGTTTAATTTGAATTGAGGTACCATGTTTGCAACACTATGAGGCTCCAACAAAAATGCATCTCCTTGCCCAGGGTCTTCCAATAAGTCCCCATGTGCTCCCGAGCCCAGTTCCACAGCACCCATGGATGCCAGAAAGACTCAAATGGGCACCAGTGGGAGCTTGTCACACTAACTGTATTCAGTCTTACTCCCCCAAATCTGAACTATAGTGGGAATTAATGGGTGGGCAATGTGGACTAAGAATCTTCCAAAGTTGGCCTGCCACATCCCCTACTACAACTCCAATTGAATCCCAGGCTACAACTCCACCCCATCCCAGGCTGAAACTGTCCCTTTCTCCTATACTCATCAGCCCAACTGCCCAGTGGATTTTCACCCAGAATAGTCTCCCTTCATGCAGGCACTCATAGTAAGGCTGCCTTCCTTTGATGCATAAAGGTGCCAGAGACAAGGTTGGAGAGATGGCTCTTACCCTTGTGTTGTCGATGTCACACACTCTGCCTTCATCCTGCCAGGTGCAATGTCCATCATCAACCAAGAAGCTCCGCCCATCTTCTGGAAGGATGTGTGGTGCGCATAGGCATTTAGTGGCCAACAAGAAGACTCCTGCACTCTGGTTGTGCTGGCCAAAGTCACCGGGGAGTCACTCTCCTGCAGGAGAAACATCCATCAAATTGTAACTCCAAGAAGAAACATACCCAAGACACTGTCAACTTAGACCCAGCACATGTGGCTGATCAGCCCCCTGCCTTACAGCCTCATCTAACTCCCAGGAGGTTGGGGGGGCCCCACCTTATCACACTTGTGGGCGGGGAGGTATCACACAGCTATAGGCATAAGAACTTCAGATTTTTTTTTAATTCTTTCCCTTTATTTATTTATTTATGCATACACGAACTGGGGTGTGGGCCAGAGGTGCAGGAGAGTGAGAAAATTCACCAGAGACAAAGTGGGGAGCTGAACAGGCAGATTGACTGAAATACACTGCTGAGGGGAGCACTAGGCAAGACAGGAGAGGTCTGCTGCGTCATGTGGGTAGCTCCCTAGCCGGAGATGGAACTCATGCTGCAGTGGCTGCGGATAGCGTGATAGTGCTGAGACTTAACACATGCACCACTGTGGAAACCCAGAGTTCAGATCTTGATGTTAGTGGACACCTGTGTTACCAGAATGTTGGTCTCTATTCCCTTGGCCAATAGACGTAAACAGAGTTTGGGTTGAAGGGAAGTAGTCTAATTTGTAAGCAAATTGAGGAGGGCAGACTAGTGCCTGAAAGACCACCCCCCTGCTCTTTGGCAGAGGGCAGGGTATTTATCCAGAGTTGCAGGGAATAGAAGGGGGCGTGGGCAGAGGTCAGTGTGTCCATCCTTGCAACACAAGCGTCTAGAGGTTGTGGCTGATGCCAGCTTGCTTTCATTCTCACTTGGTGGTCAGCAGTTCCGATATTATCTTCCTAGATTCTCTTTTCCCTCTGGATGTAAGAAAACAAAGTTAAGCCTAAAAGGTAAATACAGGCAATGGGAGAGCTTGTCTGGTGCACAAAGAGAGACATACACTTTGTTGTTCTCCACTAACCCCAGGACCTGGGGCATCTCCACGGACCCCAAGACCAATAAAAAATTCAAAAATGGGGCCTCCCTAGTGGCGCAGCGGTTAAGCGCTGGGTTGCGAAGCTGCCAGCAGCCTCTGCAGCGACGGTTCAATCCCCGGCTGCTCCCCGGCCACCGGAGGAGGGTCCCACATGGCGCGCAGACCCCTCCTGCCGCCCGCTGCTCCCCTCAGCAATGTACTTCGGTCCTTCTGTCTGCTCTGCTCCCCACTCTGGCTCTGGTGAATTCTCTCACCCTCCCGCGCTTCTGACTGTACCCAGTGCTTGTATAAATAAATAATCTTTAAAAATAAATAAATAAATAAATAAAAATATAGTACTCTTAGATTTTAAAAAAAAAAAATTCATAAATGAAAAGAGGCTCTAGAATTAGGAAGGTGATCACTCACCCCACACACAGTGTCTATTAGGAGCCATATTTTCCTAACTGATCTATCAAAGTTATACATATAAACCTCCAAATGAACACACTGTCATCCGCATTTGAGACCAGGTTCTGAGTGTGACCCTAACAGAAGGGACACTGCTGCTCTCACTTGAATCCATAGGTCTCAAAAGTCAAATCCAAGTATTATATCTCACAGATCAGAAGTGACTGTGTGGACCAGATCAGAGACTTCTGATTAATACCATTCATACCGTGGCTGGCAGGCGGAGGGTGGGAGGAGGACATCTTAAGTTTATATCAAACTAAAGGACAGATTTCAAATTATTTTTCTGAATTTTTCTCCTCCTCCCAGCAGAATCTTTTAAATGGCAAAAAAGTTTTCCATTCCCAACAATCAGCCTTGTTTCTTGGTGATGCATTCGCATAGATTTGTGCTGGTATCTCAGCATCCATTCATTGATTTTCATGTTTTCCAATCAATGCGAGAGACAAGCTTTGCAGGGAAGAGGTGAGGCAGGTTGGGGAGAGACACAAGATTGATTCTGAGCCTCAGAAAGGAAGTGAAAGTGGCTCCAGCTAAGGCGCTGTAGAGTCCTTAGTGGCTTTTTGCAGGTCTTTTTATTGGGATTTACCCCCGGTACACAGCAGGTAAGGGTGCTGGGGGGCCAGGAGGCTGGCAGCCCTCCCAGCCCCCAGGAAGTCTTCATTCTATCTGGGCTCTCCGGCCTTCTCTTAGCTTCTGCTTCTCTTGCTTCTCTCTCGGCTCCTGCAGCTGCTGGCATCCCCATGACACCGCCCTTAAAAGCACAGTCTCAGCCCAGGTGAATCCCATCTACATCTGCCCACACCCTACTCCACGTGTCCGCCATCAGGCATGCATTCGGGACCGCAAGGATCCATCATCTATCCTGATGGCGGGAGGGCAGAAAAGCCTGACATTTTTCTTTACCCTACAGGCACCCATTAAACGAACCTTCTCCAAGTTTTGGATCACCAGGCTTTACCCCAGAATTTGACATTACAAACAAAATGCAGACCCTTCCCCCTTCTTATGCCCCCCAAAACTGAATAAGCATAGAGCCCCAAAAGTCAATAAGCAAGTAAATGTGTCCTCATGGGGGGAGGGAGCGGGAGTAAAGCAAGAGTTTTCAAGCTGATTCCACCAGTGAATTTCAGTGAATTTCCACTTGTAATAGAGGCGATAGTAAGGAAAGATCCAGGAAAAAAAAATGCAGCTCCACTCAAACTGAACTTCTAACACAGGACTCTTGAGAGACACGTAGAAAAATCTCAAAAGGGATAAATAAAATCAAAACAGGAGTTAAAACCCCCTCCCTTTCCTCCTTACTTGCCCCTCTCTCTTCCTCCACCCCCCTCCTCCCAGTAGAATCTCTGGGTCAGCCTCAGATCTCTGCATTCCAGCAAAATACAGAAACGCTAAATCCTTTTAAAAGGCGCTTTTTTTAAAAGGCTTTTTAGCTCACCAGTCCTTTTCCCTATCAAAAATGCCTTTCCAAATGCAGTGCATTTTAGAGGAAAGTAAAATTAATCTGGCTGGGAGATAATTAACTGCAAACAGCTTTGGTATCACTCTCTTAATTACTGGAGAACAAAATAAACAAAGTAGTTAGGCTCTTGGCACTGAGCAGGAGGCCAGACTGTAAGGTTAGCCCAAGGATCTCCCTTAGAGAATCAGCTAGCAAGTGGGTCCCCCGCCAACATCATCCCCGAACATCATCTCAGCTGTGCCCCGGGCTCTCCTTCCACCCAAAAGCAGAATTCCTGTGCCTTGCCACCGCCCTGACTCATATCTGAAAACCTGGATTGGGAGCGGGGATGTTATACCAGCCGCCCCCTTTAGGGCATTGTAAGGTCAGGAATGGACCAGTGCAGGTTTTCTATGATCCAGCAGACCGGGTAAAGGAGGAGTCAGAGTCCTCAGTGGTTTTTGCAGGTTTTTATTGGGGTTCACCAGGCATCCGGCAGGCAGGGGGGCTGAGGGGCTGGGAGACTGGCGGTCCTCCCAGCCCCCAGCAAATCCTCACTCTATCTGGGTTCTCCGGTGATCTCTGCTTCTGCTTCTCTGCTTCTCTCTTGGCTTCTCTTTCGGCTTCTACTGGCATCCCCATGATGCCACCCTTAAAAAGCAGTCTCAGCCCAGGTGAATCCCATCTACCTAGGCCCACACCCTACTCCAGGTGCCCCCATCAGGCAAGCATTCAGGACCGCAAGGATCCATCATCTGATGGCGGGAGGGCAGAAAAGCCTGATACTTTTTACCTTACCCTACAGGCATTCAGACATTTGAAGTGTGATCTCTGCACATAGAATGACAACTAGCATTTTCTGAGCTCCTGCGACTTTAGGAGCCTCCCTAGGAGTTTCCCATGAGTCACATCTGTGCTATCTGAATACTAAGTGCTGTTTCGCATTTTCTAGGTGGGATAGCAGCCCTCGGGGCTATTTGCTCAAAGCCCCACACCTGCTGTGTGCCAGAGTCAGGATTCAAACTCGTGCTGGATTTCAACTAGCAAGGAAAATCAAATTACCAATCTTAGCGGCTGGGGAGAGTTGGGGAGTTGGCGGCGGGTGGTGATGGGGGTGCTGCAAGAGGGGCAGAACAGGGGCCCTATGCAGCAGGCCTGGGGAAGAAAACAGCATACATCCAAAGCTCTCCTGGGGGCCTGCTTTACCACCCACCAAGCGCTCCTTTCTCTCTAAATTTCCATCACCCCATGGGTGTGGTTCAAAGGAAGAGAAGAGGAGAGTGTGTGGCATGAGTCTCCAGCAGTTTCCTGGCTTCAGAGGGACTCAGCAGGATCTGGGCAAAAAAGAGCTCTCCCCATGGGCGCCCTGCACCCTCCTCCTCTCAACAACCAGGGCGGCCTCAGCATCCTCCTAGGGCGTCCCTCAGGCCTGGCTCTGTGTGCTGGCGTTTGATTGCCACACACAGAAATGCGTGCACGACTCCCTCTCACCGCAGGGAAGACCCTGCGGTGAAGACCCCGCACCTGCCAGAGACCTGACAGCCACTTCGAACTGACTGAGGAAAAGAAGGGCAGGAGCAGTCCCCAGGCGGGATAATGGCTCCCTGCGTCCGTCTCGAAGGGCTCAGAATCATAGGAATAAGCCGCTCTCTCAAAATTGACTGCAAAGACCGTGCTGAGACATCAAAGCAGACACAAAGTGGCACTGAGGCGCTGCCCCGCGTCTTGCACGCGCCTGGAATACTGAGCCTACCCGTGGCCGCCCCATCACAGGCCTCGGGAATGCTGTCACCTCGGTGCCACCCACGAGGCTGAGAAAGCCTCCGGTTAGGGACAGAGTCCCGCATCCATCTTCATATTAATTATCCCAGTTGCATGGTGGTGCTTGACACACTTTTATTGAACCAATTCCTCTCTTCCAAGTCGACATGACCAAAGAGTAAATTAATTAAAAGAATCGAGATGGGTAAGAAAAGGCAGTGGGGCAGCCATGGAAGCAGAGGAGAACTAAATGTAAAAGACCCAAATTGGTTCTAAGACCCATCCAGCACTTTCTAAAGAAGAGTTTTTTCTCCAAGAAGCAGCCTCTCCCACCCCAAGAGAAACATCTTCAATGGCATTTTAAGCATCCAGACCCCTCCCCCTAAATCCTCCCTTTGTTGCTGCCTGCAACACCTCCCAGAGATTTCAGTTTCAGGGCACCTTGCCAACAGAGGGCATATGAGCTATGTGGCCAACGGTCATTCTGTTCCTTCTATTTATTAGTGGGACTTAGCAAGGCAGGAAGAGGTCTATCCACCCAGTTTTCTGTGAATTTCTACTCGAGTCAGTCTCCTAGAGTTTGAGCAGCTCTGGGATATCTGAAAGTGAGCTTTGGGAGCAGCCAGGCTGACAGAGCCCATCCCTCACCTATGACAAAGTCACCAAGTAAATGGCAGCTTTGAGGCCATTCTTGGCAGCCAGCCAGCCGCCCTGGCAAAGTCCTGACCTTGCAAGCTTCTGCAGCCAGTTTCTCAGCTTCTGCATATTGACATTTCCAGGCTGGGTAATTCCCATGTGTGAGGAGCTGTCCTGTGAGGGGGATGTGTCCTGGGATCCCGACTCTACATCAAAGATGCCAGTAGCCCATCTCCTCCCTGCCACCAAGGGTTAAGGCCATCAAAAATGTCTCCAGAGATAGCCGATGTCTCCCCAGAGAATCAAACTGTCCCCACTTGTGAATCACAGCTCCACAAGCAAGCAGGTAAGAGAGGTCAGACCCCTGCCAGGGGGCTGGTCACGGGAAGCTCAGAAGGATGGAATGCATGCGTATATCTCCTGCTGACCAGGTCTGGGGCTCTCCCCAAGCACTTGCCCTTGAAGAATTCTGCCATTGCATTTCTGGTGATGGACAAGCAAAATTTGCAAACAAGGAAAGACAAAGCGAGGTTAAGCTTCTGTTGAAACACAAAGCATGTTTCATGCAGTTGGAGTTTGGTGTAAAGATTTGTGGTTTTCTCCAAGCCCGTGCTGGTTGCTACCGTTTTTGGTCCCAGGGCCACGCACACAAGAGCAAGCACACTTGTGGAGTTTCAAAGATGAGGCTGCCACAGCGACCTGCCACGGAGCTCCAACTGCCCACCCCCTCTCCTGACCAAAACTTCCATCCTGTGGCAATTCATTGATGTTCCAGAAAAAAATGCAAATACGTGTTAGTTTTGTAATCTTGCTTCTGTTTATCAATCCCAGACCAATTTTCCATAAAATCTGAAAATAATGAAATCATAGGCATAACAATGAAAGGTGACGTCCACCCCTACCTTCATCTTGCTTAACTAATGAGAATTGTGGTCCGGGGTTTTGCATAAATGAAATTAAAATATCACAATTAGATTGCTGTAATTGGATTTAGTGCACCAGGAAAAAAAAAAAACTGTAATTGTATTTAAATCCTATAATCCAAAGCAATGCAAATAATACAACTTCCACTTGATTCAAACAGCAATTTACTAAGAATATCCCCAAACCACTTACCTTTTCCAAAGTATCCAATTTCAAGGAGCAACTTAAGTTCATATGAGAAAGCCCTGAATAAATGATGATTATTTCTCTGTAGGTTGCTCTGTTGTCCCAAGAAGGAGATGAAAACATCTCAGGCTATAATATATACAGGGATTTAAAAATAAATATATGGAAGTCCTGATTTTCACAGAGAAAATCCAGTAAGTGCTTTCAAAAGCAAAGTCTCTAAATTATATTTTGAAATTATAAATCTAAATTATAAATTTGACTCCACTCGGCCATTCATAATGAGTGAGTGGGATGGGATACCATCTCCAGAGACCCCCAAAGGCTCAAGGTGAGGTGGCTGAACACCGCCTTCCTTCTGGGGTTCTGGGGCAAGACAAGGTCCCCATGGGAACACAGGGAGCAGCAGCTGCCACTGAGTCACCACTGAAGACAATCATCGACGGAAAAACTGCGGAAGGATGTGCAATACCAACCAAGAAGAAGCAAAACTACACAGAACTCACCCCAGCAGGGACATCCCCACATGTTGACAGGACTCTGGAGCCACCAAATGGCCCACAGGCTGTTGTCACCCACTGACCCCAGCAGGAACTGCCCTGTGCCCACCTTGCCAGACACCCCCACCAGCCTGGCCAGCTGAAAGCCAGGGTTGGACTGCAGCCATGACAGTCAGGCTCATAGGCCCACCTGGGGGCTCTAGTCATTTCCATGGCTCATGCATCCAGCATCTGCACCAACACCATGATCAAGAGGAACGCTAAGCAAGCTTTTGGGAGGGTGTGGGGAGAATATGTGTCATGCAATGAAAATAGTTCAACAGGTCAAAGGACACCTTCGCAGAACATGGTCACGATGCATATCACATTTTGGAATATATCCTGAGGAAAGAAATCAGACAAGTGTGCAAGGATGTGTGTACAAGGGGGCTCGCTGCATCATTGATGATTCCCAAGAGTAACAAGTCAAGCCCACCTAAATAGCCATCAATAGGGGATAGTTCCACAGAGGAGGAGCTTGCCAGCCATGGATACTCGGGCCACTGAAACACTGAAATGGTAGTTGTGAGATGCCTCTTAATGAGTCTGAACCCATTTAATCCTCATGACTCTTGTGCAAGTTTTATGCTTATTGGATTCACGCTACAGAGGGAGAACCTGGTAAACAGAGAAGGTAACTAACTCTCCAGGTCAACAGCTACTATGTGATAATAATCATGGTTTGAGGGGCCTCCCTGGTGGTACAGGGGTCAAAGACAGTGCTATCAAGCTATCGCCAGCCACTGCAGCACAAGTTCGATCCCAGGCCAACGAGCTACCCACATGGCACAGCAGACCTCTCCTGTCTCACCCACTACTCCCCTCAGCTGTGTATTCCAGTAGATCCGCCTGTTCTGCTCCCCACTCTGTCCCTGGTGAATCCTATCACCCCCTACACCTCTGGCTTACACCCCAGTTCTTGTATGCATAAATAAATAAATTTTTTTAAAAATCATGGTTTGAATTAAAATGAGAGTATGCCAAAGTCATTTTCTTAGCCACTGGGCTTTGCTATTTTTAGACTCACGAAAAGTTAGTCACAATACGCTTTGTCAGAAAAAATAATAATTCTAATACAATATATGGCATGATCTGATCTTTACAAAATATGTCTAACTTTAGAAGGGGGGGAAACTCCAAGAATATATACACCAAAATGTTCACTGCATTCTCCTGGATGGTGGGGTGATTCTTGCTTTCTACTATGCAACGCTCAACACTTTATTGAGACAAGTACTAGAAAACATGTAGGAAAATAGTTGTTTCTCCTTGCAAAAATAAAAGGCCATAAGCAATCTTGGTCAGGATCATGCATAGAGAGAGAGACAGCCAGTAAAGAACTTACAGATTTGGGAGAAATGGAGTTGGATGCGCTGCAGGCTCCTTTACAGGAAAGATGAGTTTCTGCTGTTCATGCGCATCAGCTGCAGGGCAGGCACGGTCCTGGGAACTGTGGAGAAGAAAAGACAGCGTGGCATAGCCCGATGAGCTCACAGGAGGCTGGGGGTGAGGGTGCACAGGAAACAACAACAGAAGCAGAAGTTGTTGGGGAAGATGAAAAAAAGAAGAAGCAGGAGCCACAGAAGGTTACAGGAGGTAAAGGATCCCGGCCGGGACAGGGAGTGGGGACAATTACAGGAACTTCAGCTGGACCTTGAGTGTCAGTTCTGATGTGAACAAGTGAAGGGTGGACAGGTTAGAGAAAGAAGATCTTCCTCAAGGGGAGGGAAGTTTCTGTGCAAAGACGTGGGACCAGAAAGCTCTTGGTTTGTACCAAGAGCAGAAAATGGTTGAGCTTGGTGCAGATGGAGCCCTGTGACCTACAGATATTTATACAGATTATTTCTTCTTTGAATATAAAGACCTCTGACTGTACTAGACATGCCTTTGTGAGTTAGGAAAACAGCCGTGAGAGAGCTCCAGGGAAGGAAACAGATCGGCGTGACCATGCAAAGAATCTTCGAGCAAAGCTCTCCATCCCCCTCTCTCCCGAACGATTTTGCTACAGGGAGCTAGTCACAGGTACACTATTAAAAAACCTCTTAGAGTTATCACTGCTCTTAGAACATCTGAAAAATTAGAGGCAGATGGGCCTCCCTCGTGGCGCAGGGGTTAAAGACACAGTGCTATCAAGCGATCGGCAGCCACTGCAACACGAATTCGATCCCCAGCCAGGGAGCTGACCCATATGGTACAGCAGACCTCTCCTGTCTTGGCTGCTGCTCCCCTCAGCAGTTATTTCAGTAGATCTGCCTGTTCTGCTCCCTACTCTGTCTCTGGTGAATCCTCTTACCCCCCCACACACCTCTGGCCTACACCCCAATTCTTATATGCATAAATAAATGTTTAAAAAAAAATTTAGAGGCAGCCACTGGGCACTGCCACCCACCAGCAAATGCAGGGATCTGAAATGGCAAGAGGGAGTCGCAGCAATGCCTATTGGAACGCGAAGAGACAAACCTGAAATATCAGTGACCTTTCCTTACATCACTCCAATTAAAAGGACCCCATTTAATCGAGTTTTTGCCTAACAGCACAAGGGGCAGTAGAGAGACATCAGGAGGTTCTCAAACTCAAATGAGAAGAAAAACCTTGTCACTAACCTTTGATTGAAATTTAGCAATGCCTCCCATTAAAAATGCAAGGTGGTGGTCCAGACAGTTTACTAATACCTCTGAATCTGACCCAGTTAAGATTCCAGACAATTTCACATCATATCAGAATTGATACAGAGCTCTCAAAGTATCACATGTGCTCACTAGTATTACTCTGAAAACACAGCAGTTACAACCCACTGACAGATCTTCAAGGAATTAGAAGAAGCACATATATTGCTAAATCATAAATTGGTTTAGTTTGGTAACTGTGTTTCCATACAATCAGATCCATTTATTTCCTATTTTTGTATTTAAAAAGAGTATTCTGATCACTTCAATAAATTGTGCTGGACAACCCACATATAAAGGAATGTAACTAGATCACTGTCTTACACCATATCCTACAATCAACTCAAAAATGGATTAAAGATTTGAATGCAAAAGTTGAAACCTGAAAATACGTAAAAGAAAATGTAGGTGATAAGCTCTTTGACATGGGTCTTAGTGATGTCGTTGTGGATTTGTCTTCAACGGCAAGAGAAACAAACAGCAATATAAACAAATGAGACCACATCAAACTAAAATGTTTTTGCACAGAAAAAATCAGGCATGGTTTAAAAGAAAACAGCTTAACTGAGTGGGGAGAGATACTTGCAGACAACAGTTAATGTCCAAAATACATAAACAGCTCATACAGCTCAACAATTGAAAAAAAATAACACCCTATTAAAAAATGGGCAGAGAATCTAAGAAGACATTTCACCAAAGACATGAAGATGGCCAACAGGCACTGGAAAAGATGTCCTTTCTTTCTTATTTTTAGAGAAATGCAAATAAAAACTACAGTGAGCTTTAGCCTCACACCAGTTAGAATGACTTGTCCAAAAAATCAGTAAGTGCTGGTGAAGATGTGAGGGAAAAGGACTCTTCATGCACTGTTGATGGGAATGTAAATTGGTGCAGGCACTATGGAAAACAACATGGCGGCTCCTCAAAAAAAATTAACTGCTTTATACCCCATATTCCGATTGCCCAAAACTTCATCTGACCTCAGTGAGTTTTAGACATTATTTGAATTTATTAGTTGCTTGACACTTATCATGTATTTTGGCTACTACTGGCTGCTTCCATTTCACATCGAACGCTTGAGTCTCTCTTGCCCACCACATTATGGAAGAAAAGAAAAATTGCAGCAAGTACATTTTTGGAATTGTGGTCACCATAGAAGAAAAGATGCTCATTTATCAGCCACTGCAGAAAGGAGATACAATTTCCTCAATAAAAAGAGTTTCCATCAAAGATAAGATTAATAAGGGCCTCCCTGCTGGCGCAGCAGTTGGGCACTGGGCTGCGAAGCTGCCCGCAGCCTCTGCAGCGCCGGTTCGATCCCCGACCACCAGCGAGGGTCCCACATGGCGCAAAAGACCTCTCCTGCCGCCCGCTGCTCCCCTCAGCAGTGTATTTCATCGGTCTGCCTGCTCTTCTCCCCACTCTGGCTCTGGTGAATTCTCTCACCCTCCCGCGCTTCTGACTGTACCCAGTGCTTGTATAAATAAATAAATCAATCTTTAAAAAAAAACTTAATAAAAATGTTAAAAAAAAAGATTAATAAGTTCTTACACAGAGAGCAAGTTGTTGGGTCAGCTGGAGCATAAAACAAACACCAGAGAGTCCATGGAAAAAGAGGAATTGGTATGAAAGTAATAAAACTCCAAATTATGATAGAAATGATGCTGGAACCCATACATTCCACCTGGCAAGTGATCAGTGGAAATGGAAGTCTATAAACACTTGAGAAAATTCAAGTAACAGATCTTCATGTGGGCACCTCTTGACTTAACCTGCCATTGTTCAAACATAGACTTACCCATTTCAGGTACTACTGCTTACATGTTAAGAGAGAAAAAATGCATTTAACACTGGCAAGGCCTGAAGTTGTCTTCACAGACATAGAAACCACCTTTCTCCATTCTATGCCATAGGAGTGCTCTGCTTTGATCAAAACAGCCAAAGCTAACTGGACCCTTTGTAGTTACAACATGTAAGTTGCTGGCAAATAAAGGAAAAACTCTGCAATCACACGCATCCTTATGTTAATATGCTCAACTCACATATTCAAAACTAACAAAATGAAATCAAGTCTCCCACCCCCAAATTCCTCTCTGCAACACAGCTTCTTTTTTTTTAAAGATTTATTTATATATGCTTACAAGAACGGGGGTACAGGCCAGAGGTGTGGGGGTAAGGAGATTCACCAGAGACAGAGTGGGGAACAGAAGAGACAGATCCACTGAAATACACTGCAGAGAGGAGAGGCCTGCTGTGCCATGTGTGTCAGCTCCCTGGCTGGGGATCGAACTTGTGCTGCAGTGGCTGCAGATAGCTTCTTAGTGCTGTGCTTAACCCCTTGCGCCACCAGGGAGGCCCCTGCAACACAGCTTCTTGACATCCATTTCTGCACTCATGCTTCTTCGTTCTCCCATCATTCTTGCCCCAACACTCCATTCGGTGTCTTTGTGGGCACCTCCAGATGACCAAACCCAAAGGCCACTTCTCATCTGCCCATGACTCACCTGCCCAAGACTCCTGTCACTGCTGACCTCTGGTCCCTGGTGTCCCGGAAGCCACTTGTCAGCCCACTCATCATCCTTGGTTTCCTGAGAAACTCTGCTTACTCTTTGCACACCTCAAGTCTGGGGTCACAAAGTAAAATAGCTGCAGGGGCCAGGCAGAACCCAGAGTGACAAAGAAGGACACCTGGCCCCCGTGACAAGCTGGGGTGCTGGCCCTGCATAAAGGAGGCCGCTGCCCCTCATGTCCTGGTGTCAGGTGGTTGATCACCCAAGTTGTAAAAAAACACTCATGGTATTTTTATGGAAACTTGTCCTTTTTTTAAATGTTGGCAACTATCTTTTAAATGTTTTAGTCCTGTAATCCAAGTCACACATATCTCAGCTGAGACACACTCCACAGGCCTGGAGTTGGCGTGGGCATCTCCCCACTTCACCCCACCCCACGCTCTTTGCCCCTCTGATCTTCTCCCTGGGGATTTCATCGCATTCTGGAGCCCAGACATGTGTCTCCACTCACATCTCCATCCCACCTTCAGACTCACATAACTGCCAACTGGACACGTCCATCTGACATTTCTACTCTCAATTCATTCTTCACGCCAAGCTAGAGTCACCTTCCAACATGCACAGACTTAAAGTTCTCTGAGGGCACTTGTGGTTTTAGTAAAAACTGTGGATCCAGATGGCCTGAGTCGAAATCCTGGCTTCACCACTTACTTGTTGAGTGACCTTGGACAAGTCATTTCAGTTCTTTGAGTCTCCCTTTCCTCATTCCTTCCAGCAAGCACCACCCTGGGCTCACCATCTGATCCCTTTTCAAGCCCAGGAGAAAAGCTTTTGAGACTAGGCTGTAAGCTCTGAAGTAAGGCCCTCAGACATTGTCCATTTCTGTCAGATAAAAGCAACAGCTACTGGCGTGGCTGAGCAAACATGGTTCTCTGAAGCTCCTAAGATCAAAAAAAAAGTCTAAAGAACCACACCAGGAAACAGGCAAGATGCAGAAACAAGTTCTAAAAGAGCAGACTGCTCAAGGCACCCTGTGGCCTCCTCAATCCTCCAGTCACCTGCTGTCCCTGGGCTATGCTGGGATGGAAGTTGCCTCCAGGCACACCCTTAGCATTCATCTTCCAGTAAGACAGCATTCAAACAGGGCAGGGCAGTTGCCCCAAGGAAACCCAAGAGGCTTAGGAAGAGGCCAGAATTTCCATTCAACTTTTCCAGAGAGATCTCCATTCTTAACTTTAAATTATATGGGGGAGCAGAGGGAGAAGTGGGGAGGAATTTCAGGCATCAAGGAACAGACCAAATTAACTTCAGGCAGGACAGAGACCCCTCTCCAGTGCTCCCAAATCTGCACACAAACCCCCTTCCCTCTTCACCAGTGACCCTGCTGAGGGACTAGTTTGTGTACGCTGCGTGGCCGACAGAGTTCTGACTCATCCTCCTGGGATGTCAAGCAAGGACATCCCTGCTGGCCTTGCTGGCCTTGGCACCCACCAATCTGCTCCGAACACCCCCTCCGCCACGTCACATGATTCCCCACTCCAGCCTCATGGTGCACTGCCATTCCCAGACCTCGTGGAAGCGGCTTCCTCTGTTGCTTCTTTTCTTGTTCATTCTGTTAGGGGGAAAAGGATGTCCCAAAGCAAATTCCATATAGGCTTTGTGGACTCCACCCCCACCCCAGGTCAAAGCCAAAGACACTGGGAACTCCAAATCCCATCACCACCCAAGGGAAGGTGGCTGGGACCTGAGGGTGGGGTTAAGCAGCCAGGTGGATACAAAAGGCAGACACGTGGGCTTTGGGGGGCTCTCCATTTTGGGCTCTCGGCCAGCTTGCAGCGTCCGGTCAGCTCTGAGAGTGACTTTGGGTTTCCAGGTCGTTGGATCGGGTAGGACGCATTAAAGACTTTATTTCCCTATTTTCTCCCTGAGTTGTACCTTTTCCTTATTTTCTTTTTCTCTTGTAAATAAACCTTTTATTAACCCTTTTGCGTGTGTCTGTAGTAGAGTATTCATATGTCCCTTTAAAGCGCGCGGGTGAGGACCCACAGCCAGGAACCCGTTTAATATCGGGGCTGCTCTATAACAATTCCACATATCATCTCCTCCAGGACAACATATTTTTGCTGTACACACACACACACACACACACACATTTCCCCCCCACACTTGTTACTCCAGAGGCCTGTTTCTTAGCAATACCGCTGATTCACAAGACATCAGCAACAGCCACACAGCAGACAAGTGGGAGAAGCCTGGTAGAAGGATGGTAAATGAATTTTCTGCTTCAGGCTAAAAGACAAGGGGTTTCCCTCTCAAAATAGAGTGGAGAAGGCTGCTCCGGAGGCAGCGCCCTGTCAGCTACCTTGCCTGGGGCTCCAGGACACCAGGATGAGAAGGCCTGACCGCACTCTTGTTTTCTGCAACAGTATGAGCTGCTGACACCTTATGGCATTTCCCAAAGGTTCTAGAATGCTTACTGCTGCTCAAAGAAACAGAGTGCTGTTGCCAGACCATAAATCCTCAGCATAGTTACAACAGAGCTTGCAGAGAACCAAGTGTCTACAGCTGTAGCCATTCACCACAGCCACTTCAGGGGGCGAGAAAAGTTTCACTTGACTTTTTAAAGACTATAATAAAATAAATATGATGCTTACATGGCATCTAATCCATTATTCGGAAGGTAGAAAAAATGTTTTTATGCTTCATGGACTCAGCTCCTGGAAGCCATCCTGGGAGGATTTTTTTTTTCATGCTTTGCCCAGAACTATCTGCGATGACTAATTCCACACTTCATAAACATGAAAGAAATTATAAAATAATGAGATCCCCAGGCAATGCAAGTCCAAAATGTTTTCAATTTTACTTATTAAAATTAATTCTCACACCGCTTCTTTCCCCAATCCACCTTCTAAATGCACGCACCTCTCTGCGTTTCCAAGTTCTCCATACGAGGAAGGAGGAGGTGGTAGAGAAAGGGGAACTTCAGGGGACACCCGTGACCCCACGCGCACAGCAGTGAGATGGGACAGCTCAGGGCAAGCCCTCAGAGACAGTTTTAGACAGGCGGACAGACGGACAGGCAGACAGGCACACGCAGACAGAAGTCCTGACCTGGCCAAGCCTGGAGGCACAGGCCTTCCTCCAGGGATGTCGATGGAGTCCTCACTCTGGAATAAATCGGAATGATAAAAATCGGAATGCTGGAAACCACCAAACTTCATGTACCATGACTTTCTTTACCTGATTCTTACATTCTAATGTTCCATGTCCAAGAGTTTTCTACTCAAGTTAGTTGAGCAAGAAAACTTCAAAGTAATTTCACACTTAACCAGATGAGCAGCAGCTTAAAAAAAAACTTCATTTAAAAATAGTGCAAATTTTGGGTGATTTGGGGGGATTGCTGCTGTTGTTTCATGTAAACTTGAAAAGATAACGTGGTATTTTTTAAAGAACCCATCTAGTTCTTTTATTTGAAATCTTAGATAAGCAGTATATTGAATTGCTAAAGTTTAAATTCAAATCACATTCGATAAAAAGCTAAAACAAATAACGTAACAAAAAATCAACTTGGCTGAAGATTTAGTCCATAGCAGCAGTTCTGTAAGGCAGGGGGGTGGGGGTGCTCTGGGATTCATAAAAGCCTGTTAAAGGGCTCATAAAATCAAAACTATTTTCATAATAAACTAAGATTTTACTATTTTACTCTCATTCTCTCACACGTGTCAATGGAATTTTCCAGAGATCAAGCAAGACTAAACAGAGAAGCAAATCTAAGATTCCCACTGTCTTCTATGAACTAGACACTAAATTAATTTGTGAAAATGTAAAAAATGCCACTCACAAATTTTTGTTTTGAAAAATGATTATTTTTCATAAAAAAGGGCATTTAGTCAATTGAATTTATTCAATTCAATTACTGCTATTGTTAAATGAATTAGTTACTTTAAAATTTCTCTATTTTTGGGCCTCCCCGGTGGCGCAGCGGTTGAGTGCTGGGTTGCTAAGCTGCTCGCAGCCTTTGCAGCACCGGTTCGATCCCCGGCTGCTCCCCGGCCACCGGAGGAGGGTCCCGCATGGCGCGCAGACCTCTCCTGACGCCCACTGCTCCCCTCAGCAGTGTACTTCGGTCCTTCTGCCTGCTCTGCTCCCCGCTCTGGCTCTGGTGAATTCTCTCACCCTCCCACGCTTCTGACTGTACCCAGTGCGTGTGTAAACAAACAAACAAATAAATAAATAAAATAAATAAATAAAACATGCCTCTATTAAAAAAAAAAAAAACCTTGCAGTGGAGGGCAGTGAGGATTCTCAATTTTTGAGCATGTAAAGGTGGAGAGACCAAACATTTTAGAATACCATCTTATAGTATTGGAAACTTTGTTTCCCCCCTTTTTTTTATTGTGGCAAAATACACATGACATAAACATTACCATCTTAATAACCTTTAAGAGTAGAATTCAGAGGTGTTAAATGCACTCATAATGTGGTTCAGCCCTCACCACCACCCAGCTCCAAAGTCTTTCCATCATCTAAAGTGTCAACTCTGTACCCAACACCCTGCTGTTTGTGGCTTGCCTGCTTCTTCCCAATCAGCCAAGCAGCCCGCCTACAGAGCCCTCTCTCCCTGTTTCTTCCACACCACCCAGCCCTGGTGTTCCAGTCTCAAAACTATCAAACTCCCCAAAACTCATGACCTAACTCTGCATTTGTGGGGCCATCTGAAACCTACCCCAATATCTCGAACCTGTTAAGTGGGAATGATTTCAGATTTGCTGATACTAACTTACACATGGATTTATTTGTGCGTTCTTCACTGTTGACGTGGGTGCTACCATGTCATAGAAAAGGCACTAGGGGCTTCCCTGGTGGTGCAGGAGTTAAGTCTAGCGCTATCAAGTTATTGACAGCCACTGCAACATGAGTTCGATCCCCGGCAAGGGAGCTACCCACATGGCGCAGCAGACCTCTCCTGTCTCACCAGCTGCTCCCCTCAGCAGTGTACTTCGGTCAATCTGCCTGTTCTGTTCCCCACTCTGTCTCTGGTGAATCCTCTCACCCCTGAACCTCTGGTCTACACCCCAGTTCTTGTATGCATAAATAAATGAAAATAATTTTTTTAAGGCACTAAATGAGAAGGCAAAGGATGCTGCCGTGTCACAGAGTACATCTGGGAGACACAGAGAGCAACTCAGTGCTCGTCACCATCTGACACCACTATGGCATGTGACTTCTAGTTAGATCAAGAAGTCCAGGGAAACTAAAGTTCACGGGTATCCATGAACTTTCATGAGATTTCTAACTTTACAGATCCAGAGAGTTTGCACTGTAGGATTAGTGGCTTAATGAGATAATGATATGATTCTGGGGATACTGATACCTTACTAAGCTTCAGCAAAGATGGATGGATAGATGGACAGAGACATAGAAAGACACAGCCACATAAAGGCACTGTTCATTTTTATGAGCTTCACTAAGGAAGCTCACCCCTCAAAGAGACTGGGGACTAGACCTTGGCCAGGCAAAGTCTAATCCCCAATGGGAGGACAGAGGTCAGTGGCTTCATGAAGGAACCACCCATAGAAAACTAGGATCTTAAAAACCCACAAGAAAAACACTGCCCATAAATTATGATATATTGACCTCAAAGACAAGAATGTTGAAATACCCTTGCCAGAACCCAGACAACTCCTCTCAATCCAAAGCTACAGACCACAATCTTTAACCACGAAGTTCTCCCATCTCTGGCCAATTAGATTCTTTACCTTAAGTAAATTGTAGGAAATGCTATTAGGTTCATGTGGCATCTTAGCCAGGGTCTGGGAAGGCCAACCAGTTCACAGAAGAATGAAGTATAGGCAAGTTCAAGCCCCCAATTTAGTCTGCTGACATGCTTTTATCTCAGCAAACTAATTATTTGACAGCATGGAATCCGAGGCCTGAAAGACATCTTCAAAAATCAGGCTAGTCTCTGGAATAACTTTCAATTCTATGGCCTTATTTACACTGTTATTCCCTATGACTGTAAACTGACCACAGGGTTCTCTGTGCCCTCTTCAAGGCCCCATCAGGTTATCTGTGATGTTCATAACTGATCTGGAAGCCACATATTCTGCTAAGCCTGGGTCTCCCTATGACAGACCAGATGAGCCCCTGGGGCATCTTTCACAAGATCACGTGAAGAGTCTCTGTGATGAGGGAGACCAGTAGGGAAAACTCCACCGAGACACAGAGAGCAGCTGAGAGCCACGCGCTGGGCTTTCCATTCTCTGCAGACACCTGGGACAGGCTTGGCAAGTCCTCACCACCACACTTGTCACCAGAATTTTCCACTTAAGTCCATTCCAAAGCAGCTTATCTATGGTCATCTTAGAAAACAGTTCAGAATCTCACCACAAATGTTCCCAAATACCACTCAGAGCTCTCGTCATTCAATTTATAAAAATGATCCAAATTAACACATATAAACGATGTCACTAAAGAAGACAATTCATTAAAAAAAAAAACCATAAAATTCCCAACTATAAAGAAAAATAAAAACCCAGAGAAGAACAAGTTGTATGCTCAAATTTACCCAACAATTAGACAAAAAGTCACTTTGGATTCACATTTCTCATCTTCTAGGACTTGCACAGAGACTGTATGTGCTGATTTACTGAGGAGCTGGACTTGGCTCCCCAACCTCAGCCCGCTCACCTTCCCAGTAAACAAGCACACGCCCTCTCCGGCCCCACAGTCCGTTTCCTTTCATAATCAACCTGCGCTGTGTGGTCTCCACTCCCTCGCCTCAACTCATTTTCAACTCAGTGTGTTCTGGTTCTAGGTTCCCCATTTCCAGCTCACCTCCCAACTAGACACCAAGGGCCATGCTTGAACTTCACTCCTTTTGTCTCCAATCTAGTCTTCACAAGCTCCACAGGTCTCTCTTAGACATCTACGTGCAGTCGAAACTCCCCTGATACAAATCCATCACTTCCTTCCCAGAGCCCCAGGAGAATCTCTCAGATCCTGAATTTGACTAAAGGGTACAGAGTGATCCGCCACTCACCTCCTGTCCAGCCTCCTCCTAGCCACCCAAGCCTTTGTCCTGGAGTCCCTCCATCACCAGATGTTCATCCTTGACTTAGGAAGCTCACTTTCCAGCAGCCTAGAATTCCTTGTCTCTCATTTTGCACTGACAAATTCCTATCTAGCCCTCAATGAAATCTCATCCTAGCTCCCCCATATAAACTGATGCCCTCTCCACCCATACCCCCCTCCATCCACAAAGGTCTTTAGAGCTCTTTCCACTGCTTAAATGTTTGCATTTATTTGTGTAAGATCTGTCTCCAAATTCTCTTTCCTTTACCCCCACATAACCAGCACTAGCACAGTTCATAACAGTGAGTAAATACTCAACTGTTGAATGAAAGCTTGCACATATTTGTATATGCAAACCCTGTATTTTTATTTGTATAAATGTATGTATATGTATGTATCTATGGAAGTTAATCATTAAGTCAACATTGATAAGCATCTGCTAGTTGCTGGGTTGAGCTCAGTGGACCTGCTCGGGATGATCAGCAGGGTCTCCATTCACTGGGGACTTCAGCAAGCATGTCATGCCCTACCATCACCACCAACTGCTTACCTGTGAAATTTTTAGTTAAAAGCAGGTCTTGGCTTTTTATCATTCAACACTTAGGCAATTAAAGACAATTTTATAGGGTATCTACTTCAAGCAAATGACAGTGGAAGATTCTGTAGGATCTCATCCAGAAGGAGACCCCCTACCCAAAGGAGGACTATTACAACCTAGTCTAGTAACTTTAGAGCAGAGCAAGAGGAGATCACTTTTGAAGGGGTAGGAGTACCTGCATTGCAAAATCTCAAAAGGTGATCTAGAGAAATGATAAGACAGGATGGAACTTTTTCTAAATCAGCTTGAAGATTTCATTGCACATCTTAAACATGTGATTGTGCTCCGCATAATTGGACGGTCTCACCCTTCACAGAGCTTTACATTCCAGGTCCTTGAAAGCAAAAATAAAACAACAGAAAAAAATACTTTCCCCTCATCCCCTGTCCTCACCGAGCATCCTGGTGAGTCCAGACCAGTAGCCAAACACCACTTTCAGGATGAAATTCATGCACAGTCACCTCCAGGGATGCTCTGCAGCTCAATGCCCTCCTCGTGAGGCAGCAAGATGATAGGCTGGAGTCAGAAGACCCCTAGCCACAGCCAAGTACAAGGTCACCGTGCCTTATTTTCTTCATCTGCAACATGGGCCTTTTACCATCCACCCTGCCTATGTCTTACCACAGCAAGTCACTAAGAGAACTGAAATAAGATAACTCTGTGACTGTTTCTGCAAACTACAGTAGGTTATACAAGGGTGACACCATCGTGATGATTTTTTACAAGGATACTAAGACTTACATCTTACTGTCCTGCTTGCATTTGCTAATTTTGAGTCCCCAGGTCCACCATAAATTGGTGCTCGAAGAACACGTCTTAGATACCGCATCTCAGACACAGAGTACCCACATAATAAAGGCTTGCAGGTTCATCACTGGTTGGTTTTATGATGGATTTAACTCCAACTACAGTGTTCTGTACCCTGGAATGCACACTGTCTTGAAAAGCAGTAATGTTTACCAAGCCTGCGATCTTTATGATCTGTCTTACTTTTTCCTAATCAGCTGGGCAGAATTCCATTGAAAAGAAGATTATTTTGGCAAAAACAAAAAGAACCTTTTTCTAGGGCAATTTTTAAGACCACTTGTGAGCATGAGACAGGGGGCCATAAAGTCACTGATGACAGCAAGCCACCCCCACATGGCATCAGTTAGCAACAGGTATCTGAGTTCTAGTAAGTGCAAGACACAGCACTGGGACCACAGGGACAAGCAAGGAGAACACAGTCTCACCAAGGCTCAGCTTGTGTGACTCTGCATGAGCTACCCAGTTGTTCTCTTTCCCCTCATCTGAAGTAGGGTAGCAGTAGAGGCCATGTTGTCATCAGGATGAAAGGAGTTAAAGCATCAAAAGCTTTTAGTACAGAGTCTAGAGCAGGGTAACAACAAATATTAGTCATCTAGATCCTTGCTGAGACTAGATTATGGCCCGAAACAGACTGAGACTCAGAGAAGTGAGTTAAGTCAAGTCAAGGATCCACAAAGAGGTAGAAATCAGGCAAGAACCCAGGTCCCCAGTCCTTATCTGTTCTCTGTGATGACTCCTGATGGGTACTTCACACAACTGGTGCTTTGGAAGTACACCTCTGACACCTGATAAGCAAAGGTAATAAACATAGCCACTCTCCCCTCTCCCTCAACTCCACCCCCCCATGCCTGCTGGGGAGACCTAAGGCCAGGCCATCCTTGTGGCCTCCCCTGCACCTGGAGGGACTCCCTTTGCTGCTCCTGCCCCCCACAGAGACACAGCCTGAAGAACCCAGCCTCATTCCTCATGGGTTTGTTCTGAAGATTAAATGAGATAATGCCTGGAAAAGCGCCCAGCAGAGTAGCTGGCATATGGTATGCAGCCAATAAATGTTATCTATTAAAAATAAAAGAAGGAGGAGGTGGAAAAGCCTGTGGTGCCTGCTCTCTGGAAGCTGACAGTTTCCAACCCCAAATGCCAGACACGCGGAAGATGGACATCTCTGGAAGAACAGGGGGATGCAGGGTCTGGGAAGCATTGCAGAGAAGGGCAAAATTCACTGAAGACAGAAGAGATAGCTGAAGTCCCCACTTTAGCCTTCTTTTTTTAAAAAATACAGGAAAGAAGAAAAATACTTAGTTGGTGCTTTGCTGGAAACCCAACCTTCAGAGCAGAAGATTTGTAATATTTAATATTTCAGAACAGAACAGAGACTACTTCCAGCCTCCCATTTTCCTCTCGTACATTTGCTCAGCAAATGCTTAGCTTTGCAGCATTCATTAATGGCTTTATTTGGAGTGATTTTCCAGAATAAAGGCTCTGACACATGATTGAATTAAGCAGATCCCACAAATCTTCCTTAGAATACTCACAACATCTTTGGGTTCAGAGTTCTTAAGCACTTCAGTACCCCCATCATGACCATTCCTAGTTCTGAAATGACAAATTCCGTATTAGAACAGAAGAAGGAAAGAATCTGGTGGGAGAAAAAAGAACAGGGACAAGACTAGGAGCAAAAACTTCCTTTTGCCTGTGTATCCCCAAGCAGAGGCCACCTTGGTCTGGGAGGCTGGATGCAAATTCAGTGCACGATGTCCTGGAGGGGTTACCAGCCCTGTAAGGGGTGAGACCTGCACTTCACCCCAAGTTCATCCACCCTAAGCAAGGCCACCCTGACAGCACGTGATCTGAGAAGCACTGGGGCATCTGCCTTTGGCACAAGGGCAGGTGCTCAGGAAAATGCTTGCTTCCTGTTTACCTGGGCAGGTATTTGCAAGCAGTCTAAAAGGGGGGACCAGCCGGGGGTCACGTATACATTTCTAAGCGAATGGTTATGCAAATGGATAAGCAAATACATGAACAGGGACGGGAAAGGTTTCTGATCTGGTTTTCCTCTCCTGCCCCACTGTTCAGAAAAACCAAGCGTCGGAACCGCACATCTCTCCACCAGGACCCCAAGGAACAGCCCCGCGCCCACCCCTCACGCCCCAGCATCAAACCAGGGTCTGGGGGTGTCCCTAGGGCGAGCGAGGAAATTCTCTGCAGCCCCGCATCCTGGCCGCCGGCTGCCAGAGTTAGACTACCGGCTCGGTCTCCAAAGAAGAAGAAGGAACAGACCGGGCTTTGAGCGGACGCTAGGGAGAGGCACGGAGATGGGGGGGGAGACGCGCAAACTGAACCAGCCCTGCAATGCGAAAGGCGCCCGCGCGTCGCGGCCCCTGCGGGCAGGTCTGGCCGGCTCGCCAGGCCGTGCTCCCGAGGTCGGGCAGCTGCGCCCGGGGGACGTTTCCAAGCCCAGGACGCCCCTTCCGCACCGTTCCCCAGTCCAGCCTCGGAGTCCGCGGGCCTCTCCCGCCCGGAGCGCGCCGGAGCGCGCCGGGCCCCGCGCAGCGCCGCAGCAGTACGCGGGTCGGGGCGCGCCTCCCGCAGCTGTCGCGGGGCGCCGGGCGCGGCGCGGGGCAGGGGTGGGGGGGCAGGGGGAGGGCGGAGCGGGAGCCCGGGGCGCACTGGCCTGCGCCGGGAAAGCGCCTCCTCTCGAGGAAGCGCAGGACCCGCTTCCCGGCCGCGGAAACGCCCCAGGGCTGCCCCCGCCCCCCCACCCCGCGAAGGGTCGCCCCGCCGGCGCCTCGACTCCCCGGCCTCGGAGCGCCCTCCCCGCACACAGCCCGATCCAGTCCACACCTGAAGTTGATGCCAGATCCCCTCCCGGGCCTCCGGGGAGCCCGCGCCCCGCGCCGGGTGCCCGCAGCTCGCGCAACAGGCGAACCCCTGGGGCACCAGCGACGGCGGGCTCTGGAGACCGCAGGGTGGGGGCGCTCCTGCAGGCAGGCGCCCCGCGGGGTGCAAAGTCACTGGCGGGCGCATCCCGGCGGGGTCTGCCCCCGAGGCCTGGACTGACCGCGCGACCGGCGCAGCAAAGGACGGGAAAGTTGCCGGGTCGCCCCGAGCCGCCTCCGGAACGCGCGGGGGTGCAAGCAGGTACCTGCGGGAGTCGGGGCGCCTCTACTGGCTGCGCTCTGCGGCGCCGCGGGTCGCGCTGCGGGGATCAGGCCTCTCCGCGCCGCCCCGCGCCCGCCGCGGCACCGGAGCGGGGCGCGCGTGGGTCCGTCGTGGGTCCCCGCGGCGGGAGCGCGGCGCCGGCACCCGGGGCGGGCGGGGCGGGGCGGGGCGGGGCCGGCCTCTCGGCCGCCGCCCGGTGGGTCCCGGCTCCGCCCGCCGCCTCGCGCTCCCCGGCAGCCCGCGCTCCCCGGGCCGAGGGCGCAGCGCTTGGGCGCCGGCAGCTGCCGGGGGTCCCGCGCGACCTCCGGACGGATGGACGCAGAGGCTGCCCGCTGGGGCGAGCGCCCCGGTCCAGACCTAAGCGCCGGGCCCCCCCGGGAGCCACGCGCCGGGTGCGAATAGCAGCAGGAGCGCGCCCCGCGCCGCCCACCCGCGCGCCCTCCCGGGCTGCGGGCACCCGGCCCCGCGGGGCACAGACGACCTTCCCCGACGCTCGGGCGGCCGGGGCCACGGCCTCCCGCGGGCTGGGTCCTCGCGACCGTCTGCAACTTGCCGGGATTTTCACAGCAAGTCGCGAGGCACCAAGTTGTTTTAAAACAAAGTGCGAAGGAGGAAACAGCTCCAGCTCCTGCCTGTTTACCAGCGGCCGCGCTGCCTGGAGCGTCAGGCGGGTGCAGAACAAATTGTTTCACACGCGCCTTTCCTGGACTTACCAAGCAGAATGCGTGGCGGACATATGCCCCGAGCGGAAGGGGCGCGAGGGGGATCCGTCCTGGAGGATGCAAGAGGGGGTCCGGGAGCGCCCTCCTGCCGAGGTGGAGGGTGGAGGCCAGTTCAGGACCTCAGCCAGGGCGGCCTGTGGTCCAGAAGGCGTCGCCGGCCCCTCTGCAGTGAGCGAGAGCGCTCAGCAACCGCCTGGAGGGGAAACGGGACGCTTGGGGACCCACCCCCGCGCTCCCCCTCCCGCCCCCAAACTGCAGATTTTAAGTTGTGCAGACTTGCAATAATTCCTCAGAGCCAGCTGCTCCAAGCTGTGGGCGCGCAAGGCTCCCGGGTGCCCGCCCCACACGCTGCAGTCCGCAAGCAGCCCCCACGCCCGCGCCGGGTGACCCCTGGACTCCCAGGAGCGGTCAGCAAGACCCCCCACAATTCAGTTCCAGGCCCCCAGCCGGGCACCTAAGGAAAAGGTTAAGACACTTTTTCTGACCTCATGCAAGTAGGCTGGGGCTTTGTAATTGCTTTTTGTCTGATTAAAAACCCACAAGGAGAGTCAGCGAAAAGGGAGCCAGGCCGGCAGAATTTGGTGGGCTTTGAAGAGGAGGGGAAACTTGACCTTAAAGGGAGGTTTGGCTAAAGGAAAGGGTAGTAGAAAGGAAGAACTGAGAGAAGCCCTAATGCACCACCTTTCCCAGACCCCAGAATTTTCATTTGACTTGTGAAAGCCAAGGTGGAAGTGCAGGGGTAGGAGCAGGTGTTGGGGGCCCTCTGCCTCTAATCCCACAGCCCTTTGGCTTCCCCAGGCCTGTTCCCCTCTCTCCAATGGAAGAGGATCCAATGATCTGTCTGTACTGCTCTTTACAAGTAGCTGAAGAAGGTAATTTTTGTACACAATTCCTCATCGTTAGGCTGTTATCTAAGATTATGCTCTAAATATGTTTACATCTTATCAGCACCTGAGAATGCTCCCAGATCTCTCCCGCAGTTAGCTATTTAATCATTTTTAAATCACCAAGTTTATTCCAAAAGTCCACACTGTTTATCAGAGAATGAAACATGTTCAGAGTGTCCTGAGCTGCAGAGGCCTCTGCGGCACAGATTCTGGGGGTGAGGGTCTGCCTGGGCCTGGATGGCACAGGGGAGCTGGGGCTGGAATGGGGTCACAAGAAGCCCCCACCTGGCACCTGTGAAAGCTGGGGACAGGAAGGTCAGCCTTCACTATGTACACATCGGGGTGGGGGTCGGGGATTGAACCCGCACAGATTTGACAGACTGGGGTTCTCCTGCTGTATCCTGTGGGGAGCCCTGTGAGGAAGTCACTTAACACTTCAGCCCTGGCTTCATCTGTAAGAGAAATTCCTCCCTCACCTGGAGATCATGTGATGCTAATGAAAAATAAACAGGAGCGTGGCATAGGGGCCATCAAAACCTGGCTCTTCCTGCAAAGTTCACCACTAAAATAGCCCAAGGTTGAGCCCCGCAAAGCAGTGACCCGGGGCAGCAGGCCCACAGATGGGCACCTGCGCGCTCAGACCCTCAGCTCCCACCCTGTGTCTACAGCTCCTTCCTCTGACCTCTGTCTCCATGGCCACGGCCTCCTAACTGCTTGCTGCCTCCCACACGCCCACTCCTACCCCATGAACACCACCTCTCATCATTAACGGCGCCCAGAGGCGAGCATCGAGATGAGCTTCCCCATGACCTGGAGGGATTCATCAGCTGTGCCCACTCCTCCGTGATTTGGAGAACTCCAGAGCAGTAGTGGGCAGCAACCACACGAGGCCTGGATCCTGCAGTTTGCCTTCTGGGTCTCCATATCTCCTCGCTCTGGACACTTCCCGATTTCCAGTCCTCTCTCTCCCTCTGGCTCACCCACTTATGCACACATAGGCCCGTCACGAATGCCTTCCCTCTCCCCACCCAAATGGTCCTGGACCTTCATTCTTACCAACATCCAAAAGACAAAAATCCAGGTAGGGGCCCGCCCTGGAGTCAAGGGAATCGCTCATTAGCTTTTTAAATCCGGACAGGTCTACAGGTGAACTGCAGAGGGTCTCATCTCTGGGAGGAAGATGGAGCGGAGGGGGTCATTTGTAATCCTGGAGAGCATTTATTCTTTGGTGTCTCATATTCTGTTCTTTACCCTGTAGCCTGAATGTCTCTCCAGCCAGTTGGAGCAAGTCCCCAAACCCACCAGGCTTTTTCACGCTCCTTGCTTTGCCAGTGACCCGCCCTCTGCTGACAACACCCTTCCCAACCACCAAGCTCTTTGCTCAGTGAACACCACACAATTGATAACAGTCCCCTCCTGGAAAGCCTCTCTCCTCTCCGTGCCCCCCAAACACTCTTGGCTTCCCTCTTTCAAAGCATCCACCATATTGGATGTTAACTGTTCGTCTTCAACCAGACTGATTTCCAGGGACCCTTTATGAGTTCTGCATGTTTGTGAAGTTAATGACCAAAGGCTCTGCCACGGGGCTGCTTAACTCCATCTTCTCGTAGTGGGAACTGACAGCCTTTATTTCTCCTGAACTTCTAGCAGGTCAAAACAAAATGTACAAACCTTCACATCAATCTCTTTGCTTGCATGTCAAGCTCAACACTAAGTCTACTTCATTAACTACAGTGAATTTTAGATTGTTGCTAAAACAATCACTTTTCTTTCACAAATTATTTGTATGCTTATTGTAAATGTCCTGTTTTATATATACATATATTTATTTATATATTATTAATAAATTATATTAATTAACTTTAAATTAAAATTAATTATATATATATATGTCTGAAAATCCAAACATTTGAATTCTAATTCATCTCTACCCCTCGTCAGTTTCAGTATTATCTACTCTCAGGTTCTCTCTTTGTGTTTGAACGCCATGATCTCCAAGGCCCTTGCCACCTCTAAAAGCTTTACAATCCTGCAGATTAGAAAGACACCATTGATCAATTATTAAAGAAAGAAGTGCCTGTAACAGAATATGGCCAAGTGTCCAGGCACGAAGGGGCACTCTCCTCTGGTACGTGGAGTGTCCTCAAGGACCATGGCGCACTTCCCAAGGTGAGCTCCATCAAACACCTGAGCCAGGGCCAAAAGCCTTGGGCAAGCGCGTACACATGGCACTCGTCAAAACTCTCATCCCCTTTAGGGTGGCAAAGATTCAGCTTGATAAATCAGGTCACAAAAGTACTTCCGCTTCTACCTTTTGATGGTTCCCTGAGCTCCACCTCCGGTCCTAATCTGGTCCTCTGAGAGTATTCTGGGCAGTGCCCTGTGTACTAAGCACCTCAGAATAACACAAAGACCAAGAAATATCGTCTCTGTTCTCCAGAAAGGAACACCCCATCAGATAATCAAGAAATCAATATCTGTAACAGTGTATGTAGTTAGTTGCAGGGGGTGACACAAATCTAAAATGGCACTTACTACCTAAGGAACCTTGAAAAATTCCAAGCTATCTCATGTAGGACTCAGGAAGAATAACTCCCCTCACAAATGATTTAAGGATCCCTTCTGGTGCTCAGAAAATCATTAATTTTTTTATACTTAATTTTTTTCAGCATTTCCACCGGAACCCCATCCCAATCTTCTCCATTTGAATTCCTGGAATATCTCTCTTCTAACTCAACCCCCAGGTCTCATCCCTGCCAGATATTCTGGCCACCCACCTACTAGACGATGGAGACCACAGGACACGTGTCCCCTTTCATCTTGTCCACCTTGCAGACTCCGAGGCTTCATGCATCTTCCTTGTTTCTCCTGCTTTGAGGAAGATGTGTGTACCCCAATAATTTGGGGGAATCAAAATAAGATGACCAAGAGTCCTAAGACTATAGAGGAAGAGGGTTCTGATAAGTGATCACCAAGGAACCAGTTATAATCCTAGAATACACATCACAGCAAAATGGGAATCTCATGTTTTAGGGCTGTATCCAAGCCCCGCCACTCACCTTCTGCATAACCTTGAATGTGGGACTCAGTTTCATCTATTAATCTCTTCAACCAACATTTGGAGGTCTACAGTTTTAACCTTTATAAAAGGATGATCTTAATACTCCCTTAAAAATTTGTCTTGGGCCTCCCCAGTGGCGCAACGGGTTGAGTGCAACGCTGTGAAGCTGTCCACAACTTCTGCAGTGTGGGTTCGATCCCGGCCCCTTGGCGAGATTCCCACATGGCGTGGCAGACCTCTCCTGTCTCACCGGCTGCTCCCCTCAGCCGTGTATATCTGTTGTCTGCCTGTTCTGCCCCCTGCTCTGTCTGTGGTGAATCTTCTCACCCTCCCGCGCCTCTGGCCTATACCCCAGCTCTTGTATAAAAAAAATAATAGGGCCTCCCCGGTGGCGCAGTGGTTGAGCGCTGGGTTGCGAAGCTGCCCGTGGCCTCTGCGGTGCCGGTTCGATCCCCGGCTGCTCCCCGGCCACTGGAGGAGGATCCCACATGGTGCGCAGACCTCTCCTGCCACCCGCTGCTCCCCTCAGCAGTGTACTTCGGTCCTTCTGCCTGCTCTGCTCCCCACTCTGGCTCTGGTGAATTCTCTCACCCTCCCGCGCCTCTGACTACCCAGTGCATGTATAAACAAAACAAACAAACAAATAAAAAATAAATAAATAAATAAATGAACATGCCTCTATTAAAAAAATAATAATAATAATAATAATAATAAAAATTTGTCTTGAGATTTGGTTGCCCCACCTCACACAAGAAGATGAAGTAAAGGTGAATTATCTTGCCCCTGCCTTCCTGACCCTTTGAACCCACACTCCTTTTCTGCATATAAAGAGGAATTTTTCATAAACAAAGTAAATTCCTAGTTGGACAATGAGGACCATCAATATACATCCCACAAAGATTTCAAAGCACTCCCGTCCTTTCTCACAATAATGTCCTAGGTTGTGAGGTGCTGGTTGAACTGAATTCTCAACCTGAATATGTAAAGCATCCCAAGGCAGGGTCTCCAAGTCCTGCTAAACATGACAGGCAGGTCCCGGTCATCGAGACTGTTGTCACCGTGACTTCCAAATGTGTCCTCCCTGACCATCAGAGGAGCGGTGCTGTCACTCATGTATCCCCCAGATGACAAATGTTTTCTGAACATTGCAGCCTACCTGCTCAGGACAAAGAACTGGGAGGATTGAATGCAAATGTATAGGACTCAGATTCAGGGATGAACATTTTTATTCTCCTTATTTCTCTGTCACTGACTTAGCTCTTGAGAACTCACTTGTGCATGGCAGCAAAAAACAATCCTGGGGATTCCAGGTAAATCTGGTGAGTTCTAGAGATAAACAATCATTTCAGGCTCCTCCATCTTCTGAAGGACCTGTGGCCTGTGCAGGGTTTTCTCACCTCAGCAGTGGGGGGATGTGAGTAAAGTCTCACAATGGACCTCAGCTGGGATTCCGCTCTCCACCATCACTTGTCACCAACACCCACATTTTCCTGGGGCTACGCGTTTCCTCTTGAATGCACTATTTTCTTATGGGCCTGACCGCAGGACTTTTGTGCCATCATCCCACTTATAATAATTCTGCAATATCTCTGCAGGTCACAGAAACCCTCAGCCCCTTCTCCTGCACTGCATGGGGCAGAGGCAGCCTGTAAGAGCATTTAGGCCTGGTTCCCAGAAGCTCTTTCAGTTGCCACTGCCCGTTGCCTGGGAAGCCGAGCAGGGAGCAGAGACTTCCATATGGCTTGCAAACACAGTTGCTGTTACCTACGTTATTACCTTTGCTCTGGAAATCCTCCTTTGCCTGAGATTCCCACCATCATGCTCCCCTTCCCAGGGCCTCCACCAGCTCCCTCAAATCGAAATCACAGTTGTCTTCCCACCATCTCAAATCTTGCTCCATCAACTCCGTGAGGGAAAGTTGCTTCTTCCTCTACTCTCTTCCCATCCCACGTTTGGTCCAGAACCTCGAGTTCTTGAGCTTCTATAACGAATCCCTTTCTCTGAAGGTCATTGTTATGGGTTCCAAGAATCTGTTTTGTGGGTCAAAAGTGAGGCTCTGAAGTTCCATTATCTTGTCAAGTGGCCAACCCTGCCACTTGGTGAAAACACCGCCATGACTGGAGCTTCTCCAGGGCAGGGGCCATGCGTGATCAAAAGTATAGTGAGGTTATTTAAAATGTGGGAGGAATGTAGAGGAACCAAATAAAGGATCAGGAAAAAAATAACTATAATAAAGTAAAATTCAAAATCAACAGGCAGCCATAGACCAGAGACTTTCTGTCAGGGAGGAGGGAGAGGGATCAGGACAGGGAGGGAAGCGCATGAGGGGCTAAGGCGATGGAGCAGGGGGGAATGCAGGGTGGGAATTTCACGGGAGATCATATGTTGTACAAAAATGAAGGCTGGCGTAATAAATATATATGTAAAAATAAAATAAAATGTGAATCAGAGTTCCCCCTTCTACATTTTTGTATCTGGTGTCCCACTAATTATTTCTCAAAGCCTAATTATCTCCCCAAGACCCTAATTCTTCATATCATCACATTGGAGACTGGATCTCCCCAGAACTCCTACTACTGTTTGCACACAAGCAGTGTAGACAGACAGACAGACAAATGGAGAGGCAGGCAGATAAAGACTGTGTTGAATAGGCTTTTTTTTTTTTCTAAACATGGTACCCACTCTCCTCTCTGTGCATCCCCCGGATGTGCATCCCCCAGCCTCCGGGCTGCTCTGAATCACTTCTTGAGGTTCCAGTGCTCTCCCCTATAAAGAGGTGATTAGAGAAAATGTTCTTTTCCTTCTGTAACATTAACAAGAGATGCCTTCTTGTGAATCTCTCTCTCTCTCTCTCTCTCTCACTCTCTCTCTCTCTCTCTCTCTCTCTCTCACACACACACACACACACACACACACACACACACAGGCACGTGCTCCACAAAATCTCATTAGTGGTCACAGAGGTTGACAAGTCACACTCCTCACAATGTACAGAGAAGAGAGGACCGAAGCTGGGGCGCTGGAGGGGAGATTTGCAGCAGGCACCTTGTGTTAAGAGGAGATTTGGAATAAGAGTCTGCAAAGATCTGTGACTTCCTGTCTTCTGCCCTCTCCTCCCCCTCACACACACACTTGAGTGGTTCCCACAGGAAACAGTTTGCAGAGATACCCAGGCCTGTATTTATGGATCAACATAATTCTGAAAGGATGGTGGAAGGCAGGGGTCTGTAAACCAGAGCTGCAAGCTAAGAGTGCTTGAGAAAAATCAAGGGAATGATACTCCAGAGCTCAAGGAAATTACATGAAATTCAAATGCTATTGTCCATAAATAAAACTCAAATTGGAACCCGGCCACACTCGTTCATGGTGTGTTTCCCACGGCTTCTTCTAAACTGCAAAGGCAGAGTCAAATATTACAAATATTTGACATGATCCACCAAAGCCTGAGACATCTCCCCTCTGGCCTGCGCAGAGTAAACACCAGCGTTTCTGCTCCTGCTCTGGGCCTGTGGACGCCTCCTCTTAAGTGGGATTTACAATCCCTTTTCTTCTGGGATTCTGAAGAACTACCCCTTAGGTCCCACAAGCCCCAGAGAAACGCTGTTGGAGTGTTTTTGCTGAAAGTGCTCAGGCCCTGGGAGGGAGAGGGGCCTGCCTCTGCCAGCAGGGGCCTGTGCCTTGTTCACCTGGGCTGTCCCCTCTTTAGCACCAGCCACAGCCGGGAGAGCTCTGGGCAACCCTGCTCTCTTGCTAAAGAAGAGAAAACAAAGGCTTGTCCATCGGCCTCAGCTCCAGATTAGACCTGGAGAGGATTTCTTCCCCATCGTTGATTGCAACCACATCTTGTCAAATGGCCGTTTTTTTGCCTGAGGGACACCTGGCAGTTACCTAAGTCAGGTCGTTTTGGTTGTTAAAAGGTAGGATATTGCTTCATAGTGCGGTGCTCAACCCCTTGCGCAACCCCTGCAGCACGAGTTCTATCCCTGGCCGTCCAGAGAGCTACCCACATGGCGCAGCAGACCTCTCCTGTCTCCCCACTGCTGCCCTCCGCAGTGTATTTCAGTCAGTCTGCCTGTTCTGTCCCCAGCTCTGTCTCTGGTGAATCCTCTCACTCCCCTCCCACCCCCCGCATCTCTGGCCTGTACCCCAGCTCTTGTATGCATAAATAAATAAATCTTTAAAAAAAAAAAAGGTAGGATATTGTGAAATAAAAGTTCATGTGCCAATAATTCAACAGTCCAGTGCCACGGGCACCGTCCCCAGGGCTGGGTGGTCTCGTGGCTGAGGGGCCTGGTCCACCTGGTCCACCCTTGGGGCTCCTAGAGTGCAGGGGATCCTGTTCCTCCCGTTCCTCTTCCTTCTCTATACCTTTCCAGCATACTAGGGACGGGAAGAGAAAGAGGATAAAAAAACAAGCATTTTGTGGCCTGCCTGCCTGGCAGTTGGGGTTTTTCTGTCTTTAGGGAATGGGTCCAGGCGTCATGGCCATTGGAGCCTCTGTTCCCACCACCAGGCCACCCTGCGCTGGCCCCACCGGTGTCTGCTCAGGCTCTTGTGGGGAGGGGGGGTGCTCCTCAGAGCATTCTCTCTGCCACACACACACAGAATCTCCTACACACACACACACACACACACACAATCTCCTACACACACACACACACACACACAATCTCCTACACACACACACACACACACACAATCTCCTACACACACACACACACACACAGACACACCCAGGCCCAGGGAAAACACCCCTTCCTCGCCAGGCGGGAGCCTGCTCAGGACGCCCCTGCTCTTCATCTCCCCAGCCTCCTGCTCAGGGCGCCCCTCACTCCCTCTGGCCTTTGCGCCTTCACTTCAGTTCACTTTGACTTGGGATCCCGGGGGAGGCGACGTGGTGGGGGGCACCAAGGACAAGCGCCCCCACACAACAAAGCAGGGCCAGGCCTGGCCTCCCGACCTCACCCGGGCCCCCAACCACCCTCTTGAGACCCCAGAATTTCCCTCTCCGTCCTGGCCTCCCGCCGGGCTTCCCCGCCCGCGGAGGGCGAGGCTGGGGCAGGCGATGCCGCCGCGCGCTGGGGGTGCGGGGCGGGCGTTTTGGGGGTCCGGGAGCGCCCGGGCTTCCCCTGCGCTCAGCGGCGGGGTTCGCAGCGTCATCAGAGGGGGGTGGGCGCCACCCTGTGGCGGGCTCCCGACACGGCGCCTGTCTGGAATTGCGGCGTTCAAAACTCCACTCTCGCAGCGCCCCACTTGCAGAAAGAGCATCACCCCGTTCTGCCGTGTTCACTCCCTGAGCACAGTGAGGCTGCTACAGGGCAGCCCCGATATTGAGCGGGTTCCTGGCTGTGGGGCCTCACCCGCGCGCTTACAAGGGACTTATGAATACTCCACTACAGGCGCCCACAAAAGGTTCATAAAAGGTTTATTGACAAGGGAAAAGGAAATAAGGAAAATGGACAACTCAGGGAGAAAATAGGGAAATAAAGTCTTTAATGCGTCCTACCCGATCCGACGACCTGGAAACCCAAAGTCACTCTCCGAGCTGGCCCGACGCTGCGAGCTGGTGGGGAGCCAAGATGGGGGACCCCTCCAAAGCCAGGTTGGCTTTATACCAACCTGGCTGCTGAACCCCACCCTCAGGTCCCAGCCACCTTCCCTTGGGTGGTGATGGGATTTGGAGTTCCCAGTGTCTTTGGCTTTGGCCTGGGGTGGGGGTGGAGTCCACAAAGCCTGTATGGAATTAGCTTTGGGACAGCCTTTTCCCCCTAACAATTACACAAATTTATACCCTTTTTTATTTAACTGCCCAAGACAGTTTCGCTCGCTACTTGTGGGCATTATTTTAACATAGGAAAAATTTCCCCTCTCCTCTCCCCTCCCTCTGTTAGAAAATCTTGAGGAGTTGGCGGGTGAAAGGAGAAAAGGCACTTTCTTACATATTTTTCTGCGTGTGTGCAGAATTTTCCAGGGTGCTTTTTAAACAGAAAAAAAATCAAGGAAAAACAGGAAATCCCTACTTTACAGATAAAGAAACTCACTTCAGAAAAGGTAAGTAGCTTTCTCAAGGTCACACAGCGAATGTCAAGGTCAGGAATAAATATCCTCTGTTAGGATGCTGGAGTCCTGTGATCTTGAGATGCTGGACCTGTCAAGCTACAGCTTCCCCTCACCCCTGGAAGTGGACTCATCCACTGACATCTTTTGGGGCAGCTTCCAGAGTTTTCTCTGGTCAGTTTCATACCTTCAACCAGAGGTCTGCAGGTGCTCCTATTGATCCCAGGGTCACTCCTGGGTCGCTCTCTCCTGTCCCAATAAACGCTCCTTGGTGGGTTCAGGGATGACCCAGCCCCTAGGAATTCCCTCCCGGGTCATACTTTAGTCTCTGTTCCAGCCCATGTGACCATCTGCAGCCAGGAAGTCCCACAGAGTGAGGAAGCCCCTCTTGTTCCCCAGTGGTCCCTGAGACTCTTCCACAGGCAGCCGACCTTGCCTGATCTCTGTCCCAGAGGTCACAGCTCAGTGACCACAGCCCTCAAAACCCTTAACAATTCCTTGACTGAGAAATCACCAAGTGCCCGGGGGCATGGGTCTCAGAGATCAACCCCTTTTGTTCATTTTATTTATGGGGACACTGTAGGGTAAGGTAAAAAGCATCAGGCTTTTCTGCCCTCCCACCATTAGGCTAGATGACAGAACCCTGCGGCCCGAATGCATGCCTGATGGCGGGCACCTGGAGTAGGGGGTGGGCCTATGGAGATGGGATTCACCTGGGCTAAGACTGGGCTTTTAAGGGCAGCATCACGGGGACGCCGCGCGGAGAAGCAGAACCACAGGAGAAGCAGGGAAGAGCAGAGAAGCGGAGACCACCAGAAAAGGCCGGAGAGCCCAGATAGAGTGAAGACTTGCTGGGGCCTGGAAGGCCTGCCAGCCTCTCGGCCCCCTGGCACCCCTGCCTGCCAAGTACCTGGTAAATCCCAATAATAAGCCTGCAAAAGCCACCGAGGGCTACAGGACTCTCTCCTCTTTTACTCCGTCTGCTCGGGTCATAGAAAACCTGCTCTGTGACCATTCCTGCCGTTAGAGACACCCGTGTCCAAAGAGAGGGGCCTCACCCAAACAGCCAAGAGGTGAGGGGCAGGCACAGCCCTGCAGCTAAGTCTGACTCCTAGGAGAATCTCGTAGATGGGGGACAGAGCAAAACTTCCAGCGTTTGGCCCACCCCTGGCAGCCAGTCAAAAACCCTTACCACTAGTCAGGTCAGGCTCTCCCACATCCTCGACACAACTGTGGGAAGAGAACAGGGCGAGGACTGCTCATTGTGCCTCCCCTGAGCACGGGGTGTCCCCACTTAGCAGCAAAGACCATCAGCCACCAGTGCTGCCCCTGAGTGTCCCGGGAGCTCGGCCTAGGACTCAGTTACCTGGGGAGGAAAACACTGACCGTCAGCAGAGGCGCCGTCTTACCCACCCCGCTATCCTCGTCTCTAGCACAGCCCCTGGGAAATAGTAGGTCCTCATTAAAAGCATTTTGCTCCATGACCTACTCCTGCCGTGCAGAAGTTCCCATTCTAGAAAGTAGAGCGATGCCTTTGATGTGCACAAGCGCATTCAGGTTTACGGGCTGACTTCACTGAGTGCTGGCCAAACAGCTAACAGGCACTGCTCCGCACCAAAGCTGGTAGAGCAAACGATTGTAATGGGGGAAATGGATAGACATACTCTTGCTCATCCTAAAGTTATTCTTTTCTGCACAACAAAACCCACACCTTTGCAGTAGGAGAACCAAGTTAAGAGAAAAAAATACGGGATGCCCAGTGACATTGAATTTCAGATTGTGAGGAGACCTCGGACTGTTGTCCACCTGGGTGACCCTGAAGGAACTTCACCTTTGATGCTGACTTTCCCCATAAGTTGGGCTAATGCCACATGGTTTGTGGAGGCAAGTGGGGTGAATGGATGAAGGGATACTTGTCAAGGGCCCAGCAGAGCCCCACTTCTTCATAGTAATTATCCCTCAACAGCCACCATTTCCATTTCCACACCCCCAGGTACTTGCTGGAGATGGGAGTCAATGGACAGACCAGTAAAAATTAAGACAAATCTGGGCAGGCAGGCCCGGCTCAGTCGCTGGCTTCACCTCCTGGCACCAGGTGCTCTGCTGTGAGATCTAAGGTTTCCCCATCCCTCAGGTGGGCAGGTGGACCTGCCCCTGGAGCTGAGTGGGCTGAAGGTCTGGGAAGAGACCAGCTTAGCGCCTGTATGGACCAGTCTGGGTCAGGAAGCAGACAGATGAGGCCCTGGCTTGAAGTGTGGCTCCAGCACCTTCTTGGACCCCTGGGGCTGTAGGGACTCAGTGTTTCTCCTCACCTGCTGCCAGGTGAGTGCTCCAGGCCCTGGGGGCAGTGACTCGAGGCTTAGCTTTGGGCTCATCCCTGGAAACCTTGCCATTGGCTTCCCCAGTCCCTTGCTTTGGGACAACCATTGAGTGGACACAGTCACTGCTCTGGCTGGAATTGTACCCCCTCCCTGCAAGGGACTCTTCCAAGTCCAATCTCAAGCCTCATAAGTGCTGCATCTCAGTGATGAGTCATCAGAGCCACATGTGGGGGGTCAGGTCCTCTTCACATAGAGCCCCAGGGGAGGGGCTTTGCAGGTGCTTCGGGTGGTTTGACACCGAGTAAATAAACCAGCTTAACTGCAGGGAAATTAATACAATCTCCCCAAGGACTGTCAAGCTCAGTTGCTCTAAACTTTCCGAGATGTTCAGACCCCTCCAGCTTGCCCAAAGCTTCTGTCAGTCTTCACATCTATTTTTTTAAAGATTTATTTATTTAAGCATACAAGAGCTGGGGTACAGGCCAGAGGTGCGGGGGGTGAGAGGATTCACCAGAGACAGAGTGGGGAGCAAAACAGGCAGACGACAGAAATACACTGCTGAGGGGAGCAACAGGCGAGACAGGAGAGGTCTGCTGCACCATGTGGGTAGCTCCCTGGCTGGGGATTGAACTCGTGCTGCAGAGGCTGCAGATTGCTTCACAGTGCTGTGCTTAACACCTTGCACCACCAGGGAGGCCCAGTCTTCACATCTAGAAGGTAAGTTACTCCCAGGACCCCCTAAGTGTGTGTGCGCGTGGCGGGGGGAAACTGTCGTGTGGGTTCAGATTGTTGGGGCACCAGGCCCTGTCTTGGGTGCCAAGGATAAGGCAATGAACTGTTTACGTTCATGTGTGACAGGAGGGAAAAGTGTGAAATCCAGTGAAAGCAAATGACAGAAAGCTGATCAAATTCGGTTCAGTTAACGTCTCCAACATGAGCCGCAGGCCTTCAAGTGGAAAATCAGGATGCAGCTATGACAAGCCAGCATCCTCTGCAGAGACACGCCAACTTCATCCCAAACCGCGTGTTGATGTGGCCATGGAGCCCGCTGGAGGCGCCCTCTGCTGGCCAAGCAAGGCGGGGCCCACGCAGCTCTCTGGAAGTGGTTAGAACTGAAGCAGTCTCTAGCTACTTCTTACCCCTTCCTTTTGCTCTCAAAGTAGTCAACTAGCTTCATAGAGCCATCAGCTAGTGATATTGCCACGTCCGTGTCCCTATTCACTTCCCCGCTGCTCTCTCTAGTCCATCTCAGCAATAGAGGACTTTGAAATGCTCCAACACATGGGCCTCCCTGGTAGCACAAGGGGTTAAGTCTTAGTACAATGAAGCTCTCCTCAGCCACTGCAGCATGAGTTTGATCACCCACTAGGGAGCTACTCACATGGCGCAGCAGACCTCTCCTGACTTGTCCGCAGTTCCCCTTAGCAGTGTATTTCACTAGATCTGCTTGTCCTGCTCCCCACTCTGTCTCTGGTGAATCCTCTCACCCCCTGCACCTCTGGCCTGTACCCCAGTTCTTGCATGCATAAATAAATATATTTTTTAAAAATGCTCCAACACACAGATGACACGCAAGACCCAGGAAGAGCTCCGGAAGGCGTCTGCGAGGGTCACATTCATGTGCCATGGAGGAGCTTGATCGATCTCTGTAGTGTTCTGTGATGCCCTCTGGCTGTCCTGACAGCTAGAGGTGATTCCTTTCAGCTTCTGTTTATTGAACCTTGAATACATGACTGACACTGCAACAGCATCACAAGCACCAGCTCTTGTAATCTCAGTCCTAAAATAGACCCCACTGAACAAGTGAGGGAAGGAAGTAATTTGAACTTATCTTTGAAATTTCTATTTCTTGACCTAGTCATACCCTTTAAAACATAAAACATATATGAAATTTTGTATCCATAAATATTATGGTATCTACGAGAGCTTGAAATCTCAATCTCTTAAGCAGAAGATTGTTTAAGCTATGTCTCTTCACCATTAAATAGTCATTAAAATACTATTTGTTCAGTGGCTTTTAAATTACATTGGGGAGGCGGGGGTCCTACTTGCAAGTAGCAATGAGAGTTTTATTTCCCATCAAATTCTAAGGACTAAATTTTGCATAGAAAATACATGGAGTTGTTTGGTAACTACTCAGTAGCAGAGGTTAGATATCACAGAGACAAACTTCAAAAGAAATTGTCAGACTCCTAATCTGTGATTCCTGGCAGACTCAAAGCATTGCTTTTTATACTGTTGAGTCAACTACATTCTATGGGCAGCACTGGATGATACTGATGGTGGAAGTGAAGGGTTCAGGGAGCAGCACCCCACCTGCGGCACAAGTTCAGTCTCCCAGGGGCTCTTGTTGTCATCAGTGACCCTGCACATCACAAGGAGGGGAGCAAAGCAAAGACTAGACAAAGGAAACAGGAAGATCTTTCTGGATGAACTGGACTACTAAGAATGGAACCTCACAAGTAACTCTCCTAAAGGCCTTTTCAACTTTGTTTAAAGTTGAATACCAGGGCCTCCCCGGTGGCGCAGTGGTTGAGCGCTGGGTTGCGAAGCTGCCTGAGGCCTCTGCGGCAATGGTTCAATCCCCGGCTGCTCCCCGGCCACCAGAGGAGGGTCCCACATGGCGCACAGACCTCTCCTGCCACCTGCTACTCCCCTCAGCAGTGTACTTCGGTCCTTCTGCCTGCTCTGCTCCCTGCTCTGGCTCTGGTGAATTCTCTCACCCTCCCCCGCTTCTGACTGTACCCAGTGCTTGTATAAACAAAACGAACAAACAAACAAATAAATAAATAAATAAAACATGCCTCTATTAAAAAAATGAATGAATAAATAAAAAAATAAAGTTGAATACCAATCTCTTCCAGCCTTTAGCTTTAAGTAGAATTTGCTACCTGCTCCAAAAGGTAATTCCCAGTTATAGTAAGTACTCAGCTAAATGCATGAAATTCCCCTTTTAGGAGCCTCAGCCTCTGCCTTCCAAGACAAGGAACTCTGGGATGGAGACTTTGGGGGGAGAGTATGTTCCAGATTTTATTTTAATTTCTTCCATCTGTTAGTGAAATTATTCTGTGGTGTTTGACTGCTCTGTGGTTTTTCCTTTTGTGCTATATTCACTAGAGTTTGGCATTCACCTTATTCTCATTGTAAAATGAATTTGGGTACCACCCAGAGATTTCCACAAATGCCATTGGCCAGAATGAGATCACATAACCAACCCTCACTATAAGTTAAGAGCTAAAGGTTTTATTTATTACCACTGCCAATAAAAAAAGGTGTGTTAGTGAGAAAAAAGGAGAATGAACACCAGATAGGTAACTAATTCTCCATCTCATGGAATATTGCCTCTTTTTGTATTCTCTGGGAGAGCTCATATGAAATTGAAATTGTATGTTCTTTGTTAGGAAGATCTTGTATGTGAAATCACTTGGACCTGCTGTAGATTGAACCCATTTCTTTAATACTATTTGTGGTCACAGAAGATGCTTGGTGTGACTTCAAGTTCCATGAATTTATCGAGATTTGTCTTGTGACCCAGCATGTGGTCTATCCTAGAGAATGTTCCATGTGTGCTTGAGAAGAATGTGTATTCAGTTTTTTGGGGGGCGTAGTGTCCTATAAATATGTATTAAATCCATGTGGTCTAATTTTTTGTTTATGGCATTTATATCCTCTTTTATTTTCTGTCTGGTTGCTGTCCATTGTTGAAAGTGGGGTGTTGTAGTCCTTAGCCTTAATGTGTGACTCCCAATGTCTGTTTTCAGATTTGATAATAATTGCATTATTTATTTTTGATGATCCTTTATTTAGTGAATATACACTGATGAGTGTTAATGTCTTCCTGATGTATTATCCTTTAATCATCACATAGAGTCTCCCCCTGTCTCCCCACTACTTTTTCAGCTGGAACTCTATTTTATCTGATATGAGTATGGCTATACTTGCCTTCTTTTAGGTTCCATTTTTTGTAGAATCATTTTCCAACCCTCTACTTTGATCATATATTTATCTTTGGGGGCAGGTGCATTTCCTGGACATAGCAGAAAGATGGACTTTATTTCACAATCAAGCCACATTTGGGGTGATTATTTATGTCTGAGGATCTGCTACTGCCTCTTTGTCCTTAATTTTATGGTTCTATCAAGTGCTCATTTCGTTGTGGATATTCTCCTCTTTGATTTAGACACAAGAGCCCCTTCCAACATTTCCTAGAGGGGAGACCTAGTGTTTGCAAACAAACCCCTTCAGTTTGTTTATCTGAGAAAGCCTTTTTTCCTCCCTCATATCTGAAGGAAAACCTTACCGGGTAGAATATTCTTGGCTGGAAGTTTTTAAGTATTTTGATCACATCTATCCATTCTCAACTTGCCCGTAGCAATTCCCTAGGGAAGTCAGATGTAACCCTCATCGGGGTTCCTTTATAAGTTGTCTGCTTCCTCCCCCTAGCCAGCTTCAATCTTCTTTCTTTGGCTTGAACTCTTGGAGGTTTTATTACATGTCTTGGTGTAGATGGCATACATTTAGGTGACCAGGTGTGTCTTTTCGCTCTGTGAACTTGTGTCTTTATTACCTGCTCCAGGTTTGGGAAGTTTTCATGTATTTCTCTGAGTTCTCTGTTTCCTGCGCTCTCTTCCGATTCTGGGGTTCCCATTATTCTTATATTACCTTTCTTATTGGAATCAGAGAAATTTTTAAGTGTTTCTCATATTTCTCTTCTTCCATGTGGATGGTTTGTGTATGACCATCTTCATGGTTGCTGATTCGATGATATTTAATCTATTTTACTACCATAGCTCTCTTCAGAATTTTATCATAGTGATCTTTTTATGTCTTTTATCTCGCTATTTTCGAATGCAAAGCTTCAATTTTGATCTTCTGTTATTAATTTTATTTCTCAGGACATTTATTTGTGTTTGAGTTTTCTTGTATGTCTTTGATTAGCTTTTCTGTGTTTTCTTCCATTTCTTTACATTTCTTTATCATGGCAATTTGGAATCCTGCACCTGATAGGAAGAAAAGATCTTCCAAATATTTGTGGTTGGTTTCCAGAGATTTTCTCTCTGTGTTCAGTGAAGTATTCCCCCTGAGGACTCAAAAATTGCCATTTCTTGTATTTTTCAATCTCCTGTTTATTAACTTTTTTGGTTCAATTATGTGTCCAAGCCTCTTAAGTTTGCAGAACTTCTGCATTTCCAGTAGATGGCGCTGTACGACAGCGAGAACGAATCTGCAGCTGCCTCTTCATCAGAGCATTGGGGCGCCGGGGTGAGGGGGGCAGGCTGGAGGCCTCCATTGCTGGAGAGGTTGGAGGTGGGAGCTCCTACCTCTGGTAACCCCAATGGCCTCCTCTCTGGGCTTCAAACCAGCATTTCTGCAGCCGGTGGACGGGGCTTTCAGAGCAACTTTAAGGGGGTGGATGCTTATAGGGAGTTAGTGACCCGCGTTAACTTCGGGGACATTGCTGAGTAACTCCAAAATGGATCACTTGCCACTAAGCCACCCAGCCTCTCATAGCCTGCGTTTCTCAGACCACGGAATCAGTCACAAAGCTGGTCCCCTGTTAGAATAAAGTCTGTCCCAAGCCTGGCCTTGCAGGGAGGAAGGGATGTCTTCCTTGAGCCCACGAGGAAGGTTAGTGAGACACGAAGGCCTGTGAGCGGGTGCTGGAGCACCCCCTGGGCGCCCCAGTGGCTCTGCAAGCCCTCTCTGCCGTCCAGTACTTTGCCGGCTTGCAAAACAATATTTTCTGAACAATTCCTTGTTTTCCAGCAACGGGGCTTCCCTGCAGTCGCCCGATACCCTCCAAGGCAAGCTTGGCGCCTGTGGGATCTTGGAGTTATCCTCCAGGCATGTGCAGCAGCACCAAGGTCAGAGAAAGCTCCAGAGTGCAGCATTTCCTGGCACTTGTTGGCTTCCCTGCTGTCTCTAGGCACTCAGAACTTGGAATTGACAAAGAAATGAGTCAAGCAGAACTGGGTGGCACCCTGGGCTTGGTGCCATTGTGTGACCTTGCCCAAGGTTACCTGACCTCTCAGAGCCTGTTTCTTCATTTGCAAATAGGCTAATAATAGCTGTCTGGGATGGCTCGCTGTCAGGATTAAAGGAGAAAAAGTATAGAGAGCCCTTGGCACTGAGCTGACAAGATGATAGATCCCGAGGCTGTTGACTACGCTGGGAATAGCCCAGGGCGGTGCTGTCCACAAGCTCCCCCTCTCCCACTGGCTCCCCAACCTCCAGCTCTGCCCTATCGCCAAGCTTCATGGAGAGAAACAGAAGTCAGTAGAGGTCGTGTGAGGAAGAATATGAGAGACTGCTGAGGGAAGGTGAAGAGTTCAAGGGTTGCCAAACCCTTGAGACAGATAAATAATTGTCTTTCCATGTGTGGCCCCACCTCCCCACCCCAGCCTCCTAAGAAGTTTTTTTGCCTTCTTCCATCTCAGAATTCAAGGATCTTTCTGGGAGCAGAAGAGCAAGATCCAGTCCTTCTGGAACTTCTAAGAAGCATGCTTTGGCTTCTTTATCTCATTTGCAAAGCAGAGGCTTCTGGGTTCCTGGCAGGAAAACAAGAAAGTCACGTTCTGGCAGCTGACAGGCCAGCAGGGCTGAGCCCACAGGGGTCAGGCCTGGGCTCCACCCTGCAAGCGGCACGTGTCCGGATCCAGTGACCCTCTGTGTAGGCACATGACAAACAGGCCTCTCTAGCAGGACCTCAGAGCAGCACCACCAAAGCTCACCTCGTATGTGTCATCTATTGTTGTTTTTTGAAAACTATCTCCACGTAAGGGCAATTCTGTCGATTTGTTGATTTTCTGGGATTCCCCTCGCTCACTCGTGGCTTCTCTCCCAATTAGCTCACGTGGCAGAAACTACAGGAAGAACAAAGAGACCTCAGCCTGATGTGAACTGTGAGTCACTGACTTTATTGAGCACAGATGAACAGAAGTGAGGATTCCTCTGCAAGTGAAGGACTCCAGGTGCCAGCAGGAAGTGAGTGGAATTTCTGAGGAAATGTTTGGGGCAGAGGCAGAAGTTCAAAGGGAAATTATTTAGAGGTCAGCATAGATAGTCCAGCTGAAATGCTTCAGGTGGTGGAGAAATGAGGGTCCTTGAGACAGTGAAGCAAAGAAAAAGGTCGAGATGGCCCAGGAGTGAGCGTTTGCCCAGAATGGTCTCCTGCTGCTGGCCAGTGTGTGACCGAGTGTCCTCAGCGCTGGGAGAGAAGGTAGCAAGATGGGCTAGAGGGAGCTTGAGCGATGGCATCAGAGCTGAATTTGCTAAGTCAGCCAGCGCCTGCTAATCACGTGATGTGGCACCACCTACCTGTCCTAACTCTACATCCTTGTCCCCAAAATGGGACTGGCACTGCCGACCATCTAGGATTGTTAGGTGGCATTCGTGAAATGAAAAGTATGACTATTCTGACCGCAACACTGTAGATACACAAGAACTGTGATTCCCTCTCCAGACACCAGAAATTCCTTATTCCTGTTCTAAGCTTTGCCAGAGTCAACCGGGGGAAGCTCCCAGAGGAATCAGGGCCCCGGTCCAGCTTTCCTTCCCACAGGCCTGGCAGCTTCACTGGGCACGCTGCAGGCATCAGGGGATGCAGCTGCCTCTCCCACACGGGAAAGACCGAGCTGTGTCTGTGAGTCAGGCCTGGGCCTGCCTCCCAGGCAGCTGTCCCCTCTTCTGGGTTTCCAGATAATGTCCCTCCAGAGGGCACCTTAGGAGTCCTAAGGGCACACCAGGCTACTTGGTGACTCTGTGACCTTCCAGGATTTATTTTGAAAGTGAGGACAGGTCCTCCTAACCCATCCATGATATTTCGTCCCTGGGGCAACCAAATTTGCCCAGACTGCAGGATTCAAAAAACTTTCTTAAGGCTTGAGTTAAAAAATCCAAAGGCAAGAACATTTGGCCCCCCTCTTTTAAGAATAGTAAGGAGAATAACAACTGAGGTAAAAGCTGATCGAAGACCAGACACCCCCTCCCACTGTCATCCTTACTCATCTCCCTTTCTCGACATATGAGACACGACACATGAACAAGACATGTGCATGTGCACACATCACTCTCACATCGCCCCTTGGGGGGAATCCTGAAATTGTTCAGCAATGTCTAGTTTCTTCTCTACAACAACTGTATGAAGTTCATGCACAGAGGACACTTTAGCAACTGTGCCTCACAAGCCACCAGCCCCGATGACAAAGTATGTTTATTCTTCATTTATAAAAACACTAATCAGAAATAGTTAGAATCCTTCTATGCACTATAGACAAAAGTGAGTTGCAATTACACAAAAAATCCATCTAAAACTAATTCCAAATTCTAAATTTTTAAAAAAAAATTTAGCACATTGGTAGAGTCTTGGAACTGGGACAACTTAGGCAGAGAAGAGACACACAAACCATTTTTTAAAAGGATAGATTTGGTGGGCCTCCCCTGGTGGCGCAGTGGTTGAGCACTGGGCTGCGAAGCTGCCCGCAGCCTCTGCAGCACTGGTTCGATCCCCGGCCACCAGCGAGGGTCCCACATGGCGCAACAGACCTCTCCTGCGGTGCCCAATGCTCCCCTCAGCAGTGTATTTCATCACTCTGCCTGTTCTGTTCCCCGCTCTGGCTCTGGTGAATTCTCTCACCCTCCCATGCTTCTGACTGTACCCAGTGCTTGTTTAAATAAATAAATAAATCTTTAAAAAAAAAAAAGAAATCACATGCCTACAATAAAAACGTTTAAAAAAAGGGGGATAGATTTGGCCATACCAAAATAAAAGGCTTCAAAGAGCAAAAGTTACTTTAATAAAAATAAAAAATATAGGTCACCATTAAAAAGATGATAACAAGATGATCAGTTGAGAAGAACTATTTTCAACACATATAATGGACAAGGAACACTCCCAAATTATTTACAAGAAGACAACCCACAAGAAAAAGTGGCAAAAAACATAAACCAGGATCCAAACAGTATTTACATAAAATAAAATAGGTGCTTCATCTCAATAGTACACAGAGAAATTAAAATTAACACAACAGTGACACTGCCTAGCCATTTTTTATACATTAAAAATTCAGAAGACAGATAATATCCAGCAGCATTATGGGGTGACTAATTCTATTGTGTAAACTTTTATAAAAGCAATCTAACAATATTTATTTAAATTAAAATGTGCACACACTCTGATCCAGGAATCCCATTTCCTGATATTTTTCTACCTGATTAAAACAACAGTGGGTAAGTTAGTTGCCTGTAATCATTGTCACGGCATTTCTTTGTGATTAAAAAAAGGAAAACATCCTATGAATCATTCAGAAGGTGTCTCACTAAACAGATAGTGCAACATGTATGCTGGGGCACCTGGTTTGAACCCAGATTGCCATTTTCCACAAGTGTGGCTCTGGGCATCTGTGCACTTTAATTTCCTTCACTAGAAAGTCAAGAAAATAATGGCACAGCAGATTCGTTTATATTAACTTGGAAGGTCTTTTACTTATGTTGTTAAAAAGACAAAAGCCATTTGCACAATTAAAGGTATTATTTTACAGTGTACGTAGGCTTATATTTACGTGTATATATTTGATTCCACAAAAGAAAAAGTGAAGTAATATTTGAAATTCTGAGCACATTTGCTGTCTTTGTAACTTGTCTCTAAAAAGAAGAAAAAAACATACGGGGAAAGAATGACAGGACACAGGAACAAGTCATTAAAATACAAATGCAATTTTATTGGCTCATAATCAGAAGGAGAAAAAAAGCCAACTCGTTTCTGACCACCTCCTATTTCCTTTAGAATTGTTTTATTAAATCAAAATTGTACAACATCTTCTTTACACATGCACTTGAATTTTTTTAAAGGAAAAAACATCGTCTTATTAACACCATGATCCTGGCTAATAGCTTTTCAAAACTATTGAGGATAATCTTTAAAAAGGTTTTACATGTCCACTGAAATTTACAAATTTAACATAATCAAAGAAGGAATATTCCTACACACTTACAAAGACCACTAGAAAGAAACAATTGAAAAGCTAAAAAACTGTCTCAAAGCCATATTTTTTACAATCCTTCATTGTAATCCTTCAAAAACCCATTTTTTTTACAAAGTTACAATAACACGACAATACGGTCATGTTGTTTATTAAATAAACCAATCCATTTACAGAACAGGCCCTCTTCCTCTGCTCGCGTGTCTTCTCCCCTATCACTGCATATCCGTGCAAGACTGAGCAAAGAGTTTCCTCACCAGTGTTAGTTCCATAACCTGAAGCTGCTCTGTTCCCTCTCGGCTCGGCGCCCATCCTCCCCTAGTTACCCAGCAGAGCCCATGCTAACGGGAGGAAGCTCAGTTATCACCATGCCCCCCCTTTTGATGCCCCATGGTGTTCCATTTGCCCAAGCTGACGGCACTGCAGCCACCCCCAGATGAAGCATGAGAGGGGGTGTGTGCACGTGGGGTGATGCAAGCGAGGTAGGACGCAGATGATTTCTAATCCTCACCCTTTTCACTTATCTGTAGAGATAAAATAGTCGATGCTTTTTGACCAATTTCTTCATTTGAGAAATAGTGCAGGGATTCACTCCAAGCCTGGCACAGGGCACACCTGCCTGCCCCCCACCCCGCCCAACGTCTGCTCCACGCCAGTCGATGGAGCTGATCTTCCTCCTTCCTGCCCATCTCCCTGGCATCCGGCCTGGCACTCCTGTCTTCCTGCCTTAAAAGAGGATGCTCTGGCAGCTCTCCTGCCCGCCTGTGTGCATGCAGGCGTCTCTTTCTTAAACCTACCACTTTCAGGGCCTGCTTGTGTCTGTGCAAGTTTCCTTCCCTCTTTTTAATAATGAACCTGCCCTTTTGGATATATATTTAAAAAAAGAGGACACTCTGGTGTTAACACAGCCTGCTGGGGCCTGTGGACAACTGTGACACTAATTCTGTCTGCACTTAGTGACTTCTGGTCCCTGTACAAGTAAACACATATTTCAGACACACACACACGCACACACACAAGCACATGCACAGAGGCAAAATGAAGCGGGGCCCCTTCCTTGACACAAATCCTTCTAACCAAGAGTCCAGGGGCAGCCCTTACCCTGTAGGAAATATAGGGTAATTCGCAACAGAAAGAAACCTCCTCACACCAAAATGGCAAGAGAAGATTAATTACAACAATCCTGCATTATTAGGGGGAGAGATGTGTTTAATGTCACTGACCCTTAAAAATGTCTTAAACGTGCAGAAAAGGGCAAACCAATCGGTCTCTATGCAAAGGGCGAGTCTCCTGAGATACGGTGGAAAAGCTGGAAGCACAAATACCTGCTTGCCTGGCAGTCCCGTGTCCTGTGCTCCCAGCGGGTCCACGGGGATCCCTTGAGCTTTCCAGACACCACGTCCCCGGGCCTGGCGCGTGGAAGAACCTCGGACTGCGGCCCCGGGGGGCCTGGCCGGGCTGCGCCCCTGCAGAGGCAGGCCCGGCCCGGCTCAGGCACTCTGGGCGCGCGGCTCGCGGCCGCTGTTGAGCAGGTCGGTGAGCTCCCTGATGTACTTGATGGTGTACTTCAGCGTCTGGATCTTGGTGAGCGGCTGGCCCCTCTGGCTGTAGACGGGCGGCAGGTAATTCCGGAGGGTGTGCAGGGCGTCCGCCAAGGTCCTCATGCGCAGCTTCTCCCTCTCGCTGGCCTTGCGTCTCCGCTGCACAGACATCCTGACTTTGCTGCCCTTCTGGGCCTTGGGGCCCGCAGCGCCCTGCAGGTAGGCGGGCTGGAAGGCCAGCATGCTGTAATCCACCTCCACCAGGCCCGCCGCCCCATGGTCGCTGCAGCCTGCACTGCCCCGGCTGCTGGCCCCTCCGTGCCCACAGGGCAGCCCGGGCACGAGGGGGCAGGGAGAGGACGAGTAGGACTCCAGCGATGGCGTGGGGGAGAGGCTCTGCGGCGGGGAGGCCTGGTTCAGCTCCAGGGACCCGGCCCCGGCTTTCCAGTCCCAGGAGGACAGCAGGCTGGCCTCCCCCGAGGAGCCCGGGCCGTCGCCCAGGCCCAGGAAGGGCTGGCCCAGGTTGTCCATGCCTGCAGGCGGCTGCAGAGAGGACTCCCGGGCAAGTGAGAAGCGGCTGCGCCTCCGGCCAGGACAGAGTCCTCTTTTATGGTGGTGGGGGACAAGTGATGAAGTGGGGAGAGGGCCGGGTGCAGGGAGTTCAAAGGAGAAACCAAGGCCCAAGATGGAAAATGAACTCCTCAGGTGTCACTTTCCCCTCATTGATAATTAGCATCTCCCAGCTAAAATGTCTTTAAACAGAAAGGCCTCCAGGAGAAGAAAAAAGGAATTATCTTGTTGTAACTAAACCAATTAAGGCCACATAACTAGACTTAGCATTGTCCTGTGGAACTCATTAATGTGGGAGCCAAAGAAAACAAACGGGGTGGGGGCTCGACTCCCGCAGCCAGGAGGAGGCAGCCACCGTGGAGGCTGAGCACCCGGTGGGCCTCCACCCCCTCTGCCAGGACCTGCTGGGTCTAGCAAAGCAGATGGGCAGTGCTGTTAGAAGCAGCAGGGCCCAGGGACCGGGAAGCCCCTCCGAGCTGGGTGCTTGTGTGTGACGCAGGCCGCAGCCCTCACTTCACGGCTGGCGGGAGGCTGGCACGGGCAGGCATCCAGTGGATGCCAGCGTCCTTTCCTTCCTCTTTAGCAAATCTCTGACGCAGACCAGCACAGCAGTAGACGATGAGGCCACCTCAGGGTTGAGAGAAGCGTGCAGGGTGGTCAGGGCGTCGGTGAAAGAAATGGCAAACAGACACACTTCAAGAGTGAAAATCTGAGTGTAATTTTCTTTGAGTTTGTGACCAATATATATATGTTTTCCAAAAGCACAGGGACAATGAATATCAATGAAATCAGCTTGCTCATGGGCTCAGCCTATCACCATCAGGGAGGTGATCTACATAACAAGCAATGACCATTATAGAAGAAAGAAGGAAGTTTAGAAAGACAAATAAGGGATTAAAGTTTGTAGTTCTAGAAAGACGGGATAAGATTTTTAGCATTCTTGTAGTGGTTCTTGGTGGTCGTTATCTTTTGATAAGCTTCTGCCTTTTCAGGGAACTTCCGCTGAACTTCCTCTGCTTCAGGGTGTTATGCTGTTCTCCCCCCCCTCCCCCCCACGCTGGTTGCCCAGCCGGACCTAGAGACCGTGGCGAAAGCCATTCCTAAAGATCACTGCGGGGGGGAGGTGCAGCAGGTATGTAGGGTTTTGCTGTTCTCCCCCTGCGCGCTGGTTGCCCAGCCGGACCTAGGGACGGTTAGCCCTAAAGGTCACTGCAGGGGGAGGTGCAGCAAATCTCCTTGGGTTTTGTAGCAGGAAGATGTGCCCCTGAATGTCAAAAGCCAATAGCTCCAGTAAACCCTCAGCCTTAATGAGCAGGAAGCATCCAGAAGCATAAAGCCTTTACGTGAGCTGAGCAGATTGGGATTCCCATAGCAGACGCCAGGAAGCACAAGGCTCCTTTAAGGCAGGGAATACCTGCCTTGTCGCCTTCTGAAGGTCTTTTTAATCCAGCTGCAGAGTCACACCTTGTTTTTGAAATGTATGGAGGAAGTGTGAAATCAACTAGGCAGCCTGCTTCCCCCACCACAGCTCCAAATGCCCCTGAATGTGTTAAGTTGGATGGTCCTGCTAGTTTGCCTCACTTCCTACGCGCCCTGAGAGATAGACTCTGTGTCTTGAAAAAGGGGGTCTCAGAGTCCCCATTTGTCCCATGAAACTAACTTACTCCCCCCTTGAAAGTAATTTCACAAATTAGTATTAACTTCAGAGTCACAATGAGTTACATCTCAGAGTAGTAGTACCTGTCCTTTAACATGATTTGTCTCTTGCCTTTACTGAAAAGAAATGTCAGTGGTCTAATTAGAACATTTATGGTATTTTTTAATTAGCTAGGCTCAGGGAAGAAGAGGCTGAAGCAGATAATCTGGAGAAAAATACTCTTAATTTTGCCATTTAATAAAGGACCCTAAGGAATATTTTAAAGGCTAATGTTAATAAGACATAACAAATGTAATCAATGATCAACCTCTTTCTCCTTTTCTTTTTCTCATCCTTCAACTCTTTATAGAGAAGCTTAGAATCTGCCCATACACTATTCAAGGAACTTTACATTTATTATAATTAATATGCACTTTTAAAAAAAGAGATGAAAATACTGAGACTCTACAGAGTTAAGAAACTCAGTTAAAGCGTTCCCTGGTAGGAGGAGGTCAAGCCTCCAGAAGTAAAGGGGCTCGCCGGGAGACTCCAGTGAATTTTTTTTTTTTTTAGGATTCATTTATTTATTCATAGAAGCACTGGGTACAGTCAGAAGTGCGGGAGGGTGAGAGGAGGCACCAGAGCCAGAGCGGGGAGCAGAGTGACGAAATACAGAACAGGCAGAGTGACGAAATACACTGCGGAGGGGAGCAGCGGGTGGCAGGAGAGGCCTACAGGCCATGCGGGACCCTCACCTGGCAGCCGGGAATCGAACCGATGCTGCAGAGGCTGCAGGAAGCTTCGCAGCCCATCGTTCAACCACTGTGCCACTGGGGAGGCCCTCCAGTGAAATTTTTTAAATCTGTTTTCTCTGTTTCAGCTGGTCATGGCAGAGGCAGGTGACATGAATGTGACTCAAAGGAAGGAGATTACCCTTTGCTCCGAGGTGGCTATGGTGGCCATGTCCACAGGAGGCCACAGAAGGACACAGGAGGGCATAGGAGGACAGGGGAGGGCACAGGAGGCTGCAGGAAGACATAGGACACAGGAGCGCACATGAGGCCACGGGAGGGCACAGGAAGGCAGGGGAGGGTGTGGGAGGGCATAGAGAGGCCATGCAAGGACACTGGAGGCTTCCAGAGCACATATGCTGAGCGTACAGTTTCCATGAAGTGCTGCCTCTGCTCTTGGGTTCTTTCACTCTTTCTATAGCTTCTTTTTAAAATTGTTCATGACTAATATCTTGAGCATCATTTTCAGAAATTTTTGTTGCTAAATCAGGCTATAACTTTCAAATCCTGGGTACAGTGTAGACACAATAAATATAGATTTTGTTACTGTCTTTTTTTTTTTTTTAAAGAGATCCATTCATGCACACAAGAGCTGGGGTGCAGGCCAGAGGTGCAGTAGTAAGAGGATTCACCAGAGACAGAGCAGGGAGCAGAACAGGCAGACCTGAAATACACTGCTGAGGGGAGCAGTGGGGGAGACAGGAGAGGTCTGCTGTGCCACGTGGGTCACCTCCCTGGGATCGAACTCTCGCTGCAGTGGCTGCCCATAGCCTCAGAGTGCTGAGGTCCAATACCTTGCGCCACCAGGGAGGTCCTGTTACCTTCTTTTCATGGTCACGCTCAACAGTATCAGACCCCGGTCACCCAGCACTACCAGCCCCCTGTTCTTAGAACAAAGACACTGCCCGCTCTCCAGGTCTGTCAGGATGCTGTGAGGAAAGCCAGACTGGCCTTACTCCCAGCTCAGAGATGATGGTCATGCACATGCTAGTGAAGCTCTCTTAGCTTCAGCTTCTTTGTACAATTATAGTGCCAATGCCTCCTAGAAAACATGCTCTGACCAGGTGTACACACGGTGAGATTTGAGGATGGTAACTAACGTTGCTGTAAGTATTAAACTTACATAAGTTCTTGATTCTTTGGGTCAAAAGAAGTTAGAACCAGCATTTTCTTCAGCCTCAAGTCACTTCTGGTGAGAAATCAAAATCCTGCCCTCAAACCCCCAACCCCTGTCCTTTCAAATGAAAATGTTTTGCTGGCTGAACAAGTTTAGATACAGTTTCTTACCAAAAAGCAGTGGTTACCCAGGGCAGGGAATGGAAGCCTCAGGCAATGAAGGGAAGACAGCCTGGACATAATTTAAGAACAGTGAAAAGGCTGGATAAAAGTTGGCTCATGTTTTACCATCATCATGCAGTGGCAATTCTAAATGATGACAAGGATGAAATGACAACTCCTAGGTGAACTAAGCCGCCACCCACCCTCCCATCCTTGATGGCTCCTGCCAAGAGAACCAGAGATATCACCTGGGAGTTGCAGCTGTGACCCAGGGCACCGAGTCGAGCGCCGCCCCTCCTTGACTCCGGACCAAGTGAGTCATTCAACCTTCATGGACCTCGTTTCCTCCTGTGACAGTAGGGTCGCGCTTGACAGCATGTTGCTAGGAAGCTGAGAAGATTTAAGACTGAGGCTTGACTTTGGGAAGGGTAAAGGCCTCTAGGCATATGCTATGATTTTTCCAAAATTAACAAAAATAACTATTACCACCTCTGAGATCATCTGCTCCAACCCCAGCCATGTTGCCATGCCACCTAACACCAAGCCACGCAGCATGGACCCTGGCGCCTTTAAAGCCTGCCGGGTGGGGAATAGCACTGTTGCCCGCCATACCTGGAGAAGCACCAAGGAGGAGGGTCCTGTTCCCTGTGCTCTTCTGGAGCTGAGAACCATGAGGCTCATCAGACCATCCCTTCTTAGCTCCTTGTATCATTCTAAGACCTAATAAAATGATTGTCCATGATTACCTTCAAGGAACTTCAAACATAATTGGGTAAGTTAAATCAGATCTATGTGAACAGAATATCAGAACTTGTGACTGTAAATATTAGTGTCCAATGAATGGGGCCAGAGTGATTACAGCGGATCAAAGAAAGGCCCTGACAGCAAATCCTAGAAACACTTCTACATGGCTGAGGGGCGTGAACGGAAATCTAGAGAGTTCTCTATGGTCTTCACATGCTTACTTTTAAAATAGTGCACCTAAGGGATCTTCAAAGATTGTTCGTTTTAAAATGTAGCTTTTTGAGCAGATCAGCGTTTGGGGAAGAACTTTCGAAGCAGTGCTGGAAGTTAGCTATAGCACCGTGTGTGCAAGAAACTATAGGTAGTTCCATGTTCCCAGGGGCTGAGTGGAGGCTGGAGCCAGAAGGGAGAGGGAAGAGCCTTGTCAGTACTGATATGGCACTTGGGCTTTATCTTGATGACATGGGTAAGCTTTGAGCAGAGGCTGAATTTGGCCCACGGTGCACCCGAGCCCTCTTGCTGGTCAAGTGCTTATGGGTGGGACATACCTCATTTCAAGGTGACATCAAGTATCATTCTAGGTGCTTAGCGTAGGTTAACTGGCTTCATCCTCCCAAGCCTCCCAGACAGGTCTACTTCCACCACCAACCTTGTTTTAGTAATAAGAAATCAAATCAGAGTGGGTTCATCCTGGGACTAGTGACCTGCAAGCGGCCTGGAGTCCCAGCTTGTAATCATGAGCTAAAATGATGGAGAACAGTTGGCGGCATCATCACGATGGCCCATGTCACGCTCTTAAAGCCAAAACTCCAGCTTGAAGTGAAAATTGAGAAGCCCATGAAGGCTATTTTCTCCACACCATTCAGTCTACCACCCCACAGGGCACCTAACTTTGTCCTGTGCCAATGAATCCTCACTTAATGTCATGGCAGGGATCTTGGGAACTGTAATTTTAAGCAAAATGATATATAAGGAAACCTTGGATAATTGTGTTCAATGTCCAGTTAAGATATTTTTCTTATCAATATTAGAGAAACATAATGTTGAAGGGACTTGCTGTACAAGGCACTGTAGGACTGAAGAGATGTACCAGGCATGGCCTCTCTGTCCTCCTTCTGTGCAAAACCCAAATTCAACTGAGTAAAATGTAAAGATCTCATTGCCTTTATTCAAAGACCCCAGAGTCAGGCACATCCCTCCTGGCCGAGAAGAGTCATACAAATGATTTTACAGGCAGAAGGGGGCAGGACAAGGACATTCAAGGAACAAAAAGCAGACTGGATGTGGCAAGTCACCTTCCTTTGGTGTCCCTTTGGGTCACTTTCCAGTAGGACTCCATCTGACAGAGGACGTCACTACTGCCAACCAGTCACTCCAGACTGACTGCTTAAAGATTCCATTCTGTCGAAAGGCCGAACCTGTAATAAGTTAGGGATTAAATCTCACTTGGTGACACCATTTTGGTCCTGGCCCTGTTGTCTTTTTTCTTAAACACTCCTAATCTAGATGGTTCGAGAAGATAAGCACCTGTATCACTCCTTTCTGCCCCAGTTAGTGGGCAGACCTAAAACTCATCATCTAGAGAGATTGTCCTGTGTGTGTGTGTGTGTGTGTGTCCCATCAGAGGCACCCCCTTTCTTGATCCACAGTTATCCCAGTAACGATAATAATAATAATAAACTTATTTAGTGCTAAGTGCTCTGCATAGTTTCTTCCATTTAAATCTTTCTAAAACTCCTACACTACTTTCGTTCCCATTTTACACAAGAAAAAACTAGGGGTTCAAGAAGTTTAAGACACTGCCCAAAATCTTGAGATGAGTGAGTGGAAGAGCCAGGATCTAGGCCCAGGAGTCCAACCAGAGCCTGCGGCCTCCAGAGAGTAGTTTTGAATCTCGAGGGAGCAGCACTTGAGAGGGGCTCTGGAAGGGTGTGGCTGCCCGTTGTCATGTTTGCAGTTATTTCACAACTTTGGTTTCACAGTTGAGAACAGAAGGCATTCATGTCCCCCAACCACTTTCTGGTACTTTCCTTAGCCACAGTCACATAACAAACTTTATCCATCAGTTGGTAGGATGATTCTGACACATATTTTCCTATCATTGAAAATTTTTAAAAACTATCCTATTCTTTCATGAGCCTGTTATAGAGCAGCCCCGATATTGAACGGGTTCCTGGCTGTGGGTCCTCACCCGCGCGCTTTTAAGGGACTTATGAATACTCTACTACAGACATACACAAAAGGTTAATAAAAGGTTTATTTACAAGAGAAAAGGAAATAAGGAAAATGTACAACTTGGAGAAAATAGGGAAATAAAGTCTTTAATGCGTCCTACCCGATCCGACGACCTGGAAACCCAAAGTCACTCTCAGAGCTGGCCGGACGCTGCAAGCTGGTGGAGAGTCAAAATGGGGGAACCCCCAAAGCCCACGTGTCTGCCTTTTCTATCCACCTGGCTGCTTGACCCCACCCTCAAGTCCCCAGCCACCTTCCCTTGGGTGGGGATGGGATTTGGAGTTCCCAGTGTCTTTGGCTTTGGCCTGGGGTGGGGGTGGAGTCCACAAAGCCTGTATGGAATTAGCTTTAGGACAGCCTTTTCCCCCTAACAAGCCCAATACATTTATGTGTAACTGTCCATGATGCCAGCCATATCCTTAGCTGGGAACTGCCTGAGTGAGAGCCTTGCTGCCTTAGGTTACACAATCCCCAATGCAAGCCAGTAAGGTGGGTGCCGTGCTCATTTTATTAGAGAGGAAGCAAAACTCAACTGCTGAGGGTATCGCCAAGATCAAAGGACACAACTCTCTTCAAGGCCACAGCCTCACCAACAACTCTGCGGTCGACCCACCCCGAGCCAGCTGCAGCCCCATGCCCCACCTGCTCTAGCTCTGTTTATCACAGACAGGCTTTGCACCCCACTTTCAAAAGCTGGCTTCGGCCTTGGGGGTTCCTGCCTGCCCTGGGCTCTGTGCATCTTCCTGACCTTTGTATAACCCATGGTCCCACAGCCTTAGCCACACAGAGCCCCACCGGCCAGCCCACCCCTCACTTTCCTGCCAGGCAAGGGATAAAGATGGTGTTTGAATACAGGTAGGACTAAGTTAAAAATCTGGACTCTTTCCTCATCACACAGTCTGGGCACATAGCTAACACTCAGCAACAACAAAGGAGCTAATTCCTGTGAGGCAAAGAATGTGTGTGTGTGTGTGTGTGTGTGTGTCTGAAAAGAAAACACCTAAGTGCAATGTAACATTTCCCTATGTCCTTGAGCTAGTAAAGAGAAATAAAAGCAGCAATTTCCTACTTGGTACCTGACACGGAGCCCTGGTGTTGTTAAGCTTGTGAGACTTTTAGCAAAGCCTGGGTGTGGTTTCATGTCTTAGTCATTCTCTCACTACAAACTAGGGAAGAATAAAAGTTTTGGCTCTCTTGATTTGAGTTTGAGGCTCATTGTACAGCTACAGAGTGGTATTTTGGTTTTAATCTTCTTAAAAAAGAGTTGTAAAGCACCATGCAATGTAACAGTCAATGATTTTCATAGGTTGAGTATTGAACCCGCACAAAATAATAGGAAAAAAACAGGAATGAAGTAATTTGGCTGACTCCATAGGAAAGACAGGAGACAGAAGATAAACGCGCCAAACTGAATCCTTTAGGACAGACAAGGAAAACCCTTAGGGGCTTTGTAAGCCATTCCTGAGGAGTGTCCCCAACTGGAAGCTGTTTATCTCCACCTCCTTAACTAGCAGCCTTTAGAGAAGAGCAGCATCCTGCCTCCAGGCAAGTGCCAGACCTCCATTGTCTGCAAGCAGTTGGACAACCTAAGCTCAAAATCCGGTGTCATCCACCCGCTTGGTAGTTGAGTTGTGTGAATTTTCTTTGCTGACTGGATATGGATGGAAGCCAAGGCGTGTGACTCCTGTGAAAAGGAACCATTCCCAGCGGCCCTGTCCCTGCGGGCTTCCTGGCACCCACACTTCTGATCAGACTATAAGTCTGCACTTTTGAAAATATAAGTAAAGATGTTCACTTGGGGGACAAACTCCAGTCACCATGCCTGCACAAAATCAGCAGTAGGCAGACAGGAGGGCAGTGGAGAGGAGACGTAGTGTATGGGGCTGGGACATCACAGCCGAGGAAGAGGGTAATAAATAGAAGAGGAAGCTGAGTCTCTCCCCTGTGAGCAAGCGGGCAGGATGCGCTGGTAATTCTTGCTGCAAGAGAATATGAGCAGTTCGTCTTAGTTCAGAGCCTCATGTCAACATTTAGTTCCAAATAGCCCGACTTACCCCCCTTCAACCCCACATGAGGGAGGGACAGTGGCTTTGAGGGCTACAGCCTGAATCTTCAGCAACTGGCTAGCAAGATTCAAAAAAATCTCATGTGTTACATTTACACCTACTCCCCCTTTTAAGTCGGATTTTTTATTACCTCTGGTATTTGGGGTGGTATTTTAATACCCATGTCAAAAAAAGTTGAAAGCAATTTGCACTGGGACTGTTCTCCGCAGACTTCCCTCTGTTTTTACCAGCCTGAAGAGCAGAGAAGTGTGAAGTTACTTTTTTCATCCTCTCCAATGCAGTAGTTAGTTCCTCTGCTAAGACTCCCAGTATTAAAATGAATGCCAAAAATGTTTTTAGGAGAGCTCCTAAATGAGTCTGCTTGTTTCCAGAAACTTTGGTCTTGCCGCACCATTGTCCATTCAGATTTCCATAGTTGCAAGTTAATTGACGTCTCAGAGGTGTAGACAAGGCGCACGACAAATTTGGGAGAATATCTCTTCCATAAATGAGCGTCAAAAGGTTGTGGCAAGAAAGGGCTCATACAGATAAGAAAAACAAAGTCTGCTTGGGGAACTGAACAAGGGTATGGATAAACAGCCCACAAAAGAAGAAATACAAGTGGCTAATAAACAGAAGAAAATGTTCACCTCGCTGGTAATCAAAGGCATGTAAATGGAGCGGCAAGGCAAGGCCATTTTTCACCTCCCAAATTGGCACAGTTGGCAAGAGGGTGAGGAAATCATCCCTCCTATATACCGTTTATGGGAGGGGAAACTGGCTAGCGTTTTAAGATATTGTCAAGTCTCTAGAATGCATTTTAGATTTAATTGCATCTTTGACACATGAACCTTCCTCTATAGAACAAAATGAAGTGGCAGCTAAATATTTCTCAATAAAAATACTCAATAGAATATTATAATAGTAAAGACTATATACAAACACAGTATCTAGCTAGAAAGTCATGACTACAAAAATCATATGTATGTGAACATGATATAGCTGAAAAATATATACTACATATAGAATATATGAAGTTTATAAAATTATGCTTATGAAGAATATAGAAATATAGAAAATAAATATAGAAAATAAAAATCTAATATAGAAAATAAAATCTATATAGATTTATATATAGAATATATAGATTTAGAGTATATAGAATATATAGATTTATTGATTTATATAGATTTATATGGAATCTATATTTATATATAGATTTATACATGGCCTGGCTGGCTGTAGCCAGCCTATCTATAAGTCCTTGTCTTTCTCAGGTCATTATATAAATCTATATTTATATATAGATAGATTTATATAGATTTATATAGAATATATAGATTTATAGATTTTTTAGAATATATAGATCTATATATAGAATCTATATATAGAAAATAAAAATCTAATACTCGTGCTTTTAAGCAGACTATGTAAAACTAATACTTCCCTCCAACTAAATTGTTTTCATAGAAAAATGACTAAGTGTTAAAAGTGGTTATTGCTGGTGATAGGAATTAAGGGTGATTTTTTTATTCATTCATCTTTCTTCTTGAAGGATAGTCTAGTGTCAGGGCCAGGAGCACAGACTCTGTAGTCAGTCAGGGCTCCTAGGTCAGCCTTTGGCAACTTTACTTTCATCATGATGTGGTTGTGACTTAATCTCTCTGCATGTCACTTCTATTTGTCATAAGAGAATAAATAATAACAATACCCATGTCACAGGATTGTCGTGAAGGTTAACCCATGGAAGGTTAACACATGATTGTGAGCACTCAATCATTGATAGCTACTGTTATCCTTTTTTTTTTTTTTTAAGATTTACTTATTTATACATACAAGAACTGGGGTACAGGCCAGAGGTGTGGGGGCTGAGAGGATTCACCAGAGATAGAGTGGGGAACAGAGCAGGCAGATTGACTAGCTACTGTTCCCCTTAAAATGGTTAGCATTTTCTCAATTTTTAAAATATAGTCACTAAAAAATTAGAGTTTTAAAAGCAGTGACTCAGGCTTCTGAGTAGGCTCCAGAGAAGGTTCCTGAGTATAGGGGAAAGACTCAGGCGTCACAGCTGTCCTCAAGTTGAACCAAAACATCTGGGTGGTGTAGATGTTTTTAAAAAACAAGGAGGGAAGGAAGGAAAAAAAGAAGAAAGGCAAGGGAGAGAGGCAGGAGGGAGGGAGAGGGAGAAGCTGTTTGTAAGGTAGCAGGACACTAATGAGTAGATTCGATAAGAATGGCTGGGTCCTGTTGACTGCCACCTTCAGCTTGCACAGGGTGGAAAGAAGGGACAGGATTCAGGAGAGGCAGCAAGAAAGAAGTAGGAATCATCTTTCTGATGAAGAAAACGTCCAGTCTTTTCCATCCCAGTAGCGCAGGGCACAGATGTCTGAATGACTGAGTCTGTCTCCATCTCCAGCAGAGGTGAAGCCCATGGTTTAGCTGACAGGCGAAGGGAATCGTCCAGTTGACCTGCACACATCATCCCACACTTCTGTGATGACCAGAGTTCCCTGGGGAAGAAGGAAGATCTGTTTTCCAAAGGAAGATGCCAAGGCCCCTTTGCTGGTAATTCTGATTTGGTACATCTAGCTTGGGGCCTAGTTGTCTATTTTTTTTTTAATAAGCAGGGAAGCTGGGAGCCACTGATTTGCATAGACAGAGGCATGCAGAGGTCCTGAAGCTACTGAGCTTGGCAGGAGGAAATCAAGGGCCAGCTGAGCGCAGGTACCTTCGTCTGGATTGTGAATACATACGAGCCCCAGGACGCAGGGAGTGGGCCTGGCTGGCTGTAGCATTTACAAGTCCTTGCCTTTCTCAGGTCATTAAAACCTCCCCAAGTATTTAAGGCTCTCCATGGTTCAGAACATATTGCTCCTTCCTGACCCCCTGGACCTCTCGGCCATGCCAGTATGGCTCTGGACCCAAAGCAGCATCTTAGACCACATTTTCTTTCTTAGCCTTGGTCTGTGTCTGTAGGGTAAGTAAAGCATCAAGCTTTTCTGCCCTCACACCATTAGGATGGATGATGAATCCTGCAGTCCTGAATGCATGCCTGATGGCGGCACCTGGAGTAGGGTGTGGGCAAGCGTACATGGGTACACCTGGGCTGAGAGACGGGGCTTATAAGGGTGGCGTCACGAGGATGCCAGCAGAACAGCAGAACCACAGAGAGAGTGAAAGGGACATGGGAAGAGAACCAACAGAGAAGCAGAGGCCACGGGAGAACCCAAAGCCAGAGCCAGAGAGCCCAGAAAGAGTGAAGATTCTCCTGGCTAGGAGGCCTGCCAGCCTCCCAGGTCCGCGGCACTCCTGCCTGCTGTGTACCTGGTAAACGCAATAAAAGCCTGCAAAAGCCACCGAGGGCTCCAGGACCCTCCTTCACCCATCTGCATAGAATCATAGAGATCCTGCACTGGCCCATCCTGCCCCTACAGTGTCCCTCACCCAAATGTCCCTCCCTGTCACTTGACCTCTCAGATTTGCTTGGTCTCAGCCTGAACCCAGTGTCCTCTGGAACCTTCCTGCCTCCTCCAGTTCTCAGTGACAGGTCCACATGTGTGGTACCATCCCGCACTGCTCAGGCATGGAAAAGTCAGGAATGCAGGGGTATTGTCTTACTGTTCCTAACAGAGTTTCCTATTCCATCGTTGGAAGCCCAGGCCCCCCCAACCGGTGGAGGTCACCGGCTCCCTCGGAGAGGTCAGAGAGACTTTTCATGCTCTGTGGGGGAAAGCTGCCACTAAGTGGAACATTCAAAGACTGCTGGGAAATGGCAGAGGGCATCTCCCCTTGAACAGTTCAAAGATGGGGGGTTAATAAATGGCTCGCTCTCTCGTCCAGACGTGAGGGAGAGCCGAGGCACCAGGCTTTAAAGAACAGCTGCATCTTGGGGCTGGTTGACGTCATCCCCAGGCTCAAATCGTGCCTCATCCTCACAGCTGTTCTCACTCCGGGGACGCAGCCAGCCACCCAGGAGATGGACTCTCGGAGCAGCAGAGATGGAATCCGGGCAAACAGCCGTGCCTGTGAGTACGTGCGCGATGTTCTCCCTGCTTGTCATTCAAAACGTTCTAAAGATATAATCTGATATTCCTCACAGCAAGACCAGGTTTGCCAGGCACAAGGGAGAGAAGGCGTGTCTTCCGTTGACTTCCTCCTACATTCCTAGGGATGGCGGTTAGTCTTGGAGGCTGCGCCACCTGTGCGGTTGCCACATGCACAATGATGGATGCTTCGGAAGAGTGATCTTGGCTGAGTATTGGGGGGCCCTGGGAGTGTGTGCAGAGGGGCGGACAGAGGGGTTGAGAGATTCTTCCTGCTCCCCCCTCGCCCTCCCTCAATACCAGCTGTTGCCATTTTACAACGTGTGGCATCTTTTTCTGATGCCAAATGGATGGTGCCTGCTGAGGAGCCTTGGGTAGCTTCTCTTTCCGTATCCTTATGCCCTTCGCACTCGGCACTGAAACCCCCTATTCCCACCACGGCCTTCCTCCAGTCTGTGCTCTCCTCACTCTCCTCGAAAGTCTGCTCCTCCCCTGCTGCTGGGTTTCCTGCCCACGGTGAGCGGAGCCTTCCCTCTGCCCATCTAAGTCCTGCAGGTTCTTGTCGGCCCAAACACCCACGGCCACTCTGTGGCCTCCTGTGCTCACAGTAGTCGATGCGCAGCCTCGCGGGTTTTCTCCAGAAAGACCCTTCACAAGACCATAAACTGGGGCTCCAAGGACAAGCTCACTTTGTGCCAATTACCCCCAGCTGCCCAACACCGGCCGCACACGTGATATGTATTCAGCGCCCACTTGCTAGAAATATTTCTCTGCTCTTTTAAATTCACGTTTTCACTTCTTTCTGTGTGATGTTGGATATAATTTTCAAACCACAGCGAGCTTTTATGGAGCACTGTCCATGAGCTCTGATGAGTGCTTGATCTCTTGATCTCACAGTGTAATCAATCGGCAGCCCTAGGAAGCAGGGACTGCTAATGCCGATATTTCAGGGGGAAGAAGCAGTGGCTCAAAGAGATAAAGCCACATGCTGGAGCTCACGTCCTGGTGTGCAAGGTCTCAGCCATGTGCCCTAGAGCTTTGCCTGAAGCCCCCAGTAGCCCTCCCCAGGAGTGTCCACATTCAATATTGTAACGTGGGCATGTTCCAAATAAACGGGTGGGCTGGCATTTGGAGAAGGGGTGCTTCTCTCCAAACACTGGGTTCTTCTCACCCTCTCCTGAGGCCTCATCTGGGAACAATAGGGTCCAATCCAGAGTTGGTCCTCCTTAGGGCCTACTTGAAACTTATTTCCTATATCTCTGTGTATTGATTATCCTACTTCCGAAGTCTAAGGAGAAGGCTTGATGAAAGCAGAAGCATCTGTGAGCACCCCTTGGAGGCAATTCCTTCTTCACAATGGTGATAGGTCTTTTTATTTTCATTAAACCAACTATGAGACAGACAACAAACTCTCTGCGGAAGCCTATGGCCAGGACGTGAACTGGTGCAACCTGTTTTCAGGACGAAATCTTTGCTGAGAACACATTCTTGCTACTGCTCTTTTTTTAGAATTAACTGATCTCATGAGGCCCCAAGCCAATTCAATGGCCAGTGGGGCTCTGCAGGTGGCTCCAGGCATCTGGGAAAGGCTCAGCTCCCCACCCTCTGATGTCTACCAAGTCTGATCCCGCAGTACAGGGAAGAAGAGGGTCTGTGGTGTCTGCTTCTTGGGCTCCACGGTCTTTTCTGATCCCTTCAGTGCCCTGTTGAGTGAGGAATTTGGGCTGAGTCCAGGCAATCAGGTGGGGTCAGGGAGCCCCCACTCAGTGAGAACTGAGTGTTCCGAAAACCCCCCCACAAAGCTGAAGCAACACACCAAAGCTTGTTCCTGAAAAACAGACCAAGTGACCTGGGGGACCCATGGGCCTCAACCAGTCAGCAGGAGACACAACGCAGGGACACCCACATCCCAACCCCACCCCAGCGCCCCATGCCCAGATCAACTCCTGCTTCTTACCCCTCAGGGGCTGCCCACTGGGGACTCTTCTCCATTCACTGAGCTTTCCTGTCCTCCTTCTTGTCTGACAATAAATCTCTTGCTTTTCTGCTGAACTCTGGCCTTGATGTTGAATTCTTTGCTGACTGAGACAAGTACCGAGCCCCTTGGGTCCGGCTTCCAGACTCCAAGGCCACTTCAGTATGAATAAAATGACATTTGGACTTTTTTTTTTTTTGCATAGACGAATGACTGTGTAGGCCAGAAGTGCAGACAGAGTGGGAAGCAGAGCACCCAGAACTACTGAAATATACTGCTGTGGGGAGCAGCGACAGGAGAGGTCTGCTGTGCATTATGAGTCAGCTCCCTGACAGGGGATGGAACTCTGGTAGAGGCAATGATGATAATGCCAAGACTTAACCTCTAGGCTACCAGGAAGGCCTCTGACAACATACTGGATACATTGAGTTAAATATAAATTCCATTTGCCCATTTCCATTAATTTAAAAAATGCGACTACTAGAAAGTTACAGATTGTATATGTGACTGGCATTGTAATTCTGTTGCACAGTTCTGACAGGTAAATGTTTTATGTGGACAGGGGTCCCTCTAAAAATGTTATGAAGACACTGAAAGTGCCCTTGGGAGGAGAGAAAGGGATAAATAAACTGGTTGGAAAATAGGCCATCAGAACTGAGTCTTGAAATAGAATTATAAGGAAAGAAGCAGCTGAGGCCCCTGGCAGGATGGTCGCTGTCTAGAACAGTGTGGGAGAAGCCAGCGAGGGGCTTTGGGGGTCGTTTATGGCAAGCACTAGGAGCTGTGGGGGGGGGGTGTGTGTGTTTATTTTACCAGTAAAGAGAGCGATACATTTCATCATCTTAAAAGGTTTGCATCACTCTTAAAAGGCTAGGAGGTCCTGGATGGACTGCTTCCAATGAGCGCTTTCTACAAAGAGGGAACATCCCCCAGGCCAGCTTTAGAGATGGCACCAAGCAGGGACTTGAGTCACACTGTCTGTCACTGCCGGGTCTACTCTGCTCCATGGTGGGTGATATCAAAATACAGGAAAACTTCTTTGGTAGGGTGGTCAAAGGTGTCACTGAAGTTATAACTCAAATGCCACTTGTTAAGAGTCTATGCTCTTGATACTTACATGTGGGTAGATCTCATTTCTGGAGAGAATAGGGCTAGTATGGATAGTCTATCAAGAAAAATGCCTTGGGAGAACTGATTGTGAGCTGTGCCTCCAGGACACTTGGGGCAGATCAGGGCTTTCTGGGTAAGAATTGAAGTCTTTGGAGAGCAACTGCTTCTCCCTGCTCTGAACACTGGGACACACTTTATTAGGAGCAGCCCAGTCACCCCTAGATCTATCTTGGGTGCTAAGGAGGGGAGAGATCTGCTGCCATAGACATTCTTCCTGCAGAAGAACCTTCCCTGGACCCTCTGTGAGGTTGGGGGTCTACCTGGAGAGAACCGAAATGATGCCTCAAACTCCCCAGCCGACCCCTGCTCTGCACAGGCTTTTACAAGGAACTGTAGTGGGGGGAGGGAAGGAGCTTGTCCTCCTGGATTGGAGCTGGGACGGGCCGTGGAGGTGGGGAAGCTGCGGCTTGAGCTTTGAACCTGATCTCTCAACCTCAACGGGAAGACTCAGCACCAGCAGCGACTTTCTTATGGCTTCCAATTTGGCACCTCTCAGGCCTCCCCTTTGAGAGTGGGGGATGGATTTTTCCAAGAAGGAAGGAAACATGCCGAGTTGTCTTGCTTGTAATCATCTCAGAAATCTTGGGGAGAGGCTTCTGGTTGGCAAGTCATGTTGGTTTTTCTGGGGAGGCACAATTGACCAAAATATGACTCAGGTTATTGGTGAAGGTTGGATGATTTTTAGATGCAGACTTGACCTAAGTAGGTCCACGAGGGTGGATTTCTTCTTTTGTTGGCTCATTAATCTTCAGCACAGGGGCAAATTTCACAGGCCAGCACCTGAGCCCCGGGGCTTTGTTCCAGCTCTTATCACACCCCATCCACCCACCCACGGAAGGAAGGGGCTGTGCTGGGTTCCACTAGTTACCATAAAATCTTCATCTGGGGCTCATGTCTCCCAAAAGAATAATAATTTGCATTTCACGTTACAGTGAACAGGAGATGAGATAAAACACCCAGCCCTTGGGGGTATGGCTGTGACCTGTTTTCTTGATCTTTCATTTTTAACATAACCAAAATGTAATCTTCTCATGCCTGTGGCACCAGCTACTTTGTCTAAGTCATTCTTTGAAACACCACTGCCTAGATTGTTTTCAGGATCCCCTTCAGCTGCAAACATGGAAGGGTCTGAGATGTGGAGCTTGCTTTCAGCAGGGTTTGGGGTTGTAGAGCAGGTCTGCTCAGCAGATCCTAAGGGGCTGCGGGTGACGGCTCCAAGCCCGGGCCTGCAGCTGTCGGGCCTCAGCGGTTCGTGTGAAAGACGAGTAGAAGGAAAGGAGAAACTCAAAGCCCAAGAAGAGCAGCAAAGGAAAAGACAGCTGCAGGTTTGTCCTTGAGTAAATCAAACTGTGACGTTTATGGGGCTATTTCCAGAATAACACCAGCAAGGAAACTGGAATGCAGGATAATCTTTTCCAAGAAGGATCTCACTAAGCAGAATGCAATCACCAGTCTAGTGCGGGCCCCTGGTAAGCAAAAGGCCCAAGGTTTGGACACAAAGACCTGAGTTTTAATTCTGTCTCTACTGCTTATCGGTGACTCGGGGTAGGCTGTGTAACCTCCCAGAGCTTCATTTCCTCCTCCCTTAACCTAGAAAAGGTAGATAATAAGTGAAACTAGCAGGGTGAGGGGGGAGTAGGAGTTAGAAGCTCCTGATCCATAGGTGTAGTTCAGTAAAAAGGAGCATACCACGCCAGGCCCATGTTCTAGAAATCTCTTCAAGGAACCCTCATTGCGCAAGTTGGTTCCTGGTACAAAGTAGGGAATTGAGAGGTGGGGGAGGCGGAGGGAGGCCAGCCTGAGGGTGGGTGGGTAGAGGGAAAAGGAGATCAAAAGGCCTATAAATATCTGTCAAACTTTAAAATGCAAATCCCTTGTCTGAGGCCCTGTTGGGACCAAATCTTCCATTATCACCTTTCTGGGAAGAGTTTGAGAGAAAATGTTAAGCATAGTCCTTCCCTTCCTGGTGTGTTTTGGTTTGCTTTAGTGTGATTTGGGGGTCAAGCCTGAATATGTGATAAAGGTTTTCATGCAATCTAGAATTATCAGTAGAGAGTTAAGACGCTAACTGCCTATGGTTTCTTTGTGGCTAGACCACGAGTTCCCCAAGGAAATTACCCCATCCTTATTGTAGTCCCTATGATTTTCATAATACTTGGTATGGAGAAACTACCAGATGGGTGGGTGGGTGAGTGGATGGAGGGGTGGGTGGGTGGATGCATGGATTGGAGTAGTGGGTGGATAGATGGAGAGGTGAATGGGTGGGTGGGTGGGTGGATGCTAATTCTGAGCATAGTAAGTCATCCTTACTAATTAATTTGTGGCTAGTTTTTAGGGCTGCCCTGTCTCTACACCTCACTGGGAGCCATTATTGGAGGAGTGCCCTTGGAGGCCAGTCCTTATGAAGGGTAGCTGTGTCCGCTGAGAAGCTCCTGGATGGTTTCTGCCAATGGCCAGGGCTCTGTGCAGCCCATCACCTGGGCAGATATGATGCTGCACAGCAGCTTTGCCCCAAGGAGGATTCTCCGCTTTTGAATCCTCACTGTTGGTGACTTCTTTCTGGGAGAGCATGGAATTTCAGGTGAATCCTGCAGAGGAGACTTTCAAAGACTAGAGGGTCAATAGTTACTGAAGATTCACTGAGTGGGAACCTAGTCCATCCCCAACCCCAGACATGGGAATCCTTGCTCCATCTCCTCCTGTCCTCTTCTTTTGTCATCTTTATTTTCTCATGAAGTTATGCTTGTATGGAGTGTGTTAGTGGGTTGTGTTCTAATCAAAAGGAGCTGAGAAATGTCCCGAGCCCAGAATGCCCTAAAGCACATGCATTTATGAGTCTTTTCTGCATCAACATACCTGACTCTAAATCTTACCCAAGAGTTTGATAATCTTCCTCACCTGTTCTCTAAGTTATCTCTACCATTCCAGTTTCCTGTCAAGCAACTCAGCCCTGGGATGCACCCAAGGGCCACCTGGGTCCTCAGTGACCACTCTCTTGTCAATCCTTTCACCCAGCACTTAGTTGTATTACTTGTTATCTAAGAGCAAATGAGCCTGGCATCCCAACTAAGTTACAGACATTCTAGAGGAAGAGACCAGATATTATTCCTGTGGACCCTGCACCATATCTAGACCAGGGCTGAATCCATCTTAAAATCCAATAAGGATCAAGAAAATGTGGTATATCCACACTATGGAGTACTATTAAGTCGTAAGGAAAAAATGAAATGTAGCCATTTTCAATAAAAGGCAAGGAGTTTGAGAGAATTGTGTGTAGTAAAGCAAGTCTGATGGACAAAAACAAATACTGGACATTATAGCAGACAATTCAAAATGTAAAATAATTTTAAAAACTGCTGGCCATCAGTAAACATCAAAAAAAATTCAGTATTGGGGCCTCTCTGGTGCCTCAGGGGTAAAAGTCTCAGCACTGTCAAGCTATAGGCAGCCACTGCAGCAAGAGTTTGATCCCCAGCCAGGGAGCTACCCACATGGCACAGCAGACCTCTCCTGTCTCCCTGCTGCTCCCCTCAGCAGTGGATTTCAGTAGATTCGCCTGTCCTGCTCCCCACTCTGTCTCTGGTGTATCCTCTCACCCCCTTCACCTCTGGCCTGCCCCCCCCAGTTCTTGCATGCATACATAAATAAATCTTAAAAAAAATTCAGTAACAAGGGGATGGTGATGGGGGGAAATGTAGAAGCTGAAAAATAAAGTAGAAATTGAAAAAAATTCAGTGAAAAAAATGCAGCATGTTAGAGGTCAGAATGAGGACTTTGGCCTCAGCTTCTAGCTCAAATGTTAACTTCACCCCTCACTCATTCAAGAAGGGTGTATTTATTTCGTGGGTGCTTCCTGTTAGGTGCTGTTGAAAGCTCTGGGGATGTAACAAAGACCAAAATGACGTTTCTTCTCTCGTGTGGTTACTTCATGGCAGGAGGCAGAGTGTCCAACAGCGCGTGAAGGAAACAGCACAGGGGAAGAGGCAGGAGTGACTGAGCGGGGCCGAGTGGGTGGCTGGCGAGCGTGGTCAGTGAGGCGCAAGCGGGCAGGAAAAGGGGGGGCCCGCTGGCCAGGGTCTGCGAGAAGTCTAGAGGGGACAGCGCAAGGCAGGACCAGCTGAGTCCGGACGAGTGCAAGCCGCAGGAGCCAGGCGGGGGAGGTCAGGCTGGGGAGGCAGAAGGCCCAGCTGCGGGCACCCACAGGCTCTGCAGGACTTTGGAATTTACCCTGAGCTTGATGGGAAGCCCTGGGGAGCTTTGCCCCCGGGTGCAGGTGGGGACGCCAGAATGGGGTGTGTACCGCATGCAAAGATGTGTGTGCTGCAAAGAACAGGAGTTTTGGGGGCCTGGGGGAGGATGTATTTAGAAGGAGCTTTCAGTCAGTTCCTGCAGGAGATACCTCCCGAGCCCTTTGGAGGCAGCGGTCCACAGGGGAGATTTATGCACTCCCCGTGTGGCTGCAGCCTTATTTCCTTACTTCTGTGGGTCACGTTCCAAAAATATGTGCTTAGCTGATTTTACAGAGGCCTGGCTCCTTGCGGATGATGCAAAGGCCGGTTAAGAAATAAATGAATGCTGAGGGCCTCCCGGGTGGCGCAGGGGAGGCGCTCTCAGCAGCCAGGGAAATCAGATATGCAGGTCATTGCATCTCTCTCACCCCACAGACTTGGAAAAGTGCCGGGTAGAGGGACGCTTTAGGGTCAAACTAACTCTGGGTTCGAATCCTGGTCCAGGTGTTTACTAGGATTAACCTTGGATAATGGCTTAGGTTTTTTGAGCCTCATAGAAAGGGGAACTAGACCTGCCTGTCAGAGATTTTGTGGGGAGTATATGATGAATTTGAGGAATTAGTAAAGTGGGTGGACACAACAGCAAACACCCACTTAAGTCATTTTCTTTCTCCCTAGACTCACTCACGTAATTTATAACTGACTCTGGAATCCGTGTGAACCTACTCATCAGCTCTTTTCTTTATATGTAAACTAAAGAGAAAACCCTTCTCAGAAAAATTATATAGGTTATAATGGGACACATTTTCAAAACATTATTTAGGGTCCATCGATTTGGCATATCAAAACTAGTGATGCTAAATATATTCATTGGTACGCCTCTCTCAAAAGACTGCTCTTCCTCAAGATGGAAATGAGAGTAAAGACAGGAGGAAGAGCTTCCCACTCAGGAGGAGAAGCCAGCAGGAGGCCAAGGGAGTCTTCCATGTAGCTGGTCTTTTCCAGAATTAGGACGATTACTCAGACCTCTGCCTCCCGGGTTAAGGACAGTGTCCTTTGGTCTATTTCACAGGATGTAGACCCGGCCGTGCCACGTCCGTTGACACCTCTGATAGAACTGTCCCAGCTGTGAAGTCTTGGGGCCTTCACAGGGCCTGGAAGGGAGGCGTCTGTGTTTGGACAACCCTGTAAAATCAGCCTGTGGCATCTGGCAGAGTTCGCTTTCTGAGTTTAATAAAAAAGTAAATCACTTCAGCAATGATAATTACATTGAAGCCCTCATTGCAGTCAGTGTTGCTTTAAAACACAACACAATGAAAAAAAGCAAAAGATTTGTACTCCCCCTTCACATCCACGTTGAATAAATCATTCTCGTTTTCAGATTTGAAGGACGGTACCTTCAGATGCCACCCACAGCTGGAAGGCAGCTGTGTAGTCAGTGGTGGAGGAAGAGATTTCAGTTATGATGATGCAAACACCATGCAATTCTTCCATTAGGCCTTTGGTCAGAGGATTCTAAATACACAGGCAGTTTTTGTCTAGAGGGGAAGTCAACATTTTCCTTTCTGGGTCTTGGAATAACCCCGAGGAAGCTCAGATACTTAATCCCTATTAAAGAATATTCTTCAATTATTAGCAAAATACTCCAAGTTTTCCTGTTCACGGAAGCATCATTCTAGCTCGCGAATGATCCTCTCTTCCATTGTCAAACAGGCAATTATTTATCGGGCCTGAGCTAAATGAACTATCCATTCTGATGATCAGAAAATGCTGGAGTTTTGATTTTTCTTTTGTTTTGACTCTTCCTGGGGTGCTGAGTCTGCAGCATGTCACCTTACAGGCAATGTGTCAAGTCCCTGCAAGAAGCCAAAGCCAGCTGCTGGAGTGACAGGTAACAGGGGGCTGTGTTAGCCTGCAGGTGAGAGGAGGGGACCTTCAGTAACATGATTTAAGCTGCCAGTACCCTAGCAACAGCCAGCAGCAGTGATTTAGCCTATGTGCCTTTGGAAAGTGAGGCATCTGACCATGGCGTTGTAAAACGACTGCAGGGGACAGGGGAACCATCTCTGGAGCTGGCCTTTCTCCATGGAGAATTTAGGAAAAGTCTAAACCCACCATTGGTGTCCATTCCCGGAATGTTTTCTGTGCCAGCCCCTGTGCTAGCAGCTACACGTTCAGAGTGAGATGCTAGGGCTCGAGACAAAAATGCAAATTAATCAAGACAAAACTGTTTACAGATAATGTTTCAGAAGTACCACAGGGAATAGTAAGAGTCCATAGAAGCTATAGAAACCTTTCTTAGAGAAGACAGGTTTACAACTGAGTCTTGATGGGTAAATAACAGTCGGTATAAAGCATTTCCAACTGTGCAAATTTCTGGGGTGGGGGTTGGGGGCACCCCAAAAAAAGATTTGATCCCTGTGTTCAGTGTAGTCTTGCCTGAGAGGAAGACACAATTAAGAGAATATTGTGCCTGCTGCGTACTAGGCACTCAACTAATTTATGTTGAATGAAGTGTAGTAAATATTTTCATGTAAGGCTGTGCAATTTTGTTGGGAGCTCAAGTAGAACACCTAATTTTGCTTGGAATTAGAGAGGAGCTGTGACATTTGAGCTGACAGATGGAGAGGAGTTTGTCTCGGTAGTAGGGAGGACCAGGCACTTTAGGCAGAGCTCCAGGCGCAAAGGCATAAACATCTGTTCAGGGTAAACCAAGTAATGTTAGGTGGCTAGAGCCACGGTTCATGGTTGGGAGTGCTTGAGGTTGAAACTCCTTCTGCACTAAGTTATGGTGCCAAGGCTCTGTTCCAGTCTTGTGAACAGAAGGGACTAAGATCCTGTTCCCAGCTAAGTGTGCACTGTAGTTTGGAAAAAGAATGGTGGAAAAAACAAAAAACAAAAAGACACCCCAGAAACCTCTATAAAGTCAGGTACTGCAAAGTGTGACACACACAGTGTCACAGGGAATGGAAACAGTGAGTAATGGGGAGTCATTTTGATGCAGTCAGGTAAAACGCTGAAATGACATTTGAGTAAAAAGCTGAATGAAGTGTGATAACCAGTGTAGGGGATTTCCTTCACCAGAGAATTAGGAGACCTGACTTCTAGTCTCAGCGCAAGTGTTTTCAGCTTGGTAGCCTGGGGAACTTAGTGGAAACTTGCTGGCCTTCCAGCTGGATCTTATCCAATTTAAAACATAAGAACCTAGCACAAAGTAGGTGCTAAGTAAGTGTGCTGGTGACTAGAGAAATAAGATATTAGTTACCAAATGATATCTGAACAAGAACATTATACCTATTCCAGTATTTTAAGCTTAGCTTGTCACAGGATGTATCTCCCAGAGGGAGGAGCCTCACAGCACATTGAAGGGGCACCATTTGGCCTGCCCCCACTTAGAGTGGATTTTATGTAAATCATACTTCAACAAAGAAAAAGGCGTTGAATTTAAAATGAGTTTTTAGTTCTATTTTCGAGAATTTAAGTCGAGATCATTGAGTGTATGATCAGGTGAGCAGTTCAAAACAAAATCAATTACTATTTCAAAGTAACATCAGACCCACACTTTCATAAATAGTACTGGGTTCTCCTTATTGGACAACTCTAGCTCAGAATTTAGAATGCTGCACACATTATATACAGTCAGGTCCAATTAATGTTAAAAGCACAATTCCCTGGAGAAAAATCCCCAAATTTATATTAAATGGGCATTTAAAATTGAGATTAAAAATGTGGATGCATGCTCAGATTTCTCAAGGAAATGCCTTCTCGTGGCAGCCATATTGCCAACTGTTTCTAAGTCCTGGTTCTCAGAGTCAATTTATTATTTTCACATGTTCAGTAAACAAATTTTCGTGTTTATTTCAGTCCTAAACTGTTAAATAACATTTGGGAAAATTTTTAAAGAGAAAGCTTATGGCAAAAATCAAAGATGAATTAAGAGTCACTCAAAAGTTTTAGTTTATCTGTCTTTCAGTCATGTTGGTTTTATAGAATCAAAAATACTTCAACTGGTTTACACTTATCCATAGTTAAAATCAAATACAACATATCATTTACATGAGAAACTTCTAAGCATTTGTTCAAAGATATACATGCAGGAATACTGAAACCGTTGAAGACATCATATCTACTAAAATGGAAAATTTTTTAGATATATGAATATTTTGGTACATGACTTCTCTGGAAGGAGTCACAACATTGGAAATTTGGTTTACCTCTAGATCCAAGAATTGAAGCCTCAGCATTAAGGACAGGAGAGTGACTATTTCCTTTATATTCTTTGTACAATTTCAGCTTTTTAATCATACAAATGTATTATCTTACAATTTAAATAACATTTTTGCTAGTCACTGATTTTTTTTTTTTTAAAGTTTCATTTCATTATAATAGGTAAGTTCCTGAGAACAAAAGCCTGATTATCTTTATTTAGGATTCCACCTGCTCAATTTTTTTTTTATATATATTCTTTCTTTTTCTCTACATACAAGAACTGGGGTACAGACCAGAGTTGTTGGGGTGAGAGGATTCACCATAGGCAGAGTGGGGAACACAATAGGCAGATTGACTGAAACACACTGCTAGCAGTGGGCAAGTCAGGAGAGCTCTGCTGTGCCATGTGGGTAGCTCCCTGGGCGGGGATCGAACTTGTGCTGCAGTGGCTGCGGATAGCTTCAGAGGTTGAGTCTTAAGACCTTGCGTCACCAGGGAGGCCCTGCTCGATTTTTTATATAAACAAAGTGCTCTGCAGACACATTTTTCTAAAAAATACTTGATTCAAAGCATTTTCTGTATCTTTAGAATAAAAAAAATTTAGACATACCCCATATTTGAATGTAATGGCATAATGTAAAAATTAGTAAACCAAAATTTCATTTCCAATCTTGAGAAAAATCTCTTTGCTTCTCTTGTTTTCTTTTTTTCTTTTCTTTTTTTTTTTTGCTTCTGTTTTCTAATCAATAAAAGAATGGTGGCAGAATATATGTGGGAAAGAGGTTAGACAATATACACTTCAGATGTTAAAAAGTATGGGCTGGTAAAATTCTGTATAATCCTTATTAAATAAGTTTATAATTTACATCTATAGAACTTGTTTTTTTTTTTTTTTTAAATAGAGGCATGTTTTATTTTATTTTATTTATTTATTTGTTTGTTTGTTTTTTTGTTTATACATGCACTGGGTACAGTCAGAAACGCAGGAGGGTGAGAGAATTCACCAGAGCCAGAGCAGGGAGCAGAGCAGGCAGAAGGACCGAAGTACACTGCTGAGGGGAGCAGCGGGCGGCAGGAGAGGTCTGCGCGCCATGTGGGACCCTCCTCCGGTGGCCGGGGAGCAGCCGGGGATCGAACCGGCGCCGCAGAGGCTGCGGGCAGCCTCGCAACCCAGCGCTCAACCGCTGCGCCACCGGGGAGGCCCTAGAACTTGTTTTTAAATTGCACAAATGACTATAGTATATTGACTTTTGCAAATATTACCATGACCTACTTTAGAATATTTTCCTCCTCTATTCCCCACCCTCAAAAAAAGTTCACTCATCCAATTAGCAGTTGTTTCCTTCTCTCATCTCCCCTGCTCCTCCCCTAGCATTCAAGGCCACCTTCTGTCTCTCCAGAGTATATAATTTGCCAATTCTGGACATTCCACGCAAGTTGATAGAAAAAGTGGTCTGTTTTAACTGGCTTGGTTTTCCTTTAGCATGTTTTCAAGGATTAGCATGTTGGAACATGCATCAGTACTTGATTCTTACTGCCACAATTCCATTGTATTGACACATTCTACCCCTGATCAGTTGGTGGACATTTGGGTGGTTTCCACTGTGGGGCTTTTATGAAAAAGGCTGCTATGGACAATATATAACAAACTGTGTGAACATATTTCTTTTGGATGTATACCTGGGGATGGATTTACTGGATCATATAACTAGGTTTAACCATTTGAGAACTTGCAGACTTTTCCCAAAGAATTGGCCCCATTTTGCATTCCTTCCAGCAGGTTGCAATTTTTCCCATTTTTCACCAATGCTGTCTATAATCTGCCTTTTTGAGTCTAGCTGTTCTATTGGGTATGAAGTGGCATCCCAATGTGGTTTTGCTTTACTGTTCTGATGGCGAATGATGTTGAGAATTTTTTCATCTCTATTGACTATTGGGCTATCTTCTCTGGAGAAAATTTATTTAATTATTTCACCCACATTTGTTATGTCTTCTCCTTATGGAGTTGTAAAAGTTCTTTATACAAATTCTAGATACAAGTCCTTTATTACATTTATGATTTGCAAACATTTTCCTCCCATTTTGTGGGTTGTCTTTTTCCTGATGACATCCTCTGAACATGTTTTTTAGTTTTGAGGAGTATAATTTATGTTTTTTTGTTGCATGAGCTTTTTATGTCCTAAGAAACTAGTCTACCCCAAAGTTACAAAGACTTTTGTCAGTGTTTTCTTCTAAGAGTTTTAGTTTACATTTAGATCTTTGATCCATTTTGAGTTAATTTTTGAATATTGTGTGAGGTACAGTTCAAATTTTACTCTTTTGCATGTGGATAGCAGCTTCTGTCATTAACATTTGCTGAAAGGTTATTGTTTCCCTCATTGAATTATTTTGGCACTGTAAAGATCAATTGAACAGAAAAGGGAGGGCATATTTCTGGACTCTCATTCTTTCATTGATCTACAAGTCTACCTTTTATGCCAGTACAACTCTCATATTTTTGTAGTAAGTTTTGAAATCAGAAAGGGAGTCTTCCCATTTCTTTTTTCCCTAAGATAGTTTTGCCATTGTGTCTCTTAAATCTACATATGAATTGTAGAATCAGCTTGTCAGTACAAAGATATCAGTTGGAACTGATGGAGTTTGCATTGAAAGTATAGATTGGGGCCTCCCGGGTGGCACTGGTTTGATTCCCGGCTGCTCCCCGGCCACCTGAGGAGGGTCCCACATGGTGCGCAGACCTCTCCTGCCGCCCGCTGCTCCCCTCAGCAGTGTGCTTCGGTCCTTCTGCCTGCTCTGCTCCCCGCTCTGGCTCTGGTGAATTCTCTGACCCTCCCACACTTCTGACTGTACCCAGTGCTTGTATGTATAAACAAATAAATAAATCTTAAAAAAAAAAAAAAAAAAGAATACGTATAGATTGGTTTGGGGTATAGCCATGTTAACATCAAGACTTCTGATCCATGAACATGGAATGTCTTTCCATTTATTACTTTTCTTTCAACAATATTTTGTAGATTTCAGAACATGATGTTTACATTTCTGTTAAATTTATTCCAAAGTATTTTTTATTTTGTTATAAATGAAATTATTTTCCTAACTTTGTTTAGTGTATTATTCACTGCAGGTATATAGAAATACAATTGACATTTGTATACTCACCTTGAGTTCAGGAATCTTGAACTCATTTATCAATTCTAACAGTTATTTAGTGGATTCCTCCTAATTTTGCCTATGTAAGAGCCTATCATCTGCAATATAAAATTGCATATAAACAGTTCTACTTTTCATTTCCAAAATGGTTGCCTCTAGAATAGTTGAGTGCTATAAAAAAAAATGTAAGATTTGGTTTCTGGAGATACTGGTCAATATTGTATAGACTTATTTTAAAAGTAAGAGAAAAAGTGCTGGAGAAGAAAAAGAAAACAGAACAACCAATTAATTAAGAGGCAAGAAATCTGGTTCTCATACCATAATTAATTAGCTGTGATTCTGAACAAGTTTCTATTTTCTTCTAGTTACACATTTTATTTTCAAGGTCTTTTTCCACTTGACACATCTGTGAATTTCTGGGGATATGTAAAGAGTAGCTTTCCTCAATTCAACCATTACAACCAAGATTTTTACTATATTGATCATCTTCTTCCTTTTCCATTTTTGCCCCTCACAAAAAAGAATAAGTTACCCAAACTGGTAGAACATGATAAAAATATCTTTACACTGAGAGAAAATATAACTCTCAGGAAAGGCAAAATATATGTATTGCAAGAATGGAGGCAATTATAAAAGTCATCCTCCTAGGAACAAGCTGGACTATGAATACATTAAAAATGTGCGGAAGACATGAGTTAAAATGAGGAAATAGATGAAGTATTTGCTCTGTCTAGTGCTGGACTAACATTTTTAAAGGTACAGCTAAAGAATAATCAATAAAGATAAAATGGCAAATTAATACTTTAAAAAATATACATTATCTGAAGTTTTCACCACAAAGCTATCTTTTAAAATTGAAATTGTAGGTAACAGTTTTTATTACAATTTTGATTAAAATGGTGAAAAGTCTCAGAATCAATAGGACTTTAAAGTCTCAGAATGCAGAGAACTCCATTAAACATTTATATGTTTAAACTCCATTAAACATTTCTATTAAACATTAACTGGGCACCTTCCTTCTGCCTCTGCTAACGCTGAGAGTACCAGAATACTAAGTTTTACTAGAATTTTTTTTATTTCAAGTGTTCTGGAACCTCAGTTTTAGTCTCTGACATAAAGGAAGAGGACTATCCAAACAAGTATCGTATGTTTCCTTATGACACTGTAGAAAAGTTAGAGATGCCTTTGATATTTCTGGGAAACAGTCTTTATTTTCAGGTGTTTTGTAAGTCCGGACGCATTGTTCAGCATCTCTGATGGGTATTTCAGGGCTATTCGATTTGTTGCCATCATTGTTTTTGAACTGGGCGAGGTTATGCTTCTGAGAACGCGGCTTCATTTTTTCAGTCATGTACTTAGCTTTCCCAAACACTGGGCTACTTTCTTCATCAGAAGAATGCCTGTCAAGGCAAACACTCTCCTTCAGGACAATTTTCTGAGCGGTGGGCCTATCAACTTTTCCACTGTGACCTAACGCAGTGCTCGGGGGTCCAAATCTATCATTGGAGGTTTCCGCTATTTGGTTATCGGCAGAAAAAGGCATAGAAGTATTCACATTACAGTTTTCTTGAAATAGCTGGTCACCTTTTAGAACTTTAGAGTTTCTAGATTCTTTTGGCAAGTGAATTCCTAGAAGAGCTTTCGAAAGATGACAATTAGAACGACTGCTAGCAGTACAAGACTCTTTAAGTAGGGACAAAGTTTTCATGTCGGCATCTGGTCGAACATAATCTTGAAGGTAAGATGATTTGATATGAAGTCGCTCCTTTAAAGGTAAATCCTGAAGATGTAAATCAGCAATGCCAGAAAGGAGACGCTCTTCAGGATTTGTTTTTTGGACAGTCCAATCCAAAACTTCATTGCTGTGTGTTTTCCACAGTTTTGATTCAGTTGACAATTGTTCTGAGATATTTTTAAAGCTCTCTGAGACGGCTGTTTCAAGTTCTGATTTTAAACCAGGAGATACAGTGTTCCTTGGAATAACTGGAGAACTACTAAAAGAAGTACCTTCCCAGTCAATGGTGCTCAGGTGTAGGTCAGCAGTTGCCGATATATTACAGGTTGAAGTATTTGGTTGTTCAGATTCTGAAATTAGAGACTTACAACCACTCTTAACTTGCATAGTCAAAGATTTTAGAGAAGACTTCAACTGTTCTTGTGGATTCAAGCAAGGGGCATCTTCAGGTAAAAGCAAGTTATTCAATGACACAGAAAGAGATTCGAGGGGTAATGCAGAATCAGAAATTTCCAAATTTAACTTGGAATTCTGATTAGAAATGATTCCACAGGTAGGTTTTAAAGTCATGTGTGACTGAACATTCATGATATCCTCTGACTCTGGAACACTGTGTACTTTAGGTTTAATTTTCGTGCCTGAAAAGAAGAAAAAAAAAACCACAATGTAATTAAAAACTTTAATTTTCTTTAACTTGAGTAAACAAATTGAAGAGTTCAGATTGGAAGCCTTCTATAGGAACAATTTGTGTCTTTCTTGTCTCACTGCATTCCTGTGATATAAAGCAAAATATTATAAAATAGAATTTTGGAAAACAAAAGATTTCTATAATCCAAAATACACTTCACATACTAGTAAGTGACTATTATGATTAGTTATATTAACATTTGGTTAACACTGAACAGATTGTTTTACTCTTGGCTTTTCAGCTTTAAAAGAAAATGTTAAAACAAAGGAGAGTATAATCCTTACTCTTGCTTTTATACAACTTTTAGTAGGTGGTTTTACTATAACACTTTGTGTGGCATAAGTAGCCATCAAATGTGACAATTACCTTTTTGTTTCTTCTCTTTTTTAATTTCTAACTTTTGCTTTTCGTAAACAGCAACAAGCTCAGGATAAGCTGCCTGAAACAATGATTCTTCTTCTATTGTTATAACCAGTTCCTCATGTGTCTCTTCTGTAGCATAGTGTTCTAAAAGATTAAAAATAAAAAAAAAAAAAAACTTTCATTACATCATGAAAAATTCAATTTTTCTAAGTAACCAAGTTTACCAGGTAACTTAAGTCATGAATATGTCATTGTAAATTTTGCTTTAAAAGACCTCTTTTCTAATAATCTATTGATAGTGGTACAGAATTGATTTTCTTCTACCAGGCAAGAAAGAATTGGAAGGAGATTCCTTTTAAATTAGAACTTTAAAATGCCTTGCTTCAGCGATAGTAGGAGTAGCTTTAAAGGAAAGAAAACTTTGCTTTGATAAGCTCAGTTGGTTTTAATTTCTTCTGATAAGTATTAAAATTCCAGACCGAGAATGGAAATAGACAATTTCAACACTGGCTTTCTTTTGTAGTGGCTTCTGATGAGAACAGAGTTGAAAGGGTCATCAAAAATATTACCATTTACCAGAGAGCTATTTCAGAGATTACGAATGTTTTCAAGATTTACCCAAGTTTACCGCTCACTCATAGCTGGTAAGTGAAAATGAGAATGCATCTATGTACATAGATAGTAAGATATATAAAGAGCAGACTAGATTCTTATTTTTATTCTATGATAGCTAGAGAAATCAGATTAACATGAAAACATTAATTGATGAGGTTAAAGGAAAAATAATGAGAACAGTGAACTTCAAGTGTTTCTTAGTTAAAACAAACTAGCTTGGCGTACATTTTCTCCCTTAAGGGACAGCTCTCACAAGGATACATGAAGGTGGGCACCTAATCCTCAGTTTCACGGAGATGTGCTGCCCACCTGGGTTAACCCCATTTCTTTCCAGTTGGTAGAACTGTTCCAAAAACAGTTTTGAACATTCTTCATTCTTCTATTTTGCACTTATTGCTTAGAATGGTTTATCTAATTCTTTAAAATTTCATTCTTCAAAATTACCACAGTTTAAATTTTCACTGATCAAATCTACGCTCACTCATTCAAACATAATCACACAATCTAACTTCAAAGCCAAATAAAAATAAATATTTAAGATGATTTTCCTTTTAAAATGATCTGTGCTTTTCTTGCCTTCAGTTTTGTAACTAATTCAGGGTCCACTATATTTCTGTCTGTAGCAGAATACTTTACTTTGATAATGCCCCCAAAAGAAATCTGACTATGAAGTCACATGAAATCTAAAAAGAGTAAAAAGAGAGAGAGGGAGACTCCCCAGGTGCTATTAGTGACTGATTTCTTTAGTCCCAGCTAGTCTTTGAAATCCAATGACTGAAACATTTGTAACAGAATATTCTTGAAAAATATAAATCACAACCTTTTCCATATTATTTTTTTAAATACCAAAAAGTTAATGTAAGACATTAAAATAAAATTACTTTAGTTTTTCATATTTACTATTAGTTGAAGCCTATTTCAGTAACATAGGTAAACTGAAGTCAATACACATTGCCTGTGGCAGGTTTCTTCCTGGTTTCTTAGACCCATAGACATGTTTCACATATGTCTACAGTATTTGTTAAATATGTAGGGTCAAATATCACAAATTTTGCTTGAAGCAACATACCAGTCACATACATACCAGGCTTTTCCCATTCTATTTCAAAGCAATGAACCCCATTTCTGATTCGGGTTTTAATGATCCTGGAAAAAAAAGAAACTCATCTAATTAAGCCCAAATGCATGAGTTATTTGGAAAGTTTCAATTTGCAGGCTGAATAATTCAATTTCCACTAACTTTTATTCTATTTTTATCATATCCTAAAAATATTGCAAGGAATTACTACATAATTCTTTGATTAGTTTATCAAAAAGATAATTTTATTATTAGATGTATAGAGCTTATAATGGTTAGCCCCTACCAGTAGATTGTTCATTATTCAGTGTTTCTCTTCCCTAATGATTTTTGCCTTAAAAACTATTTTGTTTCTGCTAATTTTGCTACATTACATTAGTAAATATTTGCCTGGTAAATCTTTTAAATGTCCTTATTTTTAAGCTTTGGATAGTTTTACTCTGCATATATCCTAAAAGTGAATATGGCAGAATATTGTTTAGTCATAGAATATAATCTGTCTTTAAATAGATGAGTTTAATCCATGGTCATTACATATAGATAGTTGGATTCATTGGTATATCTTATTTTGTGTTTTCTGTTACCAAGCTTTTTCTTTTTTTTTTTTAAAAGATTTATTTTTATTTATTTATACAAGCACTGGGTACAGTCAGAATCGTGGGAGGGTGAGAGAATTCACCAGAGCCAGAGCGGGGAGCAGAGCAGGCAGAAGGACCGAAGCACACCGCTGAGGGGAGCAGCGGGCGGCAGGAGAGGTCTGCGCACCATGTGGGACCCTCCTCCGGTGGCCGGGGAGCAGCCGGGGATCGAACCGGCGCTGCAGAGGCCGCGGGCAGCTTCTCAACCCAGCGCTCAACCGCTGCGCCACCGGGGAAGCCCTTCTTTTTCTTTAAGATTTATTTATTTATGATACAAGAGCTGGGGTGTAGGCCAGAGGTGTGTGTGTGTGTGTCGGGGGTGAGAGGATTCACCAGAGACAGAGTGGGGAGCAGAACAGGTGGAATGACCAAAATACACTGCAGAGGGGAGCAGCCAGTGAGACAGGAGAGGTCTGCTGCACCGTGTGGGGTAGTTCCCTAGCCGGGGATTGAACTCGGGCTGCAGTGGTTGCGGATTGCTTCATAGTGCTATGCTTGTGCAACCAGGTAGGCCCTACCAAGCTTTTTCTTTGCTATTTCTTCCTTTCTCCTTCCCGAATTCTTTTGGTTTAATAGTTTCACTTCCCTATTTTATGGACTGGTTTGGAAGTCGGAGACTGTATTTCTAATGTTTTAGTGGCTACCCTTAAAACTGTTTATTTTGTGAGTTTTAGTTTATTATCATCTTTACGTAGTAATCATTAAGCATTATGTAGACATTTATACTTTTCCAGTCATTTTACTAACTTGGCAAAATATATCTGATCAATTTCTATGCCACCGCTGTTTCCCGTAATCCACATCTTCTGCCTGGGTTCATTTTTCTTCTTGCTAATGTACACCCTTTAACAGTGAAGGTCTATGAGTGGTAAATTCTTAGTATTCACATGTTTGAAAATGCCTTGCTAATGACTAATAATATAACAATGTCTAGGTTACAATTATTTTACAAAGGCTAAGAGATATTATACCATCATCTTTCTGGCATCTGGCATCATCATGAAAGATGCATGCACACAGATTGTCTTTCCTTAGTTATTTATCCTTTTATTTTGACAATTTTCAAAGCTTCAAAAGTTGCAAGGATAGTATGACGCAATTCAATACCAATCACTGAAATTCACCAATTTTCAGTTTCAGTTCTTCCACACACTTCACAATTTTGTTCCTTTCTGGTCCATTGAAACAGTCATCTCGTTAGCCTGGCTATGTCTTTTCATATTTATTTCTTTCAGTAATTTAATATTACTATGGGTTTGACACAGAAAAGTGTGTCAAAGTGTGAATTTACTGTTATCTTAAATACACTCTGTGTAAGCTTTTAAAACTCCAGTAAGCTTTTCTGCATCTTTATAAAATAAAAAAACCTGTATGTCCCGCTATTAAAGATATTAAGAACATTTTAAATAAGATGTCAAATGGAAACAGATTTCTTCACAAAATACTTTATATTACCGAATTGGCCGCAGTTGACTAGAGTTCCTTCTACCAAGTTTTCTTTCTATCATGTCATAGTGGGTCAAAAGTGCCAACAATTTCTCACATGCATAGGGATTGGGCCACTCCATTTTTTCAAGAGTAAATCTCTGGAAATAAAAATAAAATGATTCACTGTGAGGGGTCTTGGTTTAAATGCCAGCATATTTTTAAGATGTAAATATAACCACTCTTAACCTCAGGTTTTCCATCTGTAACATATCACCCAGATTATGAAAATTAAGTAAGGTTACATGTAATATGTTAAATATAATAGCAAATTTTAAAAGTTGAATAACTGTTGGGTGCCATTTTGTTCCTGTTTTTGGATGAGATGATAGTTACAATTTAATGAATCATTACACTTTCCTGGTCTTTTTTTAGGAGTTAATAACAATCTCATGTAATCCTCACAGTGACTTAAAAATAGTATTATTTCTATTTTGGCAATAACACATACATATCCAGGGTCAGACTATCCAAATTTAAATTTAGTTTCCTGATTATACATCCTGATGTTCTTGTAAATAATGCTGCCTTTCCTAAAAATGTCGGCATTTCATCCCGACATTCTATGGTTGTAAGTCCCTTTTCCCCAACATATCCCTGAATATATATAATATATGCCCATGGTATTTAAGGTCACTTAAAAAAACAAAAAACAAAAAACAACATAGTTAGGATTTGCCTTATGGTTCAAAAACTATGATCACTGTGTGGCAAACCAATGAAAATCAGAAATTATTGCTGAAAAATATACGGGCTCTGTTTTAAATCTTCTCACAAACCAAAAAAAGTGATTATCCTTTATCTTCCAAGTACCCGATTTTATACTGTAAAGTAAGAATTTATTTTCAAATACCTGAAACAATAATAAATCAGGTCTTTGGTACCTGATTTTCTTCAACAACTCATCCTTGTTCAAAAGAAATTCTTGAATAACCTAGAAAGAGAAAACAGAAATTAAGACCTAAAACTTTTAAGGAGTTTCTGAAGTAAAAACACATTTGAATTCTTATTTATTACCTCATGGAATGGGAATCCCTCACAACTGCAAGCTTTTCTGAAAAATAAATTATATATCATTAATACAGTTTTAGAAAAACTGAAATCATTGCATCCAATCTCTCATTTAATGAAATGTATCTTTGAATAGTACTCCACTCAAGTTTCTCTTCAAATAATTACTGAATTACTACATTCTGAGTCTAATTTAAAAAATTTTCATTTGCAACTTACTAATTTTATTTAACAATATTTTAAACTACTGGGTCTCTGAATATCATCAACCCAACAGACAGCCTAACTTTTGAGCAGAATTGAGAAAGATTTTGCAAAATGTTCTTAATCTAGACACAGGGGAAGGTTATATATAAACACAGGTGTATAAATAGATTATGGCAAGAAAAAAAAGGAAAATGAAAACTTACTTCTTAATACTGTCCTCTACTGCATGCAGCTGCCTGTTCTGCTCTGTCTGGTGCCACTCACAAGGGCAGCAGTATTCATAATCATGCGGTTCACAATACCGATCACTTGCACACAATTTGCATCCATTACGTTCATGATCCTTAAGTGAACCTTTATGAAGACACAAAGTATGATTTTTAGTGCTTTTTAGAATTAAAATGCACAGTGCCTAGCTTATAGAAGAGTTTCAATACATTAGATTGACTAATGAATACTATAGTAAGCCTAAGGATAGAGAAATTCTTGAGCTATTAGTATCTTATGATTCTATTTTCTTGTTTTTGTAAATTGTTCTTCTATCTAAACATGTGAATTTGTAATTTGAAATTATACATTTATAACAGTCAACAATGGAAAACTTCGTGGTTTATGTTATAGTTGCACGCAAGGTAAGTAAAATTATTAGTATAAACAACATTAGTTAACAGAGTAAGTTATGAAATGGTTTCTTTAATGAGAATATAAAATAATATAGCCAGTAATTACCTCTGCTAATGGCTAGCTCTCAATTACCTATTTTTAAACTATACTTGGAACTGGACCAAATTCTGACTATGGCATGGGTGTGGGGCCCAGTTTACTTTTAAAGAAAACACAACTACCTTCAACATTGTCATGGGAATACAAAAGAACATACATAATTGATACTGCCTAAAATTGCCATTTGTAAGATATCAAAAAACTAGAGAGTAGGATCTTATCTATAAAAATATTTTTTTCTTTTATGCTCTTATCTGTCATTTAACAATGTTAATGAAAACATATTAAGGCAAATAAAAAAGAATTAATTTAAAAAGGTGAGCTAATGTGAAAGAAGGGATGAGAATGGTATCAGACACTAATATTTTAGAATAACAGTCCCTACGTCTGCTTACCTGGATGGGAACACACAGAGCAATGAGCCAGTTTTTTAATGACTTGTGGTTGTGGATTAGAGTAAGAAGATTTTTCACTCCACTGATTAAACCTTTAAAAGAAAATAATTTTAAAGGAATATAAATAACAAAGTCACCAAAGGGCCATGTTATTTTTCATACCAGACAGTTCCGCTCCTTTCTACCTGCCTACTTTTTCCCCCTTTGGTAGTAGATTTCTGGTCCAGTCTGGAAAAATCCTTAATCCATGTAGAATTTTAAAAGTGTGGCCCCAAAGACAGCTGAATTGCAATGGGGGGTGGTGATGCGGAGAGGTGGTTGTGTTGAGAAACATGGCTATATGCTACTTATTCATTCAGCCTTTTCCTTTTTATAAAATAATCTAAGTTAGGCAGCAATAAGTAGGAGAATGATTTGTATGTCTGTTTTTTAACTTTCTTTTCTGTGTGTTAGAGTATAAAACATATTCATGTAAAGGCATAAATGAACATCCTTCTATGTCAGAAAGAAGGATAAAGCATAAACCTAAAATAACATTAAGCTTCTGGGTAAAAAATTGTTAAAAAACTCTAGATCACTTGGGATGATTTTTGTTATCTCATGCAAACAGCAAAATATTACCTGTTTAAATGAAAGCTCTTAGGAAAAATGCATATTACTGCTGTGATTTCTACTAAATAAGTTAATTTCATTTTTACTAAAGCTTCAGGGTAACATAAAGCCATCAGGTGATAGTTTAGTATTCATCATAAAACACAAGCACGCCCCTATTTTTAGAAGTTCTAATAAAAATCTACACTATCTTTTCAGTTCACTGTGCAGTATCTCATACTAAGAGTTACTATTTAACTTTCAGAATTTCTAACTTTTTAGTAAAAAGACCAAATATTAAACTGTTACAATTCAGCAATAATTGCTACTGGATTAATTAAAGAGTTAATATTTAGAATGACACATTTTAACAAGAAACCTAATTTCATTTTATTCAAACACTAAGACATTTCATAAAATGTCACCAAAAATACATGTTTGCTGAAACAATGATTTGTAACTAGAAAACTAGTACATTGACTTGCTTTTCCTTCTTTATATTATTCTTCACATTTCCCAAAAGATTCCTTAACTCATCCCCATGGTCAAGTAAACCTTTTCTTTCTGCTTTGTCATAGTACTCACTGGCCTCAATAATGGATTTATTGAAGTCTTAAATCTATCAATAGTTTTACAGTTGACAGAGAAGCATTTGAGGCAAGAACAGTGATCCGAAATCCAATTCCTTCCTTCTTCATTGCTACCACTTACTGTTTTCCTTCCATGCACTTACCATCTCTAGCCTACTGGAAGCCAAGATTTTCTTCAGTCTCCCAGTTTCTACTTCCCTTTCTTCTTATTCATTTTATACTGTGTCATCATCAATATTAATTTTTATTGACCACCATTTTTTGTAAAACAGGTAAATATCATCAAGTAAATATAATTCACATACTTTGAAAACATTTTCAAACTTCAATATATTCTGTATCTTAATTGTCTTCAATCCTCAAACTGAATAATCTAAATGAATTAGAAATGATGTATTACTAAATGTGTGGCTATAGAACAAAGGTCATGTAAACATTTTGATTGTGTTACTTATTAAATATTTGCAACATGTCAGGCATTTTATTTATAGAAAATAAATACAACCTCAATGTATTTCTTATTATTTATTTATTTATTATTTTTTAAAAAAGATTGATTTATTTATACAAGCACTGGGGTACAGGCCAAAGGCACGGGAGGGTAAGAGGATCCACCAGAGACAGAGTAGGGAGCAGAACAGGCAGAAGGACCTAAATACACTGCTGAGGAGAGCAGCGGGTGCAACAAGAAAGGTCTGCCGCACCTTGTGGGATTCTCGCTGGCCAGCTGGCTGGGATCAAACCTGCGCTGCAGAGGCTGCAGACAGCTTCACAGCGCTGGGCTCAACCTGCTGCGCCACTGGGTAGGCCCAATGTATTTTTTATAAAAATAATTTGATGATATATATTTATCTTTAATTGGTGGTAAAGGTTTAAAATAGCCTGTGGCAAATGCCAAATGCCCATGGTCACAAACTCATTTGACATCTTAGTATCCTGTGTTTGTAGTAAGCTCATAATATTTGGGGAAAAAACAGTATGACGTATATGATGTATACATATATATATATATACACACACACACACACACACACAACAGTATGATATGTATATATATGTGTATATATATATATATGAAAAATTTCAGAGTAAGTGAAAACAAATGATTTTAAATAAAAAGAAAGATGACTTTAAAAAATACAAAACTCCTTTTTGGAAAGTATAATCCTTTTAATTATAATCACTATTAAGTTCAACAAAAATAAAAGTCCAGTGTCACAAGAAAAAGGAAATTTTAGTTACCTCTGAAGTAAACTCTGCCCTTTCAAGATTTGTATAAGTTTTAATGCTTGCTCTTTTCCAACTCCAGGAACTCCCTTTCAGAAAATGGGAAGAGAAATTCAAATTAATAACTAGGGAATGGATAAATAAAAATGACATCTCCAATGGAAGATTGGGCAGAAGAATGAGGTTAACTCTTATAATGATAGGAAAAGACATGCATGTATACTTCTAAGTATATAAAGAAAATTGAATAGCAATACAGTTTACAAGTTAAGCAACAATTACACTGTTAATCTATGCAAAAAAAGTCAGAGGGTTATAAACCAAACCATTAACAATGTTGATTTTAGGGAAAGGAGAAACAGATTTAAAAGTTTTCACTTTCTGTTTTAATAATATTTTAATTTGATCTAATCTTAAATTTGTAATCAGGAAAATGCATGTTCACTTAATTACGTGCACCTAAATTTAATATTTAAAGACCCAGACAGCAAAAGAGAACAATGGATGCTTTCAAGTTAACGCTTGAAAATAAAAACATAAAAAAAAAAGGCATTAAGTTTTTGACCCTACCCAACAAAGATAAATCAATCTATTTTCACATGAAAATTTCTAACTTAAATTTAATTTTCCAGTGTCTGTAATAGTTTATGAATAAACTTTTAATCTTATATCCTGATAAGCAGGACTGGTATGTAGCCAGTAGGCATGAAGATAGATAACAGTATTAAAATACTTTCAAACCAGGTAGTAAGTAGCCACTGCCCAAGCATCCTGTGTGCTTGCTGCACAGAGGTCTCCCCTTTATCCTGAATCCCTTTCCCATACCCAGGATGCTTCTACTATAAGAGCAGCACCTGGCACAACAGAGGGCATCCAGAGCCTGGCCCATCTGTACAGCCCGTATCTTTAGTTTGCTAGATATTTTACAAATCATCCTTCTTATATTAACAGATAATTGCACATTTAAAATTTTGAAGGCAAAGCATGCCAGTACATAATCTCAAAAAAATCCTTAATTGAACAATGTAAATAGCAGTTTCAGTTACAAAGAATACAAAAAGGTCAAAATAACCAAGGTTAATGCATAAGGTAGCACCACTGTAACTGAAGCTGATGTCTGTGAGTTGAAAAAGTTTCCAGTTTTCCTTAAATTCAACACTGGACTTTAAAGTTGAGACTTTTTTGGATATAATTATATATGGGAAAAAAGGGGTGTCTTCTATTTCAGAATGAGAATTATAATAAAATAATAAAATTTTTCTTTCATTTAGAAGTTACTTTCCTCCTTCAGGTCCTATTCTTACTAAAAATTGAATTCTCTGATCACTGATGACATAAAACAGAAACTATAGTTAATAATTTTACTACCCTGTTTTCCTTTCTTCTGAATTGAGGTACAAAACAATTATATGTCATTCTTTATACTTCTTTTGAGGATACAGTATATCATATGATGAGGGATTCAGAAGGATACAGAGATTTTTATTAGGGACATAATGATGAAATTACATAGTAAGAGCTACAAATAACTTTATACTTTTAAAAGTCATATTTAAGAAACTAGCTATCCTCATAATTCCTAATTCATCACTTATCTATTACCCTTTTGTTTAAAGTACTATCTGTGTATCTTTACTATAAATAAAAGGTTTTCATGAATAAAACTTAATGCAATGGTAAGAGACATGGACAGATGAATGGCTTATTCCAATAATCATGTTGCCTAGCAACAATAATAATATAATTGAGAATATGCATAATTGGGATGCTATAATGGAGACTGGAAACCAAAAAGCAGACAAAAGAGTAATAGGCGCTAACACTGGCATGATACAAGAAATGAGTAATTCCTCTTTTTCTTTACAAGGGTAGTCAGAGTTGAATGTGAATCTTTTAATCTAGAGTAATGGTTTACTGAGACTCAAGCTGTAGTATTACTTATTATTTTATTCTCATTTATAATATCCAGTGTCACAAGGAGCCAGTTTTCTTTTCTTTCTTTCTTTCTTTTTTTGGTGGGACCCTTGGCGGCAGCCGGGGAACAAACCGGCGCTGCAGAGGCTGCAGGCAGCCTCGCAGTCCAGAGCTCAACCGCTACGCCACCTGGGGAGGCCCCAGTTTTCTAATGCTACTTGGAATGCTGATATTTTACCTAATGAACAGCTTATTATACCTAAGATTATATTCTAAATTAGATCCTTAATCATATAATGATATATTCATACTTATGTAGTATGGAAGACCTCAGAATGACAAGCTCTGTACCTTTGGAAGATAGTCACAGCCAAGCAGTACAGCTAGTCCCACAAGAGCCTCTCTATCCAAACCGAGTTTCCTCCTGATAGATGTCATTGTATAACAGTCAACATGTGGGTCCTACAAGAACAGATTTAATTTAATCTTCAAAAAGTAAACATTTATACATTAAACAACTTATTAAAAAAGCAATTTGTCAAAGTTTTCCTTAAATATTCACATATTCCTAGAATTTTAAACAGGAAAATTATCCTGAGCACCACAATATTCATAGGACCCAACACTTCAAAATGATTTAAAGAAATAAACTACAGTAGTTAGTTTTTCCCTCTTGCTTTTTGCTGTCTCTAAAAGTACATTTTCAACTTACAAAATTAAATACTACATTTTATATATTATAGAAAGGAAACATTCCCTTTAATTTTATCACTTAAATCAACTATTATTAAAGGCATGGTATACATTCTGCAGGAAAACATTTTCTTTGACACAGATAAATTTTATTAACTACAATTTTAAGTAAAAATAGGATCATTTGAAAGTACTATTTTGCAACACTTTTAGTCCACTAATATATCTGGATATTGTAAATGTCAGTAATACTTAACATTTTAATGATTGCTTATTATTACAATATATGGACTTTGAATCAGTATTTCATAGCGGGGACATTATTAGTGTTTTCACAGAGAACACAGGTTTAGTCCGAGGTTCAGCTCTCCCAGGTTTAACCAACCACATATTTAGCATTTCCTTTATCCAGTCTTGAACAGTTAGAACCAAAATCTCCCACCCTAACTGAGAACCATGGCCATATTTAAGTATTACCCATCAACAAGAATTTAGGTTGTTTGCCAAATTTTTGTAATTATTTTTAAAATTTGTGAAAAAGCAAATTTTGCAGTATCAATGCTACAACTGACATCCTTATATATTTATTTTGCTATTTAGAGGTGTTTTTGACAGTAAATATAAAATGTAGAAGTTCTGGATCAAAACAATACATTTAATGATATTTTATAATATATTAATTGAAACTGAATAGAATTAAATAGATCTTAAGTTCTTGAGAGAAATCCACATTTCAAAGAGGATGAACTACGTGATGATGTATGTTTTTTATGAAAATATTTTGTTTAGTATTTGTTATTTGTCAGGCATCACGGCAAGCATTTTATACACATTATTTCATTTAATAACTTAATTACACCTTAAAAATAGTTTATTAAAAAAAAGGCAGCCTATAAAACAAATGTTAATAAAAGAGGGCAATACCTTGGTATTCATAGTGAAATTTCTATAAACAGTTTGGGCCCCGTAAAGGAAAGCATCTCCATCATTGGTGAGGCAGCCATCCACATGACCACTGTTGTTGAGGTATGCGCACATGGCCTCAGCTTCCCCAGCAGCTTGGACCCAGGGAATTCCCAAGCATTCCAGCATCTCAAGACACTAAAAAAAAAAAAGGAGGTGCAAGAAATTTAAGAGCATTTTTATTTTTAATATCAGTGTTTACCTTCTGTATTGCAAATATATTTTTTTAATATTTATTTATGCATACAAGAGCTGGGGCATAGGCCAAAGGTGTGGGGGATGAGAGGATTCACCAGAGACAGAGTGGGGAACAAAACAGGCAGCTTGACTGAAATACACTGCAATGAGGGGAGCAGCATGCAAGTCAGGAGAGGTCTGCTGCGCCATGTGGGTTGCTCCCTAGCCGGCCGAGGGATTGAACTCGTGCTGCATAGGCTGTGGACAGCTTCACAGGTTGCGTCCTAACCCCTTGAGCCATCAGGGAGGCCCTGTATTGCAAATATTAATAGTAGCTTTTTGGGTGCTTTACAAGTGATGTTTTAGTAATAAAGAGAAATGTGAACAATGACCATTTCAGAGCATTAAAGAATGATTGCTAAATTTTCAGGTGTGACAATAAAAACTGTCCTGATGTTATTTTATTTATTTAACAGTCCTTGTTTTTTAGACAAAGGTACTAAAATATTGAGAATGAAACAATAGTAAGCCTGGAATTTGCCTCAAAGTAATGAAGCAGAGGAGTGGGAGGTGAGAGGGAATAGATGAAATAAGAAAAGGTCAAGAGTTTATAATTGTTTAAGACTGACAGATTACTTTTGTATTGATTTAAAATTTTATAATTAAAAGTTACAAAATTTTAACTTCAATTAAAATATAATTCCATAAAAATGAAAATCATAATACACGTAAAACATAACCCATATTCAAATTTTCAATTATTTATTTATTAATTATTTATTTATTTATACAAGCACTGGGTACAGTCAGAAGCGTGGGAGGGTGAGACAATTCACCAGAGCCAGAGCGGGGAGCAGAGCAGGCAGAAGGACCGAAGCACACTGCTGAGGGGAGCAGCGGGCGGCAGGAGAGGTCTGCGAGCCATGTGGGACCCTCCTCCGGTGGCCGGGGAGCAGCCGGGGATTGAACCGGCGCTGCAAAGGCTGCGGGCAGCTTCGCAACCCAGCGCTTAACCGCTGTGCCACTGGGGAGGCCCACAATTTTTTTTTAAAAGTAATCCAGTGTACTTCGGTCCTTCTGCCTGCTCTGCTCACCACTCTGGCTCTGGTGAATTCTCTCACCCTCCCGCGCTTCTGACTGTACCCAGTGCATGTATAAACCAAACAAACAAACAAATAATAAATAAATAAGACATGCCTCTAGAAAATTGGAAAAAATAAAAGTAATCCAATGTTCATTGTTATCTCAAGATTCTAGAAATAGATTTTAAAAATAATCACATTAAGATTTATTTACATTTGTGAAACTACAATAACCCTTCCCACATGGTGGTTAACACCATGGGAGGTCGTCTAAAGAAGATGCTATTACATAATGAGGCCATGATGTTCTCTTCTGCCCTCATATCACCTCCCTCTGTACAATGAAAACTCTCTTATTGTGGAAAACTATGGAGGGGCCACTTGTTGCTATGTTCTCAGCAAGTCTACTGTCTGTGCAGGATGTTTCTATCAATTTGTTGATATATAAACATCCTCTGTGAGTTTTCTTTGGGTTATGAATTTAACCCAGCTGAACAGCTTGTCATTGTCTCACAGCTCTTTTTTGTCATGTTTCCTATCACTTTCTATCATTGGGGAGTAGAGGGCATGGCAAGGTAAAGAGGTCACTGACTTGTAGTTTCTAGAGACTGATAGAATAAATAACTCTTTTGCTTTAAATATTTGATTTCATGCTAAATCACATAATAAAAACTTCTGCCAAATGTTGCCCAAAGTGGACAAGGTTCAAAAGGCACTACGTGGGACAAAAGGGTACTTTTCAGGACTTTGGCTTGGTGACTTAGACAGTTTTGTTACAGGTTTTGCAATAAAGTTTGCTAATACCTTCCCTAGATAGTAAGTATCCTTTCATAATAGTAAGAGCCCAAAAGTAGTTTCAGATCCTCATGTCATTTGAATTGTTTAGAAAAACCACCTGGGAATTTGTGATGAAGTCAGTTTAAATTTCCCTACCCTAAATCTAATCCTATGGGGTAGAGGTGGTTCTGCAGGGAGGGAATTATTCGATCAGATCTTAATGCTTACCTCTTTTAAGATTGCTTTAAAATGTGATCTCCCTGTTTTCTGAGACCATGTTTTCCCAGAAGACCCATACCGCATCTGATTCCTCTTGCTTATGACATCAGCTTTTAGCTTTGGGGGCTCCCCTTCCATAACAAACACCAGTTTTACATCCATAAGTGTTAAATGTAAGATACGAAAAAATAAGTTCCTGAAATACAAAAATTAACAATTCATTAACTATCACACAGTGACAGCAAAGCCCATAGCAGTATAATGTAAGGACATTAGACAATTATCCAAAATATTATATCCAATAACATTTTATTTATCAAGCTATGATTTTAGTGGGTTGAGAAACCAGACTCTTTTTAAGCAAATGAGATTTATGATTATGCTAATTAATATGTAAAAAATAGTTTGGAGCATGAGGTGGTCAAGAATGGAGGGAAGGAAAATAATGAAGGTGTCATTTCCGCAGGGCAAATGAGAGATGACGTTGGCACACACCGAGGTGGTGCCTCTGTACACTGAGAGAAGCAGAACTGGCAAGACTTCTGATGGACTGCATATCAGGAAGGGGAAAACGAGCATTTCTGGCCTTTAGTAACTGAAACAACCCAGTGGGTATGGTAAGTGGGCAGCTGGATATGTGAGTCTGGAGATCAAAGGGTAAGAGGCACAAATTTGTGAGTCATTAATATAAAGATGGCAGATCCAGAAGCAGAACCTCAGAACAGGAACTCAAATAATATGAGGCAGTTTAGGATAATTCATAGAGGATTCTCTTTCTTCCATTTATTAGTCAGCTTTTCAGAATTAATCAAGATTAAATATGGTAGCATTCACTTGCTGGTTATCCAAATGCCAACATTCCCCCATCCTTAATCAATTCTTTCCTCTTCTATATTCTCCTTAGCAATGGCTAAGAGCAAAATTTCTCCATATACATACACTAGTATTGCATGAAATTTGGAGAAATAAAAGGAAAAAATTACCGCCCCCCCCCCCCCCCCCGCCAAAAGATGGTAACTTGACTTGGAGATTTTAAAATCTCAGAATGTAAAACAACAAAATAAAGGGAAATGAAACCAAGACATCAAGTATTTATACACTCACACATTTACCTTCTGAGAACTTGTACTGTACCTGAGGTGGGGCTTCATGACTGTTCCAATCATTTTTTTGACCGTCTGTGCTTCACATACCCAGAGACTAAGATCAACTGCAAGGGTTTTCCCACCAAGATCACGCAAGTGGATGGGTTCCTTAACAGGCTCCAAAATTTGCCACAAGTCATTCACTCCCATTTTGGTGATTATCTGTTATTTGAAACACACTTTTAAAAAAAGTTATTAAAAAAATAAAATAGATAAACCCCTTGCCAGGCTCACAAGGGCAAAAAGGGAGAAAGCACAAATAAATAGGATAATAAATGAAAGAGGAGAAATCACAACGGACACAGCAGAAATCAAAAGAATTATTAATAATTACTATGAACAGTTATATGGAAACAAGTTTAACAATCTAGAGGAGATGGACAAATTCCTACAACTCTACAATCACCCAAAGCTAGATAAAGAAGAAATAGAACACCTAAACAGACCAATTACAATTAGCGAAATTGAAATGGTAATCAAAAACCTCCCCAAAAACAAAAGCCCAGGACCTGATGGATTTACAAATGAATTCTACCAAACATTCAGAGACGAATTGGTACCTATCCTTCACAAACTCTTCCAAAAAATTGAGAAGGAAGGGACAATACCAAACACGTTTTATGAAGCCAACATTACACTAATACCAAAACCGAACAAGGACAACACAAAAAAGGAAAACTACAGGCCAATCTCCTTAATGAACACTGATGCAAAAATCCTCAATAAAATTTTAGCTATCAGAATCCAACAATGTATCCATAAGATAATTCACCACGACCAAGTAGGATTCATTCCAGGGACACAAGGATGGTTTAACATCTGAAAATCAATCAACGTTATCCAACACATCAACAAAAAGAAATATAAAAACCATATGATAATATCAATAGATGCTGAGAAAGCTTTCGACAAAGTGCAACACCCATTCATGATAAAAGCCCTTGAAATTCTTGGGATACAAGGAATGTACCTCAACATCATAAAGGCCATATATGACAAGCCAACAGCCAGTATCATCCTCAATGGTGAAAAGCTGAAAGCAATTCCATTAAGATCTGGAACAAGACAAGGATGTCCACTCTCACCACTGCTTTTCAATATAATACTGGAAGTCCTAGCCAGAGCAATAAGACAAGAGAAAGACATCCAAGGAATCCAAATAGGAAAAGAAGAAGTCAAACTATCACTCTTTGCAGATGATATGATAATATACATAGAGAACCCCAAAAACTCCACAGAAAAACTAATTCAACTCATCAATCAGTTCAGTAAAGTGGCAGGATACAAAATCAACACGCAAAAGTCAGTAGCCTTCCTATATACAAACAATAAATCTGAAGAAGAAGAAATCAAAAAAACCATCCCTTTTATTATTGAAACAAAAAAATCAAATATTTGGGAATAAATCTAACAAAAGAGGTAAAGGACCTATACAAAGAAAACTATAAAACACTGTTAAAAGAAATAGAAGAAGACACAAAGAAATGGAAAGACATCCCCTGCTCATGGATTGGGAGAATAAACATTATTAAAATGGCCATCCTACCAAAAGCAATATACAGATTCAATGCTATTCCAATCAAAATTTCAATGTCATTCTTCAAAGAAATAGAACAATTATTGATGAAATTCATATGGAATCACAAAAAACCCCGAATAGCCAAAGCTCTCCTGAAAAAAAAAGAAGGGAATGGAGGCATCACACTCCCGGACTTCAAACTCTACTACAAAGCCATAATCATCAAAACTGCATGGTATTGGAACAAGAACAGACATACAGACCAATGAAATCGAATAGAAAATCCAGAAATAAACCCACAGATTTATGGTCAACTAATCTTTGACAAAGGAGCAAAGACTATGCTTTGGAGCAAAGAAAGTTTGTTCAATAAATGGTGCTGGGAAAACTGGGTCGCTACATGCAAAAGAATGAAGCTTGACCACTACCTCACACCATATACAAAAATCAACTCAAAATGGATTAAAGAACTAGACATAAGACCTGAAATCATAAAATACATAGAAGGAAATATAGGCGAAACACTATGTGATTTGCATATCAAAGACATCTTTACAGACACATCACCCAAAGCAGTGATAGTGAAGGCAAAGATCAACAGCTGGGACTACATCAAATTAAAGAGCTTCTGCACAGCAAAAGAGACAATAACAAAAACAAAGAGAAACCCCACCAACTGGGAGAACATTTTTGCACCCAACACTAATGATAAAGGACTGATCACAAAAATCTGCAAAGAGCTGATGAGACTCAACAACAACAAAGAAAATAATCCAGTCAAAAAATGGACAGAGGAACTAAAAAGAAACTTCTCTGAAGAGGAAATGCGAATGGCCAACAGGCATATGAAAAAATGTTCAACATCACTTGCAATCAGGGAAATGCAAATCAAAACTACCATGAGATACCATCTTACACCAGTGAGAATGGCACATATTAAAAAAAATAGCAACAACAAATGTTGGCGAGGTTGTGGAGAAAAAGGAACTCTTCTGCACTGTTGGTGGGAGTGCAAACTGGTCCAACCACTATGGAGAGTTGTGTGGAGATTTCTGGACCTACTAAACATAGAGCTTCCACAGGATCCAGCAATTCCACTCCTAGGTATTTACCCAAAGAACACAGAAACATCAATTCCAAAGAACACCTGCACCCCTATGTTTATAGCAGCACTGTTTACAATAGCTAAGCTTTGGAAACAGCCCAAATGCCCAAAAATAGATGACTGGATCAAGAAGATGTGGTCCATATATACCATGGAATATTACTCAGCATTCAAAAAAGATAAACACATGCAATTTGCAGCAACATGGATGACGCTGGAAGGGATCATGCTCAGTGAAATAAGCCAAAAAGAAAAAGAAAAATACCGGATGGTCTCACTCATAGCAGGGATCTAGAAAACTTAAATAAGGGACCAGGAAAATGAATAACTATAAGAAAGTGAAAGTCAAAATCAACAAAAACTATGAACCAGAGACACTTTTTGGGGGGTGGGGGGCGGGAGGGGAGGGATTGGGTTCAGAATGGGGGGATTGCAATTGTATGGGGAATATAAAAATAAAATTTATTAATTAAAAAAAATAAATAAAACAACAAAAAAATAAATAAAATCAACACCTTATAAAAAAAAGTTATTAAAAGACAACTTCAGCACAGGAATTCAAACAATATAAGATTGTTTAGAATAATTTGTAGAGAATTCTCTTTATTTCTTTTACTACTGAGCTTTTTGGAATGAATCAAGATTAAAAATAGTGGTAACTGAAGTACGCTGGTTACAAAAAGAGTAATGCAACTAATGTGTTGAAAGCTATTTGCAGAGAGTGGCATGCTAAATTTGTCCTTAAAATTCACTCATGTCACCAAACATGGGTTTCTATATAGTACTGGAAAATAGACATTTTTAATTTAATGTAACCCAAACATCAATGACATCCTCCCTTAATCATTCTTTCCTCTTTTTTTTAAAAAAGATATTTATTTATTTATTTATTTATTTATTTATTTATTTATTTATTTATTTATTTATATTTACGTCCTCTTTTTTTAAAAAAGATTATTTATTTATTTATTTATTTGTTTGTTTGTTTGTTTGTTTGTTTGTTTATACAAGGACTGGGTACAGTCAGAAGCGCGGGAGGGTGAGAGAATTCACCAGAGCCAGAGCGGGGAGCAGAGTAGGCAGAAGGACCGAAGTACACTGCTGAGGGGAGCAGCGGGCGGCAGGAGAGGTCTGCGCGCCATGGGGGACCCTCCTCTGGTGGCCGGGGAGCAGCCAGGGATCGAACCGGCGCTGCAGAGGCTGTGGGCAGCTTCGCAACCCAGTGCTCAACCGCTGCGCCACAGGGGAGGCCCCTTTTACGTCCTCTTTATGGCCAAGAATAAAATTTCTTATAATTGCTTGAAATTTGGAAAACAAAAGGAAAAATTTACTCCCCCCAAAAGGTGATAACTGACTTTCTTCCAGCCAATAATGTGAACTAACAAGTAAAGAGATGGGTAAAAGAATCCAGGGGTGATGTCTTAAGCATTTACTCCTTGCTTTACATACCTCAAGAATGAACAGGATATTACAATCAGGAAAAATACACAAATAAAAACCCAAAAGCAAGGATGCATGTAAATAAGCAAACTAAAAACAAAAAACAAGGTTAATGAAGTAAAATTTTGATGATAAAGTGTGGAAAGAGAGAAATTGTGAGTTGGAATACAGAATTTTTTTTTTTTTGAAAGCGCATGAACTTTTAAAATTGCAAGCATTCACGCTTCCTTGTTGAGGAAAAATATCTTTAAAAAAATTTTTGAAATCACTGTAGTTTCACTAAAGAAAACTAATACTGGACCCTTTTCTATGTGTGTAGCATTTATAAACAAAACTGACTATAACTGACTGTAACCTGCTTTGATATTTTTGTACAGGCCAGGTTTTCTTTTTTTAAATGGCTACATCTGTTTTTCTTTCCCTTTGTTGTTATTTGATAGAAAATATTATGCATAATTCGCAATGAAGATTCAGTCTACACAAACACAATCCAGATTATCATCCTCTGAATAATCTTAAATCCCAAAAGACAAAATAATTTAACTCAAAATACTATGAACAAGATTAAAACACATTCTAAGGGCCTCCCCCGTGGCGCAGCGGTTGAGCGCTGGGTTGCGAAGCTGCCCGCGGCCTCTATGGCGCCGGTTCAATCCCCGGCTGCTCCCCGGCCACCGGAGGAGGATCCCACATGGCGCGCAGACCTCTCCTGCCGCCCGCTGCTCCCCTCAGCAGTGTACTTCGGTCCTTCTGCCTGCTCTGCTCCCCGCTCTGGCTCTGGTGAATTCTCTCACCCTCCCGTGCTTCTGACTGTACCCAGTGTATGTATAAACAAAACAAACAAACAAACAAAGAAATAAAACATGCCTCTATTAAAAAAAAAAACCACATTCTAAATAAAAAGTATGGTATTATGTTCCTTTACCAGTCTTCATTAAAAGCCAATTTTCTCAATTTGTACATGGCTGCAAAGAAAATTTATGTTGTGTTGCTGTCATCTTTGTGCTTCTCCTAATCTTAATTTTATAAGTCAGTGTCACCATAAATTATTTGTACACTCATTTTATGAAGAACTGTGCAAGTATTTGTGATGTCATTTTACAATGAAAAATACAACTGCAAATGCAATGAAGAAAACATTAGGGAGGTTAATGGTGGCTTAGTGCAAATCTTGTCCATTTCACATCAAGAAGAACCACCAGCACAGATTTGGAATTTAGATTTTATCTCTGTTAATGTGGTGAAAAGTTGTAGTTAATTCTTGAAAGAGAGGCGAGAAGGCATTTTTAAGATGGACAACAAGACTGTTAAAGTATTAGCCATCAAAACATACTAAATTCACAGATTTTGAGGTAAGCTACTGTTGACAGTTTTGCTTTCCTTTCTTGTAACTCATGCTGAATACTGGAATGTGGATTGTTACTGAAAGAAATTATGCAATCTCCCTCTGGAGGAACATAGTAACTAATCGTATTTCTTTAAATGTGATCTTGACAATAGCTCTTAAAATTTTTAGTACAGGCATCTTCTGATTTATCGATACCTCTTCTAGGAAATTAAGGCATGCTCTTAAGTGTGTGCAGATCCATAAACAAGGGTATAAATGTAGCACTTCACTGGGAAGAACCAAAGTATACATAACTTTAAATAAAAAAAAGACATATAATGGAATAGGTGACACAGCAAATAAAAAAGTGAGATAGATCCACGATACTCTGATAATACAGTCCCCAAGTTTTAACATGAGAACAGACATAAAGTAGGCTTGGTATCAAAATGACTGCAGTTTAGGGATAAAAAGTTACTCTTCTAAAAAGATTCTTTTGTGTTAATTTTTAAAAGAACCATAAACAAGTATTACTTTTCAAATTGCAAAAAAAAAAGTCTTTAAAAATTTGGTCCTATCTGCAAGAGATTGGAGAAATAAGCAAGCAATCTTCAGATGGTTTGCTTTTTTGCCTAAATATTAAATGATCAAGTACGGGTAAGTTGATGGTTCAAATTAAAAATCAAGCAAAGTGCTGCATATTTACAACTGCTTGAATATCATGTATGACTTTAGTGTGACTTTGTAAGGGATGAAAGATTCCCATTTTCTGGTTTCCAGCCAAGGCCCTAGCAACTAGATGTATGGTTTAGGCTAGGCACATCTTCCAGCCCCAAAGTTCAATCCTTCCTATCATGTCTCTATACCACGTCAGTTGACTCTGTGTGTATGTATATATTGAATATATATATGGATACATATATGAATAGTAATGAGTAAAGGTTGTCACTTGGTGGAGAGCTGTTTATGATGGCCCATATAAACACACATTTTTATGTATAGGACTGTGGCATACATTGTATATCAATTTTCACTGTGGATTATGGGGGGAAAATTAAAGACTTATTAGGTTGACTTTTGATTTTATAAATGGTAGTCCTCTTAACTATTTCAAGCACATTAGGATCATTCTGTAAAGACTTTAATGAAGTGTTATTCAATGTGTCAGCTATGCCTGGAAAAAAAGCCTGGAACCACCAGGTTAGATCCTTAAGATAAAAAGGCATTTAGCTAAGTCCATAAATAATAGTTCTACTATAACATGAATATACTTAGAATTTAATTCTTAGCAGAGTGGGAGGAAAGGGTAGAGGGTCAATGTGACAGTATAATGCACTAAAACCTCTGTAGTAGGTGAGTGGAGCAGATATAAGCATCAAGGTGTAGAGATTGTGCTCCCCAAATTATAGTTTTGTATACGAATGGTAAAACAATAAAATTTGATAAACAAATAAAATTCTTCATACTGTTTGCTTCTTTTGTCAGAAATAAACCTAGTCTATAGAATGAGTGTCAGCAGCCATACTATAGGACAAGCAGCACCGTAGTTAAACAGATCTAAGTGATGTCTACCTCTCTTTTATTAAAATGTGAGCAGAGGCTGCAAAGCTGTACCAATGGCTGCTTACACAAAACTTGTATGAACACCTTGGCAAAAAGAAAAAAGTAGGTAACAGAACTATCTGTCACTTTGTTTGCATCAGCTCAGCCAGTCTTCTGAAGTAAGTACCAATGGTGAGACTATAAAGCAATTAGTTACAAACAGGGACAGAATGCAACAGATTTTAAGATACGCACTATCACTGCACTCAAAGACAGAACAGCTGGTTCTTGCATGAGGTCACGATCAATCTTGATGAAGTTACTTGAAAACTGCTCACCATTAAATAAAATTTTAAAATACCCTACCTCTCAAACTCATCTAAAACTACAATTTGGTCTTGCTTTTTGTTTTTTAATCGGTGAAACTTAAACTTTGATGCAGGATTTGATTAAATACTCTTATCTTTTATAATATAATCATTTTCTTGATGTTGATCTGATCATCCAATCAATGGATATTATCTAAGAGTGTCCTAACACATTCACAACTTAAGAATTAGCGTGAGAGGGCCTCCCTGGTGGCACAAGGGAAGCTATCAGCACTATGAAGCTATCAGCAGCCACGAGAGCACCAGTTCTATCCCAGGCTAGGGAGCGGAACAGTCCTCTCCAATCTTGCCCACTGCTCCCCTCAGTGGTGTATTTCAGTCAATCCGCCTGTTCTAGTCTCCACTTCTCTGTCTCTGGTGAATCCTTTCTTCACCCCACCTTCCCCCATTCCCCCGCCCCGCACCTCCAGCCTACACCCCAGCTCTTTTATGCATACATAAATCTTCAAAAAAAAATCAATGTGAGAAAAGGACATTTATGTGAATCAACAAAGTCAGACCACCCACAGCAAATAAATTTATAACCTATTGGTGCAATGCATTTAGTTTAATGAAAGCATGGACTTGGAAGAGAAAATCCACATATTCTGGAGTCTGATATACCACTGATTAGCTATTATGACCTCGGGAAGACAGTTAACTTATCTACAAAATGATTAAACCAGATGAATTACAAGATTCTGAACACTTTTCAATTTCATCACCAAGTTTGGCAGGTTGGCATTAAAAAAAACAAGTCACTCAATTTCAAATATTACTGCTTGGTAAAATTTCTACTTTAAAGAAAAGGCTCAAGAACCCACTTCAGGTTAAAACAAAAACAAATCCTTTGATGTAACCATATGGTGCCCATAAATCAACTTATGCTCCTAAAACTTCCTTAAAAGCTAGTAAGCTTTTATTGGTTAATTATAAAACTGAATGAGGTGAGAAAAACACAGAGCCTTGCTAATTCCACTAATGAATCAAATTTAAAGAACATAAAAAGAGGTTGGTTGTTTGATTTATGCAGAAATACACATGTTATTAAACTAATAGTTTTCCAATTTTATCGCACTTCAAAGCAAAAACATCATTAAGTTTTTTAAAGAATAAAGTAGGTAATACTTTAAATTTCTTAATTTCCATTTAGAAGACTGTATTTTCATATAACGCTCAGGAAATGATGTAAAGTTTCCAGTGTAGAATTGTATGGGAATTACATAATTTTTCAAATTAATAGTGTTTATTTCCTCAATTTTACTTTCATATAAATTAGCTTAAACTTTGAGGCACAATATAATCCGGACTTAATTTACCTGTTATCAATAAATACTTATTAAATGTCTACCATGTATAGGAAACTCCTATAGATGCTGTAGATAGAATAAGGAAAGATCAAACCCAGAACCGAAGGACTTCAGTAGGGGAAGTGAGACTGGAGAGAAGGGAATTAGAGCCATGTGAATGGTACTGACACATCACTGCGATGAGTGAACTACATATAGGAATGTACCACAAAAAGGGGTCCTTTACCTACTCTGGGGCCTCAAGGAAGGCTCCCTAAAAGAAGTGACCACTAAACAGAAATCACCCCATAGCCCCACAGTTTTAACCACAAGGACAGGTGAAGCCAGATGCCTTGGTGGTTCTGCTTATTTTGACCCTGTGATACCTTTCACTGAACCAGGCAAGGCCACACAACATGTACTTGACTATCTTCAGAAGGAAAGGGCGACTCTGATGGGAGGAATCTACTAAAGACCAGGTTTGCCATCAGCTTTTTTTGAGAGGTGGCAAAAATGCCAATTTTTCCCATTTAGAAGGGAAGATTTAAAAATGGTTTAAGGGCCTCCCTGGTGCCGCAAGGGATTAAGAGGCAACCTACGAAGCTGTCTGCAGCCACTGCAGCAAGAGTTCCATCCCCGGGCAGGGAGCTACCCACAGGGCACAGCAGACCTCCCCTGTCTCCCCGCTGCTCCCCTCAGCAGTGTACTTCAGTCAGTCTGCCTGTTCTGCTCCCCACTCTATCTCTGGTGAATCCTCTCACCCCCCCGCACCTCTGGCCTGTACCCCAGTTCTTGTGCACATAAATAAATCAATCTTAAAAAAAAAAATTTTCAATGGTGAATGTTAGCTTAGGAGTGTCTTTACCACTATTTTTTAAACATAGGAAAAAAGGCTAAAAAGGTGAAAAATCAAAGTATTTTGGGATTAAATGACAAGATGCCCCACACGTGCAGCAGTTGTGTCCACCCGGCGCGCCTTTTAAAAGCGGCTTCTGCGCCCCTGACGGTTCCCGCTCACTCGGGGCGCACGACGAGCCGGCACCGTCCCGCGGGTCGCCCCAACGGGAGCGGCAGGGGGCGTGGGGCGGGGCCGCGCAGCCCGACCGCGAAGCCACGAGCCGAACCCCGCGAGCGCCGCGCCAGCCCGGGGGGACAGGGTCTCTACAAGCCACCGCGCCGCCCGGGGCGCTGGCTCCAGGGGCGGCGATTCCAGACTCGCCGCGGGTCCGGAGAGAGGGACACCCGGGGGGCCCGGACCCGGCCGCGGCTTCCGATCGCCCGGGGGGGCCGGCGTCGCCCCCAGCCGGGCCCGGGGGTGGGGGCCGGGCCGCTCCCCGCGTCCCGGACTTACCCGGAAGCCCCGGCCCCTCGGCTGTGGGGGCCGCCCGCCGCCGCTAACCCGCCGCCTGGCCCTCGCCGCCGCCGCTCCGCGCGCCCCCAACTGCGCTCCGTGAAGAGACGCGAAGGGCGCCGCCGCCCTCGGCCGGGCGCGACCGCGCGGGCGCCCCACGAACGCTTCAAATCCGGCGCCTCCCCGCGAGCCCCGCCCCTTCCGGGAAGTGACGCCCCCTCCGGTCGCCGCCGCGCGCCCGGCTCCCTCCCCGTCCGCTACACGCATGCGCGGAACTGTTGCCAGGGGTCCCCGCGTTCGCTTCCCTTTCCCTTAAGCTCATCACCCGCCGCCGCCCCGCGTCCCGCCGTCGCCGCGCACGGCGTGAGGCCCCGCGGCCCCGGCCGCCAGGGGCACTTCCGGCCCCTCCCCGTCGACGCCAGTGGCGCGAAAACTCCGAACGGCGCAGGCGCGGGCGGAGTCCCGGCGGGCGGGGGGGCGGGGCGCAGGCGCGGAGCGTCCCGCGGTGGGCGCCGGGCGGCCGGGCTGCTGCCTCCTCCGCGGCCGGCGCGCGGTTCCCGGCGGCCAACGGCGCCAGCCGAGGCCGAGACGCCCCGCGGCGCCCTGAGCGTCCGGTCGCGCCGCGGCTGCCCCGCCGATCGGGTTCCCGGGGAGACTCGGACTTGCTGGAGGTAGGGTGAGGGCGCGCGCCCCGCCGGCCCCCGCCCCGCCCCGCCCCGCCCGGCCCGGCCCGGCCCCGGCCCCGCCGCCGCCGCGCCCGCGCCCACCCGGCCCGGCCCGGCCCGGCCCGGCCCGGCCCGGCCCGGCGGCGGCGCGGGCTTCGCGCCTCCCCGCAGGCGGCGCCGCGTCGCGGGAAGTTGCCCCGCGGGGCTGGGCCGCGCCTTCGGCGGCCCCGGCGGCGAGACCGGCCCGGCCGGCGGGACCCCGCGCCCCCGCGCCCGGCCCCCAGCCCGGGAGGAGTCGGGGCGCCGGCGGGCGGGCGGGCGGGAGCGGAGCGGGAGCCGGGCCCGGCGGCGGCTCCTCTCCGGGGATGCCGCGCGCGCTCAAGTTTGCGCCGGGGCTGCGTGCGGACCGCGCCGAGGGGCGCCGCGTGCCCCCCGCGGCCGCGGAAACGCGGGGACCCTGGGGCGGGGGCCGCGGGCCTCGGTCTCCCTCTCGCTCCGTGGAAAGGGGGGGCCCCCGGGGGTGCGGACCGCGGGGCTGCAGGACAGAAAGGGCGAGACCGGGCAGAGCCCCGAGAAGGCGGCCGCTGGGTGCTGCGCCCCGGGGACGCCGGGGCGGGGGGCGCGGGGGCTCCGTGCGCCCCACGAGCAGGTGAGCAGCGGAGTTTGAAAGACAAGTTTTCTGGGGTGCTTGTTTCAGAGAAGACGGGTACGCACCTCTGCCTCCGGACGGCTGCCCCGAGGCGCTTAAAGATACTGACCCGCGCGGGCGGTGGACGAGACCGACCTGCGGGTGTGTTTTGGGGGGCCAGGGGGGCGCCTGGGAACTTCTGCGTGTGTTCATTTAGCTCAGTCTGGGGTATCAAGGAGATAATTTGGCGTTGGAGTGTGGCGAGCTCCCTTTCCTGGCCGCCTGTCAGTGCAGACAAGTGTGGAGATCCCCAGCTCAGAGCTGCTCGGCGTGTTTTCGGGGCGCGTGTCAGATGGAGCCACAGTTGTGTGGCCTTGGGCAAATTGGCACCAGCGCTTTAAGCGTCAGCTTTTGTTCTGTATTTGGCGGAAAACAACTTAAATTAAGAGTCTTAAGACTCTTAAGAGTCTTAAATAAGTGTGCGTGTCTGTTGGGGCGGAGTTGTAGCGCTAAATATGTCTATGGTAAGAGGGAAGCACCTAACAGTGCGCCTGGGCAAAGCATGAGCGCAAATGACCCACTGAAGTGGAAAGCAGATTTTATTCCCCAAAGCTTTACTGCCTCCATGTAGAATGTTAGAAACTTGCGTAAATCTTGACTATCGCATTTCTATCCAGGTTAAGAATATTGATCAAAGTTGTATTTGACTGACTTTCAGGAATTAGTAAAGAAGAAACTCAAATTTTCCCCATAATAGTAGGTATTATAATTGACACATAATAGTCACAGCTGAGTATACACACACACACACACACACACACACACATATCCCCCCCCCCCAGATGACCAAGGGTCATTTAACTGTTAACATTGTTGATTCACTAGTTCAATGAGTTCTGTCTTTTCTCACTTAACATTCTTGCCCTAGTAAACGAATTAAAAATAATGTCTGTAGCTTTCTTAACTACATTCCCCAATCCATCGCTACTGCAGAGTCTATTTTACTAACAACTGGTCTCTATCTCAATATCCCTGGAGCAGTTCTGACAGTTTTCAAGCGAGATAAGTGTATTATTTATCGTCTTCCTTGCCAAAACCTCTCCATCTATTGGCATTAAATATTAACCTGCTCCACACTTGGCATTAAGTGTGAGGATTGTTTCTGGAAATAAAACGCACAAAATGTTTTTATAAAGCAAGTTCAAACTTTTATTTGCCTTGAATAGTAACACTAGAGGGACACCTCAAAACAGAATCTTTGTAGTTTTATACATTGAGGGATGATAGGCAAGAAGATGAGTAGATTAATAGCCAATTTCACTGCCTTGCATCAGTTAAAGTGTTACTGAACCTAGTTCATACCAGGAGGAACTGGGCAATAAATAGGTTTGACTGTTTTGACAAACCTGGCTTTGGATCTGAGTGCTGCTAAGGTTGGCTGCATACCCCTGGTCAAATGGTTTTCACCTGAGTCTGAACATCCCCTTCTCTAAAATAAGGACAATATTTACGTCCTAAGGATTTTGAGGCTTAAAGGAAATAGTTTTTCTCTAAAGTTAGTAAGTAGTAATTCCACAAATGTTAATTGTACTCACCCACTTAAAAGACTGTACCTGGTCTTTTAACTCTCGCTTCATCTCTTCCCCTCTTTGCTGATAGCGCCCCTGTTCGTCCAGTGCCACTCACCCATTAGACTAGTCTCTTTGCCCGTAGTATCACTCTCAGCTCCAGCTGCCCTCTATATTGAGGGTTGTTTTGAAAACACAAACCTGCGCGGGTTCAGATTTTATTATCTGCAATGCTGTGCATGGTGCTTCCCAGTTTGGCTGGTGCAAAATTGATGGATGGATTTATGAACTTTTTCACTTACATATTTGTTATCTATTGCACCTCATGTCTTTATGGTAAAGTCCAAGTCATTTGCTTAATTATTAAGTCAGTACAGTTAAAGATGTGGTTGTTTGGGCCTCCCCTGGTGGCGCAGCTGTTGAGCACTGGGCTGCGAAGCTGCCTGCAGCCTCTGCAGCGCTGGTTTGATCCCTGGCCCCCGGCGAGGGTCCCACATGGCGTGTAGGCCTCTCCTGCCACGCTAGTTGCTCCCCTCAGCGGTGTATTTCGTCAGTCTGCCTGTTCTGCTCACCGCTCTGGTGAATTCTCTCACCCTCCGGCGCTTCTGACAATGCCCAGTGCTTGTATAAATAAATAAATAAATCTTTTAAAAAAATGTGGTTTAATGCAGAATGAGTATGTTTATGGTGGTGGGAGGAATAGAATCGGGAGGATATCTACTGCAACAGAATCAGAAGTAGCAGAAGTTTACACCTTTTCAGCCACAGTTTTTCTCTTGGTAGTTCCAATTCTGTTATGTCTATTCTCCTTGTTGTTAGTCTCTACTTTGCCACTAATGGGAAGTATGACTTATGAGGTGCTCATAATAAAAAGTAAAATTCAGAAATTTATAATCCTTTTAAAATGTATTTGATCTCCAATCTTTTGTGCATATGCTTGCTGTAATGATCCATTGGCGATTACGTTTTCTTCTCGAACTTTTTTTATTGATGATCTGCTCTTTGCCACCCTTCCTGTTTCTGATGAAGTTTGCTTATGAGGGAGAAATGATGTGCTCCTTAATTCTGTTTTTTTTAACTGTACATAACCAATATTGAAAACTATGAAGAGCTTTATGAATGTATTGAAAATACAGAGGAGCTTTTCCTTTTCTGTGTTTTCCAGAGATTTAAAAAATATTTTTCTTTGCACCTGTTGTTTTTAGTCCATTAGAAGAAACCATCTTACTATTTTGATTTGTGTCTAACACAACCATCATATGTAATTTGAAAAATTCATTATCATTAAATTGCAAAGTGATTCCTATTTTAAAAGGTAAAATCCATCAGTTACTGTTCCTCAGGTTACCATGGCAACCAAACAGCAAACTGCAAATCCCAGTCCAAGCACAGCAAATAAAAACCACACTGTTCAGGTAGTGCTGTCTTCTGTGACTCTTCACATTTATTGTAAGAAGCTTACCACATTTACCTTTGTGCTCGTCCCCTCAATTTTACGTGAAAAACTGCCTTTTTCCAGTCGTAAATTCTGAAAGCGGTCAGCTGATGTCTGAGTGCCTGCTAACTGCGAGATCATGTATATTGCATTAGTGAAAACATTGCCTGAAAGGGTATTTAATGTTTGAAAATCCATAAATGATGCTTAATCTTTTCTATAATAAATAAACTATTGCTCAGGCATTGAGCAGGGAAAGACGGTGGATGAGAGAGAAAAAGTATTGGGAATAGAACAGCTGTAGTGTGCCAGGAAATTTTAAATCAGTGAAATTTGAAACTAGTATACATTAACTCTTGCTATTAAATAATTTGAGAAACATGATTGCTTTTTAAGTTTTGACTTCTGTAAGAATCATTCAGTTATTTGTAAACCAGATGTTAGTATTGCATAATTGTGAATGTAATGCTAATAGTCTCCAAAGGTATTTGTTTAGGTTGAGTGTCCTTTGGGTGTTAATAAACCTTTTTAAATGGTATTTGATTTATCGTTATAAATTACGTTTCTCATTGCGTCCAGAATATGATAAAGTCCAAGTTCTTTTTTTTTTTTTTTTTTAAGATTTATTTTTATTTATTTATATAAGCACTGGGTACAGTCAGAAGCGCGGGAGGGTGAGAGAATTCACCAGAGCCAGAGCGGGGAGCAGAGCAGGCAGAAGGACCGAAGTACACTGCTGAGGGGAGCAGCGGGCGGCAGGAGAGGTCTGCGCACCATGTGGGACCCTCCTCAGGTGGCCGGGGAGCAGCCGGGGATCGAACCGGTGCTGCAGAGGCCGCGGGCAGCTTCGCAACCCAGCGCTCAACCGCTGCGCCACCAGGGAGGCCCTAAAGTCCAAGTTCTTTAACATGGTTTAAATAGGAATTCTTCTTACACTTTAAATGTGCTTATGACATCTTATTGAAAAAAGATTCTGGTCCACTTGCTGAAGGGTGGGATCTGGGGTCTGGATAAATCCTCTATGTTCTCAGGAGATGAAGATGCTACTTGCTGGTCCTTGGACCACACTTTGAGTATCAGGAGACAGCAGGTCCTTGTATGGTCAGCTTCTCGGCGGCTGTGACCGTTGCTTCTAGCTATGTCTTATAATTCATGGGAGTGAGTCCTGGACTTGTTACTGTGTCTCCCACAACAGTAGTTACAGAGGGTGATCCAGGAACCCATGAAACTCTTTCAAAGGGTTTATATGATCAAAACTTTTCATAATAGTAAGATGTTATTTGCCCTTTTCACTCCATCCACTCTTGAGGGTACAATGGAGTTCTGCAGCGATTATGAGATATGGTGATGTCATTGTTCTGATGTTTGTTGCGATTTGAACTGGTGTGTTCTGATTTGAAAAGCTTCTTGGCTTTAATTTATAATGTGGTAGATAAAAACAAAAGCTCTTTGAGGTTCTTAGTGCATTTTAAAAAGCCAGAAACCACTGTCCTAATGGACCATGGGCAGGACATGGAGAACCTCAGCTCTAGAACTTTACCAGAGCTCTTTCCTTGGCAGCAGTTCTGCTGGGTGGGGTTGGGAGGGCCAGTTCCCCCCATGGTCTCCATGGACAATGCAGTGGGGGAGGGGCCTCCTTACCTCTAGGCAGTATGCCTCTTGATAACATTTAAGGGAGAAGGGGGTTAAGTAGCACCCTATTATTCCCTGCTGGGGTTGGATGTCTGGGCTCTCAAGGTAATCTCCCCTATACCATTTATCACTGCTCCTTACTAGACCTACATGCCTTCTCTGACACTTGAGCTGGTGGGTGTTGCCATGCCTCCTTAGGGTCTGGCCAGGCTTGGAAACCCAGGCTCTCCACTTGGCCTTTCCTGGCTTAGGGCTGGGATCAGGTGGGGCCAGGTTTTCTCAGTGGTGTTTGGCTAGGGTAGAATGATTATTGCTAGAGGTGTGGTGGTTTTGTTGTTTTTTTTTTTTCTGGTGGTAGCAGGGGTGGGTCTTGTTAGGCTGTCCTTTTCCAGGCTCTCTGGCTAGATAAAGTTTCAAACTTTCATTTAGTTTCCCCCCACACCCCCAACCCTGTACCTGTGACTGTTTCCACAGATGCTGCCTTCTTCAGCTTCTGGGTTATTTGAGGCGAAGCAGGGAAATTCGTGCTGTGTCACTCCTCAAGTCCTGAGTTCCCTAGCTGCTCTGATTCTCTTTCAGGGTCTTAGATTTGTTTTACATTTAATTTCTAGGATTTTAGTTTTATTAAGCAGGAGGAATAGCTACATCTTCTAAGAGGAAGTGGAAGTCTCTGGTTGCTTAATTTTGTACCGTGGAAGAATTAAAGACAACTCTAACACACTGCATTTCACCTATATTTCATTGTATAAAAGGGTATGAATAAGTATTAAAATATTTCCACTAAAGGAAACCTAGATTTAATAAATCCGTACTCATTTTTGGGAAAATTGTTTAAAAATAGTTTTCAAATTAAATCAATTGAATTTGCATGAAAGAGTCATAACTACAGATGAGGATTTTAGAAAGCAAGGTAATTGTGTATAGTTTGAAGCTTTTTTTTTTTTTTTGAGATTCAAACTTATTTGTTTTATTTTACTTATTTTTTTTATTATTTATTTAAACAATATTTGCCTCCCCCCACCGCCTCAGATTGAGTCCCCATAGAATTTCCTTGCCCAAGGCACCCGTGCACCATCACCAAGTTTGAAGCTTCAAATTATCAATGTGTTGGAAAATAAAATTACGGAAAAGTTGGTTCAAGAATACACACTAGAACTATAAAAACCAGCATACAAGAAAGAAGTGGAAGTGATTTTTAAATTAACTTTAAAATTGTCACCACTCTTCTAATAGCTTTATGCTTAGTTCTTCCTCACTTTTAAGAATCATTTTAAATGTCATACCATTGAAGTGATTTTAAGAGCATTAAAAAGATAGGAAAACTATTCATTTCACTTAATGAAGCATACATTGTCACAGTAACAAAACCTGAAAAGCTCTTCAAAGAAGTTCCTTCAAAGTACACATATATATTGGGCCTCCCCGGTGGCGCAGCGGTTGAGCGCTGGGTTGCGAAACTGCGCGCGGCCTCTGCAGCGCCGGTTCGATCCCCGGCTGCTCCCCGGCCACCAGAGGAGGGTCCCACATGGCGTGCAGACCTCTCCTGCCGCCCGCTGCTCCCCTCAGCAGTGTACTTCGGTCCTTCTGCCTGCTCTGCTCCCCGCTCTGGCTCTGGTGAATTCTCTCACCCTCCCGCGCTTCTGACTGTACCCAGTGCATGTATAAACAAAACAAACAAACAAACCAGCAAACAAATAAATAAAGCATGCTTCTATTAAAAAAAAAACAAAACAAAACCAAAAAAAAAAAAAGTACACATATATTTAGTATTTCTGCAAAATTGGTTCTGTCATTTGGAAAGCAGTGGATTAAAAAATTAAATACTCTGACTTTCTCCCTTGCCCTCCCTTTCTGGTTCTCCTGTTTCCCTACTGCTTCATACTCTGTGGAGCTCCTCTCCACTGGCCTCCCAGCACACACGCAAGACTGGTTTCCTGGCCCTGTGTGCAAGCCATTGGACACAGCTCTCATCCCTTCTGGTGAGAACTGGGCAGAATCTTTCCTACTTAATGAGAGAGAAAAATCTCTATCTGCTGCTACCTTCAGTGAGTTGAGACTAGAAGTAGTCCTCGTATTCTTGTATCCTAGAAATTTTAGATCACGTATACTAGGAATTTTTTCCCATTTCTGCGGTCGTTAGATTATGTGTATTTCACAGAGAAGAATGAAAACAGCAGAGTAGTCATAATTGCATTTCAGTCATAGGTTGTCCGTTTTCACCTAAGGTTCATTATTTATATGTTTAGAAAATCTTGTGTAATTTAAAAAATATTAACTTTTTAACTATGCATTTTTAGTACATTGGTTAAAAAAACAATGTGAACTGTTTCCTTAGGGGACAGTAAGGGAAACCACTGTTGCTTGGCAAAACTGCTTCAGAATATGCTTTGAGAAAATAAGTTTTATCTGATTTGCTATTAACTTATAAATTATATGATTGCTCTGTAATAATTTTGAAGACATTATGCATTCTCTCCATCCTCTAGGAAACTAGAACTATTTTGACAGATAAAAATCTCTGACCTCTTGTAAGTTTAGGAATCAACACATTTAAGTAGGCTCTTGGCAGTAAAAGCTGGGTCATGAATATCTCTAAAGTAAAATCAACTACTGTGGTATGTACTGATGGATTTTTTTTTTTTGTAGATTTATTTACTTATTTATACAAGAACTGGAGTCCAGGCCAGATGCGCGGGAGGGTGAAAGGATTCACTAGAGACAGAGCGGGGAGCAGAACAGGCAGAGTGATGAAATACACTGCTGAGGGGAGCAGCGGGCGAGACAGGAGAGGTTTGCTTGCCATGTGGGACCCTTGCCGGCCGGCCTGCCGGCCAGCCGCAATCAAACCCACGCTGCAGAGGCTGTGGACAGCTTCACAGGGCTGCGCTCAACTGCCTGCGCCACCAGGGAGGCCTAAGATTTTTTTTTTTTAAACACAAGTTTATTACCATTTATTTCTGTCTAAAGGCAATCTTACCCAAGTCTCACTGAGCTAAAATAAATGACAGCAGAGCTGTGTTACTTTCTGGGGCCTCCGCTAGAGAATCTGTTTCCTGGCCTTTCAGCCTCTAGTGGAAGCAACAGCCTCTGGCTTGTGGCCCCTTCCACCAGGCAAATGATAGTTTTAATTTTTTTTCTTTTAAGTTAAAATGAATGGACATGTACTTACAACTTCAAACATTATGGATTTATTTTAAGTTTAAATGTAGAACAGAAATGTGGTTGCTGCACTTCTCATTGTCACTTTAAATTTGTTCAGACCTGATGGCCAAGAGAAAGGAAGAAAATTTCTTCTCTCCTGAAAATGCAAAAAGACCAAGATTAGAAGACTTGGAGGATTTTGATGAAGATGAATGTACAGTTTCCTTCACTAATGGCACTTCCACTTTGGTAAGAGCAAGAGTATAAAGTTCTGCTTTCGATTGGCATGTTCTCGTGTTTGGTTTATGTCATGTTTGGGGTAATATCAGTGAAAACAAAGCAAGGTTCAAGAATCTGAGGTAAAATAACTTTTGAAGTTTATGTTAATTGATAGAAATATTTGTAGAGAAAATAATGAAACAAAGAATGATTCTTTTGAAATACCAGTAAAATCAACAGACCTCAACTAAGACTGGGAAAAAAGAAAGAAGACGCAAATGATCTATGATAGCCTATATGTGGAAACAGCCTCAGTGCCCAAGGTCAGATGAGTGGAGTAGGAAGATGTGGCGTGCACAGACACAGTGGAATACTATTCAGCTCAACAAGAAAAAGATAAAATCTTGCCATTTGGGACTACATGGATGGAACTGGAGAGGATTATGCTATGCAAAATAAGTCAGAAGGAGAAAGACAGCTATTGGATGATTTCACTCATATGGGATATAAAGAAACAAAGCAAAGGAACAGACAAAAACAAACGCCTGAAATCCTGACTGCAGAACTGAGGCTACTAGAAAGGTGGGGAGGGAATGGGAACAGAGTAAGGAGGTGGTCCACTGGATTATGGTGGAGGATTTTGGGGCTTTGGAGGTAGGTGTAATAGGATAGCAAACATCTGTAGACTTTTGAATCTGTACCCCTAAAATATATATAGTGGTGTAAACCAGCTTTACCTCAATAAACATTAAAAAAGAAGACACAAATTCCCAGAATCAGGAATGAAGCAGTGGCCCTACAAACATCAAAAGAATATTAAGGGAATACTGTTAATAATTCTATGCACATAAATTTGACAACAATGTAGTAGACCAATTCCTTAAAAACTCAGACTATCATAATTCACCCAATACGAAAAAAATAATTTGAACTACTCTACAACTATTAGGGAAATTTGTCATTTGAAAACTCTTAAAAAAAAAAATCTTCAGGCCCAGTTGGTTTGATTGGAGAATTGTGCCAAATGTTTAAAGAAGAATTACATGATTCTACACAATCTTTCCCAAAAAACACAAAAGGAGGGAACACTTTTCTAATTCATTACTTTGATACCAAAACCAGACAGAGTGGGTCCACTATACCTCATAAACGTCCACTATACCTCATAAACGTGCAGAACTTCTTAATACAGTATTAACAAATTGAATTCAGCAATATATACAAGAAACTGTATACCATAATTAACTGAGGTTTATTCTAGGCTTGCAAGCCTGGTGCAATATGTGAAAATTAGTAATTAACTGTTTTAAGAGACCAAAGAAGGAAAATCACATTATCATGTCACTGGAAGGTGAAAAACTTAGGACAAAACTCATTATCCACTTATGATTAAAATTCCTAGAAAAGTAGAAATAGAGAAGAACTTCCTCAACATAAGACCAGAAAACTAGCTATTAATGTTATACTTAATGGTGAAACATTGAATGTCTTTTCCTAAGATCCATGTACAAGAATGCCTGTTCACTCTTATTTAACTTGGTGCTGGCAGATCTAGCCGGTGTATAAAACAAAAGAAAACAAAAACTGTATAGGTTGGAAAAGAAAAGATAAAACTAGCTATTTGCAGATGACTCGATTATCTACATGCAAAACCTCTAGGAATCTACCGGGAAAAAAAACAAAACAAAACAACAAAACTTAGAATAAAAGCTTTCAACAAGGTTGTAAGAGATAAGAATTTTTTTTTTTTCCAAAAGGTCAGTTGTTACATACTAGCATTGAACACAAGTACATTGAACTTCAAAATATAATACCATTGCCATTTGCTAAAAAACCATTAGGTCTAAATCTGACAAAATACATAGAGAACTTGGATGCTGAAAACTATGTAGTACTGATAAAAGGAATCTAATAAGACTTAAATAAATGGAGAGACACTCTGTACTGATGTATTGGAATATTCAATATAAAAAAGATATCAGATCTTTCTTGCAGTGATACACAGATTTGATGCAACACTTATCAAAATGCTAGCAAGAAAACTTTATAGATACAAATTTATTCAAAAATTTATATGAAGAGGCAATGGAAATAGAATAGTTAAAACAATTTTAAAAAGAAGAAAGTAAGTTCAGCAATCAGTCTTCCCATTTTCAAGACTTACATACTTATAGTAATCAAGACCATGTAGTACTGACAAAGCGAAAGCTCAGTGGTACAGTAGAAGGAAATGTGGAAATGGTCCCCCACAAATCATGACAAACTTATTTCTGACAAAGGTGCAAGGCATTTCACAGATCCTTTTAAACAAATGGTGCTGGAGCAATAGGATATCTATAGGCTAAAAAATGTACCTCAACCTAAGTTTCATACCTTATACAAAAATTAACTCAAAATTGGGTAACAGACTTAACTGAAGATATATGACCATAAGACTTCCAGAAATAAGCCAGAGATCTTTGGGATCGAGGGCCAGGCAAGGAATTGTTTGACTCGACACCAGATGCTCTAGCCTGAAAATGGAAAACTGATAAATTGGACCACATCAAAATTAAAAACTTTTCTTCCGCAAAGACCCTATTAAAAGGATGACACGGTTAAATCGCAGATGGGGAGAAAATGTTTATAAAAATCACATATCTGACAGAGTACTCGTATCTTGGTATAGAGAGAACTCTCAGAACTCACTCAGGTGAATCCAATATCCAAACACTGGCAGAATGATTATTTTTCAAGAAACTTCATTTCTCCAATGGCTCTCAACCAGAAGGGATTTTACTCTTCCCCCAGAATATTTAGCCATGTTTGGATATATTTTTGGTTGTCACTGGGGAGGGGAGGTGTCTGTATGTATGCTAGAGATGATGTTAAATATCCATCCCACAATGTGCAGACTTCCCCCTCCTACGGCAGAAAATTATGTGACTCACAGTGTTAGCATTGTTTCTGTTACGAGCCATGTGATACCTGCTAGGGAGTGCAAATCAAAACCACAATGAGCTATTACCTCACACCTGTTAGAAAGGCAAGAAACAACACGTGAGGTCCTGGGGAAAAGGGGGCCTTCCTATGCTGTCAGCGGGGATGTAAAAGGATGCCCCCATTTTACATTTACAAGGCGGTGTGGTGATTTCTCATAAAACTAAGACTAGAGATGCCATATATCCAGCTATCCCATTTCTGGGTATTTGAAGAACACAAGAAGACCATATATGTAGGTGCTCCCCTATATTCATTGCAGCATTATTTGTAATAGCAAGATAGGGAAACAATCTAAGTATCCAATGGTAGATGAATGGATCAAAAATGTGTATGTATACGCAGTAGAATATTACTCAGCTAGTAGTAGTATGAAATCTTGTCACTGTGACAACATGGATGGACCTAGAGGCGTAAGTGGTGTAAGTCAGATGGGAATGATAGATACCATATGCCTTCACATTATGTGGAATACAAAGAAACAGCAAAGGAAGAAACAAAAGAAAATAAAGACAAATCCTTAGATACGGAAAACAGACTGGTGGTTAGCAGAGAAGAGAGCGAGTTGGGAGGTGGGTGAAATGGGTAAAGGTGATGGATGGAAACAGGGCTTTTTATGACAATCGTGATGTAGTGTTTGTAGATGTAGAGTCACAGTGCTGTGCTCCTGCTTTTATATAGTACTATAAACCAATTTTACCTTAGTAAAAATTTATTAAAAAAAAAAAAAAGAAACCATGTAATAGCCTAGATCCTTTACAGACTCAAAAGCAAGTGGTCATTCATGTAATATTCTCAATTTTTTAAATCTTACTCATTGATTTTGAAATTAACATTTACTTTCTGTAGTTTTCTTCATTGGTAAACTGCTGATCTTTCTGCCAGCAAATGCTTGGGTGATTATAGTGTGTGAATTTAACAGATTGATTGTTTTCTTCCATTGTTTTTTATTAACAGACTGCAGCAGAAGTTGGAATAATTGAGAGTATTCAGCTAAGAAATTTCATGTGTCATTCCATGCTTGGACCCTTTAAATTTGGTTCTAATGTCAACTTTGTCGTTGGCAACAATGGAAGTGAGTATTTGAGAATTGCTAACAATGAGCAGTACTTTGATTTTAAAATGCATTAACTTTTGAAATAGATGACAGTGTTGATAAATCTAAGTTTCACCTCAACAACTTACAACCATGAAGCTGCCAGTTTGCAGTTTAAGAAAATGAGTTAACTCTACATTCATTATTTGTGCAAGAAGGGTAAACATTTCTACTTATTCTTTGGAATAAAGCATTACCTTGCAGGTCACAACCATAGAAAAGTAGACACACTAGCCACACTGGGGTTGACACACCTGTGTCTTACCACTTTTAAGTGCTGTAGTAGAGCATAAAGAGCCATAGGAATCCAGCCATGAAGGGAACTAATCCTCGCTGTTGTGGCCAGTGAAAGTTCTAAAACAGGAGGTAGTTGTGCTGGTATTTAAATGAAATTTTAGATTTTCTGGTTCTGATTAGGGAAGAAGAAACTTAGGTGTTACAGGCAAAGAGTGCTCTTCTGCAAAGGTTTGAGAGATAGAAGCAGACGTGTAGAGAGCAGCCTCAGAGGGTGTTGCAGTGGACATGCTGCGGAGGTGCAGAAGCTGTCACAGGGGAGTCAGGTTGTAGGTGATAACATTGAGTATCTTGTATGCCGTGATAGAGATTTGGGGATTTTATTCAGAAGTTAGAAGGGAACCATTTAAATTTTTTGAGTGAAGGAATGGCACGGTCAGTATTTTTTAAGCAAACTGATTACATTGTGGAGAAAGGACCAGATAGGCAGCTTTTGTGGTAGGCCAGCCAGGCCGGAGGTGTTGTCGCTTGACTGCTTGACTGATGGTGCACGGGGAGAGGAGGCTGGCCCGGGTCTACCGCTGGTGACAGTGCTAGGACATGAAACCAGGTGTGTGTCGCTCCACGGTATGCGTAGTAGTTGCTCTTTGTTTTCCCCATTCTGTTATTTAGTCAAGAGGAAAATGTTTTTCCAGAGGATGGATAAAAGGGTCAGTGCCACAGGGAGTCACGTGGAACAGACACAATGGACTGGTTGCTCTGCATTTAGGTCTTTTTTTTTCTCTTTAACTTTTGTAACTGAGTTTGCTGATAAAACTTTAAAAGTAATGTGGGGGAGTCATGAACATGGTAAAGAAGAAAAATGAGAAGTAGAATAGGGATTTGAAAGGGAATCAATTGGGCTGTCGGGTGTGTTGGTTCAGCTGGGGTATGCTTGGAAGATCATGAACTGGTAAGAGCTGACTGAGTTGGCTGATCATAGAGATGAGAAAATGGTGACCATGTTTTGGGTAGTTGTTAGAGATTTTGGAATTTCAGCTTGTGATATCTTCTGCCCCTTAGGGAAGACAAAGTACACTTTTCAAAGAGCTAGAAAATGAATATTCAGAGTAGTGATGATAATTGTCACAATGTTATATAAGATATTTGATTTTGGTTACTTTGTCGTCTTTAAGTTAATTCATTCAACAAATATGTGAGTGCCTGTTAATGGTCTGATTTTGAAGTTGAGGCATTGACTGAAATACAGCATTCATGGTCTGTGGAGCTTGCCCTGGAGAGTTGCTAAAAATAGATTTTGACTTCTGAGAATTTATGAGAAAACCAAATTGTAATTACATTAGACTATAATAAAGTTAGTTGAATTAAGTGTATATGTAAGTAGATAAATTCATTCAATAGGCTAATGGATCAAGATAATACAGTGAGAGTTTTAGACTGGGAAGATGTCAGCTATTTCTTCCATTTCCGTATTAGTGGCACACATTTGATTCCTGAAATGTACTATTTTTTTTCTAAAAGCATTGGATAATTATTTCATGATACGTACAACTTTAAGTTTGCTGCTTTGGCACTGGAAGAAAATTATAATTGAGTTACAACATTATTTCAGGGTTAGACTAATTTTACATTTTCATTTAGAAATCTTTCTACCTGAAATTGTGGAAGTCAGCCTTTTCTCTCTAATGATTGTGATTTCTTCAACCTGTTTCTTTAGGTGGGAAGAGTGCAGTACTCACAGCTCTCATAGTCGGTCTTGGTGGAAAAGCAGTTGCTACTAATAGAGGATCGTCTCTAAAAGGTTTTGTGAAAGATGGCCAAAAGTAAGTGTTTACTTCCTATATGTGTTTTTCAATTCTTCAGTCAGAGACAAGCACTTTAGATGCCCAGTGTGTGCAAATATTGCGGGAAGTGAATTGGCCCCGGGGCCTGGAGCAGATGTGTCATTGCTTTCCATTGCTTTCGTCTGCCCCTTGTTGCCAGCTCGGCCCACTGTTCTTGTTATCCTCTCCAGACAGGCGGCTTGTGTAATTGTTGCCTGTGCCTGCCCACTGATACTCTCGCATCTCTTACCTTTCTAGGAGAAGGCCAGTGATAAGTCTGTGTACTTCCATTTAAAGGAATATTTATAAACATTGTATTTTTAACTTCTTCAAGGCCTTATCAGGTCTTCTGCAGTATGCTCTGGGCAAAAATATAGTGAGTGGCCAGGCAAGTTGTCCCTGCACAGCATTCCTACCTCCAGCATTCTTTAGAATTCCAAAGAAGTATTCCTCTCTCTGACTCCGATTTTATACCCTCTACCAGGTGGTTTGCCAGTGAGTTTGTTTTGCGCACCACAATCCCAAGTCTGTTTGTGGTCCGTCTTGACCCCTGGGAATGGACATCTATCTGCCCTCTTTATCTTTACTTTTGCATTTCATTTTGTTGTCTCTTGCCTTCACATAACTACATATTGTCCAGTTTGCATTATATAGACTCATGGCCTTTTCCCATTAACACCTATCTTTTCAGGCTGATTCTTTGTTATTTTTTAATACCACTCCACATAACTTTGAAGGGATTTTTGTTTCTAGTAACTAGATATTCTAAACTCCATCATGGTTGCTCCAATGTGAGGCTGCACCCACTGCTCATTCCTCCCAAATGCCAAGAGCCCAGAACGTCACCAACTCTGATAATTTACAGTGATGTCTTCTTTTTTTCTCATATAATAGACTTTCCTTCTGCTCAGTGTCATAGAGTCAGTTGACTCTTCCTTATTTTATTACTAAAATAATTAGTGACTGACCATGAATCAGGACTTCAGGCTTATATAACTCTCAGAATCCTTAGGAATCATAACCCTCAGTTGGGGTTCCAAGTTAACTCAGGAGGAGGACTCAGAAATATGCACAGAAAATTATTTCCCATGCTACATGACCTTGCAAAGAACTATTTGGTAACAATTCTGCAGCTATTTCCTGGCTCTGCTTATATTTGGGCCCCAGCCCAGCAAGGTCTTCTCCCCCAGTCCCCAACCAAAATTATGTCTGTAGCCAAAATTAGTTAGTTCAGTCTTTTTTTCTAACGTCTTTTTTTTTTTTTTTTTTTTTTCCCCATGGAGGATCTGGGAAATAGGACAGAGGTGCGGGGGGTGAGGATTCATCAGAGACAGAGCGGGGGGCAGAACAGGCAGATCTACTGAAATACACTGCTGAGGGGAGCAGTGTGCAAGACAGGAGAGTGTGCTGTGCCCTGTGGGTCAGCTCCTTGGCTGGGGATCACACTTGTGCCGCAGCTTTGATAGTGCTGAAACTTAACCCCTACACCACCAGGGAGGCCCAGTTTAGTCATTTTAAGTTAATGGTCTTAACTCTGTTTGAGTTTCTCATACTTAACTGCCTATTCCTTAGTTGTCTTAAACAATCATCTGGTCTGCCTAGCTACATAACACATTGATCTTTTAAATATCTTAGTCTCAAATAAATACTTTTATTTTCCACTAGATTAGTACCTGAAAGCACAAATTTCCCTCTGAAACTTGTCCTCAGAATACCTTTACAAAGAAAAGACCAACTTAAATCAACAACTTTGCGAGCACTGCTGCATATAGATGGGAACATGAATATATATTTTTTTTAAAGCATTTTATTTATTTATTTATTCTTTTTTTTTGTTTGTTTGTTTGTTTGTTTATACAAGCACTGGGTACAGTCAGAAGCGCGGGAGGGTGAGAGAATTCACCAGAGCCAGAGCAGGGAGCAGAGCAGGCAGAAGGACCGAAGTACACTGCTGAGGGGAGCAGCGGGCGGCAGGAGAGGTCTGCGCGCCATGTGGGACCCTCCTCTGGTGATCGCGGAGCAGCCGGGGATCGAACTGGCGCCGCAGAGGTTGCGGGCAGCTTCGCAACCCAGTGCTCAACCGCTGCGCCACCGGGGAGGCCCAACATGAATATATTTTAAACAGAGATAATAACAGTTAGGCTCAATCTTTTAACTAACCTTATCTGAAAAAGTATAAACAACTTTTCCTAACCCATTACTGTTCCTCTTATTATTTCCTGCCTTACTTAAAGCACTTGATATTTATAAAATTCTTTTCATTTTATAGTCTCTGATTCTGTCATCACTGTTTTACAGAATCAGCTCATTGAGCCTTTCAGTTAATTACATCCCCCCCCATTTGTGATAGGTGGATTTTTGATCCCCTTTTTGGGGATGAGAGGGGAGTTTCAGATCTTGGAGATGATTTCCTAATTTGGTGAGAGAACTGTGGCTTGGGGCCCTTTACCTGTTGGTTATCCACCAGCCCTTTGCGGTGTTTCTGTGATGATGAATGACTTCTAATATTTCTACTGTTATGAAAACCTTTCTCAGTGACCCATAGTCTCATGCTCCCTGCTGTTCATGCTCCCTGCTTAAACACGCTCATGCACTGTTCCCTCCCTTGTCTTTCCCAAAACTAGTATTGGTGATGGGGTCTTAGCACCAGCCCACATCAGCTGAGGCCTTGAAAGAGTGGGTTAGGGAGGCATGAAAACTCATGTTGCTTCTGTATGTTCCTGATTTATTTAGCTAAGGCTACAGAACTTAACTGCAGATGAACTGGTCTCCCAGAGAAGGAGCAGATTTGCATCATATTTTTACAAGGCATTTTATATATTCCTTGCCCCTCATTCCCGTAAGTGTCATTTCCATCTGGCGCATAGGTTCTTCCTGAGTGAAGAAAGAAGCCACATTCTCTTGTGGATCTACTTGTTTGTCATTCTGCAAGAACTTTCTCCATAGTCTCTCTTCACTTGAGGGCTTCAGCGTCAGCCGCAGAAGTGAGAGGTGGGGAGACAATAGTGAGCGCCCAGCTCCATTATGTCTGACTACCTGAACCGGACTTCTCAACAGTTATTATAAGACTTTTTTTCTTAAACCTTAAGTTTTTGAGTAACTTTCCTTTCTTAACTTATTAAATTCTTACAGCAACAGGATACTACTACCCCTGAAGGTCTCGATATACTTAGTCTAAGTGTGATAATCCAGAAAGCAAATATAATAATCATTTTACTTTTTGAATGTTTTCATGAGGTATATTTACTTAATACTAGGTAATTATATGAGTTAATGAAGTAAAATATCTTTTGTTCCATAATGTAGGCTGACTGCCCTAGCCTGTCATACTTTAGTTAGTGGTTTTCAATCTGACCATTAATGAGAATCATTTTGGAAAACTTTTAAAAACCCCATTTATTATAACTTTTCAGGAGCATATATGTCTCAATTAGGTATTTCTGATTAAACACTTGCATACACGCTAACCCACTCAAGATGGCTTTGAGAAGAAGCTTTATTATAAAGATGCAAAGAAGCTGCCAGGAGTAAGTCAGCTGGGTCTCATGAGGGATGGGAATTGAGAGACCTCAGAACCAAGTTCTCCTGTCTCAGGGTCTTTCCTTTTTTGTGTCTCTTGCTTCTCCTGTGTCTTGGTCTCTAGGCCTCTCTTCCCCTCCCTGCCATTGGTCTGTGCTGCAGCTCTTCCTCTACACCTCCCCCGGCCCCAGCCTCTTTATGTAATTGTGCTTGAGTTATGCTCTCCTCTCTCCCCTCCTTAAGAGGTGTGAGCTATGCGAATATTTCTCTCATAATCTGAAGTATGTGAGCTCTATCTTACTGTTTACCCAAGTGTGTGTTACTTGGTGTCTTTGTGCAAGCATTTATGTCTTCCCTTCTTAGTCTGTAGAACTGTGTACGTAAGGAAGTGTTCTTGTGTTCTGTCTTTAATTCACTGCCAGTTTCTGTGGATATGTGTCTGTTGGTCTGTATTTGTGGGTATGTGTCTGTTGGTCTGTATTCCCTAAACTGTAGTTTAGGGAATCACTACTTTTCTTCTTGGTTGTGTCTTAATTTGAGTTTGTTTTAAACGTTTTGCACTTTGGAATAATTTCAGTTTTATAGAAATGTAGCAAGGGTAATGCAGTTTCCTTTGTACCCTTTGTCCTACTAAGGTACTTTCATCAAAGCTATTTAGTTATCACTGAGCGAATATTATTGACGAAATTACAGACCTTATTTGGATTTTACCAGTTCTTCTGGTTTATCATTTAGTGTCCTATTTCTATAGCTCAGTTCCTGGGGGTTAGACGGGGTTGATGTGGCTGCTCAGCCCTCTGTCTGCTAGGGCACTTGCGCAGGAGCGAGCACGGGCAGCGCTGAGGAGACACTTCAGTGTATCTGGTTTAGTATCAGTGACAGTGAACGTCCATCTTGGTGTTTTTTCCTCCTTTTCTGCAATGGGAACAGTTTTGGAATATGATTACAAAATCGAAAACAATTTGTTCTAGCAAAGTTGTCGTTTAATTACCAATTAAGGCAGTTTTATAATAAAAGATTATCTTGAAAGATAATCCTAACAGCTAGAGAAAATATTGTGTTTATGTTTAAACAATGCATTTGAAGTATGTGTTCATTAATGTCTGTCTTAACATTTTTTGGTTCTTTTACAAGTCTTATTTTAACAGAAGCTAAGAGAAGAGAAATACTGTTTTTCCCCCATAATACATTAATATGTCTTGACTATCGACTTTAAACATCTTTAAATTTTTAACAATTCTGTTGTAATATCAACAAAGCTTTAAGGAATTTTGAGTTTAAGTTTACATTTCTTCATATTAAATACTTTCCCTTTTTTATTGACAGTTAATTGAGAAATTAAAGTTGCCTCCTTTGATTTAATCCTCTTGGAGGATATTATTATTTCACTGTAATTCTTCATCATTCTTGAGGGCCTGCTGCCAGCATGATGCTTCATTATAGAATTCAGAGTAGCCAGGCAGTCTGCTATTGATTTCCTCTTAAAGTAAAATGTGTGACCCACATGATCTGGTACAACCAAAACATAAATGGTTTTTGTGTAAACGTGGCATTTTTATTACAAATAGAATAGTCAAGTTTTTTTTTTTTTTAAATTTTATTTTATTTTTTAAAGATTTATTTATTTATTTATATAAGCACTGGGTACAGTCAGAAGCGCGGGAGGGTGAGAGAATTCACCAGAGCCAGAGTGGGGAGCAGAACAGGGAGACTGACGAAGTGCACTGCTGAGGGGAGCAGCGGGCATGGCAGGAGAAGTCTGCGTATCATGCGGGACCCTCGCCCGATGGCTGGGGATCAAACCGGCGCTGTGAGGCTGCGGGCAGCTTCGCAGCCGAGTGCTCAACCGCTGCGCCACCGGGGAGGCCCAGTCAAGTTTTTTTTAATAAAGCTTCTCTTATTCTCAACTTTTATTTTTTTTCCTGGATGTGACGATCTTTAACATTATTCTTCAGTAACCAGTCAGCCATTAGCTTCTGGTATAAAATTAATTTTCAAATTAACCAATTACTAGGTTTTAAACACCTAGTAATTAAGTGTTCCATCATTTGACTTAGTTTGACTTTATTCTTTTAGCTCAGCAGATATCTCAATAACATTGAGGAACAGGGGTGATGATGCCTATCGAGCAAATGTGTATGGTGACTCCATAATTGTGCAACAACACATCAGCATGGATGGAAGTCGATCTTACAAACTAAAAAGTCAAACAGGTTTGCTATGAGTTTCTTTCCATTTCATATAAAATATTAGTAAAGACCCAGTTAAACAGAGTTAAGTGATTGTGCTCATAATCACTGAAAGGATATATCTTCTCTTGAAGCCTCTTAGGTTTGGTTGGATGCAAATGGGTGTACGTACACATTTATACATACATACATGTGTATACATACATATATACACATGTGTAGTTGTTTAATTGCAGGACATTCTACAGCAAAACCATGGATTAACAGAAATTGGGTCTTTGTGAAATTGGCTATGCCAGTTTCTGTTCACAGGCAGACCTTCTTTTATCCCTGTAGTTTCTCTAACACATGGAAAGAGATAGTTAACCAAAGGTGGAAAAGCACAGAAAGGAGGAGGAGGTGAACGTTAATTTACCAAAGAGAGAGATGAAAAGGAGAAGAAAACTCTGCCTGTGTGCTGCCCCCTCCTCTGTGTCCCTGGTGGTGATTAGTCTGTCTCCCCAGCCCTCAGGAGTATGTCCTCAATGCTGCCTTTCTTGATGACATAATGAAATCCGACTGGTACTTATAAGTAATTGCTCCTTTTCCCCCCTGTATATTGTCCTAGAAACAGTCTGGTCATTTTATATGTTTCTCATAACTAGGCACCGTGGTTTCTACTAGGAAAGAAGAACTGATTGCAATTCTTGATCATTTTAACATACAGGTAATTGCTAAATTTGTGCTTCAGGCTGATTAATGCAACTGTTTGGTTTGTGTGTGTGTGTGATTTCATCTGTGCTGTGTAAAGAATTATAATGGCCTCGAGTAAATTTGACCACAGGAAGAATAGGTGTACCTCTTGTTAGAGAAGTTCTTTAAAACTTATTAATTCAACAATAGTTTTTAATACATAACTTTAATTCAATAGAGCAATCCGTCAAAAACACCAAGTGTATAACTGGTAGTGCTAGAATTTATGTTAATAGTCTTCAAAGTTTACTGTCTGTTGTCCTAGACAGAATAGCATCATAGTTACCTAAACTCAGTGACTGGATTCTTGTAGAAAGGAAATTTATTCTAGAAGGATAAAGCATTTCTTTATGTATTTCAGATTTACTGACCAGGCTTAAGTCCTTCCTGCGAAGATATTTTAACTGAATAATTGGAAATAGGGCACATATAGACTTGTAACATTAGCCTGGAATTGTCATTAGAGATCATCTACTCCAGGCCGTTTATTTCTATCTCTGTTTTATGATAGCTTCATGAATCAGTAACAAAAAATGGGAAAATTAAAGAAATGCTGTAAGAAAAATGAACAGTATTTGTAATCATAATTCTAATTAGAAATAACCGGGCAGGACTTCTGTTTTTACCTGGTGAAACCAACTTGCCCAAAGCTACACGACAAGTTAGAGATAGTCCAGCCAAGAACCCAAGTCAGCTGCCTCCCTTGCTGGGAGCTCTGTTATCTGATGGTACCAGTTGCTTAGGGGTGCTTTATGCTTGTGCCTCCATGTAACGGCAGAATATTTAATTTTGACTATAGTTATTTATTTTAGTATCATGAAATATTGAAGCATTTTTTCTCTTCATTAAGAATTTCTAATTATTTTCTACAATTTACCCTAACATTTTTTAACATTTAGCTAGTACTTAACCCTCTTGATGCCACCCATAGGTCAATTATTATAATTGTATTTTAGTTCATTTCTTTTTGAGGCATTAAAGTGAAATGTTTTTAATTAACCTTTTTTGTTTTTTTCAGGTGGATAATCCAGTTTCTGTTTTAACACAAGAGATGAGCAAACAGTTTTTGCAGTCTAAAAATGAGGGCGACAAATACAAAGTAAATATAAAATTACCCAGAAGAATACATTTCTAGATATCTACCTAGAAACATTATTCTTGCTCACATGGTCAATATTGGGTACTTTTCAAGACACCTATTTGTGAAACATAATGTCGGGATTAATTTAAGAAATTGTTAAGTAAGATGGGAGTATAATTTTCTTGGTAAATCTTTGCTTTCACATTTGGACTTAAAATTTTGGGAGATATTAGATTATTATTTTCCAAAAATTAATCTTTTAAGAAATGTAAGGATCCAAGGGAATGATTGGCCAACATATGTAGTAACTTTTAAGCTTTAAATTATTTAAAACTTACAAAGTGAACAAAGTATTCAACTATAGCTAAAACTTAACTCTGTATTTTTTTATTGTTTTAGTGTTTACTATTTTAAAAATTTAAGATGCGGGCCTCCCCGGTGGTGCGGTGGCGCAGCGGTTGAGCGCTGGGTTGCGAAGCTGCCCGCAGCCTCTGCAGCGCCCATTCGATCCCCAGCTGCTCCCCGGCCACCGGAGGAGGGTCCCACATGGCACTCAGACCTCTCCTGCCGCCCACTGTTCCCCTCAGCAGTGTACTTCAGTCCTTCTGCCTGCTCTGCTCCCTGCTCTGGCTCTGGTGAATTCTCTCACCCTCCCGTGCTTCTGACTGTACCCAGTGCTTGTATAAATAAATAAATAAATCTTAAAAAAAAAAATAAAAATTTAAGATGTGCTGAGATCAAAAATGTGGCTGTTTTCTGTTTTCATATTTGCTTAAGGAATGGAAGAATCAGTAAAAATTTCAAAGAAGCATATTATACCAAAAAAGTGTTTTCTTTCATTGGGTTTTCAGAGCTTTTGCACAGGAACATGAAGATGTGAACATATAGCAGGTTAACTAAATTTGGGGGCTGAAATAAGACATGTTTTTTGTGTTGATATTACTTGCTTATGTCTTGTCATTTTACATAATGTGTCTGTTTTTGGAGACTAAATTGTGTTTTTTCATAGTTAAATGGAAGTTTACAAACTCTTAATTTTGTTTTTCCTGTTGTTGATACAGTTCTTCATGAAAGCAACTCAACTTGAACAAATGAAGGAAGACTATTCATACATTATGGAAACAAAAGAAAGAACAAAAGAGCAGATAAATCAAGGAGAAGAGGTTTGCCAATATTTTTCAGATCAAATTCCTGTAGTGTCGAATATAAGTCTACTTTCAGTGTGGAATATAAGCTATTCCAGAAGCTATCCTCATGTCATTAGATTTAATACTCATTTGATGATTTTATTAATTATTAAGAAAAAACTTAGATTTAAAAAATTGTCACTTAAATTTGAGTTTTAGAAATTAATTCCTCCTGAACCGTCCATTATCTTTGGAATGAGTGCTGTATATTCTTTGCCGAGGACAGACTAATCTGGCTATAAGATAGGGAATTGAGAGTAATAGGAAACTGAATTTTGGAATTTGTTTGAAGTTGTATAGTCTTAAGCCTTTTATTCCTTTGCTCTTTGTGTAAAGACTGTTTAGCCATTTTCATAGTGCAGAAATTAGCAAAATCATTTTACTTAGTATATCAGAGAACCAAAATAATTTTTTTTCACCTAAAAGGTCATTTTCCAGCAAATATTTTTTAGCGCTTTTATTAAGCAATCTATTCAAAGAAATATACTGGTAAAAAGTTTTGCCTTTTCTGTGTTAGTAAGAAATCTTTTTTTTTTTTTTAAAGCGACTTACTGAACTCAAGCGCCAGTGTTTGGAGAAAGAAGAACGGTTTCAGAGTATTGCTGGTTTAAGTACAATGAAGACTAATTTGGAATACCTGAAGCATGAAATGGCTTGGGCAGTGGTAATTCTCATTTAGTTACTTCTCTACATGTATTTGTAGTAATATAGTATATATTTGGTTACATTTAGTCTCTTATGTGACATACAGGGTTTGGTCTATAATTTTTTAGGTAAATGAAATTGAAAAGCAATTGAATGCTATCAGAGATAATATCAAAATTGGAGAAGAACGAGCTGCTAGGCTTGATCGGAAAATGGAAGAACAGCAGGTAATTGCAGTTTCTTTAATACAGATTTATTTTGTTTAATCTTGAGATTACTGACATTAGACTATTTATGGTTACCAAAAATTGCAGTTTCAACCTCATATTTATGTACACCTGTATCACTCAGTTGATGCTAATCTGAACTTAGGGTTTCAGGAGTTGTGGTGACATGGGTCTTCTAAGAAGGGCATTGTCTGTGGATGCCATCCGCAGCCTGAGGCTATGTAGTAGTTTCATGCATGTCGACAGCCATACTTTGTCATCCAGTAGAGATGCTGGAGCATGAAGCTTTCATTCTTGGACTCACTAAGATTTAGAACCATGAAATAACGGAGGCATCATAGTCATTGGTGCTCAATGGCATGAGGTGTGAGAATTCAGGACTGAACACGGTGCCCAGACACAGCTGTAGCACTTTCAGGGAACTGAGATGTAGGTCCCAGAACCTAGAGGCGGAGCATGTAGAGGATAAACTATTAAGTCTGTTAAGGTTAATTTCTTCTTGAGATTTAAAAGAACGCAGGTAGAAACTGTGCTTTTTAATATTTAAATAAAAAAGCCATAGGAGTCTTCCGTGTAGGCCTAAAGGTAGAAGCAAAGGCAATAAATTTCTGATGGAACTTTTTACCATGTAGCTCTCTACAATCAACCTGTTTTTTAAAACTGCTTTATTGAGGTATAATTCAAATGCCATACATTTCACCCATTTAAAGTATACAATTTATATTCCCCATACAATTGCAATTGTATGGGGAATATAAAAATAAAATTTATTAATTAAAAAAAATTAAAAAAAAAGTAAAAAAAAATAAAAAAAACAAAAAAAAATAAAGTATACAATTTAGGGTTGATAAATTGGGTAACAGGAGTTGATATTTTGTTGTTTGCTGGAAACTAGACTTTTGGTGGTGACCAAAATGCAATACATTCCAGATTTTGAATTGTAAGGCTATAGGCCTGAAACCTATATAATGTTATGAACCGGAGATTCCTCAACCTACTAAAGATAGAGCTTCCATATGATCCAGCAATTCCACTCCTAGGTATTTACCCAAAGGACACAGAAACATTAATTCCAAAGAGCACCTGCACCCCTATGTTTATAGCAGCACTGTTTACAATAGCTAAGCTTTGGAAACAACCCAAATGTCCCAAAATAGATGACTGGATCCAGAAGATGTGGTACATATACACCATGGAATATTACTCAGCATTCAAAAAAGATAAACACATGCAATTTGCAGCAACATGGATGGCGCTGGAAGGGATCATGCTCAGCGAAATAAGCCAGAAAGAAAAAGAAAAATACCGGATGGTCTCACTCAAAGCGGGAATCTACAAAACCTAAATAAGGGACCAGGAAAAAGAATAGCTATAAGAAAGAAAAAAATCAAAATCAACAAACAACTATGAACCAGAGACACACACACTATGGGGGGTGGGGAGGAGGGATTGGGGTCAAAATAAGGGGGTTACAATTGTATGGGGAATATAAAAATAGAATTTAAAAAATTAAAAAAATAAAAAAAATTCAGTGATTTTCAGTTTGTTCACAAGTATCTATAGTCACCACTATGGGATTTTCCTGCTGCATTGCCAGAGTAGAACTTCCGGCCGCCGTTTCTCCCCTTTATAACCTTGCCCCCCACCCCTACCCCCCACCTCCAGTATGACTGACTCAGTTCCTTGTGCTCTACTTAATTTAGGAGTTTTGGTTCCCAGGCTTGGTTGTCATACCTTGATTTTTCCTCTCTTCCCACCAAAACCATTTTCCTTTTAAGACTTAGGACGTCAGTCTATCAAAAGTAATGGATGTGGGGCCTCCCCGGTGGTGCAGTGGTTGAGCGCTGGGTTGCGAAGCTACCTGCGGCCTCTGCGGTGCCGGTTCGATCCCCGGCTGCTCCCCGGCCACCAGAGGAGGGTCCCACATGGTGTGCAGACCTCTCCTGCCGCCCGCTACTCCCCTCAGCAGTGTACTTCAATCCTTCTGCCTGCTCTGCTCCCTGCTCTGGCTCTGGTGAATTCTCTCACCCTCCCGCGCTTCTGACTGTACCCAGTGCATGTATAAACCAAACAAACAAACAAATAATAAATAAATAAGACATGCCTCTAGAAAATTAAAAAAATAAAAAAAAAAAAGTAATGGATGTGTATGTAAACGAACAGCAATGGTTTAGCATACATTTGTTTAGTGATCTCTGGCTTTTGTACTCCCTCTTCAGGTAGCATATGGAAGTTCAGCTCCACCTTCCTCTCACCTCACATTTTCATTTCTAAAACAATAAATATGCTTTTCCATCTACCTCTATTGTCTTTGCTCTTATTTTTTTCTAGACCATTTTGATTAATCTTTCTAGTCTCACCTCAAATCCTACTTCTCCTTTGAAAACATTTCTAACTTTTTCTGGCAGACTTTGAGTTCTGTCTTTGTACTTCCACAATTATAAATAGATGTTAGTATAACATTATTGCATACAAACCTTTACCAGTTTGTGTATTTGTTTCTCAACTAAATTGTATTTATCTCCCTTTAATTGTTACTTGAAGACAGTTGTTAAAGTATCTTTGCATCCCCAGAGGATAACACCTTTGTTGAATAACTAAATGTTGAATTAAAATGACAGTATTTTATAAAATTCTGTTTGCTTACTTAATGTCTTAAATTTATTTAGCATCAAATTAAGTTTGTTATTGGGATGTGAACTACGTGTAACTATTTTTTTTAATTTTTTATGTCTATTAAAGGAAAATAAACTATAACATTCCAATTATGTATTTTTTCTTGAAGGTCCGACTTAATGAAGCAGAAAAAAAGTATAAGGACATTCAGGATAAACTGGAAAAGATTAGTGAAGAGACGAATGCACGCGCACCGGAGTGTATGGCACTTAAAGCAGATGTGACTGCTAAGAAAAGGACCTATAACGAAGCCGAGGTGAGAGATTTTCCAATCTAGAGTATTAAAAACTACATGACAGAAGTAAATACTGTTCATTTATTTTTAAAAGTAGATGTTTTATAATTAAGTAGAAATTTGTATTGCTCTCTGACTTTAAAAAAATGGAATGGCTTCATGTGGCCATTTGTGCACTTCATTTTAATGTATATTTCTGCATAAATGGACTTGAATGGGTTTTTTTTTTTTCCATTTTACTAAAATGTGTAATTATTTTGTTAGGTTATATATAACCGTTCCCTGAATGAGTATAGAGCTTTGAAGAAAGATGATGAACAGCTTTGCAAAAGAATTGAAGAACTTAAAAAAAGGTAATGTAGTTACTTGGCAGTTTTCAGAGTTATTTCATTTAGTGATTAAATGATCTAAGTGAAATGGACTATTACATTTTCTGTATTATTGACAAAGGAATTTTGCTTCCTGCTTTTCGGATATTAAGTTTTTCATTTCACTTTTTCCATTATTATTTGCTGTTAGTACTGATCAATCTTTGGAACCTGAACGACTGGAAAGGCAAAAAAAAATATCTTGGTTAAAAGAGAGAGTAAAGGCCTTACAGGATCAAGAATGCTCAGTCAATCAAGAGATCGAACAGTTTCAGCAAGCCATAGAAAAGGACAAGGAAGAGCATACCAGAATTAAGTGAGTTAATTCTCAATTAAAAATTGATAATTTTTTCAATTATTTGAAAAAAATCATGTAGTTTGCTCTTTAAGTTCAGAGAGAAAACAAGACTTTCTTATTTCTTCTAGAGAGTAAGGAATCTTTAAAAATCATTCTCTGAAGACTCCTTATCTTTGTAGAGTTGGACAGTCTCTGGCATTCTGCTGCTCCTCACTGTTGCATCATTTTTTCCCATGCTGATTTGAGGGCCTTCTGTTTTTCTCTAGTAACACAGTTATTTTAAATAAAGAAATCCACTTTTGGTTTTGAAATTAGCTGGTGACTTGTTGGTATGCAGGTATTGGGAGAAAGGCTGAATGTTTTTGTATAACCATCATGTCTGTACTGGTTTTCACTTTTATTTTTTAGGAGAGAAGAATTAGATGTGAAGCAAACCCTGAGCTATCATCAGAGGCAGCTGAAGGAACTGAAAGACAGTAAAAGTGATCGCCTTAAAAGATTTGGTCCTAATGTTCCAGCTCTTCTTGAAGCAATAGATAATGCTTACAGACGTGGGCGTTTTACCCATAAACCTGTAGGCCCTCTAGGTATTTATCACCATTTACTCATTGCATAACAAACATTAGAAATGAGTTTTTATTTTCAGGAAGGAGCCCATAGACTCTAGTTTTAAAACTTACCAACAAGCTATGTAGTTATATGCGGACTTTAATTTGTACATAGTTTAACAAAAAATTATAGAAGCATTTCATGATTTTCCTTTTTTAAAAGTATAAAGTAATCAGAAGAAAATCAGTTTAGGAAAAGGAAAAGTGATTAAAAAATTGAATAATCTGATTCTGATTTTTTTTTCCCTAAATAGAGTTAATGAAATGAACTCATTTGAATAAATTGATTAATAGGAAAATCTGATGACCTCAAGATGTAATCAGAGTAATTTTCATCACCTGAGTTTTGTGTTACCTTTATAAATGACTTTCTTAGTTTCTGTTTTAGTTGGACAAGGATATTTCTAAGTTCTCTTCAAGGGTACTTCTAAGTTCTGGGGTTATTTATATGAGAATTTAAAAAGATTAGTTGAATTCTTCCTTCCTGTCTTCTCCCCTCCCAGTTGAATTCTTCTGAGGCGCTCTCTCTAGTTCTGTACATCATTAGCTGAAAATGACACTAATTTTTTTCTGATCAGTACAATATTACTATATTGAGTGTTCTAAAATAATGTCTCTTTGTTTTAATGATACATACCTCTATACCATTTCAATGAATGAGGTAGTTTTTCCCCTTTAAATCTAAAATCTCAGTATTACTCGGTTCTAGAACCGATTAATCAACTCTTTGACTTGATTTTCCAAACACCATTCAGAGACTAGAGTGATAGAAACTTACATAGAAAGACCACTGTTAACTTACATTGCAGTGAGATAGTTTTTTTCGTAGTATTTGGTGACTTTTCTCAGCGCATCTAGTGAATATGTTGAGATTTCACACTCAGTTCAAAGAGATCTATAATACCATTTAAGCTCTTTTGTATGAAAATATTTTGAAGTCACTAGTGAACTGTTCTAAGGAGATTGTTAAACATTAATATTTCACGATAAGTAAGAATTGATGGGCCTTTTTATTTAAAATTTTCTTATTCAGGAGCTTGCATTCATCTTCGGGATCCTGAGCTTGCTTTGGCCATTGAATCTTGCTTAAAAGGACTTCTGCAAGCCTACTGGTGCCATAATCATGCTGATGAGTGGGTACTTCAGGAACTGATGAAAAGGTTTTACTCACCAGGGACCTCAAGGCCACAGATAATAGTTTCTGAGTTTCGGAATGAGATCTATGATGTGAGACACAGGTACGGCAACAGTAATCAGATACCGTTTCTGGTTTTGCTCACTCATGTGCAGAAGGGATTAGAACAGTGTGGTGTTAACCTTATCTGCACTGCTGGTTTGTAAAACGTCATCAAGATACTTTAGTAGACACTCCCTGCCCTTGCAGTCCTTACAGGAGGTTTGTGGTGAGGAAGCCTGCAGGGAGATAGATGGAGTGTGGCGCAGAGATTATGCTAATAAGGGAGATGGTGTAGACCTCACCACTTTGAGAGTGTGACCCTCAGTGACTCTTCTTGCCCTGGCGCGTGCCTGTGCTCCTTCCTAGGCTTCTGTGCTTCCTGCAGACTGACTGGCTGGGGTCTACACTCTCCGGACTCTCCCACCACATCTTCTCCCTCTTAACCCCCGCTCCCCTCACTCCTGCTTGCATCGACTCTGCTGACATTGCTAGAGCACCCTCTCCGATTTTTGTTTTTACGTCCTGTTTAACCCTGTTGTAAAGTTATGATCCCATTTCTCCACTTCCTTTTATAGGAAAACCTGTTCACAAGAATTGTCTTTTAATTTCTCTCTTCCCCTTTTTTCTTGCCCCAGTCAAGCTTTAATAACTTCATCACATGCCAAAGTAGCTCCTGTGAAGGCACCAACGACCTTGCTTTGCTTGATTCTGTGGTCAGTCCTTCTGGCTGACTTGACTACCTGCCACGTTTGGTGCATTGACAGTTGGTGCTTTCATCCTTCCTGAAGTATTAGCTTATTTAATTCTCATGACAACATGTTTATAATATTCATAGAATAGCGCCTCACATATGGTGTTATGTAGAAGCTTGCCAGGAAATCAACTGATTACAGATAGGTTTTCAAGTGTTTTCAGCAATTTTCCACTATCTTAATATCTGTAACCTATTTGCTCACTAAAAAATATGTACAATTAAAATTTGAGAAGTTGATCCTTACGTATTTTTCTCTTTCAGAGCTGCTTATCACCCGGACTTTCCAACGGTTCTCACAGCTTTAGACATAGATAATGCAGTTGTTGCAAATAGCCTAATTGACATGCGAGGCATAGAAACAGTGCTCCTAATCAAAGTAAGACCAGATGTTCACTGTTTTTTTTTGAAATTTTTAAATTTTTAAGACTGAAGGTTATCTGAATTCCTGTTCCTTCTCTATCGCGGAGTTCCTGTTACGTTTCATTATTGTGTTTTTTCCTTCGTAGGAGTATCTGTAGGTTAATACAGAGCCAGTTGGTTTTATATGCTTCCTTTATAATCTATTCTCCTTAATAAGATAATTTCACAAATGGTACACAATGGCTTAATGTTTTTGTTCTTTCTTGATTTGCTGCCAAATTCACTATTTACCCTTAGAGATATGTGTTACTCAATTTTTAAACAAGTAATTTACTTGATATTTTATTCATTCTTTTTCTTAAGCCGTTGAGTCTGTAGAATAAATCAGTTTCCTCTTTGTGCGTGTATTTCTGTGTGCTTGTTAACATTCATTCATCTTATTTTTCATCGGTTGGCATAAGTTTGCTGAGGACAAAAAATTCAAACAGAAATCTGTAATCAAAACAAACATAGTACAGTGTTTTTTCTCATTAATAGACACCGAGAAGTTTCAGTGGTGTCAGCAATCCAACAGTGAATGAGTGAGAGAGAGTGTGTGTGTGTGTGTGTGTGTGTGTTGCAAGTTTATATTGTAATTATTTGTGGGGTTGGCTCTTTCATATTTTTAGAAGGATACTTGAAAGGAAGTTATGAAGTCTTCTGGTGAAGGTCTCCCCAAGGAGGTTGACTAGACTTCAGTTAAACCTAATCCCCCTTTTATTTCTTCTGTGGCTTAAATATTCCTGGACTTTCCCTACATGATTGAGTATACTAATCTTTTATGGAAATTTCTTTGCACTTCTCTTCATGGAGTAAAAGTCATTCAAAAAAATAAGATTTTATGAACTGGGCTAAAGTAAATATTTTCATGTGAAAACGTACTTTAAATTGTTTTTAACTTTAGATAGAAGGCAATACTATAATCTAAAAGTAAAATATATCAGTTTGTCAAAGCAAATTTACTGTGCTTTAAAGACTCACTAGTTTTAATTCTTTGACTCTTGAAAGTTGTTTTGGAACTTTTACTTCATGGAATTATTTTATATGAATGTTTAAATAAAAATACTTTAATCATAAAGTAAATATAGGTAATACCTTGAAATCGTGGCATCAGAAATGCTTTAGAATAACTTACATGTATTTTTCCATCTGTTCTCATAGAATAATTCTGTCGCTCGTACAGTAATGCAGTCCCAAAGGCCACCCAGAAATTGTAGAGAAGCTTTTACTGCTGATGGTGATCAGGTATTTGCAGGACGTTATTACTCATCGGAAAATACAAGACCTAAATTCCTAAGCAGAGATGTGGATTCTGAAATAAGGTTGGTATCCAGTGTGACCTTACTATGTGGGTCTCTCTTCTCTTTGGAGGTCAGTTCCTTTCATGCTACTCTATTAGTAGTTTCCATGAAAAGTTGTGAGTAAGCTGAGTGTAGCATTCTAGGTTGGCTGTTATTTTCCATCCTCACTTTGACACTCATATTCTGGACTGAGAAGACATGGTGTTCTTCGTCAGCATTGGGCAGCATTGACTGGCTGATTTGCCTATTGTTTTACTACCTGTCTACAAAGTTAGGCATCTTAAGTTAAAATGTAAATCAGTGACATCACTTTGTTCATTATTTAGTTCTGCTGATTTTGCTCATCGAAGGTACAAGTGTGCTGTTTTATATTTTGGTTCAAGTTTGTGTGATGTCTTTGGCACTTTGAGTTCCGCTTTTCTAGAAAGATGAGTCAGCACAATTATTGGGCTGTCGGAAAAGGCATGATGCATTTTTTGCATAGAAAAAAATACATCATGACTCCTCCAACAACTCAGTAGATTACAAATCCAGGAAAATAATCTGGAGGAGGCAGCTTAAGAGGCAAAAAAAACTAGTAAGTGCACGAAAGTGATTCAGAAATATGCAAAAGAATTTTTAATACCAAAAAAAAAAAAAATCATTTCCTAGCCAAACTAATTAAGTTGATGAATTGATGGGTTGAAACTGAATTAGTGACTTAGAAGCTTTTTAATAAGAGCTTAGGACTTAAGTGAAAGAAATATGTGAGAAAATTGAGTAAAAATGACTGTTCTAAATGACATGTAAGAGAAATAAAAATTTTGTTGAAATTGATTTAGGTAATATTGGTTATTTTTTTGATTATGAGTGCTGCATAAAGGCAAATAAACATGGGAGATATTGGAAGTTTCATCAATCTTAGAGCAGAAAAAAGTCAACTGAGCGGCAAACCAGTGTTGTGACACACTTTAAGTTGGCTCTGAATCTCTGACCGGCTGGGTGACAGCTCATAAATGTTTGAGTAAACCTGTGTAAAGTCACCTGCGTAATGACACATTTTTGTGTGTTGCACCATGACATTGCAATTAGGCCTTCATAATTCTTAACTGGGAAGACTGAATTATGTGATAGTCAAATGAACACAAGTGCAAATGTAAAAACAATACCCTGGTGGATGTGTCACTAGGCAGTTCACACTTTTTCTTTCAACAAAAATGCCTCATGGGCATTTGTATTCCAAGTCTTTAAAAAAGTGTGGCATTCTGGGGAAAGAGGGTAAGTATATCTCAGCAGCAAATCACAATCTCAGATTCTAGCCTTTTAACAATAGGGGTTCAGATCTTATGTTTGCTGTTGATTATTTGACTTCCTTTTTAGCCAAAAGTGTTTGTATTAATAAGTAGTGGACAAAACTTTGTTTTAAAAGCTAAGTAAATTTGGGATTTTAAAAAATTGCTTCCCACATGATAAACATTACTGATTGAAAATATCCCACTTTCTCATGATAGTTAAATGACTTTTTGTGACATCTGTTTTGACCTGAATAAATATGATAGTTATCTGATATTTGGGAGCTAAAAAATAATCCTTACTGCTTTTTTCCTAAATACAGAAAATATGAATTTTAAAACAAAAGCAGCTCATAATCCCATTTGTCCATAGTCACTGATGACCCCTTTAAAATAATTGCAATTATGGGGCCTCCCTGGTGGCACAAGGGGTTAAGACACAACCTGTGAAGCTGTCTGCAGCCTCTGCAGCATGAGTTTGATCCCTGGCCAGGGAGCACCCACATGGTGAGGCAGACCTCTCCTGACTCGCCCGCTGCTCCCCTCAGCAGTGTATTTCGTCAATCTGCCTGTTCTGTTCCCCACACTGTCTCTGGTGAATCCTCTCACCCCCCGCATCTCTGACCTGTACCCCAGCTCTTGTATGCATAAATCAATAAATCCAAAAAAAATCTGAAAAAAATTATAATTAAAGGCGCATGTGATGAAAACACTCTAGCAGTACAGAATGATATACAATAAAGTGTCAAATTCACTGCCCTTATCTTTCTTTCAAAAGTAAAGTAACAATTTAACACTTTATATATACTTCTAGAACACTTCATATACTTGTGCCATGTATGTATGATTTTTAAAATTAAGGTATAATTCACATGCCATAAAATCCACACTGTTTTAAAGTGTACAGTTACATTCACACGGGCTTGCAGCCATCACCATTAGCCAGTTCCGTGACATTTGTGCCACGCCAAGAGGAAAGCGTGCGCACCCCATTCCCCTGGCAGAGAGAAGGTGCTCCCGAGACACCGAAGTAGCCTCTGCTGTGCTAGGCCCTTCAGAGCCTGGACATCTGCCTCCTTTTCCCCACACTTCTCTCCCTTGTCCTCCTCTCCTCCCCCTCCTGCACGCACAGCTTTACTCACCAGCTGCACGTGTTGGGCTCTGTTCGTCACCCGTGGCTGTCTGTGTTTCTTTCCACCCTCTCTGGTTGGTCCAGATGATGAGCAGCAGCGAGGGCACAGGTCCGGGGCCACTTCTGTGTACTCACGCTTCACCTTGCACTGTCCTGCAGACATGATGCAGTGTCCTGTTCGCATTGTGATGCTGTTTATTTCCAGATTTTTTTCTTTTTATTTGAGCCCTTCACGTCATAATTCTGTTTCTATCTCTGCTTGTTACTGTGCACAAATGAAACTTGACTCCAGAAGATGACTTTTGAGAGCTCTTTATTTTCATGTTATTAATTCATAACCTGGTAGGAATTTAGAATGCTGATTTACCTGGATAGGGTTTTGCAAATACGCTATTACAAATAAGCCTTTCTTTGTAAAGATCTAAAGTATTTGTAATATTGAGTAGTTTGAAATTATTTTTTAATCCTCTCTTCTCTATCAAGTGAATTGGAGAATGAGGTTGAAAATAAGAAAGCCCAGATAGTAAATCTTCAACAGCATTTGTCTGCCCTTGAAAAGGATATTAAACGCAATGAAGACTTTCTTAAGAGGTGCCAACTACATTATAAAGAGTTAAAGGTAAAAAAATGTACATCATTTTTTTTTTTCTCAACTTACCACTTCCAGGTTAATTTAAGATCCTACCAGTCATTGAGTTGGAATTCTCAAATTTTTTGGACTCCAGCTCTTCATCTGCAGCCATAAAATAGCTTTCATTTATGTGGATTTTATCTATTAGTGTTTACATTATTAACATTAAAACAAAATTTAATATTAAAACAGTAAACTCATGCGAGTTACATTTTTATGAATAATTACTGTATTTTTCAAAGCCAGAAAGATTTAGGAATGAGCTTGACATTTTTATGTTTTTATAAATAGTATCTAATTTAAACTTTGATTTATGTGGATATATCTATCAATATTTATACTATGAAAATAGTTTTAATTAAGACTATTCGTTTATTTTAGAATGATAAACTCATGTCAGCATAAATAGAATTTTGATGAAAAAGTCATTTTTGAAAATCGAAATGTCAAAAATGACATTTTTATAAATAATGGATTTCATCTATCAGTATTTACATTAAAAATTAATAAGAGCACTCTCTCCTTTTGCTAATAAACCTGTCATTTTAAAATGTAAAAAACAAACAAAATTTCAGAATATTCTAAAATAATAAACTCATGTGTTCATGTGAATAGCATTTTAATGAAAAGTATTTTTCAAAAACCAAAAATCTTTAGTGAGGAGATTGACATTTTTATATTTTTGTAAATGTCTACCTCTTGGCATAAGCTGCTGTAGTCAGTCTGTTGTGCTGGTACACATCCATCAAGAGTCTTAACTTCCTATACACTCATTTTAAAATGGTGACTAACATCTTAGTGTTGTTATGAAAATAGTTTTGACATCCTGGATCCCTCAAAGGAGTCTCAGAAGACACCGAGAGAGTAATTGCATTGTACTTGAGAACCCCCAGACTATAACTTGAGGTGGGTTTCAGAGAAATATTTTCTCTGTGGATTCAACATTGTCATCACATAAAATGGAAAGATGGGAGTATTTCATCTCTCTTGCATGGGCGTGAATTAGCGGGAAGAGTGATGTAGCGGACTTTTTGTGTCTCATTCAGTTACTCAGAAAACCTTCTTTAACAAAGAGAAAACTTTGTGGATTATTACTTTCTTTCCAGGGGTGTTTCTTTTTTTATTTACTTTTCTGTTACTAAAATACAAATACTTTTCTTTCAGATGAAAATAAGAAAAAGTATTTCTGAAATTCGGGAACTTGAGAACATAGAAGAACACCAGTCTGTGGATATTGCAACCTTGGTAAGATTTTTTTTTTTTTAAATCTAAACGTCACGTTAAAGGATAAAACTGTCACATAGGCTAATGGGATCTAATCCCAGCTTTTTTTTTTAATACTTTTCATTGTGGGTAATTTTTACGAGTGCTGTCTTCACACACTCATAGGAAAGAAACTACCTGTTGTATGACTTCGGTTGTCTCAGTAGTTTGTCCATAGAGCATGCATGATGATTTATTTTGCCTTCTCCATGAAATAAAATTTTATCAAACCTTAGTTGTGCTTTTGAGTGAACCACTTAGCAAAATGTTTCCCAGAGAATATCAGTATTAATGGATGTCTTTTAGTCAGTTGTTGATCTCTTTTCATCGTTTCCTTTTTTTCTCAAGTTAATTTAATATATTTTTTTAATGTTTTATTTTTTATTAATTATTTTGGGTTTCCATCCCCTCCCTCACCCCTATTTTCCCACAATTAAAAGTGTTTATGACATCCAGCTTATCTTCTCCAAGTAACAGTAAGGAGTGAGAGATGCCCAGTCTTGAAAGATGAGTATGTATATTAGGGGTGTAGTCTGTACCAAGCACCGCATTTAATCCTCAGTATATAGCTGAGCAACACAGATAAGGATGCTGCACCAATGTGGCTTTGATCTAAAGAATTTGTCTTCATTTTTTATTAATAGCCTTGTTCTCTCCTTTTCATTTTGCTTCTTTAATTTATTTTAAAAGGTATAGACTATTTTTACTTCCTCAGCATTTGGCATATTGTCAAGCACGAGATATGTATTTATACACAGTATATTTTGAAGGAAAAGGAGAGAATTAAAATAATTTTTGATTGTAGCCTTAATAAGCACAATGCAGTTTAACCAGTCTTCTCAATATCACTCCTTATTTTTTGCCTGTTTTTTTCTACTTACCAATCATTTAGGTATGAAAATATCCAAGTCTGCTTTATATTTGTCTTTGATTTGTTTTGCTGATAGCCTGTAGTTTCTATAGGCTGTACCATTTGTACTGTTTTTTTAATGTGGTAATTTAATTAATTGTAAATGCTCTGTAAAATGTTACTAGGAAGATGAAGCGCAAGAAAATAAAATTAAAATGAAAATGGTTGAGAGAAATATGGAACAACAAAAAGAAAATATGGAACATCTTAAAAGTTTGAAAGTAGAAGCAGAAAACAGATATGATGCAATTAAGCTGAAAATTAATCAGCTCTCAGAGCAAGCAGATCCACTGAAGGTATTATATACATCCTTGTTACTATGTTCTATGTGTGCTTTGTTTTAATTTTATATCTATACTGTACTCTCTAGAGACTGCCCTAGCAAAACTTATAGCTGAATGTAAACCTCCCCCATAAACATGAGATGTGAATCATTTTTATCATTGGGTCAATTAGAATTAAACACTTCAGCTGAAATCTTTAGGAAAATAAATTGCCAGATAAGTTTCCTCAGATTATTGCTTTTAATCCCTTTTTATTTTATGGGGTTCTTCCCCTCCCTTTTTTAGAACAGGATAAGGACATCTGTCCATACCGTTCGTGAGCTTTCCTATTCTGTTTTTCCAGCTTTCCTCCAATAACTCTAGGATTAGTTGCTATAAAAACTAAACTTTACATAAAATACTATCCAAATCCTGTTTATTGGCATAACTCAAATTCCTTGAATTCAGTTGCCTTTTTTTAACACATGCTTTTTGAAACCAAATTTAGGGAAATAAAATTGTTTAATAATTCTATGCAGTATTGTATGAATTGTAAAATTGTTTAAAAATTGTATGAATTTCTACCTTCTTTAAAAGTAGTTGTCAGTAGCTTATTCTCATTATTTTTATGAATAATGCAATTATTTTCAGAACTTCAATTCTTATTTATTAAGACACTGAGAATCAGTACTATATTTTAAGAGGAGAGGGAAATATTGATTTCATTCTAATATACCCCTCAGTTTTTACATGAAAATTAACCCAATTGAATCAAAATGTTAGATACTTTAAAAGTTTAATAGAATTTGCATGCATATGAACTTATATTGTTTTAATTTTAAATTGTATTATCTAAAATTTTCAGAGTTGAGAGAATATTAAAGGAAGTTAGAGGAGGAGCTGCATAGAAACCACCTTTCCCTATTTATGGTGTATTTCCTAGTTGCTGTCCATATAGCTGGGATTCCTGTCTGCCATTATAACCTAGGTGGTTTAATATTTTATGTTTGAGAAAAGACTAAAAAAAAGGTAAAAGACTGATAAGTTAACTATGAAGTAAAATATAAAATATTAAACTTGTGAGGAGAGAAAATGACAATATTGAGAAAGAGAAAAAATAGTTACTATAGGACATACGAATTTAAAATACAAAATGTCCAAGATTTAAAAAGACAAAAGTAGGTTTAGAAAGAGTAGCATAGAAATAAAGTAAATACGGGCCTCCCCAGTGGTGCACTGGGTTGAGCGCAGCCCTGTGGAGCTCTCCTCAGCCTCTGCACTGTGGGTTTGAATCCCTGCCAGCCAGGGAGATTCCCACATGGCGCAGTGGACCTCTCCTGTTACACCTGCTGCTCTGTCAGCAGTGTATTTCGGTCATCTGCCTATTCTGTTCCCCACTCTATCTCTGGTGAATCCTCTTACCCTCCCACGCCTCTGGCCTGTACCCCAGCTCTTGTATAAAAATAAATAAATCTTTAAAAAAAAAAGAAAGTAAATATATAAATACATAATAATATTGTTAGTGATAGATACAACAGAATTTAGAACTCAAATTAGAGTGGTAAAGTTACAACAAAGATAAGAAAATATAAAATGGGTAAAGAATTGCACAGGGTATAACTTAAAATCAAAATGGAGTATGTTAAATCAATACAGAAAAAGAAAGGTTGGAACCTTAAGTGGTTATCCCAGGCAACTTAAAAACAAGAAATGATCAAGAGTATATTGTGGTCTATTCTTTTAGAGACCTCCAGACTAAAGCAACTCCTGGAATGGGGAGTCCATAAATAGATGCCAGAGCAGAAAATATGGGCCAAAAGCAGTAAGAATTCTTGACCTTAGCTTTTTGCCTTGGCTGTAGATTCTGAAAGCTAGGAGTTGAGTCCTTCACTTAACCTCCTTTGCAGGGGTCCACTAGCAACAGGTTTATCCTTTACCACTTCCAACTGGCCCTCAGTAACAATAGGACCCAGAGAATTTGGCTCACAAAACAATGTCATTCCTGAAAAGCACCATCATGATATATTAGCGACTTATAGAGAGTATTTGGTATAAACTTGTAGTTGTAGAAATCGTGACATAGGGAGTATTTTTCTCTGTTAACAGTTTGTTTTGATTTACACTTGCAAACTTAATATTTAGTTGTAAATTTAACTTGTGGCATAAGGGAATGTGGCCTGCACAGAGCCAATGTTAATTTTTTTTTTTAGCTACAACTCTTGTATTTTTCCAATGATTGCTACACATTACAATATGCTTTATCATATTATAGACTACTTTTTTTTTTTAAAAAGTAATCATGAAATAGATTCTTTTTTTTTTTTTTTTTTAAAGATTTATTTATTTATTTATATAAGCACTGGGTACAGTCAGAAGCACGGGAGGGTGAGAGGACTCACCAGAGCCAGAGCGGGGAACAGAACAGGCAGAGTGATGAAATACACTGCTGAGGGGAACAGCGGGCACGGCAGGAGAGGTCTGTCACGCCATGTGGGACCCTCACCGGCGGCCGGGGATCAAATCGGCACTGCAGAGGCTGCAGACAGCTTCACAGCCCAGCACTCAGCTGCTGCGCCACTAGGAGAGGCCCTGAAATAGCTTCTTTCAATTATATTTTATGCTCAACATCATGGGGTTATACCTCTGAGAATGACTAAACAAGTCAGTATTAAAATCCTTCCCTTCCCCACACCAACCCACTTTTTTTTTTGTCAAGTCACCTTTCCAAACCAGATTTTCTCTGTCAGGTGGCACTGTAAATATTCCAAACCTCCGTTGTTTTAATTCTGTTTAGGCTAATGTGACTTCCCACAGAACTACCTTGTTCACCAGAATAAGGTTGAGAGCACTGTAATATTTGGAGGCTGCATGTAAGAACATGAATGTAATAGTGTGTCTTCTCAATTTGGGGGAAACGCCTCACTTCTATTCAGGCTCATATGGACAGGGACACACAACCAGTTTGCCTCTTCAGATTCCACCGTCCTGCCTCCTTTTGTAAATTACCAGTTCATTTTATAACTAGGCTGGTAAATTTTTTGAAAGAGGTTTGTTTTGTTTTGTTTTCACTATGGGGACTACACCAGAGGGGAGAATCCAGTTACGATCCAAATATTAACAACAATGTAAGAAAATAAATAAATTAAAAAAAAACCAAAAAACTTTATAGCTTATTTTGTTTTACTCAAACAGGATGAATTAAATCTTGCTGATTCTGAAGTGGATAACCAAAAACGAGGGAAGCGGCATTATGAAGAAAAACAAAAAGAACATTTGGACACTTTAAATAAAAAGAAACGAGAACTGGATATGAAAGAAAAAGAACTAGAGGTGAGCCATCATTTTCCCTTTCATGCTTTGTTTACAACCTTAGTCATGATTATTAAATGCATTTTCCTTAATGTCATGTTTCCAAACATAGACAAGTTGTCTGATGAATATATATTTTGTAAAGAATAACAGCTGTTTTGGTGAATCAACAGAGGAAGAGGCGTAGGGACTCTCGAAGTGTGGCGACTTAAATAGACCGACGTGAGGAGGACTCCAGGCAGGGCTGCAGCAGTCCCTGTCATGCCTGCGTCATCTGGAAGAGGCTGCGCCTCTCAGCCATGGCAAACGCCCGGCTTGGCAAGGGGATAGCAGCCGCAGCCTTATGTCTGCAAAGCCTCCTTCCTCTGAGTAGCCAGTGCGTCGGCTAGGCTGGAATTCAGCGCCTATTTCTAGACATCCTTGTAGACAGCTGTTAAGCAGAAAGCATATTTTTAGAAGAAAATAAGTTGACAGCAACATTAGTCTAACTAGAAGAGCTGGATTCCAACTTTACTTTCATAAATCATAGGAAAGTGATTTACATTCTGTAATCCATTGCCTTACTTGCTTAAGATTTTAGATATGGAATGTTATGAATATGAAATAGGTGCTATGTATAAAAGAGCCTTTGTTTTCTGATATTTACAAATATGGGGGGTGGGTCTGTTATTTTAATACAATTTGGTTTTCAGAGACCATCGTGAAATACACAGAAAGCTGTGTGTGACCTTAGCACCCTGAATGCCAAATGTAACTACAACTTGAAATTTCTTTCAATAGCAAGTTTTGGAGATCTTACAAATAGTTGTACACAGTAATGTACTTTTCTCTTGAAGATTTATAGTGCCTCTGGACACTTGTCAATACAAAGCTTACAGAAATAATGGTGTTGAGTATAATTAAAATACATTTTTTAAGCATAATTAATTTCAAAATTTTACTTTGTACATTTTGGCAAAAGTAGTATAATGAATTTTTATATCAAAAAGAGTTTTAAAGCTATCAAACATATGTTATCTTAGGAGAAAATGTCACAAGCAAGACAAATCTGCCCAGAGCGGATAGAAGTAAAAAAATCTGCATCAATTCTAGATAAAGAAATTAATAGATTGAGACAAAAGATACAGGCAGAACATGCTAGTCATGGAGATCGAGAGGAAATAATGAGGTAAGTGGTTGGTGACTGTTTTATTTTCATATATATTATTAAGACATAAAAAATAAATGTTTATCTTAAATTTGGATGCTATAGCAGATAGGGAAAACTAAACTAGTCCTATATGTATGTTAATACTGTACTTTTTTCCTTCTATTGCAAAATTCTTTATGGAGTACATGTTTACATAAATGTTTTTATAACCTATGAGATTCATATAAACATAAAAATAATCAGCTTCACACTTAAAGAAATGCAAATCACAGCAGTTCTTTATATATCAAGATGAAGAAAACGTATACTTCATGTTAGTGAGATTTTAATGAATTAGATATTTTTCTATTACTAGTAAAAATGGAAGTTCTAGTACAGTTAGACTACAGAATCAAAAGCAAGACTAACTCAGGTTGAATTCTAATTCTATTCTTTGTCATGTGACATTGGCAAATTACATAATCTTCTGAAACATCATTTTCTAATTACAAAATGGGTATAAAGTACTTTACCTTTTGGGGTTGTTATGAAGATTAAATGAGATAGTCCATAGTAAATAGAATATATGGAGTACTTAGTGTATTAGATGCTATGTATCCTAAGGTATGTTACAGTATGTTATAAGAGGCCTTCAGAAAGGCCTCTTAATAACACTTTTTTTTTTTTTAATAAATTTTATTGTTATATTCCCCATACAATTGCAGCCCCCCCATTCTGACCCCAATCCCTCCCCTCCCACCCCCGCCCCCCTAAAAGTGTCTCTGGTTCATAGTTTTTTGTTGATTTTGATTTTCACTTTCTTATAGTTATTCATTTTCCTGGTCCCTTATTTAAGTTTTCTAGATTCCTGCTATGAGTGAGACCATCCGGTATTTTTCTTTTTCTTTTTGGCTTATTTCGCTGAGCATGATCCCTTCCAGCGCCATCCATGTTGCTGCAAATTGCATGTGTTTATCTTTTTTGAATGCTGAGTAATATTCCATGGTATATATGTACCACATCTTCTTGATCCAGTCATCTATTTTTGGGCGTTTGGGTTGTTTCCAAAGCTTAGCTATTGTAAACAGTGCTGCTATAAACATAGGGGTGCAGGTGTTCTTTGGAATTGATGTTTCTGTGTCCTTTGGGTAAATACCTAGGAGTGGAATTGCTGGATCATATGGAAGCTCTATGTTTAGTAGGTCCAGAAATCTCCATACAGCTTTCCACAGTGGTTGGACCAGTTTGCACTCCCACCAACAGTGCAGAAGAGTTCCTTTTTCTCCACACCCTCGCCAACATTTGTTGTTGCTAGTTTTTTTAATATGTGCCATTCTCACTGGTGTAAGATGGTATCTCATGGTAGTTTTGATTTGCATTTCCCTGATGACAAGTGATGTTGAACATTTTTTCATATGCCTGTTGGCCATTTGCATTTCCTCTTCAGAGAAGTTTCTTTTAAGCTCTTCTGCCCATTTTTTGACTGGATTATTTTCTTTGTTGTTGTTGAGTCTCATCAGCTCTTTGCAGATTTTTGTGATCAGTCCTTTATCATTAGTGTTGGGTGCAAAAATGTTCTCCCAGTTGGTGGGGTTTCTCTTTGTTTTTGTTATTGTCTCTTTTGCTGTGCAAAAGCTCTTTAATTTGATGTAGTCCCAGCTGTATATCTTTGCCTTCACTATCACTGCTTTGGGTGATGTGTCTGTAAAGATGTCTTTGATGTGCAAATCACGTAGTGTTTCGCCTATATTTCCTTCTATATATTTTATGGTTTCAGGTCTTATGTCTAGTTCTTTAATCCATTTTGAGTTGATTTTTGTGTATGGTGTGAGGTGGTGGTCAAGCTTCATTCTTTTGCATGTAGCGACCCAGTTTTCCCAGCACCATTTATTGAACAAACTTTCTTTGCTCCAATGCATATTCTTTGCTCCTTTGTCAAAGATTAGTTGACCATAAATCTGTGGGTTTATTTCTGGATTTTCTATTCGATTCCATTGGTCTGTATGTCTGTTCTTGTTCCAATACCATGCAGTTTTGATGATTATGGCTTTGTAGTATAGTTTGAAGTCTGGGAGTCTGATGCCTCCATTCCCTTCTTTTTTTTTTCAGGAGAGCTTTGGCTATTCGGGGTTTTTGGTGATTCCATATGAATTTCATCAATAATTGTTCTATTTCTTTGAAGAATGACATTGAAATTTTGATTGGAATAGCATTGAATCTGTATATTGCTTTTGGTAGGATGGCCATTTTAATAATGTTTATTCTTCCAATCCATGAGCAGGGGATGTCTCTCCATTTCTTTGTGTCTTCTTCTATTTCTTTTAACAGTGTTTTATAGTTTTCTTTGTATAGGTCCTTTACCTCTTTTGTTAGATTTATTCCCAAATATTTGATTTTTTTTGTTTCAATAACAAAAGGGATGGTCTTTTTGATTTCTTCTTCTTCAGATTTATTGTTTGTGTATAGGAAGGCTACTGACTTTTGCGTGTTGATTTTGTATCCTGCCACTTTACTGAACTGATTGATGAGTTGAATTAGCTTTTCTGTGGAGTTTTTGGGGTTCTCTATGTATAATATCATATCGTCTGCAAATAGTGATAGTTTGACTTCTTCTTTTCCTATTTGGATTCCTTGGATGTCTTTCTCTTGTCTTATTGCCCTGGCTAGGACTTCCAGTATTATATTGAAAAGCAATGGTGAGAGTGGACATCCTTGTCTTGTTCCAGATCTTAATGGAATTGCTTTCAGCTTTTCACCATTGAGAATGATACTGGCTGTTGGCTTGTCATAGATGGCCTTTATGATGTTGAGGTATGTTCCTTGTATCCCAAGAATTTCAAGGGCTTTTATCATGAATGGGTGTTGCACTTTGTCGAAAGCTTTCTCAGCATCTATTGATATTATCATATGGTTTTTATATTTCTTTTTGTTGATGTGTTGGATAACGTTGATTGATTTTCGGATGTTAAACCATCCTTGTGCCCCTGGAATGAATCCAACTTGGTCGTGGTGAATTATCTTATGGATACATTGTTGGATTCTGATAGCTAAAATTTTATTGAGGATTTTTGCATCAGTGTTCATTAGGGAGATTGGCCTGTAGTTTTCCTTTTTTGTGTTGTCCTTGTTCGGTTTTGGTATTAGTGTAATGTTGGCTTCATAAAACGTGTTTGGTATTGTCCCTTCCTTCTCAATTTTTTGGAAGAGTTTGTGAAGGATAGGCACTAATTCGTCTCTGAATGTTTGGTAGAATTCATTTGTAAATCCATCAGGTCCTGGGCTTTTGTTTTTGGGGAGGTTTTTTATTACCATTTCAATTTCGCTAATTGTAATTGGTCTGTTTAGGTGTTCTATTTCTTCTTTATCTAGCTTTGGGTGATTGTAGAGTTGTAGGAATTTGTCCATCTCCTCTAGATTGTTAAACTTGTTTCCATATAACTGTTCATAGTAGTTACTGATTATTCTTTTGATTTCTGCTGTGTCCGTTGTGATTTCTCCTCTTTCATTGATGATCCTGTTTATTTGTGCTTTCTCCCTTTTTTCCTTTGTGAGCCTGGCTAGGGGTTTGTCTATTTTATTGATTTTTTTCAAAGAACCAGCTCTTGGTTTCATTGATCTTTTGGATTGTTTTTTTAGTTTCAATTTCATTTATTTCTGCTTTGGTTTTTATTATTTCTTTTCTTCTGGTTTTGGGGTTTTTTTGTTGTTCTTTTTCTAGATCTTTGAGCTTCGAGATTAGGTTGTTTCTTTGCGTTCTTTCTTGTTTCTTGATGTGAGCTTCTATTGCTATATATTTTCCTCTTATTACTGCTTTTGCTGCATCCCATACATTTAGGATATTGGTGTCCTCCTTGTCGTTCAATTCAAAAAAATTTTTTAATTTCTTCTTTGATCTCCTCATTAGTCCAATGGTCTTCCAGTAGTGTGGTTTTTAATCTCCATGAGGTAGGAAAGTTCCTTGCCTTCTTTTTATGGTTTATTTCTAGTTTGATGCCTTCATGGTCAGAAAAGATGGTTGATATGATTTCAATCTTGGTGTATCTGTTGATGTTTGTCTTGTGCCCCAGTATGTGATCGATCCTGGAGAATGATCCGTGTGCGCTTGAGAAAAATGTGTACTCCGTTTTTTTGGGGTTTAGTGTTCTATAGATGTCTGTTAAGCCTAATTGCTCTAGGTCCTTATTTAGAGCTTTGGTTTCTTTACTTATTTTTTGTCTTGTTGATCTATCCATTGTTGATAGTGGTGTGTTGAAGTCTCCCACTACGTATGTGTTTTCTCTGATGTCTGTTTTCAGAGAGGACAACAGTTGTCTGATATATTTTGGTGCTCCTTCGTTTGGTGAGTATATGTTAATGAGTGTTATTTCTTCTTGAAGTATTGTCCCCTTGATCATAATGTAGTGACCATTGGGGTCTCTTTTTATCTTTTTGAGTTTGAAATCTGTTTTATCTGATATAAGTATAGCTGTTCCTGCTTTCTTTTTTGGTCCATTTGCTTGTAGGATTGTTTTCCATCCTTTAACTTTGAGCCTATTTTTATCTTTTGTAGCTAAATGTGTTTCCTGGAGACAGCAAAAGGTTGGGTTTTGTTTCTTAATCCAGGCTGCAACTCTGTGTCTTTTTATTGAAGAGTTTAGTCCATTTACATTTAGAGTTAATATTGATATGTTAACATCTGTATTTGCCATTGTGTTTGTCTTTCCTTTGATTTTATTTATTTATTCTTTTAATAACTTTTTTTTTTTTTTTTGGCCTTCTTTCATTGTTATTCGTCCCTCTGAGGTTCTGGCTTTAGGACTCCTTGTAGTATTTTTTGGAGTGGGGGTTTAGTTGCAATGAAATTCTGGAGTTTCTGTTTGTCTGGGAAGGTCCATATTCTTTCTTCAAAGAGGAAGGAGAGCTTTGCGGGATAGAGTATTCTTGGTTGGCATCTGTTTTCTTGGAGTCTGTTGACTATGTCCCTCCACTCTCTCCTTGCCCGTAGTGTTTCTTCGGAGAAGTCTGATGTCAGCCTGATTGGCTTTCCTTTGAATGTTATCTGTTTCTTCCCTCTTGCCAGCTTCATTATTTTTTCCTTGTCCTGGATTCTTGGGAGCTTTACTATTATGTGTCTTGCTGTATTTTTCCTTTCGTCGTGGAAGTTTGGTGTTCTTCTTGCTTCTTGTATATCAATTTTCAGCTCCTTCTTCACATTTGGGAAGTTCTCTTCAATTATCTCTTTGAATATTTTCTCTGTTCCTACATCTCTCTTCTCTCCTTCTGGTATTCCTATAACTCTTATATTTCCTTTCCTCATGGAGTCAGATAGTTCCCGAAGTCTTTCTTCGTTCTTTTTCCTTCGTACTTCTCTTTCCTTTTCTGTTTTGGTTCTTTTTATTTCTGTGTCTTCAAGATTACTTATTCGTTCTTCCATTTCATCTATTCTGCTTTCATTGCTTTTCCCCGAATTCTTTAGTTCTTCCATTAATTCTTTGATCTCCTGCATTTCTTTTACTTCCCTCTTTAGGGACTCAATTTCTTTCTTCTGACCATTGTTTTCCCTCTCTAGGGACTCAATTGCATTCTTCTGATCGTTGATTATTTTTCCCTTATCATTGTTTTCCTTTATGACTTCTGTCAGTTTTTTAATCACGGCAATTTTAAATTCTCTTTCTGGAAGGCTCAGAAATTCTTCCAAGTTATTGTCTTTGCAATCTGGGGGCTGGCTTTCTTTTTGTGGTGTGCTTTTTCTCTGGACAGTTGCTAGGTTGCGTGTGGTTCTTCTCCTCCCTACTGTCTGTTTTCTAATTTGCCGTATGCGTTGGGACACTGTGTTGTTGGGACTGGCCGGCATCTTGGGTGGGCTTCTCCGTTCCCCTCTGGTTCTTCCAGGAGTCATCTGTCAGTTTCAAGCAGCCTTTACTGGAGAAGGGTCCCTGTTCTAAAATGCCGATGTGGGGACACACTCCCCTGTGCGCCTGGTCTGCCCCGGTGGTGGGTTCCTGCTCCTCTCTGGGCTTGGACTGCAGGCCAGAGGGGGTCTGGCGTGGGCGAACTTCCCCCGCTCACCTCTGGCTCCTGAGGAAGCCTTCTGCAGGTAGTCTTTACTGAAGAAATGTCCCTGTTCTAAAATGGTGATGTGGGACACACTCCCTGCGCGTCTGGTCTCAGGCACACTCTTCTGCGCGCCTGGTCTGCCCCGGCTGTGGGTGCTCGCTCTCCCTGTGGGCTCAGACTACTTGTTCGGAAGGAGCCCGGTGTGGGCTAACTCCCCAGCTGGCCACTAGCTCCTTCAGTAGCCTGTGCTGGGGTCAAGTCGCTAGGTGGCGCCAGAGATCTCTCCTAGAGCCCTTGGGGAGCTGATTTTCCACCCCGTGGGACAGGGAGCAGAGCGGGGATGGTAGGGTACACCTCAACGGCTTTGGGGTGCTGTGTCTGCCTTGTGCCCCACCGTCGTGGGGAACCCACGCCCCTAATTTCGTGCCCCGGGTCTCAGTTCCAAAGCCCTCAGTTCCAGGACGCGGGCTGTAGCCCAGATCAGTGGCGCGGGAATGGCGCCTTTTGAATCCCGCTCCCCTGCCTGGGCGCCTTGTTCCTGCTCACTCAGGGAGGGCCTCCGCCGTCTCCCCGCAAGCCTAGGTCGCAGGCGCGGGGACCTGGGCAGCTGCAATCCGAGCGCCACTTTCCGCGCAAGCTTACCGGGGGGCTGGGGCTGTGTGCTGGTGCTGGTCTCCTCCTGGGGGGCGGGGCTCTCTTTAATGGCGCCTGGAGCTCACCTCCGCGGCGGATCCTGCAGGGTTCGCCTCAGCTCCCGTTCACGGGGTGTGGTGGCTGAAATAGTTCCTTTCCACTCACAGTCCCACTTGCTGTGTCCGTTTTTCTTGTTGGCCGTTTTGGTTTGTTGTTTCCCTCCTCTCTGCCGGTCGGAGAGTGCCGCCTCTGTGGGCGGGGGAGGGGAGCAGGGTTCTGCGCTTCCCTCCCTTCTGGTCCTCTTTTATGGCCACTTTCTTCTTCGGGTAGTTTGCTGGAGTCACCCGTTTATCTTCCGTGTCCCAGTTCTCACTGGGACCTGCCGCTTTTCCTCCCTATTAACTTTTTTTAATGGGAGATCTTACTCGCAGCGTCTCCTCGCCGCCATGTTGCTCCGCCCACTCCTCTTAATAACACTTTAAGAACACCCAGTTGAACACTTTATGTCAAACACCTTCAAAAAAATTCCATTTGGTTAAGTAATTTTGTTATGATTTAAAATGAAAAAAGCAATTGGTGCTTAGAAATGTGTATTATAGTGGTGTAACACTGAAAAGTTAGAAGTAGCATACAACTGCAGGATAATTAAATTACAGTAGAAAATTGTAGCTGTTATACTTTATGAAGAACTTTTCATGTTAAAAAAAATGGAAACGAGTAAGTGATCACAATTCTATTTTGGAAAACAATGGCAAGGGAAAAAAAAAGAAATCTTTCTTCAAAATAGAAAATACCTCATGTTTTAAAAATATAGTATAAAAGTGCACCCAGTGGAAAGCTTTACTTTCTCTCTGTATCCTCATCCTCTCCTTCACTTTTTCCCTTTTATCTTAATGTATTTATTAAATATACTTTTAGTGTTTGTACAAGTGCAAGTTCATGTTGAGTATATGTCATTTTTCATCCTTGCAGAGTCAAAAGGTAGCACATAATATAAACTGTTTTCTTTGACTTAGTGATACCTTTTAGATTTCTTTCTATCTCAATAAATAGGCTTTTTCTCATTTTTTAATAATATACTATATTTAACCATCTCTTATTGATGGATAATTGAATTTTTATGTAATCTTTGCTATTATAAAAAAGTGTTTATTTGCAAGGAATGAATTGGGAGAAATAGGTGGAAGGGATTAGTAAGGAAGGATACTTCTATGACTATATGTTTTGACTTTTGGGAACACTAAATTTTACATAAAATGAAATTAAATCAAGAAGGATGGGAGAAATCTAAACAAATAAAACATCCCTATTTCAAATCAGTAATTTCCACACTGGAGGAAGGAAAAAGCCTGATTCAGAGAATTTTAGAATACAGTAAATTTACGTATTACGGAAAAAATTGTGAGTCCATCTTGAATGATTCTTGGTGGAAATTTGTTTTTTGTAGTAGTATGGTGTGACATTCTGCAGCTGTTGTGGGACTGAATAAATGTTAATGTTGCTAAGAACCAGGTCCCTACTATAAAAGAAGGAAGACAGAAGCATGGAATAATTAGGTGAAGAAAAATAGTGGGATTAAACTGCAGTTGCAGTTAGGGATATCAGTATGAACTCATGTTTTTAGTTCTGTTGGTAGAAAAGTTCTAGAAGAAATGTCACCCTGGTAATAATGAGAACCCAAAATTTAACTCTGTTAAAATTAAAAACAGAGGGTGATCAGCCTTGAGGATTCCCTGGGTAGACAAAATCCGTTTATATACACAAAGCTTCATTCAGCTTATTTCAAGGCTATCTTGGTGTAGGTGATTCTTATTTTAGCCTCTGGAGTGTGCAAGTAAAATTAAACTCTTTCTTAAGCATGATAAGCTGCCTTGTAACATCTTTTTTTGCTTGCTGTTTTGGTTTGCAGAAGTAAGCAGGTCCATATGTGTTTCTTTTCCCCTTAGTTCCACTATGGAATATCATTCCATATCAGTTAATTGAGGTCTCCCTCATTCCTGCTGCCTCATCATACTGCAGCAGGTTGGGGGACGGGAGATAGCAGTCAGCACACCATGCTTCGATACTTGTTCTGTTACTGCATTTGAGTAGTTTCCAGTATTTTAGTTAACATGTGATGTTGCAGTGAATTGCCTTATGTACGTGCATTTTGCTGTTGTTGGATAGCTGTCTTCACAGTGAATTTCCACAAGTGCCTGTAATAGACTGAAGCATAGTACATAAGTGATTTTGTTGTTATATAATGTTTAATTCCCCTTCTTAGTGTTTCTACCATGTTTGCTTTTTCGTCAGCATTCTATGAGAAAGAATACTTCTTCCTACCTTGCCAACATTGTAATATAGCATGTAGAGTTAAGCTTTTTAATTATTGCCCATCTGATGGCTGGAAAGTGGTCTTTTAGTGTAGTTTTAACTCACATGCCATCATTGTGAATGAAAATGAATATCCTTTCATATGTGTAAGGATCATTTTTTGTGCATTATGTGTTTTTGACCATTTTTCTGTAGGCTATTTAGTCTTCCTCATCCTCCACTCCCACCATTTTAAATTTTTTAAAAGATGTATTTTGGGGATATTAGCCATATGAAACATTCTTTTCTTTCGTTATTTCTCTTTTTTGAATTTGTTCATACTCTTTTTGCGTTTTGGCCATGAAACAATCACTTTTATTTAGCTCAATATTTCAGTCTTTAATTATATCTGGATTTTAGGTCATAGTTCAGAAGCCTTTCTCTGTAGCTGGGTTAAGGAAGGCATTTACTTCTTTTTTTCCCCTGGTACATTTATGTGCTCATTTTTGTTTGATCTCATTTTTTATTTGGAGCTTATGGTATGAGGAGTGGATTTTATCTTTTTTCAAAATGGCTATACACACGTTTCAAAACTTGTGTGTCCTCTTATTTCCTTAAGAATGGAAATAAGCATAATATATTTTGTGGTTTTCCATGTTCAGGCTGTTTACCTTTGGCTTTTGTATTTGAAGGGTAGCCAGATAGAAAATCATCTTTCTTGCTGACTCCTGTTTGTGGCGGTTCTCGTTCATCTCTTAAGTCCTTAACTTAGTGCGTCAGTGTGTACTTCTCCCTTGGTCTGCCTCAGACTTGTCAGTATGTAGATTTCAGTGTGAGTTCTCAAAGCTTTTCTTATATTTTTAAGTAATTTTCTGTTCTGTTTAGTTTTCACTTTGGAGGCCTTCAGTTATAGAAAGTTAGCCTTTGTCTTCTCTAGTTACTTTGCCCGTTTTATCTGTTTTCCTCCATTTTGTTTGCCTTTTTCATTGCTGATCTCTGTCTGTAAATGTTTGCTGTGGCTGGTGTCTGTTTGCCCCTCGTTATCTCATTTTGTCTTCGTGTGTGTGTGTGTGTGTGTGTGTATGTGTAATCCCTATACCTTGGATTCTGTAGATTCTTACTTTGCCTCCCCTTGTCTGATTGTCCCCTTCTGTTTTTACCTGTCTGTCCTCTGAGTTACTATTTATCTGTTCTTTCAGTTCTGCTTTGTGCTGTTTCTTCTTGGTAGCCACTTGTCTCATGTTTTGTTTTAATTTGTGACATTCAGTTACAGTTTTTTTAAAAAATTTATTTATTTATACAAGAGCTGGGGTACAGGCCAGAGATGAGGGGTTGAGAGGATTCACCAGAGACAAAGTGGGGAACAGAACAGGCAGACTGACTGAAATACACTGCTGAGGGGAGCAGCAGGCGAGTCAGGAGAGGTCTGCTCCTCTGTTGAGGGCTTCTCTCTGGCCGGCTGGGGATCGAACTCGTGTTGCAGAGGCTGCAGATTGCTTGATAGTGCGGTGCTTAACCCCTTGTGCCACCAGGGAGGTCCCTCAATTACAGTTTTTACCAACTTTGTGACTTTGGTCTAGTAAGTTTTCTTTGTAGGGGAGTCTTGCTGCTTTTTTCCACCTACTTTTTCCATAAATATCTCTATATGGATGTTATATGTGTGCCTTTTTTTTTTTTTTAAAGATTTATTTATACAAGAACTGGGGTACAGGCCAGAGGCGTAGGAGGGTGAGAGGATTCACCAGAGACAGAGCAGGGAGCAGAACAGGCAGACGGACTGAAGACACTGCTGAGGGGAGCAGCGGGTGAGGCAGGAAAGGTCTGCTGTGCCATGTGGGTATCTCCCTGGCCGGCCGGGAAGCAAACCCACGATGCAGAGGCTACAGACAGTTTCACAGCACTGCGCTCAACCCGCTGCGCCACTGGGGAGGCCCATGTGTGTGCCTTTTGATACTCATTTTTTTAGTTAGATTTTTCTGGACTGGACGTTTGCAGGAGAATGGGGAAAGACAAAGTAGCTTTCATACTTTGTCAGGCTCTTGTTCTGCCCTGCTCCAACAAGGAAGTGTTGCCCTCGCTAGGTGTGCTTTTGCACAGTAGCTGTGTCTTCTCTGCCTCTTTGGTCTTGTCTTGTTTAGACTAGGGTGGAGGGACCCTAAAGCTCACCTTGTGTTCCTGTGTTCCTGCACTGGTATCTGAAACATTTCTTACCTTCCTGTGTAATCCTATCACCTTTGAAAGATACATACATTTGCTAGCCTTCTTTAAGATCTGCCACCTCTGGGGCCCACCTGGGCACTTTCTTCAGGTTCTTTCAAGGGCTTGGACTTTGTCTTGGGCCAGCCACATACCTGTCCTTACGCAGGGCAGAACACGCTCATTCTGGCAGTGTATTTTCTTTGGAAAATTAAGAAATCTGCTGCTGAGGTTTCCCCTCAGTTTTCCTTGCTCTTCCCTGTTAAGTATATTTGAGGTTTTACTTGTATTTGTGTCCTTTTGAATGGCACTTATTTATTGAATATTTTGTTCATAAAATAGGCAGTACCAAGAAGCAAGAGAAACCTATCTTGATCTGGATAACAAAGTAAGGACTTTGAAAAGGTTTATTAAATTACTGGAAGAAATAATGACCCATAGATACAAGACATACCAACAATTTAGAAGGTAAGTGCATAAAAAGGTTGCCACATATTGTAGCTTTTTGTTTTGTTTTCACATTATCCCTTATACATAATAAAATTAAATCAATAGAACTTTACATGATCTGCTAAAAGAAGGAGCTGCCAGTTTGCCTTGTCAGCCAGAATTCCGGCTTTGAATGTACCTCATAGCCAGCTTATCCAAGACAAGGATGGTGGAGTTTGCATTGTGCCAGGCAGTTTCTAAGATATTCTAGGTACAAAATGATTAAGACATTGCCCTGACCCTTTTCCATTAGAAAGTTGAGGGGAGACAAACAGATGAATAGACTATTTATCCATTTAGCCTAACACTATATTAGAGTTTAATCCGCTCAAGGACAAAATTTGCGTCTAGTGCATTAAGGTAAGTAATGCCTGACATAGATTAGTGGAATGATTGGTAGGAACTGACTGTAATAGTGAGATATAATGTGTTACGTATGGGAAGGCATCTTTATTTCATGTTTATTATAGGATGTATGTTTATTATAGGAGTAAGTAAGTGGTTAGAAATATAAAAGCATAGTAAACAAATCACATAAGTTCCTACCTATTGCGTGGGCAACCAGTATGAACATTTGGGCATATTTTTCTCTTACATGCTGAATATACAGTTTTTTATATTCTTTTTAATGTGCCCATTTTCTTTATTTCAAGGTGTTTAACTTTACGATGCAAATTATATTTTGACAACTTACTGTCTCAGCGTGCCTATTGTGGAAAAATGAATTTTGACCACAAGAATGAAACTCTGACTATATCAGTAAGTATCTTAACTCTTGGAGTGGTAATTGTTGGGAGAATTAGCTGCTGCTTTTCTTTTGATGATACATTGATAAACTTTAACCTGTTGTCTTTGAAAAACAAAAGAAACTGCTGTTTAAGTTGTAACTTCCTCCCCCTCCCCTCACATAACCACATTATTTTCTTATAATGATATTAGGGATTTTTATTTTCAGTGGTAAGTATTTATATTCTCCACTGGTCGCTTTTTTAAAAATCACAGGATTTTAAATTACGTGAAACATTATTAAAAGTTCATATTCTCTTTTAATAGGAAGCTAAGATAAGATTTCTCAAAGGATGTTATACCTCGTGTAATTGACTTTGTATTTCTTGTTTCTGAAGGTGTCCCTAAAAATCACACCTCTCTTAGATGACAAAGCTCTACCACATTCAACTTTGTAGACTTTTATGTTTGTAGATTGTTTCAGTCACATCCATTAAGGAGTATTGCATGTAACATAAAAAATGTATAGTCAGGACACCAAGGTCAACTACCTACTCTGAATTATTAGAGCACAGTTTTCAATAAGTGCTTACTACTCTCACTTGCCATAAATTTTATACTTCCATTTTAATACTGAGAATAAGAAATAATTGGCAGTACATATATGCAACATAATACTCACCTAAAATTTTTTAAGAATAATAAGAATGTCAGCTCATTTAAAATGGTCAGAACCTACCAAGTGAAAGCATTCACATGGTAAATAAGCACATTAAAAAGTGCTCAGTATAGTTAGTTATACCACAATAAGTTACTGTCAGACTGCTATTACTGTGACTAAAGTGAACAGGACTGATAATATCTTGGGTTGGCGAGGGTGTGGACTTAGAACTCTCATACCCTGTGGGAGTATAATTTAGTAGAACTAATTTGGGAACCTGTCTGGCAATGTCTGTGGAAACCATTTCATTCTTAAAACCCTTCAAAACGGGTAAAAAAATCATCTATGATTATTAAAGTCAATTTAGTAGCTACCTTTTGAGGTAGTGACTGGAGGGAATCTCTGAGATACTAGGAATGTTCTAGGTCGTGATCTGAGTAATGGTTACCTAGGTGTGGGTGTATGTGTGTGCACATAGAAATCATTGAACTGAACACTGAGGCTTTGTGTTCTTCACTTTATATAAGCTCTATTCTAATAGACAACGAGACAAGAAGAAAGCTTTGGGATGTTTGGGTTGTTTATGCCCAGCGCCAACATTGCAAGACAAATGAAGTCACATTTTCTGACACCATCATCCCTATGATTCAAGAGAATGTCATTGCTTTAAGAATCTTTAATTTTCTAGTGTGCCTTTTACAAATAAGGAAACTGAGGCTGAAGGCCTTCAAACTCTGCAGTTTATCTAGGACTTCAATCATTAGATTTATATAAACTGCAGTTTTGGAGCAAAATGCTGCTTGCTGTTCAGTTCTTTTATGTGGGATTTTTTGGTTTGGTTTGGCTTTTTAATGCCTGTGTTTATGTTGCTTTTTCATTTGGATTTTCATAGAGGATTCATACTTACAGAGGATAAATATAAAATTTCAGTTTATGTTTAAATTTAGAATTTTTCATAAAACTGGTCACTGTTTTTTCATCTTATGTACATTTATTTATGTCTGGATTTCTATTGAAGTTAAATAGAATCCCTTCTAATGTTATTTCATACACTTTTTTTTTTTCAGAAAACTATGAGTTTGTTGTTTCTTTAATTGCTTTTTGAGTAAAGAGGATTTTTTTTTAAAAAGAATTTTAAATCATTACTACTGTTAATTATTGGGCCAGTGTAAACATCTTTTAATTTGGTCTTGTGTCCTTTGACATTCAGAAATACTCTTAAAGCCCCTTAACCACTAGATGTCACTCCCAGTTCTGGTAACAAAAGATTATCTTGGCACTGATGCGTGTTTGATGAAAGAAATAAGGAAACCAGTCGTATTTGCAGCAGCACAAAAACAATAAAATAGTGAAGAATAAATTTAGTCAAAGAGATGAAAGATCTGTGCACTGTAAAATCTAAGGCATTTTGTTTGGTGAAAGAAATTGAAGACACAGATAAGTGGTAGGATAGCCCTATTTCATAGAGCACGAGAATCAGCATTGTTAAAGCTATCCATCAATTCACTGCAATCCCCCTCTAGATTCCAGTAGCATTGTTCACAGAAATAGAAAAAAAAAAAATCCTAAAATTCTTCTGAAACGTCTAAAACTCCTAACTAGCCAGAGCAATCTTGAAAAAGAACAAAGCTGGAGGAATCACACTTCCTGATTTCAAACTATATTACAAAGCTGTAGTAATCAAAACAGTGTAGTACTGTTAGAAAAACAGACATATAGATTGATGGAACAGAATTGACAGTCCAGAAATAAGCTCATGTATGTATGGTCAACTAATGTTTGACAGAGGAACCAAGAATAAACAATGGGGAAAGGACAGTCTCTTCAGTAAATGACATTAGTAATGACATTCAGTAAATGACACGTGCAAAAGATTAAAACTGCACCCCTATGTTATACCACTCACAGTAATCAGCTCGAAATGGATTACAGACTTAGAAGACTTGAAAACCATAAAACTCCTAGAAGAAAACAGAGAAGAAGCTCCTTGACATTGGTCTTGGTCATGATTTTTCATATTAGACACCAAAAGCATAAGCAGCAAAAGCAAATATAAACAAATGGAACTACATCAAACTTCTACACAGCAGAAGAAACTGTCAACAAAATGAAAAGGCTGCCTATGTAACAGAAAATATTTGTAGGCCATACATCTAGTGAGTCAATAACTAAACTATATGAAAAATTCATACAAATCAACAGCAAAAAAACTAATCTTTTAAAATTGGTAAGGGGCCTGAATAGAATATTTTTCTAAGAACACATATTAATGGCATAGGAAAAGGCATTCAGTATCATTAATATTCAGGGAAATGCAAATCAGAACCACAGGGGGAGATACCATCTGTTAAAATGGCTGTTAACAAAATGAGGAGAGACATCCTGGTGCAGGTGATGTGGGAACTACTTAAGTATCCATTGACAGACTGCTGGATAGGATCTCTAATAGAACATTATTTACCATAAAAAGGGGGGGAATCTTGGAATTTGCAACAACATGGGAGAACCTTGATAACATTGTAAGTGAAATAAGTCAGGGAAAGGCAAATACTCCTGTCCTCTCACTTGTATGTGGGATCTTAAAAAGCTGAAATCAGGGATGGGAAAACGGGTGAAGGTGGCCAAAGGGTGCAAGCTGTATGAAGTGAGTGAGTTTCCCCGTGTTTCCTGTTAGGAGTTACACAGGTTTAGGTCTTCTACACGGGCTGTAATCCACTTCAAGTTGATTTTTTGTGAGTGGTGGAAGTTAAGGGCACAGTTTTGCTCTTGCATGTAGCTGTCTAGGTTCCCCAGTGCCGTTTAAGAGACTGCTCTTTCCCCATTGTCTGTTCATGGCTTCTTTGTCAAATATTAGTTGAGTGTATGGGAGAGTTTATCTCCAGGTTCTCAGTTCTGTTCCGTGAGTCTTATACGGTGTTATAGATCAGTTTTACTTCAGTAAAGCCAGGGGTGGGGCGGGGTGGGGGGGGGAATCTTTGCCGTTCTAGAAAGACTAGTTTATTTATTTTGACCATTAACATTTGCCTGGCATTAACACTTTTAATATTAAGCCTTGGAATTTTGGTGTGTTAAATCCAGTTATGGTATCACCTTGATTCTCACAAAAACAAGACCACCATTATACAGCTCACTCTTATACTGTACAGTATTTTAAATGGCGGATGGCATTTCCACATGACTAAGTGATTTTATTTATTTGTTTTTAAACTATAAACTCATTCTTGTAACCTTTTTGGTAAGAATTGACTCAGACTTTCCTATGCTTTTTTGTTAACGCATTCAAGGTCCAGCCTGGAGAGGGAAACAAAGCCGCCTTCAATGACATGAGGGCCCTCTCTGGAGGCGAGCGTTCCTTCTCCACGGTCTGCTTCATTCTCTCTCTCTGGTCGATTGCTGAATCTCCCTTCAGATGCCTGGATGAGTTTGATGTCTACATGGTAGTGTTAAACTTTAAGTTATCTAATTTTGTTGTTCAAAGTATGTTTTGATAAGACGTCAGTTTTCCTTTAGTTTTGCCTATAACTGAGAAGATCCTGCCCTGACACCTCACTTAGTTTGTGGTAAGTGTGGGAAAGCACTAAGTGCAGCCTCTCCCTTGCCACCACTCTGCTGGCAGCCTGCCCTGGATTTCAGCTCGCTCTCCCATCCCTGGTACCCCTGCTCGCCATCAGAGCCTCTCTGGCCTCTTGCCTGGCTTGCTTCCGTTTCCTGTTTTAACACACAGTTGTCACCAGGTCACGAGCCTTGCAGTGACTGTCTACTCGCTGTTCATTCTCTCCCTTCCTTCACAACCACACTTTTCAAAAGAGCAGTATATAGAGCAGCAGGGAGCAAGAACATTTAACGTTAAAATAAAACCAACATTGAGCCCTGCTGTGCTGCCAGGTGCCCATTGACTTTGGGCAGTGTGCGTACCCTTTTTTGGGCCTCGGTTTCTTCAGCTGTCAGTAAGGTCATTCGTCTTTCCTGCCTCTCAGGATTGCAGTGAACTTCTGTGATGTCTCACAGCTAGTAAGTCCTTGCAGCTGAGCTACAAGTCGTTCTCTTCTGTGTGTCTCATTCTCTGTTTAGTCCACCGTAACCCGAGTTAACCCTGCACTACTTCAGCAAAACTGCTTTAGCAAAGATCATAAATGAACTTTGAATCTTCCTTTAATTCTCAAAGTATTTGACACCACAGACCGTCTTCGAAAATGTGTCTTCTTGCCAGTGTCCATACTCCACTCCCTGGTTCTGCTCTGTCCTCTTGGTCTCAGTCTGACAAGCTGCCTCCCTTAATTCCCTTGTTCTTCAATACTTGGGGTCTTCTTTGTTAGTTTTCTCTTGTTAATTTTCCTGGTTACCTACCCACTCTCAACCCCAACACGCCTACATTTGGATACCAACAAATCCTCAGGTACTTTACTTGGATACCAAGTACCTCACTCAGCCTGACAGCTCCTGCCCTCTGCACGCATACACCCAGCTACCTAGTAGAAGACGCACATCGCAGACTCAGTGTGCCTCTGTTAAAGTCTCCTCCTTTCTTTTCCAGAATTCCCTACTTTGATTAATGGCACACCCACTCACCTAACTTTGAACATTTTGATTTATCTTTGATTTTTTTCACTGGCACATTAGATTACCTTTCAGATACGCCCGATGGAAGAATTTCTATATGAGCCATTGAGCAGTAGCAGCAGGCGCTGGGTCCCCTGTCTGCCCCAGAGCTTCTGTTCTAAACCATTTCCTCCTGCCACACGTAGCTTCTACTAGACCATTAAAAATGTGTGCATTTGTTTGTCTGTTTTCAATTTTCAGTTTGTTTTTTTTTGGGGGGGGGGTGGAATATTTAAAATTTTTCCTTTTCTGTAATTTAACTCAAAATACAGGCACATTGTTCAAGTCATTTTACATAAATACATACTTTGTTCATTTTAGACCTAAGCATTCTTTTCCTATATACTCATGTGCTATTTAGTTTATTTTAAAGAATGAATCAAGAAAATGGTCCATAAATTCAAATTCAGATTGTATAAATTGTAGGTGATGATGGAGACAGAGTTTTTGTGAAACATCTTAACCATTGAGAGGAAATTTTGAGAGATTTAATAAGTTAGAAACTGTTCACTTTTGTTAATGCTGACCTTGGTGGTGAACTTTATAACTTAGGTTCATTCCGTATCAGTTAGGTCTTTTGAATATTTTCTGATTGTTTTAACTGTGAAATATACTTGAGGAAGGCAGCTGCACAGACATACACTTTGCCTATGGACATGACCTGGAAGTTAATATGTGTTCAGCTGTTTCCCCCTAATATTTTCAGATATTCTTTTTCCCTCTGAGAATTTGGCGCCATAGGTAAGGATCAACTTACATAAAAATCTAGATGTGCGTGTCAGCCAGCAGATGTGGCTATTACAGGAACATGGTTGAAACAGCCGTGATCCTGACCTTTGCCTTTGTTCCCAGGACATGGTTAACCGGAGAATAGCGATGGACATGATACTCAAGATGGCAGATTCCCAGCGCTTTAGACAATTTATCTTGCTTACCCCTCAGAGCATGAGGTAACTTTAAAAAGCTCTTTTGTGAATATAAATACTAAGTATATAAGTGGGGGGGAAACACATTTCCTAATCTTAATGTTTTTAATGCAAAGCCATAAAAATTATCTCCTCTGCCAGTTCAAGAGATTTTAGATGATTTCCTTTTTTGTTATTGCAAATTTCATTCTCTCCCTTTTAGAACACAAGCAAGTTACTTTGAATGTGATTATTGACTTGGTGCTGTTTGTATTTTGAATCTGTTCCTTCCTGGTTTCATAGCCAATTAATATAAAATAATTTTTGTAATTCTGTTTAGACCACAAGAAGCAAGCCATGATTTCCCTCATCTTGGTTTTTTTCTTGGTGCTGTGCAAGTACCAGCCTTTCTGAACAAAGAGCTCGCTGAGCCAGCTGTCTCTGGCTGCTGAGGAGGAGTCGGCACCCGGTTACGTCCAGTGATGCCCACCTCCGAGGTGGTTGCTTGGTCCTGTGGAGATTTAAATTTGTAATTAGGAGTATTGAGGGACTGTCTTTCTGACTGAAACAACCAGAGTGAGAAATAGTTAATACATAAATCTCCTTCATTTTCTTTTTCCTCCAAACTGAAAGCCCATAGCAGTTACCAAGAAGTTAAAGAATGAAAAAAAATTTCCTTAATGCAAATGACATTTCTTCTCCAACTCCAGAGACACACATATCCCTGTAGCAGGTGACAGCCATTACATATTTTCTTGAGGAAGCATTAGCATTTTTTTAAATGTGAAACAATTTTTCTTGGAAATTTGAGTAATTAATTTTGCTTCCTCTAGCTCGCTTCCATCAAGTAAACTGATTAGAATTCTTCGAATGTCTGATCCTGAAAGGGGACAAACCACATTGCCTTTCCGGCCTGTGACTCAAGAGGAAGAAGACAACCGGAGCTGATTTTTAACAACATGCCATGTCCTCCTGTTGAAAGATTTGTAAAGGGAAAATATTCAGGACTATTTCTTGAAATAAAATGAAGCTGAAGATATTCTAAAATAAAAAAACTCATTTATATATCTTACCCTAGTATACAATATGTAAATAAGCCTAGAAAGCCAACTACAACCAGCAATTTAAAGTTACTTTACTTTGAGAAAATCAGTTTCATAGTACTGGTTTTAAATCTTTTTAAGTTTGTTTTTTTTTTAACCATCTACTTTTATAGATTGTTTTTCAGAAGTAAAATTTTGTACATATGCACATGTACATACTGTTTAGTTTGGGTTCATTTCTATAGTGTTTTGTAAGAATTAAAATAAAAGTCTGAGCTCCTGATTCTATTCAGTTTTGCTTCCCAGAACTGTGTTCTCGTTGCAGGGACAGGGCACAGCGGACATCTGGTCCGGTTTGTACTTATTGATCGTGACGGGCCTACACAGGCTGAAAGCTCTTTGAACAGAATCCCCGCACAGGTAGTTTTTAACCCCAGAGATCCAACTGTAGATTTGGACTGTACTTTTAATTATTTCATCAATATGAGATGCTGTCTCTTTATAAGACTCTCCACAGAGTACATCAGCACTGCCCGCTCCGACGCAGCGCCTTCCCCCAGTCTGCTCACTGTTGTCCCCCAGCTCAGTGTCCCAACCATGTCAGACCTAGATTGTGACACAGGGCTGTGTGCCCTGCTCAGCAGCGGACTTGCCAGGTTTACGATCCCTCTGGTAGCATGCCAGGGTTCTCAAGCTCAGGCTCGGCTGAGAGAGGGCACAAGCCGGGGGACCGTGCAGGCCAGGCTGAGGAGTCGGGCTGGGAAATAGGAGGACAAAGTTGGCTCTCCCTGGAGCAGGAAAGAAGTAGCCAAAGGCCGAGCTGTTCATTGTGAGCTGACATCAGTTATAAGGCGCAGCCTGGTTTTAGAGGCATTAAAAAGTGTGCTTTTCAGAATGGTAAAATACAGTATATTAAGAAAAGGTATTTATGAGCTTTTTTAAAGAAAGCGTGACTAGGGATCCTGCCTTTCTGCTCTGCATTGATACTAAAAGACACAATGGATATCCATCAAGGAGCATCCCTGTAGTGTTAGCAATAAATAGGAGTGAAATTTGAAAAGAAGAATCCTTAAAAAGGCAGTTTGAAAGCAGTGTCACTTGAGAAAATCTGGATTTTGGTTTTGGTGGGGAGAGATAGTGTTGAGATTATTTGGCAAAGGCTAAGTCCAAAAACTTACACTTTTCCAATCTAAGAATTTTTAGAAAGATGAAATATGCTGAATTTTTTCAGCGTATTTTTTTTCTCACCAAAGTGATTTTTTTAATTACATTTGTAATTCATTTGTTTCAAAACTATTTTAACATCATATGCTTTTTCAGATTAAAAAAGCAAAAAAAAAAAATACACCAAATGCATACACTTACATTAATTAAACTTCAGTGTCTGAGTTTTTGTGATGATTTCTAAATGTTGTGGTTCTTTATACAAATGAGAAAAAAATATTCCTCAGGTATCCACGCACCACTGTCACGTCACTTTGGCCTCACAAAGTTTGGTTTTGATTCTCATAAGTGAAAATATCTACAACTAATATTCTAATTAATAGTCATATTAATTAGAATAAAATAATAAAAAGTTATTCCTTTAAAATATGTGGCTTTGCAAAATAAACTTTAAGTTTACATGTATGAAGGTCATGCTTTTGTGAGTTGGGGAGGGTAGTGGTAACTCAGGGCGCCTCATCAGACAGGTGACTCTTGCACCCACCGCTGACCATCAGTGCAGCGAGGGCGGAGCAGTGCGGACCCCGGAAACTCGGATGAAAAGCTTCCTTGGAATCTTCAATTCGGCCTTTTCAGGTCTATGGGGTAGGTGTGTTTCAACTGCACCCCTCTTTTTGTCTTTCTCAAAATGACAAATGTGTAAATAGTTACTCAAGCCAATGATAACAGTAACGATTCAGGCATTGCCTTCTTAAATATCCTCCAAGTTTTCACTTCGTCCCCACCCGTAGTGCTTGATCTGCCTGTCCTCAGATGGCTGGACTGCATACGCAGAGACGTGCTTCAACTCTGAGTAAGAAATTATTGGTTGGGACTCGAGAACCGTCAGAAATGTTGGCTGCAATAATAAAACCATGGGATCCAGAGTGTCTGTTGAAAAGCTTTCTGGAGTAGAATAGATGTGGTACAACTCAGTACAAATGATTATGTCCTGAGTCAGTTTTCTACTGGATTTAGGACCTGTTGCTGCATCTGCATCACTTTGACCAACTGAGATTTCTAGAATTGGTTTGAAAGCTACAGCGCTACACAAACAAGTATGGATATATCTGGACTTGAACTAAATGCCTGTGAACTTGAAGGCATGTCAAGATGATTATTTAATAGGAACAGGTTTTATTTAAATAGTGGCAAAGTAATGTGGGCATAAACTGAGTCAACAAATAAAATTTCTTATATATAATATTGATACCTAGCCTATAAATTTCCACTTGGGCATCTGGATAGAATTCAAAGTGGCCTGAGAATGCAAGCTCAAGAGCACTCGTGCTGCCTAATTTGTCTCCTGTTTGAGGATGTAGAGATTAATTCACTCAAAAATGGAGTTCTTGCCACATGCCCAAGGACTGTTTTAAGTGCTAGGAACACCACTGTGGTGAGTAAATCTACACTCAGAGTTTTAAACCTAATTAGTGTTAGGATTTTAGATAATGGTAGCTGCTATGAATAGGAAAGCAGTGTCAAGAGTTGGGGGGTGCTATTTCTGTGGGAACGTTAAGGGAACACTGCAGAAGGTAACATTTAAGTGAGAGAAAGAACTAGCGGAAGATAAAGGGCAGCAGTTCTGGGGGAGGAAGCAGGTGCGAAGGCCTTGGAGTGGGAGTGGGCTTGAGGTCCGGAGTCAGGAGGGTGTGTGTAGTGCTTAGTGAGGAAAGGGGCTCGCAGAGATGAGACGGGAGGTTTTTGGACCTGGTGTGATAGAAACATCCAGTGCCCGGGCTGATGCATGAGCAGTCTTGGGCTGTAAGTGTTGCGGGCCAGCAATTTGGAGGCTCTCTTCAGTGGTCCATGTCAGGTAATGATGACCAGACTCAAGTGGAGAGGGAAGCCTTCAGAGTTGGATGGCAGCAGGGGGGCTCCTGGAGTTGAGAGGAGTTAAGAATCATGGCCCTAGGGTCCCAAACACGGAGAATGCTGGCGCCTTCATGGAGGAGGCCTTGTGGCGGTGAAGAGCAACGAGGGCTGGTTGGAGAAGGAGAGAAACTTATCGAGTGTGGGACCTTTAAGATAACTTCATTAAATTGTTTTTTTTTTTTTTAAGTGATGTTTAGCAGCTTTTTAAAGATTCGTTTATGCATACATGAGCTGGGGTGCAGGCCAGAGGTGCAGGGGGTGAGAAGATTCACCAGAGACAGAGTGGGGAGCAGAGCAGCAGATCTACTGAGATGCACTGCTGAGGGGACCAGCGGGAAGACGGGAGAGGTCTGCTGCGCCGTGTGGGTCAGCTCCCTGGCCAGCCTGGGATCAAACTCATGCTGCAGTGGCTGGCGATAGCTTGATAGCGCTGTGTCTTTAACCCCTGTGCCACCAGGGAGGCCTCCTAAATTGATGTTTGATGGGTAACTTTGGTAAATGTAAGAATTTGGAAAACAACTTGCGTGTCAAGATTATTTCATCTGCAAAATGCTGGGAAAAACCCAAATTGCGTGCCTGCCATATCTGGGAAGACTAATTGCAAGAGAAGAAGGAAGGGAACACTGTCATTTACATTTCCTTGGCAGCTAACAGTCAGCTCCTCACCACACCCCACCCGCCCTCTGCTGTGAGACCAAGGACGGCGCCTCTGCCTTGACGGGCTTCCAGCTGCCTGGGAAACAAGCTCTTGAGGAAGGAAGTTCCCGTTTTTCATCTAGAGTCTGATCTTGAATGAGTGAATTGCAAGGAAAATGGAGTCTGGAGCAACATGGTTCCCTTTTAAAAAAGGTTTAGAGTGATTCGAGAAATGAAAGGAAATGGAAACATAGGACTTCTAAATGCATGGAGTCCAAGGTAGGAAAGATGGCAGACATTTGGGGGCCTTTTCTTTTCAGAACAGGGGGAATTAAACAGCTAATTAACGCAGTAATTAAAACGGCAGCAGAGTGTGTTCAGTTAGAGCAAACAGGACCTGGCCTACTTGAATGGCCTGAGGAAGTCTGCTTGGTCCTTCCTCGGGAACCACTAACTGGTTGCAATACTGAGTTCCAGTGCGTGAGGTCTGAGTGTATTTAATTGGGGCTCGAGTGCAGAGGGTGGCATTAAACTCACCTACTTTCATGGCTGGTCTGTGCAACGCCTGCTTCCCTTTATCCATTAGTCATTTCCTGTGGCAGATTGTATCCTCGAAGGATGGCCACAATAGTTCCCTTCTATTTCCTTCCAGAACCTGGCTTGGCAGATTAATTCCCTTTCTTAACCTGGGCAGATTTGTACCTCACAATTAATAGGATACAGCAAAAAATGACAATGTGACTTCCAAGGCTGTGAGAAAAGGCAATAAAAGAACGACGTATCTGGAACAGACTGGAGCGCTGTGCCCCCACGGAGGCCAGCCTGACCTCTCTAGGCAGCAGATAGCAGGGAAAGCCTCAGCCAGGCTGCGCAGTTGACTACCAGGACAGAGCAAAATGCCAACTTCTGGCAGGCCTGTGCTGGCAGAGCGTTGAGCCACCATGGACATAGTGTGACGCTCTGGGGCCTCTGTGCTGAGGAAGCACCGAGTGCTCCTGTGGAGAAGCCCTGAAGCTACCAGGAGGGACGCCCAGTCAGTGCCCAGCAGCTCCAAGCCCCTGTTTCAGCTCCATGTGGCTACACTACACGAGACCGCAAGTCCAGATCGCCCTGGTGAGTCGCTCTCGAATTCCTGACCCTCAGAAGCCATGAGAAGTAGTAACACAAGTGTTTTCTTTTTCTAAGTCAGTTTGGGGCATGAGTTGTTGAGGGGCAATAATAGTTGTATGTGACTCTGGTGTTCTTTCGTGAGAATATATTTTTCATTTACAGATGTTGCAAGGGCAGTGGATTTTATTTTTTCTCCGTATTCCATATTTTAAAAATATGTCCAGGTTACTGTGCGTGCATCATCCTGTTGCCTCCAGCTGGTGCATGGTGTGCTATCGGCTGTGTCCAGCTACTCACCAGTCCTTCTAGTAACGGACCCCTACGTCACCTCTGATGCCCATACCACAAACAGCTGTCGTGGGCATCTCGGGACACGTCCCCTTTTGACACTCCATGACAGCTTCTTGGGGACCGCTGGGCCAGAGGGCTTGTTCTAACCAGGACAGGAGCCGGAGCCTGGCCACACCGCCAGAGCAGGGAGGACCTAGGCAAGCAGACATGTCAGTGGACGGCCCACTTCCTACATTTATAAGGAACCCGTGGGTCTGCTGCTGAGTTTGTTTTCCATCAGTGTTCAGATACCCATAAGCGCTCACTGCCTTCACCCGGGCCTTACTTCAGGCGCCAACTAAGACCCATGCAGAGGCCAACTCGGCACCCCTTCCTCTGCACCCCGCGGAGCTTGCGGTGTTTCCTCATAGCTCTTACGTGGGACGCTGTGCATGTGTCTGGCTATTGTGTCTCCTCCAGGAGCGTGGTGTTGGTGCACAGTGGGTGCTGCTTGAGCGCACTGCCCGAGCCTGGCTCAGTTGGATCCACTGGGATGAGCCTCTTCCTCACCCCACTGCACCCTCACATTAGCAGGGGAGAGGATTGGGAAGGCAGAGCCCGGGTATCTCTGCCTCCACTTTGGACTCACCAAGCTCGGGGCTAGAGGGCCCAGAACCTTCTCTCAGCACCTGGGCCTGCCCTCTGGGCGGGGGTGTGGTGTGTCAGTTTCAGGCCCACTGGGGGCCTGAGTGTCTGCAGTGGGGTCTGCTTGCTCCCCTTCTTGTTGGGTGGACTCATTAGGCCCTGATCGCCGGTCTCATGTAATGATCCTAAGACAGAAAAGGAAGAATATTTAGAAAAAAAGAAGCACTCCCTAAGAAGTGCCTGTGTGGATAATGCAACACTGCAGTGCCTTTCTGCAACTACTGGTTCCACATGGCAAGTTAAATTTAAATTAATTAAAATGAAATTAGAATTTCCGCATCTCAGTCACACCAGCCACGTTTCAGGTGCTGGGTAGCGACACGTGGCCAGTGCAGGTAGAGGCCGTCTGTTTCCACCGCCACAGAAAGTTGTGCCCGGGCTGGTCTGAGCACAAGGCCCTGCTCCGGGCTCTTGGCGGCCTCCGTCCTGCCTGCTTTCCTTAAGTGCAAAAGCTCCCAGGTTTGTTCCGTCATTAGAAATGCTGATTTTACTTTTTATTTGTAAAATCAATACCGCCACGGGCGGTTTGTGGGCCCAGGAGGTACAGCGCCCGGGCCGGGCACTGCGTGAGAGTGAGCCCGTCTTACATTTGATTGAAATTTTCCGTGCCACACCAATTGTCCCTCTTTTGAGGGCCAGGCTCAAGGAAGTTGCTCTCTCCCCCTCTCGACAGTGATTTTGGAAATTCTGAAGCTGTGTGATTAAGCGTGGATTTAGTCAGTGGCCTTTGGCCGCCCCTAATGATCATGCGCTTCTGATTCAAACTTAACCTTATGAAATAAGAATGGAGGGAAAAAAAAGTCAAATGTTATAAATTTATTTGGGACATCTATTGCCACCTCTTTAGAAGCCTTTGAAAAGTCAAGCAGAAATCAATACACTTCCATCTTTTTTTTTTACTTTCAATAAATAATATCTTTGTGTCTATGTATATATAGGTAGATATACTTAATGAGTCATTTAGCAGGGTTTTAAATTGTATACTGCGTTAATTCCAACACCGCTGTTTCCAGGTTGGTAGGATGCAAATGAAATAAGAATTAAGGCAAACCTAAAAGGCATGCAAATGTCGTACATTTATACTCACTGATAATACAAGCTCTTGTGTGCGGACAACACGGAGGAGCCACAGGCCCCTGCAAGGGTCTGTCCAGGGCTATTTTACAGGAGAATGTGACGCAGCTCTTAGTCAAGTTACATTACCATGGGGGGGCTCAGTGCTACTAACATTACGTACTCAAGAAGACACGAGCATTAGCAAAACATGAACAAGAAATCATATGACTCTTTGCAGCACATTTCTGCCCAGGCTTTGGAGGAGGAGGGATTTTTTATGAAATGATATTACACATATCACATTGTGGCAGGTTGGTTCTTTGTTTTATAATATATGCTTTTAAAATTCATTAGCAAATGACATTCTCATGCACACAAGTGTTTCAAACACAAGAAGCAAGTCCATTTATAGGTAGTCCAAGCAATATATGTGTGTGTGTGTGTGTGTGTGTGTGTGTGTGAATAGCTGCAGACTGAATGGAACATTGAGACTTCTGTGCAGTCCATAGCCTTGACTTCAGCTCATTTCTGAATGTCGCACTGCAGAAGTAATACAATGGAGGGGTCGCTCTTTGCAGCTTCTTTGAATTCATCCAGTGTTATCTGATCATCTTTGTTCTTATCCATCTTGCTGAAAATCTTGTCTACTCGCTGCTCAGGCGTGAGCCCATCTTCATTCATCTTCATCATGATCACGGTGCCCACCATTTTGTAGATAGCCTTGGGAAAATAAGAAACAGACCATAAAGTTCTCCTATGATATGATAAAGAATTAAATTTATTTCAAAGGACTCCTTAGATGGTTTTATATCAGAGAGTGATATAATCAAATATATATATATATGGGTCTTGTGACCAATTAGATATGGAACTCTGGATCACCCCCACGTTGCTGGCTGGAGGAAGTGGCTAGAAAGAGTAGCTTGGGACCTCCTTGGTGGTGCAGGGGTTAAGTCTCAGCACTATGAAGCTATCCCAGCCACTGCAGCACGAATTCGATCCCCCGCCAGGGAGCTACCCACATGGTGCAGCAGACCTCTCCTGACTCGCCTGCTGCTCCCCTCAGCAGTATATTTCAATAGATCTGCCTATTCAGTTCCCCACTCTGTCTCTGCTGAATCCAGCTCTTGTATGCATAAATAAAACAAATCTTAAAAAAAAAGAAAGGAAGGAAGATTAGTTTGGTGATGATCGCAAGAGTCACGGTCAGACCCACTTCCATCAGTGTGGCGCCAGGTCCTTGGCTGGTTTTTCCGCTCACCTGACCCCTCTGTGTCCTGCACGTGCCACACTCTGTTGGTGGTGCCTCTTCTTACCTGGGTCAGTGAGCACCTCAAGGAGACTGGCACCCAGAGGACGGATCTAGAGGGCAGGGGAGAGCTCTGGGGGAGGGGTCGGGTCTGAGTGCTTCTTGGGCACAGCAAGATTAACTGGCCCTTGAAGGGTGAGAGGCTTTGGATGGGCCTAGAGCAGGAAGGACATTGCAGTGGGAGGAGCGTGAGCAAAAGGAGTGCTTGGGGTGGGCACGGAGCAGAGCAGCCGGGGCTGGGCAGTGAGCAGGGCAGGGACAGCGGCAAGCGGACAGAGGCAGGGCGCCGGACAGCAAGCTGCATGTCTGTGCCCAGAGTGACCTCTCTGGACAGATGTTAGAGCAAATAATTGAGAAGCCGCTTGCGCACAGGTGCACCACCTGCAGGGTGTCCCTCAGAGCCCAGAGGCCCCGAGGCACTGGCCAACCCGTTGAGCACCTGACCATGCCCAAGACCCTGGCCACGCCCCATGGGTGGCCCCCCAGACCCTGCCCCTCACCTCAATGATCTCCAGCATCTCCACTCGGGTGATCTTGCCGTCACCGTCCAGGTCGTACATGTTGAAGGCCCAGTTCAGCTTCTGCTCGAAGCTGCCCCTGGAGGTGATGGACAGGGCGCAGATGAACTCTCGGAAGTCGATAGTGCCGTCCCCGTTCTTGTCGAAGGTCCGGAAGGCGTGCTGGGCGAACTTGGAGGCGTCTCCGTAGGGGAAGAACTGCAAGCAGAACACACGCTCAGGCGTCGGCCAGAAGGGCCCAGGCCCACGGCTGTCCGCCGGGTCGAGCCCGCAGCCAGGCCGCGGCCCCCCGGCAGCACCGCCCTGCGCCCCACGCGGCCCTCCGTGTCCTCGCCGCAGCTCTGGCTGCTCCCCGTGGTGAGGGGCGCACGCAGATCCTGGGGGGCAGGGCCTCGTTGCAGCAGTGAGCACCCCCTTTGCTTCTGGCTCTCTCCCCACGGCCAGGCCCAGGGCAGGGAGCAGCAGACTTCTGCGCCCTCACCTGGGGCAGCTCTGCTGCCTTCCCCAGGCCCGCAGGCGCCAAAGCCCTGGTTTCTCCCTGTCCCCGGCTCACCCTCTGCCCTGGGGGAGCTTCACGATGACCTCCCTCGACAGGGCCTTTTCTTTCGCGGAAGAGCCATTTAAAACCCCATAAAAATAGAACATGACTGGGCTTATTTTAAGAACACAAAGAGTTTCTTCTCAGCGCAGGCAGCTCAGGTGCTGGGTGCAGAGAGGGGGCCCAGAGAAGAAAGCAGAGCTGTCCTGCCAGGAGGCGACCCGGGGAGCCAGGAGGCGCCTCCCCACAGCCCCCTCCACAGGGCATGGTCTGCAGTCAAGCCGCTATCTGCACCCACAAAGCTAAAGGACATTCCCCAGGGAAAGGGTGAAAAACAAGCAGGCCAAACCCCAAGACAAAACCCAAACAAACCACGAGCTCTGTAAGGCAGAGAAGGTCTGTGGGCTTCTGGGGGAGTGGATCCAGCCTTGGCAAAGCCCAAAGCCAGGCCTGGGATGACGTTGGCATCCGTGCTCCCAGGGAGCTGCTGAGCCCTGCAGAGAGGCAAGCCCTGCTGCCCACCCTCCTGCATCTGGCGGCACAGTTGGGGGGAGAAAACGTCTCCCCACAAATAAAATCCATGTCAGGATCCAGTACAGGAGGCCAGGGCAGGAGAGAAGCCTCCCAGGAAGGAGGCGCTGGCTCAGGCTTGTGTTTGTAGCCCCACTGGCAGGCCCCAGGATCTGCTCTGGGTACTACAGCGCTTTAAAACAGCAGCATTTATCTCAGAAAATAAAGCTTTCTGGGACCGGAAAGGCCGGTGGTGTCAATATCCCCTTATACCCTTAGCACGTCCTTGCTCCCGCCGGCCTGCAGCTCCCTGACTCATCAAAGCCCCCCGAGGCCTTTCCAGGTGCTGGGAACGTGAGAGCAGCACCTCACCATGCCTGTGCTTGGGGACCTGGCAGTGAATGGGGGACCCAGAGTGAAATATACGATGGTCTGGTGATCTTTCTAGAGCGAAGTATTCCTGAAGCTCAAAACCCAGTTGCTATGGTATTGTGGTTAATAAATAATACAGTAAACGTACTATAAAATAAATAATAATGAACAAATATAATGTTTGGTTGTAGCTCCCAGGGGAGTTGGGAGGGAGAAGGCTTCCTTCCCTTTTCATCTGCTTGGCACCTTCCGCCCTAACACTCCCTACGTGCCACTGAGCGTGGAGGGTCCCTGCGGAGTTTTGACCTGGGTGATGTTGAGTGTGGAAATGTCCAAACAGCTAAGTTTGAGCCTCATGCGCTCTGCGCTGTTTTTAACACGCCAAATGTCACTTCTGATGCCAAACGTGTGGTTTATTTTTCCCCTTTGCAACAACCAGTTCTCCAACTTTCTAGGCACCCACTGGCTGTGCAACAATTCAGTTCAGCTCTCACGTGAACTGCTGGGGCTGCACAGACCCCACAGGCTAAGGGCAGAGGCTAAGGGCACAGCCCCACAGTGCTGGCCCCACTTCACAAGCCAGTTGCAAGCGCCAGCTGCCTCCTGTACTTGTGGTAGATCTGCTATAAAGTCAGCAGCCCCCAGCCCTCTCCTTACACCTGATAACTTGTTAGAATGACTCACAGATTTCAGTAAATATTAGTACTCAGTATTTGCTGTTACCTGTTTTTTTTTTTAAGATTTATTTTATTTACTTGCACATATAAGAACTGGGGTGTAGGCCAGAGGTGCTGGGGGGTGAGAGGATTCACCAGAGACAGAGTGGGGAGCAGAACAGGAGGATCTACTGAAACACACTGCTGAGGGGAGCAGCGGGCGAGACAGGAGAGGTCTGCTGCACCATGTGGGTAGCTCCCTGGCCAGGGATTGAACTCGTGCAGCAGTGGCTGCTGATAGCACTGAGACTTTAACCCCTTGCACCACCACGAAGGCCCCATTACCAGTTTATTATAAAAATATAGAGGATGCATCTCAGGAACAGCTCAATGGAAGAGACTGAGGGCTAGGTATGGGGGTGAGGGCACATGGCACAGCCAGCACTTCCAGCTGGATGTGGACACCAACCAGGAAGCTCCAAGAACCCAGCAGCTTGAGGTTTTTATGGGGCTTCATGGGATGGGCATGGCTGACTTAATCATCAGCCACAGGTGACTGAACTCCATCTCTGGCCCCTTCTCTCCTCCCCGGAGATCAAGATGGCGGCTGAAGCTCCAGCCCTCTAATTATGCCTTGACTTTGAGCTGTAGCTATGGGGGGACCCCAGCCCCACTCATTTCATGGGCATGCAAAAGACACTGTCCTCATCCAGCGACTCCAAGGGCTTAGGAGCCCTAGCGTCTGGAGATGGGCGCTCAGACCAAATATTACTTAGTAATCACAGTCACAGGTGCATAACTGGCCTTGACCTCTTCGCTGCAGGGGGAGCAGGCACCTCTACAAGGGCTGATAAAGGGAGCAGGGGGGGAACCCCTGAGTGGATCCCCAAGTCTCCTTAGGGCTGCTGATCCCCAGCCTTTGTCTACACACCGACAGAGTGTGGGCATTTTTCTGCACTGGTGTGGGTTTCTGTCGTACCATCCTTGAACAATCTTATTCCTCGCAGCAAACTTTTAAGTTGAGGGTTATCTGACAGTTTTATCTAAAAATAACTAGACATTTTTGGGTCAGTCTATTAAAAATTAACTTAGATCTGGAAATCCTAGAGATAAAAATCGATTGTAAATTTTGAGCTATAGAAGTCACATGTGCCTGGCGGAAGGTCTGTTTACTGAGTTCCAAGCCAGCGTGCTGAGCTCAAGGACCCTGCACAGCTGCAGGACGCATTTCCTTTACAGCTTCCATCCAGTCGGCCTCTGAGGGCTTTGAGTTTTTCTATTCAGGGGAGTGCTCCTTCTTTTGATGAAATAATTCAGCTCCAGATGGATCATCACAGAAAAATGAAGCCACATTCCCGTCCACCTCTCCAGGAAGACAGCAAGCCTTGAACTGCTGTTCACTTCTCTTGGAGAACTCAAGTGCCTGGAGAGAGCAAGTGTTTTTATTTCCCATATTGTTGCTTAACATTTGCTTTGTTTTATTTTTAATAACATTTTTAAATTTTCCTTTTGGTTCTATTTTATAAATTCAAGGTATTTTCCTTCAACTCCCATCATACAGATGGATGTGGAAATAATCTTCGGTGACATTTGTAACCTATAAATCTTTGACTATAGAAACGGAACTTTGAGCGAGAAAGCTCTTTATTTATTTATTTGTGGGTGTAGATAGCTTTTGTTTGTGTCTTGGTAGTTCAAGCAGTTAGAACACAACACCACAGAGTGGGTGGCTTATAAACAATAATAGAAACAGAGTCCCCAAAGTTCTGGAGGCTGAAGTCCAAAATCAGGGCATCCATGTGCGGCCAGGGCTGTCTTTGGGGTTGTTTATTCTTAACTTCTTGCATGATCCGACATGGTGGAAGAGGAAAGGAAACTCGGGGTGCAGGAGGGGTGTGTGTCTTTTTTTTATTTTTTAATTTTTCATGAAGGCACTAATGCCATTCGCCAGGGCTCCGGGTGCCTTGTCCTTGGGACAGAGTCTTGGACACTTCTGAGAAGGCTCCTGGCCCCACGGCGCCACTGGCCATCAGAGTGTGGGAGCTGCTCAAAGCAGGGCTGGGCCCACCTGGGCATCCTCTTCCTGATGGGGGCAAAGCCTGCAGGAGCCCCCACTCAGACTCAGCGGTGCTAGCCAAGGGGGCACAGCCTGGCGGTTGGGATAGTTCAGAGATGGCCCGGGCAGCACAGAGTCCACTCCGGCTCAGCCAGGAGAGGGGCCCGGAATTCCCACGAGTCTCCTCCACCTCCTGGCTTCTCCTCAGCAGGGGCCCGGCCAGCGACCAAGACGCCTCTGCTTCCCTCACCCCAGCAGCCGTGATGTCTCACAGCTCACCCTGCCCCGGAGCCAGCCACCTGGCTCGCACTCGGCCAGCCTAGCTCCCTGGGCCTCCGTCTCCCCCGGCCGATGCCCAGCGCCAGGCGGGTCTCCCATGAGGTGGCTCAGGGGTGTCCCTTCTAGTCGCAGAAAACTTGGTGGAACCAAATGCAACATCTCCCCTGGACAGACCAAGGCGCCCTTACCTGACCCCACACCTGCCTTCACCTGGGGGTGCTGCCTCTGCACTCAGGCCCCCCCGAGACCCCCCCAGAGGCCTGTTCCTGGCTGCACAGGGTTAGTCCCGACCCTGCGGCCTCCGCCTGCGCGCCGATCACGTGTCCTCTGCTCCAGATCTGTCCCAAATGCCCCTCGCCCTCCCGGCCCCCGGCCTGGCTTTCCCGTCTGCCCCCGGCCCCGGCCAGCGCCCGCTTCTCTCCCATCCAGCTCCGCAGCCCAGAAGCCGCTGGCTGGAGCCGTGCTCTCTCCCCTGGGCGCAGCCTCCTGGTCTCCAGGCGAGTCCGACCCTCGGCCTGAGACTCCAGTGACTTCCACCGTCCTGTCCCTCCCGACCGGTGAGTTCTGGGGTGTCGGGGCCCCGATGCTTTGCTCATGTTCTCACGGGCCTGGCCCAGCTCTGGGCGTTGGGCCTCCCCAGAGAAGCTCCGCAAACGCCCACGAGTGTGGTGAGGTCGCCCATATCTCGGTCACATCAGCATGTAGCGTCTCAGCCCAACTGTTGTCGTGAAGGGGACCCCGCACCACCCAGCTCGCGCCCGGCCCCAGGGAGTTGCCACCACGGCCGAAGAGTGAAACTCAAGCAAGACTCTTAAAATGTCAGCCCTTCATGGTGCTGTGCTTAACCCCTTGCGCCACCAGGGAGGCCATCCGCAGCCTCTGCAGCCCAGTTCCATCCCCTGGCAGGGAGCTACCCACGTGGCGCGGCAGACCTCTCCTGACTCACCCGCCGCTCCCCTCAGCAGTGTGTTTTGTCAGTCTGCCTGTTCTGTTCCCCACTCTGTCTCTGGTGGATCCTCTCACCCTCCCGCACATCTCGCCTGTACCCTGATTCATGTATAAATAAATCAATCTAAAAAAATAATTCTAAAAAATTTTTTTTTAAAAAAAGTGCTAACAATCCAAGATCCTAAACTAAAGTGGGGAAAGGAATTATTTGGAAGCCACCTTCTACTTGCAAGATTCAAAGGCAGAAGCCCAAAACAAATAAGCCAAAAAATTTCCTTCTTTTAAAAAATGTTAATTTTCTAAGCCTCATATCAACAAGCTTTGAAAAGGCATTTTCTTCCTCTCATTAAGTGCTGAGCTTCAGGCTGAGGAACACAGTCTGCCCAGTCTGTACTTTTTGGCTTCTGCTTATTTACTGCTTATTTACCAGCTATAGATTAGCACAGTTCCTCAGTGGTCAAAGGGCCGTGGGAGGTTCAGGTGAAATCAGGACATTCATTTAACAACTATTTAATGAGCAATTTCTTCTATGAAAAATATTATGAAACTGGGGCCTCCCTGGTGGTGCAAGGGGTTAAAAGGCAGCATATGAAGCTGTCCACAGCCACTGCAGCACGAGTTCGATCCCCGGCCAGGGAGCTACCCACAGACCTCTCCTGTCTCCCTGCTGCTCCCCTCAGCAGTGTGTTTCAGTAGATCTGCCTGTTCTGTTCCCCACTCTGTCTCTGGTGAGTCCTCCCACCACTCCCCCTCACCTCTGACCTGTACCCCAGTTCTTGTATGCATAAATAAATAGATTTTTAGAAAAAAAAAAAAAATGTCAGCCCTCCTATTCCCAGTTCCCCGGCCCTAGTCAGTGCTTTTTCTCCCCAGAGCGGAAGACCACACCCCATATCTAAATTATTTATTCGCTGTCCTTCTCCCCCCTTAGAATGGGAGCTCCAGGCTGCAGATGGCTCCCGCTGGGCCCTAGCATCCTCCTGGCAGACGCCCCACAGCTACTAAGTGATGCGGGCGGGGCTGGGCGCTGAGTCCTGGGGGTCCTTCCTAGCAACCGCGTGTGTGCTCACAATTCCATTACACACTCAGCTCTCCTCGAGTCCTCGAGACAGCCCAAGGGCATGGTGTGGTGTTTTAGCTTTGGCTGGTAACAGGGAGGCAGCTTTTTAGGACAGAGGCTTAGCACCATCTGTCACTCATATTTATTTAAGGGCTTTTTAATATCTATTATCGAGCTGTAGATTCCCAGCGTGCAGGGTCTGTTTGCTCGCCACTTTCCCCACCGCAGCAGCGCAGGGCCCACAGATGGCAGGTGCTAAATCGGAGCTTATTGAATGATCAAGCGCGGCTGCTAAAAACAGCTGCACTTTGTGGACCTTGATTATATCCTGGCGCGCTCCGGCCAGCGGGATGGAGGTGACCGAGATGGTGCAGAGACCACACGGCCCAAACACCACTGCCGGTCACTGCGTCGGGTGCGGGGCTACAGCAGGAAAGAGGATGCTGCTGAGCACCAGCGAGCAGAGGGAAGTGACGGTGGAACAGTGGCTGTTAGGGCCCAGCAGCGAAGCAAGTTGATATGAACTTCCGAAGAGATGACCACGCTGAGCAGGCCTCGGCTGGACACTGTGGGCTCTGCTAGCAGTAACTGTAAGGGTTAATCCTCAATTCCACTTCATGCGATGTTGAAGTTAATTGTCTTTTTTTTAAGTTTATTTTTATTTATGCGTATAGGGACTGGGGTGCAGGCCAGAAGTGCGGGTGGTGAGAGGATTCACCAGAGACAGAGTGGGGAGCAGAACAGGCGGATCCACTGAAATGCACTGCTGAGGGGAGCAGCGGGGAGACAGGAAAGGCCTGCTGCACCAGGTGGGTAACTCCCTGGCTGGGGATCGAACTCATGTCGCAGTGGCTGGCGATAGCTTGATAGTGCTGAGACTTGAGCCCCTGCACCACCAGGGAGGCCGGAAGTTAATTCTCTGTTAATCTGAATCTGCTGCAACCTTAGGGAGAGGAGCGATAAGGACAGTTCACACCCTCAGCCTACAACCCTGAAGACCATTTAGGAAATTAGGGAGAGAGATTTCCATCTGCTCCTTCATTTGTCAGAAAGCTTCATGATTATCACACTGGAGTGCACTTCTGATGCCTGTTAAACTGGTGGGCCAGAGATGAACTTGAAAGGTCAAGACTGGCTGACGATGGCCAAGGCAAGATTTGAATGCAGATCAGTCAGATCATTTCTGTTACATCTTGCTGTGTCTCTTAAGTGTCATTCAAGGGTCTAAACCTATATTCAGATTCCACCAAACAATGCACATGCTGCATTATGTAACTCTCAGCCGCCATCACCTCTCAAGTGGGAAATCCTCTGCTGTGGGCATTTGTCGCCACCTTCTGGCATCACCTGCATAGTGCATGGAAATTGCTAAAAGGCAGGGAGGGATCTTTTTTATGATATTCATTCCTCAGTTCCACATTTATTGAGCAGTTACTGTGTATGAAGCACTGTGCCAGGTGCTGGCTCTAAAACAAGCAATAGGTAGAGCATCCAGAATAGTGGGGGAGGTACGTAATTCACAACTACATGAACAAGAGTAAAATTACACTGTGATAAATTCTAAGTGTGAAGAGTTGCAAACAAGGGTTTGCAAGGGACAGGGGAACTTCAAGGGGACCGGCAGCCTCCATGAGATTAAAGCAGGCACCAGGCCCTGGGAAACAGTGCAGTGTTTTATCTGAACTTAGTACAACTTCTGGAAAGATGAGCTATGTGGGCAGGGCGACGGTGCGGAGCCCTGGATGGGGGTGCAGGGGGAGGATCGCAGCGGGGCTGGAGCCAGGTGTTTAGATGCCTTTTTTCTTAAATGCAGCTACCAAGCTGCCCTTCTGTGCAGATTTGGGGGTGGGTGATGATCTTATGAGTTTGAGACATAAACAAGGTTTGAGTATGTGGGTCCCTCCCCCCATCCTAATGCAGGCAGCAGATACTTCATTGTCTTCATCGCAGTTTAGGACTGGCTTCAGGCTGGACTTCTGGGGTTCTGCACATGGAGACTTCTTCCGACTGTGTTCATACCCTTGCTCTGAACCAGCAAGGTGCAAGAGGAGAGCGCTCCAGAAAGTGGTTGAGATCTATGTCTCTCTGCAGACAGACAATAGGAGACGCTGCAAAAGTTCGCCAGCTCCTGGAAGCCACAGAAAAGGCTTTTCCTTATGGATGACTGGGCAGCAGCCCTGCCTTTCTCTCCCCCCGTCACGGAGCCAGTGCAGATACGGGTGCTGAGAGTGCCTCACTTCTGCAACCCCTGCCCCCCCCAAATCTGCAGAGAAGGGTAGCTTGGTAGCTGCATTTAAGAAAAAAAGGCATCTAAATACCTGGATCCAGCCCCCCTGTGATCTCCCCCTGCACCCCCATCCTGGGCTCCGCACCGTCGCCCTGCCCACATAGCTCATCTTTCCAGAAGTTGTACCAAGTTCAGAGAAAACACTGCACTGTTTCCCAGGGCCTGGTGCCTGCTTTAATCTCATGGAGGCTGCCGGTCCCCTTGAAGTTCCCCTGTCCTGCCTTTTGGGGATTGAGGGGTCTGGGTAATTCTTGGCCCACGTGAACATTGCTTTGTCAGGAGGAGTGGCGGTCAGACCCCAAGCAGCACAGTCTCCCTGGCCCTGCCCAGGGCCCGGCTCCCAGCCGACACCCTCAGCCCTCAGCCCTCAGCCCTCAGCCCTCAGAATAGATTCCTGCCCATCAGCCTGCTGAAGTAGAGCTCATGATGGGCCAAAGCACAGGAGGGCTTTTGGGGGTGCTGGCTGCTCCCAGGCCCAAAGGACGAGCCATTCCCTCGCTCCCAGGACACAGTCCCTTCTACGAGGTCCTCACTCGGATTGGTTTTACTTTCTTTTGTTATCAAATGTCAGATGCCTGGAAAGTCTGGCTTTGAACACCCCCGATGCCCTCCCCAAGGAGTCTTCCTTGTGGCACCCCTGAAATATGTACTCAGAGGTCACCTGCTCTCGTTTCTGCTGGAATTAGCCTGGCGTCAGTCCTCCTGGGAGGCTGGCTCAGCACCCCTCTGCGCTCTGCTGGCAGACAGCAGCTTCCCTTGGGAGGCCTGTCAGGGAGCGAAGCCCAGCAGGCTCTTTTCATGCGAGGATTCTTCAACAGGTTTAGGACCTGAGGGCTGTTGTTCTGCCTGCCTAAGTCGCCCTGCTGGGGGCACCTGAGCAGGGCAGGAAGGTGAGCTGGGGTCAGATCAGCCCTGTCTTCACCAGACCTGGCTTTTCCCAGCTGCACTGTCAGCTGTCCCAGGTCTCTCTCACCTTCTGGACCAGCCCTGCACACAGCGGCCCGACCACAGCAGTCCATACACAGCAGCCTGCACACAGCAGCCCTGCACACAGCAGCCTGCATACAACAGCCGGCACATGACAGCCCTCACAGCAGCCCTGCACACAGCAGCCTGCACACACCAGCCCTGCACACACCAGTCCAACACACACCAGCCTGCACACACCAACCCTGCACACACCAGCCTTTACCCAGCAGCCTTCACCCAGCAGCGCACACCCAGCAACCTGCACACAGCAGCCAGCTCACAGCACCTTCTTTTACTACATGGGGACCATTGCTTTCTGGCCACAATTGTGGGGCCTTTGTCATGCTGTTCCTTTACCCCACTGCTCCCTGTGCCATGCTGTTCCCTTTATCTATCTGGAATGCTCCGCTTTTCCCCTCACCCAGCTGACTTCTGCTCAGTTTCCATTTTCTCAGGAAGACTTCTCTAAGTCTGGGTCAGAACCCCCACTTCACCAATGCACATCCCCAAGTCCTGCCCTCTGGAACACATCTACTTATGAAGAATTGTTCATGAATTGTTTGATGAATGCCTTTCTTCTTTAGCCAATTGTAAGCCACGTAGAGGCTGGGAATGACCTGGTTTTGTCCACTACTGTGCTCCCTGTGCCTAATACGAGGCCAGGTCTACAGCAGGTGCTCGCTAAGGGTCTATAGAATGAGCCAGCGACTCAGTTCAGCAGGTCTTTGTCAAACCTGAGGAAAGCGCAGCAGCCCCACCCCCGAGCCGGGAAAACGCTGGCATGTGTTCTGAAGCGCATCTCACATCAGCTCTGCTGAAGAACCCACCATTTGGCCTTAAAACCCGTCATCCCCGTCACTACTTCAGTGGATGAATCACGAGGCTCTGAATCACCCCCGAGCAGCGCCCGCACCTGCTCACGTGGACGGGAGGAGAGAGACGCGTCCCCTTAATTAGAAATGGGGAGTCCAAAACCTGTTTCCTGCCAAAGCATTCATTCAACAGATACTCACAGAAGTCCGGGTGGTGCCGAGCTGTGTGCTGAGCTTCCCTGCCTTTTAGCTGATGAGCCATAAGCTAGAGCGAGCTACCCGCCACCGTGGGCTCTCTGGGAGGAGGTTAAAAACACGCTCATCCTCCCAGGTCCCCCAGGAGACACCCCCAGACTCCGAGGTCACTTCTCAGAGCTGCCCCTTCACTTACCCTCTGGGGAACAATGCATTTTCCAGGCCTGGCTGCCAAAGAACGCCCATCTTTATTACAAGGAAACCACTTCAAGTTCACGGCGCTCAGACAGTACATCTCTCCAGGAGGAAAGTGAGCCCAGAATTAAATTTCAGTAGAAGGGGCTTTTGCCTTTAGGGGCACGGAAAGCAATTTTCATTTTTGTCCTATACCTGGTCTCTCTCTGGAACTCCCAAAGAAGTTGGCTAACTTTTTAAATAGAAAACAAGACAGGGTCAAGCCCCCTCACTAATCTGCAGGCCTCCTTTCACTTTCTCATCAGGAGAAAACACACAAAGCACCTCCACTTTAAGGGCAGTATTATTCTTTGCTCTTTATTATATCCTCACTGCTTTGGGCTTAGGATCTGGTATACTGTAGGTGCTTTCTAAATGCTTAGGATGGTTAAAGGATAAATATGTTACCGAGGAAAGGCTGCTTGATTGAGTGACAGGGTGTCTGGGTGTGACTGCAGGCAAATCTTTTTGCCTCCTAGGTCTTCCATTTTCCCTGGATGTAAAATGAAGGCATGAATCCGATAAACTTCAAAATTCCTTTTAGCTATGCATGTTACCAGTTTCTATGATTCTGGAAGTACAAGATCAAAAAAAGGAAAAAAAAAAGTAATAAATTTAGGGCCTCCCTGGTGGTGCAGTGGTTGAGCGCTGGGTTGGGAAGCTGCCTGCAGCCTCTGCGGCGCAGGTTCGATCCCTGGTTGCTCCCTGGCTACCAGAGGAGGGTCCCACATGGCGCGCAGACCTCTCCTGCCGCCCGCTGCTCCCCTCAGCAGTGTGCTTCGGTCCTTCTGCCTGCTCTGCTCCCCGCTCTGGCTCTGGTGAATTCTCTCACCCTCCCGCGCTTCTGACTGTACCCAGTGCTTGTATAAATAAATAAATAAATCTTTAAAAAAAAAATGTAATATACAAAAAAAAATTAAAACAAAAAGAACTTAAAAAAAAAAGTAATGAATTTGGCAAAAGATGGTGCAGTCATGAATTTGAATGTCATTAAACAAGGCACCTACTGCCCCCTTGTGTTGGCATGTCTTAATTACAGGATAAAGTTGGCAGGGTGACTAAATCTCTTTTTTTTTTTAATAGAGGCATGTTTTATTTATTTGTTTGTTTGTTTATACAAGCACTGGGTACAGTCAGAAGCGCGGGAGGGTGAGAGAATTCACCAGCGCCAGAGCGGGGAGCAGAGCAGGCAGAAGGACCGAAGGACACTGCTGAGGGGAGCAGCGGGCAGCAGGAGAGGTCTGCGCGCCATGTGGGACCCTCCTCCGGTGTCCAGGGAGCAGCCGGGGATTGAACTGGCGCCGCAGAGGCCGCGGGCAGCTTCGCAACCCAGCGCTCAACCGCTGTGCCACCGGGGAGGCCCTGACTAAATCTCTTTGTATCAGTATTTTTATCTCTGTATCATCTGTCCCATTTCAACTGTAGCTCTCTGTCCATCAATCTTCTGTCTCTATAGCATATTTATCTCTAGATATCTTTATAGCATGTCTCTATATCTTAATCTCTGTCTATTTAAATATCCATCTCTAGACCCTATCTCTACTTCTTTACTTCTTTGGTAAAGATACATATCTAAAGATATGGTCAAGATACATACCTAGAGAGATGCATCTTTAGCTCCATTTCTATCTCTATAGCATATACTTACCTCTATGTCTATGTCATATTTACCTCTCTCTCTGAAGTGTCATAATCCTGAATATCCACAATATCCAATTATAAATTGAATCAATGACATCTTAATTTGGGGCATGGGGTGGGGTTCTCCAGTATTTTTGGTGCTCAAAAATCTCAAGTCACAAATATAAATCACTCCACTGCTAGTATGTGTGACAAAATAGGAGATCAATAATAGTAAATCACACTCTGGAAATTGTCATGAATTTCCATTGGAAGCCAATCTGCTAAGTTATAAAGAAGGTTTTTTTTTTTATTAATTGAAAAAAAAAACCACTCATTTTTGAAGCTAGGAAAGGGAGGGGTTGAGGATCTTTGAAGGCAGAAGGCAGTTGCTATGGTAACTGTAGAAGGTTCTCGGACTTCTTATCTGTTATTCTCAACAACTTCAACTGGAGTGGGCAGGACAGCAGATTTTGCAACCAGTTCTAAAACTGGTTATTTGTTTCATTTCCCCAACTTCTTCTAGAATAATTTATTCAAGATGGATTCCCATTATACTCTACACCCAACGCATTTCACAGGGTCATGGTGACCGTGGGAGGATGCTCAGCCGAGCCGTATCTCAGTTAGAACCTAGTAGGATGCCATCAACCACCAGGTCTGGAACTCGGAGAGAGCTGACAGCCGGTGACTGCAGTGAGCCTGGGCCAGGAGACGAACATGGTGGTAAGAAGTCCACGTGTTCACTGCCTTTGAAGTTGTGCCCCCAACTTCCTGGAAAGGAGGAATCGCCCCACCCCTTGAGGGTGTCCCCCCTTATTTATTCCTGTCCACTAGTACAGGCCCAGCTTTAACTTCTACCTGACTATTCCAGTCAGCAGCGGTCCCATCTCTGCCTGGCAGAAGCGGTTGGTAGCATGTGCTGCTGTCAGGGAGGAAGCCAGAGCTCAGCTCCTGGGCGAGCGCTCTCCTGAGGTTTCTTGTCAAAGGCAGGTTCTGAGTGAGCAGGTCTGGGAAGGGGCTGTGACTGCATCTCACACTCTTCTCCCGGACCAGAGGCTGCATCTCATACTCTCTTGTCCCCGGGCCACACTTCAAGAAGCAAGTGTGTGCTCAGTAGGCATTCGGGCTCAGGAGAGGAAGCCCAGGTGGGAGAGTCAGGGGGCCTGCTGGAGGAGGTAGGGCTCCAAGTGGGGTTCTGAAGGTAGCAGGAGGTAAGTACTGGGGGGCAGCCTGTAGGAGGCAAGGCCAGCAAGGGGCTGCCCAGGGGGTCTGTGAGCCTGCTTTGGTCAACCCTGCCTGGAGAGGGGGCTGAGCAGGGTGGAGGAGGAGACACCACAGAGTTCTGGAGGCCTGGCTTCAGCCAAGGCGCATTCCCGCCTGCAGACAGGGAAGCTCTCCTGTCGCATTTCCATATTTATCTCTCGCAGGGAAAGCAGAGGACTCCTCTGCCAGGCTCATGAATAAAGATGCATCCCCTCCCCTAGGAGAGTCCTCAGGCCTTCTCAGAGGGAGGACAGGAGGTCCTGCAGGGCTGGAAGGCTGGAGGCACCAGCCCAGGGGACACGGTGTGGGGGCCCAGGGACAGCACCAGAACCGCAGAACCATCCCCTCCCTGCACCTCGATTCCTCTGCCTGTGAACTAGAAGAGTGAGCCTAGTCTCTTAGGTCTGACTTTCTGTGATTCTTCCATTAAGAAAGGCACATGCTGGGCCTCCCTGGTGGCGCAGCGGTCGAGCGCTGGGCTGCGCGAAGCTGCCCGCAGCCTCTGCAGCGCTGGTTCGATCCCCAGCCACAGGCGAGGGTCCCACATGGTGCACAGACCTCTCCTGCCGCGCTCGCTGCTCCCCTCAGCAGTGTATTTTGTCAATCTGCCTGCTCTGCTCCCTGCTCTGGCTCTGGTGAATCCTCTCACCCTCCCGCGCTTCTGACTGTACCCAGTGCTTGTATAAATAAATAAATCTTAAAAAAAAAAAAAGAGAAAGGCAGATGTTTTGCTCCTGGCTGCAAACACAAGACCTGCCAGCCCCCTGCCAAGGAGTCCCATCCTCGGGGGAGAAGAGAGCCACAAAGGGCGCTGACATGTTGGAAGAGCCACATTGAGAGACGGTAAGAAAAAAGTGAAATTAGTTTTCATGACATATTCTACGTGGCCCGCTAGATGCAAAACACCAGGCCCCAACTTGTCACCCTGTAATCAGTAGTAAAGGGTGTGACGCAATGGTTTATGCATTTTGGGTCAAGCCTTTGAACCCAATGTGTCTCTCATGCTCGGCCTCACAGCTGCCAGACACAGGCTCACAGCTCTTGACAGAGGACGATACAACAGAATATGATTTAATTAACCAAACCCAGAAAAACATGGCTGTTGCTATAGATGTGCCCATGCAGGCCTCACTGCCTCAGGCCAGGGAAGCAGGGGGTGTCAACGAGGAAAGCTCCAGGCCTCTGAGAAGGGACTGTGACCTTGCGGGCCTGGACGGTGGTTTGTCTCCCTACCCATGAACACCCCAGATGGACACTCCAGGCTCTGGGCCGGCGAGTGGCCAGACGGGGGCTCCCGGTGCTGGAACGGCTGCCTGAATCGAGGTCTCCATTCCAAATCCACGTGCCGGTACCTTGGTAATGTCTTTTATTTCCCGACCCCCCGGCCTACATTCCCCATGCCAGGCCCTGCACATGTGGCGGTGGGGGTGGGGGGAGCACAGTGAAGACACTGTTTGGAACAGCACATTTCTGAGAGGTGACTCCAGGGAGCAGCTCTCTCCAGCAATCCCGACCCCGTGAGATGGACGAATCTCCAAGCTTGGGCTGGGGGTGCCCAAGGGCTCCTGGAGCTGCAGGGACATGGTCAAGCCCCTGCTCCCCTTCCAAAACAGCCCTGGGTCCCAGTGTCCTGGGGTGGTTCCTGGGGTGGTTGACATGAGGGCTGATGTGAGGCCGTGTGGACAATGCCAGGTACACAGAACACACTCCAAGCCCAGGCCACCCGCGCCTCTTCTTCCTGCCCTCGCTGTCCTGGGGTCCAGCTTTGAGATCTACATGCTGATTTGGGCTCTGCTCTGTGAAAAAAGCACCTTCCTCATGTGTGATTGACCTCACCCATGCACTCGTCTGTAAGTCCTTTCACCTGTTCTGCTTCTCACCATAGTCCTATGGACTGCGTCTCACAGAGGAGGCAACCGAGGCACAGAGAGGTAAAGGAACTTTCTCCAGGTCACACAGCAAATGGCAGACTGACTGTCAACCTAGGAAGTTCACCTGCAGAGCTCCAGCACAGATGGTTTTGCCTGATGCTCCAAGAGAGGCAGGAGGCCTCCTGAGCGGAGCAGACATTTCGCCTCAGGCACCACAGCAGGAACCACAAACAAGGGAAGAAGCTTTCAGGGCAGCCACACCCTGAGCCCAGATCCTGCCAAGGCAAGTCCCAGAGGCAGGTATTTATGCACTTTTACATCTCTCTGCCACCTGTTAGCAGCTTCCCCGCCGCCCACGGCTTTCCATCCCGATTCTATTTTCTGGCGCATCATTCCTAGCAGGCCTCGGAGACTCCTGGCCCGGCGCCAGGGCGGGCGGCGCTGTCTCTGGCGTGTCCTGCTGGTGGCTGCCCCCACTCCCACCCTGCAGCACAGGTCTCGCCTGTGGACCCTGCCCCTCCCGGGGCACCTGCGGTTGGTGCTGCCAGAAAGACATTTTAATTCCCAGCTCTGCCCAACAGCTTGTTGCTAAGCAGCTGGTGCACGCTGAGATGTGTGGAAGGAAACCCTCGTGGTGACAAAAACAAATCCTCATGTGCCCAGAGTCACGCGTGCACGTGTGTGTGTGTGTGTGTGTGTGTGTGTGTGTGTGTATTTAAGAGAGCTGGGGGCTGAGCTGCCTGCTCTGCAATGCCCTGCTGACAGCCAGCACAGGCTTTGGGGCAGAGCCAAACAAAGTGATGCCCCCTGCAGCAGGCCCCCAGGACCTTGTCGGAGTCATAAGCTGCACGGAGGGGGCGACATGAGCTAAATGACTTAAAGCAGGGAGTGAACTCTTTTCTCTTCTTCCCCTACCACTCTTTACACTCCCACAAAACAAAAAATAATGCACAGAACACCTGCCTGCCCCTCTGCCAGCTCCTACCTGAGACCTCTCCTTGTTTCTGCTCAGCAGCTAATCCCAGTTTACGTAGAGCAGAAATAAGGATGAATGGGGGCTGTGAGGGGGTCTCTGCTGTGGCCTCATTTCAGCACTCGTGCATTGCAAGGGGTCTTCCCTGGCCTGACACACATTACCATTTCATTTATCACTTCCTCCCTGGGCTCTGTGTTTAGAAGATTCATAAATACAAAGGCTGGAGAGAGAGACAGGCCCGGTGGCCCCCTTTGTTCAGCTACACAATATCGGCTTCTAGTCTTACCAAGACCCCTGGCCTAACTTTCTGGGCCCAGTGCAGAATGCAAGGGCAGAGCCCCATGGTAAAATGTGTGAAGGATTCCAGACGGCCCCAGCAGAGTTTTGGGCAAGGCCCTTGTGAGCAGCTGCTCAGGATGAGCACCGGGAAGCAGCCCCAAGACTTGAAAAGTTGACTGTCCCCAGAAGGGGCTAGTGCCTGAGTGGGTCCAATCCCCCCACTTCACTGCTGATGGCCTCCACACCCTACTATGCATTCCCATAACCCTAGGATTAAAGCCCCCCCCCCCCACTTAGCCCAGACACACCAGGCCTCTGACAGTTTCTGCAAATCTCCCAGCTCCATTTCCCAACCCACCCTGGGGTGCCCCACGCCCATGTGAGCCCAGGGAAATCCTCTGAAGCTCTCCTTCATGCTTTGCTGTAGGGTAAGGAAAAATGTCAGGCTTTTCTGCCCTCCCGCCATCAGGATAGATGATGGATCCTTGTGGTCCTGAATGCATGCCTGATGGCGGCACCTGGAGTAGGGGGTGGGCCTAGGTAGATGGGATTCACCTGGGCTGAGACTGGGCTTTTAAGGGTGGCGTCACAGGGACGCCAGCAGAAGCCGAAAGAGAAGCCGAGAGAGAAGCAAGAGAAGCAGTAGCTGAGAGAAGGCCGGAGAGCCCAGAGTGAAGACCTGCTGGGGACTGGGAGGCCTGCCAGCCTCCAGGCCCCCCAGCACCGCTGCCTGCCATATGCCTGGTGAACCCCAATAAAAGACCTGCAAAACCACTGAGGACTCTGACTCCTCCTTTACCCGGACTGCTGGGTCCTAGAAAACTTGCACTGTGTCCAGTCCTGCCCTCTATACGTGTCCACACTTTCCTCTCTGCCAGGAATTCTTCCTTCCCACCTGCGTGCTTTGCTAGTTCCCAGCAGGCTTTCCTTTCAACCTGGGCCCTGCTCTTGTGCACCCAGACCTCCTCTCTGGGTGATGAGGAAGCCTCCTCTTACCTCTCATTACAGTGATGTTCACACCCCCGCCCCTGCTCAGCTGGGAGGGCCCCCAAAGAAGGGGTCTGACCCGTGCTTCCCCGGAGCTGGTGCAGCCGGTGCTCCATCAACAGCCTGACTGAGAATGGGCAAAGGTAGCCGCTGCCCATGGCCAGTCCTTCCCTTACTTTACAATTAAATAGAACAAGAGAGGTATTTGGCACACCGATGTCCACATTTCTTGCATGATTCTCCAAAGAGTGAGCTTTTCCACGTCTAACAGAAGGAGTCGCTGTTGATCCTATTTATTTTTATCGAGGCGACACAGCATTAGGATATTATGTAAGTTCCAGGTGTTCACCATTGCCTGTCGATGTCTTTTAAAAAGCCTTTTATTTTCATTTTAAAATATTGCATTTTTTTTCTGACTTACAAAAATAAAATACTCTTATGAAGAAAAAATCGAAAGCATAATAATTAAGGCATAGTTACCCCCAAAACCTACCACTTGGAGACAGTCATTATTAATAGTAACGTTCCAGATGTTTATTCACTGATTCAACAAGTATTTATTGAACGCCGTCGCTCCCTGCATTGGGGCTACAGCAGAGAATCATATCCCAAAGCAAACTTGCACTCAGCCCCCCGTGGCTCAGTGACTGGACCGCTGTGCACACGCATGCACATGCGTGCACACAAGCAGGAAGGGTTGTAGTTTGTAACTGAGTTACTCATGGAGCGTTAAGTCGTGAAATCTTTTCATGCCTCCGGCTTTAATAGTGTGGCTTTTTCTTAATGACTGATCTGTTTCATAATTTATTTAACCAAATTTGAATGCTTAGGTGACTATTTAGAATTTCAGCTAGCCACGCCTTATGGCATTTTTTAATTCATCACCTGGCTTTGGTTATTTCCCCAATTGTCTGCTGGCAACAGAGACCACTGAATGGTCATGTAGCCTGGATAGCAGTGGGCGTTATCACCTTCCCTAATCTTGCCTCTGATGTAGGAAAAAAGATCCCACCTTATTATCTAAGCGTTTTTGCACTTCTCTGATTTCTAGTGAGGTTGAAGAGCTTCTGTATTTCCTTTGGTAAAATCACAAGGAAGCTTGATTGTAATCGCCTTTCTTTTTGTACAAAGGTTTAAAGTTTTAGGTACTTCAGTCCATCAGTATTTCTTAAAACTGTTTTCTGGTTTAGGTCAGACTTAGAAAGACCTTCCCCTTCAAAACATTCCCTATATTTTCTTCTAGTACGTTCTCTCTACTTTTGAAGAGTCACGTGTATTTTGTACTAGAATAGCTGGACCATGATCCAGCTGAGTCTACCTTCTCCTTGCTGGACACATCTGTGCTCTATGCTGGGACTTGCATGGGTCGTGTTATGGCACAGTCTGCTCTTCTGTCAATAACACAGGGTCTTAATTATTGCCAGATTGTAGTGCAGTTTATATGTGGCAAGCTCTCCCCTCTATCTACTTTCATTGATTATTATTATTATTTTTTTAAGAGGCATGCATTATTTATTTATTTGTTTGTTTATACATGCACTGGGTACAGTCAGAAGCGCGGGAGGGTGAGAGAATTCACCAGAGCCAGAGCGGGGAGCAGAGCAGGCAGAAGGACCGAAGGACACTGCTGAGGGGAGCAGCGGGCGGCAGGAGAGGTCTGCGCGCCATGTGGGACCCTCCTCCGGTGGCTGGGGAGCAGCCGGGGATCGAACCGGCGCCGCAGAGGCCAGCGGCAGCTTCACAACCCAGCGCTCAACCGCTGCGCCATCGGGGAGGCCCATTGATTATTATTGAAAATACATGCTCCAAAGTAGCTGCCAAATAATTAGGTCAAATTGCAAAATGAACAATCAAACCAAGACCCAATGAGGTTTTGATTGAGATTGTTTCCTGCTGTTGCATCCACGTAAGGAAAGCCGGTGTCTTCGCGGTCCTGAGCCTTCCTATCCAAGAACGAGGCTCGTCAGTGTGATTAGTGATGTCTGCCCAACTGATTTCCGGCTTCTGGAGTTGAGGGACCCCTCCCTTGCTCACAAGAGTGTTGGAGTGGAGGCCCTGGGCTCTCAGAAGGACCCCAGGGGGACTCTGGCCTGAAATTCCCAGCGGTAGTTGCAGCCCCACTGTCAGGTAAGTCAAGTCTCGGGACTCAAGGACACACCAGAGAGGAGGCTGAGGGAGGCTGCATCGCCCTGGGGGTACGTTTCTGTCTCTCTGGAGACTCTGTCCTAGTCTAGGCCTCAGGCAGGGGTGGCCTGAAAGGCCTTTCCTGAGTGAAGTGAAGGGACGGCTCATTGGGGCTCACCTCCTCAGGCAGCACACGCTCCAAGTCTGAGGGGGTGGGGGTGCCCAGGACAAAGGACTGAATTGCGGGCTCAGGACCAGGCTGGCTCCAAGCTTTTTGCTAAACCAATCTGAGCACGAAGGGACCTAGTAACAGCCCAAAAACTCAGTTGGGCTTGGGGGTGGGGGGTGTGAGCACGGCAGTTGCAGGACTCTCAGGCTGGGTGCCTGCAGGCTGGGTGCTCGGGAGAGGGCCAGGAGTGTGGGTGTCCGAGGCAAATGCAGACGGACTCCAGAACTTCACCTGTCCTGCGCCCAGCGTTAAAAGCAGGTATTGGCTTTGTGCAGCGGCAACCAGGGATGTGAGCCCAGGCAGGAACGAGCCCAGCTCTGTGACCGTGGGAGAAGGGGGATGGCCGTGGCAGGTAGGAGCGGAGGAGGACATGGCCAAGAAAGGCCTGCGAGCGTGGAGCAGAGTGTGGGCTGCTGAGCCACAGTCGTGGCTCAGGACCAGGCAGGAGGCTGAGGTCCAGCTGGAGCAGAGATCTCTTTCAAAATGTCTGAATGCTGTACAAAATTTGACAAAAACTATCTTCAGCCTCAAAGCTGTTGGGATGTTTTCTTAGAAATCTGTTTGTCGCCTGACAGTCTGCTGCCCTGGGCGGTCTTGGTCTTGGTCACTGAGAGTTTTTGTGAGTTTCACAGCTGCTGTCAACTGCAGCCACCATCAGGACCCCTGTCCAGGTGGAGTGTGGCCATAAAGTCGCTTGAAAATATTGCATATGAGATTTACACACCTCTCCGTGTTCCGTGGACGTGCCTTCTTCTGGGGACCCTTCCACCTGCCTTGGATGCAGGGGCGCCAGGCCTCGCTGGCACCCCAGAAGTGGGCAGCCTGCACCAGGTGCTATGGAACTTTGAATTGCTCTTTTAACACCATTCAAAGGGAGGTGTTTCAACAAATGGAAGCCAGCTTTGGAACGCTCACATAACACAAATCTCTTCTCTCTCTGGAGCAAAAGGACTTCCCTACACCTCCTGCCTTTTCCTCAAACACAGCATCACTTTTCTCTTTACCTTCATATCTTGCCCAGAGGAAAGGGAAGACCTCTGAGCACAGGGTTCAAGGACTTCCAAGATGGGGTACAGGTCTCTCATCACAACTGCCTGCCTCCCTCTGCTCTATGCCAACCATACAGAATTTGTTTTTATTCAATTCTCCATATGCTTGCAATGCAAAGTCAACTGAACAAATGCTGGATGTGCAAATTGTGCCAATTTTGGTGCAAGACCAGAGGACCAGAGGGGGAGGGTCAGAGGGTAGAAGGCAGATGGTGGCAGCTGCCCACATCATTTAAACTCTGTGTACCTGTACTTACTCAGGCTTGACTCACTCTCCTGAATTTGTGCTTTATCACTTATCCTATTGTGCCCTATTTTATATCTGTATCTGCCCTGCTAGATAGGGGTAAACTGTTGAAGGGAAAAGGTCTTCGCTTGTCCATCTTTGCAATATTAAAGTACAGGGCAGGCACAGAGCAGTGGCGGGCTGAGAGCATGGCTATTCTGAAAGCGGTAGCAGCAGCAGGTCTGTCTGCAGGTAACTCTGGTTAAGTGTCTGGTGTGTGCTTGTCTTGTCTCCGTGAAGCAGCTGATGAGGTGGAGGGGATAGCAATGGAGCTGGATGGGGCTGCATTTGCGTTCTGCCAGGAAGCAGCTCTTGTTGACAGGAAGGTGGCGCTGCCATGACAGGCCAGGAATAGTAGGCCTTGGACAACACAGTCCTTTATGGCTGCTACAGAATCTTCTCAGGGCTTACTTTCTGGCTCTGGGGCAGGTGTGTGGACCCAGTGGGCCCTGACAGTGTTCAGACCCAGCTGGAAGTGGGGCTGACTCATGAGGGGGTGAGTCTTCATCATGAGAGCCCCTCTTCTGGTGCCTCTCCTGAGAGTCCTCGTGAAGCTTCTAGTCAATGACAGATTTTGTTGGTCCCAGGAACTGTGGACAGTGCTAAAAACTAGGAACCAAAGGTGCTAAGTGCCTCCTTGTTCTAACTTCAGATAGCTGCTGGCCGTGGGGGCCAGTGCAGGCTGATGGGAATTATTAAAGTTGCTAACTCAGGAACCAGTCCTGCATCCAACCAAGGCCTCCATGTCAACTGAGAGATCCTGTTTCCTTACCTTGAAGGAGCGAGGGCTTCTCCTCCCAGGCACGGGGATGCCTTAAGGGAACGACTATAAAAGAATGGCAGTTCCTGTGTGAAGGGGTGACTGGCGTCTGTCCCCTGGGTGGGTGTTGTAGGCAGCTCCTGAGTGGTTTCTGTGCTTCTGACGAGGATGGAGAACTACAGATACATGACGAGGAAGAGAATGTCCTGCCTGGGCTGCCCCCCACCCCTTTCCGTCACTGGCCAGTGCCTGCTTCCCATGGGGGTTGGACAGTAACCCTTCCTGGGCCAACTGGCCCAAGAGTTGACTCGTGGCAGCTGAGTGAATAATGCCACTTTGTTTAATCTTGTTTCATTATAAAGTTGAGAAAAAAAGAATCTGACCGATGTTGAATGAAAGGAAAGTTATTTAAAGACCTCGTTTTGTTGTGTGTTCTTTCTCTTAAAGTTGCATCTTCCAAGCTTCTATGGAAGATGTTAGTGAGGGCTTGCTGTACACCAGGCATTCTCCTCATGGGAATGAATGAATCCACAGCTCCCAAGGGGCAGCTGATACTTTGGGGCTCTGCGGGGGTGTAAGTCTCACTGTTTCTGGTGGAGCTCACTGGAGTCCAGGCCAGACTTTCAGGATCCCCGAGGCAATGAGCTGCATCAGCTGGCCAGTCAAGGAGAGGGTGCCTAGTTCAGTGTGGAGATGGCCTCCTCTTCTCTACTCGCTCCCTGCGCCCAGGCACAGGAGTGGAGGAACTAACTGGTAGAGGAAGGAAGAGTAGCATGGCAGGAGCTGATAACTGGAACTTCCCACCCATGCCCTGCTTCTATCACAGCCACAGACAGAGAAGGAGAGCGTGGACTTGAGATGGAATTTTTTTAAATGAATGGAGCTAAGCATTAAATCCCTGAAATGATGAGTCTGTTAATAACCAAAAGTGAGGGCAAATTCGGGGAATCTTTCCAAGATGCTGCCAAAGTAACAACTACTTAGGACAGAGCAACTCATGGAAGCACAGCTGGTACGTGGAGTTCCTAGGAAAATGCATTTCATGTTTGTATGTCAAGGAGTCAAAACTCTTCAAGAAACCTGGTCCTCAGCGCTGCGGGCCTCTGCAGCTGCTGCCGGTAACCAGGGTCCTTTCTATGGAGCACCTGGGTGCTGAGTCCCATCGTCAATCCACGTGGGCCCCTCACGTAGTGAGCAAGTAATTCCTTTGCATATGGTTGGTTGTATCACTTTCCTATTGCTGCTGTAACAGCCTCAAAGTGGTTGGCTTAAAGAAATGCAAATGTATTCTCTTCTACTTCTGAAGTTCCGAAGTCTGACCAGGTCAAGATGTTGGTGGGCTTGCATTCCCTTCTGGAAGCTCTTGAGGACAATGCATTCCCTGCCTCTTGTAGCTGCCCACATTCCTTGGCTTGTAGCCTTCGCTTCTGTCTTCAAAGCCAGCAACGGCTGGTGGAATTCTTCTGACATCCCATCACACCTCTATGACTTCCATTTTACTCTCCCTTTTTCCCTTCCAAGGGCTCTGAGAAACAGGCTGCGTCCACCCGCATAATTCAGGATGACCCGTGGTTTTAAGGTCAGACAATTACTAACTGTGTTTCCAGCTACTATCTCAATTCCCCTTTGCCATGTAATGTAGCAGATCCACAGGTTGTAGGGGTGAGGACCTGGATGTCTTTGGGGGTTGGTGATACTAGTGTGCTACCACACTTGTTATTCCTTATTTTTCACATGGGGCAAAAGGTACAGATGTGATGTGAGGAATCCATGTTTACCCCCTTAGAAAGCTGCTGCAGACCAGTTGAGAGTCACATGCTGGATGTATCTGTCCACATAGAGCCTTGGCACCCTAAAAGCCCCGGGTCTGACATTTATCAGCCTAAATCAACCCTGGTCTTCACCCAGAAACAAGACGGGGAGACTTGAGAGCATCCTTTCCGAGGGTTTCCTTGCAGAAGTCAGAGCTCCTGACCTCCTCTTTCAGACCCTATGGCAATGCCCCACGGGGGGGTCCTGCAGTAGAATTCCAGTTGGTTCTTGGCCTCTAATTAGGCTGCTGGTGTCTTCCATCCTGCCCCTTTAGTTATATTGAGTCAAGCTATGAATCTAAGAGATATTTCTCATAACTTTTACTCTTAGGAATCACCCCCATCCAATCAACAGCTCTTTTTCTGTTGCCTTGTTGTTTGATTCCGACAATTGGCTCTTTGATTTATCTGGAATCTATTTAATGTTTAGTGGAAGGAAAGGATCTGAATTTATTTTCCACTCTCTTCCCACAAAAGACCAACCAGATGTCCTAGCAGTCACTAGCCCATGACAGCATCTGGCGACAGACCACATTCTACGTATGTGAGGGTTGTTTCTGACCTAATTATTCCCACAGTTTTCTGTGGTGGCCCCAGTACTACACAATTTTAATTGCTAAAGTTATGAAACCTGCTTCCATATCTGACAAACAAGTATTTTGTTGATTTAAAAGTAGATTGGTCTCAGCTATTTATTCTTCCAAGTAGACCTTAGAATAATCTAAAATTGACATTTCCTAACACCTAAAATTACAGAGTAACTGGTATCTTTATAATATGTAACTTTGTTATCCAGAAACATTGTATTTCTCTCTGTTTGCTTAAGTCTTCTTATGTCCTCAATAAGGTTTTCTTCATACAAATTCCACATTTTTTTCCTAACTCTTGCTTATAGGTGTTTTATTGCTATTATAACTGTTTCCTTTTCTAATATGTTTTCTGATTCATTATTGATGTTATTGAGGGAAGGTATGACCTTTATATTTTTGACTTAGATCTATCCATTTAAAATTAATCTAATTTTTTCTCTTGATTCTCATGGATTTTCAGGGGTAGCTGTCTCTCAATAATGATAACAATATCTCTTAATTTCTGATCTAGTGTGATTTTTCTATTTTACTGGATGGACAAAAATTCCTATAACAAAAATCAAATAATGGGGTCGGGTCAAACATCAAGTGTGTCCCTTCCTCAATCTTATTTTTAATATACGTTCATTGGTAAGGATGATGATGCCAATGTATGTTTAAGATAGCAAAGCTCCCTCAGTTATTAAATATCAAAATATTTTCTCTTATTTAAAACAACTTTATTGAAACAGACTGCATTTTAATATTATGTAAGTCTCAGGTATGCATCATTATAAATCAATCTATATCACCTACATGAAATTCACCACTAAAAGTCCAATTCTAACCTTCCCCATACAACTAAGCCTTTTTTTTTTTAATACATACTTCTTTTTTTTTAAGATTTATTTATTTATTTATACAAGCACTGGGTATAGTCAGAAGTGTGGGAGGGTGAGAGAATTCACCAGAGCCAGAGCGGGGAGCAGAACAGGCAGAAGGACTGAAATACACTGCTGAGGGGAGCTGCAGGTGCGGCAGGAGAGGTCTGTGTGGCATGTGGGACCCTCACCGGTGCCCGGGGATTGAACCTGCACTGCAGAGGCTGTGGGCAGCTTTGCAGCCCAGCGCTCAACCGCTGTGCCACCAGGGGAGGCCCCAACTGAGCCTTTTTACACAATTTTTCTGTTTTAGATGATGCTGTCAGTTAAAAATGCAGCTGTCCAAATGATTGTGTTTTTGATATGTTAATTTAATCATATTATTAAATATTTGTAGATTTTCTGAAGCTAAACTACCCTTATTCTCCTGGGGAAATAACTTACTTGATTGCGGTGAATGATTACTTTAATATGCATTAAAAGTGGAGTATTAAGATTCACTGAAGATTATTCTATCTGAGAGATAAGATTGGTGCTCAATCTAGAGATGAGCTGGAAGAAGGTTTTCTGCTTGGAAAGCCTTGGGGGATAGATAAGGGGAAGGGGAAGGCAAGAAAAGGGACTGAGAATTGAGGACCATGAATGAGAAATGAGGTCAACTTCACTTACTCACCTTTCCCCCATTTTGCCCTGTTCCTGTCTTCCCAGTTACCCAGAGAATCTAATCTAAAACTCAGTAACCTGTCCAGAAATCTAGTTTTTTTTTTATCCAGAGGCAACAGAATTGCCTGTTAAGTGAGATTCCCTATTAACCGGGATGCTGGCTATTGTTTTAAGGTAGCTGTCCTTTAAAGATGTACATATACAGTGGAATACTACACAGCTATAAAAAAGATGAAATCTTGCCATTTGCAACAACATAGATGGGCCTTGATAGTATGATGCTAAGTAAAATAAGTCAGATGGAGAAAAAAAAGCACTGGACAATTTCTCTCCTATGTGGTAGCAAAGAAACAAATGAGCGAACAAAATAATATAAAAACATTTAGACAATGGTCTTAGAATCCTATAATCTTAGACTATAACAACAAAACAGTGGTACCAGGGGTGTAAATCTGGTGAAGGGGGTAAATTGTACAGAGATGAATGGAAACTTGACTTTTGGTGGTGAGCATAATGTAAATGCAGATGTTATTTATAAGGCTGTACACCTGGAACTTATATAACTTACGTGTTATTTCAATTAAAGAATAAAAGGATAGCTCTCCTTTACCAAGTTCATTCTTGTATATAGATGATAAGACGGCACATGACTCATGATTATGTAACACAGAACTATTATAATTTTCACATTAACTTGCCTTACTCTACTCATTATCATTTGATTATACAAATATTCTCTTACGGTTTTATTATGCTTAGATGCCAGAGGATTATAATTGCATTCCTTAGAAATGCTGTGAAATTCAAATGAGCCTTCCCCAGTGGGTTTAAATGGAGAGGTTTCACTCTACTTTTTCCCTGAATTTATCTGGGGTTACTTTTTTTTTTTACTCAAGTGAATATTGTGTGATCTTTGCTACTTTTTACTATACACTATCTCTCTCTCTCTCTCTCTTTTAAAGATTTATTTATGCATACAATAACTGGGGTACAAGCCAGAGATGTGGGGGGTGAGAGGATTCACCAGAGACAGAGTGGGGGAGCAGAACAGGCAGACTGACTGAAATACCCTGCAGAGGGGAGCAACTGGGAATCAGGAGAGGTCTGCTGCACCATGTGGGTCAGCTCCCTGGCCAGGGATCAAACTCATTCTGCAGTAGCTGCAGATAACATCATAGTGTTTCAACTTAACCCGTTGTGCCACTGGGGAGGCCCTGCATCTAGATTTTTTAAGACTGACACTAACTCATCTTTGAAACCATGGCATCTAGTGCAGCTCCTGGTCATAGTAGGTGCCCACTGAATCTTCACTCAGTGAATGAATGTTACCTCTCTTTTAAGGGGAAGGAGGGAACGTGCAAGCAGGGAGACAGTAATGCCGTGAGAGGTGCAGGACAGGTGTCCTGACATCATTTCTGACCTGCTTACTGTCCTGCCACAAAGGGGTCTTTCCTAAAAATGTGAGTAAATCTGCCTAATGTGAGAATTTGGGGTTCAATCATCAAACTTTCCCACCAGTGTACCCTTATGTGTAGAGAATCCCTGTGTCCCCACAGGCTCAGGGCTCCTGAGTTTGAAGTCTCCCATTTTATGCCACATCCCGGTGCAGTATGCATTTCAAAATGTCCCCTTAAAAATCGAACCATGTAAATCCAAACAAAAAAAGAAAAATGTGATATATGCCTACAATGGAATATTATTCAGCTCTCAAAAGGATAGAAGGAAATCCTGCCATTTGTATGAGCATGGATCCACCTGGAAGATGCCCTCTTAGTGAAATACATCAGTCACAGAAGGAACAATACTGCTTGGTTCCACTTATAGGAGATATCTAAAATAGTCAAACTCATAGATGCAGAAAATAGCGTGGTGGTTGCCAGGGAACAGGGAAGGGGGAAACAGGTGGTTGTTGTTCAATATAAATAAAGTTACAGTTACACAAGATGACTAACTTCTAGGGATCTGCTTACAACATAGTGCCTGTAATTCAGACCAAGGTATTGTGCATTTAAACATTTGTTAAAGCATGCCAACCCGCCCCCTCACATCCAAAACCCACAACATAGGGAGGCAAGCAAAGTTTTGGAGATGCTAGATCAGGTTTCATAGCCTCAGACTCACCACATTGTAGATACTTGGTGCCTACAGTTGTCTATGAAATGGATGCAGTTCTTACCTATCAATCAAGTCTCAGTGGAGCTGTAACAAATTTTTGAAACATGTTTACTATAACTGCAGGAGTTACTCAACCTCCTTTCTGTCCTAGAGCATTCCAGAAGCTATCCCTGCCCCTGGTCAGCTCACTACCCTGTGGGTGACTCGCTTAGAGATGATGGAAAAAGGACAGAGAACACTGATCCTGGATTCAGAGAAACCTGGATCCAACTTGGGCCTGTGACTAATTAGTTGTGTTACACAGAGCAAGTGGCTTAAATTTTTGGATATGTCATTGGCGCTGTGAAACTGGGGTGAAGGCAAAGCCCCAAGGTCTGGAGAGCATCAGGATAGTGCCCCATCCTGTGCAATCACTCAGTGGGTATCCAGGTGATACTCTTTTCATCCCTGCCCACCCTCTTCATAAACCTCTGCCATCCACTACTACCCCCAAATCATTTAGTCATGAGTGAACAATTACAAGCAGTAGTTGATCTAAAGACCTGGGAGAGTTTGGGGGTATCACCAGGAAAAGCATACTCATACCCTGGTTCATTCCGTCTTCCCTAACCTACACTGTCTGGGCCAACCCACTAAGAGCCCGTGTCCTATTTCCTCATCTGTAAATTAAGCAATGATGCCATCCCTGGAGCCTATTGGTAGGGATTAAATGAGCTAATGTGTGTGAAAATTGAACAGAGTGCTTTTCACATGTTAGGTATGCAGTATGTGGGAGAGATGATCACTCTTACAATAAAATTCACTAAAGACATCCACAGAAGCCCAGGTATGACAGGAAGAAAAATGCTTCCCACAAGGATGTCAGTGTTCAAATTCCTGAAACCTGTGAACATGCTACTTCACACGGCAAAAAGGAACTTGAAGGACTGAGATGGTGAAATAGTGATTGGATGATTCAGATAGTCCAAGGGTCATCACAGGGGCCTGAGGAGCCAGAGGAGGTGTAAAACTGTAAGCAAAATCAGGCAGAGATGTGAAGATATGGTTCTGATGCCTTTGAAGACAGGCGCAACCACAGGCCAAGGAACATTGACAGCCCCTAGAAGGAGGATAGGTGAGCCATGGGTTCTGCTCTAGGGCTTCCAGAAGGAGAACCACCTTTCTGAAAGGAATAGCACCCTGATCTTAGCAGGGGAGAGCAATGCTCTCCCCTGTGATGAGTAGGGGGCTAGTCAGTGGGACTACTGAACTGTAAGGTTATACATTTGGGTAGTTTTAACCACTCATTTTAATTGCTCATCTTGTCATACTTTGTTACTGCAGCAGTAGGAAGCAGATCCGCCAGGGGTCTCATCCCTGAATGCAGATGGTAACCATGAGCGCTGAACATCTCCTCCCACCCTAGGTACACTGTGACCCTGCTGGGCCCTCACTGCCTCTTTGCCCTCCCCAAGGTCATGATGTCTGGGTCTGGGAAGGTCCTGCAATACCTGAAATGTTCCTCTGAGAAGCACAACTCTTCTTCCCTGGGCAAATTTGGAAGGAAAAGGTGCAGCTAGTAGGGTGTGTGTGTGTGTGTGTGTGTGTGTGTGTGTGTGTGTGTGATGAAGGCATCTCAAAACTGAAAAGCTACCACATGACAAGGGCAGCAATTCAGTCCAGCTCAACTCTAGAACACCCAACCTGGCAAGCCGAGGATGAAAGGCAGTTGCCATGGAAACTGCATCCCTTGACTTCTGCTCGCTGCCTCCTTAGCACAGCTCTGCTGCTGCGCCATCCAGTCACCGCCCTGCGCTAGGCAGTTCTGCACCGTGACAGGGTCCACATGCCACAGGCCAGAGCATTGCTGCTATTTTCCTGCTGTCCAAATTAACTGTGGGATCTAGAAGCCAGGAAATCTGAGAACAGGGATGGGAGGTTGCAAGGTACAGTGTACAGAGCATATGCTTCAAAATCTCCTGGTTGAGGTGCTTGCCCTTCCCTGAGCTCCAGGGTCCTCATTGGTGTGATGAGTAGGGAGCTAGTCAGTGGGACCCCTAAGAGTCCCTGTAGCAACTATGAGATTAAGTTCATGGCGGAGATGATCAGTTTGGGCTAAGGAACAGGGTGGAACTATAGAATGATCAAGTTGATGGTGATTTCTCAGTATTCCTAAAACACCAACCTTCCCCCACCTGGAAAACCCCAAGAGGCAACTGGGTGGAAAAAAAGCAATACCCGGCCAGGGAGCTACCCACATGGCGCAGCAGACCTCTCCTGTCTCGCCCGCTGCGCCCCTCTGCAGTGTGCTTCAGTCAATCTGTCTGTTCCCCTCTCTGTCTCTGGTGAATCCTCTCACCATTCCCCAACACCTCTCGCCTATATCCCAGTTCTTGTATGCATCAATAAATACACTTTTTTTAAAAGCTACTCTAGGGCCTCCCTGGTGGCGCAGCGGTTGAGAGCTGGGCTGTGAAGCTGCCCGCAGCCTCTGCAGCACCGGTTTGATTCCCGGCTGCTCCCCGGCCACCAGAGGAGGGTCCCACATGGCGCGCAGACCTCTCCTGCCGCCCGCTGCTCCCCTCAGCAGTGTCCTTCGGTCCTTCTGCCTGCTCTGCTCCCCGCTCTGGCTCTGGTGAATTCTCTCACCCTCCCGCGCTTCTGACTGTACCCAGTGCTTGCATAAATAAATAAATTAAATAAATAAAAATAAAAATCTTAAAAAAAAAAAAGCTACTCTAAGTGTTCCCTGCAGTCTTTGTCGGACAAGTGTCCCAGCGAGTGAGGAGGGAGAACGGATGGTGAATCCACCTTCTGAGGCCTGTCCATGGAGGACCCCCTGCTGCTGGGGAGGCCTTGCTTGTGGTCAGGGACCACATCCCAGCTGTGAGCCCTGCCTGTGGTCAGGACGGACACTGGGACCCAGAGGGCATGTAACAGGAGGGAATAACCCTCAAACCAATGTGCTTAAGCAGCTACCTTTTCTGTGGGTGCTCAGCTAGCTCCTGACCTCCAGAAGCTACAGTGAGGCAGGGAAGCGGAGACACACTTAATGTCAAGACAGGTTCTTGGAAACTGATTTTAAGTGAAATGACAGATGATGAAACTGACTTTTTCAGTGGCTAGTAGTTATAAACAAGAGTTCAGTTCCTACAGCAGATTTCTGGTCATGAAAATCCTACCAAACTTCTACAAAAAGACACAAAACACTTCTAATGTTAAAGAATAATTTGCATCCACCCACCCACCCACCCACCTACTCCAGTCCAGGGGTGTGGGTGACTAGACCCCATCCTGGCAGCTTCTGGTGCAAGGTGGTACCCCCTGGTCAGGAAGCCTTTTCACACCTGGGCATATCCCACACACCCACTCTCCTCCCAGCTGGGACAAAGGAGGCACACCTGTGGACCGATATGTGCTTCTGGGGGATGTGGGAGGAAACTGGAGAAAACCCAGGCAGACGTGGGGAGAAGGTGCAAACTCCACATACAGTGGCCCTGGCAGGGAACCGATTTTTTTCTCATTAACATTATAAGAAAATAGTGTCACTCGAGGAATTGCTGTAACTGCAATCCAGAGTCTACACAGAGCTCGTCTTGGCCAAGTTCACCTGTTTAGAAAACACATCCCTTATGCTCCATCAACTCATGCCACTAGCGCTGTGTCACCACTCAGCAACGGTATTTGGACAGATTCACCCTGTCCTTCTCCGTCTCTGTGGGACTTCCTGCAGAGGGCTCAGGTTGCTGGCGGTGTTGAGGGAGCAGGCTCTGCTGTGCCATTTCAGAACCCTTCATGATGAATACACTGAAGCTCATGCATTAAACATGAGAGCCCAACCAGGACCACCCGGAGGCAAGACATGGCAGGTGGCTTGCTGGGCTTTGCTCTGTGATGATGTTCCTTGTGTGTGGGCACCTTGTTCCTGTCACCTCCTAAGGGAGCACATCCCAGAGCAAGACAACAGCTTGTGTGCAGGGATGGCGGTGCAGCATGGAGGAGGGTTCGGTGACTATGCACGGCCAATGTTAGCTAGTGCGTGTGGTAGTGTGGTGAGATAGGAAAGTGCCTGGCTCGTATCAGCTAGTCTACCTTACCTGAGTAATATTCCATTCCCAATATTCTTTTTTTTTTTTTTTGGCTATGTATCATAGTTTAGGGCAAAGAGAACAGTAAGTCTGCTGAAGGCATTTCTTGTCTCTTGAGTTCCCAGACTCTTGTCTTTCTCCTTACTCTCGCAGACTTGAACAGTGATGTGATGCCTGGAGCTGCAGCAATCAGCTTGTGTCCATGAGGTAAAAGTCAAGCGACTCTCAGAAGCCACGATCTGATATATCTTTTTTATGTGTGTCTGCATTTATTTTATTTATTTTAAAACATCCTTGTTTATTTTTTCACACTACAGGACTTCTCCCCTCAGATGTGGTCACTGCAGTATTCCCACCACCAAAGTGCCCAGAGTCCTCCGCCACCCTCCACCATGCTGTACCCTCCTCCTCTAATCTCTCCCTCCCCTCCCAAATGTCTCAGATCTGGGGGCTGTTTTCTAGGGCCAGTCTTACAGTTTGTCTTTGTCTGCTCCTTTGCTTGTTTTCTCTAGATCCTTTTTAGTCCCATCCACATTGCCGCAAATGGCATGAGTTTACCTCTTTTGATCACTGAGTAGTATTCCATTGTGTATCTATACCATATCTTCTTGATCTACTCGTCTGTTCTGGGGCATTTAGGTTGTTTCCACATCTTGGCTATTGTAAATAGTGCTGTTCTAAACAGGGGTGCAGGTTTCCCTTTGAATTAGTGTTCTTATGTTCTTTGTACAGATGCTGAGTGGATACCAGGTCATATGGTAAATCCATTTTCAATTTTTTTTTAAGATTTATTTATCATACAAGAGCTGGGGTACAGGTCAGAGATACAGGGGGATGAGAGGATTCACCAGAGACAGAGTGGGGAGCAGAACAGGCAGATCTACTGAAATGCACTGCTGAGGGAGCAGCAGGGAGACAGGAGAGGTCTGCTGCGCCATGTGGGTAGCTCTCTGGTCGGCCAGGGATTGAACTCATGCTGCAGAGGCTGCAGACCACCTGATAGTGTGGTGCTTAGCCCCTTGTGCCACCAGGGAGGCCCCATTTTCAGTATTGAGAGGAACCTCCACAATCTTTTCCCTAGGGGCTGGACCAGTCTATACTCCCAGCAGCAGTGTAAGAGGGGTCCTTTTTCTCTGTGCCTTTGCCAGGAATTTTCAGTGGTTTTTTTTTTTTTTTCTTTTTTCATATAGGCCATCTCATAGGTGTGAGGTGATACCTTATTGTGGTTTTGATTTTCATTCCCTGATGAAAAATGATAAGCATTTTTTCATGTCCGTTGGCCTTTGCATGTCTTCTTTGGAGAAGTGTCTGTTTAGCAATTCTGCCTAGTTTTGATAGGTTTGTTTGTTTGCTCATGATCTGATATTAAATGTCCATATACCAACATTTTCACGTGAGAAAAACTTCTGTGGATTAAGCCTCTGTTGGATTTTCTGTCACTTGCAGTCAAGCACCCAAGATAGGCCCCATGCAAAGAAATGGACTTTGTACTTTTTCCAGTAGGCAAAGCGTTTTTTGTTGTATTTAAGACTAGTTTAAAATCAAAAGCAACGTGTGTGTGTTGTGAAAACTCTAAGGTGATAAAAAGTATGTAAAGTAGAGAGCGAAGGACCCGCCTCACCAAACCCACTTCTTGAAGGTAAACACTGTGCAGGAGGAGTGTGGAGAGAAAGTGTGTTTTATTAAAATAGGATCACACTAGGGCCTCCCTGGTGGCATAGGGGTTAAAGACAGCGCTATGATGCTGTCGCCAACCACTGCAGCACGAGTTCGATCCCCAGTGGCCAGGGAGCTACCCACATGGCACAGCAGACCTCTCCTGACTCTCCCGCTGCTCCCCTCAGCAGTGTATTTCAGTCAGTCTGCTTGTTCTGCTCCCCACTCTGTCTCTGGTGAATCCTCTCACCCCCTGAATCTCTGACTTACACCCCAGTTCTTGTATGCATGAATAAATAAATCTTTAAAAAAATAGGATCGTGCTATACACCTCTGTCTGCTTGCGGTTGGCTTTTTCATTTTGTGACCTATCATGGGTGCAGGAGGTTTCTGAGGAGAATTAGGATTTCATGGAAGTTGTAACTAGGGAAGGCAAATTGATAGATATTCAATAATCCATAAATATGGTATAAGCAAAATTAGACACCACCTCCCCTCCTTCTGAGAAGACAAGGGTAAAACTGGGCTGTGCTGCAAACTTCCTTGGTGCAGCCTTTGCCCTCAGCAGCGTCATTTACCAATTCTTCCTTGAGAGTCTTCTCATTTTATAGATGAGGAAACCGACTCACTCATAATTGGAGCCCTATTCTGGCTGGCCCCAGGCTTCCCTGTTTCACCAATAAGCAGATTTGCATTTTTCCGTGGGGTGACTCACCCCCACCGCCTCTATGTTTCATGCAAATACTTGCATTTTTTGAGGGAGAGGCAGAATGTAAAGTGAGAGGCCATGCCCCTTTTCCTGAGGAGTTTGATCAGAAGATGAAACTCTGGAGCCGATCCTGAGGCATCAATGCCCCCTTTGGTGCCTGCCCAAACAGAGTGAAGTGGGACCAAACTGGCAGAGTTTGGAAGAAAAGGGGCACAGGACCAGCAGGCCAGAGGAAGTGCATGTGAGCCCACCTGGCTACTCTCCCTGTGCACCACAGCACGGCCTTGGGAAGGCCCTGTCTGGCATAGTGCCAGCGCGGCATGATGCTGCTGTCAGCGGTGCCCACTGGTGCTCAGGGCAGGAGGCGCTGCCAACAGGATTCACAGTGACTATGTTTCAACCAATGCTTGCCCACCCTCAACCTCTGACAAAGGAAGTGTGGCTTCAGTGCCCCCCTGTGGTGCCACACAAGCAAAGGTGGGACAGAAGTCACCAGTGCCCTCATACCTTCTGTCATAGCACCAAAGCTTTGCCCCCAAGGAAGGTCCTTCCCAAGTAACACCCTCCCACCACTGTCTTGGGGCTCTCCCAGCTCAGAGACCAGCTGACACAAACTCCAGGAGCCGTCATCATGCTCCCCAGCTCCCACCCCATGTCCCGAACCTTTCATGACTTTCGAAGGGAGCTGAGCTCATTGTGCTTATGGAGCCAACTGTTTGTCTCAGACTTGGCGCTTTTGGGGCAGGATCTTGTCTGATTGACTTCTAGGTCTTGGGCACCCTACAAAGAACCATTTAAATGGCAGGAGCTAGCGACCTTTGTTTCTGTGGAGTGAGGAAGGAGTAACTGGTGGAAGAGAGTTCCAGCCTTCCCTTATGGACAATGGGATGGGAAGCGACCTGGGCCAGCAGCTCTATTGAGCTCGGGGGAAGACCCGTCCCTGCCTGCCCTGCCTTGTGTGGGGGTAAGAATCCTGGGCATCACGATGAATGGAGACAGCTCGGGGCCATTGGGGTGACAGTCCCAAGGTACCTCAGGGACTATTAGGCCTGATGACTTTCACAATGAGGCGACACACCCAGAGGTCTTGGGGCGCGAGGTGTGAGTGGTGGGTCTGGGCCAGAAGCCTTGCCTATGAGTGTCCCGACGAGGCTTACCCATGGCCCAGGCTGCTTCTCCTTCCCGTCCTGCCTGTGACCATCACCTGGATTCAGCGTTAATCATCTCAGGAATGCAGACACATGTATAATTCATCAAACATTTTCCTGGTATATTACTGTCCTTTTTAAGCAGTTTCTTCCTTTTCTGTCATTCCTGTTTTCTACCCCAGTTAATGTTTTCGGTGCACTCACTAAGTGGCCTCCTGTTGAAGAGGTGCAGCCGCTACCTGCACACAGCTGTGTTATCTCTTGTTCCACTAAAATTGGCCTTCTTGGCCCTTGTTGGCCCGTGATGTGTCACGGGGAGGAGGCTGTTGTGCGCAATCCCAGTTCCGGAAAGCAGAAGAGAGGGCTGATGGGAACAATGAGGATGGTGGATTTGGGAGACAGGACAAAGAAGGGAGGTGGCCTAGAGAGTAGAAGGAAGGAGGGGGGGTAGGCACAGGGAACCCCATCACTGCCTTAGTCATCTCTATGGCCTCAGAACTAAGCACTGAACCTGGACACGTCTTTGTTGAATGAATGAATGAATGAATGAATGAACACATCCACTTTCTGGGAGATGAGGCAACTGCGACCACCCAGACTGGCCTACCCCAGTTAGCATCATGCAAAGTCCAGGAGCAAACAGGAATGCATTTGAATCGCTTGTGACTCTTCCAGAGTCTAGACAGTGAGCTCACCTCCTTTATACTGAAGCAGAAAGAGGGTCACCAGGCACAAGGAAACAGTTCACACCCCTGAGGTCAGGAATCACTCTTCCAGAGTCCTGCAGCTTCCCTGGCCTCTTTACACACACACACACACACAGCCTGGAGTAAAGGACATGCTTGTCAAAGCCCCAGCATGGTGACTGACAAAGCCTTGCCTTGCACCCCCATCTGTGTGATGCGATGTGTCAGCACACAAAGCAGGTGCCTGTGAGCGCCCTGAAATCTCATCGTTGTTCCTTTGGCTTTTATGATAAACTAAATCCTTTAGTGCGATGTACACATTCAGTCTAATCAGACATTGATCTTGACTTGGATTAGGAACCTTTGGGGGAGCAGGTTGGAATGTGGGGAGGGCAAAGATGGGGTACCCAGGCATGGGGTTGGGACCCTGGAGCAGGGATGAAGGAAGTGGGGATGCTGGAGACAGAGCTGGTTCATTTCACACTTGGAGCCACCACTGGCCTCGAGAATAATCCTCCAAACCTCTTCCTCGCCTGGAGAAAGGACCTGCCGGCCTGCTCCAGCTCCACTGCTGAGGAGCCTCTCCTGAGCCGTTGTGGGTGAACTGCTGTGGATTTAGTTACAGGACGTGATCTCCCTTCAGTTTAGCCTCCGCCACTTAGTTTCTCAGCATAGTAACTGAAGCAGCGCTGTGTGTGAGACGTTGCTATCTCCATCATTTAAAAGTGGAAACAGACTCAAAATGTCTGTCATTTGTCAAGGTCACACGGTGAAGGTCAGAGCTGGGAGATCCAGCATTCAGGCCCAAGTTCAGCTCATTGGTTGTGTGACCTTAGACACCTTCATTTTCTCTCGTTGTGCTCAGTTGCCTCTTCTACATAGTGCTGATGGCAATGTGCCTCGTGCAGAAGGCTGCAGCAGGAATTGAATGAATGAATACAGAGCACACACACTTGCCGGACACTTAGTGCAGTGTTAGCAATTATTGTTGTGCTTGTTATTGTTACCATGCGGTACCACCTCTGGGGACTCTGTCTCCGTTGTGTCTTTCATAGCATCTACTGAACACACGGTAGGAGCTCAGTAAAGATTAGCTCCCCACCCTCTCCAGCAGGACCCGGAAAATGTCACCACTGCTTATTTTATGGAACAAAGGTTTTCAGGTTCCCCGGGAAAAAGGAGCCAAGACTGGCACTCAAGGATCAAAGCGAGCAGAGTTCAGGGCCTTGAGCTGTGGCCCTTGCCTGGCTTGAGTTCAGAGGAAGGCTCCTTGGAAACAGAGCAGAGAGCCAAGGCCCCGTCATCCGGAAGCTTCCAGTCCCATATCACTGACACATTGCGACCCGCGTCGTGTTCCTGGTCCTCCACGGGGCTGTTCTGATAAAGGGCTGACTAATGGACAGGAAGGCGAACATCTTGCCAGAGTGCTTGTTTCCATTAGATTATGGATGTATTTTTAGTGTAGCTGAGAAATAGCTGGGCTTTCGCCTTGCAAGATGATTTTGTGGACTAGGACTAGGAAGAAATAAATCTTAGACAAAACCCCAAAAAACATTGCAAATGCTTCATGCTGCCAAAGATTCCTTTTTTTTTTTTTTTTCATTGCCACCTGGTTCACTCTGGTAAGATGTGATTCAAGTATTATTTCTTCTGGGAAGCCCCCCCAGAGCCTTTCCTCAGCACTACCCATTTTTCATGGCGTTTTGCAGACAGACCTTTGCCTCGTTTCATCATTGGGTTTCCTTGATAGTCTCTCCCATTGACTAAGCTCCTTGAGGGCCATGGAGGGAATGTGGTTGGCTCATTTCAGTACCCTCAGCTCTTAATTTGAGGTTGTTGTACAGTAGATGCTTAATAATGTTTAATGAATAAATGGATGGATGGCTGACTGGATGGTCAGATGGATGGCTAGGTAGGTGGATAGATAGGTTGATGGCTGTTTCATTGGATGAATGGGTGGATGGATGGGGGCATGGTTAGATAGGTGGATGGGTGGATGGGTGGTTGGATAGATGAGTGGATGGGTGGGTAGTTGGATGAGTCAAGGGGTGGATGGATAATGGCTGTGTGGGTGGATGAATGGATGGAATAAAAAAGACCAAACAGTTGTTCTGCAGCAGCAAATCTTATTATGAGTGTTATTACAAGGTCCTACATCTCAAGGTCTCTCACCTGTTAGGTTTTTGTCCATTCTATGATGTTGCATTTGCCTAAAGATACCACAGGCCTGTTTTTCATGTGATAGTCAAGTCACACAGGCAAATCAGTATCCTTGCTATCAAACTGACACAGGAGAGCAATGCAAGCACCATTTGTGGTCTGTTGGTCCACTGGAACAGCCTGCAGAGGTGCTCCAGTGTGGGGAAGACTCAGGGCGCAGGCACACAAAGAGGGCAGAGCTGAAAAGTGTGGTAGTTCTTAGGCCAGGAAGTTATGGTCAACCCTTCTTGTATTTTGAAAATAGCCCCAATCGCCTGAAGCATATGAAGTAACCAAAGAATCGGACACTTATGATCACAGCTTAACTCCATTTGGAAGGAGTTTCCATCTAGCCCCAGTGCATCAGACAGAGCAAAGTCCTGGAGGTCATCAGCACACCCAAGACAACAAAGCAAGGTGTCATGGTGCCAACCACTCTTGGTAAAAGAGAGGCACCCCCAGAGTGAGTCCATTTTCATTTGCCAGGGTCTCCAATCCCAGCCACATGAAGCTCAAACAAGTCCACATTCTGTCCAGACCTCTAGAGAGGAGACTGGTGACAGAAAGGTATCATCCAAAAGTGCTCCCTCTGGGCAGAGACTATTCACCATCCCCCACTACCTAGTCTTCTCTTCTACCATAATCTGACTTTTTAGTAGTGTACATGGCCACCCCAAACTAAGCTCCTTTCCCAGTGTCCCTGAGGTGATCTGTTGCCATGAGACTAAGTTCTGGATGTGGGTTGAGGTGTGGCATTGTGGAGTTTTGCTCTAAAGGAAAGGTGTGTTCTCCCATCCCTCAGTCTTCAACCTATTAGCTGGAATGTGACGCTGTGGTTAGTCACGTGAGGTCACATGAACCAGAGCAGCTCCTGGGAAGGAGAAAAGGGGACTGAGTCTCAGGCTTGCTGAGCAGAGCTGCCAGGCCAGTTTACACTTACTGTGTGAGAGAGAAAAATCACCTTCAGTCATGTTGAACCCACATGAGGCTCTGTCACATTCAGTTGTGGTACCCACATGAGTGATCTGAATGTGTGTGCGTGTGTGTTTATAAAGTCACACAGCAGGAGCTTTATGCCTTCTCCATCCATCGTTAGGACTTCAAATGTGTTCTGAACCTTGAAGGGAGTCATTTATCCATCTGAACAATGAACACATATTAACATATGCCTTTCACACAAAATAACAGGAACTCTAGCATTTTTTTGACATCTGAAAAGGAAATGGTAAAACTGATCCTTAGAAAAATGGTCATTCCTGCCTGTTAAATATTATATTAATTCTCTGTGAACTGGAATCCCCAGAGACCCTGAGTTTTCTTCACCAGCCTGGCCACTAAGACTTCTCTTTTTTAGGGGGCTCATCCAGGTACCTAAGACTACCACCAAATGCCCCCTCCATGTTCTCATCCTGAAATACAGACAGACAGTGGCACCAACTCCTTCCATTCCTGGGCTCCAGAACATCCTTTGACTCTTCCTAGTTGGTCTTTCTCATCTTATGTAACCTCTCCCCAACCAGCCCAAGCCTCAGCCAGCGAGTTTCCCTGGCAACCCAGCTGTGTCATCTTGAAAGATGTCTCCAGGCATCAGCTTCCGAGACTACACGAGATCTGACTAGGGCCGCGCCTGGAAGCCACAACACATTAGCTCTGACACGATGTTATCATTTATTGTGCTACTGGTAGACATGTCACATTTTTAAAAAGAACATGGATAAAAATAAGTCCTACCTTGACTATGCAGTGCGATTTACTTAGAAAGCAGACACAGTTCTCTATTTCCAGAGACCATCGATGTCTTTTATGGTCTCATTCATGTCTCCATTAAAAGAAACCCCTTTCAGTTTTCCCATTTTTCTCTGACAATCTCATTGCGAGCTCAAACACAAGCAGCCTAATGTTCAAATCATTAGATCGCTTTTTCATATGCGACATCTCAAGTTTTACATTTTAGCCTTTCATTTCCTCTGGGGGAAAATAGTATTTAAGGAAGTTCCTTGACTACTCTGTTGGCAAGTGCCTCCAGTATTCATAAGAAAATTAGCTGGCCACTTCACTGTGAGAATTGGGCTGCTGTGTTAGCCTGTTAAGCTGCAGTCTGCTTATTTAAATGCTCTGTCTTCAAATGGTTCATTATGAATCTCTATAGGTTTGTTATTCTGGATAAGACACTGCAAAATGTTTTATTCCTTTCATTTGTTTTTGAAATTGAGTTTCAGATAAGTTGTAAAACAAACCCTGTATTTATTTATTAATTTGTTACTGGGTGCTGGGGATGCAGAGAGGAATAAGACACAGTCCCTGTGGGTAATTGGATAGATGGACAGAAAAACTGTCCACAGGACACACAAGTCCAGCAGAGACCCATGACAGCTGCACGTGGTGCTGGAAGGAGCTTAAGAAAGCTGACGGCTCTCTCCTCATTTAACAGAGGGAGAAACTAAGTCCATGCTGACCACTCCTACCTCTCTCCACCACGTGTCCCTCCATATCTGCTCAGCCGTACTGAACTTCCTTCTGACAGCAAAACATGAAATTGACTGCCATCTCTGCTTTTGTGCCATGTTTTATTCACTTCTGTTTCTCTAGAAAGTAGGAGTTGAAGCTCAAAAAATATTTCATGTGGTCTGTCGAGTGCAGCGAGCAGGGAGGACAGGGATTACTCTGAAAAGCTGAGACACTGTGGCTTAGAGAGATGTGAATCCACCCTAGAGTCACAGACCTGGTCATCAGCAGAGTCTTGACCAGGCCCAGGGGTGCTCCCAGCTCTCAGTGCCATTTTCCTTTGTGTTCAGTAGGATGCTTCATCCTACTGATGACCAGCTAAAAGAGGCCTAAACCACAAAGAGTTAATTCTCCCAAAGAGCAGGTGGTCCAGATACCGTTTCTGGACTGCCCAGAGACTCTGGGACACCCCCACAAGCCCAGGTTCTCTCTCTTGTAATCTGCATGTTCTGTTTGGAAACAGGACCTCTCTTCACCACTGAACGTTAGAGCCAGCAAGTCCGGAATCTCCACAGAGACCAACGCTAGCACGCTAGTCTTTCTATGAACAAATACACATTTTCCAGGCCCTCTGCAGCCTGGGTAGGTCTTTTCTCAGACTTTTTTGTCACACCCACATCCCAAATGCCAGGCAGGAAGCTTGTGCCTACATGTTGAGCCTCTACAGTGGGGGGCGGGTCATAGCCAGAGAGCAAGGGGTGAGAGGAAGGGCTGGCCATTGGGGAGGGCACCAAAGGTGTCTGACACCTTGATTAACCAAGTCACTCCCCTGGTCGGTGCCAGGTACCACGGGGCACTAGCCTGTAATTTGTGGTCATTGAGTCACATTTTTGGTCATTCTTGGGAAGGAAGCTGCAATCTGGTCTCACACACACAGTCACCCACCCTGGGTTTCCTTGACACAACTGCAGCATCACCAACAAGGGGCACTCCCCTTAGAAATGCAGGCGCTTCCAGGCCCTGCCTCACTGGTCCTCGCGAGGCCTTTCACTTGCCTGTGAGGACTTGCCTGTGGCCAACAGTAGCTCAGAGGCAGAGGCAGGACTCGGCTCTCCGGCTCCAGGCTCCTGCTCCTTCCACCTGCCCACGCTCCATCTAGAAATCACCTGGAACCTCACTGGTCATTTATTTGAATGTTTTTAATTAAAGACAATGGAGAGATAAACCACACAAGCCACCCTTCTTAGGAGGGGTCAGGGTCGCCTGAGATTCCCCCGAAGGCTCCCATGGACTGTGGAGCAATGCAGGCCCACTGCCTGGGCTGGGTGTCATGCGACATCCAAGTTACTAACCACATTGTGCCTCAGTTTCCTCACTTGCAAAACTGGGGGAAATCGTAACGTTTACCTCACATACACTGTGAGAATCAAGAGTTAATAAATGCAGAGTGAGGGCACTGGATAAGCATTCAATTAACATCATGATACTCATCTACTCATTATTTTGCACAGCCAGTCACCCTGATTTATTCTAGAAAGGACTGAACAAACATGAACTAAATAAAACAAACATTAAACTTTGGACTATAAGACCAGTTAGTGGTCACCGGAGGGAACGCGGAGGGTGGTGGGTAAATCGGCTCAAAGGGGGTGCTTATGGTGAAGGATAGAATTGGACTTTTGCTGGAGAACTTAACATGCTGCACACACATGTTGGCTTTCAGTGATGTCAACTGAAACTCACATAATGTTGTAGTGCAACGTCACGCCAAAAAAACCTTAATAATAAAGTATAATAACAAAGAAAATTATCAATACTTTCCATGTTAACAATTCCTTCTTCAACTATGAAATAATATTCTTTTCAATAGAGCAATTTTTCTTTGCTTCTATGATATGTATCAAGTTGTTTTTTTTTTTTTGGAAAAAGGAAGAAAATGAGAAGAAAAGAAAAAAAAGGACGTCATGTGCTGGTTTCTGGGACGTTTTCAGTTGGAAAGCCAACCAGGCCCCTTGCCACCCACCGCCAGGGGGCGACAGGCCCCTGGGGCAGATGTTCTCTGACACCTGAGTGCCCCCACCCACCGCAGCACCTGTTAGGGCGCTTTATCTCAGCGGGTTGGGGTACCTCTGGGTCAGCCTCAGTGCTGACCCCGGCCCGGGCGCTGTGCGCGCTTCTCCAATACGCGGGAAGGTGCCAGGTTGGGGGAGGCCTGTTCCCCAGGTCAGCGCAGCGCCTTCAGGCTGTGACTGCCCGGCACAGCTGCGAAGACACGCCCTGCGCTGGCTCACCTGCCCACCCCAGCTCCAGGTGGACACCCCAGCTCCAGGAGGACACCCCAGCTCCAGGAGGACCCCAGCTCCAGGAGGACACCCCAGCTCCAGGAGGACCCCAGCTCCAGGAGGACCCCAGCTCCAGGAGGACACCCCAGCTCCAGGAGGACACCCCAGCTCCAGGAGGACCCCAGCTCCAGGAGGACACCCCAGCTCCAGGAGGACACCCCAGCACCTGCTCCTGGACAGGCCCTCAGGCCGCCTCTCCCCTCTTTCGCGCAGGAGCTGTGGTGCCCTGGCCAGCTCGGAGGAGGCGCAGGGGAGGGCTGGGCGTGGCGGGTGCGCACGACGGCACCCCTGACAGCCCGCTCCCGAGGGGGGCGAGCTGGGCCTGGAACCCCGAGTTCACAGCTCCAAGGGAGGGACAGTGCCCTGGGGCGCAGGGACCTCAGACCTGGAGGCTCCCTCTGTGCAGGCCCGGGAGGGGGGTGGCGCCCCCCACCCCCTGCGCTGCTGCCCAGCCCCGGGCGCCCGTGGGAAGGCGCGCCCAGCACCCCGAGGCCTCGGCGAGGCAGATGGAGGAACCATTAATAGCTGTGCAGGGAGACGAGGGAAGTGGAGGCCCGGCCAAGACCGCACCTAGAGGGCAGAGCACGGACTCCTAGCGGGGCGTCTGGTTCGGGAGCTGCTCTTTCCACAAAAGCAGCTGCCCTTCCAGACATTGTTTCACACACCCCAAGCCTGCTCTGCGCTCTGCCGCGGGGTCCAAGTGCCACTGATGATCACTATTCCGGCAGAGGCAGGCCGGGCGCGGGCATCTCAGCCTGCGAGCACCGCGAACCCCACCTGCCTCCGGCGGCCCGGTCCATGCAGCTCCCAGCCCGGAGCTCGGCTCCCCGAGGGCGCTGGAAGGGGGGGGGCGGGGGGGGCGCACACCGCCATTTTGTGGAACGGGGCAAGGAACGCTTGGATGTTGCTCTTTGTGACTTTCGTGCTTTGGATCCTGCTCTCTGCAGAGGCAGGGGCAGCTGTCATCTTCACTTCGCGGTGGATTTTCCAGCCTGGATGGCACATTCTGAGCTTGCCGGGTTTGCTTCCCCAACTGGGGGTCCTCCCTGTTGCGCTGAACGGGTGTCCAGGGTTTCAGAGTTGGAGGGGGAGTCTGTATTTTGAAATCCTTCCTCTTCTTTCTCTTTTCACTTTGAACTTCTCACCTATTAAACATTGTTGAGGGCTCCAGAGTCTGGTGACCTTGCTTTATGCGTGCAGATGTCATGGACTCTAGAAGGGGCAACGGATATTGCCCCTTAAATGTTTGGGGTCCCTGAGCATCCCAGTGGTGTTGCCTGGTAGTGGTTTCAGTTCTCTAAGTGGGAATGAGTTACCAACTGTCTGCTGTTACCAACTTTCCATCTTTGTGCCCTTTAGTAATTATCTGTATTTCCTGAAAATTTGTGAAAATCACACTGATAGAACAATCCATTTGTCTTTCACTTCAACCCCAAGCATAGCGCATTTGCATCTTTATTTCAGAGAGAAGGGATTTCATCTACAGAAAAGATGGCACGCTGCCTGGAGCGCCCAGGCCGTCTGATCTTTGGATGGCCACAAGCATCACTGTTTTTACCCTGAGAGGTTTAATGAATCCACCTCTTTCTCGGCAAGTCACTCACTGCCAGCTCCTCTCTGTGGATGGAGGCAGAAGGGAAGCCCAGGAAAGCTCTGAGTGAGGAGGGTGCTCAGAGCAGGCAGCTCAGGCTGGAACCTGGACCAGGAGGCAGGTGGAAGAGGGAAACAGGCTGCCTGGGCAGACAGCTCCTGGTTCTGGCCAGGGACTATGGCAGCCATCACCTTGACCGCATGCTGGATGATGTGGTACATTTTGAACTTTGGGTCTGTCCTTCTGTCCCAGCTCTCTGTGACCTGCCTGATGCCTTCCTTGTGGCTCCCTACCAAGATTTCGGGCCTCAGAGGCCCCGCTTTGGCCCAAGCACATTTGGCTGGGCTCTTGTCCAGGAGGGGATGGATAAGTTTTGTAGTTTGATGGTACTTCAGAGTTTGCTTCTTGTCCTTCTCCTGTCTCTCTCCCTCTCTCTGCACGCAATTCTGTGAAAAATCTTTCACAGACGTTTATACATTCTTGGCCTTTGTGTACATGGATGGCTGGTCCCTTTTAGAGTGTGTGCCCCTTAACAGTCGGGGTGCATGGGTAGGTACCCCTCAGTTGCATGCTAAGAGCTTTTCTGGATTATTAGCTACAAAGGGATTCCCCTCAGATAGCTCTAATAAGGCCCTTGGGCATTTTGTAGATGATTCAGAAGTCTTGGGGATGACAGACCTCCTCTATCCTCCCCATCACAACAGTATCCAATTCCTCTATCAGGGAAGAAGCTAACTTAAAGACACATTTCACAACCTCAGGGTCATCACAGAAATGGGACCCCAAGCTCCATGACAACCCTCTCAAATAGTCAGTGGCTTAAGAACCTTCCAGATGCAGACACAAGAACAAATAATCAACAGAATGGAAAACATTCCTCAGGCTGGTGCTCTCTGGATCACAGGAGGGGAGGGAGGAAGCGATCTCACCCACGGGTGGCCAGTGACAGCAGATCTCAGTCCAATCACCCTCTCAAAAGGCCACAAAAAATTCCTATTATGTAAAACAGCTCTACATTGAGAGATGCAGACGTGATTTTGTATCAAATCCAATCCTATATTAGAAATGGACTGTTTCTTCCTTTTTGGCTTTGTTTCCAATTAGAAATAGATTGTCCTTTAACAATTAGCTGCAGAGAATAAATATAGGAGAGTACGTTCTTCTGGCATCAAACCCCCATAATGAGGCTGAAGTTGAGACAAATACATTTGGATGTTCTTTGGAGCGATTAAGAAACAGCTCCATCTCGGGTCAAGATTCCCCTCCTTCAGTTAATTCCTTTATAAATGCAGGTAGGCTGGGGTGTGGACTGAGACTTCTGAAGTCTTGTCCTTTGGACAGTGAAGTTGAAGTCTCATTTAAGAGCATTCCTGTGGCTCTTTGGCTGCAGTGACCATTGATAGCTCTCTGACTGACAGCTGCCCTATCACAAGGAAGCAAAATCCTAAGGTATGGAAGTCATCCAAAATAATTTCACACTTTTTGCGACAGGAGAAGGTTATCATTTCCACCTCTCTGGGATAAATGGCCTCTCAAATCAAGACACGCTAGAAGCAAGCTATTCCCAGGCAAGAGCTCGCTGTAATGAACCGTCTTTAGAACCTCTCATGGAATCTCACTTCCCCAGAACTCTGTCATCTCCTTCTCAAGATTTCAGACCCCCATTCTTGTTTTCCACATTAATTCAAGTTGAAGTGCAGCCTCGATCATGTTGGCAAACATTCCAAATGGAAATGAATTCCCGGGTTCTCACTAAAAATTGCAACGTCCTCACCAGCCCAATCTGGATGACATTTTGCAGCTTATGTAATGTCTATTTCCCTAAGGAATTGAAACACTTCTTTATATAGATCTGCCCAACAAATTTTTTAATAAGACCTATTCCTAATTACTTCTTATGAATAAGCAGAATCTGAATCCCTGAAAACTGATCACCCCACATCTTATTTTGAGCCAAGGGTTTTATTTTCAAAATTGATTTGAATTCTTATCTTGAGAAATGACAATTGTCATCTCTGTCACATTTTCTTTTGATGAAATCTCTGAAGGGGGACAGTTCTTGATGGCAGTCCAGGAGACTGGGCTGCTTGGCATCTGGAAGTCCCCTCTTACCTCTCCCTCTACCCTCACTGCACCTCTCATGTCCAAGTGCTTCAGATGAAGCCACTGCCAGGTCACCCTCCTTTTATCTCCACCATAGTCTCTGAGTTAAGCTGGGCTCAGAGGATTCCTCCCACTTGGCAAATGAGGAAATCAAGAGCCAGAATGTTTTGTTGATTTACTTAAACATTTAAGCCAAGTTCATACAGTCAGTGCTTGGTGGAGCCAGGCAAAATCCAGCCTTCCAATGAAACCACCTTGCGAAATACCTGGAGCACTGTGGGCTCTGGGTTGTGCAGAAGGACTGGAACAAGAGAGCAGGTGAGAATAGTGTAAAGAATTGAAATGCAAATACAGACGACTCTTGTTAAAGGAGGTGGGGGGTGGAGTAAGGAACTGTTCTGGCTTGGAGAATTAGGGAGGTAAGAGCCTCCCAGGGAGAAGTTTTTAAGTTGGTTGAGGAAAGCTGACTGGGATGGAACAAGAGCACATCTGACGCTTTCTGCTTCACCACCAGGGAGACCCCCAGATGCTTGCTCCTGGACGTGGCCCAGGGGACATAGGAAGCACAGCAGTGGGGAGAGGATGCTGCTAGCAAGGGGTCCCCAGTGTTGATCTCTGCTAGCGCTTCTTCAGCCTTGTTCAGATTCTGACTTTCCAACCCCTATTGCTTGAAGTGTGGGGAACATGGTCTCCAAAGTCTGGTCACTAGGCCTTGCTGAGAATCGAGTGCGCTAATGGTCAGACTGAAGTGCTTTAGAATGACCACAAAGGAAGGAACAACAACAAAGGAGGAGAAAGGAGGGTCGTGGGGTGGAGGAGAGGGGCTCTATGCTGGGAGGCCTGGCGCACGAGCTTTTTCTTCAACAGGTTGCTTTCCAGATTCTCTCTGCAGGACTGCCAAGAGGTTGGTTGATTTGTTTTGTTTTGTTGATTTTTGTTTCAATCTAATAGACTGAATTTGGTGAGCCTCCTGCCAACACTGTGCAAAGGGGCTTTCAAACGCAGTAGTCACTTTTTAATTCCAGATTTTACAATTCTAGTCGGTGAGATTTTTGAGTTTCTAGACAGACCAACAACTACTCATATCCAAACCCCCTTCTTTTGAATGTCCCCAACACCTCCCTGGTCCTGGGGTCCTTCCGTGCCTCTCACATCCCTCCTGACAGCCATCCCTGTGTTGTAGGATTCTACACAGGTACACAGCTTGATATAGGACTGCCAGTGATGAGAAGGATCTTTGGTGATTCTTAAGAAAAGCAATCCACAGAGAACAGAGGCGCAAAACTTCACATACAAGTTGAATGGAGACTCTGGAAGTCTATCCAAGGATACGCCCAGGTTCAGATCTAGACTAGAGTTTTCCAAAATGTCATTCATGGGTTTTTTCCACTAGAACTGCCTGTGAGGTCTAAGAATCCGTATCCTGGGGTTCTATCCTGGGCCCGGTAAAACTGTGTCCTTGAGAAGGGATCCAGTAACTGAGCAGCCAGTCTGTGATTTTGATACAAGCTTGAGAACCATTGATGAGACCATTTTTTTCATTTGCTACACAATGAAGCTGAGACTTGTCCTAAGTTACACAGTAAATGGGGCAAAACTATATGTATATGTTCTAATTCATATGCTTCAAAATAGATTATCTGCCTGAAATCCTATATTTATTATATGTTTTCATGAAACCTTTATCTCTAGATAGTACTCCTGATAGTAGATCAGGAGTAGATAGTAAAGGCTACTGTTTACTATCTACTGAGTCTTACTAAGATAGTAAAGATGATCTACTCCTGATAGTAGATTTTTACACCTAAGAATGCAATTTGAGAGAATTCTAAAATTGTGCAGAGAACTGTAGAATATTTTCAAAATACTTTATTAACTAGACGATATTCTTGTTCTATTTGAATATCTTTATTACCAACAAGGAGATGTCATTTACTTATTTATTCTTTTGATCAATGTCTCTGGGTAGTTGTTTCAACAGAATTTGGGGGAGTAGTCTTGTATTTTCAGTGGTGTAAGCCTAGAAAGTTTCCTATTGAATAGGTCTCTGCTAATTTTGTTTTTTGTGATATGAAGAGTATTATATAAAATAATACATATATTACTTTATATATTACTTTTATGTCCTCCATGTCCTTCAGTTTGCTGAAGGCAGGCAATGCCCAGGACAGTATCTGTCCCATAGAAAGCACGGGGGAAATGCATATCACTGCATTGAATAAATGAAGGAATGAATAAATGAATAAAACCACTGTTTAATGGATAAGCTGGAATTATAGTCTCTAATGACCAAATCATAGAAGCTTTTTAGGAAATGATCACTTAGATGGAGAGGGAATGATTTGGTAGAAACTTTTTTGTTACATGCAAATAAGTTTTTTAAAAATTCAAACTGTTGAATCTGGGATTATCAAATTGGATTCTGGGTTCCTCTCAGGATTACCTCCTCATTGCATAACTGATACCTGACACACTCAGAAGAGAATTTGGCACAAAAGTATTAGCTTGGTAGGAAAGCAGAGGCTTGGGAGGACTGAGCAACAAAGCAACTCTTAACTACTGTTATGTCTGTGAACTTCCCTTTCTGTCTTTGCAAAATGATATGAATTGGGAAACTAGCAGGTAGAGACGTGTCTGAAGGGCAGGATTGGTGCCATCCCGCCTCCCAATCTTTATATTTCTAAGTGCTTCTGCCATGTTGGATTAAGGCCCACGCTCATGACCCCTAAGCAGTGACCTCTTTAAAGGCCTCTCTACATCCACAGTCACCGTCTAAGAGACTGGAGGCTAAGGCTTCAACATACACATTTATTTGCCTGTTAACAGGTACCAAACTTGAAAAAGGTAAAAACTGCTTTGAGATACCTTATCATGTAAAAGGCTACAAGAAAAATCCTCCTTCCATTACTGAATGAGTGAACATGCTGTAATATCCCATTTGGAAGTGAAACTCTTCTTATCACTCTTGCCTCTATCGCACGTTTCTGTCCTCTGGCGTGTCCTGTGGCTGACTGTCTCTGCCTGGCTCTGAGATCCTGGAAGGCAGGCAGGACTCCCCTTTTGCCTTCCCAAAGCCTCCTTCCCAAGGGGACACTTCCAGCATCGCTCATAACCCCCTCCACAAACACCTACTTGCTCCATGGCAGGCTCTGTGCTAACCACGGGGTCCTGTTTTCGTGGAAATGCGGTGACTGTGATCCAAACGAAAAATGAAACCCTTATCAGCCTGGGAAGGACCAGCCGGGATCTGGGGATACAGAGCCACCTCCAGCCACTGTGGGGTGGGCGCTGCCTTGGTGTGCCAGAGAGCCCCCCACTCAGTTATGTTCCCCTGTCCTCACTCTTGTTGTGATGTTGGCCAAATTGCTTTGGTTTTCTGAACCTCAGTTTTAGATGTTGTTAAACAGAATTAACCACAGGAGTTTCTTTATATTTTGCATACAAAACCTTCTAGAGCTGAGGGTCTGTGGCTCCCACCCTTGCCGAAAGGGTCTTTCCCCTCATCTTGTGCCTCCTGGCCCCTCATCAGAATCGGTTCTCTGGAGGTGACTCTCTGGGGTCCTGAAATAGGGCGACCCAAAATAGCTATTGCTGGGCTATTCAAACTTAGCCCCACACAGGCGGGGGTGCTGAGGCCACTGGTCCCTCTGCTTACTCAGCTGAAGTCCAGGATGTCCTGGTATCCACGTGGAGACTGAGGACTGGCTGGAAAGTGCCTATTCCAGGAGGACGGTGTCTTGCTGAATCTTTTGCACTTTTTAGCTGTGTTAAAGGAAGTTTTTGCTTGTCAGCCCCTGTCCTGGCCCTTATTATATAACCCACATCTTTTTCCACGTTTCTCTCATCTGGTCTATCAAATCTGTCCTTTTTTTACCCTGAGTACATGACATATTTCCCCCACTATTGTTCTTTGTATTATGTCCTTGGAAAATTCTGGAATAAGGGGGAGTCTTTACCGGTTTTCTGACAAGATAGAAGAACACCGGCTAAGTTTGAATATGGCTGTTAATAGGCTGCCTGGAATCCAAACTCCATCCAGGAAGTCATCTTTTCTCTTTTCTAAAACAAAAAATCCTCTGTGGGTCCAGCAGGAAGATAAAGAGGGTGATGTACCCCACTGCATGTCCCCTGCCCCCTCTCTCATCCCATGTTGGGGCTGGTGCTGTTTAGGGCTGAGTATGTAAATGAAATACCTCATTTCCTGCATTTCAACTACTTCTTCAAAGGCAAAACCCTTCTCATTTCAAGCAAATTGTGAAGAACATGGAACACGGAGCTCTTTTCAACCCAGAGTGACAGTTGCATGGCCTTTGGGGACTCGAAAGTGACTTTGACAAGTGTCACTTGTCTGCACCTTCCTCGGGGCTGAGAGTTGTGAGGCTCAGGCTGACTGCCGGGCGACAACATGGTAGAAGATGATACTTTGAAAACGATGGGCAGTGCCAGTGATACCATAATCTAGGAAGATGTGTGCATACCACATCTCTGCAAAAGCGATTTTCTACATGGAATAATACATGCACTTCTCAGCTCCTCTATAGAAAAGATCTCTCCCTCCTAACAACTCATCATTCAGATCTTAGAAATGTCACAGTAACCTTTTAACAAGCATGTATATCAGTACTGTGTACCTTCCTGCACCCTTTGAAGTAGATCATTTTGTCCGTTCTATGGGGGCCATTGCTGTTCAGTATTGGATTAATCATCATTATCCTTTATCCTCATCAGTGAGTGGTCTATGAAGAGCTAATGAGCTTCAACAATGCACTAAGCATCTACAAATACACCACCCAAACCATAGCTCTGGCCTTGATACAATCTCTATGCACCTATTATCACCACGTGGCTATGCCCCATCCCAGCCCTTGCCTCTGCCCCAGAGGCTGTAACCCGTGCACTTCACTCTCTGGCTTTCCTTTTTTATGGTTCTATTGCAATTACTCATAGTCCTACAAATAATATGAATCTGATTGTTGTTTGGACCTCACATTTTGCACTTAATGTTTTCCTATGGCTACATTTCAATTACTTTCCACCATCGTTACTCTCTACTCTCATTTTGATGGGCATTTGGGTTGCTTTCCAGGTTGGCTATTGTGAATGGAGCAGCCAAGGGTATCGTGTACATGTCCCTTCTTGTATACTTGCAAGGATGGAATTGCTGGAGCACAGGCTATGTGAAATATTCCTCCTTGGCAGATGACAATGCTTAGTATTTTATACCATCACCTTCCCCCCCCCCCCCACATATATGAACATGGATGGTTCCTATTGCTCAATGGACACTTGCTATACTTAAAGAATGAGAACAATATATTCTACTTGGTATTTTAGTCAGCAACATTTCAAAGAAAACATTTTTCTTCCACAAGCTTAACATTATGTGAGCACACAGAAAATGGACTGGCTTAGATTATGCCAAATCTACAACCAATGCAACTGATAAACTCAAGCCAACCAAAACAATAGCACTGCAGTGGAAATTAAACTTTCCATGAAACAGTTTTATCTGATGTCCAGGGAGTAACTAGCCTCTCAGGAGTTGGGTGAAGTGCTGGGTCCCTGTGGTAGATCCCCATGCCAGGACCACACCAGACCATCCAATTGTCTCAAAAACTGCGCTGTTGTAGGAATCTACAAATTTTTTTTAAATCTGCAAATAGCTCTCCATGAAAAAGCCCTCCTATGTGCCTTCTCTTTAACCTAGAGAGGTGCAGATAGCTTTAACAAGCTAAACAATGGCATAATTAGCAGCCTGTCAATAATCATCAGTGAACACTATTATCTGAGATGTGTACTGTTCTTTCACCAGCCGCTGTCATTCCTCTGAATTACATTCAGTGTCTTGATTGAACAATTACTCTTCTTGTTCAGAAAGGGTTTGATTTATCTATGGAACAAAATACATTCCCCTTGCATTTAAAAAAAAAATCTCCATTTTTCTTTTCGGGTGAAAACCATTAGAGTTGAAACAAATGGGCTATTTCGAGTTACCATTCTATGGGAAGCCTCAGTTCCTAAGACAATGTTTTCTGGTCTGGAGGAAAACATAGGTTGACAACGAACTCACCTTCACGTAGAGCTGCTGAAATTCCTCGAGATTCAGTCTCCCGCTGGGACAGTCCTTGAGAAATCCTTTGTACCACTGCTTGAGCTCGTGCTCATTAAACTCTGTGCTCTTTACCAGATCCTCCATCACTTCCGGGGCCAGTTTGCTATTCTGTTTCCCCATTCTGCCTAAAGGAAAACAAATTAATGCAATTAGCACCCTGGCTGTGATCATTTCAATCTTGATTAGGAGCCAAGCTAGAGCGCTGAGTTGTCCCTCGGTGGGGAATCCCTTTGCTATTTCTGATCAGTCTCCCTGAGACCGCTTCCTTCTCTTTGGTATTCTAGAAAAGCTGTGAGGGAAAACAACTCTTCACAGTTCAAAAGACTATATGGCTCATCTTCCTTCATCCTGTGTCATCCTTCACATGACTCCCAAATGGAAAGGCAACTGACCCTTTTTATGTTATCCTCATAAAGCACATGGAAACTTTCTCCTTCCCTGAATATAATTCATTAGCACTGCCACTCAGGCACCCGATTCTACACTTAATTTGCAGGAGTGTTAAAGAGGGGTTATTAATAAGAACAGAAAGTAGGCTTTATAGCCAAGTGATCAAAAAGTGACTTGGAAAATCTAATCGACCACGCTATGGAGTGTCTGTGGGTTTACCTGTAAAGTTGCAGCTTCTTTTCCCTCTACATGGAAATAGTTCATTTTAATTTCAACTTAATTCTCTATTTCTCCCCTCATCTTCAGAGACTTCCTATAAGAGCAGCTTTAGAATTCACTAACACTCAATGGCTTTTTTGAGAGAGCCGTTGGTGAATTTCAGTTGACATAATGCCATTTTGTTATTATTGCTGCTAGTAAATAAAATGATAGTGCATAAAACAATGTTACCTACATTGGGCCTCCCCGGTGGCGCAGCGGTTGAGCACTGGGTTGCGAAGCTGCCCGCAGCCTCTGCGGCACCGGTTCGATCCCCGGCTGCTCCCTGGCCACCAGAGGAGGGTCCCACATGGCGCGCAGAACTCTCCTGCCGCCCGCTGCTCCCCTCAGCAGTGTACTTCGGTCCTTCTGCCTGCTCTGCTCCCCACTCTGGCTCTGGTGAATTCTCTCACCCTCCCGCGCTTCTGACTGTACCCAGTGCATGTATAAACAAACAAACAAACAAACAAACAAATAAATAAATAAATAACATGCCTCTAGAAAAATTAAAAAAAAAAACAAAAAAACAATGTTACCTATATCGATCATGTGCCAAATTGTGTGGCCATTACAGTAGAGAGCACAGGGTGGGAATCATTCCAGTTTTTACTTGTGATTCAAACATTTATTTTACTGTGTGTTACTTAGAACAATATTAACTAACTGCTTTATAAATGTCAATGTCTTCCTTAATAAAGCATACATAACAACAAAACTCTTTCAGATTTATCATGATGACTACTTAAGTAGTAAGTAGGATAAAACACAATACTCCAGAAGTAAACCCATTGTTGTATTAGTGCAGGAGCATTAAGGATAATTTCTTTTAAAGATTTATTTACTTATGCATACAAGAACGGGGTCCAGGCCAGAGGGTGTGGGGGGTGGTGTGTGTGTGTGTGTGAGGATTCACCAGAGACAGAGTGGGGAACAGAACAGGCAGACTGACTGAAATATACTGCTGAGGGGAGCAGCGGGGAGATGGGAGAGGTCTGCTGGGCCATGTGGGTGAGCTCCCTGGCTGGGGATCGAACTCATGCTGCAGAGGCTGCGGATAGCTTCATAGTGCTGTGCTTAACCCCTTGTGCCACCAGGGAGGCCCTACAAATAATTTTTAAAAGTTTCCCTTTACTGTTGTTGTTTTATAATAAAAAAATGAAAACAAAACAATTTATAAAAGTCAAGTTAGGTTTAAAATCCTGCTAGAGACTGAGTTATATTTGGGGAATTTACCCAAGTGGAACTGTAACAGGGGGGTCCCCAGGAAAGGGGGAGGTTCCCTGCCCCACCCAAGGGAGGGTGGAGCTGAGCAGGAAGAGGAGAAGCTGCAGAAGAGACTGAGGAAGGAAGCAGGATGGCGCCAGGAGACCTGGAGGAGGCGCATGGAGCCTAGAGACACGTGAATAAACTGTGCTTGTCTTTTGGTCGTAGACTGGGTGACACAGATGTGGGTGAGACCCATGGGGAGGTGACAATGGCAGCTTTTATCTTGATGTTGATTTTGCTCTTTTCCTTCCGGGCTTGTCTGGTTGTTTGTGACCCTTTTCTGTGGGTCCCCACTGGAAGATGCTTTAGACTTGTGGCAGGCTTTGGGGCCTTGCTCTGGGCCAATCCCATTTGGATGGACTTTTACCCACGAGGGGACGGGTAACTTTGGGTGCTTCATTTAGAAACTAGACTCTTTGCCTTACCTGTATTGTTTCCTAGTTTTATTAAAGTTCCTTCCCATTAAAGTCTCCTATGTTTTGTGTTGATGCGGCGGATGGCAGAACCCATGTAGAATAGGCAGGTTTGCGGGGTTTGGGCTGCCCCTCTCCCCGTCCTATAACAGAACCTGTCCTTCAATGAGCTGGAGACAGTTTCTCTCCCAGGCACCAGGCAGGTCCGCACTTGTACAGCAAGCCTTCCTCTGAAACAATAACCTGCCCTAACACTGAACAGTTCTTTCATGGTAGCCAACCATTCCGGCTACTTCCAGGAATCACTTCCTCCTCCTCACCACTCCGACAGCACACAGCATAAGCAAAAGATATAATTAACATGGCCATTTGTGTTCCATGCTCTTCTGTTCGAGAAATAGACCCAAGGATCAGCAGCTGTGCCCTTGATCTTGGAGTTTCTTTACTTATTTTTGCTCTTTAATTTCAAGTTCCAAGTCTCTTATTAGGTCTAAGAATCTTAATTATATGTTACTGTGGGACTCCACAGCTGGATATGGAAATCAAGTGGATACTCAGGTGTCAGGTTTAATTAATCTGGGTGAGAAAACTGTAATTCATGGTTATCCTGATCATCACAAGATACATCACCAAATCTTTCAGTATTTCACATTGCTCTTTTCAGTAGAGAATGACAAACTTTCACTGTGGAGCTAGACTAGTGTCTAATAATAGTAACTACTGAATATTGAGAGTTGGCATTATGCTGAATCCTTCACCAACTTGATCTCTCACACTATGACAACATACTAGTAAGGAGGGGGGCAGCTGCTTTGTACAAGATCAGACAAGTAATGAGTGGCAGAGCTAGAATGTGAATGTGAGTCCCATTTCCAAGAAGCCCACGCACAGTCAGACAGGTAGATGGAAGGTATTTCGGGATCAGGAAAAGGAGGAAGCAAACGCAGGAAGGTTTGACTCAGTAGCTGAGTCAGTGTTTCTTGGCACTGGAAGAAGGGATAAGAGAGGGATCAGTCACTTTGCCGAGTCCTGGCTTAGAAAAGGTTTTTAGATTATCAAAACCACACACTCAGAAGTGAGTTGATATTAATGATGAGAAAATGGATTTGGGGTTATTAAAAACCAGCTCCCCCAAATTCCTTTAGAAGGTCAACAGCTTCTCTCCTAGGCAAGCCAGTGTGGAGTCTCCATGGATCACTTATGATGCCTTAATCCATTCAGCAAACTGGGAAACTGGAGGTCTCTTAGACACATAGGGGCATTGTCAGAACCATGAATCATAATTCCGCAGAGTCAAATGCATGATTTCATGCTTCTGGTGATGGGTCATGATCTGTACTATCACTCAAGCGTGCCTGGCGATGGTGAATCATGTAGAAAGGCAAGTTCTGACCTGGCTCATGGTGGCACTGCCTCGGCCCACGTCGGGTCTTGCCAGGATTCAGTCAGCCTCATCTCTGGGCTCTCTGACTGTACCATCTTCTGCATGGCTGCTTCAATGAAATTCTGCCATGCAACCTTGCCATCTGATCTCCCTAAAGCCCTCAACAGGTCTCCACTGGCTATGGGATGTAGCCCCAACTCCCTGGTATGGCACAGGTCCTGCCTACTCATATCCTCATTTTCTGCCAATCTGTCTTTTCACATCACGTGCCAGCAATAACCAAGCATTCCAGGTTCCAGGCCTGGCGTGTTGCCCCACGCCCAGGCTTTGCGGGTGCTCTTCTCTGTTCCAAGAGTGTCAACCCCCTGCTGCTCTGCAGAAGTCTTTAAGTAGCCACGGTCACTGTCCATGGCTGCCTTCCTCCCTCTGGACACCTCCCTTTCCTTCTTATTACAAGAGAAATTATTCATTTCTCTACTGAATTGGTAGGTTTTTGAGAGAGAGAGGAATAATTATTTATCTTTGCATCCTTGGTGCTTCTAGGTGCTCAATGAGTATTTTTTTGAGGAAAAGAGTGAACGAGGGGGATTTAGCCTCTAGAAAGTAAGTCCTCGGGGACTGTGTCACTGGTGTTCATCAAGTTATGGTATTTGGTATGTTCCTTTCTGGGAGAATCAGGCTGGCGATCATCTACATGTAAGGAGAGACAGTGCCACCCTAATTGTCAAGTCCAGGACCAGACGGGAGGAATGTTCCACTTAACACTACGGAACAGAACCTACCTCCTAGAGGTTATTTCCTCACCTGTCTTCATTATTAAATTTTGAACACTTTGATAAAGGACCCCAGGTATTTTGTCTCTGTACCCACAGTTGTGGGCATAAAGGTGGTGCTTAGCAGTGTCTGAGAAGTGAATGAAAGCACTGACATGTTCAGACTTCCCATCTGCAGGGCCTCTGTTCTGGGGTGGCAGTGCTATGGGTCAAGCAGAAGGTTTTATTTTGGGGCCAGGGGATAGAACGGGTAAAAACAACAACAGGGTGGATCATGTTCCCAATGAAAAGATTCCGTGGGCTCTCCTGGCCGCCCATGACTATGCAGGTGTTTCTTTACACAAAACTTTTCCTTTTGCAAAGCAGCAGGAGCAGCAGCAGCAGCAGCAGCAGCTCTCCTGCCCACCTGTGACTGTGCAGCTGCCTCTTTTCCTTCTTTCTCCTTTTCCTAAAAATCTGTAGTTTTAAAACATTAAAAAAAAAAAAATCCATGACATAACATGGGGTGGGGATTTAGCCCAGTTCTGCTTCTTGTTTCGTGACCTTGGGCGAGATCCCTTCCTTCCACTGTGAGTTGCAAGCTTCTAAATGATGTTTCTAAATGATCCCACAGTATCTCGGCTGCACGTTGGTTGTGTTAATTGCCTGGTCTCAGACAGAAGAGTTGCGCTAATCCTTGCTGCTGAGTTGTCTCCAGCTAGAGATCAAGTTTGCGAAATGCTCATTTTAGGAGCAGGTTTCCCCGTTTGAAAAATGAGTGGCTTGGGCCCGATGGCCTTCCAGGCCCTTCTGAGCCTACCATCCGCTGACTCGTAGCGCGAGTTGATAGTATGAAACAAGAGCCACAGACTTCAAAAGGGCTTGACTTGAAAGAGTCAGCACAGGTTGGCTCTGTGGGCTCTTTACCTGAGAGCCCCTCAGTCCTTGAGCATGGGGCAGACACTGTTATTTTTCAGCCAGGGTTCCAGCCCAGGCCCCAATCTAATGATTTCTTGCTATGAGTCAGTAGAGAGACTCTCAGCGCTCAGGCACAAGTGGGCTTGGTGTGGGGTTCTGATGGGCAACAGAACACTAGGAACAGACCCATGGAAAGCCCAGCACAAAATGGCAAATGATACCCAGAAAAACCCCGCATTTTTATGCACAACAACACATAACATTTACCCACATAACATTGTTTACGCAACAATGATGTAAGATAAAAATAATCATTATTTCCTTTTTACTGATAAGGAGTTTGGAGCTCAGAGAGATGAGCTATTTACACTAGTTCAACCAGCAGATAAAAGGACAGTTCAGCAAGAACCAGGGGGCTCTCTGGCCCACTGGTGCTAACACAGGCCGTGCGCTTTCACCTGGATTCATGTCCACCCCTTGCTGGTCCTCCTGCCTTGACGTCTGCCCATCTCTCATGCATTTCCTGGCCTGTCTTGATAGCAGGATTTAGAGCGGAGGAAGCAGAACATGTAGCAGTGTCCTTAGGAGGGAGCTAGGAGGCTTCCTGGAGGAGGGAAAAAGCGCACCACAGGGAGCCCGTGAGCCCGGAGTGCCTATAAGCATCTTTCTCCACAAACCCTTTGGTCTTGAAGAGGATTCAAATAGTGTGTGTGTGTTTGTGTGTGTGTGCATATGCATGTGTGTGTGTGTGTTTGTGTGTGTGTGCATATGCATGTGTGTGTGTGTGTGTGTGTGTTTGTGATGCCTGAGACTGTCCATTTTCCACTCTGATTCCCAAGTCCAGCTGCAGCACACAAGGCCTGCTTGTACAAAAGAACACACCCAGCTTCTCCCAGGAAACCCAGTCATCAGCCTGGCTGAATCCTGGCGAGACTCGCATTTAGACTAGGGGCTGAGCAGGAGCAGCCCAGACACAGATGCAGACATGCAGTGAGGTATGACTGTTGTGCCCAAGGTCAGCAGACTCGGCGAGCTTAGCCTCCAAGAACCCAAAGACAACTGATGCAAACACAAAAGGGAGTTTATTTCAGACTTGAGTCCGGGTTCATGGCACCTACCAACACAGTGGCAGATACCGAGAGCCCCGAACAAAGGAAGCAGGGGTCTTCTTATAAGGTTAAATTAGGCTGGCAGTTACTCATTGGCTACAAGGATGCGTTCTCCAACTTTGCCCGGCTGTCATTCTAAGCTGACTGGCCAGGCCAAGATGCAGCTCCAACCTGCAGCTCCAATGACAGCAAGTTCGCCCTCATTGGTGACCCGAGAGTAAGGGTGGAGTGAGGGTCCAAACTGTCTCTGGAATGCAGTCTTTTCCCAGCAAAACCTAAAATTCTAAAATGGCAGTTACCCAAAGCAATGGCTAAGAATACTTATGCTTGGTTCCACATAGTAATATGGAGGGTTTCAACAGAAGACCTCCCAGGTCTCAGTGGAACTTACTCAGTCTTACTCATCTGCAATGTCATTATCAGGGTATCTTTCTGTTATAGGGCAGCCCCGATATAAAACGGGTTGTCTTTTTCCCTTATTATTTTTACTACAGAAGTAAAAATCTGCTCTACCATCAACTAAGAGTGACTATTAGTGGGGAGACAGCTCTGAAAATATTCTAGAGAAAGAGGAAGAAGGGCTTTAGAGAGCCATGTTAGAAGCCTGTGGAATCCAGACCAGGCCAGGGAGGGAAGGAATCTCAGATGAGAGAGGAGCTGGTTCTATTGTCAGGTTACCTGGGCCAGTCTCGAATACATCAGGTCTCCCCCTGGAACCTGGGGTCTATACATGGAAATAACTGCCAGAGACCACCCTTGCTCTTGCTAGACTCCTAACTCTTTTGCTTCTTTACCATCTGCTTAAAACTCACTCTTTCTGCAAGGATTGGTTCCATGGTGTCTTCTCCATGACACCGCCCTATACGCACTCACCACTCTTCTGTCCTCGATAGCATACTTTTGTGTCAATTGTGGCCCATGGTCACCAGAGGCAGGCACAAGACTCTCTGTGTAACTCAACTGGCTAGACATTTCTAAGATCTGCAATGAGAATGCTCTTTTATCATCGTGGGGTGTAAAGACAAGATTTGACTCCATTGGTGAAGGGCCTGGAACTGGATTCAGGAGACAGCAGCAACTCTTGGAACAGGGAGCTTGGTGACTTCCTGCAGAGCACGAGAGGTCAGAACTAGGTCAGCTCTACCTGTGACAGGCCCCAGGTGACATCCCCTAAGCAGTTTGTCTTATCTGAGACAAACCAGTATCATCCTTTGTTTATCTTACAAAAATACAAGTAACCTTCCTTTGGGGGGACATCTGTGTGTTCGACAAACAATGAATATGATCCTTGGTTAGTTTGGGTCTTTCTGATGCAAAACAAATAAACCGAAGCAGCAAGCGGTTTAAGGAAAAGACACCCAAAGGCACAGACATCAGTCAGAGGCCTCCGATGTCTCCCTCCCTCCATCTGGTGTTTTGATCTGATTTCAAGATCTCTGCATGGGGGCCTAAGATTAAGAATTCAAAAGTCATGCAAGCAGGTAAGGCCTAAGCGTGAAAAGATTTACTCCTGGGTTCTTCTGTTCTCGGCCCCTTGATTTTATTTAGTCTTTTGATTATTTAAATTATTTTTAGGCAGTAATGTTGGCTTACTATGCTGTGTATGATTGAGGGGTACAGATGGCACCTCGATCTTACTATGCCACACCCACCCCCAAACCCCCAATGCTCCTCCAGCTTAGTCCCTTGGGTGCTCTCCCTCTTTGTTCCACACCCCCGTGCTCCCTTCTGGCGGCTTCAGTTCTGCAGTCAGGCAAAGCGAAATAAGTCAGAAGGAGAAACACAAACACGCCTGATTTCACTCAGCTGAGGGATGCACAGAAACAAAGCAGAGGCGCTGACAAGGCCAAACCAAAGTCCTCTGGTTTTAGGTTGGAGAATTGGAGGCTCTCCCAGGTCCCAGGGACCATAGAGTTCCTGGTCTCCCACCCTGCTGGGTGTTCCCGTCCGCCCCCTCCCCCGGAGCTATCCCCCTGCCAGGCGCTCACAGCCTGTGAGCCTGCAGGCATGTTTATCTCTGTGCCAGGGTGTTGACACAACCCCCATCACTACCCCTCTTGCATCCTATAAACAAATGGCAAGAGGCTGCTAGCTTCCAGAAACGCTAAAACAACCTGAAAACCCAGCCTCAGAGATCCCTGAGCATTCTGTGGGGATTTTCTTTTCTGGTGAAAGCACTCTGGCTCTTTCTGGAGGCTCTTCATTCTCCTCCTAAGCAGCCCCAGTCCCCAGCAGCACATCTGAGGCTGGAGGGTGTTGGTCACAGACTGGCCTTTCATGTCGTCCCTGGGGGCCAAGCAGCTTCAAAAAAGCAGAGGGGGGAGCGGGGACTCCTTTCTCATGGAGTTTCCTGCTGACGTGACCCCCAACCCTGAAGCTCCTGGGACTAGAGCTGAGGTCCTGGCCACAAGAGAGAGCAGGCAGGGGTGTGGGCCGCATCCTTGGGGACTCAGCATAAGGCAAGGGTGCTCAGATGATTGTAATGAATGAGGGAACACGTTTCGATGCAGCGGTGTGGGCACCGTGGCAGCAACAGTGGCATCATCCGAAAAAGAATGATACATACATGAAGGTGCGGGCAGAGGTGGGCCCCAGAGTCAGTCATGTGGTCTTACCCCTGTTTTCTGGAGAGGTCCTGGGAGCTGAGGGACCTGCGCCAGGGGATGGCAGTAACAGCGTCTGGCGGGGCCCTGGCTGCCCTGTCTTGGCAGTAAGTCTTGGTGGCTGCTGCTGCTGCATCCAGGCTGGCCATCCCTGGCACAAAGGCCCTAGGGCTGAGGTTCTACGCCCTACACATGGGGAAGAGCCAGTCCTGGTGACCAGAGCTTGAAGAGGGGCCTCCCTCCCGAGGCTGCCCCGGAGCTTCCAGCCACTTTTCTAGCCCAGTGTCCCCCTATAGCTCAGGGCCTGAGAGCCTGGAGGGACCCTGGAGCCTCAGCTGAGGGGACACCCAAAGATCTTGGATCTGGTTACACCCCCAATAACTCAGACATCGAGTACTCAAGCCAGGAGGCCTGCCCTGCCCTTGGGAGTCAGATTCCACTGCCCCTTGCTCCTCCCCCAGGCAGGAAGACTCAGACCCAGCTGTGCGCTGGGTGCTGTGTGCTGGGTGCTGTGCGCTGGGTGCTGTGCGCTGGGCTACACGGTGGGAAAAATTTTAGACTCGGGTGATCTTGGGGGTTCCTGTCTCTGTTAGGATACGATATCTCATTTCTTGGACTTTGTGGAAGAAAACAAGGACTAGAGCCAAATCTGGGATCAAATGTTGCTCCAGCTGCGTACCAGGTGAGGACTTAGCCCAGCGGAGCCTCAGTTTCCCCATTTGATAAATGGCAGTGATGGGCTGTTAGGAGAATTAATGAGAAAGCACGCTGCATTCTTACCCACACTCCTTCCCTGAGCACGCGTTCCCCTCACAGTCACTATTATTACCCTTATCACAGGGCCCATGAGACTGGACTGTTCCAGAAAAAGATGGCGAGGTGGACATTTCGAGATTCTGGCCTAGGTGTCCAGGAGGCATCCTCCCTCAGGCCCGGCACTTGCAAACAGAGGGACACAGCTGTGAGCCACAGGGAATTGTCTGTGGTTCTGTTTACTCTCCTTTCCTATGTCAAAGTGCTTCCAGCCCAACCTGACAGGGGAGAGTCTTCCCAGGACCCCACAGCCCTGACGCGGCCTCAGCTGTTGAGTGAAGCGCCCATGTAATGCCTTCTCACCCACCGAACAGAAGTGTGAGCTGATTAATAGCTGGTAACCTTTCCTCTGGGAGTGTTTTGAGCAGCCACCCACTTCACAGCATCTTATTTTTACTTCCCTGTGCGTCTGGTCTCTGGCCGGCCTCTGTGTTTCTGAGAATCCATCTCTGAAAGAGGCAACAGGGTGTGTGTGCTGGTATCGGAACCTCGCTTTGTCCTGTGGGGTATCAGAGGAAATGCTTCCGTTGATAATTGCAGCCTTGTGTGCAACAGGTCATATTCTAGGCCGTGTTACCCAGCCCCAAGGGGGATCAGTGGGCCAAGTGTTCCCTCACTCTCAGAGGGAGGACTTTGGTACCCTGAAGGGCCAGTGTCCCTAAATCTTTTTATTAACAGTCATTCTAGAAAGCATTTTAACTCCTGTGAGTTAAAGCCTTACATACAGAGAATATTGAAATTCTCATACAAAGTGACTTTATAGAAGTAGAATTTTCTTTTGGCAGGAAGTGTGATCCTAAAAAGCCATTCATTCACTCATTCAGGAAACTTCTATCTAATATTATCATATATGACAAAGATCAATATGGTTCTCAAATCTATCTCGAAGGCAAGTGTTTCCTGAATTCTAAAGACTGTATCTACCTGCCTGCTGGACATCTCCATCCTTGTATCTGCAAACATACCGACCTCGTCTCCTCCTGTGCTGGCTAAATGGCCTCAACATGTGCTCAGGGGCCCATTGAGAGCTGGAGTTTTCCTGGACTTTTCTGGCTCCTTCATGCTCCTGTATCTGGTCAATCATCAAGTTCACTCACTGGTAGATTTTATTTCCTCTCTGTCTCAGCTCCCTCCACTTTATTCTGTTAATACTGCCTTAGTTCAGGCCTTCATCTCTCACTTTGATTATTCCAGTAACCTCCTATCTTGCTTCTCATCTACAGTCTTGCCCTTCTCATATCCATCTTTCACACTGTGGCCAAAATGACCTTTGCAAAACACAAAATTCAATCATGTCCTCACTTTCGTTATCCTCACTAAATCCTCAGCATGTCTTTCAAGACCCATTCTCCCGGCCGACACAGCTCCTAACCAGGACCTCTTGAGTTGTCCTCCTGTGACCCCAACTATGCTCCAACCTTTCCATCACCTCAGGCCTCTGTGGCTGGGTCCTTGCTGTTCCTTTTGCATGGAGGGATATTCTCATTAGCTCCACTTTGGCCTCGAATTCAGTGAACTCCAACCCACATTTCCAGACAGATGAGGCATCTCATTAAAACCACATTTGGTGGTTTTGTTGTCTGGCTTCCTCCTTCCACTGGACTCTTGCACACTCTGCTGTCACCACCTGTCTCATGGTCCCTGTAAGTCACATCTGCTGTCTCACCAGACAGGGCTTCCATAAGGACAGAGGGATTATCCTGCTCACTGCAGCACCATGTTCTGAGCAGGTGCTCAGGAAATGTGCAGAATCAACTCATTGTGATGTGATCCCTGCGTTCAATAAGCTACAGCTTATACGCTGAATGAGTGATAAGAGAAAACCTCCAAAATACAGATCAGAGATCAAGATCACTATGCTAAATGCCATTAGGGAAAAAGCAGTGAAGTGTTAAAGGGAGGGAGAGAGAGGAGAGAGAAGACAGAGAGACAGAGAGAGACAGAGAGAAAGAGACTTCAGGGAATCAGCAACAAGCTGCCTTAGGAAAATTATCACACAAATCCGCCTATCTACCGATCGATGTTTACTCCAGCGTTGCTTAAAACAATTTTTTTTTTAAAGAAAAACCCTTTTAAAAAATAATCTAATGGTTCATCATGAGAAACTGTCAAAATAGATTTTGGTAGAACTACACAATGGCAATTATGAAGTCACTAAAAGGGTGAAGTAGCTCTAGGTTGATTGACACAGATCGGCACTGACTCACTGTCATTTAGTTAAATGAAGACATATAAATATACAAAACAACTATATATTTTCATGGATAAACACCTGAGGACATGTATTAAGTGCAGTAGAATGGGGGAGGGAGATGGAAGTATATACAGAAGATGATACGGAATAAGACACAGGAGCATGACAGAGACAATGATGACTGTGCCTTCAACACAGAAATGACTAACGAATGTTCTTGAGGTCCAAAAAATGAGAGATGATATTATTATAGCTGTTAAATAAAAAAAAGCAAGTCATAAAATGGTGCATATGTGTGGCCTTGCTCTGGCTTCACATAAGCTCACACTCAGGCCTGCATGCCCAGAAGGCCCAGGCAGTCCATGATTCATAGCAGAATCCTAACAGCCAAGAGAACTGCCCATGATATCATCATGATATTTCATGATATTTCACGCCTTGATGTCTTTCTGAACTTTTTTTTTTAAACTTTTTTTTTAAGATGTATTTATTTTTATACAAGAGCTGGGGTACAGGCCAAAGGCGCGAGGATTCACCAGAGACAGAGTGGAGAACAGAACAGGCAGACGACCGAAATACACTGCTGAGGCGAGCAGCTGGCGAGACAGGAGAGGTCTGCCGCGCCATGTGGGATTCTCCCTGGCTGACTGGGAATCGAACCTGTGCTGCAGAGGCTGCAGACAGCTCCACAGCGCTGCGCTCAACCCGTTGTGCCACCAGAGAGGCCCTTTCTGAACTTTTTATAATGAACACATATAACATTTATAATTAGAAAAATGTGCATAAATACATTTCAAGAAACAAATTTAAAAAATGTCTTTTGTTTACAAAACAATCTCAGGCGTCCTGGAGAGAGAACTGTCCAGGTGCTTTCACTCACAGCCACTCCCTTAAAAACAATTAGATCACAGAGATATTTCAGGGTTCATTTTTAGGCCAAACACCTTGAATTCTGAGACACAGAGCTCAAAATCTTATGTTTGAATCTCATATTTTAGTTTAGTTCGGTTAACTCCAGATGACGTCATACATGTGAAGGTGAAGCTGCAGAACCTCAGGTCTGTCTCCTTCCCCCTGTCTTAGGACCCCAAGGCGACAGTAGGTTCCTGAGAACTTGAACCCTCAGGAAAAGCTTTCTGAGGCTCAGTTCTGCCTCCTGTGAGACCTGTGATAACAAAGCCAATCTTGGTGTATTATTGTAAGGTTTAAACAAGATGCAAGACAGGGAAGAGCTTTGCAATTGCTAAAACACTACACAGTGTTCCTTATGCTTGAAATTCAAATTCAAAAGATAGGAAATTCAAAAATAGAAAACTATGATCCCGTAAATAAAGCATCACTTCTGAGGATCTAAAGCCAGATTAGGATTATCCAATGAACTCCAGAGCTGGATTTACTTGGAGGTCAAAGGGAAGACCCAAAAAGGCTCTGCAATCAGCACTATCAGGATATATGGGTGGATCAACCTTCCCTGACTGACTTGAAGCTAAAGTTCACCATTCTGAAATCTCACAAGGAACTGTTGCCCACAAATCAGCTGATAGCTTCAGGAACCAATTCCAGGACTCTCTCAAAGACCTGCTTGAGTTGGGCTGTTTTAGGGTCCTGGGGCCATGCCTCCCCCCAGAGTACCGGAGCTGGGCTCCAGTCCAGCGTGGCCAGTGTTCTCTTGGTGACCTTGACCAAAGGCAGCCTTCCTCTTTGAGCTTCAGTTTTCTCATCTCTAAAAGTTCTATGGAAGTTTCCACCTCACCTAATGTGCCAAGTCACTGTAAGAAAAAACTACCGAGGCCATGAGTGAATGATAGAATTGTGTCTAGTTCTTAATATGGTGTACTTTCTAGAACATTGTAGGAGAGAAAAGAAGACTCATATCTATGGAATGATGTGGACTTTGTTAGGTAGGAAAGAAGGGGAGTAAATTGCAAATCCCAGGCCTGAAGGAGAAGGACCTGTTGACAGGCAGCCAACAGGAGGTTTGCAAAGACGCTGGAGGAACAGGAGCCGACCATGTCTCCTCCATGGACCTTTGGGGGTGGATGGAAAGGGCATATCTGCCAGCGGGTGCCTTAGCAGTGCTGACCTCTCCGGTGAGGCTCCTGCCTTTGATGTGTTTCCAGCTCGGCATTGTGCTAGCCCCGTCCTTACTGGGTTCTTGTGAAGTATCCTGCCAGGCTGGAACAAAGCTCTTTATTGTGGCACATGAAAAATATCTGGGCTGAAAGGGACAGTGCCAAGGCTGAGAGGGCTAAAATTAGACCTTCCGGTTCTGTTTGACTTGGCAGTTGTGTGCACAGGCTGCCAACGTGGCATCCTCCACCCACCTCCTTCCCAGCCATGGGCCTCAGGGAGCACAGGTGACATGTGCTGAAGGAGAGGAAGTGCTGCTTCCTTGGGCCCCCTGTGGGGATGACAAATGCTCTGAACCCTCATCACTGTGACTTGGAGCAGTGTGTTGAGCCATCCTTAGTTTGCAGGGACATCTTTCCACATCAGCTAATTTGCAGATTAATTTCCATCCACATCAGCTAATTTGCAGCAAAACCCCCATCTTTTTCTCATGAATCAAATGCCCCTCCCTATTGAAAACCAGAAGGAATTCAGAACAATTATATGTTTGAATCTTATATTTTGCCTTTACCTAAAATTGACAGCTCCACCTGTTGCAGAAAGAAGCAGGTGTGAGCGCCTTATGTCATGCTACATAGTAGGGTCATCTGCACGGAAGAGCAGGACCCTGGGCCTTGGTGTTAAACAGATGGGGTGAGGTGCCAAAGCTGGTGCTGTCGGGAAAATTACTGAGTCTTTCATACCTCATTCATTTAATTTTTAATAGTGTATGTAAATAATTACCTCTGAGTGCTAAATGGGATAATACATCAATATGACTGATGAAGTGATAATCATAGCTTTCATATTCTCAAGTATTTACTGTGTGTTCATGGGTTATGCACTTCGTCTTTACAATAACTCTATAAAGTAGATACTGTGATGTCTTCATTTTACAACTCAGGAAAATAAGACCTAGAGAATTTAAGACACTTGCCCAAGGTCACACATGAAGAAAACAGTGGATCTGGAACTTTCATCTACACTGTAATCAGGCCCTTACCCCCTGCAAGCTATTCTGACTTATTAAAGGAGATGAGAAATGAGACCTCGCAAAGCAAAAACTTACTGCAATGCGAGGGCTTATCATCCTCCTTCTTGTCCGGGGGCTGCCTTGGTCTATGCATTTCTTTCCCCAAAAGAGGCTACTGGGGTTGGGAGTGCGGGTGTTTGGATGGGGCTGCTATTGAAGGAACTGGGAATGTTTAGTCCTGAGAAGCAAAGACGCAAGAGAGGAAATCTGAGCTCTCCTCAAATAAGTGAAGGATTTGCTGGCACAAAAATAGACCTATAGATCAGCATAACAGAATGGAGTGTCTAGAAATAGATCCAGCTATATATAATTATTTAATATATGATCAAGAAGCTTTTCAGAACAAGGAGGAAAGGAAGTAAAACTCTAAACGACATCATCCTCGCTTTATAGAAGTTTGGTGAAAAAGCCAGAAGGGCAGCATATACCATCTTTTAAAAAGTCATTGACATTTGGAATAATCCACTTTATATAAAAATTTTCAAGAAAGGGCCACCCTAATGGCTCAGGGGTAAAGTCTCAGCACTATCTCGCTAGACAGTGTAGCATGAGTTCAATCCCTGGCCAGGGAGCTACCCACATGGTGCAGCAGACCTCTCCTGTCCCACCTGCTGCTCCCCTCAGCAGTGTATTTCAGTAGATCCGCCTGTTCTGCTCCCCACTCTGTCTCTGGTGAATCCTCTCACCCCCACACCTCTGGCCCAGACCCTAGCTCTTACATGCATAAATAAAAAAAATTATCAAGGAAAACTCTTAAAAGCTAAAAAAATGCTTTTGCACAAAGCAAATACCAATTATTAAAAAAAATTAGAATCAGAAATGATAAATGCCAGTAGGTAAACAGATAATTTACATCAGAATAAATAAAAGTATTAAACAAGCCAGAGAAATATGCCTAGATTATTTATTAAGGTTCAGGTAGACTTTCTAAGCTTAAAAGCAAAAGCAAAAACTACAAAACATAAGATTAGTTGATATTACTATATAAAAATTCAAAGCTTAAGGAGTCTGAAATTACTAGAAAAAGGGCAAATATTAAAATGGGGAAAATGTGCAACATAAATGTCTTTTAAGTATTAAGTATTGAAGGTGTTTAAAAGTAAGCGGGAAGAGGGTATAATAAAGAAGCTGGCTACAGACAAACAGAATGTGAGTAAAAGATGAACTACCAATGACTAAATTCAATTTTACAAATGGTAAACAATGGTAAAAAAAACATGGTAAAATTGTATGTTGGGACAATTCACTAAAAAAATAGTAGAAATCAAAAAAGCATTAAATATTTACACTTTTGATGCTGGGGAAACTCTTTTAAAAAAATAATCCAAAATGAAAAAGTTCTACACAGCAATATATTTGTTGCAGCGAATAACGGTAAAAACTCTTAGACTATAGCCTTCCCCATTAGGGAAATGGATTCAATGGAATATAAAATTGTGAGTGAAGTGTTGAAACATGGCAAGTTACTGATGATATGCTAAGTATAAAGAAGCAGATATACAATATTGAACACATTAAAATTGCAGTTACTTCCTGCAAAAATGTCAGTTGATTTCTTCTCTTCTTCCTTACAAATCAATAAAAAAATGCAAAATGCAAACTATGTACCAAAATTAATCATTGTGTCAAGATACTGAGAGGAATAAGAAATAGTTTATTGGTTTCCCAAGGAATCCAATGGGAGATACATAAATACAAATAATATGCGAAAAAATAGTATTTGTAATATAAAGTACTAAGAGCATTCCTCTAATGCACATGATTCTAAAGTAATATTAATGTTAAATGGTGAGAGGTCTTGCTTAGGTTGCCATATTAACTTATTAAAATATGAGAACCTGAAAAGATCTTTGTAAAATCTGATTCATCTCCCCTATTACAGAGTTGAGAAAGCTGAGGTCCAAAGAGAATAAAATAGTCTAAAGGCAGAAAGGCAGAGATGCAGTGAGAACAAGAACCAGGCTTTCTAACATCCACTGTCATGCTTTTTCTATTATCATCTAGATTGACTCTAATGATTTCACCTTCAAATAACCCTGAGCAAGGGAGTCACTTGCACTTTTTGGTAATGAAGGGACGTGCCCTTGGTCCTCACTTGCTATAAGACTTGTCATAACTTTATGGATCTGAGTTCCTTCTCTGCTGCTCTCCAGTTTGGCTGATGATCAGCAGTCAGTATGCCTTGTCCCCTTCCATGTACCTACTTCCATCTTTTCTGTGAACCAAAAGAAGAGCCAGCCTTGGCCAACCTTGTGAGAAAGCTTACCTGCTTCTATTTAGTGAAATGGTGAATTTTTTCAAATTGGCAAAATTCTCTCTTTTGCAACCATCTCATCCTGCCTGATGAACACTTTGATTAAACTACTTGTGTCTATTTTTTTCGTTTTCAAAAGCACTGACTTTAATGGATATAAATAATTTTCAGCTGAAAATTAGTTAAAATCTGGGTAATAGAGATGAAGATAAGAGTTAAATTTGTGATTCAACTAGAAAGCAAAGGTTATGTTAGATGACAGAGATCTATAAATATTAATAATTTTTTAAAAGTACCTCTCACTAAATTAAGGCTTGAGGGCATGTTCTTACCCTGGTAAATGGGTTGTGCCAAAAAATACAGCAAACTGATATTAGAAAGCAAGACTCTATATTCATTAAGAACAAAACATGAAAGAAATTCAAGAATAAACTTCATAAAAATGTGCCAATATTTTATGGAGAAAATTACAGAATTGCACTCACTGAACAGAGACCTAAAAAAATTTGGACTATATATGTATACATAGTATGTCATGTGTGCCACACACATGTCACACACATAACCCGTCATAATACATATATGTCACACAATCAAATCATATAATAACATGCATGTATGTTACATGTACAACATGTTATATACATACACCCCCAACATAGGGCATGTCGTGTATAACATTCATGTATGTTATATATGTATATAACATGTACATGATAAAGTATACATAATAAAATGTGAAGAAGGGAAAGTTATAATCAATACAGTTGTGTTAGGCTAACATTGCTTAAAGAGAAAAATTAAAATCAGATCCCAGTCTCATACCAATTACAAAGACATAGTTTGGATGTATAATATCCAAACTAAATATAATATATACAGATCATGGTAAAATACTGATAAATACAGCTATCTTAAAATTAAAAAAAAACTTTTAAAGATAAAAACAAACCACAAATAAAGTTAAATCAATGAGAGGCAGAGAAGCTATTTGCTGAGTATATAATAAAATTTTGTACTTAAAATGAAAAAAGAATTTCAAATAATGAATGAGAAAAAGATAAACAATTCAACTGAAAAATAGGTAAAGCATACGAACAGATAATTCTGCAGAGAAGAAAACACAATTGGCCAATAAAGAGCAAGGAAATGGAAAATTCAAAAGAACCATCTCTTTTTTATAATCAGTTTGGTAAAAATACTTTAAAAATATGCTGATTCCAGGTGTTTTCAAAGATATAGAGAAATATGAGCTCTTAAATATATTGCTGATAGGAATAATAACTGTTATATCTTTTTTGAAGAACAATTTGGCTATATCTAATACAGAATAAGATACATTCTTACGACCAGCATTTCTATCCTAATATATATATATATATATACCCTAATATATATATATATATACCCTAGAGAAATCAAACAATTCACAAAGTGACAGCAACCTAAATGCTTATCAAACAGAGAATGAATAATTAGAGATATAACCACACAGTGAAATATGATACGGTAGCTAAACTGGATAAAATGCATATATGAATAGAAATGGTTATCAAAAATATTTTTGAGAGGAGTTAGAGAATGATACTTGCATTAGTATGACATCATCTACTTAAATATCAAAGAGCCAAATGGTACTAGAGAGGTATACGTATTTAATAAAAAAGAATGTATTCAGGAAGAAAATGCATACCTAGTTCAACAAAAGGATTATTTCTGAAGAAGAAAGGTGAGTGGGAATGAGAAGAGACATAAAGATAATTTCAAAATATGAGAACACAATAATATTTATGAGTTCTAGGTAGTAGGCTAAATAGATATTCATTAACTCATTCTCTGAACTAGTCTGTATGTTTGGAATCTTTCACAATATAAAATACTTTCTTTTAAAGCATTTTGTTATTCAGGCTCTTCCTAATCCTGACTGACTTTCTCTTAGGTACTTCACATTGTTGAAGATCAACTAATCAAACAGCTTGGGTGCTGTCTATGATTTTGGATAATGATGTTTTCTTCTAGCTCCTCTCAGAGAAAGTAATCATGTTCATTTCAAAGAAAACATGTGGCAGTAATACTGGAGAGAAAATTGTGCCTTAACTTTACGAAAATTTTACTGACTGATTTAAAGTGTGTCCATTTTAACTTCAGAAAAAAATGCATTTCTCTGGCCCTTCATTAGTTGTTCTCAAGTGACTCCATTTGTGAGACACAAATTTGGTATCACAACGTAAAATGGATATTTAAGTTAGATGTCATTGTTTTATGACTGTGCTGTTAGTACAATAATAGCATCTACAGCTCGGGCCTCCCTGGTGGCACAAGGGGTTAAGCACTGCACCATGAAGCAATCTGCAGCCTCTGCCGCACAAGTTCAATCCCCGGCCAGCCAGGGAGAAACCCACATGGTGCAGCAGACCTCTCCTGTCTCCCCGCTGCTCCCCTCAGCAGTGTATTTCAGTAGATCCTCCTGTGCTGCTCCCTACTTTGTCTTCACTTTGTGAATTCTCTCACCTCCCGCATCTCTGGCCTGTACCCCAGCTCTTATATGCATAAATAAATAAATCTTTAAAAAAAATAGCATCAGCAGCTCAATACCTCCTGGCCAGCTTTGTACATGGTGATCACTTACTGTATACATTAGCCTCTTGGATAATGTTCATCAAAGAGAGAATAAATAATTAGAGATATAATCACACAATGAAACACTATACAGTAGCTAAACTGGATGAGTGAATATTATATGAATAGAAATGGTTATCCAAAAATATTTTTGAGAGGAGAGTTGGAGAACCCTGGGAATGTGGGAACCCTGCACAATCATCCATGATCGCTTGTACTGGCTGTTAATGTTTTCCCGAATACTGAGCCTGGGCGCTGGAATGACTTCTTAAAGGTCACTCAGAACAGCCTCAGGAGATGGTGTAATAAAGTCCATTTAATGCTAAATATGCATTTTACTGTCAAAATGGAACACAATCTTTGGCCAACTATCTTGGCATAATTACTTTTAGCTTTAGGCTCTGAGAGCGTATTTTGGGTCTGAAAGACTCAAGAACAGCTGGGAGGAGCTTACCAGTCCACAGAGGAAGAGTTTCATTGAACAACTGGAGTGCGAGATGGAAAATTTCACATGTTAGTCCTTGTTTCCCCTTTTTGAAACCTTGCTTTTCAAAAGTGTTTTTGGTTTTATCTCACTGTACTTGATACATCTTTCTAAACCGAGCTGAAATCCTTTCTGAAGCAAAGAGGAAGACAAAATAAAAGGAAACAAGAGAAGAGCAGGAGTCTGGAAAAATACTCGATGTAATTAAAGGAACTGGCTTGGAAAAGCAATCTTTAGAAGTAAGGATATAACATTTATCTATATTACAACTCTGTAAGAAAGAGAAAAAAGGAGGGGTAGCATTGGAGCAAGGTGGAAGATTTTGGGGACTTTGTGGGGGGATGGTGTGAAAACATTTGTAGAGGGTAATACCTATAATCCCTAAAACAAGCACCATGGTGCAAACCAATTTTAAACATGATTTTTTTTTTTAAAGTAGGTATATAGGAAAAAGACCAGAAAGAAATATACCAATAATCACAATAATTCACTTTGATTATTAGAATGATGATTTTTATTTCTACCTGAAGATTGTTAAAATTCTGACTGTCATCAAATAGGGCTATTTAGCCTTTATAATGAAACTGTTTTAATTTAAAAGGACTTATGAGTCGATAGATGGTAATTCTCAAGTGTTTAGCAATTATTTAATAGATTAAGAGATGTCTTCACCGACCCAAACCCAGTCAAGATGAGTGCTCAGCCAATGTTCTCAGTTCCTAGTATTAAGCTATAATAGGCCCTCCCCGGTGGTGCAAGGCATTAAGACACAACCTATGAAGCTATATGCAGCCACTGCAGCACAAGTTCGATCCCCTGCCAGGGAGATGCCGACATGGCACAGCAGACCTCTCCTGACTCGCCCGCTGCTCCCCTCAGCAGTGCATTTCAGTCAATCTGCTTGTTCTGTTCCCCATTCTGTCTCTGGTGAATCCTCTCACCCCCACCCCTAGTTCTTGTATGCTTAAACAAATAAATCTTTTTTTTTTTTTTTTAAAGCTATAATCATGACTGAAGCCAAGCCCAGCAAACACTCCTGGCTAAAATGAGCTTGCAAATAACTCAAGTCTGGAGTCAGACCGGCTCTGCTGGAGACCAAGCAGAGGGGGACTCAGTCCCCCAAAGCTTCACTGTCCTCTTGTGCTCAGTGTATGTGAAGATAATACATCCATGTGAGGTGCCTGAATTATTTTTGTTGTGCAACAGATGGTTCCGTTCTCCATTTCATCATCTTGACTATCCCTTGCCTGACATACTAGACATATCAGTTATTAATTGGTACTATATCTTCTTTTAACTGAAGTGACTTTATCCATAACTTCATATTCAGGGTACTACTGTCAAGGTATCTTTAAGCAGACATGGCCAAATGCCAATCAAAGTTGGGTCATTAGCCCCAGAGTGATGAAGCAAAGGCCAACTGATGAGGATGGGTGGTGGAGAGAGCTCTGCAAAACGAGATACAAGTCATCAGACTTGTTCCTTCAGGAGTTTGGAACGGAAGACAGATGGTACTGGATCCTTCATCAATAGTGAATGCAGAGCTACGGTGCAGAGAGAAGCTGAGATGCTATGTATAGATAAAGGAACATCTTGGTTCCCACAAGACCAAGAAAAGGAGGCAGTAGCAAGTCCCTAGAATTCTGCTGGTTCCTGAAGGCTCTGGAGGTCTAGCCTGATATTTATGCTTAAGCAAGTCCTCTTTGTATAATAATGTTCACAGCAGATAAAGTGTCTTTAACATAATGTATGCCCACCCTGGAGAGAGATTCTCATTCTAAACCCAGAGCCCAGCTTATGTCAGAGCAGAGAGAATACCTGCTTATATAATGGCGTTGCTCTAAATGCCAACTGTAGGAAACAAAGTTATTTTCTGTTTTTTAAAGAAAGTACAGCTCTTAAAGATACCATGTTAACCTTACCTTTGCTTCTTATTTCAAACAAAAGTGTTTATTATCAACGGAAAGATAAATCTGGTCTGTGATTCTATCTGCTGGGTGAAATCTGGAGGTGGAAACATCCACTAAATCTTTGCAGAGGGTCTGGACATTCATATGAACACTAAGTCTTGGAAGCCGAGTTGTAGTTTTTCACAAATCATTGCATTATTTAAAAAATATGTCCATGCTATTGCTACTAATAAAATAGGAACTTTCAACTAATTGTTGAAAGTACTACTGTGTGTCTTTCAATCAAATAATAATATTTAGGCCACTAACCTTGGAATGTGAAGTCCTAGAAGTGTAAAATAATTCTGGCGATGACTGAACACCCAATACGAACTGCACACCCGAGGAAACCTCTGGATTTGAATGCAACCTCGCTGGAGTTGAATACTAATTGCGTTGGCCAGGAGTACTGCAGACCTTGTTGGCTGGGGGCGGGTGCTTGGCGCCTGTCACATTTTTAGAATCTTAGGCTGAAATACTATTATTTTTTGGTGCTGATTTTAAAATATTTTTTAATGTTACTTTTTTAGAGAACAATTTGACTACCTAAATTAAAATATTTATTATAATGTTAACACTTGTTATGACAAGCATGATAGAAACTTCCAGTTTCCATTGAGATCCTTTTCTTACTTATTTCTTAGTAATACAACCCCTAATTTTAAGCTGTATTTCATAATGTTACTGAATTCTGGCCAAAGACAAAATGCTAACTTCCAGGTATGACTCAGGGACTTGTCCTCGAGCGGGAGGGGGTGTGCCCTTGATTTTCCCTTCCTCATCCTTACTGGGTAGAAAGCAGATGTGGTTGCAGGTCCTCTGGGTCATGAGGTGGAAACCATCTGCTCTTGGCGGCTGAGCCAAAGGTCAGAGGGAGCCTGGGTCCCTCAGAATTTCCGAAGCCCTCATGTCCCACCAGCCCCTTCTGCCTGCCTCTGGATTTGCTTTTGTGAGTGAGAAAATAAATCTCTTATTTAACCCATTGTTACTTGGAATATTTATCATGTTAAACTGAATCTAATTCATTTCCCAGAAGTTTACAAGGTGTAACAATAAAAGTGTAAATAAAACATCCTGAAGATAATTTGTAAACTCTTGCTGCAGAAACAAAAAAGCCAAACAGATGGTAAGTATCAAAATTCTGGTTATTGGTCTCAGGAGCTTTGAATTTAAAATAATGATAATGATGGTGATAATAACAGCTACATACTGACTACTGCAGGGTGGCAAATAAGAAGGGTTGAGACATAGACCCTAAAGTCTGACTATCTGTTGCAGGTTACTGGCTCTGTGACTTTGGGTATATCACTTACTAGTTATTAGTCCGATTTTTTCATCTTCATACTGGGGCTAGTAAAAATTCTTAGAATGAGTTATTATGAGCATTAGATAAATATGTGCCTATAATGAAATCACTATAAATCAACCACATGCACGCTAATTGATCTTATCACAAAATCACCATTACTACCGCCTCTAAAGCCCAGGCATCAAATGATACCTATGAAGCAATATTTGTAATTTAATGACAGCCATAACACTGTCACACAGGTGTCATTATCTAACTTCCATAGATGAAATGAGTCCCATGACTCCGAATAATTTGTAACAGAGCCTAATGACAAAATCCACAATTTTCCACGACACCAAGTTCATTTAATTTGATCATGATTTTACAACCCTTTATTTTTTTCCCCACCAATTACAAGTTGTTTCTTGGTTACCTCTTTGCCTCTTTCTCCCTCCAACCTCCCTCTTAGCATCAGAAAGTCATTTATTAGTTTTTATAAGTCTTTTGTTTGGTCAAATTGCAATGTAAACATCAGATATTTGTCTTTGTCATTGTGACTTGCTTTACTACACTTAATTCCCTCCAACTTCTTCCATCTGGCTGTAAATGGCAACAATTCATCTATAAGCCTTTAAAACATGATGTCAGACATGTGCATTAAAACTATTTCTCTGCCATTATTATTATTACTTTTTAAAGATTTATTTATTTATACAAGAACTGGGGTACAGGCCAGAGGTATGGGGGTAGTGGTGATAGGATTCACCAGAGATAGAGTGGGGAGCACAACAGGCAGAATGAATGAAATACACTGCTGAGGGGAGCATCAGGCAAGATGGGAGAGGTCTGCTGTGCCATGTGGGTAGCTCCCTGGCCAACCAGAAATCGAACCTGTGCTGTAAAGGCTGTGGGCAGCTTCACAGAGCTGCACTCAACCTGCTGCGCCACGGGGGAGGCCCTTCTGCCATTATGTATTTTGGCTTCTGCTTCCTCAGTCAGTAATCACATCCCTGCCCTCTTTTGCTCCTTTTGTCTAGTTCACTCCTAGTCTTGGCATCCCCCAGATCATCCCAACTCCATCCCCTGGGGAGGTTTGGGTTTGATGTAGCTCAAAATTGCTCCCACAGTGCTCTGTGCTTTCTTCATGATTATCCTTATCAGACTATGAATTAATGATCTATGTTCACCGCGGGCCGCAAGCTCTGAGAGGGCAGGAGCCAAGTCACGTATCCTTAGAGAACATAAACAGTGTTTGACAAACAACTGGTAGATAAATGAAAACCGCTTTTAACCTGAAGGAGTTGTGGAGGCACCTGGCCTGTTTAAAGACCCACAGGTCTTTATCACGTGAAAGCAGCCAGGTCTCTTGGAAGGGCACCTGACACGCAGGAGCTTGCAGATTTCTTCATCTGCAAACCATCCCAGGGAACCACATATCTAAGAGTGTGGCTCTCCTGGAGATGGACGGGCATCAAAGGCTCTGTTGTCCTCCATATTGGGGAGCTTGTAAATGATGGAGGATGTGGGAGCGGCTGGGAGAAAGGCCGACTCTTCTCGAGGAGAAATGCAGCCACATCTCCTGCTCAAGCCCCAGCAACTGTAAACAGGTATTAGTAGCAATCCCAGGAGGCTGAGCTGGAAATACAGACCTCAGTGGATTTCTTTGGAATCTATTACTTCAAACAGTTCAAAATAGGTTGCCTCCTTACTTTATCTTACAGCATCGTGTATTCTTTTCCCATGGTAATTAATGTTATTTGTGATTTTATCTTGTGGTTATGTAATATCTTGTTTCTCTAGTAGACTCTGTTCTCTATGCTAGCAGGGCTTTTGGCTGTTTTAGTTCACCTCATATACCTAGTTCTGGGCAAATGGTAGATGTTCAAAAATACTTGCTGAAAGAATGAATGAAGTGATGAAACAGAGAGATAGTACCGCCTAAAAGCAATAAGGTGAAGTGAGTAGAAAGAACAGAAATGCTTGGAATCTTAGTGCAATCACCTACAAACTTTATGATTTTAGGCAAATTACACACTCCCTGTAAGTTTCCATTTCTTCCTCTAAAGTCAGGACAATATCTACCTTATTTGGTTGTTGTGAATAGGAGAGAGAGAATGTCCCTAAAGCCAAGCCCAGGCTGAGTCCTTGGCACAGACAGCAGAATGTGCCATGAATGTTTACAAACAGCACCCCAAAAGCATCTCTTCCTCTATTTCCCTTATTTGTTGAATTAACTGGGGGAGTTTTGGAATACCTGAATATCCTAAGGTGTTAGAATCATGAAAAATGGAAAGAACTCTAATGAGTAAACCCAGGCAGGGGTGCGGTCGTTTGGTCCTGAAATAGCTACTCTATGGGATCAGAAGTTCCCACCTTCCTATTCCGCCTCCTGGACAAGCATTCGGATCCTCCAGTGCATGTGTGTTGAGCCTCTCTGGTGTGCTGTGTCCTAGACTTGGCTCTGAGAGGCAAGGGTGGATCGGACAGATGTGCAGTCTAAGAGCTTTGTATGTAAACAAGCCCGGAAGGACCCAGGAGCCTTACACACATCACTGCAAACAATACCAAGGATAACTAACTCAACACACATTCCCACCGGCCCCAGTGCTGTCTTAGGTATGCCTCCTGCAGGATTTTATTTAATCTTTGCAAGGACGATCAGGTTGAATGAACAGTTTCCATTTTAGGCAGGAAACAGCAATCCTGCATCTGGGGAGTGGTGATGCTGGGTTTGAACTCGGGGCTTGTGGGACATTAGAGTCGCCTCTCATCCGATGTCCTCCAGTCACTTTTAATGGTCTAATGATTTGAGAAATGATGGATGGCCTGGCATTATTTTATAATTTGTTTCCTTTTTTTTTGGGGGGGGGGCTTTACTCACAGATAACTGTTCCATTTAAGAAATAGGGCTCTTTGTAACTGATGGACGTACTTGGGTTCATCAGTGTTGGGTTTTCAGTCGCGCATGGACACTGTCTACATTTGCTACAGAAGTCTTTCAAAAGCTAACCTTGACTTGGAAGCAAATATCTGGATCCAGTTGTTTTTCTTTCAAACCAGGAGTGTAAAGCTGTGGACCTGGAGCCACTAAGACCTTGGCTGTGTTTGTATTTGCCATTTTGCATGTACAATGGTTTAAAAGGCAAAGATACCAGGTGGGGACTCTGCTGGGTCCAAGTATCATTTTAACATTCTTTAAACACCTGCCCCACTTCATGTAGCTCCTGCTTTGGACCATGAGCTTCTTGAAGACAGAGATTTGTCGTAAGGATCTTTGTATCTCTGGAGCCAAAGTCAATCCCTGGTATGTGGTTGAAGCACAGAGATGTTTGCCGTGGGAGTAAGAAAGGATTCTATTTGTTTTGAGCCTCCAGGGAGTGTCAAAGTGGGGGCTCAGAGCTGCTCTGGGGCAGAACAATATCTGAAGGGTTGGAATTTGTTGTTCACCACCTCCTGGGAACCCAAGCCTTTTTATGTAGTTACTTTAACAAAATTTACATGCACATATAAACAAATCTGGAAATGATTTAAGCTCAAACATAAATGAGTGAATTCTGTTTTAAAGCACCTACTGATGCTCCCTTCAGTCCCTTCGGTATATGGATCTGTGAGAGATCCAAAGATTAATGAGGCCCTGGGTGGACTTTGCAGGAATTCAGACAGGCAAGGAAGCACACTGGTGGAGTTGAGGTGAGGACAGTGAGGTTAGAGGTGGCAGTAATAATGATCATCAAGACAAAGCTCGCCATGAAACTGTAGTGTTCAGTCCACTCAGCCTAGACTTCGCTGTCTTTCCTACTTCCCACTCCCCAAAAAAGTGATTGGAAGTGATAGAATTTCACATAATTGCTGGTAGGTGTTAATTAGAAGAAGCTTTTCAGAGCTTCTGAAAAAAAAAATGCAGCCATTTGTTTATAAAGTTGGCCCTAGAAATTACTAGCTCGCTTAGATGAATTTTCTGTAAAGTACCGATTGTTAGAGTTTCTCGGACTTAGTATTCTTTAGAATCCAACCCTGTCACTAAGGAGTAAGACTCATTTCAAAGAAACTCTGGACTTTACTAGAAACATCCAAAAATCTGTGCCAAGGACATGGCCCAGGTTACTCTTAAAATGGTAGTGAACTGTGGACACAGTGTCCCCAGCTAGAGTGTGTAATAATAAGACAACAGTGAGACAAACCTTGTCCATATACATGGTGCTGTGTAATCTGTTAAAATTATACCTGTTAGGAGTTTTAATTGCGGGGTCATGTTAAGGGGGGAAAGTAAGATACAATGTAAAGAAATGAGTGGTCTCAATTAGAAAACAATATATAAACTGAGAAATATAACCTATAAATAATTAATGGTAGGGAATTTTATTCTTCTGTTTTGCATTTGAAATATTCTACAAAGGAGTATTATTCTTTCTATTCAGAAGATGGTATTATTAAGCACTTAAAGGAGCAAATTTCCAGCTTTCAAGAAAGCTCATTTAACAGCCATTGTCATGTAGAGACTTGAAGAACAGGATGTTTGTTCAATGAATCCCTGGAATACCAATAGCAGCTCTCTTTAAGTCTAGTTCATAGAGTTTCGTCAAAAGAGTGTGTAAAACTAGGAAAGAAAATCTTCTGAAAGAAAAAAAAATGTCTTTTGCCTTCACTTAATGAAAAAAGAAAATTTCTGCACTAATTCTTGACAACCACAAAACCAGAATAGTCTCTTATAATGAGGCCACTTCAATCTTGATGATAACCATCAGTGATGGCAACAATAGATCCCAATTCAGAGAAGTGACTTGATTCTTGTTTATTTACCACGGGAACCAGTAACTGCAATTCAGAGAAACTGGCTGGAGACCTGTATGGCTTGTTAGCCTTTTTTTTAAAAAAATTATTTTTAGTTGAGGTTCCACTGGGGTACCTCCATCAGGTATCACTACCACAGCACGCCCACCACCAGCTCACCCATATTCCACCACCATAGGCCATTGTGCTTCCTCCCTGGGTTCTTTTCCCCCAGCACCCTCTTCCCCAACCCCTGCACTTGGTGCTTCAGCTCTATACTCAGCCTTCTTTCTTCTTTCTATCATATCAGGTCCAAAGGGGTTGCATTCCAGATGTATATAACCTCACCGACCGGACAAACATCTGCTTTCTCTTTACCAGCAACCTCTAGCTAGTGTTTTAGGGAGTGGTTCCCACACAGCAGAGAAGCTGCTCCACTTTTCGCTTGCTTCCTAAATAAACAGACTTAAGCAGAGCAGATATGGTACCCCTGGAACTGGGCTCTGAGGCCTCAAGCAATGCTGTGAATCCCACCTTTAGGTCAAGTGCCACTTAAACTCACAAATGTGTTTACACGCTCCCCACACAGAGAGGTCCGTGAGCTGTGCTCAGTCTATTCTTCCTAATTATAATTTAATTTCATTTAAATTAGAAGCTCTTTGAGACAACAAATCTGACTCTGTTAGTAAAAAGTGAATGTCAATTGCATGCTCAGGTTCTGCACATTTAATCCATATCATTTCTAGTTTCACAAGAATTTCTTGAGATGTTATAGTTACATTTAGCAGTAGACAATACTGAAGCCCAGAGAGATTGAGTTTGCCTAAGTCCACACAGCCATTAAGTGGAAGAGTCTGATTTCTTTCTTTCTTTTCTTTTATTCAGAAAAATGGTTGATTAGAAAAAAGAAGAAAAGAGAAGAAAGCACCCTCACAGACACAGGTGGGCAGTCTTGGGACAGGACCTGCCTAGAGTCCAATTTCAAATTTGGTTCTGATTTTCAGTCCAGCAATCCTTCCATGGTGCCATGTTGCTGCTGCCTGATCTTTACATTTGGTTGATCTCGATATTCCGTATATCTATTCCGTACCCTAAGAAACCAAGGCCCTGAGGAATGAAGTGATTTACCCATGTTTTTATATGGATAAAAAGGAACTCAAATCGGAATCAGATTACTGCCTCTTTTTGTTTTTTAATTATGTTGCCTTTGCCATGCTATATTAACCGCTGCTAACATAATATTAATCTCTGCTAACATAATAAAATATTCTAGCTTTTTTTCTATCATTCTTAATTGCTGTGAAATTAAAAACATTTTCTCATATCATTTTTCTGAATTTGAGATCACTTTAAAGTCAGAAATTTTCTTCCTTTTCATGTAGGAAATCATACAGGATTATAAACAAGTCAGTGGGGAGGATTCAGAGGCATTACTCATTAGCCACTTTGGCACAATTGTGGTCCAATTTCCATCTAGAAACAAAATGGGAGCTCTCTCCAGGGATCAATAGCCAAAGCACTCCAAGAAGTTTCCTCAAGCTTCTTGGCCTATTATTCCATCTTTTCCTTTTAAATGTTTTTAGGAAAGAAAACTAGCATTCATTAAAGATCTAGCATATGCCAGAGACTGTTCAAAGCACTTTCATAGACATTACATTATTAATCCTTGCAATGAATATCAAGTGTATAATTTTCTTTTCCCGAAAGTTAGCTAACTTGTTCATCTTTGAAGTCATGTTTCTTTTAACCATACCATACCTTTTTCTAGCAAGAATGGTCAAGTCTTTTCTGAAAAAGGCTGCTATTAGCCAACTGGGATGGGTAGAGCTTATTTGGATGCTGACTTAACAATATCATGCTTATGAGTTTTTAACATGACTAGGGCCTTCATGGTATGTAATGACTTGTAGTGTGTGCTAATTTTATTTTATTTTTTAAGATTTATTTATTTATTTTTATGCAAGAGCTGGGGTACAGGCCAGAGGCATAGGAGGGTGAGAGAATTCACCAGAGACAGAGTGGGGAGCAGAACAGGCAAATTACCAAAATATTCTGCTGCGGGGAGCAGCGGGCGAGACAGGAGAGGTCTGGCACACCGTGTGGGAATCTCCCTGGCCGGCCAGGAATCGAACCCACACTGCAGAGGCTGCAGACAGATTCACAGCACGGCGCTCAACTGCCTGCGCCACCGGGGAGGCCCTGTGTGCTTATTTTAAAGAGTTCTTTCAGATAGGTATTGCAAGTTTAAGGTGAAATGCTACGTCTTAGCTTGTGCTGACTAACCTATCAGGGGAGGACAGATAGGGATAGAAGCAAAGTAAAGTGCCCCTAATTGTAATTAAAGTGAGTGATGATGTGAGTTCATTACATTATTTTCATCAAATGTGTCTGCTTGAAAGCTAAAGAGAAAAAGCCTGTGTAGTGGTGGACAGAGTCCTGGGTTTAAATGACACCTTTATCTCTTCGAGCTGTGTCACCCTGTGTAAATTATTTTCCTAGACATGGTCTGCTTGTCACAAAACAAAGTTTTACGTTCAGAATCTTTCCCTGCAAAGCTGTAATGTGGACTCAATGACGTTTTGTGTGTAAGGAGCCAACTCAGAGACCTTTCCACTAAATTTTTTACAGCCCTGAGTTAACATTACAAATAACAGTATAAATGATCTCTGTGAGGAAGATCCTCACTTCTGGTGACTTAGCCTAGAGGGAACTTCCAAAATTCAGATGAATTCAGATTTGGTTAGGAGCCGAAGAGGAATGCTATACACACGCTCTGTGCGTGGTCTTGTTCTGGGAATCGCTCAGGGAGACTGAGAATATCACCTTTTCCAGCCTCTCCTCCTGGACCCAGTAGTGACCTAGATCCAGACCACTATCCTTCACTCCACTCCTCACTGCTTTCCCCCTTCCAGTATCTGTACCAGGAATTCCAGCCTCCATGTCATGTTTGAGGAATGAATCCTACATCGTTTTATATTGTTCTTTTAAAACCAGCTTACTAAATGGGTTGGCAGTACAGCTTGGTTTGCTCCTGACTGCCTCAAACACTCTCTGCTGTGTTTCCCTTCCCAATCCAGGATGAGATATTGGTTTGATTTACATTTTATCAGGTCACTTGCAGTTTCACAAAAGTGGTGGTTTCTAGGTATTAAGAAGCTCAGTCTAATTTAAATATAAATTTCTACTATATATTCAATCCAGTCATTCCTTTTCAGTTCAATTTTGAACTAAGATCTCACAATCTCGCAGTAGGAAAGACATTGTAATCTGTTCTTTCCTCCTGTTCACCCCTCTCCTCTGCTTCTCGGAGGGGGTGAGCAAAGTAGGCTCTACAGGAAATAGGCAAGTCTTGCTCGACTGGAACTGGTATCAGCTGGCCATGCACATTTCAGTGAATCAGATGCCCAGGGCTCCTTATCCTGGGGTGTTTGTGGACTCCGTAACAACCCACTGGAGATTTCTGCACTTCCTACCATGCTGATGGGGCAATGTGCAGTTCATTCGCTATTGTGCCTACTCTACTGCCTTCAAGCGCTGCACTTCTCCAGTGGGGACTGAAACATTGATCACACACAGTATTTTCTTTCAAGGGGAAAGCTGGCATCTACCCAGGTGACCATATGATGGGTCCAGCTGTGATAAGAGGACTGAGACATTACTCTTGCCCAGAAGGACCATGGGGCCATCCTAGAGAAGGGTCTGATTCTGAGAATCAGAGTTATGGGCAGCTCATGAGAAATGACTTCCATTGTCCCTGAAGAGAAACCATTGTCCCTGGTGGCGGTCCCGAGCAGGCACAAGGGCTCACGCAAGATGGAGTCCCTCTGGATGCACACATAGGCCGGTCTCTCTCATTTCTTTCATCAGTTTCACTGCCCTTACATTGCTCTGATGCATGTACACATGACAACTTGGAACAGGAGGGCCAGTCACCCTCATGGACCTCTTCGCCCCAATAGGATGGAAACCTCACTTGCAAAGCTTCCTTGCTAGAACACACTTGGCAATGGCTGTGGGGGCCTTTCTTTCCACAAGAGTCCCTCTGGAAATTGAGAAATGCTCACTCCCCTGAGTAATGGCCATGGGCTTAAGCTCTACAAGGAAAACAGGAGAATCTTAAGAAAAATTTGGAAGATAAAGATGAATCTCAAATCTTAATAATTTAGGTGTTTCCTCAAAGAAGCTTTCCACAAACTTCTTGGAAGGGAAATAACTCTCTGTCTTGGAGTTATTTCTTTAAGGAAACAAAGTCAGGATTGGGGTCAGAATGGGGCGTTTGCAATTGTATGGGGGAATATAAAAATAAAATTTATTATTTAAAAAAAGTATATACAATACAATAAAAAATATACAATAAAAAACATATTATCCCTACTTTAATTTAGGCAGTTTTCTTCTTTCTTTTCATATATATAAATAAATGTGGTCTGTTACTAAAAAAAAAAAAAAAAAAACGGAAACAAAGTCATGTCTTCACCTCCAAACTTAATCCACCTTCTCTTTCAATTCTGCCACTTAATCTAGAGCAATGATTTCAGTGAGCCTTTCTTATAATGCTGTCGCATAGCACTGATTTGTTATAAAGCTATTTGCTCTTAAATATTTTACCTAAAAAATGTGAAACTGTCTCTGATAGGACCTGGAATGTGTTGTGTGTGTGTAAGTATGCAGGTGTGTGTCTGTCCATCTGCCTGTGTGTGCCTGTTTTCCTTACCCTGCCTTGAGGACCATTCTCTGCTCAGAGCCAATGTGCATTAGTGCAACCTTCTTTAAACACTCAGCAAAGGAAGCTCTGATGAGCTAACCTTGACTTGAACCAGGTCTGTATTACCTGTATCACTATGATGGCCTCTGTACCATTTTTTGGGTGCTGTGTGATGGCTATTTAGACAGACGAAAGATATGTAGGTGATCGTGCAAGATCTGACACAAGGAAGTGACAAGGATGTCACTGGAATTTTCCACAGGTGCTCAAGGTGTCTGGGAAGTAAAAGTAAAGGAAAAAGAGGATAAAGATTGGTAGATGATTAAGGGTTCACAGATGTCCTCTGACATCATTTATGAAGAGTACCATACGTGTAAATGACTGGAGTGGGGAGGATTATGTACACACTCTCACATACACACCCTACAATGTAAATATATTATCTTTCCTTCATAAGTGAGAAACTATGCTAAAAAATTAATCAGAACCCAAAGTCCTGCCCAATTATGTGAATCACCCAAGACTCTTTATATATACAAAAGTCTCAGAACTTAGGCACAGCTTTCACAGACATCGAAGGGAGAAAAGGATGCTTTTTTTTAAACCAAAGATTAGAAATATACCTGAAATTCTTTAATAAATGGAACAGAAAGTAGGGGGAGGAGGGAGAAGCAGCTGAGGGGCAGTGAAAAGACTCTTAGAGGAATTAAAGACTCTGAGGCCACTTTGCATTTTATCTTTGCGGTGGTGTGTGTGTGAATTACTGGAAAAAATTTTCAGTTCAGTAGGCAAGAGGGGTTGGGAGGAATACATCCCTTCCTGTATAAGCCCTGAGAGAAAAGAATGAGTGTAGATCATGGAAGTGTCCTCCCACAGACACACACTGAAAGATTAGTCAGGAGGTAAATTGGTGAGCGGAGAGTATGAGCTAGAAATTCCTTTTGTGAAAGTTATTAGATGATAGAATTATCATAGTATAATATTTAAACAAAAAGACAGGGCTCTTGAAATACTTTTTATTGAATTATTAAAGTTCAGTGACTGAATGGAGGTTTGAGTGGGAAACAACAGCTGCATTATTTAGCTCCATTGAAAAATAACTAAAAGATGCTCTTAATATAGTCAACAATATATATTCAGTAATATAGTCAATAGAAACAAGCTTCAAAATATCCTCTTCCTTCCATATTCTGTTGAGCCCAGTTACATGCTGGTGTTATCGGGCAGGTTGATGATGGTAAAGAGAATATATACTGGAAATGGGGCAGACCTAGAGAAAGAAGGAGGTGGGCAGTTTGAGGTCTCAGTGCAGGCATTTCTTCTAGAAATGCTCCTCTTTATACTTCTATTTCGGCTTTTAATTTTTTTTTTAGATTTATTTTTTATTTATACAATAGCTGGGGTACAGGCCAGAGGTGTGGGAGGGTGAGAGGAATCACCAGAGACAAAGCAGGGAGCAGAACAGGCAGACGGACCAAAATACACTGCTGAGGGGAGCAGCGGGGGGACAGGAGAGGTCTACTGTGCCATGTGGGACCCTTGCTGGCCGGCCGAGGATGGAACCCGTGCTGCAGAGCCTGTGGACAGCTTCACAGTGCTGTGCTCAACCCGCTCCTCCACCAGGGAGGCCCTCAGCTTTTAATTTCTTCGGACTTAATGAATTGCATTTATTTCTCTTTCCCACAAGCCATAAATTCCTTGATGGCTGAGGTTGTAGGTTATTTAATGTTGAAGCCACAGTGAGTACATAGTATTTGCCACATTTACCCAATTGATATCTGTTTTGTTTTTAATTTTGTGTAGAAGAAATGGGGTGTAGGCCAGAGGTGGGTGGGGGGTGAGAGGATTCACCAGACAGAGTGGGGAGCAGAAGAGAAGGATTTACAGAAATATACTGCTGAGGGGAGCAGCTGGGAGACAGGAGAGGTCTGCTGCGCCATGTGGGCAGCTCCCTGGCTGGGGATCAGACTCAGGCCATAGTGGTGGTGATAGCATTGAGGCTTAACTCCTGGGCTACGGGGGAGGCCCACAATTGATAACTGTTTTATAAGGTAGATTAAGCACTGCTAAGTGTTCACTGGCTTGATTCCTTATTCCCAGTTCTAGGTGAATGGATCCCACAGAGTGAAGTGGTTTATGAGTATTGATTTCTGAAGAAAGGAATAATAATGACATTATTAACTGTCATTTCCTATACCTTTTCAATGAGCAATTATATTCTTTAGAGATATAGTGTTCAGTTTTCCATTCATGAATCTTATGGATTACAGATATAAATGGAAACTGAGGCAGAGAGATTGAAAACTTGCCCAAGGACATAGAACTAACAAACTATGGGACTGGGCATTTTTATCTAATTGTATCTAAATTGAAAAATGCTTTGTGTTTCCTTTCATAATTTCTTTTGAGACAGTTGAAATCTCGATAAGGAATGAGGAACCTTTCCATCCACAAGCTAAAAATAAGGAAAGATAAAATGGGTCATCCGACTGACAAAGGAACCTTTATAAACACTTAAAAGAAATATCTGTCAATCTCGTACATTGAATTTAAATGGATTTTACAATTTCTTTTGTATTTTTCATAAAATTTCTCCTAGGAACAAGGAAGTAAACACCAACCACCTTATGTTAAGTTTCCAAAACGAATAAACAAAATGGACAGTTTTCCATGAACCCAAAACATCAGATGTCAAAGAATTCCAAGAAACAAATATTGTTAATCAAAAGTCAGATTTGTACAACACTTTTTGACATGTGAAAAATAAGGCATTATATTAATAATGGTTAATGGGTCCCCACTGAGATGTTTCACTGATAATATAAGATTGTTTTTCTAGAAATCAGAAATAATCATACCAATCACAAAGTAATAAAACCAATGCAAAATGTAAAACACCAGAAACTCTAAAGCACCAGAGTCTGCTATTTTAAAATGCCTTCAGCCTCAACAAATAGTCTTAAATCTGAAACAGAAATTTGAGGTTCTAATTGTTCACATTAGAAAAGAATCCCAGACTCCAAATCACATTCAACATGTTAATGATTTGCAAGAAAATCTATTTACATTCAGCCTTTTCAAAAGTTCATAGTCTTTCAGATCCTAAGCGATAATAAACAAGATCTGAAGAAAGAAGAAAAAGCACATTTAAAGTGACAGATTTCTATTGTCAGAAAAGTCCCTATATAAGCAAGAATAGAGAAAAATAAGATTTTTTGTATAGATCTACAATAATTGCACGTAAATTTAACTAACTATTAACACTTTGCTTTTATGGATCATACTTCATGAAATGAAATCTGTTTAATTAAGAGAGCCCTACTTTCTATAAAAAGTTTAGCAATTATTATATTAGATATGTTGAAGTTGAAGGCCACTTGGTGAATGAGAATACTCCAAGCCTTCGTGGTAATTTAAAACAAAAGGAAATAGATTGCTCATCTGAAAAAAAAATCCAACAAACTGTTAGAAATGCAGTGTATTATTTTTTTTAAAAAATGAACAATTGGTGTTTACACAGCAGGTCATCTGTGTTAGAATTACAGTGAATTAAGACAGTGGAGAAACCCAGAGGATGCAGAATGATGACAAATGGTACGACTTGCTTGCTTTAAGTTTGCTGATAAGGGTATAGAACATCTCTGTAATGTATTCACAGGCACCTTATTATTAAAGTGTCAAATCTCTTTGAGGATTCTTCAGTAGTTTGCTATTCCATTTCTGTTTCATTCATTAAATAGTTTCTAAAGCATCCCCAAGATCCTCATTTGTGAAGTTCTCAATGAATCAAGCTGAGAGCAACTCAAACTATTTTGATTCACTTAAGAGAGCATGAAGTTATCTTTAGAAACAAACTGTAAATGAAAAATGCAGTGTCGTGGGCCCATCACAGTGTGAAAAGTTAAAATAATTCCATGGCTCAAGAGACCATGATCTAAATAAATGGCACACAAAGTTAGCATCGTCTAGGTTTAGACTCCTCTCTCACTTGCTATTATCAATTCTTGTAAATAGAAAAGAATAGTTTATATTTTTAAGAGTTAAAAGGGGGGATACCCATGCAAGGGGAATAAAACAATCGTATTAATACAGTGCTTTTGTCTCTTTACTAAAAATACAAAATATCATTTACTCCAGCTCTTCCTTTCAGTAACATAAAGCTATTTAAAGCAACATTAAGTGTGCGCATGCTTTTAGCAAAAAATGGTATAGTTCCCTTTTTTTTTAAAGATTTATTTATTTATTTATACAAGTACTGGGTACAGTCAGAAGCGCGGGTGTGTGAGAGAATTCAAAAAATGGTGTAATTTCTTGATGTAATGAATAAGGTACATACAGTAGATTCTTTTTAGGACTATTTCATTGAGACATATAGAGTATCTACCATAAAAGCCATTGTTTGGATAATGGGAAAATATGACAAAGGTCATTAAAGTCTCTGCTCTTGTGGACTCCTATTTCATATTGTAGATATGTAGATTTTATCATTAAGATAAAGAATATTCCTTAATGTATTATATCCTTATTATTAGAATGTTGGATCGGATAATTTATTTGGAACTCATTCAGCCTATACGCTCAATTACATGACTGAACCACTGGGATAGTAGAAATATCGATCATGTATTAATTTATGTCTGTACCATTAGATACTTTAAGAAAATTAGCTTATTTATACCTACTAAATGTAACTGAGATGGACACTGTCAATCTTAGATTAACTGAATGTGGTCCCTTTTATAAGAAAAACCTTTCTCCTTCCTAAATAATAACTAATCTTTTTTAAAAAAGATTTTATTTATTTATTTTTGCGTAGAAGAACTGGGGTGCAGGCCAGAGATGCGGGGGTTGAGAGGATTCACCAGAGACAGAGTGGGGCTCAGAACAGGCGGATCCACTGAATATACTGCTGAGGGGAGCAGCGGGCAATATAGGAGAGGTCTGCTGTGCCATGTGGGTCACTCCCTGGCCAGGGGATTGAACTCAGGTCGTGGAGGTGATAGTGCTGAGCCTTAATCCGTAGGCCACCAGGGAGGCCCCCTAAATAATTATTAATCTTAGCAGCATAGAATCACTCAACACAATGAAAACCTTTAGAACAACATTAAAAATCACTGCTCTTGTGAATCAGGAAGTCACGCATTTGATGTTGACATTATGTTGTCATCCTAGGAAACTCACCCAGAACCATTCTCCGAAATTCCCAGAGAGCTCCGTGTCTTCTGCAATGTTTGGAATCCAGCCCTATAAGCAACCCTATAGCCTGCTTAGGACATTTCTATCATGCTATCCTATTACAGAAGGAGATTCACAGCAGAGCAAACCAAGCAGGGCACTTAGCAGCTACAAGTCTGAAGTCTGAAGGGGGTACCTGGTGGCATAGCCTGGGCATATCTTTTTTTTCCCCCCAGAATGGGAGAGCAAGACCAGGTAGCATCTGACATCTGACCAAGAGCATTTGTTAAGCACAACTCTTTTCAAGACAGAGCTCATCTCAATTCAGGAAATGTTTATGATGAGGGAAGGGGTTCACCTAACTGGTAATAGATGAAATGTGTTGAGAAACTCTTTCCTTGGCTTATTCTTAGCTTCCTCAACAATCTCCAGGGGTATTTAGCTGCCCTTTCAAATGAGAAAGAAACTCAGACTGTCTTCCTCAAGCCTCCCTTAGCTCATGCCTCAGCTTTTCAGGTGAGAACGCCTGGCATTTCCTCAAAGGGGCATTAGTGGTGGTTGTGGTTATCTTTCTGAGTGCCTGCAAGATTACATTTTTTGAGAACAAGAGGGCCCAGTTTATCTCAAAAAGGCCTCCAGCTGTATTGTGTAGGCACTCAGGAAATTTTTGTGAAAGGGAGAAATAGAGAAAGCAAGCAAGAGGAGACTGATGATGCAGGTATTATTGTCTGCTATGCAGTCCCTGTCCAGCAAGACAGAAGAAAGCTGTGCAAGAGCTGTGCCAGTGCTTTAAAAGCTCTAAAGGTTTAAAAACCTGCATTGCTCTCCTCCAGAGCGCCCTCTTTAGGTTGAACCAGGCAAGCATTCTTCCTTCAATCCACCACCCCTCCCTTCTCTGCAGGTGGCTTCTTCTGGAGGATTTCCATGAAGGCTAGAGAGTCAGGCATCTTGGATTTGGGTTCTGCCTTCTAGGAGCTGCAAGAGAGCTGGCAGAGCCCACAGCGTGTTTACACTGCAGCCTACTCACTCCCCAGGCCCCCATCCCTGCAGCTGCGGCAATTTGGGAGGAAGCAAGAGGGGCAGGAGAGTGGGGACCACACTGTGCCTGCTGAGTCTACAGGATTACCTGAAGAATGGGTTGGGGGGGGGATGCGGATGGATGGGCCTGGGCAGTCCTCAAATGGGAGCTGAAGATGCCCAGGATTTGCCAGCTCTCTAAAAAGATGCAAGGATTCCAAAGAAATGAGATGAAATGTAGACGAGGCCAGGAAGACTAAACTAACTTCTAATGAGATGGATATATTGGAGGTGAAGGGGAAGAGAAAAGAGATGGAAAGACTTTCCAGGGAGAGGTGAGGCTGAGAAGAGAGCACTGAAGTGGGGAAGGGAACCCCGGGGCCCTCTGGAAAGAAATCTGGGAGCAGACAGTTCTTTCTTTGAAGGTTCCTGCATTGTGACCGAGGATGCTGACAGTGCGGAAGGGACCTTATCTGTTCAACATTACCTTTAAATTGTCTTTTTCATAGCCCAGAAGTTAATTGACCTTTTCCTAGCTCCCTGGCTCTGGGCCTCAGTTTCCTCATTTGCAACCCAAGGGGGTCTGGACTAGATGCCTTCTAAGGCCTCAGTCCGATGTGAGCCTCTAACACTACCATCCCACCAGCCCGAGTATCCGAGGCCAAACATCCATGAGCTTTCACCCCATTCCCCCCTTCTTCCTCGTCCACCATTTATTTATCAGTGCAGTACCCCACGGAGGGATAACCACTAGCAGTGAGCACAAGGGCTCAGTTGTGGGAGATGACTGGTCCTTCTGCCCCAGAGACAGGAAAGGAGGAACATCCACTTTGGGTTTCCTAGGGGAGAATATTCTCGAATGCTTATTTAAGTCAAATGTCATCGACTTCAATAAATTATAAATTCCTTTGAAAGGGATTCCAAATAGTTAGATTGACTAAAGGGCCAAAGAGCCCTCTAATGATTGGCCCTGTTTGGTGTAAAATAATTTCTTTTCAGCCCAGAAACTGGATCTGCTTTGCCATGAAAATCCAGCAGTCACTGGCCACGCTCCCCTCTTGTCTGCCTGCCTCATGCCATTCTGCCAACCTGCTTTAGTGCGGCATTTTCTGAGGTGATTAAACACCGGAGCTTAATGAGGGTGCCCTCAGGAGCTGGGGATCAGTGATGCCTCCCCTGCCCCCTGCCCAGACACACGCAGGTAGTTTAGATGGTAGTGGGGGTGAACTGTTTTCACAAGAGTTTCATTTTTCAGTTTGTGTCAAACTGCAATTCCTTAAATATTAAAAAGCAATAATGTGTAGAAATACGACTGACTCCCTGTTCCCTTCAAGTGGGATGTGCCACACAGATAGTAGACTGTGCTTTCTACACCCACTAGCATTCCTGTTTCATTTCAGTCTCCAAAATATGGACAGGAGGCCAACTCTAGAAAAATGGATTCCCACTCTGGCATCTCCCAGGGCACCGATGCGTGCAGTGCTGGGCGCTGGTGGGGAGCACCCCCACCCTCCCGCCGCCCCATTCACCAGCGCCCCTGATTTTTCTTTCCACGGGGGTTTGACCTTGCAAAGACTCTTCTTCCCTTTCTGGGCAGGGAACAACCCATTTTAACTCAAAACACAAAACGACCTTTTCTCCTTTAAAGAAACACCACCAAACGGAGCACATCTGGGCTCCCATTTCTCCAGCCTGCACCCCGGAATGCGAATGCGGGGTGTCCAGAACGGCAGGTAACTAGTTTGGACCTGACAGCCCCCCCACATTCAGCGGCTGGGAGTCTCGGGCTCCGTGCAGAACACACGGTGCGGGGAAACATCTCCTTTTTCTGCCCATTCACCATCGTGACGAAAACCAAAACCGAACGATCATCGACTCATTTCCCAACACCGGGAGAGAAATACGCCCATCGCGCCCAGCTCCGGCTCCAAACTCACATCCCGCTTGGACCCCAACCCCGATCCCATCCCATCTCGTGCACTCGGTTCTACTTATGAGAACCGAGCACCTTCGCTGCTCTCGGGGAGAAAATGGGGCGCCAGCCGCACGGCTGACAGGTTGGGACTCGGCTGCACCCGCTCAATAGTTTGATCAAAAGGAAAACTTCACCCTCAGTCCATGAGCCACTTAAATCTCTGCAAGGAGACCCGCCTATTTATAGCAAGCCAGGAGAGCACCCCGGCTTCGCCTCTCTTAAATCTGGCTCAAGACAGACCCCAAACACGCCGCAGAGAAACACCCCGCCTTCCCTCCCACCCCCTAATTCCAAAGGTCCCCCCAGGACGAGCAGCACCTCCAGATCACCGGCGTCCACCGAAGCAAATGCCGCCCGGACGCATCCATGCAAAGCAAAGTGTGCGCCCAGAGCGCAGCATCCCCAGACAATTGCTGCACCCCACACGCAGAAATGCAACGAAGACTGTGTTTTCCACTTACAGTTATAGCGCTGCGCACGGCCACTTAACGAAAATGATAAAACTCAACAGTTCTGTTTTAGATATTTGTATTTAATTCGGCTGCACGGGGAAGCCGTCCTGCGTGCGGATCTGCCGCGCTCTTGTCCTTGGAGACCCGGGCAGCTCGACTCCCTCTCGGATCGCGCCTCGCCAGCCCCGCGGCCGCGCCACACGCTCGGGTAGGTCTCTGCTGCAGACTGGGAATCCCATAGAAAACCTGGGGTCCCTGGGGCCGGCTGCGCAGGCGCGCGAGCTGCCGCCCCGCCGGGCTCCCTCCCCCGGCCCCTCCTCCCGCCCCGCCCGCCCGCCCGCAGCCCCCGCGCGCGCCGGGGAGCCGGTGCCCAAGAGCCGCCCGGCGAGGGCGCATGCTCGGTCGGCGGGGCTCGGAGCCCGCGGGCCGAGTCCATGTCTCCAGATTTTAGCAGAACCACGGGAGGAAACTGGGTAGGAAAGGGCCGCCCCGGCCGCGGGCACCTGGCCCCGCGCGAGGAGGGGGTGCCGGGCGCGCCCCGCCCTGCGGGGGCCGAGGCTGGGGGCGGCGCTGGGGCCGGAGTGGGGCTCGGGGAGCCCGCTCTGCCCGCCGCGCCCGGCCCGAGGACGCCCCCGGGCCCCCCGGGTCAGGCCGAAAGGTGCGGGAGGAACCTGCAGAAAGCCTGGCCCCGCGCACAGCGTTGGCTCCCAGGTGGGAGCGCGTCTCCCCGGCTCCCCGAGAGGGAGCCCTTACGGTGGACACTTGGGGCGCACCATTTCACCCCAGGGGAGGACGGGGAGCTGGGCGTACCCCGGTGCCCAGAACCACCTTGGTCCAGAAGGGCGTCGGAGAAATTTCTGCTTGGAGGGAGTTGGGTCAGAGACGGCTTGTCCTGACCTTGGGCAGCTCTTGCTACTGTTGGCGAAGGTTTAATATGCGCCTGCTCTAGGAGCTGCAACAATGTTTACTGGCCGTGCTTTGGAGAGGGCGGGGGAGCTGCAGGAAGGGAGTGAGGAACCCTCCTGGATTCCTGGTTGCGGGCTACGCAGCCTGGCAGAGCCCCCTCTGCATCCATGAGGGGCGCGTGCCTTTGCCAGCCCTCCCGCCCCCACTGCCCTGCCAAAGCCTGGAAGACTTGGCAAGGAGTTGTGTCCAGTAAATATTTGGTTGCTTCTCTACTAGGAAAGCAAGGAGAATGCTCAGATGTTCCCAGCCCGATCGGTGTCCCCAGGTGGGTATTGGGTACACACTCAACAGTCACTGGCCACCCAGCCCCTCCTGGCCGGCAGGCGCTGTTCTGTGCTTGGGCGGTAACCGCTGTGCGCAAACCCTCCTGGAGTTTACAGTCGGTTGAAATGAAATTTTATTTTTAAGGCGAGGGACTTTGAGGGGCGCAAAGTTTAACAGAGGGCTTTGCAATTTGCAAAGTGCCTTCACACACCTGGCCACGGCGAAGCCAACCTTTGGGTTCTGGGGACACCAAAAGCCTCCTCCGTGGCCCAGGGCTCTGGATGGACGACTTTCCGCTGCCCGGAGGAGCTGCCCAGGCCCCCGGCAGGGGCAGGGGAGTCCTGCTGGGAAGAACTTGAGCCGACTTAAGGGAAGACCAGGAGAAACTCCGCCCGAAGCATCTCTGGCAACGGGAGGCTGGAGCTGAGTGAGGGCCTCGGGTGGTGCCGCCAAAGCCACGGCCTCAAGCGAAAGCCAACCTGGCGACCCGGCCCCGGGCGCGCGCTCCGCCGGGCCGCCCCTGGGGGGTTGCGCGTGGGGAGGAGAGCGCGCCCGGGACTCCCTCGGCCGGCGCCGCCCGCCCAGGTCTGCACCCCGCGGGGCTCCTCGGCGGGTGCCGGTGGCCGCGGAAACCCGGAGCGCGGAGCCGGCGGAGCAGGGCGCGCTGCGGCGGCCGAGCACGTTCCGAGGCCGGCGGGACCGGCCCTGTGCGCCCGGGCCGCAGTGCGCACTGCGCCGCGCGCGGGTCCTCCGGCCGGAGCCTCGCTCCGCGGGTGGGGTGGGGGCAGAAGCAAGTTGTGGATGAGCCGCTTTGGTTGTTTGGAGACAGTCTCCAAAGCTTCCAAGTAATTTCCTATTTTATGTCCATTTTCCCTCTTAAACCATTTTCTGCTGGGCGCGCTGGCGTCCGCCCCGAGAAGCGTCCACACAGCAGTCGGCACCAAACCAATGGTTCGAGATGCCATTTCTTCTCCTGCAAGACATACCTGTGTATTACGCCCTGGACGTCTCTTCCTTGGCATTATTGGGTTTTAGATAACTTACTTGCAACTTGTGTTTGGGAAAAATGGACACTGATAGTTTTATCCATGTCCTGCAGATTGGATTGAGATGCACACGCTTCTGCAGGGCGGTTTGTCTAATTGGACAGGCAGGTTGTTTTTTAAGTTCTGTTTGTACTGAAGCGTAGTTTGGCGTCCTGACTGCGACATCATGATTTTCACTCTCCAGCTATTATGCAACTTTTTCATTTCAGACTCTAATATTTTGTTAGTTTTTTTGAAATGCCTTTTAATTGAGGTTTATAAACAACACTAACTCACAGGAGGGAAACCGATTCTCCAAGACACCCAAGGATTGTTAGCCTGTAAGTTACAGAAAGCATTACCAGTTTAGGATGGTGGAATGAGTTTTAAAAGAGGGTAGTGGTGAGGACACTAAAAAAAATGAGGACCCCTCTGTCTCTTTCCTCCAGTCATTTGCAGTAGTCACTGGTGATGGAAGAACAGAGATGAGCTGCCCTGCACTACTAGCAAGCACCTGGGGAGGAGGGACTGGAATGTTGCACCTAGTAGGGTGAGGAATGCCCCAGGTGTAAAGCTTCTTTCTTTAAAGCCACGCCCCAACCCTGCAGCCCTGCCTGCTTCACACCCTGGAGATTTTTGTGGAAGGGGATGGAAGGAGGTAAGTGGTTTATCTGGGGGACCTTGCCTAGAAACAATTGAGGAGCCGTTTCTGTAGCCTCACTTGCAAATTATATATAAATTATATGTATGGTTGTACATATATAACATATTTCTGAAATAATCTTCCATCTCCTTCCCAAATTAAAAAAAAAAAAGCAGGAACGATTTTTAGTTGCATACATATCCATTGGAAGCTTCCATCCACTTTAATTGTGGCCTGGGCAAGCTGAAAACTGATGATAGTAAACGTGCCAAATGTCAGTAGCATAAGGCCAGTATAAAATGCCAGTGGGTCTAAACTGGGTGAATGGTAATAATTTTATTTATTAGACGTGCTGTGCATAAACATATGTGGCAAGGAGGGTAGAACTTATGGCCTGAGGGCATTTAGGAAATTGGAAGAAAAATGAAATGTTTGCAAGTCAACATTGGAAATGAAAAGAGGTGAACTGGAAAAATGAATTTATATTATGAAAATTTATAAAGAATAATAGTAATTTTCTTGTGTGGGTAAAGTGCCTTTATTTTTAAAATTAAGGGTGTTGATCCTTACAGAGGAGATATATTATGTAGGATATTTATGTTTGTCCTGATTTTTTACAGTATTGAAAAAAAATACAGCCAGCCCAACAAAATACAATACCTTCCTTAGAGCCAAATAGCAAATTATTGTCTAGAATAAAACCTTACAGAGTTTTTTTTTTTTTAACCATAAAGCATTTCATCATAAGTGCTTTGTACCCTAGATTTTTAAAAAAAAAGTGGGAAAATGCAATATCCTGGACTGATTTCCATGCAATTAATGGGGCCACTCCCTGCCTCTCTGAGCTCTAGGACAAGTTAGGGATAATTAGGCAGCTTCAGGGACAGTGCAGGCAGGGACTTCAGGAGAGTTAAGGAAGGCTCCAGAAATAAGGCAACAAATTCCAAAGGCGACTAATCAAACACCCCCAGGATTAGGGGCAACAGGACATTGCCAACAAGGATGAGAAAGAAAAGCTTGCTAAGATAAGGGCTGGCACAGAGAGACATTAAGGCATTGAGTGAACCCACCTAGAACTAACCAATCACACAGAGACTGATGGGGCTTTGGAATAATTAGGGAGGTGCATATTCCCTGAGGCAGGACTCCACTGCTGCTTCCTTGCCCCTCCCTAGCCTGCTTCCACTGGCCTGGGAGTCCCACTTCATTTCTGTCCCTTTTCTCCTCAATAAACTTTTTCTTTCTCTAAGCAAATCTGCCCTTTTTTTTGCTTGCTTGCCTGAGCATTAGCCAAGTTGCTCCTGCCACTTGGTGAGACACCAACCCGTAGTGTTATAGGGCAGCCCCGATATTGAACGGGGTTCCTGGCTGTGGGTCCTCACCTGCGCGCTTACAAGGGACTTATGAATACTCCACTACAGGCACACACAAAAGGTTCATAAAAGGTTTATTTACAAGGGAAAAGGAAATAAGGAAAATGTACAACTCAGGGAGAAAATAGGGAAATAAAGTCTTTAATGCATCCTACCCGATCCAAAGACCTGGAAACCCAAAGGCACTCTCAGAGCTGGCCGGACGCTGCGAGCTGGCGGAGAGTCAAAATGGGGGACTCCCTCCAAAGCCCACGTGCCTGGCTTTATATCAACCTGGCTGCTGAACCCCACCCTCAGGTCCCAGCCACCTTCCCTTGGGTGGTGATGGGATTTGGAGTTCCCAGTGTCTTTGGCTTTGGCCTGGGGTGGGGGTGGAGTCCACAAAGCCTGCATGGAATTAGCTTTAGGACAGCCTTTTCCCCCTAACAGTGGTAGTCTAGTGGCTGGGAGGCTAGACCTGAAAACCTGAAGTTACAGTATCATCTATACAGAGAGGGATTGGAAGTTCTGGTTTGAATGGACTTGCTTGGTCATTTCTCCGCCTTCAGCCCTGATTATTTTTGTACTCCGTGATTGGCTCTACTTTCAGATTGAAGGATGTTTCATAGCTGTTTTCCTTATCAGGTGGAGAAATCCAGCTGACATCAATATCTTGCAGGTCTGGAACTTTGGTGCATTAGAAATACAGTATTAGTAGTCATTCATAGAAAGCTAGTGGTTGAGGACATGGGAGGAAGTGTGGTTGACAAAAGAAGGGTATAGAAAGAAGGGAAAAGAGAAGTAAAAAAAAAAAACTTTAATCATTTAAGTTTGGAAAAATAACTTGAAGAATTTGTTGTTTACTTGTTATTCTCCTTATAAACTCCTAGAAAGTTCAGCTGTGTTAGTGTTCTCAAACAGCACTTAGGATATAATCTTTCTTTAAAAATATTTATGGAATGGAAATAATGATTGTCAACCCAGCCATAAAGTAACATGATCAATAATTAATAAGTAAAATAGTAATAGATGCTTCAAATATATACTTTTTAATGTTTTTTTCAACTTGAGCATTTCTGCTTTTATCTCTGTTAACGACTTGCTTTCTTTCCATAGAGACCATTTCTTTTATCATTTTTGAAGATGTGAAATAGCTGTCTTACATAATTTTCTTTTGTTTCATATACAGTATCATTTTTAGAAATGTGTTTTCCTATGAGTTTCTAGAACAATGCTCTCTTTCCTGGCTTATCTTTTCTACTGCATAGATACCAAGTTATTTTTTGGTTTATTCCTACTTGGAGAAAGTATTGTTTGTTCCAAAATTTTCCAGCAGCTGAGTTTGCATTTCCTCTAGACCCTCTCATTGTTTACTTGTATACTGGTAACTTCTCTCTGCCCTTCTTTGAGGTAAGTATGCCTAGCCATTCGTCATCATTTAGGCAAGATGTGCTGGATTAAATACCATTCCCTTAAGTTCAAGTCCACCCAGAACCTCAGACTAAGATCTTATTTGGAGATAGGTTCTTTGTGTTAAGATGAGGTCATATTGAAATAACTGCTGTCCTTATAAGGATAGGAGAGACACAGAGATAGGAGGGGCACTCAGAGAGAGAAGACCAGAGACAGAGATTGTGTTAGGGGGAAAGGATGTCTTAAAGCTAATTCCATACAGGCTTTGTGGACTCCACCCCCACTCCAGACCAAAGCCATCAGGACATTGGGAAAGACAAATCCTATCACTACCAAAGGGAAGGTTGCTGGGACCTGAGGGTGGGGTTAATTAAGCAGCCAGGTTTGGTATAAAACCAGACACATGGGCTTTGGGGGGTGGGGGTGGGGGTTCCCTTTTTGGCTCTTTGCCAGCTCACAGTGCTGGGCCAGCTCTCAAAGTGCCTTTGGGTTTCCAGGTCTTTGGATCAGGTAGGATGCATTAAAGACTTTATTTCCCTATTTTCTCCCCGAGTTGTACATTTCCTCATTTCCCTTTCCCTTGTAAATAAACCTTTAAACCTTTTATTAACCTTGTGTGTGTGCCTGTAGTGGAGTATTCATAAGTCCCTTTTAAGCACGCGGGTGAGGACCCACAGCCAGGCAACCAGTTTTATATCGGGGCTGCTCCGTAACAGTTGGAGTTATGTACAAGCCAAGGAATGGCAGGGCTTCCCAGCACCCACCAGATGCTGCAAGAAAGGCAGGAGCAGATTCTTACTTAGAGCCCCCAGAAGGAACCAATCCTATTGATACTTTCATTTCAGACTTGTAGAAAATAAATTTTTGTTGTTTTAAGAACCTCCATTGTGTGATATTGTCTTACAGCAACACTAGGAAACTGATAAAGAAGACAGTTATATTTAAATGTGGCTCACATCAGTAGGTTACCATCAAGGCTATTCTGACAGGGAGACAATAGAGTTTGCTATAAGTCAACTTGATTCTGAGAAAATCACTGGACTATATTAAGAGTCAAGAACCAATTCTGATGTGGTCATTGAAAAATCTTAGACACTGAAGTTTCTTTTGTTATAGGACAGGGAGAGGGGCAGCCCAAGCCCTGCAAACCTGCCTATTCTAAATGGGTTCTGCCATCCGCCGCATCAATACAAAACATAGGAGACTTTAATGAAAAGGAACTTTAATAAAACTAGGAAACAATACAGGTAAGGCAAAGAATCTAGTTTCTAAATCAAGCACCCAAAGTTACCCATCCCCTCGTGGGTAAAAGTCCATCCAAATGGGATCGGCCCAGAACAAGGCCCCAAAGCCTGCCACAAGTCTAAGGCATCTTCCAGTGGGGACCCACAGAAAATGGTCACAAACAACCGGACAAGCCCGGAAGGAAAAGAGCAAAATCAACATCAAGATAAAAGCAGCCATTGTCACCTCCCCACGGGTCTCACCCACATCTGTGTCACCCAGTCCACGACCAAAAGACAAGCGCAGTTTCTTCACGTGTCTCTAGGATCCATGCGCCTCCTCCAGGTCTCCTTCTGGCTCCATCCTGCTTCCTTCCTTCCTCAGTCTCTTCTGCAGCTTCTCCTCTCCCTGCTCAGCTCCACCCTCCCTTGGGTGGGGCAGGGAATCTCCCCCTTTCCTGGGGACCACCCTGTTACACTTTCACCATCTGATTTCTTCATTTATAAATTTATAAATTGAGACAGATTAAAACTTTACCTACAGTTGAACTCTGTATTCCAAAATTTCAAAATATGGGGCATCCACAAATTCTGGAGAGTAAGTTATGTGTTAATTTGCATCTAAGAGGATATTGAGCCAGTTTCTTCCAGCTAGAGACTGAATTAAATTCATGGTTTGAGTTGATTTAAATAATTTCCTTAGGAGCCTTTCATCTCATTTTTTAATGAAAATCAGTTTAGGGACAGATCCCAGAATCATGACTAGTAGTCACACAAATTCTGCTTAAAGTTTTTCCAGGCTAGTTTATTGATGTTCTAATAATATTGAGCATTGATAACTTTGTAACATTAAATGGCATTTTGAAATTAGACATACAATGATTGGCCAATAGATATATTTTAATAGACTTTACTTTTCAGAGCAATTTTAGATTCATAGCACACATTATGTTTTTCAAAACTTTCATTGACTGCAGACCCTATTGGGTTCTGGTCATGCAGGTTAAGTGTTCAAATATTGATTGTGGACTGGATGAAAAATAAGAACTTTCAAAACCCAGGTTATTTTTATGACTTGTTTATTATTTATAGACCCTTGATATTCCTAGGGATATGTCCTAGGACTTCCTAATATATGAATATCACTCTGGATCCAGTTGCTTTGTTGGTCAATGACCATAGTATTGCCCTCTTAGGGAGCAGTAAATGAGAAGATAAATAAGAACAACAAAGCCACATTGAGCTACAGATGCTGGGTGATCAGCTGACTTGGCTTACTAATTTAGTTATCAAGTACAAACACCAACTTTATAATTGCACAAGTTGCCTATTTGTGCTTTAGCAAAATAGCACATTACAATCATTATAATCTTCAGGATTTTTCACCAATAGATACAGCCCTAAAAATAAGTAAAATCTATTAAAATCCTGCTACCTTGAAATATTAAACATTTCATACATCCATGTATGACTTGAAAAATAAGTACATCACTGAAACTTGAGATCATGGCCATTATGGAAGCTGTTTGAATGCAATGGATGGTAGGTTTTGAAAGAGCTAAAATTTACTCTTTGGTCTTTATGAATTTAACATGCAGTTTTAAAAGCAGGCCTTTGTAAATACTTCTAAATAGATTTAAGATCTTTCTGCTGAGGTGCTAATGCATTTATTAATGCAAGACAATGGACTATTAATGACGTTATTTATATGTGTACTCTTTTTATCCTAGAAGTGCAAATGCTTTGCCACTTTGGTCTAGAGGAAGATTACAGTGACCTTATGTTATTTGTGTCTTCAGAAAGTTCCAGTGTTCATCTGAGCAGCTGTGTCTCTTTAGCAGGCGCTGAAATAACTCATAGGGTCACTTTGAAATGAATTAAGAAAATCTTATCCAGGACCATGGGTGATGCTGTTAGGTAAGATGTTTTATTTCCTCCTTTGAACATTTCTGGTGACTCGACTCTGTAGAAAAGCTGATGCTGTTTCTTGGCCACATTATAATCAAATGGTATAAATGAGTGGAAAGATGCCAAGGAGTAGTCTCTCCGATTTATGACAAAATCTTTTTTGCTTCAGAAAGAGGACAATTGTACTCTTTGGTGGCTATAGGGATGTACTTGTCCTGTGGGTGAACTGGGGTCTGGGGAGAGTAACAGGTTGTGGCAGTGATTTCTGACAGCAGCCTAGACCAGAAGTTAGAGTAGAATTCTAGAAATAAGTCTGAGAAAGGCAAAAACCTCTCATTAAAAGATCTCTTCATTCAGAGCATCTCTAGACTAAAGTGACCGCTCAGCTTTTAGACTGTGGCACTCCTAGAGCCCCATCCAAATTTCTAGCTCCAAATGAAGACTTTTACAAAGGATTAGCAGATTTCCACCAAAGAGTCAGATTTCAATGCATTGCTGAATTTGGGTATCTGTTAACATTTCCTCCTTATCACTCAAGATTTTCAAATACCAGTGGAGACTTCCTTCACTATCTAACTCTGTGGGCTTTCCTTCTGTTCAATTTCTGGTAGACTTAAGATGACTGTCATTGTGACACAGTGCTGGTTTTGGATGTTCGTATCAATTATATTGTAAGTTACTTAGTGCAGAAGCTATCTTAAATTTCTACTTTGTATCACGCAGAATGCAAGTTCCTGATTCAAAATAGAGTTCAGCAATTATTAATTGGTTGATTAATTTCCTTTCAGCTTTGTGTTCATTCTCAGTGGGTTATTTTTCTATGATTTTACTACTGAGAAGAATTAAAATTCAGTTGGGAATTCTGATAATTGGGAAGATTATATTTATAACTTAATAATGATTCTGTTTCATAATTGTTACAGTCAGTGTGATACACAATTACTCATTTATAGATCCTCAGACAGTGGAAAACAGTTGTCCTTATACTGATTTTATTTTATTTTTTTATGTTATGCATGCAAGAGCTGGGGTGTAGGCTAGTGGTGCAGGGTGTGGGGATAGGAGGGAGATGAGAGAATTCACCAGAGACAGAGTGGGGAACAGAACAAGTGGATTGACTGAAATACACTGCTGAGGGGAGCAGCAGGCAGGGCAGGAGAGGTCTGCTGTACCATGTGGGTCAGCTCCCTGGCTGGGGATCGAACTCATGCTGCAGTGGCTATGGATAGCTTGATAGCACTGAGACTTAACCCCTGTGCCACTACGGTGGCCCTTCCTTGATAATTTTTATATAAAGTAGATTATTCCAAATGTCACTGGTGCTGTTTCATTGTGGGTGGTTTTGATTTACATTTCCTTTATAATAAGTGATGTTGAATTTTCTCCCTTGTGTTTATGGTCCATCTGTATGTCTTCTTTGGAGAAGTGTTTGCTTAGATCTTTTGCCAATTTTTGGTTGGGTTGTTCGCTTTTTTTGTTGTTGATGTGTTTGAATTCTTTATATATTTTTGAAATGAACCCTTTGTTGGATGTGAGATGCCCAAATATTTTCTCTTAGTCCATCGGCTGCCTTTATAGAAGTACTTAAACAGGAAGAGACTTGTCTTTGAGTTAACTTCCATGAATATTGTGTGATTTGATTTATGAAAAAAAAATGAAATCAGACTTGAAAGAAAAGGCTTTTTAGGTTTATTTGATTGGGCCACAGTTTTTACAGTTGGCATTAGAACCGTGGAATCAACCATTCTTTGGCGACCTGTATAGTCATTTGCAAGCCAAGAAATATATTTATGATCCTGTCTTCTTTTTTCTTTCTTTTCTTGCTACTATCAAGCTACTTTTTTCTCTGTTTATTTAATAGCTTTCCTGGACTTGAATAACTTTCCATAGCCATTGTAAAAGTTTAAATAGTTTCCCTTTTCTTCTTAAGCAAAATGTCATATATTTTCATATTTTGAGAGTGTCTATATGCAAGTAACACTGAAATCACGCGCGTTTGATGTAAAGATGCTTTGTCATTCACTCAGTATTTTTGTGAAATTCATTCCAAAATCAGAAAATTAAAACACCACATTAAACAATGAATAAAATATCCTCAAAATGTTACCACTTAAAAGCCTATGAAGATGGCATACCACAGTAAAAATTCTGCCAGCTTGCAACACATTGAAAAGCTGACCACATTAAAGTGGACAATATTAAATGGAGAGCGCATATTTTTCAAAACTGAGCCAACCGTGCTAGTAAAGAGATGATGTGTAATTTCCCTCGAACTGGAAAGTGGTTTCTGTGTCCATGCAAATGTAGAGGGGTCATGCGATTGTTTATCAAAGTAGCTCTGAGTATAAATTATATCATTTTTCTCACTAATATATATAGTTATAACAATAATAAGCAGCAACAAAAAATTGTCAGTGTGACATTCTTGAAATTTCTGCTCTTCACGGACTAGCCTAAGCCTATTCATTTTATTTTATTTTTAAAGTTTATTTATGCATATAAGAACTGGGGTACAGGCCAGTAGTGTGGGGGTGAGAGGATTCACTGAGACACAGTGGGGAGCAGAACAGGCGGATTGACTGAAATATACTGCTGAGGGGAGCAGTGGAGTGACAGGAGAGGTCTGCTGCACCATGTGGGTAGCTCCCTGGCTAGCGATCAAACTCATGCTGCACTAGCCAGCCAGAGATTGGACTAGTGCTGCAGTGGCTGCAGATAGCTGCATAGTGCTGTGCTTAACCCCTCGTGCCACCAGGAAGGCCCCAGACAAGCCTATTCATTTTAATACACATCCTGACCTCGGATCTTCTGCCCTTATAACCCTTACTCACTGTTGAGCTCCATTTCTGTGTTTCCAAGTAGCCATCAAGTGCAATAAAAGTCTAAAGTAATTTCTTCAATGCAATATACCTAAATCCATACTTCTCATCTTTGTCCACATGACAAACTCTCAAACAGGTAGTGTGTTCACTTCCTTCTTCTCTTAGTAGCATCTCCATTGTCCCGGTCCTCTAGACTTGAAACTTTGAAATCATTGCTGATTCTTGATCCCCACAGCATCACAGCTGTGATCAAATTCTAATGATAATTTCTTAAAAATATCATTCTCATTTTTTTTTTCTTTCTGTTCCTATGGTTGACGCTCAGGTACCTGACTTCAGAGTTCTAGTTGTATTATTCCAGTGACCTCTCAACTGATTTCTGCTGGAGACGGACTTCTCTATCACTTGTTTCCAACTCATACTAAATGGGGCTACTAGATGAAATTTCTAAAATTCTATTTTAAGTACATCTTTCTCCTGAAGCATCTACAAGAATAATCTTTCCTACAGCGCAGAGTCCACATATTTTTTAGCTTGACATTCGAGGTTCTGAATACCATGATATCAGTCTTTTTTCTGTCTTCTTTTCCCTATTGTGAAAACATTTTCTCTCACTTACTCTTTTTTTTTTTTTTATATAGAGGCATGTTTTATTTATTTATTTGTTTGTTTGTCTGTTTGTTTTGTTTATACATGCACTGGGTACAGTCAGAAGCACGGAAGGGTGAGAGAATTCACCAGAGCCAGAGCGGGGAGCAGAGCAGGCAGAAGGACCGAAGTACACTGCTGAGGGGAGCAGCGGGCGGCAGGAGAGGTCTGCGCGCCATGCGGGACCCTCCTCTGGTGGCCGGGGAGCAGCCGGGGATTGAACTGGCGCCGCGGAGGCCACGGGCAGCTTCGCAACCCAGCGCTCAACCGCTGCACCACTGGGGAGGCCCCTCTCACTTACTCTTGATTGAGCAAACATATTTAGCATTATCTATGTCTTTGCTTATGCTCTTGTTCTTATCTGGAATATATTCTTCTGTTCTGCTTATCCAAATCACAAGTATTCTTTATAATGCCTTCAGGCCTATACCAATTCTAGTGCATTCCTCAATGCAGTATACCTAAATAGAAACTTCTTATCTTTATCATTATGAGAAATTTTCAAACATGAAAAATCTCTGCACTCCCTTCTAATATGAATAGTATCTCTATTTTCCCTATCGTCCAGGCTTGAAACCTTAAAATCATTCTTTTAAACTATGATTATATTATTTATATAATCTATTTAAAAATATATGTAAGGTTTTTTTAAACTTTCATATTGTTATTAGAGATTTTATTTTATCATTAATGTCTTGTTGCTGTGTCATAATTTCTTTGTATAACACCTGGCATGTTATTGAAATATAGAATAGACATTTGGTTTTTATTGATTTTCGTGGCGTAAAACTGGTTTCAGAGTAAATGTCTTTGAGTTCTTAGTAATAAGTGTCTTATTTGACTATTGTTAGTAAAGCCATAGAAATATATAATGACAATTAACACAGGAAAAAAATCAGGATATAAATATATATATGTGTATAGCCACAAAATTGCAAAGTTAATTATTCTTAAATGAGGATTAATGAGCACATTAGAAAGCAGAACTAATAATGTATTTGTACAGAGTGATAGCTATACATCAGTGAAGATATTTAATGTATTTGGAAATATTCAGTGGTACATATTTTAATCTCTTCCCTCTATATTAAACCTAGAGGGAAAAGCTAGTAAAGAATTTTCTTTTGCAAGGATCTCCATAAAACAAAGGGTAAAGATGAGCAATTAGATAAGTCAATAAAAAGTGTAGAAGAGACTGAAAAGCCCTTTCAATGATTTTCTTTAAGGATGAGCTGTGGAGTCTTAGATTGGTTAAAGAATTGAATGGGTTACTACTAACATCTGTAATACAGAGAGCTGGCTGGGTGGAAAACATTCTCCTAAATGTTTTTTATATATTGACTCACATAATCCTATAACCACCACATGAAGCAGTTACTGTTCTCCCATCCTCATATTACAGTTGAAGAAATTGATTTAACTCAAAGTCACACATAATAGGTAGTGGAACCAGGGTTCAGATTCAGATAGTTCAGTCCTGGAATTCATACATTTTTTTTTTTTTATTTTTTTTTTATTTTTATTTTTTTTTTATAAATTTTATTGTTATATTCCCCATACAATTGCAGGCCCCCATTCTGACCCCAATCCCTCCCCTCCCGCCCCCGCCCCCCTAAAAGTGTCTCTGGTTCATAGTTTTTTGTTGATTTTGATTTTCACTTTCTTATAGTTATTCATTTTCCTGGTCCCTTATTTAAGTTTTCTAGATTCCTGCTATGAGTGAGACCATCCGGTATTTTTCTTTTTCTTTTTGGCTTATTTCGCTGAGCATGATCCCTTCCAGCGCCATCCATGTTGCAGCAAATTGCATGTGTTTATCTTTTTTGAATGCTGAGTAATATTCCATGGTATATATGTACCACATCTTCTTGATCCAGTCATCTATTTTTGGGCATTTGGGTTGTTTCCAAAGCTTAGCTATTGTAAACAGTGCTGCTATAAACATAGGGGTGCAGGTGTTCTTTGGAATTGATGTTTCTGTGTCCTTTGGGTAAATACCTAGGAGTGGAATTGCTGGGTCATATGGAAGCTCTATGTTTAGTAGGTCCAGAAATCTCCACACAGCTTTCCACAGTGGTTGGACCAGTTTGCACTCCCACCAACAGTGCAGAAGAGTTCCTTTTTCTCCACACCCTCGCCAACATTTGTTGTTGCTAGTTTTTTTAATATGTGCCATTCTCACTGGTGTAAGATGGTATCTCATGGTAGTTTTGATTTGCATTTCCCTGATGACAAGTGATGTTGAACATTTTTTCATATGCCTGTTGGCCATTTGCATTTCCTCTTCAGAGAAGTTTCTTTTAAGCTCTTCTGCCCATTTTTTGACTGGATTATTTTCTTTGTTGTTGTTGAGTCTCATCAGCTCTTTGCAGATTTTTGTGATCAGTCCTTTATCATTAGTGTTGGGTGCAAAAATGTTCTCCCAGTTGGTGGGGTTTCTCTTTGTTTTTGTTATTGTCTCTTTTGCTGTGCAAAAGCTCTTTAATTTGATATAGTCCCAGCTGTTTATCTTTGCCTTCACTATTACTGCTTTGGGTGATGTGTCTGTAAAGATGTCTTTGATGTGCAAATCACGTAGTGTTTCGCCTATATTTCCTTCTATATATTTTATGGTTTCAGGTCTTATGTCTAGTTCTTTAATCCATTTTGAGTTGATTTTTGTGTATGGTGTGAGGTGGTGGTCAAGCTTCATTCTTTTGCATGTAGCGACCCAGTTTTCCCAGCACCATTTATTGAACAAACTTTCTTTGCTCCAATGCATAGTCTTTGCTCCTTTGTCAAAGATTAGTTGACCATAAATCTGTGGGTTTATTTCTGGATTTTCTATTCGATTCCATTGGTCTGTATGTCTGTTCTTGTTCCAATACCATGCAGTTTTGATGATTATGGCTTTGTAGTATAGTTTGAAGTCTGGGAGTCTGATGCCTCCATTCCCTTCTTTTTTTTTCAGGAGAGCTTTGGCTATTCGGGGTTTTTTGTGATTCCATATGAATTTCATCAATAATTGTTCTATTTCTTTGAAGAATGACATTGAAATTTTGATTGGAATAGCATTGAATCTGTATATTGCTTTTGGAAGGATGGCCATTTTAATAATGTTTATTCTTCCAATCCATGAGCAGGGGATGTCTCTCCATTTCTTTGTGTCTTCTTCTATTTCTTTTAACAGTGTTTTATAGTTTTCTTTGTATAGGTCCTTTACCTCTTTTGTTAGATTTATTCCCAAATATTTGATTTTTTTTGTTTCAATAACAAAAGGGATGGTCTTTTTGATTTCTTCTTCTTCAGATTTATTGTTTGTGTATAGGAAGGCTACTGACTTTTGCGTGTTGATTTTGTATCCTGCCACTTTACTGAACTGATTGATGAGTTGAATTAGCTTTTCTGTGGAGTTTTTGGGGTTCTCTATGTATAATATCATATCGTCTGCAAATAGTGATAGTTTGACTTCTTCTTTTACTATTTGGATTCCTTGGATGTCTTTCTCTTGTCTTATTGCCCTGGCTAGGACTTCCAGTATTATATTGAAAAGCAATGGTGAGAGTGGACATCCTTGTCTTGTTCCAGATCTTAATGGAATTGCTTCCAGCTTTTCACCATTGAGAATGATACTGGCTGTTGGCTTGTCATAGATGGCCTTTATGATGTTGAGGTATGTTCCTTGTATCCCAAGAATTTCAAGGGCTTTTATCATGAATGGGTGTTGCACTTTGTCGAAAGCTTTCTCAGCATCTATTGATATTATCATATGGTTTTTATATTTCTTTTTGTTGATGTGTTGGATAACGTTGATTGATTTTCGGATGTTAAACCATCCTTGTGCCCCTGGAATGAATCCAACTTGGTCGTGGTGAATTATCTTATGGATACATTGTTGGATTCTGATAGCTAAAATTTTATTGAGGATTTTTGCATCAGTGTTCATTAGGGAGATTGGCCTGTAGTTTTCCTTTTTTGTGTTGTCCTTGTTCGGTTTTGGTATTAGTGTAATGTTGGCTTCATAGAACGTGTTTGGTATTGTCCCTTCCTTCTCAATTTTTTGGAAGAGTTTGTGAAGGATAGGCACTAATTCTTCTCTGAATGTTTGGTAGAATTCATTTGTAAATCCATCAGGTCCTGGGCTTTTGTTTTTGGGGAGGTTTTTGATTACCATTTCAATTTCGCTAATTGTAATTGGTCTGTTTAGGTGTTCTATTTCTTCTTTATCTAGCTTTGGGTGATTGTAGAGTTGTAGGAATTTGTCCATCTCCTCTAGATTGTTAAACTTGTTTCCATATAACTGTTCATAGTAGTTACTGATTATTCTTTTGATTTCTGCTGTGTCCGTTGTGATTTCTCCTCTTTCATTGATGATCCTGTTTATTTGTGCTTTCTCCCTTTTTTCCTTTGTGAGCCTGGCTAGGGGTTTGTCTATTTTATTGATTTTTTCAAAGAACCAGCTCTTGGTTTCATTGATCTTTTGGATTGTTTTTTTAGTTTCAATTTCATTTATTTCTGCTTTGGTTTTTATTATTTCTTTTCTTCTACTGGTTTTGGGGTTTTTTTGTTGTTCTTTTTCTAGATCTTTGAGCTTCGAGATTAGGTTGTTTCTTTGCGTTCTTTCTTGTTTCTTGATGTGAGCTTCTATTGCTATATATTTTCCTCTTATTACTGCTTTTGCTGCATCCCATACATTTAGGATATTGGTGTCCTCCTTGTCGTTCAATTCAAAAAATTTTTTAATTTCTTCTTTGATCTCCTCATTAGTCCAATGGTCTTCCAGTAGTGTGGTTTTTAATCTCCATGAGGTAGGAAAGTTCCTTGCCTTCTTTTTATGGTTTATTTCTAGTTTGATGCCTTCATGGTCAGAAAAGATGGTTGATATGATTTCAATCTTGGTGTATCTGTTGATGTTTGTCTTGTGCCCCAGTATGTGATCGATCCTGGAGAATGATCCGTGTGCGCTTGAGAAAAATGTGTACTCCGTTTTTTTGGGGTTTAGTGTTCTATAGATGTCTGTTAAGCCCAATTGCTCTAGGTCTTTATTTAGAGCTTTGGTTTCTTTACTTATTTTTTGTCTTGTTGATCTATCCATTGTTGATAGTGGTGTGTTGAAGTCTCCCACTACGTATGTGTTTTCTCTGATGTCTGTTTTCAGAGAGGACAACAGTTGTCTGATATATTTTGGTGCTCCTTCGTTTGGTGAGTATATGTTAATGAGTGTTATTTCTTCTTGAAGTATTGTCCCCTTGATCATAATGTAGTGACCATTGGGGTCTCTTTTTATCTTTTTGAGTTTGAAATCTGTTTTATCTGATATAAGTATAGCTGTTCCTGCTTTCTTTTTTGGTCCATTTGCTTGTAGGATTGTTTTCCATCCTTTAACTTTGAGCCTATTTTTATCTTTTGTAGCTAAATGTGTTTCCTGGAGACAGCAAAAGGTTGGGTTTTGTTTCTTAATCCAGGCTGCAACTCTGTGTCTTTTTATTGAAGAGTTTAGTCCATTTACATTTAGAGTTAATATTGATATGTTAACATCTGTATTTGCCATTGTGTTTGTCTTTCCTTTGATTTTATTTATTTATTCTTTTAATAACTTTTTTTTTTTTTGGCCTTCTTTCATTGTTATTCGTCGCTCTGAGGTTCTGGCTTTAGGACTCCTTGTAGTATTTTTTGGAGTGGGGGTTTAGTTGCAATGAAATTCCGGGGTTTCTGTTTGTCTGGGAAGGTCCATATTCTTTCTTCAAAGAGGAAGGAGAGCTTTGCGGGATAGAGTATTCTTGGTTGGCATCTGTTTTCTTGGAGTCTGTTGACTATGTCCCTCCACTCTCTCCTTGCCCGTAGTGTTTCTTCGGAGAAGTCTGATGTCAGCCTGATTGGTTTTCCTTTGAATGTTATCTGTTTCTTCCCTCTTGCCAGCTTCATTATTTTTTCCTTGTCCTGGATTCTTGGGAGCTTTACTATTATGTGTCTTGCTGTATTTTTCCTTTCGTCGTGGAAGTTTGGTGTTCTTCTTGCTTCTTGTATATCAATTTTCAGCTCCTTCTTCACATTTGGGAAGTTCTCTTCAATTATCTCTTTGAATATTTTCTCTGTTCCTACATCTCTCTCCTCTCCTTCTGGTATTCCTATAACTCTTATATTTCCTTTCCTCATGGAGTCAGATAGTTCCCGAAGTCTTTCTTCGTTCTTTTTCCTTCGTACTTCTCTTTCCTTTTCTGTTTTGGTTCTTTTTATTTCTGTGTCTTCAAGATTACTTATTCGTTCTTCCATTTCATCTATTCTGCTTTCATTGCTTTTCCCAGAATTCTTTAGTTCTTCCATTAATTCTTTGATCTCCTGCATTTCTTTTACTTCCCTCTTTAGGGACTCAATTTCTTTCTTCTGACCATTGTTTTCCCTCTCTAGGGACTCAATTGCATTCTTCTGATCGTTGATTATTTTTCCCTTATCATTGTTTTCCTTTATGACTTCTGTCAGTTTTTTAATCACGGCAATTTTAAATTCTCTTTCTGGAAGGCTCAGAAATTCTTCCAAGTTATTGTCGTTGCAATCTGGGGGCTGGCTTTCTTTTTGTGGTGTGCTTTTTCTCTGGAGAGTTGCTAGGTTGCGTGTGGTTCTTCTCCTCCCTACTGTCTGTTTTCTAATTTGCCGTATGCGTTGGGACACTGTGTTGTTGGGACTTGCCGGCATCTTGGGTGGGCTTCTCTGTTCCCCTCTGGTTCTTCCAGGAGTCATCTCTCAGTTTCAAGCAGCCTTTACTGGAGAAAGGTCCCTGTTCTAAAATGCCGATGTGGGGACACACTCCCCTGTGCGCCTGGTCTGCCCCGGCGGTGGGTTCCTGCTCCCCTCTGGGCTTGGACTGCAGGCCAGAGCGGGTCTGGCGTGGGCGAACTTCCCCCGCTCACCTCTGGCTCCTGAGGAAGCCTTCTGCAGGTAGTCTTTACTGAAGAAATGTCCCTGTTCTAAAATGGTGATGTGGGACACACTCCCTGCGCTTCTGGTCTCAGGCACACTCTTCTGCGCGCCTGGTCTGCCCCGGCTGTGGGTGCTCGCTCTCCCTGTGGGCTCAGACTACTTGTTCAGAAGGGGCCCGGTGTGGGCTAACTCCCCAGCTGGCCACTAGCTCCTTCAGTAGCCTGTGCTGGGGTCAAGTCGCTAGGTGGCACCAGAGATCTCTCCTAGAGCCCTTGGGGAGCTGATTTTCCACCCCGTGGGACAGGGAGCAGAGCGAGGATGGTAGGGTACACCTCAACGGCTTTGGGGTGCTGTGTCTGCCTTGTGCCCCACCGTCGTGGGGAACCCACGCCCCTAATTTCGTGCCCCGGGTCTCAGTTCCAAAGCCCTCAGTTCCAGCACGCGGGCTGTAGCCCAGATCAGTGGCGCGGGAATGGCGCCTTTTGAATCCCGCTCCCCTGCCTGGGCGCCTTGTTCCTGCTCACTCAGGGAGGGCCTCCGCCCGGGTCTCAGTTCCAAAGCCCTCAGTTCCAGGACGCGGGCTGTAGCCCAGATCAGTGGCGCGGGAATGGCACCTTTTGAATCCCGCTCCCCTGCCTGGGCGCCTTGTTCCTGCTCACTCAGGGAGGGCCTCCGCCCGGGTCTCAGTTCCAAAGCCCTCAGTTCCAGGACGCGGGCTGTAGCCCAGATCAGTGGCGCGGGAATGGCGCCTTTTGAATCCCGCTCCCCTGCCTGGGCACCTTGTTCCTGCTCACTCAGGGAGGGCCTCCGCCGTCTCCCCGCAAGCCTAGGTCGCAGGTGCGGGGACCTGGGCAGCTGCAATCCGAGCGCCGCTTTCGTGCAAGCTTACCGGGCAGCCGGGGCTGTGTGCTGGTGCTGGTCTCCTCCTGGTGGGCGGGGCTCTCTTTAATGGCGTGTGGAGCTCACCTCCGCGGCGGATCCTGCAGGGTTCGCCTCAGCTCCCGTTCGCGGGGTGTGGTGGCTGAAGTAGTTCCTTTCCACTCACAGTCCCGCTTGCTGCATCCGTTTTTCTTGTTGGGCGTTTTGGTTTGTTGTTTCCCTTCTCTCTGCCGGTCGGAGAGTGCCGCCTCTGTGGGCGGGGGAGGGGAGCAGGGTTCTGCGCTTCCCTCCCTTCTCGTCCTCTTTTATGGCAACTTTCTTCTTCGGGCAGTTTGCTGGAGTTGTCCGTTTATCTTCCGTGTCCCAGTTCTCACTGGGACCTACCGCTTTTCCTCCCTATTAACTTTTTTTAATGGGAGATCTTACTCGCAGCGTCTCCTCGCCGCCATGTTGCTCCGCCCCTCTCTCGCAACCACATTTTTTTTTTTTTAATGAAAATAAGACATGTGAGCAGAAAAGGATATCATTTCTAAATGTACAGCCCAAAGAATTATCACCAAACGAACACACCGCTGAGTAAAGTGGGACTGAAGTGCAAGGAGAACTTCTGGGGTATAAACTTCACAAATTTAGTTTCTTATCTACTATACTAACTAGATTTATGGGCATGTCTTTCCACCTTAAAATTCTCATTATCCTTTCAGTTTAAAGTGGTTCAAGTTTATGGTGTTCATTTCTGGTAAGCAATAGGGGGGAAAAAAAAAAACCCAAAATAAAACAACCTAGGGCCTCCCCTGGTGGCACAGATGGTTGAGCGCTGCGCTGTGTAACTGTCCTCAGCTTCTGCAGCGCCTGTTCGATCCCGGCTGGCCGGCGAGGGTTGCACATGGTGTGGCAGACCTCTCCTATCTCGCTCGCTGCTCCCCTCAGCAGTGTATTTCGTCAGTCTGCCTGTTCTGTTCCCTGCTGTGTCTCTGGTGAATCCTCTCACCCTCCCTCACATCTGGCCTGTACCCCGGTTCTTGTATAAATAAATAAATCTTAAAAAAAAAACCTATATTTTGGGCTTATTTTTTCACTAGGTTAGGTTTTTTTAAAAAGATTTAAAAGATTTATTTATTTTTGTACAAGAATGGGAGCCAGTGGAGGGGGAGGGGGAGAGGTTTCATGGGGGGTGTGGGGGGGTAGGGGTGGGTGTGGGGGTGGCAAAACAGGCAGACGACCGAAATACACTGCTGAGGGGAGCAGCCTGTGCAACAGGAGAGGTCTGCCACGCCATGTGGGTTCCTCCCTGGCCAGCCAGGAATTGAACTCGTGCTGCAGAGGCTGCTGGACAGCTTCACGGTGCTGCGCTCAACCCACTGTGCCACCGGGGAGGCTCTAAATACTTTTCTTTTTCCATTTAAAAAAAAAAAAGCAGAAGGGAAGTCTTGGGGCTCTAGCAAATTCAGGAAAGGCACATTTCTGAGCAGGGTGGTTTGTGCAGTTTTGTTTTTATATTTAATTTAATTTTTCTTTTTCTTTTTTTAATTAATGTTTTAATTTCTTACATCATTGTTCATTTTTAAACAATATTTGCTTCCTCCCACCCCCTCAGGTATAGTCCCCATAGAGTTTCCTTCCCCAATGCCCCCGTGCTCCATCACCTCAGTCCCCTGTGCTCCTCCCTCCCTCCCTCTGACCCCTCTCCCTCCTCCCCTGCAGAATGTCTCTGGTTTATAATTGTCTGTTTTTGTTTTGTTGTGTTTTGTACTGTTATTATTTTTTATATACTGATGTCTTATTGGGTTTCCCTATATTTCGGCTGTAAATGAAGCCATCTGATATTTTTTGTTTTCCTTCTGGCTTCTTTCTTTTTTTTAAAATAAATTATTTTATTTTATTTTATATAATTCTTACATCATTTTTCATTTTTGCATAATGTATGCATTTTCATTTTGGTGATATTCCCCATACAATTCCCACCCCTCTTATTGTGACCCTAATCCCTCTTCTCCTCCCCCCGCCCTCCACTGTAGTGTGTCTCTGGTCTATAGATGCTTGTTGATTTTGATTTTTACTTTATTGCAATTAGTCTTTTTCTTGGTCCCTTATTTAGGTTTTCTAAATTCCTGCTATGAACCAGTATTTTTCTTTTTCTTTCTGGCTTATTTTGCTGAGCATGATCCCTTCCAGCTCCATCCATGTTGCTGCAAATTGCATGAGTTTATCTTTTTTGATTGCTAAGTAATAATCCATTGTGTATATATATCACATCTTCTTGATCCAGTCATCTATTTTTGGGCATTTGGGTTGTTTCCAAAGCTTAGCTATTGTAAACAGTGCTGCTATAAACATAGGGGTGCAGGTGCTCTTTGGAATTGACGTTTCTGTGTCCTTTGGGGTAAATACCTAGGAGTGGAATTGCTGGATCATATGGAAGCTCTATGTTCAGTAGGTCAAGAAATCTCCACACAGCTCTCCACAGTGGTTGGACCAGTTTGCACTCCCACCAGCAGTGCAGGAGGGTACCTTTTTCTCCATAACCTCACCAACATTTGTTGTTGCTAGTTTTTTAATATGTGCCATTCTCACTGGTGTAAGATGGTATCTCATTGCAGTTCTGATATGCATTTCCCTGATTACAAGTGATGCTGAACATTTTTTCATATACCTGTTGGCCATTTGCATTTCCTCTTTGGAGAAGTTTCTTTTTAGTTCTTCTGTCCATTTTTTGACTGGATTATTTACTTTGTTTTTATTGAGTCTTATAGCTCTTTGTAGATTTTTGTGATCATTTCTTTATCATTAGTGTTGTGTGCAAAAATTTTCTCCCAGTCGGTGGGGTTTCTCTTTGTTTTGGTTATTGTCTCTTTTGCTATATAGAAGCTCTTTAATTTGATGTAGTCCCAGCTGTTTATCTTTGCCTTCGCTATCACTGCTTTGGGTGATGTGTCTGTAAAGATATTTTTGAGGTGCATGTCATGTAGTGTTTCGCCTATATTTCTTTTTATATATTTTATGATTTCAGGTTTTATGTTTAGTTCTTTAATCCTTTTTGAATTGGTTTTTGTGCATGGTGTGAGGTAGTAGTCAAGCTTCATTCTTTTGCATGTAGCGACCCTGTTTTCCTAGAACCATTTATTGAACAAACTTTCTTTGCTCCATTGCGTATTCTTTGCTCCTTTGTCAAAGATTAGTTGACTGTAAATCTGTGGGTTTATTTCTGGATTTTCTGTTCGGTTCCATTGGTCAGTGTGTCTGTTCTTGTTCCAATACCATGCAGTTTTGATTATTATGGATTTGTAGTATAGTTTGAAATTTGGGAGTGTGATGCCTCCATTCCCTTCTTTTCTTTTCAGGAGAGCTTTGGCTATTCGGGGTTTTTGGTGACTCCATATGAATTTCATCAATAATTGTTCTATTTCTTTGAAGAATGTCATTAAAATTTTTACTGGAATAGTATTGAATCTGTAAATTGCTTTTGGTAGGATAGCCATTTTGATAATGTTAATTCTTCCAATCTATGAGCAGGGGATGTCCTTCCATTTCTTTGTGTCTTCTTCTATTTCTTTTAACAGTGTTTTATAGTTTTCTTTGTATAGGTCCTTTACCTCTTTTGTTAGGTTTATTGCCAAGTATTTGATTTTTTTTTTGTTTCAATAATAAAAGGGATGGTTTTCTTGATTTCTTCTTCTTCAGATTTATTGTTTGTGTATAGGAAGACTACTGATTTTGCATGTTGATTTTGTATCTTGACACCCTTCTGGCTTATTTCACTGAGCATAATTCCTTCTAGTTCCATTCACATTGCTGAGGATGGCATGACTTTATCTTTTTGGATTGCTGGATAACATTCCATTGGGTATATATGCTGTATCTTCTTGATCCAGTCATCTATTTTTGGGCATTTGGGTTGTTTCCATTGCTTAGTTATTGTGAATAATGCTGCGATAAAGATTGAGGTATATATAACACTTAAAATTAATGATTTTGTATTCTGCTGGATCATATAGTAGTTCTCTTTTTAGCTTTTGAGCAAGTTCCATGCTGTTTTCTAAAATGGCATTTTTGAAATACATAAGACCACTTCCAAATTCTTCTTCCAGTCTTGGACATACACTGAAAGAATTAACCTTGTTCAAATGGCCATATACATTCCCACTAATAGTGAGTGAGGATTCCTTTATTTTCATTTTCTCACCAGCACTTGATGCTAGTCTTTTTGATATAAACCATTCTTCCCTGAGTGATAATTCTCATTGTGGTTTTGATTTGCATTTCCTTAATTATAAGTGATGATGAGCATTTTTCATGTGCTGTTGGACCCCTAAATGTTCTCTTTGAAGACGTGTCTGTTCAGATCATTTGTGCTTTTGAAAAATAGGGTTGCTATGGGTTTTTTTTTGTTGTTATTGCTGCTATTGAGTTACATGCGTTCACCTTTGATATTAACACCTTGTCTGATGTATGATGTGCAGAAATCTTCTCCTCCTCACTAGGCTGTCTTTTTAATCTGCCAATATTTTCTTTCTCTGTGCTGAAGCTTTTTAATTTGATGTAGCCCCATGTATTTATTTTTGCTTTTCATTTCCCTTGCTGTTGGGCTTGCATCTCTATGGACATACCTAACACTGATATCAAGGAACATTTTCTTCCATGTGTGTAATCCGTTTTGAATTTATTTTTGTGTATGGATTTAGAGAATGATCCAATTTCATTCTTTTGTATGTGGCTGTTCAGTTTTCCAATACCAATCTCTGAAAAGATTTTTCTTTCTCAGTGTACGGTCAGAGCTCCTTTGGATAGGTTAAGTGTCAGTATGTGTGGGTTTATTTCTGGACTCTTAGTTCTATTCCACTGATTTGTGTGTGTATTTTTATTTCAGTGCCATAATGTTTTAATTACTGTCACTGCAATATAGTTTGAAGTCAGGTAATGTGATGCCTTCATTTTTTTTCTTTTTTTTCAATATTTCTTTATTCAGGAACTTTCATTTCCATATAAAATTTAGTATTTTTGTTCTGTTTCTTTAGAAATATAGGAATAGGGATTGCATTGAATTGGTATATTGCTTTGGATAAGATGTCATTCTAACAATTCTATTCTTTCAACATTTCAGAATATGTCCATTTTCAGTATATGAACTTGTGAAATGGTCTTATGTATTAATATTTTAAGAAATGGCAAGATGTTTAGCAGGAAAACAAATTGTAACAGTCGATTGTAGTTGAAAATAAAAGTTTGGAACTATGAGGCTCACTGTGTGTCAAATTCAAAAAGTTTATATTTTATTCTGTAAGTATCAAAATGTCTGAAGAAATTTTAAGTAATAAAGTAACACAATTATTAATATTTTATTTTATTTTTAAAAGATTTTTATTTATTTATACAAGAACTGGGGTACAGACCAGATGTGTGGGAGGGTGAGAGGAATCACCAGAGACCGAGCGGGGAACAGAACAGGCAGACTGACTGAAATGCACTGCTGAGGGGAGCAGCGGGCGAGACAGGAGATGTCTGCTCACCATGTGGGTTGCTCTGAGGCTGGTGGGGATCGAACTGGCACTGCAGAGACTGCGGACAGCTTCACAGCTCTGCGCTCAACCACCTGCACCACCAGGGAGGCCCAATTATTAATATTTTAAGAATAAACATCTTGTAGTAGTCTTGGGCAGAAATCGAGAAGAGAATAGTGTAAAAATCTGTTCATTGTAACATTCTCAGCAGGAGAGAATGAGAGCTTGGAATAAATTTGAAACATATGGATAAAGAACAGAGCATATTTTTATATCTGATATAGAAGCAACGAGATTTGATGACTGTATGTAGAGGGGTTGGATGTTGGTGAAAGACTGTATAAAAGGATTGGATGTTGGTGAAAGACTGTATAAAATTAAGAATAATATTAAGAGTTTCCAGTTTAGGAGACTGAGTAATTAATGATGCAATTATTGAAAATTGAGAATAGGGAGACACTTTACATATATTATAAATATATATAATTATATTTCATTATAAATAATCATTATTGTTCTGCTAAAGATTAATTGCATACACAGATATACATAGCTTTATGGCCTTTTGAATATTTTCCCATCTAGTGCTTCTCAGTGACTTGATAAAAAGTTATTGTGTTATTTATAGCCACATTGATTTTAAATATTTTTAGTCAGTGATGATATTTTCCTCTCTAACCCCTGCACTTTTTTTTTAAACTTATTTTTCTTTTTCTTTCTTTTTTTTTTTTTTTTAAGATTTATTTATTTATTTATACAAGCACTGGGTACAGTCAGAAGTGCAGGAGGCTGAGAGAATTCACCAGAGCCAGAGCAGGGAGCAGAGCAGGCAGAAGGACCGAAGTACACTGCTGAGGGGAGCAGCAGGGCAGGAGAGGTCTGCGCGCCATGTGGAATCCTCCTCTGGTGGCCGGGGAGCAGCCGGGGATTGAACTGGCGGTGCAGAGGCTGCGTGCAGCTTCGCAACCCAGCGCTCAACCGCTGCACCACCGGGGAGGCCCCGCACTTGGTTTTAAGTATTTCTATTTCTTATAGTTTCAAATATATTTGTTTCTTTTCAGTCTCAAATAAAGTTTAGGTGTAATATATTTATTTACCATTTATATTATTTATTAGAAGACAAAAATGACACTGTCAAATATCTAGTTCTACCATAAAACTGAATAATGGTTAAAACCAGTAATATTTATGGTGGTATAGTATCAACTGATCTCTGTTTTAACATAGAAAACAAAATTAAAACACTTAAGACACCACTACATCCATTCAGATTGATGAAAGTATAGTAGCAATATGTTTTTCCTTTTTTCTTTTTCTTCGGTTCATTAATTAAGTTACTTAGTAGGAAGCACTGGGGAATGTAAAAATGAATAAATCTTTGCCCTAATTAACAGAGTCTAGTAGAGCAATGCAAACAACTCAGTACAATAACTCAGTGTATCTTAAGTGTTATAATACAGCTTAAAATAAATTGCTATAGGAACACAGATGGGAATACAAGTAATTCTGAAAGGGAGAAGACCGAGAAGTTTTCATAGTGGATGTAACTTGAAACTTGTCTGGTGAAGGGGAGACACTGAGACATGAGAACATGCATGAAATGGCAAAAAATAACAAGCATGAGCCTCCCTGGTGGCACAAAGGGTTAACACATAGCACTAAGAAGCTATCTTCAGCTACTGCAGCACGAGTTCCATCCCCGGCCAGGGAGCTACCCACATGGCACAGCAGACCTCTCCTGTCTCCCTGCTGCAGTGTATTTCAGTAGATCTGCCTGTTCTGCTCCCCACTCTGTCTCTGGTGAATCCTTTCACCCTCTCCACCTCTGGCCTACACTCCAGCTCTTGTATGCATAAATAAATAAATCTTTAAAAAGGAAAGAAAATACCAAGCAGTCTGATGTAGGCAGCATGGGACAAATTGTGAAAAAGAGGAAGTCAAAAGAGGTAAGGGTTGGCTGTGAGACTCCTGCCTATCAGGCTAAAGAGGTTGGGCTTTAGGCAACTGGAGATAAATTCAGACTTTAACAGGAACTTGTATCATATTTTCAGTAGAGTATCTTGTGAATTCATTCATTTTTTCCGTATTTTGAATCTGATCTGTAAGAAGACACCAAGCTGAAAGGAATTAGGCAGGTGCTGTCCTTAAAGCTCAGTTTACTGTTATTAAGGGGGCCAGGCGCTTTTAAAGGAAAGGCAGGTAAAGTGATATTAGAAAAATGTGACAGTTAGAAGGAGTTTTGAAGAGTAAGGAAGATGAGAACAAGTCTCATTTATATTTTGATTTTGATGAGTTGGAGTTCTTTTTTTTTTTTGCATTTGCATTCTTACAACTGGTTTATTTTTGAGGTAACATTTAAAAAAGAAAGCAGTATCTGGTCCTCCCTGGTGGTGCAGCGGTTGAGTGCTGGGTTGCGAAGCTGCCCACAGCCTCTGTAGCGCCAGTTCGATTCCACCCGGGTGAGGGTCCCACATGGCGCGCAGACCTCTCCTGCCTCCCGCTGCTCCCCTCAGCAGTGTGCTTTGTCACTCTGCCTGCTCTGCTCTCCCCTCTGGCTCTGGTGAATTCTCTCACCCTCCCATGCTTCTGACTGTACCCAGTGCTTGCATAAAATAAATCTTAAAAAAAAAAAAGCAGCATCTATCTAGATGGATTTAGATAGAGAGATATGTAGAATAGATAGACAGATAGATAGGTAGATAGATACATTGATACATAGATAGATAGAATTATTCCCTTAGACACTGATTGAAATGATGGGGTCATTAGTGTACAGTTTAAATAAGTAAGTGCAAGAAAAGACATCTTTTTCTGTCTTCACTGTGATAGGTTTGTCCAGGATAGAAAAAAATAACTCCTATACATAGCACCTTAGACATAGTTCTCAAGCAATTGTTGAATTCAATTGAATGCTTCTGGGCTTTATATCATTTCTAGTCCTTAAACAATGCACAATTGCAGAGTTGTTAAGTAATAGTATAATTGAGATCTAAAAATAATGTGTCCTTGGATAAATTAGTAAGACAAAAAGAAATCAAACATGAAGTTACAGATCAATATAGAAATCACAATGTTCATGGCATTTACAGAGAGCTCGTTCCAAATATCATTTCAGTGCACCAGTCACATCCACCTTAAGTAAGTAAGACAGCCCCTGTGGGCTGATCACAGAAGCAGAACAGATTGCATTAGGATGGAATGTAGAATTGTGGAAAATCTGGGATAAAAAATGGAACTTAAGATACAGAGATGTAGCACTTGGAGAACTCACTGAGGTATAATCAGAACCACTGCCACATTCTTTGTTACAATGTTAGTGAAGTGCTTATGCCTCAAGGATTTCTGAAAATTTAAGTAAACATTTCTCTAAAGGAATTTACAAATAAAGTAATACCAAATGCCCAGATTTGGAATCCCTATATACCGTAGAGTCTTAAAAGACAGGAAGCTGGTGATCACCTCATTACCTAATGTAATATACTCGTCACACATCATCATATATGCACCCATGGGTTCTGAGTGAGGATTCCTGTTGCATGTTATTGTAGTTATTACAAATTTTTGCTATAGTTCTTAAAAATTTGGTAACACAAAACTGACCAATTTTGTCATCAACAATCATTAAGCAGACTGAGGTTTTTGATTACTTAAAAGTAAGCACATGTCTCTTAATAGACATGCATATAACAAACATTTTGAAAATCATTTTCTTCTTTATGATTATGAAATTCACAAAACCCAAAACTGAATGGAAATAATAAATTATTCTCAAATCGGAGGACAAGAGAAAAATAGCATAAAATTTGTTATTAGGTGGGAGTCACTGTATTAAGTGTTTGTGCTTACGATAAATAGCATAGTCGAAACATCATTTGTAAATATTTAGGTAATTTAAGCCACAATCCTGGAGAACGAACCCCCACGGCACACTTAAAAGCTCTTTTTATAAGTCTTAAAGATAAATAATTATCTGGGCAAGAATTTCCACATACTTTTTCCTGAAATATTCCGATTGTTACGTGTGGGCGCCTTCTCCCCACAAACACACTTACTGAAGATAAAGTGGAAATCTGATTTAAATTCCACTGAGCGTTTAAAGAAGCTTTTCCACACAGATTTATAGTGTGTGAGGAAAAGACACAATTTTACCAGTCAAGACACTTGCCGCTTCTGAGGAAACGTGGAATTTTATATTTTTGAAAATAAATCTGTTTTTTCCCACAGATTTTTTAAAAAAGGGACCTATTCTGACTTTTCCCTTTGATTTTACCAGAGGGAAGAAAACATTTAGATCAACTTCCCAGGTGGCTTTGGCAAGAAGCGCTAAAAATAGACAAGATAACGGTCCCGGCCAGTGCTCTGTGGCGACAACCCGCGGGCAGGGCGGGGCTTGGGGGTGGGGCGGGGCTTAGGCCGGGGCGGGAAAGGGGCGTGTCCAAGGCGGGACTGACCTTTATTCCGGAGCCGAGTTCTGGCCTCCAAGGGCGGGTCGGGGGCGTGGCCGGGGCAGCAGGGGGCGGGGCAGCGCTCGCACATTTAAGAGCCGGGAGGCGGCTCCGGGGACCGAGCGTCCGCCGAGTTCGCTGTCATGTCGCTCCCGCCCCTCACGCCGCGGGGTTCGGAGCTCGCGGAGCTGGCTCCCCCCTCCTCGCCTCTCGAGGACCCTGATCCCCAACCACCCGGCCGTAAACGGCTCCGTTTGGAGGAGCCAGAGGGTGTCTCGGAGGCGTGGTGGAGGCTGCCCTTGGTGCCTCGCCTGCCTGAGGTAGAAAACGCCTGGGCGTGGGCGCCCCGACCCCTCAGCGCGCTGCTTTATTCACCTCACGCGGCCTCCGAGGACGCCGCCCGCGCGCGTGTGGAGACGCCCGTCGGCGGGCGGCAGACACGTGACCTGGGGGTCCCGGGGGCACGTTCCCGGTCTTCCCCCTCCCCGAGGGCCGGCCCCGGGAGGCGCGCTCCCGGGGGCCCTGCCGGGGACGGGGCGGGGGCCGGGACGCGGCTGCCCCGCGGCGACGGGACGCGGGGTTCGGGCCCCGGGAGGGGCGTGGAGAGAGGCCGGAGTGACGGCCCGCAGGCCGGAGGGCCGTTCGCAGGCGTTACCTTTTGTGAGGAGCAGAAACCAGCATTTCAGGACGTGAACGGATGCACAGCTGCCGGGGGGATGCTGTCAAATGAAAAAGAAAATAGCATTTCGGCGTCTGTGCTAAAAATAGCCAAATCGCAAACCCCGCCCAGCGTGGAAATGGCCAAATCTGGCTATTTTCGAGAGAGCCGCACAATCAGTATCCGTGAGTTTGCAGCTAATTTAAAAAGCAAGATGTCCTCTGCCTGTTGGAAGGAAAGAGCGAAGGAAACGGGGGACACACAGGAGGCGTGTGTTGGGGGTTTCACCGACACCGACTGGGCCCGAAGTAGACGTGATGTTGAGAAGCAGAACTTAAGGGATGAGGGAAAGATGGTGGGCGCGGAAAATGTTTTTCCTGAACTTTATGAAAGTTACCCCCAGTCACTCTGCAACCAGAATATTTTTTGTGGGAAAAAGAAAGACTCCGTCCGTGTAAACATCTATAACCACGGTAGTGTCCAGTCTGACAGAAGAGACTCTGGAAAGGATTTCGCTATAATATTAGAAAACGCAGATTTGGAAGAAGCAGGGCCATGCCTGGACAGCTGCAGATCTAACACCAGCTTGGCAAACTCTCCAAGCTGGGACTGTACCACTGCATGTGTTTTGAGCCAAAACAGGGAAAATGGTTGGATTGTGGATAATGACAAGACGAAGTGTGAAAACATGAGAAACCCTGGAGCAAAGTTGAGTTTGCTACAGTTGTTAGACCTTTTAGACAATACAATAGCCATGAGGACACATGCAGAACAATTAAAGTCTCTCATGACAGGAACACTGGGTAGCCAAAAAACTTTAATAAGTTTTCTCTGGTTAAAAGCCAAAGGAGAAACTGATAATGTGCTGCAGTGGAGATATTGCACTACACAAAAGGACTTTCATTTAAGCATTTTTGAAAACTTTATTGAAGGAATTTTATATGTCCATAAATGTATTTCAGGAAATCAAAAAGATAGCTTAAGCTGGTATGAAATTTTGATATATAAAGAGCAAAATATAGCGAGAAGTGTGGATAGCAATAGAAAGAATAACATTTTAAGCATATACTTACAAAGCAAGTTTTCACAACCTCTAAATATATTGAAAACTAGCATAGTTTCTTTGCTTAGTAACTTCGACTCTTTAACAAGAATTGAAAATGATTCTCAATTAGAAGAGGGATACATTTTCAAATGGATAGTCAGCTATCCACAAAATGCAGTGGAAAGTCATAATATATTAAGGAGGTTTTCAACACTATTAGAAGATAATATGGCGCCTACATTAGAGACAGGGCAGCTTAAAAACGAACAAGTTTTTGAAGAGCCTATGAAAAAAAGTATCAATTCCTTCAGTATGACAACTAAAAATACACAATTTCCAGTTTTTGAAACATATGAAAAAGTTTCTCTTTCAATGGACTTTGATAATTTGGATGAAATTTTGTCGACAAAAGAAATTAGTTACAGGAATAAGTGTTGTCCTGAACAACTTATGAATGAGGGAAACTTGACAATTAAAACACTAAATAAGTGTAGACCTCCATTTATGTGGAATAACCATGAATATATTAATGCAAACTTTTATGAAATAAGTAAATACAACCAAGATTTAGATACCGAAAGAAAACCAGAGCATAATATTCTCAGTAGTTTTAATTTTAAGGACGTTCTTGAAGATTTCATCAACATTAGGCAGCAGGCCATACAGTCAAGCCACCATAGAAGACACAGTGAACAAATCAATCCTACATCCATAATTCAGGCGCTAAATTTTGGGAACTTGCTTACTGAAACTGAAGGAAAAAATCATAACTTAATTTTGAAGGAGGAAGTAAAAGTCACAGCACAAAATTTAACAAACAGTTGCCATGCTCATGAAGACATTAAGATAGAAAAGGAAGAGAATATTTTTGATTCCAAGGATGATACGTTTTCTGTGCAACCCGTTTTTTTAATGAATAAGAAGGTAAATGTGGAAGGACCTAAGAATGTTTATCTAAGTAATGTAGATGAGAGCAATGAATATGAAAGTATTTTGCAAGAAATGGAGTTAGCTAATTCAGAGCATTTTCATCCAAAGAATGACTCTACAGAAAGTGTTAATCACCAGTCGGAAACTGATTTGAGTGTCACAAACAATGAATGTTTTCAGGACTCAACTGCCAAGTGTTTACCAACAAAAACTCTGACAATAGTAAAAGATTTTGAGATGAAGAGTAAATTTGATTTAGTGCTTGAAGAACTTCGTATGTTTCATGAAATTAGCAAGGAAAATGAAATTCTAAGCACTGTGGAAACAAACAATGGACTAGAAAATTACTTTGGAGAAAATAATGTTGGGAAAGTAAAAATGGAGATTAAAAAAGATTTGAAAGTGGGTGCAGGCAACAAAATATGTACATCTTCTTTGTACTGTGATACTAAAGCAGGTCCTGTTATGCATAAAAGACACCAAAACGCATTTAAATGGAAAACAGTATCTAAAAGTGGAGAACAGGAAGTTCCTGAGGAGTATTACTGTTCAAGAACATCAGAAGAAGAATTACTCTACTCTGAGAAAGGTATGAAACTAGTTTTAAAATGTTCTTTTTAGGATAGAGAAATGTCTTTTTTCCCCTGTGTAGGGCAAATATATAATTTTGGGACAGTAACATGGAATACATTGTTTATTGATGCACATTTTTTCCTATTAAGGACTGTGCAAACAAATAATATATTAAAGTTTAAGGTAATAGCATTGGTAAAATGAGCTTTGAAGAGTCCTGCTTCATTTATCTAAATATTAGGAGCCAATAGGAGAAAATATTCCTGAAAATGTTATTTGCGTAGTATTAACATCTTACATAAAGGTTAAGTTTTTGTTATAACATGTTGATCTTTATTTTCAGATTGTGAAAAACCTTCACCTAAAAGACCTGCTTCCTTCTCTGATGAGTTTAATGAAGAAAAGTTTAATTATTTGCTGAAGGGAGGTAAGAGTTTTGGTTATTTTCTAGAATACCTTCTAAGATGGTTATACATTCTTTTATTTTTGGCATGAGGAAAATATACTTAGGTTGTTAGAAAATAAATAGAAGATTAGTAATTTTGTAATTAATAACTTCCTGATGCCAATTCCAATAATTAAAATTGTTTTGAAATTAAAATGTTGTTTAGAATATTATTAGGAAATGTGGTCTGCAAAAGCATTTAAATATTTGCAGTGAAGCATTGCAATAGCTGTGTATGTAACATTAATTGGCACAACCAAAAAGGCATTTATCTAAATTGGATTTCCTGTGATGAGATGTTACTCCAATTATATACTTATTATCAATATCTCTATCCTTTAAGTATTATGAGCCTCTTTATACAGATATTTTATTTAGTAATTGAAAATTGGTATCATTTAGATGTATTAACTTGATTTACAAGTATAGCATTTAATTTTTTAATTATTAAAATAGAAGAAAAGCTAAGCTTTTCTTTAGAGGGAGGTGAAATACATTTACCAAAACATCTTCAATCTTGCATCAGATTTTAAATTTCCCCTAGTCTCTCATCCTCAGTAGGATGCTGTTTTGATACTTTGTTCAGTTACTTCAGAAATACATCTTTTCCTTTTTTCTTACATTACAAGGAAATAATCTTAAAAATTAATCCATGTTCTTGGAAGATTAAAACCCCTCTTCTCTCCTGAATAAAAGCAATACTTGAGGGAACAAGACAACATGAGTGGTAGAAACTAGCCTAGAAAGCATCAGGGTGGTTCTAGGACAGAAAGAAAGGAAAGGGAAAAGTTGGATTGGGGAACAAATTTTGAGATATTTGGAGGAAGATGAGGGAGCTCATACCCAGTGTAAACAAATGTTGGGGGACACTAGGAAGTGGGGATACTAAGAATGAACTAACTCTGCCCAGGTGGGATGGGGGTCTGCTTATGCAGGGTGATTTTTAAAGCACTGGAAACTCCTGAAGGTTTTTGATTACCTACCCGCTTGTCGCCAGAATACCTCCAGGTAAAGTTTCTACCACTGAAGTCTCCAGTGCCTCTTCTCTCTGTCTTTCCTTTTTCTGTGGCGTGAAGTCCAGTAGTTTGAAGTTATTTTGAGCATGTATTATATGCAGCCAGTATTCCCAGTGCTTTGTATGTTATTTAGACAGATGCATCCCTAACCTTCATGTATATGCAAATCAACCTTCATGTATTTGCAAATTAACTGGGTATCTTGATAAATGATTCTGATTCCCTTATGGACAGGCTCTAACATTCCGCATTCCTAACATGCTCCTGGGTGACTGTGGTTCACATTTTGAGCCACAAGGATTTAGAAAACAATTGAGAATTGAGTTAATATCATTTCTAAAAGACCACTAAAATTTTTCATGACTTTTTTTTTATGATACTGATTTTTAAAATGAACAGTTTCTGGCGGTAGGCATGAATGTTTAGAATTGTTAAACTATTCAAAGCAATAAATTAAGCCAATGTGTAACAATAATAAAGACGTTTATCTTTATTATAGGCAATCCAAAGAGACAAGCACATCCTCATAACTACAACTTGATGACTGTTTAAGGGCCTGTGCTTTGCAAAAAAGCTATTGTTGATACAAACTGGTTCATTGACTTCCCACCCATTGTAAAATTGCCAGAAGTAACTGTCATATTAGAATATAAAATATGGAAGCTATCCTTTGAAAAAGTAATCAAATAAACTAAATATGACTGTTCTGAAATCTCATAATGAAGAAATACATAGCATAAATTGGTAAATTTATCTAATTTATAAACAAGTCTAGTGTATCGGACATGATCCAACAGGTTTATTTATATAATCCTTTTGTTTAAAAATAAAACTCTAATTTTAATGTAGAAGTGAAGAAAGGATCATAAACTGGTTTATAGATATTTTTGTGACAGAATACAGAAGAAATGTATAAGACCTGGCCTTAATAATTAATTACAAGTAATTCAATTTTTTATTTTATTTCATTATTGTTTACATAAATATACACATAGATTCTGTTTGGTTCAACTTTGTAAAGATGCTGTTTCCCTTGTGTCAGATTTACTATTACATTGGTATTTTTAGTATAAAGTACTATCATATTAAGGTCATGCTAATTCTTTAGATCTTGATTAAAACTTGCTATATTTCAGTTTTGCTTATGTACCTCACTGTTTATTTAAAAAATACTTGAAAGTTAAAGATATTTTTCTAATTTATTATCAGTGGTAGTTAATCCTATTTATATGATTAACTGATTGACTAACAAACATACTTCCATGTAATGTTTTGTACTATTTTGAAACTGATAGGGCGATATTAAATAAAAACCAGAATCAGACTGTTCCTTTGATATTTAAACAGGTGAAGTTCATTTGTGCTCTTTTATTGATAATAATCTCTATTAGGAAAAAGTAACCATTAACAATCTAACCTAGTTGTTTAACTTTGAAAACATGACATGGTCTTTAAAACCCTTACATTGAGTTAATTTTAAGACCTTATATCAATAGTTTATTGCTGTTCTTCTTGTAGCTGCTGTTAAACTAACTGCCTGACTAGAATGCTGATTTTATTCTGTTGCTATTTTATGATGGGCAAGTTACTTTTTTGTGTTGGTTTTTCACATTTTAAAAATGGAGATAGGGTTAAGTAAATTAATGCTTCTCCAGCACTTAGAACAGTGACTCAGTAAATATTGTTAGACTCATGATTAGATTTTGTAAAATTTTTAAGCATAGAAGCAGTAATTTTTACTCCCTTTTATTTTTTTTATATTTTTACTTACTATGTTATATTTTATTTTAGGTAGTAATTTTTCAAATGGAATTACAAGAGTACTACCTCTTAAGACATGCAGTCGACCAATCAGAATTGGCTTGTCAAGAAAAGCGAAGCTTAAACAACTTCATCCCTATTTGAAATAAATATTACAAGAATTTAAAAGAAGATAATGGACACTAATATTTCAAAACATTTCACAACATCTATTTATCTTTTGTTTCTTTCTTTGGATGAATACTTTCTCGCCACTCTGGGAGTGCTGGGCTTTCTCTATAATTAAGTATGGAGAGGGCTTTTTCTTTTTTTGTGAATTGTTTAATTATCTTTAAACATAACAAAATATTTCATTGTTTTCATATCATATTAGCAATGTACACGTTAAAGATTTTTTGTAATCTTATAAAACATGTCAACTTATTGTTTTTCATGACATCTATATATAATGCTTTCATGAGAAGATTGATAGGCTTTAAGTTTTCACAAAAAGGTCTGTGACTCACAAAAAGGTAATGAGTCACTGTTCTAATCCTCTCTCCCTAGTTTCAAGTGAAAAAAAATGGAGGTATAAAAAGGGTGGGTGAATTTTTCAATATCACAAAATTAATCTCAGGATTGGGATAGAGAAATCACTTCTGTCAGCTTCTTTTCCACTTTTTTTTTTCACTTCACTTTCTATTTTTTATTACCTTCCTCCAGAGTTTATCTTTGGATCTGGAAAAGAATTATGATCATAGTTAATACCTATCATTAATTTATTCACTTATAGAACAAATATATATTCCTACTATTGTGTTACACTCAATAATAGAATACAGAAAAAATGTATAAGATCTGGCCTTATTTTGTGCGTATGAGATTGCTAGAGAAATGGAGGATATACATAATTTAAAGATATTTAAAGTTAACCATCATTAAAATAATGTGATTAGATTAAATTATCCTTTATAAGCCAAGATCTGAGACACACTAAAAATCGTCTCAAATTCAACTCAGTTCATTCATTTCTATTTCTCACCATGCAATTTCCAACTTCAATATACTGTTCTAATTTTTTTCCCTCCCTGTAGAGCTCATCACTTTTATATGTGAAAATATTATTATATAACTAACACTTTGTTAGAATCCAACCTTCTTTAAGTTAGGATTCATTCTTCTCCTTAGTATATCTTGAGTGCCTGAGATATTATCTGCCCCTTAGAGTAGTCATAAAATATTACTTGTGTGAATAATGAATACATTTTTACTTCTGTTCATAATATTTATGTTTTTTAATAATGTTAATAACTATGACTTTGGACATGTCCTTAGTTCTAAAAAGGATATAACACTATCTCTTGGGATTATTGTGAGATTTAAATGAGCTGATGCGTGTTATGTATTTAAACTATCTCTGACACATAGGAACTGCTCAATGATTAACTATTTAGAATGTTTGACATTTTTGAAATTGTTTTCTGGGTCCTGAATTGGATTATTTTCAGGAATATGCTTTATGAGTCTCATGAAAATGATCATCTTACTTTTTTCTACAGGTGTTCTCCTCTTTCTCTTCCTGCTTATTACTATTATAAATCCCATGCTGGATTTTCTTTATGTAAGACAAATCTCAACACAAAATTTATCTTCAGAAACCTTGGCCTTTCCCTGTTCTCTGTAGCTGTGTGTGAATATTGAACTCTATTCTCAGATCTATTTCTTGAGGGCAAATTTATGTACTTCCAGTCATAATGCTCATCCTCAAAAAGTTTTTTACAGATGTCTTCATCCTCTTTTTAATAAATAGCATATTCACTTATAATCGCTGCTGGTTCTGTCAACTGATTAACTGATTTACTATATAAGTTTCAATTCCCAGGACATACTGTACTGCTTGTGGTGGTTTTCCATATCACTGCCTCATTATTGCTTTGATATATGGATCTTTCTTTGTAATAACCTTGGGGAAGATTACACCTCCCCAAATGCCAAGCTTCTTCTTGTTTGTGTCATTACTCAAGCATCTCTTCCCCCTATATATCCTACCCAACACATGTATACACACGCAAATATATACTACCCTGCCTCGCCTTCCTAGTTCTAGGATTAGAAAGTTGAATAGGAAGGCGGCATCATTTTTGTTCTTATGCATTTGAGTCTTTATAGCATTAAAAAAGGAACAGACCCCAAGTGGAGTCATTTATGGCAATTCCCACAAAGATTTAGTACCTAACTTAATTGCAGCTTCAGCCTTTCTCAAGAGTGTAATTTTAAGCCAATCAGTCTGGAATTTCCTGATCAGCATGAGTGAGGTCATCACACCTTAAGACTTTGCTGCTGTTCCCCCAAATAGGGTGGCTTTGCCTGAAACCATATTTCTTTTCTTTTGCTAATAACCTGCCCCATCTTTTTTCTTACTATAGAACTTTCCATTTTGTTCTACTCAGTGTAGTACATACTGTCGATTAGTGAATCACTTAATAAAGTCAATTAGTACTCTAAATTTATTTGTTTGAAATTTATTTTTAATAATAGCCACATTTGGGAAGATTGTATTGGAGGGCTGTGGTAGAAGATATTTTAGATTGAATTCCTTCCTCCTTCCACCTCATTCTTTTATCTTGGTTCTTAAAAGTCGAATACTTTTAGATCACAGAAAAAATATTCAAAGGATGAAAAACCACTTCAAAAATATTTGCTTTTACTCAATCTCTGGGTCATTTTGGTTTAAAGTAACAAGATTTTGGATGCACTCAGTGATCATGAGAAGAGAAGCAGAGCCTTATATTAAATCAACTTACAAAAATTATGTTTGATAGTACCTAAATTATGCAAACCTCTCAGTTAATATCCTTTTATTTAGTTAAGCAAAATGGAAACCAAAATATGTAGTGAAGCTGATCTTCAGTTCCATATATAGCACCACATGAAAGAATGTTTATAGAGTTAGCTATCACTTGGGGAAATTTTTCTAATAAGATATTTTCTAATTATACATTTACATAGACATAATAGTCTGTGGCAGAGTTTATATTATTAAAAATTATCCCCTGGCTAAAGGGACTAGGATCTAAAGATATTTGATCCATGCCAAATTATATTTTCTCCACTTTGGTATAAAATATGTCATGTTTTAGTAATCAAAAATCTGCCAAGAAATAAAAGCCCAGCACCAGATGGTTTCTCTAGTGAGTTCTACCAAATCTTCAAATATGTAAACTTTTCAAACTCTTCTAAAAAATTGAGGGAGAGGGAATGTATCCAGCACATTTTATAAGATCAACATTATTGCTAAAAACAGACAAGAACATCATAAAAAAAGAAAACTATGGACAAATATCTCTAATGAACAAAGATGCCAAAATCCTTACTAAACAATCTTACTAAACTGAATTCAACAATACGATTGAAAGGATCATACAATATGACTAAGTGAGATTTATTCCAGGGATACAAGGATGGTTCAACACCTGCAAATCAGTCCTAAAATTTACCACAACTTTCTAAATGCTTTCCATCTCACTCGCAGAAAAAAAACAAAATTCTTATTTTGATATAAAACAGCATAAGGATATTATCCTTTAATATTCCCTGAAACTCCTCTACTATTTTCTTCTTGTTCATTCTGCTGGAACCACACTGGCCTTGCTGTTCATTAGACATATTAGGAGTGTCCCTTCCTTAGCACCTTTGCAATTGCTTTCTGCCCCTGGAACACTTGTTAAGAGATATATTGATAGCTTGCCCTGCCCTCCCTTAGAACTTTACTCAGTCAGCTTCTCAGTGTGAATTTTTCTTCCTGCTACCATCATATGCCCCTTTCTGCACTTATCTTTTTCTTCCTAATACTTTACTATCAACATACTGCTGCTGTTATGCATTTATTTATTTATTTATTATTTGTTTATTGTTCCATTTCTTACTACATTTAAAACTCTGTGAGGGCAAAGGTTTTGTCTAATCTTTTTCTGTGGCTGTATTCCCAGTGCCCAGGATGGTGCTTATTGACTTGTCTAATGTCAATAATCAAAATCTGGAGGCCACTTTTTGCAATGGGGCAGGTGAGGGATGCTTTCATAGCCCACTGGTGGATCAGAGCCTCCCAGGGGAGACTTCATTTTCTTGTCACATTAATACCACATTGCTCAAACATTTTGTACACTTCCACATAATTTCTCTGTGCATCACAAATCTCTTTTTTGGACATGAGAAACTATAAGTTTTTTTGACTGAGAATTTTGTGTATTTGACAAGAGTAATAAAAAATTAGCTTAATCTGTAATTTTGAGCTGACTTACAGCTCTAAAACCTGTCTTGATTCACATATTTTTCAACGTTTTTTAAAAAATAAAATCCTTTGGACAAGGAAAAAGTTTTTGAAGGGCAGGTATTTTGGTTAGAATGCCACAAAGGTGGAGTGGGATCTAGACATATTTTTGAAGGTGCTGTGTACAAGAGAGAAGTTTGGAGGTGTTAAAAAGAAACAAAATATAGTGGTATCAATAATTCATAAATACACAGCGTTAGAAATTTGTGTAGAGCTGAAAATGTGCTTATCTAAAGAGATACCCTCCAGGTGATTAAAACTTTTAAGAAATGAGTGAGCATGGTTTCATTAAACCACTAACATTTTTATATTGCTGATTAAAAAATTAAGACATTGTTTCTTTGAGCAGTTTTAGGTTTACAGAAAAATTGAATGGAACGTACAGAGATTTCTCATACAATCCGCCTCCCCAATTTCCTCTGTTATTAACATCTTGCAGTGGCATAATACAATTGATGAGCCAATGTTAATACATTATTTACTACAGCTCTCAATTTACATTTGAGTTCACCATTTGTGTTGTACAGTTCTATGAATTCTGTCAAATGCAAAATGTCATGTATTTACCTTTACAGTATCTTACAGAACAGTTTCACTGCCCTAAAATCCCCTCTGCAGCATCTGTTTAAACCCCCCCCCCATTAAAAAACACCTGGCAACCATTGATTTTTTTCCCCTGTATTTATAGTTTTATTTTTCCATAATATCACATAGTGTGAATTATATAGGGTGTATTTGTAGTTTGGCTTCTTTCTCTTATTTAAAAAAAATTTCTCTTATGGGCCTCCCCTGGTGCGCAGGCAGTTGAGCACAGTGCTGTGAAGCTGTCCACTGCCTCTGCAGTGCGGGTTCGATCTCATCCGGCTAGGGAGAGACCCACATGGTGCAGCAGACCTCTCCTGTCTTACCCACTGCTCCCCTCAGCAGTGTATTTCGTCAGTCTGCCTGTTCTATATCTGTCTCTGGTGCATCCTCTCACCCTCCTGCGCATCTGGCCTGTATGCCAGTTCTTGTATGCATGAATAAATAAATCTTTAAAAAATTTTCTCTTATTTTTATTTATTTATTTATTTATTTATTTTATTTCCCTTATTTACTTATTTATTTTTATTTTATTTATTTTTTTATTTCTGGTTTACATCCTTTTTAGTCTAGGATGTTCCCCTCAGGTGTCGTCACTGGGTGACCCCACCCATCTTCACCTTAGTCCATTGTGCTTTCTCCCCACCCTGCTCTCCATTTTCTTCCCCCTCTGGCTGGTTCCTATAATCTTAACTTTTCTAACAAAGAATCTTTTCCTAATTGAAGACTTAAGTCCCAGTGGTTTTGGGCCTTTGCCTTCTATAATTAAATTTTTCTTTTAGGGGAAAAAACCAATAATTGCAGTTAATTTCAAATTGTAACTGTGTCCTTCTGAAAGTTTTTCTCATGGGTTTTCCTTATGGGGATTCTTCAAAGGAACTACTTTAACATGGGCAAAAACTTCCCTTTGAACAGATATTTCAAAGCATTTTGAACCATGATAAAATGGCTCCAAAAGGAAATTTTATCTTCTATTTTGTTAGCAAGAGCTGCACTTAGGAGCCAAATTGCACCACAGACTAAATGGGCAACATTAAGATGGTGCTGGGAAAGTTTATGCTTGTCTTAGAAAATTCTAGTAAGAGGTAATTAAAAGTGCTAACCCATATTAGGGTCTATTTGAATGTGACACCCTTGTGACGTCTTGTAAAATGAACGTCCTATGTTGTGCATTTCCAGTTCTGTGACTACATGAGTGTTAATAGCCATCATGTATTTACTTGGGCTCAGTAAATGTGTAAGAGTTTGCCAAGTGTAGGATATGCATGTATATGTCATAGTTCCTGTGAATATACAAATTCAGTTGGTAAAATCTAAAAGGTAAAACTCAGTAAATAATTAAAAGAATGATTAAGAGATTTGAATTTCATTCTGATTCTGTCTGTGTGACCTGGAATATGTCATTTAGCCTCATTTGGTTTTCAGATTTTTTTTTCATTTGACATATTGTAATCACTAAAATAGTTTCTGGTGTTCTGTTGTTCTGCAAATAAAATGCCCTTTGAGTTACTAACTGGAAATAAAAGAACTACCAAGAGGGAAAGACATTAAATGTAAATAACAAAGAATGTGCACTTTTGCAACCTTTGTTAATGGGATAATAAAAAAATTAGGATAGCTATTATTATTATTTAGTTTTCCTCTGTTCAAGATAGGAAGGATCTGATCTGTTTCCTGACTCACTTATTTATTCATCTATTTATGTGCTCAACATTTAGAGTATTTCAAGTCTGAAATCAAACAAATGACCTCATTCTATAAATTCTTTCATTTATAAAACGCAGATTTTACTACTTATCATTCTTTCTATGTAGTATTGATCTTTTAAAGGAGACCTACCCATTTTATGGGTTGAGTCCGTTTAACTTGTAATAAATGTTCTTTTAAATTCATTCCTATACTACATCAATAATATAGAATGAATCCTAAAAGTGATTACTTGGGTTTTCTGAAATGTGTTTTGAAAACAATCCTGTTTTCCACAACTGGAAAAAACTGTTTCAACAGCCACGAGTTTATATTTGTGGAGACTGGGGGAGCATAGTGTGGATTATATTATCGACTATGTGTTAACCCACACAACAAAAGCAATACTTTATATGGCTTTTGCTCTTCCAACATTAACAAAGCACTTCATAAGCCTGAAAAGTCATAGATCATTGATGCAGAAGATTTGATTTTCCCCGTAGTATCTGGTGAATATCTTTAAAATGAAAGTATAGCAAGTTCCCTTTTGGTCTTTTTTTTTGATTTTTCGAACATGGTATCGCATTTCTTGAAAGTTCACATTATTCCAATTTACTTTTACGGAAGATGTAACGAGGACCCTTTATAGCAAACTCGGATTTCTGCTTTTACGACAAAAGCCAAAAAGCAACATTCGTCTCCAGGGCCTGCTTTGTGGCAGCAGGTCCAGAGGCCGCAGCCGGTGCCGCAGGCGCCTCCGGGACGCTTCCTCCAGGCCAGGTGAGTTCGTGTCAGTCCTGGTTTTCCTCTGCTCCTGAGACTGTGGCTTGATATGTTGTTGGTGTGATTTGGTGGGCTGCTGCTTGGTTCTGAGGCCCATGATGATGGTGCATGGGTGATTGATGGTGGTAATTTCAGGGGCCTGCAACTGAAAGGAGAAAGCATATATTGCACATCAGTGAAGAATGATGTAAAATAGATAGAAAATAAATTTAAAAAGTAAAAGATTAAAAAAAGTTTCCATATAAATGAATGGTAATTGCTTGTTTGCTTAACGCCCTGTTAGCCTAGAAGTATTTCCTAGGAGCGTTCTACTTTCACCTGGGGGTAAGAGGCTCTTGTGTAACGTAGTAAGTTAAGATATTTTAAGCGAAGCTAAATCTTCTTCCACGCAACTTCTGTAGCTAATAATTGGTTTCATGTAAAATTTTTTCATGCAATTGATAAAATATAGCATTAGACCTGGGCTTTGGGAAGGCTGTGGCGAAGGAAGGGACCAGGAGTTATGGATCGTAATTGCCTTTTTCTAATCGCTGAGTCGAAGAACGCCTTCAAATAGGCAGGGGGATGCTATTCCTTGAACAGTCGCTAGCTTTTTACAGGCCTGGGCTTCCTTAGCACCAGACCTGTGGTAGTTACAGTCAAACCAGGAGCACCTGAACTTGAGCGCACTTAAGAATCATCTAAACTCATTGAAAATGCATAATCCTGAACTGTAACTTCAGAGATTTTTATTTGTTAGGATTGGGGAGCATACAAGAAAGGAATTTGTAGAGGGGTGTGTGTGTGTATGTATCTAGACATGCTTTGGACAAATATCCTGGGTAGTTTTGATACTGGTTTTCAAATGGCCACAGACTGAAAATCTGGCTTGGATATCAGCACCAGGTTGATTTTCTATGCACCAGGTAACCTGCCTGTCTCTAATAATTAACTTCAAACACCAGTTGGTGTTCAAGGCAATTCTGACGTCTGGACGTGGTGTTCATATATGCAATTTTTCCAGTATTTGGATGTTTGCCTCTTTTCTAGCAACTATGACTTGATTTATCCAGCAACCTCACCTCCGAGTTTTCTGTAAGTTCAGATAGATACTTTGTAATTTACAGAACCTAATATCTACTCTGGGCCACTGGGCTGGGTTTCCCTTGGAGAATGGTGAGTCTGACAGCAATACTATCTTGATAAAGTCTAGTGAGATTAGGGACAATTGCTCTCTACCTTTTTATGATTGTACTTTCCTAATGAACATAGGAAATGACTGAAAAAAAGGAAAAAGATGTTTACCTACAATATTAAAGGTTGTGGGCCTCCCTGGTGGTGCAAGGGGTAAAGCACCACACTGTGAAGCAATCTGCAGCCTCTGCAGCATGAGTTCGATCCCTGGCCGGCCAGGGAGTTACCCACATGGCGCAGCAGACCTCTCCTGACTTGCCTGCTGCTCCCCTCAGCAGTGTGCTTCAGTCATCTGCCTGTTCTGTTCCCTACTCTGTCTCTGGTGAATCCTCTCACTCCCTCACATCTCTGGCCTGTACCCCAGTTCTTGTATTAAAAAAAATTAAAGGTTATTCTAGCCACAGGAAGACCTGGTGAGGAGAACTTTAAGTGTATTGGTACAATTTGTGAGGTCCTGTTTGTGATGTAGCATCTCTATTCTGAGCACCTTCTGTCCTTCAGTGCCTCATGAGATCTCTTAGGGAACGCGACACATTACAGTAGTGTATGTCCCCATGATCGACTTCTTTGGACGTTGAAAGTGAATCTCCCGTTTTTCAACTCTCTTCTGGAGCGCTCAGCTATACCCTTGGGATTTATATCTAATGCTACAGCTTCCAAGGTGTTAATTTGGTCCTATCACTTCTACCCCGCCCTTGCCTCTCATCCTCAATTTATTTACTTTTATTTTTATTTTTGATCTTAGAAAATTTGTCAAATTTTTATTCATTCTCTATTTAAACCACTTCAACAGCATCTCATTTTTCTTAAGACCAAATTTTTTAACATGGTCTTAAATACACACAACATCATCTGTATTTAATTTTCTTACCTTCATTTTGCATTCTCACTGTTTTCTTCCCTCTCAACAGAGGTTGTGCAGGTTCTTCTTTTGCTCGGAACTCTGCTGCTTTCTGCCTACTTCCTTCCTATTCATTTATTCAGTTCTCATCACCTCTTGGGGCAACTGTTTCCTGATTTCTGAACAAGTAAAACCTTTCTATTTTAATTCTCACCTTTCCCTGTGGCCCGACTTTATGAAATTATAATTTTATTTTTATTTGTGGGATCATTTTACTGATGCCCCTGAGGACAGCAATTATGTTTGTTTTTCTCAACGTTAAATCCCAATTTCAAGCACTGTGCCTGCCACACAGCAGGTGTTCTTTTGTAGTTGTTGAATGAATGCTTGCATTTTCAGAATTAAAGAGTTAACATAAATTAGAACATATACCTAGCAATTATGATTTAAAATATTAGCATGCCTCATCGCATTCAGAAAGGGGGGTGGCTCCTGACTAACCCCCTCATAGGTCCAGAGCCCTGCCTGTTATGACACTAGGCCAGTTATTTGACAATAACTTAAGAAGCTATGAAAGACTTTACGAAGAGGATCAGGTGATTTGTTTAAAATGTCAACTTGGAATGGGTGCTATTTATAGTTTACCCAGATGAAGTTAGCTATGAATATTTGTCCATTAATTCTTTGGCATAAGTTTGTTGCATCAATTTGTTATTTTTCTAATCAAGTTCTGTCTACTCTGAATCTACCCTCCTTGCTGCTGCCCACCGCCAGGGGGTTTGCTCTTAGTCAAGCTTTGACTGCAGACCTTTTGAAGACCCAGCCCTTTATTTGAGGCTACGATGTGTCTCTGTGTTCTCTGCCTGTGGTATCTCTACAAACAGGTAAGGCTGTCTTGAATTTGGAACAGTCAGATGCTTCTTTTTTTTTTTCACCTCTTCAATCACTTTGCTTCTTTTCTTTTCTCTTTTTCTTTTTTTTAAAGATTTTTATTTATTTATGCACTCAAGAGCTGGGGTACAGGCCAGAGATGCGGGGGGTGGGGTGGGTGAGAGGATTCACCAGAGACAGAGTGGGGAACAGAACAGGGAGACTGACTGAAATACACTGCTGAAGGGAGCAGCGGGCGAGACAGGAGAGGTCTGCTGCGCCATGTGGGTTATTCCCTGGCCGGCTGGGGATCAAACTTGTGCCGCAGAGGCTGCGGATTGCTTCACAGTGTGGTGCCTAACCCTTGAACCACCAGGGAGGCCCCTCCCACTCTGCTTCTTTTCAATCCCACCAGTGTCCTCCATTTCATTTTACTCTGGGGTCCCTAAAAGTCACTCCTCAAATAACCACTCTTTATTGTCTGTTGGAGAGGAGCAAGTAAGGATGCTCGAAATCTTAAGAACATAATATTGTTTGTCTTTCATTTCCTTAACTAGGAAGAACAAAGCAGATCTCAATACCAGTGACTTAAGTGATTCATAAGTGATTTCGTGCATCTGTACTTAGAATGACTGACGATTACCAAGGTGTGAGCTCGATTACTAGTATTTCCTAGTGAGTGATTCTGGGCTAGTCTGAACACTGTACTGCGTGCCAGGCTCTCCTTATGTCCTATACTGTCAGGAACGTGTTGTCTGTCTGTCTTTTTTAAGTTAACTTTTTAATTTTCTTTCATTGATGTTCATTTTTGTACAATATTTGATTTCTCCCCTCAGGTGTAATCCCTGTAAGTCTCCTCACAGGTCCCTTATCCTCTTCCCTTCCCTGTGTTGCTCCCTCTCCCTTCCCCTCCCCTGCTGTATGTCTCAGGTCTATAATTTGCCGCTAGTTTTGTTTTTGTCTTGTTCGAGATTCTTATTACCATGTGTCCCTACCTTTGCATTTACTCAAACATAATTTTTTTAAAGGTTTATTTATGCATACAAGAACTGGGGTACAGGCCAGAGATGTGGGGGGTGAGAGGATTCATCAGAGACAGAGTGGGGAACAGAACAGGCAGACTGACTGAAATACACTGCTGAGGGGAGCAGTGGGGAGACACGAGAGGTCTGCTGCGCCATGTGGGTCAGCTCCCTGGCTGACCAGGGATTGAACTTGTGCTGCAGAGGCTGCGGATTGCTTCATAGTGCTGTGCTTAATCCCTTGTGCCACCAGGGATGTCCTCATACATAATTTTTAAGAACTGATTTGCTTTTAACCATTTGTTTCCCATGGAGCTTTGATTCCCTTAAACTAGAAGACAATAAAAAGTATTGCTCTGACAGTGAAAAGGACACTTTTTCCTGTGCTTCAAATGAATTTTGGAGTCAGTCATTTCTGGACTCAAATTGCACTTATGCCACCTGTGGTGGTTGTGACTTTAGGCAAATGATCCTACATCAAGAGTGATGTTGATGTAGGATCAACGTTGATGTCCCCCCTATGGGGGGACACTGGCAAAGTCTTGGACTCTCCTGATGATAGGGGAGCTACTGGCATCTAGAAGGTAGAGGTCAAGATCGCTGTGAACCTCCTGCAGTGGACATGATGGCCTCCTCCAATTGCAAACAGAGATTTACCTGGCCTAAAGTGTCAAAAGTAAGAGGTTTGGAACATCACCATAGGAAAATACTTAAATTTTCTGGACTCCGTTCCCTCATCTACAAATGGAGGTAACATTATGTGCTTGCAGAATTATTGTGCAGCAAAAACTAGATAACAATAAAAGTAGAGCTCCACTCTGTGGAAGCTGAATATTTGGCAGTTATAAATATTAATGTGCAATAATATAGGAGCTGGAGGTTGCTGAGCGCCTGCTGACCACCTGTCTGTGTCACATATTTGCTCTGCACCTTTCGCGTGCCCTGGACTTTCCTTTTATTTTCATCACTGCTAAGGCGAGCACTTCTGTACAGGCTTTGACCTGCTTCCTCTCAGTGCAAGTGCGAGCGCTTTGCTCTCTTCACACCTCTCCCTGCTGCCCAGGGCTCCTCTGACATCTTCGACTGGACACATACAACACTTGGCCCTGCACTCATGCATGTGAGAACTGTCAATGTGTGGACACAAGTACCTTCGGACCCCCTTCCTCTGATGAATAAATGTGCTTGTGACCCTGGTGGACCGCTCTGAAACTGCTCATTTCACAAGGCTCCCAGAAGGTTCTGAGTTTCTGTAGCTCAATGGGGTGGCCTGTTGGAGACCATACAGATCCTTCTGTTGGCTTCGGCTATACCCTGGTTTCTCTCCTTTCTAAACTTCACTTGTGCTTTCTGGGATTGTTCCCAAATAAATAGTTTTCATAGAGGCTTTTTCCCTTGATTCTGCTTTCAGGAAACATTGCTAGTAATTGTTCTCATCCTAGAGAGAGGGAACTAGACGTGCAGAAATTAGTCAAAGGCCACATAATTGGTGCTAAATCAAGACTAGAATTAATACATCCCCACACTTCTTTGGGGCTTTTGCCAGGGTGCCATAACTTCTCTCCACATTATAGTCTGGCTCAGTTTATCAATGCTATTTGTGTGCTGACTGTTTTGGTTATTATTAGGGACTGTTAAAATATGACAGGGAGGCATATGCTAATAAAATGCGTGGGTTTCTAGAATGCCAGCAAAAACTGTTTATGCCATGACTTTAAAAAGTATTTAAAGATTTTTAGGTGTTCTGCCATCTGGAATGTCTACAAAAATAAAAAAAAACCTATATCTCAAGTTTACATGACAACTTAAATACTCCTACACATAGAGTTGTACTTCTAGAAGGTTTGCATAGCAGGACGTATTGTTAAAAACTTTCACCAAATTTGTATGTTATTTGGTATTTCACAAAATCTGCAGATCATTTTCTAAGACTTGAAAAGTCATTGACTATGGTGAAAATGAAATCACATTTAATATTACTCAAAATTGTTGCGCAAATGTGATAAAAATATTTGGATGTAGGTCTTAATGTATCTATAATAAATATGACAAATTAAGAGTAGGCAGAAATATATTGCTACTTCACATGGTATTTACCTTGGTCTGTCTATAGCATTACATTTTCCAGAAGTTGGAAAGTGCCTGGTATTCTGCATAGACAGATCTTCTGTCACAACCTAATTCGCAGTTGCTCTTAAAGAATTGTAAACTCATGCCAAGTGGGAGGTGATGCATTAATCCATGTTAATATTTGTGAAAATGCATGTGAACACAGTGAGTGAGTCATCTTAGAGTCTGGATTCCCTTGCTGAAGAATAAAAATACCAGCAGGGTTTCTGTCTCTGCAAACTCAGAAATACATGGTCTCAGCTTACCTACCTCGGAAAGCACTGGCCTTATTCCAGTGGTGTTGGGTCAGGGCTTGTTTGCTGTCAGCGGTTCTGTACTAAAGGGAGAAGAGACATAGGGATGAATTTGGAGCTAGACAATAGGATACCTGATGCTAGGGATGGGACTAGACTGTGCTGTGTTACAGAGTGTTCATATTTTCCACCCAAGCACTCTAAAGAGGAGCAGTTTATTGTATTTGAATTTTTAAAAAAAATTTAGAAAGATGTTGAAAATTCAGAATTTCACATCTGTAACATTCAAATGATGCTGTTAGCTTGAAAACTTGACTCAGGAGGTTTTCTTGATGATGTTGGTACACTCATCTCCAGGCTGTTTACATTGTTCTTAAGGTCCACTTAATATGTGACAAGACCTCATGTTTCATGCTAAATAAGGGTCAGTGGGAAATAATCCAGGAGAATCTGAAAACAGGGAATGGATAACGCACTCTGAAAGGCACCGCCCCCACCCCCAGACTTACACATCCCAGGACCTAGTACAGTATCACTGGGCTGAAAAATGCTCAAATCATGACTGAAGGAAACCCATTTACCACTCTTAGAGACAGAGTAAGTTGGAATGATGCCCAGGTTGAAAACCCTGGCAAGTGCCATCTTTATATAACCTTGCTTATTCCAGTGCCTACAGGTGCCATCTTAGATCCCTCCTCCCACTCAACTAAAGATGGTGAGAGAGGCTTGCTGAGAGCCCCCTACCTCCATGACATACTGTGTTTCATAGCCTGGCACCAAGAACTGCCACTGGTCACTGTTGTACCCTGCCAGCTGTGCGCAGGCAGCCTCTGGGGACTGGTGAATCTGCTCTCCTGATGCATAGTGATGGAGCCTTGTTCCTGGCTGGGCCATGGAACTGTTGAGCCAGCATATTGCAGTTGTGATGTGCACCCATCCACTGTGCTGTAGCTGGGCCAAGTGACAGCCACTCACACTGTCATAATGACATAGCAGGTAGATGGGAAGCCCATGTAGGAAACACACCTATAGCACATAGCTCAGGTGGTCATGAAGGACTGTGCTGGGACTCTGAGATGACACCTGCACAAAGCCATTCTTACAAAAAATCAGGAGAGAGAGAAGAGTTGACTAATACACAGAAGGAAATATAGACAGAAAATGAGGAAAAATGTGGAGGCAGAATGTCCTAAATAAAAGAGCAAGCCCCCCCCCCCCCCCAAAATAACTCTGAGGATATGAGCATAAACAGATACCTGATGATGATTATAAAAGATGCTATTACTGATCCAGAAAACTGGATCAACTGAAATTCAAGAAAGATCCAAGCAGAAGTTAAAGGATACAACAATGGAAATGAAAATACAACGGAGGGGCCCAGTGGCCGACAGAAAGAATCAGAAGAGTGGTGAGAGAGCTGGAAGAGAAGACACTGGCATCCAGACAGAACAGCAAAATGAAAAAGAACTTAAAAAGTGAAAACACCTTAGAGGATGTCTGGGACAACATCAAAAGGAACACTTTTAGTTTTAAGGGTTACCAGAAGGTAAAGAGATAAAAGGACCAGAAAAAAATAATTGAGGAAATTAAGACCAAAAACTTCTTTAACCTGAGGATGGAAAGAGATTCAGTACAGGAAGCCCAGAAAGTTCCAATAAAAGGGACCCAAAGAGATCCACACCGAGACACACTATAATCAAAACACCAAAAGATAGAAGGTCTTGAAAGTAGCGAGAGAGAAGAAGCTGTTAACATACTAAAGGAGCCCCAAGAGTTTATTATATTTGTCAACAAAAGCTGCAGACCAGAGGAGGGCGACATGACAGACTTAAAGTGCTGAACGTAAAAAACTTCCAACCAAGAATTCTTTACCTGGCAAGGTTAACATTCAGAATTGAAGGAGAGATTGAGTTTCTTAGGTAAGCAAAAACTGAAAAGGTTCATCACCATTATGCTGATGTTCCCAGAAATGTTGAAGGAACTTCTTGAAATTGAAAAGAAATGACCAAATAAGAAAACACATGAAAGAAAAAAAAAAAAAACCAAAAAACCAAAAAAAAAAAAAACCTCTGGAAAAGGCAATTGTACAGTAAAAGCAGTAGATCAATCACATAAAGTGACTGTGAGGATTAAAAGACAAAAGTAATTAAATTTACTAAATCTACAATGATTGGGTGAGGGAATAGGGGCAGGCGAGGAGTCTCCACTTGCTAGGGTCCAGCCTGCAGGCTATCAGGGGTCACAATCTCTTTATTCTCTTCCCACTAGAACTAGGATGGGGTTTGACCTGGGTGATATTCACTTTAAAATAATTCATTAGGCAAAAAAATCTGATTTATGTGAGTTTCTGTATCTGTATGTAACTATACAATGAAAAGATTATTAAAATTGATTGTAAAAACAAATACAAGACAAAACAATTGGAAGGAGAAAACAGTTTCAGGCTGGGTAATTAGAAAGACCTCCTGGAAGGATAGCCTTTCAGTTGCAATAAACTTTGTAGGGTGAATGGGATTTTTATAAGGTGAGCTGTGAGGGCGCGTTCTGAGTAGGGAAAAAGAAAATATCAGAAGTGGAAAACCCAGAGTGTGTTTAGAGGACAACGGTAATCCAAATAGCCTTTGGATGGGTGTGTGGAAGGCAAAAGGTAGAGAGATAGGCTGGGTGTCAGGAGCTTAAGTGACAAGTTGTGATAAATACTTTTTGTTTCTGATCAAAGTAGTCATCTTGTAAATAGTTTTTGAATAACTGATTTCTGTAGTAGCTAATGTACAATTGGCTTAGTGCCCAGATCGATCTGAGTTTCCCTTTTGAGCAAACAGAATTATACATTTTAGCCCATCACTGAAGCATAAACAAATACCTGCAGGAAAGAGAAAGGATGAAATTTAAAATCTAGCAGCAGCTGTTCCTGCAAAAGAGTGCAGACTGGAGAGCTCAAAAGGTTGGGTATATGGTGTGTGTGAACATGAGTGGTAAAATTTTTCTTAGATTTTAAAATGTTTCAAATGTTTTTATTTAACAATATTTTAAGATTTAAAAAAATTTAAAATATGAAATAAGGATAGGAAGTAGCTTGAAAATGGGGAAGAAAATCAGGGACTATTGAAATTAGAAACATCTGATAAATAAAAGAAGAGGTTTGGTTAAAGGTTGGATGGGAAAAATTGGAAGTAAAGAATTAAAAGTGAAATGGTAATTACTGAGTGATTGATTAGTTGAGTCAGAAAGTGCCTATCACCTGTCTTTAAAAAGCAAATATACTTTCGAGTTCAGGCTTTGGGCTTTGAATCCTGGTCATGCAATGACTGAATGACACTAGTCATCCAGTGATTTGGACAAAACAATTATATCCAAGTATTGCAGTTTTGGGGTTTAATTTGACTTTGCATTTAAGATATTTGGCACTCTGCCTGGTTCTTTGTAGTTTTCAATAAATAATGGTAACCCTGCACCATTTTTCCACTCTCCATTGCTCCTCCCCATCGTAGCATAACTATTGCGCTCCCTCACTAAAGTTCAGTTAGTAACGCGCAGAACATTTTGATTCACAAAGTCAGATAGCGATCACTTGCTAGATATCCACCCTGGTGCCTGGATATCTTTTCATATTTGATATGAGTTAAGACCAAATTCCATCTGGAGTTTATAAAACATCTTTCACTTGTCATTTCCAAACAGATTTTTCTGCATGTGTCTACTAGATGATTTGAAAGTTGTGAGGAGGAATCAATGGTGTGAATGAATTCCAGGGTTGTTTGTAGATTATCCCACTATAAAAAAATTTTTAATTATTAAAATCACCAAAGGTTGTAATCAAGATTACCAAATGGACTTTTCATAAAGACGGGATAATATGATTTTTTATTAATAGACTGTACTTAATTTCCTCACTGTTACTAACAGAATAAACTCCGAGTTCTTAGCATCACTGTGTCCCACTCATCACTGGAACAAGGCTTCTGTTCCATCCTTATATATATTTTCAACATTATTATTTGAAAACCACAATCTCATCAAAATTTTACGACGTCTCATTACCCATCTATTAAGTAGGAGGCTGGTGATTCAGATTTGGTCTCTGTGATTCAAATTTTTTCTTTTGTGTACTTTGACAGCTATGTTCTCTGTACCCTCCCATATCTGTTTTTGTTTGCAACATTCCCTCTGCCTGGAACACATTTCTCCCCTTGCCTGTTGTTCTATTTACCTTTCATGGTTCAAATGGTGCCTTTTCAATAAGTCCTTTCCTGATGTATCTAGCTAGAATTTTAGTTCTAACACAGTATCTATGTTTGTTCTATTAGAGTCAATTATCGTGGCAGCTACAGTAATTAGTTCCCCTAAACATCCGTTTTCTTTAAAAATATATAGAATTCCCAACTTTTAGCAAGATACAGCCCAAATGCCCAAAAATAGATGACTGGATCAAGAAGATGTGGTACATATCCACCATGGAATATTACTCAGCATTCAAAAAAGATAAACACATGCAATTTGCAGCAACATGGATGGCGCTGGAAGGGATCATGCTCAGCGAAATAAGCCAAAAAGAAAAAGAAAAATACCGGATGGTCTCACTCATAGCAGGAATCTAGAAAACTTAAATAAGGGACCAGGAAAATGAATAACTATAAGAAAGTGAAAATCAAAATCAACAAAAAACTATGAACCAGAGACACTTTTTGGGGGGTGGGGGGCGGGAGGGGAGGGATTGGGGTCAGAATGGGGGATTTGCAATTGTATGGGGAATATAAAAATAAAATTTATTATTTAAAAAAAATAAATAAAAAAAATAAAATAAAGCTGTACACTATTTACAATAGCTAAGCTTTGGAAACAACCCAAATACCCAAAAATAGATGACTGGATCAAGAAGATGTGGTCCATATACACCATGGAATATTACTCAGCAATCAAAAAAGATAAACACATGCAATTTGCAGCAGCATGGATGGAGCTGGAAGGGATCATGCTCAGCAAAATAAGCCAGAAAGAAAAAGAAAAATACCGAACAGTCTCTCTCACTCATAGCAGGAATCTAGAAAACTTAAATAAGGGACCAGGAAAATGAATAACTATAAGAAAGAAAATATCAAAATCAACAAACAACTATGAACCAGAGACACTCTATGGGGGGTGTGGGGGCGGGGAAAGGAAGAATTGGGGTCAAAATAAGGGGGTTATAATTGTATGGGGAATATAAAAATAAAATTTAAATTAAAAAATAAAATAAAGCTGAATCCTTAGCTTCCTTTGTAGATAGGAACGGTCTCTTGTAAATAGAAATGTTCCTATGAATAAGTTGTGGCAACTGGAACACAAGTGAAGGGTTGTTCACAAGTATTAAAGGGAGCCTCTGAGATGGGAGGCTGCTTGCCCTGTTTTATTCTGTCCCTTTAGCTGCACTGGGCTTGCTGTCTTTGCAATGGAGGCAGCCATATTGGAGCGTGACTTAGGAGCTGCAGCCAAGGGAGTACGAGAAACTCAGGTTCCTGTTACCTTTGAATCTCTTACCAGTTCCAGGCTAATACTAATTTTTTTCTTGGGATTTTTTTTTTTAATGCGTGGTTGAAACGTTTATTTGTTGAATCCACTGTTATTTTAAGATTTCTAATACTTGAAGCTGAATATGAGTCTACTTGATAAAATTGTTATTATTTCTAGATAGCCTCTCTTTTGAACTCAACCTACATTTTTTGGGGTCTCCTTACAAGATATGTTAGAGAATTAGACATTCTTCCATTTATTCAATAAATGTGTGGCTATGTTAGGTACTATGTTAGGTACAAACAATTCAAACACAGTCTGTGCCCTGCTAGAGCTTAACATTTCATGGGTGAAGTGGACTCTGAATAAACAGTGTTAATAGTGAATCTCAATATATGTTTCATATTAGATTTACCTGGGAGGCTTTAAAAACTACTGAGAGCCATTTAGCTACTCTACCCCCTGCCTATTAAAGTGGAATCCAGGGATTAAGCCATAGACATCCTTGCTTAAGAGCTTCCCAGCTGATTATTACATGCATTGAAGATGGAGAGCCATTGACTCCAACCAATGGGAAAGCATAGCAACTGAACATATATTTCTGTATGTTCAAGCAATAGTGATTGACTTCTTTTTTTTTTTTTATAAATTTTATTTTTATATTCCCCATACAATTGCAACACCCCCCCATTCTGATCCCAATCCCTCCCCTCCCGCCCCTCACCCCCCAAAAAGTGTCTCTGGTTCATAGTTGTTTGTTGATTTTGATTTTCACTTTCTTATAGTTATTCATTTTCCTGGTCCCTTATTTAAGTTTTCTAGATTCCTGCTATGAGTGAGACCATCCGGTATTTTTCTTTTTCTTTTTGGCTTATTTCGCTGAGCATGATCCCTTCCAGCGCCAACATTGTTGCTGCATGTGTTTATCTTTTTTGAATGCTGAGTAATATTCCATGGTATATATGTACCACATCTTCTTGATCCAGTCATCTATTTTTGGGCATTTGGGCTGTTTCCAAAGCCTAGCTATTGCAAACAGTGCTGCTATAAACATAGGGGTGCAGGTGTTCTTTGGCATTGATGTTTCTGTGTCCTTGGGGTAAATACCTAGGAGTGGAATTGCTGGATCATATGGAAGCTCTATGTTTAGTAGGTCCAGAAATCTCCACACAGCTCTCCATAGTGGTGGGACCAGTTTGCACTCCCACCAGCCGTGCAGGAGAGTTCCTTTTTCTCCACACCCTCACCAACATTTGTTGTTGCTAGTTTTTTTAATATGTGACATTCTCACTGGTGTAAGATGGTATCTCATGGTAGTTTTGATTTGCATTTCCCTGATTACAAGTGATGTTGAACATTTTTTCATTTGCATTTCCTCTTCAGAGAAGTTTCTTTTTAGCTCTTCTGCCCATTTTTTGACTGGATTATTTTCTTTGTTGTTGTTGAGTCTCATCAGCTCTTTGCAGATTTTTGTGATCAGTCCTTTATCATTAGTGTTGTGTGCAAAAATGTTCTCCCAGTTGGTGGGGTTTCTCTTTGTTTTTGTTATTGTCTCTTTTGCTGTGCAGAAGCTCTTTGTGATTGACTTCTTGTTTCTGAAAAAGCAAATGATAAGGGCCTCCCCGGTGGCGCAGCAGTTGAGCGCTGGGTTGCCAAGCTGCCCGCAGCCTCTGCAGCACCGGTTCAATCCCTGGCTGCTCCCCGGCCACCAGAGGAGGGTCCCACATGGCGCGCAGACCTCTCCTGTCTTGCCCGCTGCTCCCCTCAGCAGTGTGCTTCAGTCCTTCTGCCTGCTCTGCTCCCCGCTCTGGCTCTGGTGAATTCTCTCACCCTTCCGCGTTTCTGACTGTACCCAGTGCTTGTATAAACAAACAAACAAACAAATAAATAAACAAACAAAGAAATCTTAAAAAAAAAAGCAAATGATAAGATCATTGCTCAGTCTTTCTCTTAAAGCTAAAGAGAAGGAAAGGGTATTCTGTAGTTTCACAGTACCTGCAGCCTTCCTCATTGAAGGCAGGCTGAAAACATCTGTTTTGATGCTTTAATTGGTCTCAATATGATTTCTTACAAGCAATACAAATGTTTTACTTTACAATGTATGCACCTAAATATGCAGATACTTGAAGATGTGACATATTCTTGCTTTACTTTCTGGATTTTAATTTCTAATGATTTAAGAGTTGAATTTCAGAAACATGAGATTTAGAATCAGACATGTCATTTATATACGTATATATAAATATAAAAATATCATATATAAAAATATAAATCATAGTTCAGGCATTTTCTAAACAGGAGGATGTAATACTACGCTGTGGGTAAGAATTAAGTGAACTGTGTATGCAGAAGGACCAAGCACACAGTTGGAGGTCAGTGCACATTAACTTCCCACCCTGTACTTACCTCTTGCAAAGACTGATTGATAGCATGGACTAAATTTGTGTTGCCAATAGAGATGATACCTTTGGCTCTTTAGATTAGGAACCCTTGATTATTTGCTTTAAAATCTGAAATTCAATTTAGAAAGTAGATCAATAGTAAGAAGATATCAATCTTTCTTGAAGAAATATTTATTGTGAAATATCAGGAGATTGTAAAAATCATTTTTGTACTATGCTTTTAAGAAACTCTACTGATTCTTTTTACTTTTATAAAATAATCCCCAGGTCTTCACAGTAAGGGTGAAGAGCTATGCAACTTTAACCCAAACATCAATTCACAGGTAAAGTTTTTTTTAATGTTCTTTTATTAACTTCATAAATTCAGTTCCTTAGAAAATCTTTGTTTCTTAGAAAATTGAACGTATTTAGATGTATGCAATAGATGATGTGGCTTATTATTTCAGAGAAAGATCAGAATGGGTGGAAACTAATTAAGAAAGAGTCAGGTCTTTAAAATCATAAACACCCGCACATACCCAACAGCATACAAAAGAATGAAAATAAAAGCTCAGCACCTAATTAAAACTCACACTATCTAATTATGCTTTAAACAGTACATAATTAAAACATGCGTACATTTAGTAGGCTATTTTCTTAAAGTAAAATGTGGTTCAAATAGGAAGCAAATAAAAACTTGTTGGGTTTTACAAAAGAGATTACAGCAAGTCTTAAACTTTTTCTAATTAAACTGAGTTTCAGTTGGCTTTTAAAGCCTCCTATCTTTGGTTTTAAAAGACTATGTGAAGCTAAAACTTCCCTTTGGATCTGCTAAGGAGACATCTTACCTGGGTGGACACTTTGAATCCATGCCTTATGTGAATACACCACTGATGGAATGACAGTGCCACCTCTGCTGTGGCCTGAAAATTTACCTACATGTCCCGATGTGCCCCATGGCAGAACTGTCCTAAGGAAGGTGACAGATATTAAGGTTTTTTTGGTCATCTTCCTTTTCCGTGCCCTATTTTTGAGCTCTGTCTGTTCTTTTCATCAGGCCCTCGGCTCTACTACCTTCCAGGTCCTTCTTGTCACTATGAGAAACAGTTTATTAAGGCAAATGCTTCAGGGGTCCCTCCCAGGGGAAGGGTGAGGAGCTTGCTGATGGGGACGGCTCCTGGTCATCAACCTGCTCCTATTAGAACCCCTTTACTCAGCAATCCAAAAAGATAAACTAATGCCACTCTCAGCAACATGGATGGAGCTGGAAGGATTATTCTCAATGAAATAAGCCAGAAAGAAAAAGAAAAATATTGGATGGTTTCACTTACAGGAGGAATGTAGAGGAGCCATATAGGGATCAGGAAGAAAAAGTAATTATAATGAATTAAAAATCAAAATCAACAGGCAACTATAAATCAGAGACATTCTGCAGGGGAGGAAGAGGGAGAAGGATCAAAATAGGGAGGGAAGGGCACACGGGACTGTGGTGATGGCGCACAGGTAAGCCGTGGTGGGAATTTCAAGGGGACTACCTGAAAGGAGAAAGCAAACATTGTACAGAAATGAACAGTGATGTTATATATATACAAATAGAATCACTTTACTGTTGTCTGCCTTGTTTCCTGTGCTTCCTTATAAGATTTAGTTTGAAGAAAGATTTTAGCTGCCATCTGGAATCTATCACATTTCATGTAGATTTTGAGAGCTGTCTCTTTAGTCTGGAATGCCCCCATTTGCAATTAACTGATAATGGGAAGGGAGAAACCAGTACAAAGCAAATACCTTGTCCCCCACCAACCTCCAGCTAATGGTTTTATTTATTTATTTATTTTGTTATTTTTTTAAAGATTTATTTATACATACAAGAACTGGGGGACAGACCAGAGGTGTGGGGGTGAGAAGATTCATCAGAGACAAAGTGGGGAACAGAACAGGCAGAGTGACTGAAATACACTGCTGAGGGGAGCAGAGGGCGAGGCAGGAGAGGTCTGCTGTGCCATGTGGGTAGCTCCCTGGCCAGCCAGGGATTGAACTCGTGCTGCAGTGGCTGCAGAGAGCTTCACAGGTTGCATCTTAATCCGTTGCACCACCAAGGGAGGCCATCCAGCTAATGGTTTTAGCACCAACTAGTGATCCTTGATTGAACTGGTTTTTAAAATTCCATTTGAAAAATATCCTTCTGATGATATTTGTTACATAGTCTGCTAAAAAAATAGAAGAGTTTCCATTCGTCAACTGGCAGTAAAGTGTAGTTTATCTTTAACTAGTAGGATAAATGCTTAATTCTTTCCCTCCACCCGCCAAATCTCAGAGTAGAGCTGGAACACGTTATCTCTAATGGAAGCAAGTGAGCTTTCTTCCCTCTTTCCTGTTGTCCCTTAACCCTCCTCTTCTGCTCATTTTCGTGAGTACCATATTCTCATGAATTTTTATTTATTTAAGGTGGTATAGTCAATTTAGTTACTAATTTTGATGTCCCAATTATCCTAAAATTGGCGGGAGCATCTTTATACTGTCTGATTTCACAAAATGAGTTGAAAAGTAGTCCCTTCCCTTCTATGTGGTAAAATGTTTCATTTATAATTATTATAGTTTGGGCCTCCCTGGTGGCGCAGGTGGTTGTGCACTGCGCTGTGAAGCTGTCTACAGCCTCTGCAGCATGGGTTTGATCCCTGCCTGCCAGCAAGAATCCCACATGGCGCGGCAGACCTCTCCTGTCTCTCCCACTGCTCCCCTCAGCAGTGTATTTCAGTCAGTCTGCCTGTTCTGTTCGCCACTCTGTCTCTGGTGAATCCTCTCACTCTCCCACACATCTGGCCTGTACCCTGGTTCTTGTATAAATAAATAAATCTAAAATATATATATAATTATTATTATTTATTCCTGAAGTATTTGATAGAATTTATTTTAATCATTTAAACCACAATAATTAAAATATTTGTTCACTTTGTTTAGCATGTAATTTTTCTCCAGCTGCTTAAAAAAAATTGTTTTTATCTTTGATTTATAATAAGTCTAGATATAGTTTCCTTGACTTTATTATGTTTGACATTTCCTGAGATTCTTGACTCTCACTTGTTGTCTGATCAAATTTGTAGCTTTTGGCCTTTGTTTTTTTAAATATGTATTTTTCTCCAATCTCTTTTTTCTGTGACACTAATGCTACATATGCTAAAACTTTTGATACTGTCCCAAGGTTCCTGACAGCTTCCTTTTTTTGTCAATATTTTAATTTTTTTTTTTTTTTGAGATAGGGTAAGGGTTTTTTTGCCCCTGTCCTCAAATTTACTCCCTCTTTCTTCCTTTCCAAATCCTATAAACTGTTATTTCTGATATTGGGGTTTTCATTTGATTGTTTTTCATAGTTTCTATATCACTGCTTAGAACCATTTTCTCCATTTATTTCATATATTTATCTCTTGGAGCATCTTTATAATCATGTGTAATCTTATATATTTCCTTTATGAACTTTGAAATTTCAACAGTCAAATCATATTTAAATCTATTAGTTATATTTTCTCTTGAGAACTGATCACAGTTTCCTGCATATTTGTGTCTTGAGTACCTTTAGAATGTATCGTGAACATTGTGCTAATGTGTTGTAGATTTTCAGTCTTGTTGGAAAATGTTGCTATTGTGTTTTTAGTAGTCTTTTAACTTGAATATGTTCAGACCACAATTTCTGCCTTATTTCTTATAACAGGTGGTGTAAATCTCAGTTCATTTCTCAAATCCTTTATTCTTCTGGTTATGTTTTTGCTCATTTTGTTCCATTGTAAGAAGAGGTCACAGTTTGTCTTTGCACTAGAGGGTAACTCTAATTAACAAAGCTCCTTAGCATTTTGGTACCAGGCCTCAGTTGGCTTGTATTTCATTCTTGAATAAAGATCTAGCAGGGGAATAGCTGAGTCCTGTGGGAGATCTATGTTCACCTCTTTAAAAATCTGCGAAGACATTTTCTGTAAGAAGTAGGATTTACAGTTCCACCAGCAGTGCTTTGAGGTCCATTTGCTCCATCTCCTTTTCGACCTTTGTTTTCACGTTGGCAGTTCTGGAGGGTGTAGTGACTGCTGGTGGTATTTTTCATCTGCATTTCCTAATGATTAATGATATTAAGCTCTTTTTCAGGTGTTTATTGGTCCTTTCTAAATCTTGTGAAGTGACTAAAATGGTTTTGCTTTAGTAACAGTAGTAAATTTGGATGAGAAAGCAAAAATGTAAATTAATTTTAGAAGCTCACTTTCATTAAAGAGCCCTCATTAATGCCAACCTTATTGTTTTCGGGCAATTCTGTACCTGTGTTATTCCTTTAAGTCATGTCCATTTTATTGGTAAAAAGGATGAGACCCTAAGTAATTTGATTAAAGTTACATACCTATAAATTAAAAAAAAATTAACATGAGCCTAATGATAAAACTGTATCCTTACTTGAGCAAATCAATATATGAAATATTTATGAGAACCATATGTTTATATGAATCTAGAAAACTTTTAGATAGTTTGTTTAGAATATTTTTATCTTCTAATTTTATTCATCTAGTTGGTGTTATTGGTAATTATTCTTTTTTGAAGTTAATACAAATCTCAGGATTGTATTGTGTATAATAATTTCTGTTTTGAAGTATTTGTAACACATTCTGCTGTTGTGCAATCCATATTTCTGATTGAAGATCCAATTTAAAACTTTATTGCCAATAAAGTTTAAATGTTTTCATATCATCAATAATATAAAAACACTCAGAACTCTCTTATTATAAAATACATACAATTTATTGTAAAAGTATAAAAATGATGAAATAGAAGAAAATAGTATGTTATTATTTGGGAAAATTGGACTTTAAGTCAAATGTACCAAAATCCAGTTGCAATGTTAAATATCAAATGAGTAAGAATAAACAAAAGGGAAAAAAGAGCTCTGCATTCTTCATGAACCATTCAATACCCTTTCTGCAAAAAAAGTTCTTCCATGACTAAGTCTAAAATGAAGAACTTTAACTTTCTTTGGAAATCAGTGTTATAAAAACATCCTGAGACATGCTTTTGTGAAGATGATACATTAGCCAAGGAGAACATTGCCTCAGCCTCGGGCCAGAAGATTCCTTTTTAATAAAGCAATTCTCTGGCAGTTTCTGCTGGATAAGTAGGCCTAATGGGGAAGTATTTCCAGTGGGCATTAAACAAGTAGTAACTCAGAAGGCATTTTTCTTTTATGTTTAGCCTAACTTTTTATCATCAGTCTAAAACCTTTCAAAAAGTCATTGTATAGTTCCTTCTGGTTATTGCAAATATATCAAAGTAAAGATTTGTAAAATCTTTCTGTACAGGCCTGGGGACAGGAGTGTGCAGGCATCATTCTTACCTGCGTTGGTGGCTGGGAACGAGTTCAGGTTTCCAAGGCTGAATGATTGGCTTTTTGTGTGGATATCTTCCTTCCTTTTCTAATGTGATTAAATGCCCTTATGAGTCCATGGAACCAGAACTTTATTTTATCCATCCACTTAATGACCTCAGGGCAGTAAACATTATACCAGACATTAGTATAAAACTCAAGATGTTGAAGAGATGTGTATTTGTGATTTCATGAACATATGCTACTAGTCTTGCGAAGTCAAATTAAGATACGAGGTAGATTTGTAAGACCTGAAGAACATATGACTTGACCACAGTCATTTACACAAGAAAATAGAATAACTGATATTAGAATCCAGGTACCTGCACTCTTTCTAAAATTGTGCAAAGCTCTCGGTGATAATATGTGATCACTCTGTGTAGTGTTCAGTTTTTTTTTGTAATTAACAAGATAATTGAACATCTTTGCATAGAAATGAATATTTGCCCCTTTTAACAAACATGTGGGTAGTATCCCTATAATGAATATGACATAATTTAGTTTATCATTTTCCTTTTGTTGGGTGTTTGCGTTCTATTCACTTTGCTCATCTTGCAGGTAGTACTTCATCTTTACACATATTCACAACACTTTTCTTCAGATACATTACTGGAAGTAGATTTATAGTTTATAAGTTTTTATGATACACATTACCAAACTCTCTTCCAGAAAGATGGTGCCAATTTACACTCCAAGCAGGGCATTGTATTGCGAGAACTTAGTTTCTTGAACCTTCAATGTCACTTGAATTTTTTCATTTTAATTCATTTATTCATTTTAAAGTCTTCTCTATTTTAAGAGAAAATTGTATCTCATTACCTGATATACAGTGATTTTTATTACAGATGTGGCTTACAGTTTTCCTAAGTTTGTTGTTCAATTTCTATTGTTAATTTTTCTCTTCTTGCCCTTTCTTATTAAATTCTGTAAGGATAGAGGGGCCTCCCCGGTGGCGCAGTGGTTGAGCGCTGGGTTGCGAAGCTGCCCGCAGCCTCTGCAGTGCCGGTTCGATCCCCGGCTGCTCCCTGGCCACCGGAGAAGGGTCCCACATGGCGCGCAGACCTCTCCTGCCGCCCGCTGCTCCCCTCAGCAGTGTGCTTCGGTCCTTCTGCCTGCTCTGCTCCCCGCTCTGACTCTGGTGAATTCTCTCACCCTCCCACGCTTCTGACTGTACCCAGTGCTTGTATAAATAAATAAAATAAATCTTAAAAAAAAATTCTGTAAGGATAGAATAGAAAATCACTATTCTTCAAATTTTCTTGACCCACACGAATTCACTGAAACCACAGAAACCACCAGCATACCTAAATTTATCCTATATAATAAATTATGACTTTGTGAGTCTATAATTTTTTAGCCTATGAACAATTCTGATGAGGCATTGAGATGGATTGTGCTACTTGTTGCTAAGATATCTGTACAGTGTCCAAAAGTGTGAATTGTTTTGGCAGTGATGTGATGAAACTCTTGGGCTGGTATAAGCTTGATGTATTGTACTTGGTTTTAATTTAGAGCTGTTTTAACAGCTAAAAGAGATTGGTTTCTGAAACACTCAAGAATATATTACTCGTCTCTTGTACCATTTTCCAAATTCAAAGTATTTCTCTCAATATGTTTATTTAAATATACTTCACTGGAATAGAATAGTGGCGTTAATGCATGTGAAATTCTGACTGATGATATTTCTTCACTCATGTTACTACTTAAAGAAGTTTGAATAAGAGAGCACTGAAATTTTGAAGCTAGAAGAAAAAAAGGTAGTTTCCCAGTTCCTTCCACGTTGACTAAGCCATCTGTTGCATTTTAAGGAAAGGTGTCTAATATTTTCCGATCAAGAAAACATTAGCAGGCCAGGAGTATGTCAGTGTTGGATCAGCTCTTTCCAGAAAGAATAAGCTCAATGAATTTTCCTCAGATGTAAGAAAGGCTTATTCGAAGTATTATGTCACAAATAACTATTGACTCACTGTAAGGGCAGCTTCTTTATGGAGAGAAGGAAGAGGTGACAAACCCAGGGAACTAATTGTCTCGCTGTCAGCCTTTTAGTCTGAACTCCTCGAGAAGCACTGTCAAACCACATCTTGCTGCCTGAGCCATGACCACTGTCAGGGCTCTCCTGAAATGTGCTTCTCCTCAAAAATGTTCATCATCACTTGTCGGAATCAAGGAAATACAAATCAAAACCACTGTGAACTATAACCTTACTTCTTTGAGAATGACCCTCCCAAGCCTTTCCTTGTATTTTGCATATTGTTCTTTGGTTTCTCAAACACCACCTCTACCACCCACATTCTCAATGTTTTCTTCCACCCCTTCCTTAATCAAAATGTGGCTGTCTCTGAAGATCCTGTTCTTCCACATCCCTCTTACACAGGGATGTTTATTTTTCCATATCTCACATACCTCTGGGCCAGGAAGAGAAGCCAACACCACTTTTCTGAACCCTGCCATATTATTTATCTGTGGCATGGAGCTAATAATGTCAGTTCTTCCTTTGGGCTGTAACTAAAGTCAACTGTGAGGTATTTGTAGTCCTTGGGTGATGTATCTCTGCAACTCCTAATACAAACTTTAAGCTACAAACAAGAAAAAAATTCTAACATTTAGTGACTTTTAACTACCATTTGTTATTATCTCTGACTTGATTGTGGGTTGGCCAGGTTCAAAAGGGTTCATTCTTGCTGAGATTTTCCCAGGGGCTGCAGTAAAGTTGCTGGCAATGCAACCTTCAAGATTCAATGGTGTGGGCTTCTAAGATGTTCCTTTTCTCATGTATCAGCTGGGATGATTGGAGGAGCTCCGAGCTGGCCAGGCATCTCTCTCTCGGTGCAGTCTCTCCACATGCTCACTCAAGGGTTTCACAGTTCAGAGCAAGAGGGCTGGGTTCCTACATGGCCTGGCTTCCCCGGGTGTGAGGATCCTGGGAGGGAGGGAGAAGCAGCTGCCATTTCTCTTAAAGGCTAGGTTCAAAACTGACACAATATTACATTTGTTGTATTATTTTGGTTAGAGTAGGCACAGACTCCAGATTTAAGGCGGTGGAAAAATAGACCCCATGTCTTGGTAGGGAACTGAAAAAGAATTTATGGTATCTTTAATCTACCACAGATGGCTAGAAGGATGGATGACACAGCATTTGAGTTAAACGTGGAAGGAAAGATTGACAGTTATGACTGACAAAAATAGGACTCACAAAGGACATTCTAGGCAGAGCAAACTGTGAAACTGTAGGGAAAGGAAAGTCCAGAGCATTCCACTTTTCTGTGGCCAAGTAGGTAGAAAGTGACTTGGTAAAACAGAACTAGCTTTATAAGTTGGATATTTGGAGATTTGAATATTATACCCAGGAGTTTCTACTTGAATTAACAGGCAGTAACTATAAAGGAATGTACAGTCCAGTCATCCAAATTTGTTAAATCTTGATGAGAGAAAATGATGTGTTGTTGCAGAAATGGTTAGCTCAGAATGATTTGATGAAAATTAGATGATAGGAAGAAAAGATGTATATGAATGAAACAATTAAACTGTTCATCATGGCAAGGGATAATTTGAATAGGGTGGTAGAAAAAATGATCACCTTTGTGTCTGTTCACATGCTTGTCTCATTTTTTCCAACCAGAAACACCTCCTCCCGCCTCTATATTCCCACAGCGCCTTACACACCTTCCCAGCACGTGCCACGATTATTACCTCCTGTGTCTGTTGCTTTGGTTCCAAGCCCACTCCACAAGAGCCTGGTTTTGTAGTTGGTCCTGTTGAAGGGTGATTTCACTCAGTAAGGCCAGTGAACAATAAACATCTAAAAACACAATTGTTATTCTTATCAGTTGGCTGGACAATTGATTCCTTTCATTCCCCACCTTGATTAATTAAAGTATGGATTTGGTTTAGCTAGTCAGAGCTTACCCTCCCTTATTGCCTTTATTAGAGAGAAATTATAATATGATCACTTTTTAATCTTTTCTAAAATGTTGTCTTCTGAGTGAGGGCTACAGTGTTTCTCCTACTCTGCCTTGTCAGAACTTGTATTTTTTTCCTTCAAAATGTCATTTTATGAACGGCTCAAGAATGCTACATGGATGACAGATCTGTAAGGCAATGTGCTTACCGAGATGTTAGGTTTAGCTAATATTGAGCACAGTATAAAGGAAAATTAGATGAAATGAAGATGTATACAAATGGAACTATTAATTTTTCTTGAGTATGAACCCATTACACATCTACTCAAACTCTTGTTCTTTATACTGTCTGGAATAAGAAAAGTGATAGCTATTATGAGTGATCTCGAAAGATCAATTATGATTACTACAGCAAAGGATTCCTTTTTCATTTTACTCTATCTATATCTCTAATGTGTTAGAATTTTTTTCCCTACTGTTAGAGTTGGGGCATTCATAGCAAAGTTTCAAATGGAATTAATTGTATTCCTTCAGAAACAGTTGCTAGGTCAAATTATTACTTAGCAATTTAAAATCTTCCTCTTCCCCCACTTTCTGTGTGATTCTGATGTGTTTACTTAACCCCATTGCTCTAATTTGCTCATCTGAATATCAGGAGATTGGGGGGGGGAATGGCATGCTTTATTTGAACCTAGTTTTGCAAATAGGTGTTGGGAACTCAAGTTCAAATTGACAGAGAAGTTCAAGGAATATTCTGGTTTTCAGTCAACCTCTAGCCTTCACGAAGGATTCCAAGCATGTCTTCCTTGATTATATTTTAACTAAAATGATTATTTTCCCTTTCATTTCAAAAAAATACATAGTTGAAGGATTTTTGTCTTTCATACTGTAATTCAGAATACCCCAGGATATACTAGATTTAATTGAAATGAGACAGAGAATCTTTTTTTTTTTTAAAGATTTATTTATTTATTTTATACAAGAACTGAGGTCAGAAGCACAGGAGGGTGAGAGAATTCACCAGAGACAGAGCAGGGAGCAGAGCAGGCAGAAGGACCAAAGTACACTGCTGAGGGGAGGAGGGGGGAGACAGGAGAGGTCTGCTGCACCATGTGGGGTTCTCCCTGGCTTTGGGGGGGCAATTGAACTGGCGCTGCATAGGCTGTGGACAGCTTCACAGCACTGGCACTCACCCACTGCGCCACTGAGGAGGCCCCCTGAGACAAAGTATCTTTAATTCTGAATAAAGAATCCAGCATTTTTATGTTACAATTGCTGTATTTGTTTATGAAGAGAGAGGAAAGAATATTCCAAAAGTACTCTTCTGGCTTAAAAAAGAAATCTCAGAAAACAAGTAATTTCAGGAAACAAGAATATCAATTTTTTTTGTTTTCAAAAATACATTTATTTATGCATACAAGAGCTGGGCTGCAGGCCAGAGATGTGGGGGAGGGGGTGAGAGAAGTCACCAGAGACAGAGAAGGGGAACAGAACAGGCAGATCCACTGAGATAAACTGCTGAGGGGAGCAGTGGGTGAGACAGGAGAGGTCTGCTGCGCCATGTGGGTTGTTCCCTGGCAGGCCGGGTATGGAACTCATGCTGCAGAGGCTACGGATTGCCTCATAGTGTGCTGCTCAACCCCTTGTGCCACCAGGGAGGCCCAAGAATACCAATTTGAATTTTATTATAAGGGTCGAAAGTAGTCACAATCTTGAAAATCAATAACAACTGCAAACTTAGAGGCTAACAATTTAGGTTTCTCAGGAAAGAGTAATGATCTCTAAAGTCTAGGCATCTCAGAAGTCCCTTTTGTACAAATAACACTCCCCAGGACAGTTTCAATAACCCGACACAGAACAGATTACATTTTCACATATATTTATTTCACAGGCGTATACAATCAATACTTTTATAGATGTCTTCCATGCACCATTTTATCCAAATTAGATGTCTGAGGCAGAAGAATATTTTTTTTTCTATAGCTGTAGGAAGAGAGAAATATTCTATCCTTCCTCTATTTCTGAGATTTCACCAGCGTTGAGGAAAAAAGCAGATTCAAATACTGGCACTGTCTTATCACTTAGCACTAAATGGTGGTGGGTTGGCGGGGAAGGGGAGCAGTCTAAGAAAATTACAAATAAAAATATGGGAAAGAAAAGAATACAGGGAACATATACAAAGGTAGCATGAGACAGCTGATGGTTCACATTGAAACATCTCTCTGTTGACTACAATCCACACTCCAGCTTAGCTCTGTGTCAACTCTGAAATATCTGATCACTGGGCAATACTTAGCATCGGGGGCACTGTTTGTGACGCCTCCTTGTAAGGCCACATTGTAGGATTTCATAAGCATTTGCTTCTACATATAAGTGAGTACTATTCTGTTGATTTTATATTTTTTTAATTCCCTGCAATGCCACCAATTGACAGTTCTCAAGGGAGAATGAGTTTTTTTTTTTTTAAATGAGAAAGTAATCAAATGAATCCCTGAAAGAAAGAGGTTATCAGAACAGCAGTTGGAATGTAAACATTCTTCTCTCCCTCTTTCTCCTACCTTCCCCCTCCGCCCGCCCCAAACATCAGAGAATGCCACAGTAATATAGAAGACAAAGGCGAACTGGATTTATGGGCACCCAGCTAGCATCTCGTTAGATACAAACAAGTAAAGGCAAGATGCATGACTTGTTGACAAGAAAGTAGGTGGCATGCCTTACTTGGGTCGTATTAATTTCTCATGTGGACTTGGGCTGGAAGGTTGAATTTCTATTTTTAGGATTAGTTTAGGAAGGAGGTGTCTAGAGTCTCACCCTCTTTAGGAACTTTTAGTTGTCGTGCTGAGTCTAGATTCAAGTGAATGAAATGGAACATAGATACCTGTGTCTAGGGAGAAAAAAAAGCAAGTTAATAGCAACAGACCTATTATACATGGGAGGCTTGAACCTAGGACAGTAGGTTTTGATAAATAACTGTACTAAGTGTCAGCAGAATGAGTCTCAGCACTGCTTGTCCAGGGCTCCTGGTAGAACTACTTGTATTTGTGAGTGGTATATGTTGATATAATTTAATAGTGTTGTGCAGTAAATAATCAGGCACAATATTACTTAGCAGTAAAAAGGTTTTCCAGTGAGTGGGGGAATAAGCAGAAGCATCATAAACCACCCACTAATATTTTATGTGGGAAGTTCTAGTCTTCTATTTACTATAAATCTCTTGTTCAAGAACACTGAGCAGTGCATCTGATCACGCCTGTTCTATTTCTGCACAGTCTTTGGTTCATTCATATTTTTAGGCTTTATTTTATGATTCTTCTACTTATAGCTAGATAAGGGTAATGGGATCATCGATGAACTATGGGAATTTACCTACTTCATTTACAGTCTATATTCTAAGTTATATGCCTACATACCTTTTGTTTTTTATTTTTTTTAAAGATTTATTTATTTATGCATATAAGACCTGGGGTATAGGCCAGAGGCCTGGGGTGAGAGAAGATTCACCAGAGACAGAGTGGGGAACAGAACAGGCAGATTGAATGAAATTCACTGCTGAGGGGAGCAGCGGGGAGACCTAGGAGAGGTCTGTTGCTCCATGTGGGCTGCTCCCTGGCCGGCTGGGGATCAAATTCATGCTGCAGAGGCTGCAGATTGCTTCATAGTGCAGTGCTTAACCCCTTGCGCCACCAGGGAGGCCCCTACATACCTTTTAAAAACAGATATTCCAAGCATGGGAAAAAATTTCCTGATGGTTATGATGTCAGATATTCACATCCTAATATGTACAGGTAGTTACTACATTGTATTCATGTGAACATTTCAAATGTGAATAAAATCAGTGGTTCCCAAGGAGAAAGATAAGGCTGCCTTCTTTGTTCTTAGCATTGTTTCTTGTTTTTAGCTCTGTACCATGAGTTATAGGAGCAAGACAAGGGAGTAAATTATTTGGCGCTACCAAGCGGCAGAGAAATGTTGAAGATAATCTTTATGGAATTGACCAAAGGACCACATTTATTCTAAAAGTCAATTTTCTAAAGATTTTATATATATGCATGCACATATATATGTATGTATGACCAAGCATCAGTGTATAAATATACTATATATATGTATATATATAAAATCTATGTAACTATATCTTGAATTCTAACTTTCTGTCTTTCCCTGTCTTTCTGTCTCTTTCTCTGTCTAACATATAACATTTATATTCAAAATAGAGACCTGGTTTTTAAGGGAAACTTCCAAATGAGTTGACAAATGGTTGTTAGTTATTAAAGATAAAAGTAAATGTTCCTGAAAATAAAAAAGGTCATACTCTATTTACATAATCACTCAGAGGAAGTACATTTTCTAACAACCCAGCAGGAGCAAAGAGTCTCTCTGAAGGCAATGAAGCTTAAGCATTAGGAGATGGTAAGAGAAAGCAGGGGATGCATGGTGAGGACTTGTGTGTCAAGTTACACGACCGGGGTGTGGCTGGGTTGGTAGATGACTTTGGATTCTGTGACACGAGGGTCTATCATGGAAACCAGAACCTGGATAGGAGGGGGCATGAAGATTTTATGGAGCCAATGGGGTTGAAGCACAGATAGGAAGAGCCCAGAACAAGAAGGGTCTTGTTTCTTTCTCTAAAACAATCATTAGCAAGCTGAGTTTATCTAAAGATCACCTCAAATATGGAGAAAAAGTTTCGCATTTGGTTGAATTAGAAATAATCAGAGACAACTCTGTATCTGTCGAGTGAATTGTGTTTTGCTTTCTGTCTAGAAAAGGAGAGAAAAAAATAGTGAGATTATTGACAAAGTAAATAACCAGCATAGTTCATAAAACTAACAGTGCTTTCTGCAATAAACATGTCTTATGACTCATGCAATTCTCTAAAACATATTTACAATTTTTTTTGATAACACAAACCTTGGGGTTAAAGAGGTTACATACCAGATGGATAAATACAGGCTTTGAATAAACACAATTTGATATCAAAGAAATCGTCTTCTGTTTGGTGATCAGTAAAATGCAACCAAAAAAATCTATAACCTATAACAAACATGCTTGAATTTAATCTCGCTCCAAACATTTGACTCAACTAAGCTTTAGATCATTGAGTCTGAAATCCTTTGTATCAGACAGCTTTCTTATCAAAAAGGAGTAAAGCAATTTTCAAAATAGTACCTGAATTGATGAAATATTATTAACTCAAAATAGATGATTTCCTGTTTGTGCAAACTGGTCTATTATCCCATTGTATGAACATTGATGCTTATCCATTCCTCACTCAATGGATATTTAAGTTGGGTTAAAATTTCTGCTACAATACACAATGAAGCTATGAAATTTCTGGTATGTTTCCTGAAGCACATGTAGAGAATTATCTCCAAGATATACATAAAAATAAAATGTTGAGTTGTAGGTATGCATGCCTTCAGTTCCATCAGATAATGTTAAAGCATTTTCCAAAATAGCTTAGATAACCAATCCATATTCTCTGCAAGCAGGAGTGTTACCGTAGCTCTCCATCTTGTCAACAAGTGTGCCTTTTTTTTTTTAATCAATTGGCACATGTGTAATATCATTATGGCTTTAATTTGAATTTCCATGAATAATACTGAGGTGAAATAACATCACTAGCATGTCCAAAATGAACTCTTGATTTACTTTTCCTCTTTATAAAATGCTTATTCTTTGTTATTATTTTACTAATTTTTCATTAGGACATTTAATTTTTTCTTAAATATTCATAGTATGTATTTAATAAATACATTTATAATAGGTTTTGAAACCTTCCTTAATTTCATGTGCTGTAATATCTTTATTAGTCTTTTTACTTTTTATGATATTTTTAATGTCCAGAAATTATTATTCATGTATATGTTCATTGATTCATTGATTTAGTCATTAAGTCAACAAACATTTATTGAATATTCAAGGAGTTTAGAAACAAGCTAGCAAACAAAATAGAGTTAAGGAGAAAGTTGAACTACATATTTAGTTGTCAATACTATGGTTGAGGTAAAATATGAAAAGAAATTCAGAGAGGCAAGTAGCCTACTTTGCACCTAGCAAAATTTACATTCTCCAAGTTAAGAACAAAGCATACAGACCAAGGTATGAATTTGGTTACCTGGAGGTCATACAAAAAAAATTGCAAATATAGTTTCCCATGATCTTTTTATCTAGTGATTCAACAAACATGGATGATTGTTACACACAGTCATTATTTCACTGATGGTAACAAAATGATAAAAAAAGGTGATATCTATATATATTTATTATTGTGCGTATAGTTTATTATCAACTTTGTGAAATGGGTATTTGTGGCTAAATATTAATTATTTATAAATATATAACTAGCAGGAAAAATACAAAATCATAAAAGTAGTTATTCTGTTTAGAGGGATACAGCATAGTTTTTCTTACTTTTCTGGAAATATTTGTATTTCTTTTTTTTGGAAAAATGGAATTTTATGGATTTCCTGAACTATGTGCGTTTCTGGGATCATCTTCCCCTGCATGTGTGTGTATAAGCCTCACCTTGCCCACTGCCAAGGCTAGGCACCTTTCTCAGGTTTTCGCCCACTACCCTTCTTCCCTGCTCTCTCCTCCCTGCCCTCTGGAAACCACTGTAGTTTTCAGAGTGTCTAGGAGTTGTTTGTGTTGTGATTTGCTAGCACCATTGCTTTCGCTAGTTATGGTCCACATATGAAAGAAACCTTCCAATAATTACCTTTCAGTCTGACTTACTTCACTCAGCAGAGTGGCCTCAAGTTCCACTTGTCATCACTAATGGTTCCTGTCACATGGCCCAGGTCGGACATCTTGATTACTCTGCATGCTGGATCTACATCAAAGTGGTGGTATATATGCACAGTGGAATACTATTCAGCAATCAAAAAAGATAAACTCATGCCATTTGCAGCAACATGGATAGAGCTGAAAGGGCTTATGCTCAGTGAAATAAGCCACAAGGAAAAAGGAAAATATTAGACAGTTTCATTTATAGGAGGCATGTAGGGGAACCAAATAAAGGACCAGGAAAAAAATTATAATAAATTAAAAAAACAAAATTAACAGGCAACTATTAATCAGACACGCTCTGCAGGGGAGGGGTAGGGAGAGGGATCCAAACAGGGGAGGGAATGTGTTCTTACACAAGGGACTGTGGTGTACCGGTGAAGTGGTGATGGGAATTTTGCAGGGACTACACCTGAGAGGAGAAAGCATACATTGTACAAAAATGAAGAATGATGTAAACTGTATATAAAATTAAAATTATAAAAAAAGCAAAAAATCAAAATGGTGGTATAGCAGACCTATTGTTCTTCCTGTATTAAATGAAGTACTTCTTTTAGGAGACTTTTGCTGACTAATTATTTGGTTGTACAGCTAGCATTTTGGAATCTGTAAATTCTGGATTCTCTTAAGTTCTAGTTCAATGTGTTGGCTACCTAGACTCCTTCCAAGGCGGTCTATGAGTTTTTATTTAAATATCATTGTGAACTGATAGATTTAACTATCTGACATCTCTAGTTTTTTGGTTTGTTTGTTCTGTGCTAAGCTTGCCCCATCTTTGGCCAATCTTGGACCTCCTCTTCAGTTCTGTAAATCTTTTCCACCTGGCTCTAGCAGTCTTTCATTGCTTTCCGATATAATAAGTTCAGAGACCAACATTTCCACTTGCTTATCCAGACATAGATCAGTCAATTCTCCCAGTAAACCTGGTGACTTTTAGTGGAAATAATATTTACTTTATATTTTTGTACTTTAATTTTTTTCTAATTGTAGACATTTATATTGCATGCCTATAATTTTTTTTTTTAATGATGGCTCTTTCTGTGATGCTTTGTCTCCTTGGGCATCCTATAGCTTATATTTTATATGAATTCTTTGTTGCTTAGAATCACAATGTGTGTTTCTGAAAGAGTTTTGTCTCTGGGAGTGCTACAACTATAAAGTTGTTCCCCTTTATAGTCTGCTGTGTATATAAATACATACATATACATACATATATATGTGTGTCTGTCTATATATACACATACAATCTGTGTGTGTGTGTGTGTGTGTGTGTGTGTGTATGGTATGAATTTAAGCCATCAACTCACATGAGGAATCAGATAGTGGTTATGGATCCTTAGGAACAAAGATTTTATTTCTCCTTAGAATCAAGATTAAGACAGAAAAGTAGTTTTGATGTCTTTTTCTGAGTATACTGTTTTTGGGGGGGTGGGCAGGGAAGTTACCTATTCCCTGAGACGTTGCTTTGATTTCACAATATCTTTTTCATCAAATTTCCAAATGTTTACCTCTTTGGATCCATGTTCTCCCTGTTTTTACCCAGATTTAATGAATTTCCTTTACATTTTTATAGAGTAGTCTCTTCACTTCTCCAGTACATAGAAGAATTTGTCAAGTGTGGATTTCAGGATTTCTTGTTTGTCTAATATTACCAGATACTGATTCATGAACATATATAATTTTTTATGCTTCCTCTTTTCTTCAGGACACATTCTTTTGAATAAAGGCTAAAATATAGATTACTGCTCAGACCCAAGGATACTGAATTGGTATACTGAGGCTGAGAGCAGAAATGCACTTTTTTTTTCAGTAAGGACTTTAGAGGATTCTGACACAGTTGTTCTGAGCATCAACCTTTGTGACACCAAGTACTAAGAATTTTGTATCATATAAGCAAGAGCCAACTAGTGAATGTTTTGAACCAGTTATATACATTCATCAGTTTTGAGATAACTCTGGCAATAATAATATAGAGTTGACTGAGGTGAGAGAAGCAGATGGTTAGAAAATTAATAAGGAGGCTGGTCAAATAGTCCACATGGAAGCCGAGAGACAGTGTGGCCACTGGATATTTCAGGGTAGAGTCAACAAAGTTCAAGGTGGAGTGGAGATCACATCAGGTATGAGGAAGGGAGAAGTCGTTGGTGATGCTGAGGGTTAGTGCTTTTGTATTTTGAAAGATATTTGACTTCAGGAACATAAATTCTGCTCAGGTCTCAAGTTTCCTATATTTAAATTTTTAAGTTTCTGTAGGAAATTATACTTGAATATGCAATGAAAATCACTTCATGACATTTTCTAAAAGAATATCACACACACACACACACACACACACACACACACACACGGAAGCTACTTTGTGTCCTCTCACCCTGGTGTATACTCTAAGCTTGGTATTTGGAAGGTAAATGTTATGCAGCATCATTATAAGTGTTTTCCCTTTTGGCATTTGGGAGAACCACAACAGACCTTTAAAAAAAAAAAGTAGAATTAGGAAAAGTCACATAAAACCAAATGTCATAGGGGATCAAGTGCTTCTGAGAAGCTCTGTGACTGTGGTCCTGGGGTAAAATCTGCATAGTTTTCTGTCAGTCTCCAAAATAGCCTAATGGAAAAAAAACGTTCTGAATACACCTGAGCAATAAGCAGCAAAACACAGCCCAGCAGTTCTGCACTTTTTGCTCTCAAGCCCCCTTAGAGGGGTGTTCTCAGCTGGGTGTACACATCAGGGGTGGTGTAAATAGCCTGGACTGGAATACAGACACATTAGTAAACACATCACACACACGGCATTGCCAGCTCTGAACACATTTAAAAAGTCTTCATTAGACTCTTCTGGAATTTGCACTGCACACAAACTTGAGGCATTGTTCTCCCCTCCCCTTCCGTTCCCTGGAATGCAGGTTTCCCATGACCACTCTCCATTTCAGTAACACACACATCCGCAGGAGAGAGAAATTCTTTATGAGGGGGGTTTACATTTACTGTGTTATGAACATGCAATGCTCTGTTTTCATGGTGAGTGAGATTCAGGAACTTAAAATAAGGAAGGAGGAAACACATGGACTTTCCAGCCCATCTTTAGAGGATAAAGGTACATTTTTAGTTGTTGTTCAACATTTCAGTGTCAGCCTTTAATTTTCCACCTAGGTTCTTTTTTTGAAAAGTCAGCAATACATATTCTTTTCTGGTTTTTCTTTTTGTTTTTAAGATTTATTTATGCATACAAGAACTGGGGTACAGGCCAGAGGCTCAGGAGGTGAGAGGATCCACCAGAGACAGAGTGGGGAACAGAACAGGCAGATCTACTGAAATACACTGCTGAGGGGAGCAGCGGGCGAGACAGGAGAGGTCTGTTGTGCCCTGTGGGTTGCTTCCTGGCCGGCCGGGGATCAAACTCATGCTGCAGAGGCTGCGGACAGCTTCACAGTGCTGTGCTTAACTGCTTGGGCCATCAGGAAGGCCCCTTGTCCAGGCTTCCTTAAGTGTTTAGTCAGTCTATAGTATAGGTTCCATTCTACGGGAGACCGGTAGCTCTCTCTGATGAGCTTCCTCTCACCTTGTTAACTCCAAAAAGCCCTTGAATACTGAAGAACTGATGAAGTCCTTCAACAGTATAGGGTGTGGCTTTCTAATGAATGCTCACTTAGCTGAGCCTGGTGTTACGGGACTTTGGACACAGGCTTGGGCGTTACTAGTAGGGGGGCCATATCACCCCTTGATATCTCAGTTTACTCATCAGTAACTAGGAGAGTAAAATAGTTCCCTCATGGGGATTAAAGATGACACAGGCAAAATTCTTAGTCCAGAGCATATTTTCAATAAAACATACTTTTCTCAGTGCAACTGCGAAGCTTGTCAGAGAGAGGGTTTATTCGAGTCTCTCTGGCGCAATCCTGTTCAAAGGCCGTGTTGAATCATTTTTAAAACCAAGGTATCAGTCACTGTATTGTTTGCTATTAATTGCTTTCCTTGGCAGAACCAGTGGATTCCGAGTCACTAGTGCTTCCCAGAGCGTGTCATGGTGGCTGGTTTTCAATAGATGCTTTGAATCATAGAACCTCAGAGCAACGAGAGACATGAGAATCATCATTCTATTTCACAATTTTGGGGTGATTCTTTACCTGAGATTCCTGAAGCATACATTAGGAGAAGAAAGCAGCTCTTGCTCGCAGGCTCCCTCTCTTTCCCCTTCTCTCCTGGGTGTTCTCATCACAGGTCATCATCACATCATCACAGGTCTCTCTGGCCCTCCTAGTATCTGGAGTTTTCACGCTTTTGTGAATCTGAGCTTTCAATAAACAGTTTCAGTTGCAGAAGAAGGAGAAGGAGAAGGAGAAGGAGAAGGAGAAGGAGAAGGAGAAGGAGAAGGAGAAGGAGAAGGAGAAGGAGAAGAAGAAGAAAGCAACATAGAATTTGGAGTAGTTCCTAAATCCGATTCCCTACTCTGTCATTTTCTAGCTGTGCATTACTTGGCAAATCACTTTATTTCTCTGAGACAAATTCCTCCTCTGAAAAACAGGAAAATAGTTGTAAAAATTAAATCAGATATAGTATATAAAGAACCTAGCAGAGTGTCTGCTGTTGTAGGGTTTAATGTTACTCTGAAGAGACTCACCCAAGGTCACATCATTAGTAGTATCACAGGATATTTGCCATAACCCAGGTATCCTGATTCTGGGTCCAGCATTGGACCTGGTCTACCTCTTCCTTCTGATCTTTATGTGCGTGTGAGTGGGGCTAACTGGGACACTTACATTCCTTCCTTTGGATGAGTTTTCTTTTGGGGACTTTATAATCTTCTTGGCACACTGGCTCTGTCACCACCGGCCTCTGGGCTTGGTGACACATCTTGTACAGGTCTGTATTAGTCACGATTCTAGATTTTCCCCTGAAATCTCATCTCCAGTGTAAATGAACATAGTCCTTTGGGAACTGGGTAAAACTACTCACTCCATTCACGGAGTACTTCTGATCTCTGCTCTAGTTGAGATAATAATGAACACTGGCAGAAGGCTGAGGATTAGTGAGATAACATAACACCAGACATATGGTGGGTAGGCATCTCAGTGAATGGAAACCATATTATCAAGGGCTGTGAGCCGATTTTCCAGAGCTAAATAGGAACTCACTGTTAGAAAAAATAGGATTATGGCAGACTATCAAGTCAAGGACTCAGGCACAGAGGGAAAAACACTGAATTACATAGTGGAATAGTAGCAGGAAAGAAGCTGCTAGAATTTGGCTGCAGGGCACAGGCGCTCTTAGACTTTTCAATGCAAAGTCTGCTAAATACTGAGAGGCTTTTGCCATCTTATGCCACTGACCATCTGTGTCCCACTTGTGAACCAGTATTTGTCTTCTTGAAGGCGGGTGAGTCACCCCAATCCCATTAGGACCACTTGTGTTATGGGACCACTTTTGTTTGCCAGCATTCTTAAGAAGCAGACTCCAGAAACAGGGTTAGACGGACAAGTGGCTGATGAAGGGAAATGCACTCTCCTAGCCTGGGAAGTGGACTCAGGCTAGGAGAGCCCCGAAGCCCCAGTGACATCCTGCTACGTGTACAGAGGGACACAGGGGGCCCCAGATGGATGGAAACATCCTAGACTATGCAGCTCAAGAGAGTTTGAAAATGTTAATGTAATTTCTTGAGACAGATAGCAAAGCTGTCCTTCAAAAGAGCTCTACATTTCCCAGAAACAGACCTTCCCAGAAATACACTTGGCCATGGCCTCCGCTCAACAGGGATGAAGGGGGTCTTCAGTCTAGTGTGCACCTCCCAATCAAAGGTCTGAGGGTGCATTTTTATACAGCAGGTATCAAGTTCATTGTTCCCATGTCCTTGTGTTGTTTAGAAGCAGGGTGAAGATATTTATCAATATTTCTCTTCATTAAGTATACCTGTTAAAATGTCTTAGAGTAAGTATGAAAATAGAGATGGGGAAATGTTTTAAAAATCTAAAAATATATAAAAATGGAGGAAATAACCAAAAACAGAAACATGGTACAAATAGCACAAATGTGACTTTTATATCTATATCTAATGCATCGATAATTCAAACCAATGAAAATGGACCAAATTCTCCATTTCAAAGGAAAAATTGAAATAAACACAAAATGAGGCTATATGCTTTTACAAGTTTCACCTAAGTGTAGATAAAAACAGGTCATAAAAGAATAGAAGAAACATAAAAGAAGAAACACATGAAAACGATACTGGGTAAACTCCAATAAAGCCAGGAGACTTCAAGGCAGAAAGTATCACTAGCAACAAATGGTCTCATTATCTAGGAAGGTATAATTATAAGCTTGATTGCCTATAAAACACATATTCAAAATATATAAAACAGAAGTCAAAGGGGAAAATTGATTAATCTATTATGATAGGTTCCGACAAAAATATTTCAATAAGGAGCCATAATATTTGAACATTCACAAACAATGACTTTGCCCTAAGGAACGTATATGGACTAGCATACCTAATAATTAGAAACTTTTAAGTACACCTGGATATTTAGGAAAATTGACCACATATTGCACACAAACTTAATTCAGTAAATTATAAGCAAATCATACCATACTAGAAATCAATAACAGAAACATATTAGGAAAAATGCATCCAGAAAATAAAAAATAGACTTTAATAGTACATTAAAGAAGCAAAAGTTTTAAATTAAGCCTTCAACTCCAAAAGTAGAATAATAAGGAGGTCAAATTAATAAAATTAGGAAATGAAGATGCGCTAGAGAGACTCCACAAAGATAAAGTCACATTATGAACAAAAATAAAATTCATAAATTATTTAAAGTGGCATGATTGATCGGTGAAAAGGGAGTGAAGGTACAAATAAATCCCATTAGAAATGAAAAGTCTCTCCTACCTATAAGCTATAGAAATTAAACAAATAAGGATATTGTGAACAATTTTGTGCTAAAAAATCTTCTATAGAATAAAAACATTCCTAGAAAAATTTATCCAGGCAGAAACAGGAAACCTAAATAGTCCTAAAATGATAGAGATCCAGCAGGCCGAATAGTTGCATCAATGAGTTCCACTGAGCACTGAAGGAAGACATAATTCCAAAATTTCACAGGTGGTTCCAAAACATAGGAAACCCAATAAATCCAAACAGCATAGTTTAAGTTCACTTTATGAAGTGACAGATCTGACAACAGTGAAGAGACCAGGAAGAAAGACAACTGGTAATATTCCCCGGAGACACAGGGGGGCTTCGGGAAGGCCAGCAACAAAGAAGGCAGATGTATTTGTACTTAGGTAGTGTCCTTAAGAGGGATGTCTTTGCTTGTGTTTTTGCTTATGGTAAACATGCTGTTTACAAAGAATGAAAGTCTCCTGAGTGTCTCATTCAAATCCTCTAAAGTTGGCTATGAGAGCAAGGTCAGCATTTTGTCCTTCCCGCAACATTCTGAATCCTAAGTCTCGTGTTAATGTCTGCTTTTAATTATGTGTCCCTTCTAATACGTTAATAAATAATACATATTATATGAATCATGAATAAATTAAATTTGAACTTAATTGCTTTGGTGAAAAGGTAGCATCACTGTCCTTTATTATAAATAATTAGCTTTCCCTAAAGTTCTTGTTCTCCATTCATAGAGAGTCTTCCTTTAAAACTCAGTGCATGTCCTATCTCTCTTAGTCTTGCTTCTACAACTCTAGCTCATGTGAATCTTGTCGTCCTTAAAATTACTATTGTTCTTCTAGTGTTCACCGAAGAGATAAGAGTTAAAACCTGCAATCAGACCATTTTACTTTTAATTAATATTTAACTGCATTTTACAGCAATTAATTCACCAAATGACTAATTTGCTCAGTTTTGCTAAAGTCTTTTCCCCACAGAGTTCCGCTGGCTGAATATCAATGTTTCATGGAGTCCATATTATAGAACACAAGTGTGTCTCAGAAGTCAAGGGCTGGACTTTTCTTTAAATACAGTTGTTAGCATACGCTCTAGTATGAGAGGAGCAGGAAATAAATGCTCATTGAATCAATGAATGAAGACATGAGAAACTCAGTGTTTGGTGATGGGGTAGGGAGACAGGACTTAAAAAATTATAATGCAAAGTGATATTTGTAACAATAGATGAGTGTTTCAGGTAGTGGCTGGTCCATAGAAGCTGTTGGTGGGAGCATGGGTAGAAGCAAGAATTAGACTATAACTAGGAAAGATGTTTAAATTTGATCTCCCAGGATTCTAAATGTGTTTGCAAAAACATGTTAGAAATGCATTGCAAAGGGAAAAACTCACTGGAACCTGGGATGAGGACCAAGCCAGTGTGTTCACGTGATTATTGTTTTCTATGCCCACTTGACACAGAACCTCAGACTCAGCAGCTTAGCACAGATGCCTTTGCCGTTTCACACCTTCTAGGGATCAGCAGGTGGCTATGATCCTCAGTTCAGGACTTCGCTAGTGTCTGATCAGAGCTTCAGCTGGGCTGTGTTCCTTTCTGGAGCTCAAGATTCTCTTCTAAATTCATGTGGCGGCGAGCAAAATTCAGCTCCTTGTAGTCGGAGGATTAAGGCCCTCAAAACCTAGAAGCTCCCTGCAGTTCTCTGCCTTGTGAATTTCTTTACCCATGTCATAGCAACTTGCTGATGTCAGGTCAGTTGGAGAGTCTTTTCAGTGAATGCTAGAGAGCCAGTCATATCTATTTTATAGCCCAGTTACTGCAGTGATGAATCTTAGCACCTTTGTTGTACAATGTGGCCAAGTCACAGGTGTGACACCAATCACCTTGGCTACATTACATGAATTGGGAACAAGTGCCAGGTTCTGCCCATGCTAATAGTGAAGGGGTTGCACAATTATTTGAACACCAGGGGGCAGGAATTCATTTGGGTGTGTCCATCACAGTGAGGGAGCTTGCTGAGGGGAGCAGCAGAGAGTGAAGCTGCTGTTTCCAAGGGTGGCAGGGGCCATATCTTGAAAATATTTGGATCCCATGTGTGAAATCTAAAATTAATATAAATATAATAAATATAAATCAAGGGCATGTCACAGTTTGTGTTTATATCCTTCTTGGAAAAAGCTTTCTTAGAAAATTATTAGCATATGGGGCCTCCCTGGTGGCGCAGGCGGTTGAGCGCTGAGCTGTGAAGCTTTCTGCAGCCTCTGCAGTGCCTTGTCAATCCCTGCCGGCCTCAGAGCAACCCACATGGCGAACAGACCTCTCCTGTCTTGCCCGTTGCTCCCCTCAGCAGAGCATTTCATCAGTCTGTCTGTTCTGTTCCCCGCTCTGTCGCTGGTGAATCCTCTCACCCTCCCATGCATCTGGCCTGTACCCCGGATCTTGTATAAATAAAATAAATCTTAAAAAAAAAGAGAGTTATTAGCATAAACAAGTTTGCGTGGAGACCATGTTAATGTCTTTGGGATTAAAGTATGTGAAAATAAAACTCTTCTCTAGAAAGAAAAAAAGAAATGCATCATTTTAGCTTTCTGCACAAGTAGTTTAAATGGTTTTGCTTCTAATGTTGTGTTCCAAAAAAGCACAAACTTTGTACAACCTTTCCTGTGTTTGAGTTATACAACATCAATTTATTTGGGGAAACTTTCTAGCTGATCTGTGGGAGCAGAGAGACTCATAATATTCTGACCTGTGTTGACTTTCTTCCTTTCATCTCTCTCTTTAAAAACATTAGCGGTAAGGCAAGTGTGCCTGCCGCCCACTCCTGGACATGCCTTTGCTCTGGACTTCAAACAGTCAGGTTGAAAGCAATTGCAGTCATATTGGGCTCTTCTGTGTTCATAGAAAAATGCAAGACAAGAATGGGTGTGCCATGTAAAAAAATGTGATGCGTTTGTTCTTCCCTGATGAGAGACTTTCAATGACTCTCACAGGATTAGAGTCTAAATCTTTTCCCCCAGAGTTTTGAAATGATGGGAAATGTCACACACACACACACACACACACACACACACACACACACGTCCTTCCCCCCAATCCCCCCACAGGAGTATAAAGAATAGTTTAGAGAGCCTCTGTGTGCCCACCACCCATCTACCATAATATTTTTTAAAAAGATTTATTTATTTTTGTGCAAGAGCTGGGATAGAGGCCAGAGATGCAGCGGGTGAGAGGATTCACCAGAGACAGAGCGGGGAGCAGAACAGGCAGATTGACTGAAATACACTGCTGAGGGGGGCAGTGTGTGAGATGGCCGGGGATGGAACTCAGGCCATAGTGGTGAAAGCGCTGAGATTTAATCCCTAGGCCACCAGGGAGACCCCTGTAATTCTTAACATCAAATATCCAAACAATTTTAAAATTTCTTAATTGTCTCATTATTTTTGATGTTGCATTATTTCTGTAGGAATCCTAATAAGGTCCACATTGTACTTTGTCAATAATTTCCCTGTCTCTTAGTCTAACAAATACCTCCATCCCCCTGCCCCTTTAGAAATTTTCTTATAGGGCCTCCCCGGTGGCGCAGCGGTTGAGCGCTGGGTTGTGAAGCTGCCCGCAGCCTCTGCAGCGCCGGTTCGATCCCCGGCTGCTCCCCGGCCACCAGAGGAGGGTCCCACATGGCGCGCAGACCTCTCCTGCCGCCCGCTGCTCCCCTCAGCAGTGTACTTCGGTCCTTCTGCCTGCTCTGCTCCCCGCTCTGGCTCTGGTGAATTCTCTCACCCTCCCGTGCTTCTGACTGTACCCAGTGCTTGTATAAATAAATAAATAAATCTTTAAAAAAAAGAAATTTTCTTATAAATTTGTTGTATTGCTATTGTGGAGACTGGAAATATGCATGGTTTTAATTTTGCTGATTGTTTCATTGTAGAATTTAACTTAACATTGATTATCTGCCCCCTCCACTTAGATGTTGGTTGAACCAAATGAAATTGTATTTTTATAGGTCAAAAATGGCCAAGCATTGGCGATTTTATATGTTTCAGTTTAATTATCTCTACAATGATAATGAGATTTAACTTCAAATTTTTACAAAAATGCATAATATTACTCTGATGGAATTCCATGCTTGATTTCTGTCTTTCTGTGATGTTAAGGTTAATCAGTGAGTTCAGAGTTTATTCAGTTTGATTCAGGCACCTGAAAGTTCCACATCAGCTTTTCAATTACTGAATTTGGGGTCACTGAATTTGATCATCATTTCTGTCCATTGTTTTATTGGAGGTTGCAAAATGATATTAATTTTTTTAATTAAAATGAATTCTTTTAAAAAGACTAACTTTTCACTGTCAGCTATTGGGTTATCCTGAGGTATGGTTCATTCAGGACAAGCAGCACAATTATTCATTTCTTGCATTCAGTTAATAATTTTCAGAATTATGTGTTAGTTTGTCTAGCATCCTCTAGTGGTGACCAGTGGGCTGCTATTTGACATTTAATTTCTAGAATCATTTAGAAACTCATCTCATGAGTATATTGATTTCAGTCTCCAAATTGTTCTATGTTTAGTTCTTGAAAATCCCTTCAAATGACTTTTGAGTTCTTTTGCTACAACTCTAACAGACTTTGTAACTGTCTTCATTTTCCAAAATAAAAAATGGTGTATATTTATTGCTCCAGAACTAGAATCAGCAAGTTTGCTAGGTGCCACAGTTTGATGGGATACACCATGTGAAGCTAGGACAAGGAGTAGCGTGGTCACTGCTATTGGATGGACCATTATTTCTAGATCTTTTGAATGGACAAAATTAGGAAATGCACATTTTCAAAGAAAATGCATCATCTGTTTATACTGATAACTTTCAACTGAAGTTTATTATTATAAAAGGGTTTTACTTAACTTATCTGATGCAACACTTGTATCTCTCTTCTCCCATAGCAAAAATTTTACTTCCAAAATTGCCAACGTTACTGACCACATATACCCACATACAACTGTTTAGGATAACAACACATGGTGTTGTTAATGACACATGGTGCAGATTCCTGCACTTCTTTTTGTTCTTAGACTATATTATTCCAGGAATGTGTAGTCAGGTTATTGTGTATCCAAATCAGTTGAAATAATTTGTTTTTGTGAAATAACTCAATGCAAATTAAGTTCAGTTGTTTCATTCCAAACTTTTAGTTTTCAAATAATTTAATAAAACATTACATGATTCCATAATATAGCATCGCAGTATGTGAGGTAACTCTTGTTCTTTCTTATAGGTGATAGTAGGAGCTAAGCTGGAACCGAATTAACTTTCTTTCTTTGTATATTTTTGTTTACCATTTTTTCATTCATAATTTCTTTTTTATATTCAACATTGATGCCTAACTGATTATCTTCTTATAACAATCAAATGTGTAGACTAAAATGATCACATCTATAAATCTGAATGTAAATATAAGTACATATTTATATCTATTTTAGATATAAATATAAAATAGATATAAATATATTTAAGGGATTTTTTTTCTGATTAAATCAAATTTACTGTTACCTGATTATTTTTTGAAAATATATCTCTTAATTTTCTCAGAACAGCATTTTCATTTTATTGCCAGGAGACAATCCCTTGAAAGATTAAAGATCCTGTCCACAGGAAGCCAGGTCTGAGTTGGGGTTTGAAGTCAGGTCTTTTAATGTTGAGTGCTTTTCCCATTCAACTCCTTGGCCTCCCTCTGCAAAACGATTGAGTCAGCAGTTATCTTAAATAGCCCTCAAGAACCTCTTGTTCATCAGACTCAAGTTGATAGCCTTGAGAATAAAGACGAGTTTGGAGTGATCATGGTTTTGGAGGACCTATAACACAGGTCTTGAGCTTTCTGCCTGTTTCAAATACACACAATAAGTCTCTCTTCCTTGTTACGTTGACCTTGAATCAAGACTGACAAAACCACCCGCTTATAAATAAAGCAATAAGTCCCCATATAGTAACAATGATCCAAGCTGTTTTTAAAAAAGCTCTTGATTAGTAACTAAAATCTTGATTAGTAACTAATGCATCCGTTTCAAAGGCACAAGTAGATTTTGAAAAAAGAGGAATTCTGGGTCCTCCCAACTGTGCTCCCACCTGTGCGCTTGTGCATCTTTTATGGGTCACACCGCACCTCCTTGAGTAAGCACAGTAGCGTATACCCTGGGGAGCTTGATTTCTTATTTTTCTTTCATGGCTGTTTATTGGGTGTGTCCCTTAACCTCTCTGGTTTCTTAAAACTTTCCACACAGCTGGGAGGGACTATGGGAGAATTTTTGCAGAGCATTTAGTAGTATGGAGATGAAATGTGCTATGGAAAACCACTCCCAAGTTGCCACTGTTCATAGCCAGGACTTAAGTCAGCTGTCTGGAGTAAGTCCACAGGGTGAAATGATAATCCCTTCATGAGCTTTAAAATGCATACAACTCACCAACACTAATACCCCAGCTAACCAAGGAGTAGAAAATCGAGGTAATGTTTGCAGTGGGATAGAAAGATGTCTGCAGGCGTGGTACCAGAGAATAGCTCTTTGTTACGAAAGGAATAATCAGAAAGAACCTGGATAACTAGAGGCTCCAGGATGGTGGAGCTTCAGACTCCTTCCTGTCTGCAGGAGGCTCAGCAGTGAGAATCAGGAAGTGTCACGTGTCTAGACACGCCACAGGAGGGATCAGCCACCACGGAGTCTGGGCAAGTTCACTGACTTTGTGTTCATGCAGACACCTAGGCTGTCTGCTTTCTTTAAAGAGATGTGTGCCTGGGGCATCATAAGTGCTCAGTAAATGTTATCAATTTTTATTTACTTGGAAGCAGAATGCTTTTTGCATTGATCATTACAGGCTTAAGACTGAAACCCACAGCATTGCTCCCATAAGTGAAAACAACAGTTTTCACTTCTGCCCCCAACTTAGCTGATGAAAAATATTCCCCATTTTACTCCCCCAGCCCAGCCCTGCTGCCAGAAAAATACTTGGAGGCTTTTGGAATTCATCCAGTTTTTATCCCTGGAAATAGCCTTGACTCTAGTGTAGACTTTGTTCGGTGACCACTGTTTCCAGACAGAGCCACGGCGCAGTGGGACATTGATTCCTTGTGCCTTTTTATAGGCTCCACTGGGGCAAAGGTTGTCTCTGTTCACCAGGTGGCTGGAAAGAGCTCAGAAGAGGCTGGCAACCCCTCTCGAGACTGTGCCATCTCAGATTTTCACAGTACGTCTTATTCTTGGACTTGCCCTTCTTTCCTTCTCTTCCACCACCTGGTGTTTGACTGTTTAGACGGCTCAGCTCCACTTCATTTTCCAGCTCCAAGCCTCCTCAACGCAGCTCCATCTTTCTGTTAGGTGGATCGGCCACCAGGTACAAAGATCTCTTTAGAGCTCCTTAGAGAAACAGTTAAGCAGGTGGAGTACCTGGTAATCGCCCTCCTGGTACCCTAGCTCTTCCCATCACACTGAGCTTTGTTCTTATTCCCAGTTTAACTATTTTAGGGCATCTCTGAATACAGTGTTGCCAGTAGAGTGGCCAGAAAGGACACTAACAACCGGTGTTTCTTGTACACGGTTCAGTTGGATTCTGATGTTGCTGCAGGCATTTGACATGCATTATGTCATTTAAAGCAATCTCTGAAGCTCAGCATGATTATGCAATTTTCTTAGCATCACACAGCCAGGGTGTTACCATGATGCACAGCTAGACTTGTGCCTGCAGTATTTTTCGCAATTACACTGAACACCATCATTGACGTCAATAATAATGTTACCAGGAATCTTCAGATTATGAAGTTGGTCACATTTGTGTTAGGCAGTATATATTAAAGCATCCCAAGATTAAAAAGCAAGCCAAAGTGGACAAGGTTATTAAGATACCTACGGATACTGCTTTTGGTATTTAGCAAATTTATTTTTACTCTATTATTTAACTATAAATGGTGTCAGGTTCAAATCTTTCCCCTTGGTGGGAATATAATTTCTGGAGGGTGTTCTTTGCAATGGAACTGAACTCAATGGCATTAAGTGGTAATTACCATTAGTTCCTGCTTCTGCAGCATCATATTTAATAGGACTTCACAGGAATTATTATAATGATATGAAATGAGATTTTGGTTCTAGTTTAATTTCAAAAAGAAAGTACGTGCTTTTTAAAACCCACCCAAGTGTTTAATAACAATGTTCTCATCTTCAAAGAGCACATGATGCTGGTTTTACAGAGACAATGCAACTGCAAAGAAAACAATGGCAGGGCAGGGAGTTCAAGTTGCCTGATACTATGAAGTTCAGGGTATACCTGTTGCCTCCAAAGCAGGGTAAAAGGAAGAGGAATCTAGGGAACAAGTCATTGAATAGAAGTCATTGATTTCCATTTAATCCAGGTGTGTGAGCAAAGGGTGGTACCCAAGGCTGGGGTTGATTCGTGCCTTTTGATGATCCAGTATCCTGCGGAAATGTTAGATAGTCATGGGGGGAAGGCTCACATTCTAACGGTCCTGAGTTCAGTCTTCCCCTGAGCTTATAAGTCTGTTGGGAGGTTTTTCTCATAAGATTACTTACTCATGGGAGGGCATTGCCTCTGCTTCAAAAGATGTGCTGAGTCCTTAGGGCATTTATCAGAGCCATTTACACTGAAGTTAAGATCAGCTTGAGTATGTTCTGTTGCCCTGAGCAACAATGAGAGCTGTTAGCTTTTCAAATCACTTGGTAAAATGATGAAAGTGGAATATCCACATGTGATGTATCTTGCCTTTTTATCTACTAATGTCCACCAAACGCTGTACTTTTTTTTCCCTCAGCAATTTGATGCTCTATCAGCCATCAGTATAATGTCTTTAATGGAATGGATCAACATGAAATCATACAGATCATGTGAAGTTCTTGGGAACTAAGTTGTAGCACAGAATTGGGGAGCTGACAACCAGAGATGTCTTTTCTAGCATAGTAAAGCTCTACTTTTGTTCTCATTTAGTGAAAGCAAGCTACTTTTAGTATTCTTTATTTATGGAAATGGATGCAAATGCACTTGTGTCTATCAATAACTGCAATCTAGTTCCCGAGAACTCCAGAAAGGAAACCAATCTGGCAAACAGCTACAATAGGCATTATTGCCATTTTCCTATGCCCACTGATGTTAATTTTTCTCCTGCTGATGTTTTGCCCTGGTTAAACTAGAGTTGAATGGGGTCGCCTGCTAGGAATCATCACATATGCATATTTCTGGTATTTTACGGTGGCCTCTCTGAGGTTCCCTAAGGGATAAAATATTTCTCTTAAATTTTATCTAGGTAGGAATGGGGGTAATGTCAATGTTTCCATTTGCTCTTTCAAATCACAGTAATTTGTTCTCTGTAGATCAAGATCCATATGAGGATTCTGCAAGTTGGAATCAGATTTGGGATTCTATGGATTGTTGAGAATATTTATTTCAATTATCCATTTATAAATGGCAATATTAACTATGAGATGAAGTAGACATCAATGAAACTATTTGCATAAAGGATAAAAGGAAAATAATTTATAGTTGTCACCATTATATTGCATAAATACTATATTGGATCATTGTGACAATTAAAGATAATGAAATAGAAAGAACTTTTAAAATACCTGTTTACTTCCACACCGTTATAAATCTCTTGAAGGCAGGAATCAAACTTTATCTATTTTTGTACTTCCAAAGGTGCCTGGCAGGTAGCTTGGCCCATAGAGTAGATAATCATTAAGTGTATGTTGACTTGAATGAACTTAACATGGCCTATCTAGATTTCTCCTAGCATTGCAGAATGAAGAAATATGCTTTGAATGTGATATTAGAACAAAGGGGACTAGATATTCTTGAGAAATATTTCATATCAAAACTTGACATGTTCTCTAACTCATGGAAAAATAACAAGTTAGTAGGAACACTGTATGTCTAGGAATTGGAGATACTTTACACATCTCTGGGTATATTATCCTTTCTCTACAGTGAGACAAGATGAGGCCATGTAGTCACAACTACTTAATGGAAGAGATTCATTAAGTCTAATCAGTCCAAAATCACAGAGCGAGTAACAGGGCAACATTTATTAGCTCTTGACTTTGCAGGATCAGTGAACCCACCAGATTCGTAGTGTCTTCACTTGCAGGGTTGTTGTAAGGTGGTAATGATGATACTTGGTGTTTAACAAAGGGCCCTGGGCCTCCCTGGTGGCGCAGGCAGTTGAGTGTGGTGCTGTGAAGCTGTCCGCAGCCTCTGCAGTGCGGGGTCAATCCTGGCCAGCCACTGAGATACATACCCACATGGCATGGCAGACCTCTCCTGTCTTGCCCACTGCTCCCCTCAACAGTGTATTTCAGTCGTCTGCCTGTTCTGTTCCCTGCTCTGTCTCTGGTGAATCCTCTCACCCTCTGGCACTTCTGGCCTGTACCCCGGTTCTTGTATAAATAAATAATTAAATAAATCTAAAAAAAAAAAAACACAAACAAACAACCTAGAACTATTTAAAAAAAAAGGGGGGGCCCTGCACGGTACATGACATGCTGGAGAGAGTCCTCCTCAATATTCATGGGAATGATCAGGATTAAAGATTTTTCTGCTTTGTAAAAATTTGACCGAATACATATTTCTCGATGATGTTCTTTTACTGGCCACTTTGCAGATCTTTCTCCCAGCAGTGTTCTGCCTTCCAATCTGGTAATACCCTTGGAAGATTATAACTTTTGCTTTTATTCAATGTCCAATGCTCTCATCGTACCCACATTTTTACCAGCAGTCTCTCCTGCAGACAGTTTTTTCCTGTTTTTATCTGCTGAGGTTATTCTCTGGAGTGTGGGTTGGCTTCACTGTAAGGGGGTTTTGAGTTTCTCTTCATTACCTCTCACCTCTGAGTACCCCCTCCTCTGCATTTGTGACTCCTGCCTCCACCTGCCCCGGGGTCAGCTCAGGTTAGTTGCTCTATACAGGCTCAGGCTATAGCACTTGCTGATAAGCCTTTGCTGTGTCTGCAAAAGTAAGTCTCAGAGAAAAGTTTAGATATCATTTTTTGTTTGTTTGTGCTCTATGGTTGAGGAACGATTTAACCATTTCACCTCATTTGCAAAATTGTGTTGACTGGAACTTTGGTGGTTATTTGGTGTTACTTACATTTGATTTATTATTATTATTACTATTATTATTATTTTTAATTTAAATATTTTATTTTATATAATTCTTACATCTTTTTTCATCTTTGCACAATGTATGCATTTTCATTTTGGTTATGTTCCCCACACAATTGCACCTCCCCCCTTATTTTGACTCTAGTCCTTCCTACCCACTCCCCCCGCAGTGTGTCTCAGGTTTATAGTTGCTTATTGATTTTGATTTTTACTTTGTATTGATTAGTCTTTTTCCTGGTCTCTTATGTAGGTTTTCTAAATTCCTGCTATGAGTGAGACCATCGGTATTTTTCTTTTTCTTTCTGACTTATTTTGCTGAGCATGAATTTTTATTTAACATTTCTTAAAAATGTTATACTCTACCCTGATTCACTGATGACACATAACCCAGTTTTTGCCTTGTATAATTTGAATTGTGGTAACATGATTTATAACACTGTATATGTTTTAGAAGTTCACACTTCTTCAAATGTATGATAACACACCACATAGCCCATCAAAACACCACATCTCACAACTACCTAGAAATGAGAGCTGTATAATCATTCTTATTTTCTGAATAGAGGACTGAGTAACAGAAAACCCCCACCTCCCTTTTGGAAAACATTTATGAGGATCCTGCAAATCTAGACTTTGTTCTGAAGCATTATTTGCCCAGGCAGTCTTTCCTATCTTTCCTTATGGATTAGCCTGCTTTGCATTGTTTGCAAAGAGAAAGGGGTCTGCAGAGAGACAGCCTGGATTGGAATTCTGATTCTGTCACTTGGGAAAATTGCTTAGCTTTCCTATGATTCAATAGTCTCATATGAGGATCAGATGGGGATTTCATATATGAATGCAATTTAAAGCACCCAAAAAGTGGCAGGCATTATTATAATCCATCCATGCTTATTGAGGAAGCAGTAACTGGCAAGGTCAAAATCTTACAACCAGATATGAGTACAGGTGATTTTAAATAGTTCACCTGAAAAATGTACTTCTGCGGCCTCCTGGCCTGCCTTTACCCTCTTCAGTGAGGATCAAGTTGAAAAACTACCTCTCATTGGTTTAAAATTGGCTTATGTTCCAGGTTTGCCTACGAACATGCTGAAATCCCTTTGCATTATAGGCCGTGACAAACTACTATTCTCTTTTAAAGTGATTCAGCCAATCCATTTCCCCCAGTGCTGACAAAGCATCAATTCCCAGTCAGTTCCCAACAGTGAAACCATTATCTGCCATTTCAGGAAGACAGAGAGCTTAGTGGGAATGCTGTACAATTATTTTCAGGATGCCTGTATTTGAATCTGAGAACCAAATTCATGGATAATATATATGCCTTGCTTCCTCTAGCTCTGTCTCTTTCTTGCATATAAAGCAAAAGGTTTTGTTGTGGATTAAAATATTACCTATCAATGTGGAATTTATGAGATGAATTTTAATAAATACATAAATATTTCAAGTGTCATTTGAGATAGCTATGAAATATCCATGAAATTTCATTTCTGATGAAAACACAGTGTTGGATTGATTGAAATTGTTTGCAGAGCTTGTGGTTTGAGGGTAAGAAATTATTAGTGAAAATATGGAGTGTTTGTCATGTAAATATTATTTTGTGCTTAGAGGTATATTTTTAGTTTATATCATATTGGTGAAAGTATAAATCTTATAATTTTCACAAAAACAGAATATTTCTGAAAAGTTACATTTGGAGAGCAACACACTTTTCTTTGTATGAATGTAAATGATTTTGTTATGGTAGAGACAGGATTTATCTTATTTTTATGAACCGATTACCTTTTTATTGAAGTTTAGGGATTTGATAATTTTTAGAGTCATGTCTTTTATTAAATTGACTTGATGTTATTTTCTGGAGAATTGCTCCCTTTACTATTATGGTGAAACCCTTTTGCTTTAAGTGCTGTAACTGCTATTTATATTCCTAATGGAATATTAGACCTTGGAAGCCTCTAGAGTTTCTTTTGCGGCAATTGTCTACTATTAAAAGACTGAATTGTTGGTTTCATAGGATAGAAGAACATTTATCCTTCTTGGGTGTTATAGTTTAATATCCATCTTATAAAAACTGTTGAAAATCCATCTTCAATTTGCAAATACTTTAGATGTGAGGCATTGACTTGTGAGAAATCCTTATCATCTTTGATTGTTCTCTTTTGTACAGTACCGGTAAATCAATATCAGTTATTGTGTGATTTTTTTCTATAAATTTGAAGATATTGGAATATGAAATTGGTAGCGAGGAAGCTTGAGGCTTAGTCCTCAGTTTTTCTTTAGCTCACTTGGGTAACTTACTCAACTTCTGGATGCCTTGAGGTCTTCATCTATAAAATGAAGAAGGTTGAGTCAAATTAGAACATCTTAAAGATTCCTTTTCTCTTTTGCTCACTGATCTTACCCCAAGGTTTATTTGGGGATACATTTGGCAAATTCAAGCTGATATGTCAGTTGACTGAGGCTCGAGAAAGGATAAATTGGAGGAAATGTCTCTGGTCAAATGGAAGAGGGAAATTCAACTGTGTCCATAGGAAGGTCCTAGTAGTGATTACCCAGAGGTCCACACATGATGCAAAACAACTTGACAAAATTAGGTGAACCATGACAATCTGTCACTAAGATTGTGGTACTGGGGGTGGGGGCAAATTCTGAGAAGGTGGGGTACAGAGAAAAATCACCATCATGAGGCCATGCTCATGGCCAATGGTCCCAGAGCCTGGCTCTTTGAAAGTGGGTGCAGAAAGGCACAGGAGCAGCAGTGCCAGTCCCAGGGGGACTGATCAGAACAGCATGAGATAAAAAGACAGGGTGTGCTGCAAGTGGGGATTCCTGGGGCTGTCTGAAGCTCATCCCTTGATGCAGACTTGGGTTTGCTTGCAGGAAAACACCCATTCTAAGCCCTGCAAACTTCAGGTGTCATTGTGTCTGGAAGCAGCGTGTCTTTCCAGGGATTATCAATGAAAAGAGGGAAGAGTGATCAGTACCCCTATACCCCAGCTGCGACTGCTCCTTCTGCAAGGCCTTCTTTGTCCTTTTTGTTCTTTTTTTTTTTTTATTTCTACTGGAGAGAATCAGAGACATGATGGAGGAGGAGATGCACTTAGGGAAGGAGATTTTAAAAACCAAAGGAATCTGTTCTAGCTAGAATGGGAAAGATGTTTCCTTGGTTACAGATCTTGATATGTGGCAGATTATGGTGCAAACACTTTAACAAGAATTACTTGATTGCTGGGAGGTATTGAAGTTTTTCAACAAATATTTCATTGAAAAGGAATGGATTGAGCACCTGCCTTGTGCCAAGCTTTGAACTGAGTGCTCCAGGGGACGTGACAAATGACACTCCATTGTTGCTGCCCCTAAGGAGGTGACCCTAGAGATGGAGATACAAAGCACACAGAGCTGTGATTAAAAGATAAGGTAAGATTTAAGTATGAGGATATTGGGGTACCTAGAGGGGTCCCCACCTCTCCCCCATTTGAGTTCTGGGCCTGTCAAGACACATGCCAAATAGAAGCACACAGGGCAACAACTCACTTTTACTTCTAGTGGATAAAGGCCAGAGGACGAATTCACATAGTTTAGCATAATCCCAGCCAGAGGCCTGACACTATGTACAGAATTAGGCTTCGCCACATGGCACCGCTTTCTCCATGGAATGGAGAGGAGCCGCGCTCTGTGGAGGAGCTAACTTCCAAGAAGAAAGGAGAGTTGCTGAATCTATAATTGCAAGTCCATTCTTCCCTGCTTATTCTGAGATGAAGTAAATAAGGGGGAGAGAGATGTCTGCTATTAAGGTCCTTGTTTGGAAAGTCTCACCCTGAATGGGGAAGAGGTATTTCACTTAACAAAGGATAACAGCATAAGAGATGAAGGGAGCACATGCCAAGGGTCAAAGAAAGGTCCAAACCTCAAGTGCTGAGGTCAGAAGGGCTCTGGGCCAGTGGACTAGGAGGGTCTTATGGACGGTAAAGGATCTGAGTGGTTGGATGATGTGGGTCAAGTATGGAGCACACAGTGACCTGCCAAGTAGGGCGATGGCACTGGGACTGAAAGAGCAGAGGAAGAGGATGCTGTTGAAGGGAGAAAATGTGGGGGAGGAGAGCAGAAGCATGAGCTTGAGGCAGGAGTCTGGGTTCCAGTCTCCTTTGGTGACCTCTGGACATTAATTAACCTCTCCAGGCCCATCTCCTTGACTAGCAAGGATGATGAGTTAGCATGGTCGGCTCTGCTGAAGGGAGCCATTGAGACTGTCAGGTAGAACCAGGAAGGTGAAGACCAGGACAGAATGTGGCATTGTCCCTGAGCCTTTGAGAGACTCAGAGGTAGAGAAGGTTTTTGGCAGTGGCTTAGGTATTGGATATGAGGCTGTTATTTCACTGGGTGCTGGTGACTGTCTGCTGGGGACCTGCCCCCAGAGCCCAGGGTGTAGGCTGAGCATGGAGGGGGAGGAAGCACAGCCACGCCTTGTTGATTTTCAGGGCCCAGATCCAGGTAATGAGCATCCTGTGTAAAAGCTGACTCCCACCTGGTCCACTCAGGAGCGCAGCCAGCCTGGGGAGACAGTGGGGTGAGCCTTGCTATCCTTCCTCACCAGGCCAGCCCAAAGTCATGCAGATTTGTCTTGAAGGAGAACTTTCTCTTTTATCCTAAGATTATGAGCTGAGAACATTCTTTGAATCTCTTGATCTTTCCAAATTCATAATCTATTTAAATTTTGCATATTTAGGGTAAGGACTGGGCTTCAAAATCCTTACTGTATTCCCTTGAAATATCAGCCATTTATTACTTTTAGTGCATCTTGGTGTGATTTATAATACATTTTAATGAAGCTGTCTTTTATCAAAGATTAAAAAATGCACATATTTTCCAAATAGATCCAGTCCTAAAGAAGGGAAAGATGGAGCTACCCAGGCTCCATGTCAAACAGGGCAGAGTTAATACTGTGTGTATAGTCTGCAGGCTCTTAATATGATTTGATGCCCAATTTTATTTAATTGCAAACAAACATCAGTGCCTTATTAATATGTGGCATTGAGAGGTCCACAGAACTGGTCTCACAGTCACACTTCCCTCACTCATTTGTTCATTGTTAAGTATGTAATCAACACAACGTTTGGCACGTCTGTCTTCTGGAGTAGGTTTCAGGTGGGGTGGAGGTGGGGACAGAAACATGAGCAAATTTCGCATATACATTATTACAAGTCACGAGACTTGTTATAAAGAGAGCAGAGGGGCCTCGTTCACGCCGGAGGAAGTCAGCGCTGGCTCCCCACGTCTGGGAATTCAGACATCCACACCCCACCTGCCCAGAATGCCCCTGGCCCCCTTGCTGGAACAGCCTGCCTGTTCTCTGGCCGGCGGACTCCTGTTATCCCTATGTAGGAATAACAATACATAACAATAACTCCTGTTATCCCTATGTAGGGCAGGAATGGACACAGTGCAGGTTTTCTGATCCAGCAGACCGGGTAAAGGAGGAGTCAGAGTCCTCAGTGGCTTTTTGCAGGTCTTTTATTGGGTTTACCAGGTACACAGCAGGCAGGGGTGCCCGGGTCCGGGAGGCTGGCAGGCCTCCCAGCCCCCAGCAAGTCTTCACTCTATCTGGGCTCTCCGGCCTTCTCTGCTTTTTCTGTTCGTTCTCGGCTTCTTGGCTTCTGCTGCTGCTGGCATCCCCGTGATGCCGCCCTTAAAAGCCCAGTCTCAGCCCAGGTGAATCCCATCTACCTAGGCCCACACCCTACTCCAGGTGCCGCCATCAGGCATGCATTCAGGACAAGGATCCATCATCTGTCCTGATGGCAGGAGGGCAGAAAAGCCTGACATTTTTTCCTTACCCTACACCCTACAAGTTCAGTTTGTACGTCAGTGTCTTGTAGAGGGTGTGACATCACCACATGGCGCATGAGTGACGACATCCCTCACCCCCAGTTTGTTTATTTCCAACTGTTTTTCTGGTAACCACGTGACCTGCCTCTGCTGACCCCTTTGCTCCCCTTCACACAGACATGTTCGTGGCCCAGACGCAGTTCCCCCAAAGCTGAAGCAGGTCATTTAAGTATAAATTAAAAACAAGGGATGCTGTTGCCTTGAGTCACTCACACCTGGGGTTCCCTGTCTGGATCCTGCTCCTTGACGGAGGTTGAGCTCTGGGGGTGCCCGCCCATGCTTGGGGGCTCCAGTACTCCCCAAGAGGTTTTTTAGTTCCAATTTACAGTCAACTCTGTTCTCACCTGCCTGGACCGGGAGTCCCGGCCTGTCCTCACCTCCCGCCCCATCCTCCTCTGTGTTTTTGTCTCTTTCTTCTGTCTTCCTGCCTCTCCCTGCTCTCATTCTCTCCCTCGTTTTCATCTCGTCTCTCTCCCTCCCCTCCATGCCCTGCTGTGTCTCTCATCACTTTATCTTCCTCATTCTCCTTCGCCCTCTCTCCACCGTTGTCTCTTACTGTCTTTTTCTTTCTGTAATTCTGATGCATTTATATTCAGAGCAAGAAGCTGCCACACATGAGGTGTGGTTCTCTCTCAGCCCGTCCATCCTCTCTCTTCTCTCCTCCCTGTCAGTCTTTATCTGCCAGTCCCTGCCTCTCTGATGAGAGCCTGGGCGGTGCGGGCTCTTCCCCGCTGCTGCAGCGTTTTCTGCACTGGCTTTTTCCCCACTGCCTGCCTCCTGCGCCAGTGCGCTGAGCCTCCTTCCTGACGGGAGGCAGGCTGCGTGCTGCATTGCAGCAAAGCCACTGAGCAGCCTGGGCTCCTGTGAGTTCATGTCATCCCCCAGCCCCAGCCTGGGATGCTGCCAGAGCTCTCTGGATTTTGGGGAGCTCCATGCTCTGATGCAATGGAACTCAGGGCTCTGGTGCGCTGGTGCAGAACCTAACCTGGGGCTGGGGGCTGCCCAGGCCGGCAGGGGGTGGAATCCGCTGAAAGGAGCAGCAGCACAGAGGTGCAGCCTGAGGGACAGTTGGTGCTTGGCCCTGTCGTGAGCCCGGGGAGGGCACTCCTGCCTTGTCCAAGCAGGCGGGAGACACGCGTGAGGAGTGGAATCACATGAACGCTCACCGTGTTTATTAGTTAATAGTCAGTGTTTATTGAAAAACTACCACACCTGAGACATTGCTCTGGGCAGGGCCAGGAGAGGCAGAGAAGTAAAACTCAGCCCCTGTGACTGTCCATTTGAGAGAAAAGTAGAGCAGGCTTTAATTAAAGTTGTGTGTCTTTGGTACCCAACAGGGGATGCTTGAAGCAGAGAGGTTAGGAGGGGGCCTGTGGGGGAGGGCGCTTCTCGGGGGTGGGGGAGCTGGCCTGCAGTCAGCATCCGAGCCTGGGTGGGCTCACACACAGGAAACTGAAGATCCAGGGCATAGGAGGCTCTTCCTGGAGGAGGCTGACCTTGCAGGACAATCTTATTCCACCCTAGGAATTTGGGGATTTTGTGAAAATGAGGCACTATTCACCCAAAGGCTGACTATACATGTTTCAGGACAATTTAATGCGATTATTTGATGCAATTACATTTGGAGTAAGAAACACGCATTGAGTAAAGCTTCTGTGCTGAGAACACGGGGGTGAAGGTCATCCAGCCTGTCCCCTCAAGAGGCAGAATTTTGGCAGAGAGACTTCAGCCCATGGAATATGGGAGCAGCTGGGACCCAAGCACGGGGCTGTTTGTTGAAAGGAAGAGGGTGCGGATCTCAGCTGTGGCTTCTGCCCCTTCCTGAGTGTCCGCATGTTCGGAAGCCATCTAAACGTGTGGGGCTTTAGTGTCTTTGAACATGAAGTTGGAATCCTGATGCCTTTTCCTCATTTGATGTGGGAGTTTGAGGAGCAAAGGGACAATGGGTCTAAAAGTATTTTGTGGATTTGAAATTGATGCTTTGACATGTGGCAACTGTGCACGTGAAGGAGGTATCAGCTGAGGGCCCCCTCAGCCACCTTAGGGGGACCTGTGGCTTATGATTACAATGTGGTCCACTGCACTCCGGAAACTTGAGAGTATTGTAAACAAATGGCACATCAATAAAAATCAAATGAAATAAAGTGTGACCATCTCTAATACTAACTTCAAAGCACATGTCTCTTAAGGAGCATTTTAATAACTATTCTGAATTCCCTATGAGTGTAAGCTGAACAAACTGCATTTCTTTAAAGAGATTCTACTATATCTTTTCAGCAGTATAAGATGAAATTATAATTAGTTTGAATTTATGTTGTCAATATAAATGAAACAAATTTTGGGGTAGAGCAGTTAGACAGGTACTAGAGAAAGGAGGAATAGAAGCAAGGAGGGGGGGTGGGTTAAAAAAAGACAGCAAAGGAAGAACATGGGTACAAAAAGCAAATTATCAATAGGTAAGCCATAGCACAGAGAGTCCAAAGCTGATTCTAATCCTACTCTGCTTCAAGAATTGGTTATTCAGCCACATCCCTTAGAGAAGACATTTGTTCACGGGATTGTATATGTTGCTGGAAATATAGGTTCATCCTATTTGGTATATGTTACCATCCAGCACCAAGCACCCATAATCCTCCACCATCTTTAGGGTAGATACCAAGGGGAGGGGTCACTGGGTCATAAGGTAGATCTATTTTAATATATTGAGAAAGTTTCATACTGTTTTCTGTAGCAGCTGCACCAGTCTACAGTCCTGTCAATGTGCACAAGCTTACATACACTTCCCTCAACAACCTTACCTGTACGTTTTTTTTTTCTGCTTTTTTTTTTTTTTTAATATGGGCCATTCTCACAGGTGTGAGATGGTTTCTTGTGGTTTTGGTTTGCATCTCCACTATCATGGATGATGATGAGCAATTTTTCATGTACCTGTTGACTATCCATATGTGCTCTTTGGAAAAGTGTGTGTTTAGATTTTCTGCTCATTTTTAAATTGATTTTTTTGAGTTTTTATCATTTAACTGTATGAGTTCTTCAAAGATCTTAGAGATAGGTCCTTTGTTATATGTATGATGGCCAAATAATTTCTCTCACTCAGTAGGATGTACTTCAGTTTTTATAATAGTTTCTTTCCCTGTGCAGAAGCACTTTAGTTTGATGTAGTCCCATTGGTTTATTTTTGCTTTCATTTCTCATGCTGTTAGAGTCAAGTCCCCAAAGACATCACTGAAGCCAATGTTGTATTTTGTCTATTTTTCCTCTACGTATTTTATGGCCCCAGGTCTTATCCCCAAGTCTTTGATCTAATTTTGTATGTGGTGTGAGATAGTGGTTGTGTTTCATTCTTTTGCATGTGACTGTCCAGTTTCCCCAACACCATTTGTTAAAGAGACTTTCCTTTCCTTATTTTATAGTCTTGACTCCTTTTGTTTTTGTTTTTTGATTTAAGATAACAAATGGTAGGGGTTAAGATTTTTGCCAACTTTGCCAACTTGAAATTTATGGTACTAAATTTAAAGGGAGAGATAACTTCAAGCTGTAATAAAGAAAATTATGATGTTTCATGTGGAGAGTCTGGGTTGTTGGAGTCAAAGATGCTGAATAATTTCAATCCAAGTTCATCCAGTTTCTTGGGTAAATTTCCATTAGTCATCGGCATTCTAAACAGTCCTCCATTCAGAGTGGATATAATTATGACTTTCTGAGTGTGTCCCAGAAGAGCCATGAGTTAATGTCTTTGAGACAGCCTGAGCTGCTCTGACAAAAGGTGGCCCACATAAAAACATGGTTAGAGGAGCCTGCTAGGAAGCTGCTGGCTATGGAGAGATGCTGAGTTAGAAATGTTACTTGAAAAAGGTAGGGTAAGGGACAGGGCATCTGGCATCAAGCAAATTGTGAATGACAGAAAGTGAATCTAATGGTAAAGGAAGAGAAAGTGTCAAGACACAATAATATTGAAGAAAAATTATCCTGGTGTTACATAAACAAAACAATGTAAATATGTTGCAGTCAAATCAACCTATGATACTGTTGAATATATTTCTGTAAGGATGTTTAAGAAATGCAAATGTTGGAAATCTACAAAACAGCTAGGATTTTCAATGCTGAATAAATTTTGCTGCCAGGCATCTCTTTTACATGAATTTGGTCATTTTATTCTCCAGAAACTGTGCTTCTTCTTTAACAAAGTCGTAGAGTACAAACAAAAGCAAAAGGTGTAAGCCAAGGTAGGTGGGATTAAAAAAAAGTTTGCAATGTCTTCTTTCTGTCATGGTGGTTTGTGAACGCTGTTTTCACTCACTGATTCAGAACTGAATTCCAAACATGCAGAGAATATACTCCCCACTGTACACACACAGCTGCTTAAGGCACTTTTAATAAACAAAAGCTCATAATTGGCAAAATGCATTACTTATTTAGCAAAGCCCTTTGGTCACAATGAAATGAAATAGAAATAATATAAAATTTAATAAATTATTCCAGTCCCCAGGAATAATAAACTATACCAAACCAAAACCAACCAACAATGATATTCCCAAATATCATTTTGCCATAGAACAAATCAAAATAGAAAATACAGCTCAGAAATTAGTAATAATGAGATTGCAACATATAAAATCTTATAAAAGGAGGCTGGAGTTATACACAGAAAAATCAATTGCATTTTTTCATTGAGTACTAACAAAAAAGATCTAAAAAGTAGTCATCAACTTTCTGCTTCCCAAAGATTGCAAAACAAAATAAAAAACCCAAAACCTCTCGTTATAACAAAAGCTCAGGATCAGATGTTTTCACCAGTGACTTCTACCATATCTTCAAAGAGATACTAATGTCTGTTCTTCTCAAACTCTTCTAGAAAATTGAAGCAAAGGGAATGCTTGCAAACACATGTTATGAAGCCAACATTATTGATACCAAAAGCAGACAAGAACATCATAAAAAGGGAACTATAGACTAATACACCTGATGAATATAAAATCTTCACAAACTGAATTTATAACGAAATTGATAGGATCATACATCATATCCAGAGAGATTTATTCTGTGGATGCAAGGATGGTTCAATGTATGCACATCAATCAATGTGTTTCACCACATAAACTAAAGGAAAGATAGAAATCATATGATCATATCAATTGATGCAGAGAAGGCATTTGATAAGATTTAGCATTCATTTATAATATAAAAAGGAGGCCCTCATTAAAATGGGGATAGAAGAAACGTACATCAACATAATAAAGGCCAGATATGATAAGCCCACAGTTAACATCATATTCAGTGGTGAAAACTGAAACTTTTCCTCCAAGATCAGGTACAAGACTAGGATGTCACCACAGCTATTCAACCTAAGTAGAGCAATTAGGCAAGATATATATGAAATTGGAAAAGAAGTAAAACTATAACTATTTATAGATGAAATAATAATTACAGAGAAAACCCTTGAAACACTGCCAAAAAGCCATTACAGTCAATATAAATCCGTAAGGTGACAGATTACAAAATCAATATAAAAATGTTTTATTCCTTTGTGCAAACAACAAACTAGAAGAAGAAATCAAGAAAACAAGCCCATTTATAATCCCATCAAAAGGATTAAATGCCTAGGAATAAACCTAACAAGGGAGGTGAAAGACCTGTACAACAAAAACTGTAAGACATTATTAAAAGAAAGAGAAGGCACAAAGAAATGAGTAAATATTCCTAGCTTGTGGATTGGAAGATTTAAAATGGTCATCTTACCCAAAGCAATATAGAAATTCAGTGCAATTCCAATCAAAATTTCAATGGCATCCATCAAATAAATAGAGCAAATATTACTGAAATTTACATGGAACCACTGAAGACCCCTAATAGCCAAAGAAGACAAAAAAGAAGAAAGGTGTATCACATTTCCAGACCTCAAACTATACTACAAAGAGATAGTAATCAAAACAGTTTGGTATATGAATAAAAGTAGACACACAGGTCAATGGAATAGATTGAGGGCTCAGAAATAGGGTCAAGAGTGGAGAGGGGTACAGGATCAGGGTTCACTTTTCAGCTCCAGTGTCTGCCACCTCTGGGGAGAGGGTAGATTATAGATATATGTCAGCATCCCCCTGGGCAGTCATTTGGGACCCCTTTTGGCTCCTATTTTCCATGTGGGGAGACCTTAAATTATAATGCTGAAAAATTATACCGCGCTCATGACTTCCACTTACACCTGTTACCTTGGTCCAAGTGTGACATTTCTCTTAGATACCCAGTAATATTTAATCCTAGCACTGTCATAAGACAGTGTGTTATGCGGTGACACAATAATGAAATATGTGCGGGGAAGGCTGGGATAATGGTGGGAAGAAGGTTCTCTTATTGTCAGTTTTGGACATTCTCCTGATGAAGTTCACACAGGGCACTTAGTCCAACCTGGGTGGTCTGGACACCTGCTGGGTTCTGCATAAACCAGTAATTGCAGGTATAATCTGCGAGCTGGGCATTTTGACTTCCTGAAATGACCCTGTATTTGAAGGTTACACCTTGTGTGTTGGCTGGTTTATTTAAGGCTTTGCCAGTGGACAGCTGTTATGTCATTCTAGCTAATCTGTGGTGGAAATGCCTTAGCTCCCTGTCAAATATTCAGATAATTAATGTGAAGTACAGGAGTTGATTTATCAAGCAACGTCTGTTTATGTAGGCTACTGGTTTAGAAAAGTCAATCTATAATACTACCACTGAATATTATAGCAGGGAAAGGAATCTGGACCTTCTTTATACTATAGGTCCCTGAGAATTTGCAAGGAGGTAAGTGACATCATCAGGTCTAACATGCAGGAAACATTCAGTGAGTCCGTCCTATGTACTATGCTCTGTGGGAAGTGTAGGAGATGCCAAGGAGAAGACAGAATTTCTGTCCTCAAGTTGTTCTCAACCAAATTGGGGAGACAAGTGAATCAGGGTTTGCTCTGTCATGTGTGGTGGGATGTAAGATTCTAAAACACAGACATCTGTCAGCATTGCCATCCCCTTTGTGTTCTGATCCTGAAATGTCATGCTTTTTAGGAGTCCATCAACACTTGGGAAAGGAACAGCCTCAGTTTCCACCCTGGTGGCAGTTTCCTGGTCTCTCTGTGACTTTCATCATCAGTAAAGTAGGACCATACAATCTGGGGCAAACCTGGACTTCTCAGAGCCCGCGATCTACCACTACCCCCTGTGTCATCTGGCACCTGTACCTGCTCCTTCTGGAGCTCACTGTCATGTGTATAAAAAGAGGGAGTTGTGCTAGATTGGGCTCACATTTCGGTGATATTCTGTAGTTTGCAATTCCTTTGTAGCCCATCGAATGTTACAACAGGAAGTTCTGGCAAGTAACTTCCACGCTTGCTGTCACAAATGCAATCAGTGCTGCACATAGGTGAGCAGATAGACAGCGATTAAAAAAGTATAAAAGGTGCATTGGTCACACTAGGTTTATCCTGGCCTTGCGTGTTAATGGAATAAGAACAGGCAGGTGATCACTGATGAGGGAAACTGCTTTGCCAAGGAACAAAACCTTCCTTTTATAGAGAGGTTGGAAGAAAACTGAGGAGAGAAGAGATACTTCATTGCCTGCTCAGCAAGCAACTCATACCTGCCTAGGAGCTCCATTAACAGAGAAGGCCAGCTGGGCAGTTTTCTGAAACACGAGTGTACAGGAGACAGGTGCTAATTGTCACCAGAATAGAATGGCTAAATCTATGTCTACTCCCACGGACAGTGAAAATACAACCCAGTGGAAATTTACACCATGCTCTTTATTTATTTTTTTAAATAATAAATTTTATTTTTATATTCCCCCATACAATTGCAAACGCCCCATCCTGACCCCAATCCTTCCCCTCCCGCCTCCCACCCCCCAAAAAGTGTCTCTGGTTCATAGTTTTTTGTTGATTTTGATTTTCACTTTCTTATATTCATTTTCCTGGTCCCTTATTTAAGTTTTCTAGATCCCTGCTATGAGTGAGACCATCCGGTATTTTTCTTTTTCTTTTTGGCTTATTTTGCTGAGCATGATCCCTTCCAGCGCCATCCATGTTGCTGCAAATTGCATGTGTTTATCTTTTTTGAATGCTGAGTAATATTCCATGGTATATATGTACCACATCTTCTTGATCCAGTCATCTATTTTTGGGCATTTGGGTTGTTTCCAAAGCTTAGCTATTGTAAACAGTGCTGCTATAAACATAGGGGTGCAGGTGTTCTTTGGAATTGATGTTTCTGTGTCCTTTGGGTAAATACCTAGGAGTGGAATTGCTGGATCACATGGAAGCTCTATGTTTAGTAGGTCCAGAAATCTCCACACAGCTCTCCATAGTGGTTGGACCAGTCTGCACTCCCACCAGCAGTGCAGGAGAGTTCCTTTTTCTCCACACCCTCGCCAACATTTGTTGTTGCTAGTTTTTTTAATATGTGCCATTCTCACTGGTGTAAGATGGTATCTCATGGTAGTTTTGATTTGCATTTCCCTGATTACAAGTGATGTTGAACATTTTTTCATATGTCTGTTGGCCATTTGCATTTCCTCTTCAGAGAAGTTTCTTTTTAGCTCTTCTGCCCATTTTTTGACTGGATTATTTTCTTTGTTGTTGCTGAGTCTCATCAGCTCTTTGCAGATTTTTGTGATCAGTCCTTTATCATTAGTGTTGGGTGCAAAAATGTTCTCCCAGTTTACACCATGCTCTTTAAGTGGGAATGGGGTAATAACTCCTCTGATTGTTCTGTATGTACCATGTCTGTGTATTAATTCTCAGAGTCAGCCAAAATTTTGAAACCAAATAATACAGCACATGCTTCTGCCTATTGGGAATGAATGATTTATTATGTTCTCTAAATCCCAAATCTTTAATATGCCTCTCAGGATGTGCCTGGATTGGAAAACTGCAAGGCCATGAGCTGCAGGATGGTGGGGAATGGTTTTCAGCAGTTGACACTTTTGCAGATGAGAGAATTGGATTAGTAACTAAATTTGCTTATGTATATAGTTCTTAGAAAATTCAAAAATTACTGCTTTATTCCCACTCAGAAAATATTAAGCAAATTTTTAATGAATTTAATGAATTTTGGGTGTAGGGAATCCAAAGTTCCCATATTTCCCTGTTTGTTTCTGGTTTCTTGTGCCTGTCAGGGCGGGGGTGATAATGACAGAATCTTCTGAACTCAGCATCCTCACCAGCAGCAATGCTGAGGCCCAGGATCCTTAGCCTCTCAATTCCCACTGAGCATCCTGATCTTAACTGCTGCCTCCCGTGTCAGTATTTCAAGTTGGCTGGGCTCTGCTATCTCCAACAGTTTTTAGAACCTTTCAAGAATTGAGGGTGTTTCTTGTCTGCCGACTTTGTCTTCAAAGACTTGCTCTGTGTCCTTTCCCTGAGCGGAACCTCTCCTTAGCCATCTTGGCAGAGCGCAGTATGGAGGCACAGAGGAGATCATAATCAAATCCTGCACCCCAGGCTCGTTTACCTTTCTTCCCTACAATGGTATTATAAGAGGCTTATCTTATCTTTGCATGTTTTCATCTGGTCACGAGGCTGTTTTTCTCCATTCCAGATATTGAGCGGAAGACTCCTCGGCAGTCTCCGGGCTGTGGGCTTCCAGGGGTCCTTGTGGGAAATGAGATGTTGCTTTGTTCTCAAACTACAATTTTACTCCCCATTTAAGCAATTCCAGGAATAACAGAGGGGGAGGACTGTGGAAGGGGATATATTTTGTAGAGTGAGATCTGCCTAGCTGTTGAGTCTGCATTAAAGGGTGGTGAAGACATGACACCATCCAAAGAGTGAGGTCACAGGTCTTCATGCTGCTTTGAGGGAAGAAAAGCCAACAGGGAGACTTCCTCAAACAAGTAATGCCTGAGACCTTTGAGCCATTTTGACATGTTTGCCAAGACTTTGGTGCTGATGAGCACCAAAGCAGGTAAAAGAAGAGGAATGAAGTGCGAATTGGAGGACGTAGTGCCTGTTGGGGAATGCAGAACAGCCAAGTTTGGAGGATGTAATGCCTGTTGGGGAATGCAGAACAGCCAAGTTTGGCCAAAGTACAGGGTCAAAGGAAGGAGATGGTTGGAGATAAGGCTAAAATCATAGGTTTTGGCCAAGTCATGCTGTGCCTTGGATCTGAGGAACTGGAAATTAATTTGGTAGTTAATGAGAGTCATTAAAAGCTTTTGTGCATGCATGAGAAGTGATAGCCTTAGAATTTCACATTGAGATTAATCCTAAAAGTGTATCAGATATGTTGATGGAGTAGCGGAAGAAGGAAGGAGGAGATTAGCTAAAAGGTTATTACGGTTGTTCATCTCATGTCAGAAGTAATGGATGTGGCAATAGAAGAATGATTGCAGAAGAAACAATGGATTAAGGGCCATTACCAAATGGAATGTTTGGGAGTTTTCAGTTGACTGTATGAGATGAGATGGGGGAATAAAAAATAATTTCAAGCAATTCAAACCTGTATAATTGGGGGTCTAAGGACAGAGTGTCATTAGGGAGTGCCATTTTGTGCCTGGAGACTTCCTTTCCCGTCCTCTGCTCACTCATCAGAAAGATTTTTCTCTCTTCTGTAGTCTCATTCATTTTATTCATTATTCTATTACAGCATTTCTAGTGCTTTCATCCTTTGCATTGTATTTTATTTGGTGGCATTTTGATCGTAAGTCTTCATGAGGGAATATTCCAGACTCCTAACAAATTACCTTACATGTAGGTGTGCTGTCAGCATTTAGGAGATTTTTTAAATTTAATAACATTTTATTGATTTGCCATTGATTTATAAAACTTTATAAATTTCCTGAATCTGGAGAAGGTGAAGATTGGAGAAAATACAAGGGAAACTCGTGGTTCATCTTTTCAGCCTTCAGAATGATGAGGTCATTATTACCTTTAGAAATATTCAGGGGGTCGTTCTGTAGTTGCACAAATCAAAAGAAGTCATCTCCCTTTGTACCCCTAAAAAGCAAAAGGAATGATTCCACAAAGTGAAACTGAAATTCAACAGATGTGCTTTGATTCACCTTTGGCAGAAGAGGTGAATATTTTGATAAACCTATTATCTCGAATGGATTAGAGCGAATTCTGGGTTATGAAGGAAAAGAAGAAAGGAAAATATATAGAGTCACATGGATATAGCAAGAAAAACACATTTGGTGTGCGAGTGCAGGATGGCAGTGGTGGTTCTCGAAGTGTAGCCTTTGGAACCACAACCTCAACATCACCTGGGAACTCAGAAATGCAAGCAATGGGCTGCCATCCCATCTGGAAGTAGGGCCTGAGAGTCTGGGATGAACTAGTCTTCCAGAAAAAATTCTGATACACATTAAATACTGAGGACTAGACTAGAAGTTTAGGAACCAGACTAGAAGTTTAGGAAGTTTAACCAGACTAGAAGTTTAACTAGAAGTTTAACCAGATTAGAAGTTTAGGAAGAAGTGGAAGGTTTGCTTATCTTCAATTTTGTAGATAATGTATGACCAGCTGTATATTTTGTTAGTTTCATGATGTGATTGCGTGAAAAGTTGAGACCTTTTTGTAAAAGGTAAGTTTTTGAATTTCAAACACCCGTATAAAAATTCAAATGCAGTATTATTTATTCATAGATACTAATGCATTCTTTTCTTGATTTTGAATAAGCAGATATTAGACAGTCATTACTTTTTACCCTGGACAAGGATTAATTTCTATATTCACTCTTACCACCATTTTATTTTAAATTAATTGATTCATTTGTGAATAGGTGATTCATGCAAAGGGTGCATATTTCAAAGACGGAAAAAGGCATCGACACAGTGAAAGTGAGTCTGTATCTTTCAGTCACATATTTCTGCTCTTACGGCAACCACTCTGGTCAGCTTCCCAGTGAGGATTCAAAATAGGTTCTCTGGGTGCTCAGTCTCTGCATCATTTCAGATTAAGATCCACCTCTGCCCACCCCTACCCCTAATTCCTTGACTTACACTGCATCGTGGTGTTTATAACACTGAGTGGTGAATTGCTTACATTTCTGTCTCCCACTGTAAACTGGGGTTTCTTTGGTTGTGAAGATTGAGTTTTATTATACCCACATTCTTAGAACAGGTGGTGCCTAGCCCAGCAAAGTCAATTAATAAAAAGATGACACCAGAATGAATTAAACCACAAATTTTTCCCTTTTGGCTCCATTGCTTTCTTAAGTTTTAGTGTCTGACTTTCTCCGCTGATTTTTCTTTCTCAGCATGTCTCCCTGTGGGTGAGGCATGTAGAATGGCAGCTCGTGATGAATGTGGCTTTGTGCAGGTAGATAAATAGCTAATGAGCTTCAGGGGCCTTCCTAGCCTGCACTAGGAAGGGGCATCTTCTCCATCTCTGCTTTTCTGTGAGGCTGCAAAGGACAATACTGCTTTTCCTGCTTTAAAAAAGGCACACACATGCTCCAATTTGTGGAAACCATGGTAATGGATTCCACAACAAGGCACCTATTTGATTAGGGGAAAAGGTTACTTAAGATCTTGTACTCCTACAAAAGCTGATGAGGGATTTAACTTGTTTTACCAAAACGATGCTTCTTTTCTGCACACCTACTGAGTTGAAATTTCTTTTTTTTAAATTTTTTTTAAAGATTTATTTATTTATTTATACAAGAACCGGGGTACAGTCAGAAGCCCGGGAGGGTGAGAGAATTCACCAGAGCAGGGAACAGAACAGGCAGACTGATGAAATACATTGCTGAGGGGAGCAGCGGGCGCAGCAGGAGAGGTTTGTTGCGCCATGTGGGACCCTCTCTGGTGGCTGGGGATTGAACCGGCGCTGCAGAGGCTGTGGGCAGCTTTGCAGCCCAGCGCTCAACCACTGTGCCACAAGGGGAGGCCCAACTGAGTTGAAATTTCTGAGCTTTCTCAGGGTCTGTCTGTCTCTGTTGGGCCTCTTGTAACTAGAACTCTACTCTTTGAATTGAACAAGGGAGCATTCCTAGTTTAGGGGGAGAAAATGTTTTGTTATCTCTGGCTACACTTAACTGTGGAAAAATCGTGTTTTAAAATCTGTGTTTGTCAAAATAACAGCTCAGAATGGTAAGTAGCAAATTGTTTGATCTTTCTGTCTCCGGTGTGAAGAAACCTTAATTTTTTTCCCCTCTTGTTCTTTTTATTTTTATTATTGTGATCTTGAGGATTGTTATCTTCACTACAAGGTCAGAGGGAAAGTTACTGGAAGCTTGTGTTGGGTTGAGACAGTCAGTAAAAAGGTGGGGTCTTTTGATTTGTGTTTGTGGGTGAAAGAGAGAGGATATTGCCTGAAATTATCTTATTTCTTGTGTGCTACATCATAAATAACATCAGTGGAAAGCTTTCCTTTGAGAAGGAATGGTATGTGGCATGGCTGGAGATTGATAAAATACTGTTTTTCAAGATAAGTCCTGTGGAAATTGATATTCTGACCTTTTCTTACTTCAGAGTCTTGAATCTATTAAGGAGAGTCACCTGGCGTGGTACCAAGGACAGTGGTGACCAAGAGTCAGGAAAAATGAGCTTCCATTAAAAAGAAGAGTGAGCTGTGTACACTATTCTGGACACCCCTTCAAGCCTTTAGTTACTGATCCAAGTAGGGCGCAAAATATTATCTGTAAGATAATCCTATTTGCATATTAAAAAGGGGTATTTGTCTACATTGACATTAGGTACCTCATTTTTCACAAGGACCGGGCAAATGTAGTTACTTTTTAGGTAGCAGGAATGGGAGTTAGGGCAAAACTGGAAAAAGATGGAGGAAGACTTGCTTTTTCCACCATGTACTTTTCATTTCAATGCTCTTTTCATGAACTAGTATCACTTTTATGAACAACAAAAGAACCTTAAGTAAATGTACAAAAACTCCAGCTATGTGATATCTTTTACTAGGTAACATGGTTTGAACTTCAGTTTCTTTACCTGTCGTGATCAGAGATAATTACTTCAGTAATTTTTTCCTGGAGTTTTCTATTTCTTGTGTGGGCAACAGAAACAGAGTGATTGTAAATCTTTTCCTCTGAGAATGAATGGCCAATACTAGGACAATATTGTTCTTCAGGCTCAGTCCTGGTGAAATTGATAAGATGACCTTGTCTCACTTCAGTTCTGTGAAGCTAATAAGGCAGAGAATTGTTTCTTGTTCGTGAAGCTGTTGTGAGGATCAAATGGAAAAATTATTTTAGTAAATATTTTTGCAGGGACGCTTTGCTTCCATTTTGTGAATCAGCTGAAACTTAGATCTTGGACAATCCAGTTTCAGAACTACAAGAAATACATATCTGTGCTTATACCACCTGGCCTGGGGTGTTTTGTTATGGCAGCTTGAGCTGACTAATACGCATGAATAGGGGGAGCATTAATGTAATATCTAAGTCTCAGCACAGTACTCTGCATAAATCATTTCATTTGGTTCATGTATCTGGTGTGCTTTATATTAATTTGCTAATTCAACTTTACTTGGAAGAAAACTGAAGCAAGGAAAGAGATTGGCTAGTAATTGAAGTTGGTCTGATGTAAAATCATTTCTTTCCAATACTCCACTCTGCTAGGGACAGTTGAAATGATTGTTTCCTGCTAAGGTCTGGATGTTTCTACTTTTATTGCATTTTTTGATCTTTATGTTTAGATTAGATCCCCAGGACATTAAAAACCACAGCGTTCACAAAACTGTTGTCATTGGATTCACATTTTTTTAAACCAAAGGCATTGCTTTTGGAATCTTGCACCATAGTCTTAAACCCTCATCATATTTGTTTTGGGATATAAAGGGAGCAGAAGGGATCTAGCTTTATTTTTCTAACAGGGTATCCAAGTCCCATAGTACTTATATAATAATTCTTCCTTCTCTCTCTAATTTAAGAATTATCTCTATCATGTGATTTATTCTTATGTATATTTGAGAGGTGATATTGTGCTCCTCTGATCTGTGATACATTTGAATACCAATGCCTCTCTTCATTAAATTTTATAGTCTTTTAGTTGATTCTATATGGTTTTTTAAATAGACAATCAAATAATCACCAATGATAGTAATTATACCATTTTTTTAAATACTGCTACCTGCTTTATTGAAGATACTGGGATTAATAGTTATCTTTGCTTTGTAATTGAGAAAGTGTGTTTTTGTCTTTATATTGATATTGTGAGATATCTAAGATAAGTATTATTTATGAACTTTTTTTCTGATTGCAAAACTATAACATTTACCAATGTACAAATAACATGGAATGTATATGATGAAGGCCTGTCATAATCCCCATCCCCAGCAATAACTACTCTTTATAATTTGATATCAAAGCTTACAGACTTTATGTAAAGCGCAGTGAATTTTTAGTATATTTTGCATAAACAGCACTATAATTTGTTTTTTTATCACATGTCCATCACCCTTAACATTTCTTATGTGACTGCTGGCAGTCACTGCCCTTTCCTATCCTAGTCTAAGGCAACATCACTCTGCTCTCCGTCCTTATATTTTGCCTTTTTCTTGTCTTGATTGCATAATTTTCCATTACATGGATATATCAGAATTTATTAAGTCCATCAGTCTTCTATCATAAATAATGTTGTCGTGAACATCATGGCATAAATACCTTCTCACACATCAAGGAGTAGGTTATAGGGTAAGTCATGGGCATTGTATATGTTAATACAAACGCAGAGTTGCCTTACCAATACCATATAATTCATATTCACTGATTCAGTTCATGAGAATTAACACTTGTTTTCTCATATTGTCAATACCACTGAGAATTAACAATTATTTTGATATTTGCCATCCTAGCAGGTGAAATGTGATAAAGTAATGCTTTACTATGTAGCCTCAAAAAGTGAATGACCTTCACCTGAGTCTTACTCTACTATTTACTAGCCTTGTGACTTGGATCAGTAAACATTTTACAATGTTATTATATAAAATGTCACCTTATTATTGTTTTTTTCAGAGATTTTATATTGTCTAAAGATTTTTTTTAAAGATTTATTTATTTATTTATACAAGCACTGGGTACAGTCAGAAGCACTGGAGGGTGAGAGAATTCACCAGAGGCAAGAGCAGGGAACAGAACAGACAGACTGACGAAATACACTGCTGAGGGGAGCAGCGGGTGGCAGGAGAGGTCTGTCGCGCCATGTGGGACCATCGCTGGCAGCCAGGGATCGAACCGGCGCTGCAGAGGCTGAGGGCAGCTTCGCAGCCCAGCGCTCAACCACCAGGGGAGGCCCTGTCTAAAGATTTTTAAACCAGAACTTCCGTGATCTTAGCCAATGTTTGTTTTGGTATATAGGATCTAAATGTGGGATGCATTTAGATCTATAGCTATAGCACACAATGTGTTATGATATTGTAATATTTCACATTACTACATCTGAATAGATGACAAATTTATTTAACCCTTTCTCCCCCTCATTTGAGTTTCTGTCATCCCTTTTATGTGATTTCACTCTCAAAGACAGGGACATGTCCAGCGCATAGTACAATCTCTGAATACAAGTGCTCATTTTATGCTTAATGATTGATTGATTGGATGAAGGAATAAGCAGAATACTTGTGGGCATGACCTTCTTTTGCTCCTTGCAGATGAGATTGTGCCGACAACTGCCAGTTCTGTTCAGTAGTCACAAAGTTCACAGGAATACAAACAAGCAATATCGCAGGCATTCCCTTTGCCATCTTACTATTGAGAGAAGCATTTTTTAATATCTTCAACTTCATTTTGGAAGCTTTGGAAAGGCCATTTCTATTTATTTTCAGGAAGCATGCTATATTGGCAGTAGTATGCCATTTCCTTTCTTGCTGGTGCAACAACAGCATGACTTCCTTACCATAATCTGGTTTCAAAGTTGAGGGCACTTCTGTTGCTAGAAAGTTCACTTTGCTGATGAACCTCTAGCCAAAATTTTTAGCTAAGACTTAGATGAAATTGTGTAAGGGGGTGGGGGAAGTGCTCATCAACTGTGTCGATGACACAGGTCTTTCAAATTGGACTCAAAGGGGAACACAAGAAGCCAGAACACTGGGTTAAAACCAGCAGGCTTGGGCCTCCCCGGTGGCGCAGCGGTTGAGCACTGGATTGCGAAGCTGCCCGCAGCCTCTGCAGCGCCGGTTCGATCCCCGGCTGCTCCCCGGCCACCACAGGAGGGTCCCGCATGGCACGCAGACCGCTCCTGCCGCCCGCTGCTCCCCTCAGCAGTGTACTTCGGTCCTTCTGCCTGCTCTGCTCCCCGCTCTGGCTCTGGTGAATTCTCTCACCCTCCCGCGCTTCTGACTGTACCCAGTGCTTGTATAAACAAACAAACAAATAAATGAATAAAACATGCCTCCATTGAAAAAAAAAAAAAAAAACCAGCAGGCTTGACCTATAAAAAGTCAGGTGTAAAGTACTGCTTTTAGAGTTACATTGTCAACTGCATACCCAGAGAGAGAGAGCTTGGCAGCACTTGTAGCAGAAAGACCTCACTTTAAATTGACCACAAGATCAGCTGAGCCCTCAGAAGCCCCTGCCAGCTGATACATGAGCCCAAACTTAGCTGTACGAATTGGTATGTGTGTGTGTGGGGTGCTACTCTTTTCTGCTGGGGTAAGATGGTACCTGTAGTTTGTTTGAGTTGGTTCCTGAAAAATATGTTATCAGCTCATTCACCCAACTGTGTCCCCCACAGCATAGTAGCTAGAGCTGGGCAGGCCAGGGGCGCCTCCCTCAGAACTTGGCGGGTCAGCTGTCAGGTTCACCACCAGTGCTCCTTCCCAGCCTGCTAGTGTGACAGACGCAGAACACCAGACTCAGAACACAAGGCCAGATTCAGAAACCTCTCCAGGAGTCTCCTCCCAAATTAGTTAGCATTCTTTAGCTCTGCTGACTGGGAGTCCTGCTGAAAATGGGTATCCCTCTTTTACCTGGATCACATTTCAATTAAATTGTCCCAGGTCAATAACACTAGCTCTTCTAGCTTGAAGGAGAGCAGCGGCAGGAGTAAGGAATCCCTGTAAGGGGCTCAGACAGCCCATGGTGGCCCCTTCCTCAGAGGGGGCTTCGCATCATTCCTGCCTGCAGGATGCTGGCCTCTGAGCATCTCAGCTGCCCTCTCACCTTCTTTCCACATGTTAAGGAGGAAGTGTGGGTGATAAATACTTTGCTGGTGATATTGCTGTTGCCTTAGAGCCGATCTACTTGTCGAGATTATCACCATTGACTAGTGTCTCTTATGTGATTTCAGTCATAATAAAAACTATCACTAACATATACTGACAGCCCTGTGCAAGACATTATGCTAAGTTTCATATAAAATTTTTTTCACATTAAGTTTTTCACATCGAGACCACGCAGTTGGCATTTTCCCATTTTTACAAGTTAGGAAATTAAATTCAAGAAAGTTAAACAGGTGCATGAAGGATAATTACCTAGTAGGCGACAGAATGAGACTAAAGTCAGTCCTTTCCAATTTCACCTGCAACATTCATTCCTCCGGCTGCAGGAAATAGAGATTCTCTTTGGCCACCTGGACAGGAGACTGGCAGAGTGGTTCTGGGACAGGGAAGCTAGTATTTAGGATGTAGGATAGTTCTGGGGCCACATAGTCTTTTGTGGGGCTCTCAGGACCTTGGCACAGGCTTTCTCCACTCAGTTTGCTCCTCTTGGCCAGTCCTTTCTGGAGTGACAAGTCCAAATACTGCTGCTGTGATTGGTCAACATCTGTCACCTCCACGGGATAGTGCTCTTAGGTTCTCTATGGACAGTCCAGCCTGTGGTTCTGGAACTATTGTCCTTCAGTGAGTCACCAACTATGCACAGGCCCTGGCTGACCAATTCCTCTCTTGTACAAGGGCTGTGTGTTGGGCAGTTACAACCAGAGGGAACGTTGGCCATCTTAGACCTTGGCCAGGTCAAGGCAGCTGCACTGTCTTATATCTTCACCAAGGAGGGAGGGCATCAATGTGGCTCAAGCCAAGCTTGCAGCAAGAAGAGGTACAGCAGGTACATTGCTACCTCCTGCAAAAAGGATATTTATATCAAGTGTCAGAAACATGAATGACATAGTCCTTCCTCAGGACTCTCACCTTCATCACTGGATAAATTCCCATGATCTGCTCTGGATCAAAGACAGAATCTTTGGGATTCTGCCTGGCAATATCTGTTCTAAGATTAAGCTTCAAATTAGTTATTCATCAAAATCAAATAAATCCCCATCAGTCTCTGTGCAAATAGCAAGTAAACCAATGCAGCAGATGAAGTGGTCAAATTGAAGCACAGGGGGCAGTTGGTTCCACTTAGCCTCTTGAACAAGGTGGGGAGCCCCCAGGGAGCTGCATGGAGCCCGGCAGGTGGAGGCTTGCTGGTGGTGGCAGCAGCAGCAGCCATGGCTCAGGGCAGAAGCTCAGGGGATCTGAGTGCAAGGTCCCTGAGATCCATGATCTTGATTTCTTTCTTTCCTATTAGGTTCCTGAAGTCTCCTGTGGTGGCAAAACTAAACTTTTACCAGGGTGATGAATCGATTTGTACCTAGAAAAAAGATGCTTTCTAAAATGGCTGCTGAGAAGCACAGCACAAAATTTTAAACTTGACATCTTTCCTCTTGGACACAGTAAAAGAAAACAGTAGATTCTCAATATTGTTTCCTCCTCCCACGTCCTTGACTACCCCCCCCATACCCTGTCTGTCCCCACCCATTGCCCCTATACCACACCCACACCCCCCCACCCCATCTACCTCCTACCCTTACCCTGTCTATCCTCCACCTTCTCTATCCTACCCATCATGCTGTTTCCACCCAAAGAAATATCCTCTTAAAACTATAAAGTTAATTCCAAATGAGTATAGTATATAAATATACAAATCAGAGGAAGTGTTCAGAATGAAAACAACCCTGGTACAATTTAGCATTTTTATTTTGTTTTGCTTTGTTTTGACTTTTACTTATACACAGCTGCTTGTCCTTTCAAGGGCACTCACACCTTTGGGCATTTTGGCTGTGTCACTTTGGGCCTTGAGAGCAAGTTTCTCATCAACAGCTTCTAACTCACAAATGGAAGACTTTAAATTGCCTTCTATGGACTTATAAATAATACTAAAATGGTTTTTTCTCCCCTTTTTACTGTCCGGTCATCAATCTTTTTTTAATGTGTGCAGCTTGCTTTCGGCTTGGAGAAGAAGCGATTTCAGATGCCCACATTTGCCATCTGCACCCCTATGAGGATCTCTCTCCAGTTGGATGATTGAATCCCCCCAATTCCTCTCTTGCCTCATTTGGCAGGAGGTAGGCAGTTCTCATCCCAGCTGCACGTTAGGATCACCTGGGGTGCTGGAAGACTATCTAGCCCCTTCCCTGAAGATTAGATTTAATTGTATGGGGTGGGGTTGAGAGATCAATATTCTTAATATGCCCCCCCAGGGGGCTTTCATGTGGGCAAATGGAGGTGGGGGGCTCTTTAGCCAGAGAGCTCCTGCCCCTCATCAGGTTTGCCTCTCTGCCAAAGAATTTTTAACTTTGCAAGAAGGACAGATGCTTCCTAAGCTTATAGATGCATCTAAGAGTGGACATGTGGAATGGCTTCTGAAGAGTCTTAACTCCAAAGCAGTAGATCATGTTTTTCTAGACATCTGTCCTGTGACCAGGGAACTTCCACTCTGAGGCTTGCACATTTGTATCCTATTTTACCGAGTGGACAGCTCTCACAAAGCGTGAGAGATGGATTTATCTGAGTTAAGGATATAACGGTGTGATTAATCATTGCTGTTCCTGGCTGCCAGCTTCCTCTCCCCGACCACACAGCGATAGATCCGCTGGAGGGGATAACATTAGGAGTTTGACTGGCCTCAAATTTTCTTTTGCTCAAAAATAAAAAAAGCTTTATGCATCTTATGAGAAAATCAAATCCCTGGAGAGGGGCGTGGGCATGCCTTAGGGGCTCAGAAGTGTCAGATGAGGCTTTGCTTGAACTACATACTTAAACTCTACTTATGAGAAAATATCAGATAGCAACTTGGCTTGTTTTTTTTTTTTTTATTAAAGCAGCGACAATTAAAGAGAGAACATTACTCTAATTAAGTAATTGAATAAAATAGCGAACAGATGCACTCTGGCTGCTGTGGACAGCCATCCTCATTTGCAATGGGGAGCACAGCAGAGCCATCTGGACCTTTTTTGTCTTCTTTCATCCAAATCGGTTTTTATTTCTGACATGTCCCTCGAAGAATTTCCATACCATGAAGGCCACTGTTTGAACAGGACAAGGATGGAATAGAGAATAGTGTTCACAGTATGATGGACAAGTCCTGTTCCTGGCCATCTCCTACCTGTCGGGCAGGACCAGAGGACCCTGCTGTACCCACTTTTCTGTGTGCGGGTCATTTCCTGACTAGTGCACTGGCTTGATATTAGGCTATCTTTTTATACATGTGATTCAACAGAACTCATTGCCAAAAGCTGAATTCCCATATGCCCGGTTGTCTAACCGCAGAGACAGGACAGAGGTTTATGTAATACACTGGCTCCTAGGCCTGCTCTGATGCTAAGCCTGAGACCATCTGCTACCATAGCAGGATCAATGTACTTTTTTGAAAGGGGAAGTGTAATACCTGATCATCTGGCCTTAAATTCTTACAAACTATGGGAAGTAGAATGCATCTAGTGCTCTTATGAATTATGGGAGAGAGAAAGCCTTGTCACTGGTCTGATGGGAGGTGGCTTTGTTTTTGTAAGATTGGAATGAAAGGAAGGGCTTCTTGAGTCTTCTGCTCAGAGCCACACTCTGTCCATCATCATCAGATGCTTCCTTTCTCTTGGACCAGTTTTTCTTTCTCAAGAACATATTTCTCTTCCAGTAGAATTTCTTTTGCATGGTGCCAATATTGTACAACGAGTAGTCATTTATGTACTATACTTATTCAAGAGGAGCTACAGCCTGTTCTAATTCTGTAGTATGACAGAGAACCTGACACTGGGAACAGAACATCTCATACTAAGCCAATCTGAGCTACACGGAATTGCGTTCAGCCTCAGAATTTGGACTTATGGCTTGTACATCAATGTTTAAACCTTAGATTTATATCCGAGAGCTATATTTTGCCAGAACCCAATGGACTCTGTGTGTGTGTGTATGTGTGTGTGTGTGTGTGTGTGTGTGTGTGTGTATGTGGGATGGTGATTGTTTCTCCAAGCTTTTCAGAAAGTAGAATTACCTAAAACATCTAGAAGAAAAAGTAGGTACTTTAGAAAGCAATTTTTACTCCAGACAGTGGAAGATAATTTTTGAAACCTTCTGCTAGCTACATTTAATAAAATGTAAGATGGTCCATTCTCTAAGGACTAGGCAGGCATAACGAGAGACCCAGTTGAAATGAAGATAGAGATAAAAGAAATTGGCTGAAAGAAAAGAATTTAAGAAAATCACAATGCACTATTGGAATAAGAATCAGCAATGGATGGAAAAAGGACAAGTGAAATGTTTAAAAAGTCAAAGTTAAATTTGGAATACTCTTCAAAGAAAAGGACAACATGAAAACATGAATAAGAAGATAATAGTTATGCAAGTCAGAAAGCAAATACTCTGAGGGAAAAATAGTTGTTCCAAAGGGGGAAAAAAGAATAGAAATAATGAAAAGTACATTAGGTTATGTAATTCACGGAGCTGAAAAGCATACTTGTGTTCAAACTGAAAATGATCAGCATGTTCCAGGTAATATTTAAAAGGATTAATTACTAATTCTGTGACCTGGGCACAGTCCCCTGACTCCTCTTTGCTTCCATCTTGTCTCACCCTCTCTGCCTCTCTTCTCTGCTTAGCACTTCTGTTCCTCTGGTTCTGCTATAACTCATGTGGACCCCTAAGTCCTTCCATGGCCAAGGAGTAATAGAACCCAGACCCCACTATTGAGACAGAGATGGCTGTCTGCTGCCAACATTCCCTATTGGTTAGACTTCTATAGAAATTTCCACACATCTCATTACCCCTGAGAAGTCACTTCCTTTTTTTTCCACTTCAAATTTTATTGATTTTTCCAATGGATCACATAACTATAATTTTGCGATTACACCTTCACACCTCCCTGTGTGCACCTGTGCCACTCACCTTGCGCCAGATCCAGTGCTCCCTGGATCTTCTCTTGCCCCTTCTTTCTCCCCACTCCAACTCCTCTCATCACCATTATATTTTTCACAGTCTAAGAATTATTTTTTGTTGTTTTGCCAGTTTATTTTCCTTAGTTATTTATATTCCAAAAATGAGCAAAACTATCCTGTAACTGTCTTTCACTTTCTGACTTATTTCAGTTAGCATTATCACTTTAAGACTCTTGCATATTGCCTCAAAAGACACAATTTCTTCTTTGTTTAATTGCTGAGGCATATTCCATTAAAGGCATATTCCATCCTTTCTTTACCTAGTCATCTGTTTATGGGCTTGACTTGGTTACTGTGAATTATGCTGCTGTGAACATAGGGGTGCAGAAATCTCTTCCTATGAGTGTTCATATTCTTTGGGTAAATACCTAGTGGTATTGCTGGATCTTATGGGATTTCCATCAGTTTTATATTTTGAGGACTCTCCGTATTGTTTCTCTAGCAGTTGTACCAAATTGCATTTCTGCCAACAGTGGGTGAGAGTCCTTTTTCTCCACCTCCTTGTCAACATCTGTTGTTTCCAGTCTTTTTGATGAAGACCATTTTCATAAGAATGAGGTGATATATCATAGTGCTTTTGATTTGTATACATCAAGCTAAAAAACTTTTGTGCTGCAAAGAAATCATCACAAAAACCCAAAGGCTTTCCATATACTGGGAGGAGTTATTTGCACATCACTTATCTGAGAAGGGATTAATTTCCAAAATGTATAGAGAGCTCATATAACTCAACACCACAAAGAACAAATTCCCAATTGAAAAATGGGCAAAAGACCTAAAAAGGCGCTCCTCCAAAGAAGACCTTCAATAGGGAGACATCCCAGTAGGAAGTCTCTTAAGAAGTATTGCCTAGGGCCAGGGAGGGTCACATAAGTTTTCCTCAGAAAGACCTTTTGTGGAACACCTGTGCCAGCACCGGTTGGGAGCACTCCATGTCTCCAGGAGCACTCTGCATTCAAGGATTTCAGAGCAATATGTACATGATTCTTATGCTTGTTTAAACCAAACTGACTTCTTCATGCCTACAGTGACCAATCAAAGTCTGAGGCCAAAACCAAAGACTAAGTGTTATACAAAAAAAACCTGACTTATGCCATAATATTGCCTTACTTTTAGCTCTTCAGTTAAACGGCTTTAGAAATACAAGATTTTCAAAATTATAATAAAGTTTTCAGTAGATCTATAGAGATGAGCTCAAAGAGTAGGAATAGTGGAGACCAGCAAGTCTAAAACCTGATCCTTTCACACAAGGACAGTGGGAGGAGGGGACACTCTGCTTCAGAGACGTCTGTGGGGGCCGTGAATGGCTCCATCAGCACCCAAAGTGCTCTTGCTTATGATTCCTTAGGATCTTTATTATGAAGTTCAAAGTCTCCAGCCTGGCACTCTGTACCAGCATGACCTGGCCCCTCTGCTTTTCTAGTACCCTCCTTCACGTTGCCTTTCTGTCCTCATGCTCAGTCTGCTCCTGCCTTGAGGATCTGCTGCAGTGTCTTGAATCCACCATGTCTTGCATGTCTTCAGGCTGGCCTCATCCCACAATTCCCTCCCATACCACCTTCCTTACTCACCTCTCAGCCCTGAGCCAGCCAGTGGGCACAATGACCAGGAAGGAAGTGTGTGCTTACCAGGAGCCGAATATCAGAGTGCCTTTACACCCTCCATTATACTAGAAGGCCTCTTATATTCTCCACTCATTTACTAAAAAAGAATTGTCGCAGCCCCTCTCCCGATGGGGTGACTCGGCCTGTCAGGATGGCCAGTGTGCAGTGTGTGTGTGCAAATGAGAACAGCAGCTTTCACAGAAGGGGGGCTTTTTCTACAGAACAGGAAATGAAAAGCTCATTTAATGTTGAAAAACAAACAAACTTGGTCAGGAGGTGGAGAATTCTGAGGTCACGTGTGTCTTCTTCCCTGAGGTGTCCCGCAGGCTGGAGCCACTGCCAGGAAGTGCTCCCCAAGGCAGCAGACCTCTCTCCTGAGTGGCTCAGGCAGCCTGGGTAGGGCTCTGGCCCTCTCTCTGCTGCCACAGAGCCTCTCGCCCAGGTGTGGCGAGTAAGAGCACCTGGCCCCAGACCCGCTAGAGCTTCAGGGAGAGTTAAATGGCTGAGTAATCCACACAGACTTTAACAGCAGTGCAGGAGCTTTCCATGTGCTGCACACAGTGCCCCTGTGAGCCACAGCTGCAGAGAGAAGAAAAGCCTCCTGAGAGCAGGCATAGTTAGGGAAATCTTCCTGGAGGAGGGGAAGCAAATGCTATCACAGCTCCAAGGAGAAAAATCTCTGTGGAGCATTTGGGGTAAACAAAAAGATGTAGCAAAGCCACAGAAAATGGAAGATTTTCCAGCCAGACCTGTGAAGTAGTTCAGTGGAGTGTAAAGCGAGCATTGAGGGAAAGATAAAAATGAAGTATTAAACTCCCCATCCCTGCTCAAGGTATTTTCATTTAGGCTTGATCTTCAAAGCACACAGAGAATTCAGCTCTCTCAATTTAGCAGCCTACTCAGGCTCCTCATGTGCACATTGTTATTTTGACAAAGTGCTAGAAACTTCGGTGGCAGATTTAATTGCAAGAAAGGGGGAGTCATACCTGTCTGTGTTTAACAGGGCTCTAGAAATGGGAGGCAGGGAGGCCAGAGGTGGAAGGCCTTCCCATAGAGGGGATAGTGCCAGCCCTCTCATGAGAGCCTTCTGCCAGCCCTGCACAGCTAAGGCCAGTTAGCATCTGTTCTAGAACACACTTCCAGACCCCCTTGGGTAGGCAGAAGGCAGCCCTGGCCAGGACACATAGCCCATTTACCCCAGCGAAGTGCCCTTTGTATGAAGGTTGTCTCCCCTGGACAGCAAGCCATTTGAATCAAGGATATTTCTTACTTCTTTTTGGAGCTCAAGCACAGGGGAGACTCAAAAAATACATACAGAAAAGAGTTTCCTCTGAGGGATTCCTCTGGAATCCAAGTCCCATTCTATGGGACTTGGAATTTCTGTTGCTTTCCTCAGAGCTCTGCTGGAAGTGATATTGGCTCTGTTATCACTTCTAGTGTCGGGGTCAACCTCAAGGGAGGATGCAGAATGGCTCTGAGCTGCTGGCTTCAGGGCTTCTTCCCAGTCATTGTGAGGATCCACCTGCTCCCCGTAGCTCTGGGAGCTGGGCAGCCGTTCACTTCTCTCAGGCAGTTTCCTGAGCTCTGAACTGAGCATCAAAGATATTGATGGGGATTGTCCAAGAGAAAGCATGCCATCTCCACCATGCCTAGAAATATGACGTGCTCCACAACTGTTCCTGCTACTGTGCTCCCTCAAATTACCCCCACCACTAATCTAGATTTCTTCATATCATCTTACTGGAATTGACAGTATTCCACTCAGGAAAAAATATGGCTGCCTGGTACCCCAGACAATTGAACTTTCCTGTCAGTTTTGTCTAATGTTAATAACCGAAACCTGTTCTCTGTGTTCCTTCCACCTGGAGTTAACTCCTGGATGGGATGAGAGCAAGTGTTCTGGCTATATGTTGCCTCATACACAGCAAGCTCCATGAAACTCAATGCCTTTATGCAAACATCTTCTCTGGCTCATGCCTTTGAGGGTCAGGAATTCAGGAAACTTCATCCGGTAGTTTGTCTCTGATCTACAAGGTGCTAGTGAGGGTGGGGGCTGAGGGACACACTTCCCAGGTGGCTTCTTCACTCTTAGCTCTGGCACCTCAGTGTGCTACGACATCGCTCTCTGGCATCTCTAGGGTGTCTCCAGGTGTCTTGAGCTTCTTATAAATTAGGGATGTCAAACCATTTCCAGAGAGACTGATTTTGTTTAGAGTGAGGGTTTCAAGAGGAATTGATCCAAGAGACTCAGGCAGAAGATTTTAAGCTTTATATGAACTGGCTTCAGAGGTCACACAGTATCATTTCTGGTGCATTCTATTGGTTGTACAGGACTAGTTTAAATTCACTGTGAGAAGGGACTGCAAATAGAAGTGAAAACAAGGAGGTGTGGCTCATTGGGGAGCAGAGGTTGATTAAGCATGATTCTTCCTCCTTCCCACCCTTCCTCCTGCAAACCTTGAGGGAGAGCTCCTTCCCTCCTCCCTCTCTTAACCTCCTGAAATTTACTACCTGTAGGGTAAAGAAAATATCAGGCTTTTCTGCCCTTCCGCCATCAGGATAGATGATGGATCCTTGTCCTGAATGCATGCCTGATGGCGGGCACCTGGAATAGGGTGTGGGCCTAGGTAGATGGGATTCACCTGGGCTAAGAATGTGCTTTTTAAGGGCGGCGTCACGGGGACACCAGCAGCAGCAGCAGAAGCCGAAGCAGAGAAAGCAGTAGAAGCCGAAGCAGAGAAAGCAGTAGAAGCCGAAGCAGAAGCCGAAAGAGAAGCAGAGAAGCAGCAGAATGAACGCCAGAGAGCCCAGATAGAGTGAAGACTTGCTGGGGGCTGGGAGGCCTGCCAGCCTCCCAGCCCCCCAGCCAACACCCCTGCCTGCCATATGCCTGGTGAACCCCAATAAAGACCTGCAAAAAACCACTGAGGACTCTGACTCCTCCTTTACCCGGTCTGCATGGGATCAGAAAACCTGCACTGTGGCCTGTCCTGCCCTTTACACTACCTTAAGCTTTCAGTGCTCACTAACGCATTCCACAGGGAGCATATGGGGCTCCTTGGCATGATGGGTATGGAGAATGTGGCTGGTCAACTCCATTTTATTCCCAGTATGTGTTGGAGCTCTCGTCTCAGCCTGAAGTGGCTGAATGTTCCTGAGCATCCTCTCTGGAAGCACGGGCTTGCTCAGTGAACTCACAAGATACCAGGAAATTCACAGTGGAAAAGAGTGATGACATAGAGAGAGCTAGGGTATTTTTCTTAGACTTTTAAGTGAATGGCAACAAATTGGGACTTGACATGGTAATTAATTTACATGAATCAGGAAAACCAGAGGACAGGTAGAGGGATTGATAATAGAGAAAAGAAGGAAAACAGGAAGAATTATGTATGAAAGAGGTAGTGAGAAATGGTCATACATCGCAAGTGGCTGGAGGCAGAGAAAAGTAATTCTAGAGTTTATGGCAAGACTTCCAATTTCCTCCATTGGTGCTACAGAATATTTGTCCGCTCTCCACCTAGAAATGGAGATAAATCTTACACGCTCAGTTGTGTCAGCTTATCGTCTGGTCTACACTAATTGAATTTCTAAGAGCCTGAGTCCTGACTCTCCACAATGCTTTTCCTGACTCATTGATGCTCATTTTTACATTATCTTGGCCCCATAGCTGGGTTATAGTATAGTTTTATGTAATTGATGTTGATTAATTCACTAGATTATGTCTTGAGGCCTCACGTCAAGTAATTCTCTTTCACTACACCCCCCCCACTCCCTGCTGTGCTCAAGGTGTGTGCTTGTGTGTGTGTGTGTGTGTGTATGTATGCATGTATGTATGTATGTATACACATGCACACACACACAATCCCTTACAAGAGCATACCCTCTTCTTCCTAGCACAGGCCTGGATCCATAGGAAGCATTTAATTAATAGTGAGTTAGAGAATTGGGTGCTTGTATAATCACGTCTTTACTGCAATGCAATGCATAGCCACTGCTATTTGATTCACAGGCCTGTCTAACTGGATGGCTGTTGACAAGTCGACCATTCATATCAGCATATTCATTGCTATATGTGCAATGAAGCAGGAAGCCATTTGTTTACTGAAAAACTTACACATTTATTTAACTACAGAGTCCCCTTTACAGAAAAGACAGCAGCACCTGTCTGTCTTGTAGGGAAACACTGTTTCCTGGAGAAAATTTTGGCAAAGGATGCCCTGCACATCCCAGCTTTTATTCTCTGTCTTCCTGAGTCAGATGCATCCGTGAGCGGACTCTCCTTGACTCAGACCAAAGCTTGGCTTCTTCTGTGTAGGCAGAAACTTTGAGAGCCTGTGAGACGAGGACTTCCAGGGCTAATTTAGCATTGTTTGGGAATAGAAGAGACCCTGAAAATGTATTACCCAATCTTTCATCTTGGAGTTAAGGAAATAAGTGCAGACGAATAAAGTCTATGGCCCGGTAACGACAGGCCTGGGACTAATAGCCAAGTCTCTGAGCTTCAAGACAAGAGTATTTTTCCTCCTGTTTTTTCTCTATTTATGTGGAAGAACTTTCCTAGAGAGTCAGTATTTGGGCCCTGCTGGCTTCTTTGAAAATAGGCAGCCCCAAAAGCCACTAGGAAGGATTTTGATTTCCTCAGGTTATAATTTGATTTCCTCAGGTTGTAATTAGTGATTTTGAGGAGTCAGAGCAAGCCTGCAAATGGAGCAGGTTAGCAACAGAAGGCCAAACTTTTAGCTGAGGTTGAATGTTGCCTCTAAAACTCAGAACACAGTCCATTAGCTGCCTGCCTTGAAATAAAGGCACCTTTAAATAAAGGCTTCTGCTCCCATGAACTGCTGGGCCAAAAGGACAGGAATCACCTTGATTTCAAAGAAAGCGAAAACCTTTCCCAGGACATGGGACTTGTGGGAACACAACAATGGCAGGGACCCCAAAGAACCAAAAACAAGAGTTTTTAAATATGTGTTGGGGGGGTTACAAGTGTGAAGGCACCCCAGCTGGTCGAAAGGCAGAGTACAGGCCTGGGCATTGGAAGGAGATCTGCCGATGGGCTGAGTGCTGAGCACCCAGGCCTCGCTGATTCCCGTGTTATGGGCTCACCTCCTGGGCCAGGAGGAAAGCCCTAGGTAGCTGAGAACACAGGCCTTTTCCTTTGAAGTCAGAGTGTCCTGTTGTACCTTGTCCTGTGACCTCACACTGGCACCTGTCTGGGGCTTAGCCACACACCTGGACTCCTACTGGTCTACTCACGTCACACAGCTGCCCACTGCATTTTCAGCCTCCCAGACATGGCAGGCTTTTCCCCACCAGGTATCCCTCCATCCATGCATCAAAGATGGAATGATTCATGCTGTGAAAGACACCATGCTGATCACATCTTCTCAGATATCATTCCCAGCCCTCCCCGCACCACGAGCCCTTGTTACTGCAGGACCAGTAACTAATGGGGTCCTGTGGTCTGCTCTGGGATCTCTGAGCTGGAGGGAGTTCCCAGGTTACCTGGTCTTTCTCACTCATGCAAGAAACATGTGCAGGGGCCTCCCCTGATGGCACAGGCTGTTAAGCGCCACTCTGTGAAGCTGCCTGCAGCCTCTGCAGTGCCGGTTCAATCCCAGCTGGCCGGCCAGAATCCCACATGGCGAAGCAGACCTCTCCTGTCTCGCCCGCTGCTCCCCTCAGCAGTGTATTTCATCAGTCTGCCTGTTTTGTTCCCCACTCTGTCTCTGGTGAATCCTCTCACCCTTCCGCTCATCTGGCCTGTACCCAGGTTCTTGTATGAATAAATAAATAAATCTTTAAAAAAATACATGCAAAGGAGGCTGGAGAGAGGAAAGCAGGGAAGAAGGCAGGCACTGTGTCTCAAGTGCTGACTCAAAAGGACTGCGCTTGGAGTCATTATCGCTCTACTGATCACCTGCGCGATTCTGGGCACCCTGCTTACCAACAGCACCCCATCCGCAGATGCTCAACACCCTGTACAGAAAGCTGTGACCACAGAAGATGAGCTCATTTCCCTCAGGGCCACTGGCAAGTAGGTGACAGAGCCAGTTTTCTGTCTAGCTCTCGAGTCTGTGTCCTGTCAACCACACTATATAATTTCTGAGGGCAATAATCATCTCCCTTGGATTTTCTTTGGTTTTGTTCAACTGATATCATGCCAGTGTTTCTTTCCAATTTTCTGGATCTTTTGACTTGAAGGAGACAGTGTTTCCTGGGAACCTAGAAATTTCTCCCCACTTCATGGGGACCACAGCAGCTCAGAAGCTGTCCTCTGGGTCACCTAGAGGGAACGGCCGAGCAAGTGACAGGAATGCCAGGCGTCGGTGCACAGCACTCACTTCTGTGAACAGAGCAGGAAATATTTACACTTCTCTTCATAAAATATTTACCGGCTCTTATGTAATTTGTTGATAACAAACAGATTTCAGTTAACTTGGAGGTGATGAGCAATCCTGTTAAGCAGATGGGCCCAATAACAAAATCCTGATCAGACAAATGTTTCCTCTAGCACAGAGCCGGTGCGGCGTTAGGCGGCTGCCGGGGAACAACTCCAGACGAACTGGACCCAAGGTGAAAATAGCTGTGGATTCTTTATAGTTCTTTCTTTCTTTCCTTTTTTCCTCCAGGAGGATTTCTCTTCTGTTTCCCCATCAAGGGGGGCTGTGGTGTCGAGCTTGCATTATAATTGCAGGCCCTGCTGTCCAATTACGGAAGACAATCTTGGGGCTCCAGACCGCCCTTGTTCCACTCACTTTTCCCTGTACACCAGCCCAAATGCACACAGCATTTCATTATTGAATCCTTGGCAGCCAACTGTTTCCCTCACTCCTTAAGCTGAATTGGCTGATCTCCAATTCAGATTTTCTGAAAACAAGATATGGCCTTTTATTCTCTGCAGCATTTAAGACAGCAATTCCCAGGCAGCGGCTTCTTCCTGTCGGTCTGTGCCTGCAGCGCCCAGGGTGCCCCCTAAGGTGAGGGTTATGTAACCTCGTTGTGGCAGCAGCCACCTCATCTCCCTCATGGTAAGAGCTGGCCAGGGTGGCTGCCACTTCCCGCAGAATTTACTGCCTTTAAGCTTCCCCACTGTCTCCTCCACTCCTTCTGGAGAGAGCAGGGTTCACAGGCTGGGTGGCCTCCCTTTGACTCAGGCTCTGCCTGGCACCACTGTGCGACCTTGAGGACATCACCATCACCGCACCAGGTATTCGCGGCCTCCCTGTCTGGGAAGACAGGGCTGTTGAGCAGGGGCTGGGAAGGCAGAGGAGGGACACGTCTAGCACCACGCCTGGCACCTGGCAGACGCTCAACAGCTGGAGCTGGCATTTTTATTATCATCCAGCAGGATGGACTGGACTATTGTACACTTTTCTACTAAGATGTTTTCCTTTCAACTTTGCTGCTGACAGGCAGCCTTTGTCCTGAAGCCGTGGTTCTCAGGAGAGAAGGGAGTGATCGAAAGAGCCCCGAGCAAGGTGATCTTGGCCTCGTGTCCTCCTGTTAGTCTCGAGCTCTCAACGTGATGCTGGGCTCCGCTCCGTCCTCCATATCTTCATCTGCTACATGAAAGCAGCATCTGAATCAATCGTCTGGTCCTCGCGGGCTTTGATACTCTTTAATGAGGATCCTTAAAGCAAAGCTGCAGTGTTATGTGGGGCTAATTTCAGGAGCTGGCCTGCTCCTTTCTTACCACTTTGGATTCCACTTGGTGAGCCCCATCACTTTTCAAAATAGGGTCCTTCTCTCATTCACTAGACAGAAAGTCTCCATCAAAATATCTCACCTTGACTCCCTGGAGCAAATGGCAGCCTCGGCATTCATGCAGGGTGACTCAGGCTACTATCTCTCTGACTTCATGGACCACTGTCCTTGAATTCCTCTCTCTTGTCAACATTTGGGACCTACATGTCTTTAAGGCTTGGTCACTGAGGAGTGGCTTGGTCACTGAGGAGTATTGGACCATCAGATGTGTCTGTGTAGATTGTTAACAATAAAGGTAGAGGACCTCCCTGGTGGCACAAGGGGTTAAGCATTGCACTATGAAGCAATCCGCAGTCTCTGCAACATGTGTTCGATCCCCAGCTGGCCAGGGAGCAACCCACATGGTGAGGCAGACCGTTCCTGACTCACCCGCTGCTCCCCTCAGCAGTGTATTTCAGTAGATCTGCCTGTTCTGTTCCCCACTCTGTCTCTGGTGGATCATCTCAGCCCCTGCATCTCTGGCCTGTGCCCCAGCTCTTGTATGCATAAATAAATAAATCTTTAAAAAAAAATAAGGGTGGGGGCTTAGTAGTGTTTGACAGCATGTGCTAAGTAGCCTATGACTCAGTCACCCGACTCCCTGGCAGATATACACACAAATACAATAGCCAGGAAAACAGGTTGAATGATAATAGAAAACAGGTGAATGAGTTTAAATGAGGCGCTCTGCCTCAGCGAGGGGCCATCTCTCAGAGCAAGCTTTGTGGAGAGGCACATTCAGAACAGAAGCCCTGGCTTTCGGTGTTTCTCTCCATGCTCCTGGGCATTTCCTAGGTCAAATTTCCAGGGAGCATGGGTGTTAGAATATACAGTGTTGATCCCAGAACGATCCTGCGTGAAGCTCAGAAATAGGTTATGCCTGCATGTCATTACTTCAGTATCCACTGAAATCTGCAGTCACTGTTATTCAATTTATAAGGAACTGATTTGCTCACCAAATTAATAGCACACGCTTGCCAGGGTCTCTGTATCTACTCAAGTAAACCAGCTTTTCAAACTTGGAAATTCTTTGTTGTGGTTTATTGAAGCAGAACCCCTGAGTAGCTTCATACCGTTCTTTGAAATTTACCATAATTCATACTTACTACATTTAGCCTCTCTTTCTCCATAATTAACTTATATTATTGAGGCTTAGAACTACATTTTAATGTATTTTAAAATCTATATGACTGCAGAAGAGGAGGTCTCATTTTGTCTTCTGAAATCCCTCTCTGTCTTGCTGGTTCTCTTCTCCTGCAGTGCCTCCAGGAAAGATTAATAACCTGTCGGCAAAATTCCAGTACAGATTTCTTCTCTGTCATTAATATGGATCAATGTGATTGTAACTGAGGACTGGAAGTAGCTCTTTCTCCTCCCTAGCCCATCCTGTGAGAAAGCAGAGCTGCCAAGGTCCCCTTTCGGGTTCGATCATCCCTCTCTGCAAACACCGCCAGTCACGTGCCACTGTTAGGGCCAGAGGTTGGTGGGATTTATAATTAAGGGAGGTAGGAAACCTCATGGATTCTTGATTACCAAGCCTCATTATACTACCTGACTTTTCTAGATTCTGTTTGGGGGCATATTAGGCTCTTATCTAGGGCCTGGTTAGCCACAGATTTTCTGGTTATTATATTTATGTGTATATCTGCCAGTGAGTTGGGGTAACTGAGTCGTAGGCTACTTAGCACATGCTGTCAAACACCACAAACCTGCCCTTATTGCTAACAATCCACACAACATATCTGATGTTCCAGGTCTTCTTAACCTGCAAGTGTAGAAGACTTTATTTCTCTTTTAAATATAAAACCTTAGAATCACAGGAGACTTAGCAATCTCAAATTTGACTTACCACTGCTAGCAAACCTCTTTGCTGTATCCTGCGTCAGTGGCCATTGAGCCTCTTCTTGGACACTCTCAGTGATGGAGAACTCTGCACTCACAAGGTAACTCACCTTTGATGAGCAGCCCAGCGCTCAACCGCTGCGCCACCGGGGAGTCCCATGTGTCCTTTTGGTAGAAGCAGTAGAAGCAGTAGGCACCAAGACTTAGCGATGGAAAAGAATTCAACATGTATGAGAAACAATGCAGCCAGTGTGATGGCACATGGTGAAGAAAGAGGGAAACAAGGGGAGATGAGGTAGGAGGAGGCTGGACCAGTCCTGAGGAGCCCCCAGGCCCTCTACTGGCTGCAAAATTTGTGGGACTGGGTGCAAAATGAAAATGCAGGTGCCCTGTATGAAAAGGGATTAGGGATTCAAGATGATGAAGCAGAACGCTAAACCGAGTGTGGTCCCTTCTGAGTGTGGGGCTCTGATGGTGGCATGTATGTGCCCATGAGGCATTCATCGCCTGGCAGCCTCCCCCTTGGGCTACAAGTGGCAGAGATCAGCATCTGGGCCGTGGTGAGGAGGCTGGATTTTGTACCATGCTATTGGAAATCGTGTGCCCTTTGCTGAATTAGAGAAGTTGCTGACTCAGTATCTTTGCTACTAGGAGACTTTTCTCCCAGCGCTTTTTCTTGCTTATCATGTGATTTTGAACTTGGGAAAACCTCCTATTTTCCTCTCACCACATCTTCCCTCTGCTCTGGTGCCTCCAGAAAACCTGATTCTGGAGCAGAGTCTTGGAATCTGCATTTTTGAATTCTGGGTGATCCTATTGTGGGCTCAGATGAAGTAATGATGGTGCTGAGAACCGATGGCAGTGCACATGCAAGTGTGTGACAATCCGCTTGTCTGCTGACCTAAGGGGGTCTTGGCCAAGCCTTTGCCAATCCCAGAAAGATAAGTTTATTTCTGAGATCTGAGTTGGCCATGATTCTTCCTGGGCACACGTGTGTAGACAGAGCCAACAAGAAGCAAGTTGGGGTGGAACAATCTTAGGGTGTCTCTCTGGACACTGGGCTCCTGTATCTTCAAAGGTAGCTTTATTTTGTGTTAGTTTGTTTTGGTTCTCTGTATAGTGAAATATTTATCATTTCATTTTGCCAAAATTCATTTCACTAAATGTAGATCAGGTGAAATAACTTTTCTATCATCTCTCCGCTTGGAGCATTGGCGTCTCCCCTGAGCTATGTCTCTGCACATGGTGGATGATGGTGACAAAGGAGCAACAATTCAGCATCTTCTAGTCTTTCAAGTTGCAATCATCAGGGGATGCTGACTGCCCGAAATTGTAGAAGGAGCGAATTTGTGTGCAAAATCTCGAAATATTTGTAAAATGGTAAAGAACCATTTTCAGATGTTAATATGACCTTTGAAACATCTTATCTCACTATTTAAAAAGCTTCATGCTGCATGGTTTATTTGAATTAGTGTGTGGGCGGAGAGTCAAAGAAAGTCATTTTGTATTTGGAGAAGAAAGAAAGGCGAACTAATTCTACAGGGCAGAAACGGCTCCCTTTGAAAGGTGTCCTTCACTTGCTTCGTTTGAGATTAATTATATACTTTTAAAAATACTTCCCACAGGAATGATTTTTGACTCATGGGTTATTTTTGTGTGTGTATGTTACCCCTCCAAATATTTACCTTATTGCTAAGAAAATGGTAGTCAAAAGTCACATTTCTTTGCTGGTATCTGAAGGCCTTTTGTTATTTATTATAAGAACCATGTAACAATAAGACAGCTTTGCAAAGGAAAGGAATAACACCCCAAGTCCTCCATGAATTTTCATCTGGTACTTTCAGTCATTTTTGAATTATATTCTCAGGTGATTATATGTGGAATGCGATAGAAAAAGACGGATCCGAATATAGCATTAAATCCTGTGGCACCCGTTTTAAGCTTCCTTCCTGTGAGCATGTTTGTCTTCCTTAGCAGGCAAAAGAGTAATTGATGTCAATACTGGTTTTATTCTGTCGGTTGGGTTGTTTTCTTAAAGAAATGAGATGCTCCTCTTCTTATGCTTTGCAATATGTCTCCTTCTGTCCTTCATCCTCAACCTCGTCCTGGCTCATGCCTCTCTTTGTTCCTACTGCTACCTCCCCGTCTCTGGCCTGTGCATGCATTGCAAAATTCCAAGTAGTGGCCAAGTATGAAAAAAAGTCAATGCTTCTCAACATTTATTGAAATAGTACAGTGATTCACTCATCCTAGTCAGGGCATGGGGCCATTATTTTATCTGAGTACATATGAGTCAACTTTGTGCTACAAAAAAAGGTGGCAGAATTTAGCTACAGCATGTGTCATACATTATATTAATGATGCGATAGCATTGTCAGAGCTGGGATTACCTAGTGCAGCAGAGCGATTGCCAAAGACCAGAAAAGACCATTTGCTGCAAGTTGCTTGGCAAGAATGGAAGGTGTAAATCACACTTAAGGAAGCTGCTAAACAGATTAAGAACTTGAACTATTGTCCATGAAGATCATTTTGGATAATTAGTTTCTACGACAACCAGCAAACCCATGTGGAAGTGACTGTGTCTCCAGGACCACACTTTTTGCTTTCTCCTCTAATTTAGTTTGGTGGGAAAAATGCTGCATGCTTTACTCTTTAATAGGATGCTTTAACCTTTGTCTTCTGTCCAGATTTTTATTTATACCTTTATTTTTGTCCAAGGTAAAATGTGGTATCAGCCAAAATGGGAAATTGAGACAAGACAATGAAATGAAAGCTTTAAATGCATTTGGATGATTTTTCTTCAAAGATAATCTGATTGCAGAAACTTTAGTGTGAAAGTGTGTGGTTGATACAGGGGCATCTACCTGGAGATAAGTAAATCAAACATGCTTGGTCCTTTATAGTTCTGTGTTTGAATGTTCCATTTTACAGTTACATTTTTCTCATCTTTTGCTTTTTCCTCATATCTTCATCTCTCTCATAGTCCTTGAACATTTAATTAAGTATTATTCTGTTTTTAATCTTGTTTTAAATAGTTTTACATTCTGTCTCTTTAATAGAATATGTACCCATGTTACAGGTGGGACATCTGAGTCACTTTGTCTGTAACCCTGCACAACCTCACCAGGGCTGGACCATAACCCGTGTTCTTCGTGCTGCTTCTCTTTTCTTTCAGCTTGCCTGATGCCAACTACTCCTAATAATTACTGTTTTGCAAACCTTAAAGTGTAAAGCAGATGAATAAAAGACTAAAAGATGCCCTGATTTCAATGAAAACTGGTGGGAAAACAGTATAAGGGATAATTTTAGTGTCAGAAAGAAGGTATATTCCTAGAATCATAGATCTGGGCTATTGTCACCCCACTTGTGTGATGCTTGCTCCCCAAGTTTTCACCCTCTGAAGCCACACAGTCTCAGGTCCAGGATGTGATGGCTTCTATGGTAGATGTGTTGAATCACAATTGTTGAATCACAATTGTCTGGGTCTGATCTAACCAGCTGCCCTAGATTGGAGACTTCAACAGTAAACATTTACTTCTCACAGTACTGGAGGCAAGGAAGTCCAAGGTCAAGGTGCAGGCAGATTTGGTGTAAGGTGCTGGCCCCTTCTTGGCTCACAGACGGCTGTCTTCTCCCTGCGTCCTCGTGTGATAGAAGGGGCATGAAGTCCTCTGGGGTTTCTTATAAGGGGCTCTGAGGCTTCCCCGCCTCACAACATCATCACTTGCCGAAGGCCCACTCCCTACTGCCATTTCATTGAGGATTAGGTTTCAACATATACATTTTGGGCACAAAGAGTTAGTGAAAAAAGTACTAATTTTTGAGAAGAACATCCTTGATTGAGTCAAAGTCAGCGTCCTTGAAGCTTTGGTTCTCTCCAACTGAATCCAGCAGATATCGAGCCCCTGAGTTACGCCAGGGGCTCTGCTTAGCACTAGGTTACAAAGGTGAGTAAGAGAGGCACATGTGACACACCACTTAATATTTAGTGCACGATGTGATCTAGATTTATGTGTGTCAATAGCAGAAATCCCCTCAAGCTTCATTAAACGAAACAATAATTTATTGAAAAGACAGCAATTTGGCTAACACCACATCAGGTGCACCCAAGCACACGTCAATAGCAATCTATTTTGTTAAATTGCTGAGCTTTTTCTTTCTCTGAGTTGGGCTCTGACCAACTGTTGAGAAAGATGTGGTGCTTGGTAGCTCCTGGGTTATGTGAGTCCTGAAGTGAAAATCTCTGAGAAAGTGCTTAGTGGAGGCTCCTATTAGGTTTAGGTCATATAACACCCCAAGAACAGGGCTGAGTGTTGTTTGGAAGGAGAGGGGCACTGGCATTTAGCTCTGCCAGGCCCATGGGGAGTGGGTTTCCCTTAGGAAGGAGAATTCCATGCTAGAAGATGCAGGGAACCTCGTAGTGAGGACTCGAGCATGGTCCATGATGGTGAGAGATCTGCCAAGTCCTCAGTGTTGAAAAAACCACCCTGCTCCTTCCACCCTATTGCAGATAGGCCTGCAATGTGTGCATGTACATGAGCATGTGCATGTGTGCATGCATGCACGCACACACACACACGCACACACACACATACACACACATACTCCCACAGACATGCTGCTGTGTTACCTCTAATCTGAGAAGCATGTTGTTTCTGAGTGACTCCTTGTGTGGCAAGATGTTCCAACCTCCTGGTCGCCAGCCAGTGACTGCCCCAGTGGGACTGCACAGGTCTTCACATATCTCACATCATCCAGGTGTGCCAGCGAGGGCAGGTACCCATGGGGCTTTCGCTTGTCTGAATTCTTCTGTAACCCTCACTTAGGATTAAAGAGTGATTTTAGCCACCGAGTAAATAAATAGTGTTGATTTTGGATTTGACATTGCAAACTAGTAGTTTGTGGATTATTTTTTTCAATAGGTGTGTTTTGTTGGGGCCAAATATTAATGAAACCCTGGTAGGCAACATTTAATTCTGATGACTAAATAAAAATCTGAATTTCCACTGATATTTATTCCATGAGGGTAGAGTCTTTGTCAGTTTGTCTTTAGTGCTTGCCACATAGAAGCAACTCAGTGACTATTCATTAAAATGCATTTTAGGAAATTATTTGGATGGTAGACTCTGTGTATTTCATGAGCTGTTCAGATTAATATTGTATTGTCTGTCTTCATCATGCCATTTATAAAAATGTCCTATGAGCTAGGATCATTGACACAGCCTTGGAGCAGCCTTCAAGATTCATTAGCATAAATTCCATGATCTGATCACTCAGCCATATTGTGGAACTCCTCTCTCTCCTTTATTTCAGCTAATGGCTCTATATCTTATCCACAAGATTATTGGAAAACATTTGGCAAATGTTTTATGACAATTCAGTTTAAAGTATTTTCAGACTATTAGTGCTGTTATGAAAAAGAATGAAGTTAGTTTAGCAGATGTTTTCTTGGTGAGTCCATCTTGATTCTTGATGACCATCTTTTCCCTATGATCATTAATGATGTGTCTATCAACAACTGATTCTCGGAGTCAGTCATGGGGTCAGGGTAAGGGTCCTTCCTGGATTCTGATACTCCTAGGACCTGAAGGATCAATTGCAGCAATTGTCTGTAGTCATCAAAGGGTGGTGTGCAAGAGCAGGAGACTACAGAGGTCTTCTTGTTATAGGGCATCTCATTAAAAGGGGAGGTGTCATGTTCCCTACCTCCATTTACATGCAGTCACCTTGGATTAGCTACTGGGAAATAGAAGGCAGAGCTGAGCAGCCAGATGAAGCTATATAATAAGGATTACAGGTGGGCTCTGGGGGTGGAAAAGAAAGAAGAGCTCTTGCTTCTACAGCTGGACTTCACCCTGGTTCAGCTGGGAAGGGCACTTAAAAGGAGACACATGAAGGCAGCTTCCCCACATCACTGACTGCCATACACCTGAATGTGGTTTTTGTTGTATCTTGTTTTACCTAAGTGTGATGTGTTCTTGACATTTAGATCAGAAGAAGTGCTTTGACCTTGTAGAGACTGCGTGTGCTAACACTCAGGTTGGGGAATTTGTATCCACAGATGTATCTCCACCCGATTGTCATTCCCTGAGTCAGATGGCAACTGATCATGCCTGTGTGAATAGTCCAACAGTGAGGGTCTAGAGAAAGTGAAGTTGCTAAGGCAAGTATGCTTTGGAACTGAGGCAAAGAGAGAGTAATAACAACAACAGCAACAATAACAACAACAATAATATTTACTAATCTGCTATTATTTGCCAAACACTAAAGTAAATAGTCTATTCTTTCAAAGAGTCTTCACAAAAAACTTAGGAGGGCAGAACTCTTGTTCCCGATTAATAGATGAGGGAAACTGAGTTTCAGGCAGGTAGAAGAATTTAGCTGAGATTCTACAGATAACAACTGAAGGAGGAGGGATTTGTCTGACTGCCACGCCTGCACTCTTTCTAGAGTCTCTTTGCAAGGAGTGAAAATTCTTTCTCCAGGAAAGAACAGTTTTCTCAAATCAAACTGCTAGTCCTTTAAGAAGCACTTTACTGACATTAAGTGTAGACATTCCTCTGCCCTGTATTCTAAAGGTAACTGGCTCTATGTAAACTCTTTATTCTATGTATACATAAGCAAAATATAATAAACACACTATGTGAAATATGTCAGCAATACAACCTTCCTGTTATACAGCAATGATAGCAATGACAGTAATACAGCAATAACACTGTTTTGGGTCATGGTTCAGAGAAATAAGATCTCTTACTCTGAAGTATTGACCAGCTTAGAGTGACAGGGTGAGATGTAAATAAATAGCATTAAAACTAAAGCACTGTGAGTATTGTGCAGACAACTGGACAAGTTCAATGGCAGGAAGTGAACACAGGAGAAGAGGGAGTTGGGGAGTTAGTCAGAGAAGTCTTCCTGGAAGAAGTGGCATGAAGCTGAGCCTTGAAGGAGGACTAGTCTTTGGGCACATAGCCTTCAGGGTAAAGGCTTTTCAGATGTCTTACAAGTTGAGTAACAATGAAAATTACTACCTTGCTATTATTTTGGTGAAGGTGGGGAAGCAGAAAACAAAGACCTGAAAAATCTTGCTTTCAATAAGAAAGCATTTTATTTTTCATTTTTATTATTGACAGTTTTAAAACACATGTTCTACTCTCTAGTCTCTGAAGATACCCATCCTACTGAGAGTTAAGTTTTGTTCCTTTCTTTATAAATAAACCATTGTGAATCATAATGCAGTACAGTCTTCTGTATTCAAGTTTAGGTATAGAAAGCTCAACAGTGTGGAAAATGTAAATATAATTTCCCATCCTTTCTTGCCTAATTGCTAGATAACAAGTCTCAGGCATTACTCAGAACCACAGTGGTCATGGTGAATCCTAAAATAGATTCTTTCCTTTTGTCAGATCAGAGATTGTAATGGACGAGGGCACAGCTGGGCAGCCTGGCTGATCACAGGTTTGTCCTGAGCCAATTCTCAGGTAAGAATGACCCCCAATTCTGGGTGGCAGGTTTGAGAGGCAAATCTGCTTTTCCTGTCAGTTGGGAAACCTAGGAAAAATTATTGACCTCCTCAACCTTAACTTCATCTATTCATCTGAAAAATGGGATAAATTATAAGGTTATTATAAAGATTAAAAATGATAGATTTTATTTGTTTATTTGTTTGCTTTTACCAAAAGAAAATCTATCACCTATCTACACTTTATGATAAACCATAATTTCAGTGGCTACTAAAAACTGCAATAGCACATGTTTTTTAAGGGTCAAAACCTACTTGAGCCATCACAGCTCTTCTTTTACTTTGTCCTTCCGCAGACTCTGGTTTGCCATGTGGGCATTGAGTTGGATGTGCTGGAATAGGGGTTCATGAGTAGGTTCTCATTCCATCAAACCTGGTCTATATCTAGCCAGTCTACCATGTGATGGATGCATAAACTACTAGGGGGATACTGTTTAAAATGCCATGATTTTCTTTTATAGTCAGGTGATGTTTACCTCTCAAAATTGAAAGGAAAATTTCGGGCCAAAATGTCATGGGGGCAGGGGGTTGGCTAATCTGTACACAGTGTGTGAAGGGACCTGACATTTGCTAGGCCACAGTTTCACTATGTGCTCGTCAGCCCGGGCCTGTGTGCTGCACAGTCAGTGGCAGCATCCACAGCAGGCTCCTGTGAGGTTGACCATGAGGGAGGTAAGTGATTTTGGCTGGACATGGGATACACTGTGTTAGATTTTGGGAACCAACATATCTGTTTGGAAACAGGCAAGAGCATCCACATGGGATGATGACTGGACCCTCAGCCAGAAGCTCCCGGTGGCCAAGAGAAGCCTGGCAGGGCAATCATATGTAATCCCCACACACGCTCTCTTCTTTGGTGTGACACTAAAATGTGTGTAACATGTCTAATGGTGTTCTCAGAACATTCCCACAGGGCAGGTGATCCGACATCATGGGGAGGTGGGGGGGGGGGCATACACTTTGTGAGATGCTGCCAAGAAAAACAACAAAAGGCAAATCTGGGCTCTGTTCCAGGAGTGACTAGTATGGGGCAGTTTCTGGATGCTGGGAGTCAGGGAGATGACTGCTAATTCAGAGGTGAGAGAGGACAAAAGTGAGAGGAGAATTCAGAGACATTTGTCCTCAGTGGGGCTGACATTGCAAGGCTCAGTTTTATTGGCCACTGTGCAGCAGACAATGGTCTTTGGGCTGGTTGGCCTGATTTAAAGGCATAGAGTTGAATGGATACTCTTCCAGCTGAGAAGGGAAGAGCCTTTCTCTCCCAAGGTGATGTTCACCAGTGGTGTTTTATAGAAGACTTGGGATATTTAATCCATCATGTCCTAGTGAAGATGGAAAGAAAAGAGAAAACTACATGTTCTCCATGTGGACAGGGCCTGATACTGCTTGTTGTTGAAAGCAGGAATACAGGCCCGGAAAAGGCAGAAGATTCTGAGGTAGGAAGCACTTGGATGAGGTAAAAGAAGGACAAGGAAAGCTGAGAACAAAAGCCAGAAATCCAGGTCCTGTGTAAAGAGTGTCTGTGAGGGCATTTGCACAAAACCGTGGGAGGGCTGGCATGGAAATTCCAGCACTGGCCCCTGAATGCTCTGTGACTATTCCCTTCAAGTAGCCAACATCATAGTGAGAGAGTAGAGCATCACCTTTCACTCCTGACAGGAATGGAAAAAGGCTAAGGAACTGGATAATTAGGGTGGATCTGGGGATTGGAGACAGGGAGCTCTAGAGAGGCCTGTGACTCTCTGAAGAAACTTCTTGACCATAGAGGAGGGTCCAGCTTTGTGTCATCTGGAAGGAACACCTGGATCAATGAGGAGACCCCTCGACATCCCGAGCTGTCCACCACTGATGGACAGAGAGAACCCTGGGCAGGGGCTGGGAGAAGATTGTCATCAGACCTGGAGTTGGAATAGGGTCTGTCTATGAGCGACTCTGGGAAAAGGGCAGGGATTATTGAAAGGGTGGATCGCAGGAGAAAAGTTTCTGAGTGCTGGAAGAAAAGCATGAGTTGGGAGAACAGTCTCCTGAAAGGTTGGCGTGCAGAATCCTAAAGGGTTTCTCACTCAAGGGTGAAGGAAGACGGAAACATCCAAAAGTGGAACGGATGTTTTAGGTCAGCATAGGAAGGGGACTGAGACATAGAAAGAAACTGGGGTGAGGGCCTCCCCTAATGGCACAGCGGTTGAGCGCTGGGCTGCGAAGCTGCCCACGGCCTCTACATTAGCTGTTCGATCCCTGGCCACTGGTGAGGGTCCCACATGGCGCACAGACCTCTCCTGCCGCCCGCTGCTCCCCTCAGCAGTGTACTTCGGTCCTTCTGCCTGCTCTGCTCCCCGCTCTGGCTCTGGTGAATTCTCTCACCCTCCCATGCTTCTAACTGTACTCTGTGCTTGTATAAATAAATAAATAAATCTTAAAAAAAAAAAAAAGAAACTGGAGAGAGAAACTAGCAACCAAGGAGACCACCAATCAGTAAGGTTTAAGGTGGACCCAGAGAACAGGCTCAGGGCCTACATCTGAAGGCCCCTCCCCCTTCCCATTCCCTATATTGTCCCCTTTGTGCTAGCTCTGGGATCTACCACCAAGACGGGGAAAGGTTTCTTAAGGAACAAGTCTTGGCTGGAACCCATGGTTCTCTGCAAACTGAATAGCAGCAGAAAGGCCCAAACTCTGGTGTTGGTGCAGCAAGAATGGCTGGAATGTGGAACTGGACTGTGGGGAAACTCAGGCATGAGTGGTGTGCAGTGGGGTCTGTCTGCTCACACAGGTAATTTCTCTGTGAAGACTTCATTCCTAGTGTCTCTTAGTCATGTCTCATTCTTCAAGAAGCTGTCCTGGATGTAGAAGATTGTTGTTTCCCTGGCAACCGCAGGGCCTCAGACATTCAGCAGCATACTTCTGTGGTATCTTCATAAACATTTGTATTCTATCTAGTTGTCTCTGTATGAGCAAAAGGAAGGGTATGGCTATTGAAGCTGGTTGAATTGAATGGATGTTTTTCTTTCCTCACTCCCCATTCCTTAGTGGATGCTAGTGCTTTTTAGCCACAGAGCTATTGAATCATGAAGCTGAGGGTGCTAGAAAAACAAGCTTTGTTTGCTAAGTAAGATGATATTTCCGTGCTAGACTGTTGTAGTACAATGACAGCGGTGGCATTAGATAGACAGAGTCCCATTATTAACTCTTCCAAATACACTATGCCTTTGGGCAAATCACTTAGTTTTCCTGAGTTTTTCCTTTCCCACCTGAAATTGGACATACTGTACCAATTTCAAAGGCTCTTATGAGCAAGCTGCTTTATTGGTATCAACAGTCCAGGAGAGCTGCCCATTGGAATTTAGTCCAATGGAATTACTCTCCCTGAGGCCCATCAGGTGTTTGGTCAGACTAAGCCAGGAAATAAAACCATATCCGTCAGTCCATCATCAAGGAGCCAATCAATATGAGTCGACTTCTAGAGGAAGAGACCTAGCATCCTTAACAAGGGGAAATGGCCGTCCACAGGACAGTGACCCAGAAAATCAGGGTAAATCAAATTATTAAATTGACATGTTAAATTATATTAATACATTTTCCTATGAATAATAAATATTGGAATAAATATGGTTCATGTTGAGGAAGATAGGTTAACTATTAGGTTTTATAAATGAGGAAAATGAAGCTCAAACATGTAAAAGATCTTCAAGCCCATGGCTTAGTTTCCAAAGAGAATGTTCACTTAGTCAGCTTGGTCAGAGGGTAATCCCCAGGGAAAATCTCCACACAGGAAGACAGGAAATCTGAGTATTATTCCTATTGTCACCCTTTCTAGTCCTGTGTCTTTGGGCAAGTCACAGAAGCTCAGCTCTAAATTCTGCTAACACCACTTTGTGTGCTTCCCAGGATTGTTGCGAAGATCACATCAGAAAATGGATGTGGAAGCATTTCATAAGCTAGGAAGCATTCGTTATGCAAATAAATGCAAATATAGGCAATGTTAATTACTAAATTATTCACAGAATCTTATTTCATTAATACCTCCACTGCTTTCTATAGCTCTTTTGGGAATCCCACTGCCAGTTAGCGAAGGCCAGGGCAATTGGGTGAGCAGCGTCTCTCATTTCTTCTTCTGTGGAACACCACTGTGTGCAGCTGCACTGCAGCGTAGGAGCCGAGGCCACTGAAACGTGACCCCTGCCTTCAGGGACCTTTGAGTCTGCTTGAGGGAGTTAAGTCTTGGGCTAATGTGTGTACAATATAACTTGCAATCAACAATTTAAGTGACATTTTGTGACTGCAGTTAAGGTGCAAGAGTGCTGTTTCCTCTGGATAAAAACATGAATAAGGTGTGGTCTTTGCATGGATGGTCTTGCAGCCTAATGGGGGTCACTGAGCAGTAGACAGAGACAACAGCAACACAGGCAGAGTGGAGGTGAACAGGAGAGGCTGCTGGTGCAGATGGGAATTCACAGGTTCTGTGAATCCATTTTCTATATGAAAAATGGGGGTAAAATAATCTTCTTAGCACGTTTGGGGATCTTTGCAACTTTGGAATGAAAAAAAAAAGTAGATTCTTCTAAGGAATTAAATAAGATCTATACCCAGGGGGTCTGGCACAGAGTAAGTATTGAGAAACTTTCTGATCTGTTAGAATGTAACATGGTAAAGGTGGTAAAGCAGATACCGCTGCAGGCCTTGCGTCTGAGGCACAAAGGCAACGTTTCAGATGCGCTGGGCTAAAGGCATCTCTGACACCTGGCTCACCACACAGGTGTGAGTCAACCTCAGTGCTGCACCCAGAAGACAGACATCCCAGGAGCTATTCTCAGAGCAGGGCATGGAATAGGAGGCACATTCAATTTCAGTTGGCCTTTCTATAGTTTAAACAGAACTCTACACTGTCATTTGATATCTTTGTGGGAAGGAAAGATCGCTGATCTCTCTACCTTTATCCTTGGGTTGGAAGTGAGGACAAACTGAAACTGACTTTAGAAAGAACACTCCATGAGTTGCAAAGGTCCTCAGAGCCCACAGATTGGCTTAGCTACTGGGAATATGGTTATGACTGGCTCTTTGAGCAGTTGTGGGGGTACCACCCTTCAGGGCCAGCTGCTCATGCTCATGCTTTCATGTCTTAGTCATACCTGGAGGTCTCCTTACCCATATTCCTCAGCGATATTGTTTGGTCTGTTTTTTGGATGCAATTGTAAATAGCTTTTAGTTCAGTTGTCAGTGGCTGGGTTACAGATTTTGTGGCTTTAAACAACATGTTGTTTTAATTTGTGTTGTGTAGATTTCTGGGCATAGATTTGGTTCAGTTGGGTGATTCTTACTTGGAGTTACTCTTGAGGTTGCAGCCGGTAGTGGCCAAGACTGTGGTCATGTGAAGGTCCAGCTGGCCTGGACAGAAGATAAATCACTCATAGGCCAACAGTTCATACTGGCAAACTGCTCAGCAAGGACAGTCTAGTAATGAGTTTGCATGTGGCCTCTTCACCCACTAGCACTATCTAGAATAAAGGTGATAAAGTAGATACCACTGTTTTCTTGATCTTAGGAGGAAAAGCACTCACTTTTTTATTATTAGCAAGAACTTTTAGGCTTTGGATGGAAACCTTTCATTAGATTGAAAAGTTACCTTTTATTCTCAGTTTACTGCTGGATGTTGCAAATGCTTTTTCTTGGCACCATTTCAATTGTCTTTATTTTTTTTCCTTGAGTCTATTAATTCTCAGTTACCTTGATACTTGAATGCTAAACCAGCCTTGTAGTGCTGGGATAAAACCCACTGGGTCATTATGTATATGGTTTTTATATATTGGATTCAATTTGCTAATATTTTGCTGAGGATTTTTGTGTTTATGTTCATGAGGAATATTGAGGATACACTTTATTTTTTCCTTCTCAATTAATTGTAATAATGCCTCTGGAGTGAGTTGCAATGTATTTCCCTATCTTCTATTTTTTCAACAAATTTTGAATAGAATCGGCATTGTGTACTCTTTAAATATTTGGCAAACTCAGCAGTGAAATCTGGGCCTAATATTTTCTTTGTGAAAGGGTTTGCAATTATAAATTAATAAAAAAAATTCTTGCCTATTTTTTTCTTGAGTAAGCTTTCATAGATTTTGTTGTTCACCTATTTGTCTATTTATTGTATTAAGCCTTTTCAAAACAATATTTTAATTTTCATAGACTCATAAAAGTCACTTTTCTCATTGCTAATACTGACAAATTTTTTTTATTAATCCTTTAAACATGCCATTTTTGATTCCATTAAAACTTCTCTTTCAATTTCCTGTTTTCTCTTTAATTGATTTTCCTACTCTATCTTTATTACCTCCTGTTTTCTTCATACATTAATGTCAATTTTCTTCTCCTTTTTAATGTTACAGTGGAAGCTTCAGTCATTAGTTTGAGAATTTTCTTTTTATTATTCACATTTACTCTTATAAGTTTATTTGTAAACACTGCTTTTTGCTGTATCTCATTATTTTGTAACATTTTATTGTGGCAAAAAGCATATAACATAAAATTTACCATTTTTACTACCTTTAAGTATATAGTTCTATGGCATTAAGTACTTTTACATTATTCCACAACTATCACCACCAATTGCCAGAACTTTTCCATCAGACACAAGGGAAATTCTGTGCCCATAAAATATTATTCTCCCTCTTCCAAGTCCTTAATGACAACTGTTATCTTCCTGTCCTGATGAAGGTGACTGCTCTGGGAACCTCACATAAAGGAATCATTTAAGATTTCTTTATACACCATAATACAATATTTCCAAGTTTTACCCATGTCTGTCTGTAAAATATACAGCAAACACTGCTTAATATTGAAACAGCAGAAACAATCTCACCAACATCAGTAATAACATAGGTATATTCACAATTATTTAATATATGCTACTTGAGGTCTTAAGAAACTAAAAATAGAAGACAACAAAGATTGTGAAACTGAAAAGGAAGAGAAAAATCTTTTCTTCCTTATTTGGAAGTATTATTCTTGTTCCCAAAGAAAATCCAAGATAATCTAAACCCATAACACAAGAACTAATAATAGAACCAATTTGATTTCTGGGCATAAAAATCAATGTATGAAAGTAGTAGTCTACATATATACCAGTATAGCCAATAATGAATGTAATAGAAAAAGGGTTTACCTTCATAACAGCAAAAATCATTCTGAGATTAGGCTGTGCCTTATAACTGATACCCAACTCTTTGTTAGTTTGACTCTTGGACATATTTGGGCAACTTACCCCTGTTTTCTTTCTGCAGTTCTGCAATGAGAAATTTCTTAGTGTTGTACAAGGGTAGGTGAGGACATTGTCCTAGTTATATCCTACAATCTTTTGGTATATTCTATAACTTCAAGGTTAATGTTGTTAAGCTTGATGTAGATGAAGGGGTCTCTGGTACTTACTCATTGTTGTGTGCGGGAGTAATGCAGCTCCAAGGAACTTACAAGACAGAACTGTTATTCCAGAACATAACCCCCAGTAATTCAGACATTACCACTTGGATCAGCTGCAGCGTTTTATGTTAGGGTGAGGCAGTTGCCTCAATCTGGATAATGCTACTGATCTTTTGCTTTGTATCCTAAGTGTACTTAGTTTTTCTATTTCTTTAGATAGTAAAATCCAGCTTGATTTATCTAAATTTTTGTCTGGTCATTTTTGGGTCAATCTTTACCAATGACATTTGATAATGCAATGTTATGCTTTGGATACTTAGGAAAAAAATATGCCTGTTGGCCGTAGTTTGGGTATATTTAAGTTGCATATAAATGATATTACTCTGCAACTTCATTTATTTTGTGTGTTTTTAAAAATTGTCTATGTTGTCTCTTGTAACTAGGTTTCATTGATTTATATGTGCAAGACCTTACTAGAATATTAGAAAGCATTAATGAAGGACATAAGAAAATTTCCAGAATAGATGGAAAGTTTTTTCATGCTCATGGAAAGATCTTTAGTATGAAGAAGTCAATAATTCTAGTCCAAATGACAAAATAATATTACATGAAATTTAGGAAGCTTATCTTAAAAATTTACTTGGGAGGATGGAAGACCAAGGTAAGTCAGGAGAATTTTGAAGAGTAATTATGTGTGTTGAAGTCTGGGTGAAGGAGATTGCGTTTTCAGATGTCAAGATGAACTATCAATGCTGTTAATTTAGAATTATGCTGTTCAGTGCAATAGTCATGAGTCACTGTGGCTATTTAATTAAAATTTAACAAAATTAAAAATTCAATTCCTCAGACATACCAAGCAGATTTCAAATGTTGAGAGTAGGTGGCTAGTGGGTGCTGTATTTGACAGTACAGATTGTAGAAAATTTTTATCATTTTTATCATTGCCAAAAGTTCTATTGTAGAGCTCTGATTTAGACAGTTAAAAAAATGGCAAAGGAATAGGCAAATAGAGTAGAACAGGAAACCTAGAAATAAGCATTTCATTGAGAAAATTTGGCTTGTGACAGTGACATTATTAATCAATGAAGTGCTGGCATAATCGGATATTCATATAGGAAAATACATATAATCACACCCAACTTTATTACACACAAATAAGGGAAAAACAGATATAATCAAACCGAACATAAAAGTTTTTGAAATGGTAAATCACAAACAGTGTTAATTATAAAATATAGACAGATGTGATAGCTGCCAAAGATATAGCCAACAAAGATGAGTATCTGATATACTAAATAATTCTTACGCCTAAATATAAAAAATAATAACCAGCCTATGGAAAAATGGGAGAAGAATTCGAATAAGAAATTCACAGAGGAGCATACCCAAAGACAAAAAACATAGGAAGTAATTTTTAAGCTTGTTAATAACTAGGAGAAATATGAATTCGACAACAATAAGGTACCATTTCCTATTTGTCTTATCAAAAAAGTTTTTTTAAAAAAGGTTTATCAATATATTCTGTAATGTGAAGGATATAGAATGAATTGAACTTTGATGCAATGCTAGCACAGCAGGAATTTTATAATCACTTCAGAGGAAAAAGATGACAAATTCTTGTAATGTGGAAAACATCTATATTCTTTGAGAAAGGAGACAGATGTCACAGGACAGTCACAGGCATGATCAAGTTCGTGAACAGAATTTGCATGACCACATTACTTCTGGATGGGAAAGAGTCCAGGACCTGAACGCCCACCAACTGGATAATGGATAAGTTCATTGTGAAAAAGAATCATATAAAACAGTTAAAATAAATGAAATAGAGCTACAAGGTACAACATAGGAAATGAAAAAAACAACACAGTGTTGATTAAATAAAGCAAGTGGCAGAATGGCCTGTATACAACAATATCATTTGTTTACATCTTTAAAAAATTATTTATTTATGCATACAAGAGCTGGGGTATAGGCCAGAGGGTGTGTGTGCGTGTACGTGTGTGTGTGTGTGTGTGTGTGAGAGAGAGAGAGAGAGAGAGAGAGAGAGAGAGAGAGGATTCACCAGAGACAGAGTGGGGAGCAGAACAGGCAGATTTGATGGAAATACACTGCTGAGGGGAGCAGCGGGCTAGTCAGAGGACTTCTGCTGCACCAGGTGGGTCACCTCCCTTGTCAGGGATCAAACTCGTGCTTCAGTGGCTGTGGATAGCTTCATGGTGCTGCATCTTAACCCCTTGCTTCACCAGGGAGGCCCTGTTTGCATCTTAAAGGATGCAAAACCTTGCTCACTTCTGTTGGACACACACAGAAGCAGCACTAAGATCAAACCCCATGGGGGAGGAAACAGCTAAGTTCACCCAGTGGTTAGTTAATTCCTGAGAGTTGTGCAAAGAGGGTAGGTTTGGTATGGAGTTTCCAGGGAGCTTCTGTTTTGCTTTATTTCCTTAAAAGCAACCTGAAGAATACTTTGCAAAGTAAAGGGGGAGGGGAGAATAAGTTAAAATAAAAAGTAACATGTATTAGGTAATTATTAATTATTTATTAGTAACTATTTTGTACCAGGCATGGAAATGAAGTAACACGACCCAGTCTACATGACAGCAAGTGGAAGAGCTGGGATAGGAACCAAGGTAATCTGGCTGTGGAATTTGTACTTTTCACTGCTACACTCTTTATGCTTTTTGTTGGTGTTTGGCACAATTGGGCAGTGTTTCTCTGTATTTGAAGTGGTTCATGAAATAAAGTGCAATAAAATTCAGGGCTTAGTCCAGGTAGTTAAAAATAAAGAGTATTTTATATACCCTTGAATTATAAGTGCAAAATATTTATTACAGTGAATGGGACTGGATAACCTCTCAACCTTCTATCTTGTCTTCTCTATTTATGTTCTAAATGCAGGTGCTCCTGGGTCTTCTCTCCCTCTCTCTCACCACGTGCTCATTGAATCATCTTAGCCAATTACGTGACTAAAGCATGGTAGACTCCTCAGTAACAATCACAGAATGAATAAGTGCTAACTCGGTTCATTTTTCACCTGATGTAGACAGCAGCTGACTTCAGATCTTTCTCTTTGGTTTGGTGCTCTGGCTCCTGACTTCAGGAGAGAGGGAAGGAGACCCAAGTCCAATAATTTGCATGCCACCTGGGTATTAAAAACATAATCAGAGGCCTCCCTGGTGGCACAGGGCTTAAAGTCTTAGCACTATGAAGCTATCACCAGCTACTGCGACGTGAGTTCGATCCCCGACCAGGTTGCTGACCCACATGGCGCAGCAGACTTCTCCTGTCTCACCAGCTGCTCCCCTCAGCAGTGTATTTCAGTAGATCCACCTGTTCTGCTCCCTACTATGTCTCTGGTGAATCCTCTTACCTCCCTCCCCTTCATACCTCTGGCCTACACCCCAGTTCTTATATGCATAAATAAAAATAAATCTTTAAAAAAATATTCAGAACTCAACTTAGTATCTTTATTCCAAAATTCATTTTTCAGTGAGCAACATCACCCATCAGTTGCCCTAAGATTGGGGTCATTACAGGTCAATTCCTTTCTTATTTCCTTTCACCTTCTGTCAACTCCACCTGGTCATCTCTCTAGGAAGTTTATTTTTCCTCATCCACACTGCCATTACCTTATATTGTGGCATGATAATCACCATCTTCATCTTCATCAAAATTCTCTTTAACATCTTTTACCTGGTGTGCTTCAAGAGTCTGGCCCCTTCTAATTTGTTCTTTGCGAGGCAGCGGGCGTGCCATTTGCATAAGACAAATCTGATCAGTTCCCTTTCTACTTCTTCCTTAGTTGAGCTCATCCACTTACAGCGTCAATTACCACCTGCACACAGATGGTTCATATTTAGCTCTCTCCATAGTGGCTCAATCTTCATCTATTTCAGACTGAACTCATGTTTCCCCCAAATTTGGTCTCGAGTTCTCATCTCAGTAAATGATAGCATCATCCACCCAGTTACATAATACAGAAAATTCTCACCCATCAAAGTCCTGCTATTTTGATATCTGAGTTTTCAAATCTGCTTCCTTCTCTCATCTTCGCTTTACTATTATCCATATTTCCAGTTTCAATCTGGTGTCCACAAAGGCGCTTATGTCTCACTCACCCTGTTCTTTACCCTGTGACAAGACATTTCTTTCCAGAAGCCAAATTGCGTGGTGTAGGGTAAGGAAAAAAGTCAGGCTTTTCTGCCCTCCCGCCATCAGGACAGATGATGGATCCTTGCGGTCCTGAATGCATGCCTGATGGCGGCACCTGGAGTGGGGTGTGGGCAGATGTAGATGGGATTCACCTGGGCTGAGACTGGGCTTTTAAGGGCGGCGTCACAAGGATGCCAGCAGCAGCAGAAGCCTAAAGAGAAGCCGAAAGAGAAGAAGCCCAAAGCAGAAGCAGAGAACGCCAGAGCGCCCAGATAGAGTGAAGATTTGCTGGTGGCTGAGAGGACTGCCAGCCTCCCAGCCCCCCAGCATCCCTGCCTGCCATATGCCTGGTGAACCCCAATAAAAGACCTGCAGAAACCCACTAAGGACTCTGACTCCTCCTTTACCTGGTCTGCATGGGATCAGAAAACCTGCACTGTGGCCAGTCCTGACTCTGCACATGGTTACTCTTTTTTTTTTTTTTTAACTTTTAATTTATTTTTGTATAGGAGAAGAACTGGGGTCCAGGTCAGAGGTGTGGGGAGTGAGAGGACTCACCAGAGACAGAGTGGGGAGCAGAACAGGCAGACTGACTGAAATACACTGCTGAGGGGAGCAGCGGGAGAGACAGGAAAGGTCTGCTGTGCCTTGTGGGTCAGCTCCCTGGCCGGGGATCGAACTTAGGCCTTAGTGGTGTTAGCTCTGAAATTTAAACCGTGGGCTACCACGGAGGCCCTGCATGGTTACTCTTGCCTCTCCCCTTCCCCAGCTAAAAGCCTCTCTGCTTCCTGTTCTTCACACAGTAGAGTCTCAAGGGCTGGCTGTACAGGCCAGGCCTCCCTCCTCCAGCCTCACCTTTGTGCACACCCATTTAAGCTTCTGGGGCTCACACAGCTCTCCTGCTATGAGGCTGTTAGTCAAAGACCTTCTCAAGGTCTTTGCTCAAGTTTGCCCTGTTGTCCAATACCCTTTTCTTATTACTACCCCCCATTCCTTAGTGACGCTGCCTTTCCTTGGGCCCTGAGGGCCTCGCCACTTCCTGAAAGCACCAGGCATCTCTCTGTCATAGCACGATTGCAGTTGCAGTATCATTTGTGTTAGTTTTTGCTGCTGTTTGACTCTCCCAGCTGACGAGAGACTTATGTCTGCAAGAAGATTTAATTTACTAATTTTTAAAACAAATTTCAGCATAGGAAGGTGCCCGGCACATAATCCTTTGAGTCTTCAGTAAGCAATTGTTGAATGAATGATGGAATAACTACTAACACAAATTTAGGGCTTACTATATGCTGAGCATTGTACAATCACTAAGTGACTCCCTGTTGCCCTCAGGGTGCAAACAGATTCCTTAACCCGAGAGCAACGCTCTTTAGGATTGGTCCCCAGCTAGCACTCCAGTACCACGACTCACTGCTCCGTTAATCCTCAACCTTCATAATCCTCAACCTCCATTAATCCTCAACCTCCATTAATCCTCAACCTCTTTTCTATAGACAAACACAACTCCCCTCTGTTTCCAAGCGTGTTTTACAGACCTTCTGTGATTTACCATGGGGTTTTGTCCAGAAATCCCATCCTAAGCTGAAAATACTATAAATTGAAAGTGCATTTAATACACCTAACCTCCTGACCATGATCAGTCTAACCTACCTTAATGGTGCGTAGAACACTTGCATTAATGTAAAGTTGAGTAAAATCAGCTAACGCAAGACCTAGTTTTACAGTAAAAAATTCCATGACTCTCTCTCATGTAATTTATTGAGCCCTGTACAAAAAATGGAAGCCAGTGGGTAGAGTGTTGGCTGTGGCCTCATCACTGGGTGACTGACGGGGCCCTGCAGCCTGCATCACTTGACGGTCTCTTCCCACTCTGCCAGGCTGGAGAAGACCACGAGGTCAGCATTGCAAGTGGGCCCATTGCAAATTCAGGTGTCTTCTGTCCATCCTCCTCTTGGCTTTGCATGTACCTCCTCCAACCTCTCCCATTCTCTGGCTAAATTGTACAAAATTATAGGCTCAATCTCTGAATTTCTCTTTTCCAGGCAGGTTCCTCCTCCCCTTTGAACTCTCCTGCCCTCCTGAGAGACCCCATGCTAACCTGCTCTTATGCATTTGCTAGTCCTCTGCAGTCTCCAGTACAATGAGCATTTACTTTGAAGCCTCTGGATGGGAAATTCCACTGGCACTTTGATTCTGTTGCATCTATCACTACGTCCTCAGCACCTAGCATGGCACCTGGCACTCAGCACTGAGCACACACTTGCTGAGTCACTATATAAATGAGGCTCCCCTGTGGCCTCCAGGATGACAACAGCTTGCTTTAGGGCAGCCTGTAGGTTGGTGCTGAAGGCCTCCCTGGGGGCCACAGGAACCCCTCATGAGATACTGTGCCCCACTCGGGGCCAGAAAATTACAGATGCCAAGTCAGCTTGAACAGTTCAAGTTTTTCCATTTAAGCCCTTCTCTTCCATGGGAAAGGACTTTTCAGATTGGATTCTGACCAGGGCTGAGCAAGGCAGTGGCCCAGTGCCAAGCCACTTCTGTTCATTTTGGGATTTCTCCAATGGTTCATTCTCGTTCTGGAGCACCCGGTTAGATTCGCAAAGCATCGCTAAAATGGCATCTCCCTAACAGCTTTCCCTGCCCAATCTTGCTTCCTCCCTTTTCCTTTCACAGATCTTGTCAATATACCTTTGCACTTTGAGCTTATCAGTGTCCACTTCCTTGAGAAAACAGCCAGTGACGCTGGCTCCATAATGTGTTAATCATTCTAGTGGATGCAGTTGTTATCTAGGAGGCCTGATGGGCAAGGAAGCAAGAGAATTCCTGCTATTCTCATTGCTTGACATGCAAAAAGGAGGTTCAGGCCTCCTTGGGGAGAGGAATAGCATGGCAGACTCAGGACTGTCCCCAGTTTGGCTGGACTCTGTGATGAGTTGTGTTTGAAACAACTGCAGGGCCCTTCTGGAGATCGTTGAATCTGGAAAGGCAGTTTGAATTCAACCTTGGGGCTCAGACTAAGGCATGTAGGCTTTATTTTGTAGGGAGTGACTGCATTGGGAACAAGGTCGTGCTTAATGTACTTTGTGGGATTAGCTGATTTGGGCCCACACTGGGATTTGTGCATTAAATCTATCTAAACAGAAGCCTGCTAATAAGCAGGTAGTTTGTATTTGGGTTTACCTTGGGAATTTGATTTTTAAATATTGGATTAAATGGGAGGAGGAGACACATTTCAGGCTGCAGTGTGAGGTGCCCGCAGATCCTTACAGCCTGCTGCACCCCCCCACCACAGCTCCTGGATGACAAAGGCCCCAGCGCCTGCATGACACCGGCAACACTCTGTCCTTCAGCCTATTTACTTCCTTACCTGGGGACTAGAGCTGAAAAAACCATCCAGAAGAGGATTTGAATTCAGGGTTGCCAGATTTAACCAAAAAAAGACAAAACCAAAAGATATCATAACCTACATTATAAAATCTATTTGTCTATGGCATAGTTACACTAAAATATATTCATTGTTTATCTGAAATTTAAATTTAGCTAGATATTTGGTACCTTACCTGCACCAGCTCCTGTCTGCTTTCACTAGTCTTAAAGGAGATCAGGCTCCTCACAGCCCTGGCCTCACTTCTGGATTTCCTCCTGTTATTAGTTGATTTCCAAGTCGGAGTAGCTTCCCCAGAGCACACAGGTCCCAGCCTCACAGGATTCCCCCAGAGGTCTTCAGAATGCCCCCCAGGACCTCCTTTGCACCTGCACCCCCCCCAAGGAGTGATTATCACAGTGACACAGGTGGTGGGATGAACGCCTCCGGCACGCAGTCACACCTACTTTGCCTTGTCCTTCCTCAATGGTCCTGGTCAAGTGAGGCAACCTCTTTGACTCTGGATTTCTTCATCTGAACAGTCATGTCACTACGTCACTTACTTAATCCCAGTGTTCCTGAGAGAGTTAAATGCAATAGTTCTACCCCTAGTGTGACTTTGACTTTTGATGGACTCGGGTCACATGAGCTGCTACTCAGGTCATCCTCTCATGTCTGCCTCAGGACAGAGTCTCACACATTACAAGCCTAATGTCTGTTTGTTCCATGAGTCAATAAATGCCCAGGCCTCGGAAGGGAAATGGGTGGGGCCCAGGATAGCTTGAGGGTCCAACAGGCAGTGAAAACAGGCAGGCCCAAAGGGTATGCAGGGGTCAGACCCAGGGGCTGGACATGGGGTCAGGACGAATTAGTCAGATGAGAAGAGAAGAGTCAGCACAACCACTGAGTCAACCCAGTGTTTAGGAGGATCTGGATGACAACCATGGAGGACCTGGAGGACCTCCATGACAACCAATGGAGGAAAGTTCTGGAATTAGGGAGAGCAATGGCCAAAGAGAAGCCAAGCAACCATGGCCACTAAGAGCACCCAAGAAGGTGTGCGATATTCTCTTACATCAGAACAACTAGTGCAAATACAACAAGCGTGACTACTTGGAAATACGTAGAGGGTCATCCCTGGTCCAATAGCTTTCTCCAGGGTGAGGTGTCTCTGCCTCAACCAAACATAAAATTTACTATCTTCAACGGACACCTATAGTAGTGAATGTTATAGTCATATTGGACAGGCTTAGATTGGAATTTCCGTGGCTTATCTGAGTGTGGTCTTCCTATCTCTGGCTTGGGTACCTCTTTTTTACAGAAGAAGGGATTTGACTGTCCTTTTCAATGAGCTATTAGACAGTTCTTTTTGTAGTGCGACAGGGATTTCCATATACAGGAAAGAACTGTGGTGAGTGGCCCAAGTCCTTGGCTGATGGACCTCTTATTAATGTTTATTACCATCATCCTCAATCACCTGGCAAGTATTTACAGATTGCCTATCTACTTCACCCATGCGAGGATTATGAAAAGAATTGTGCTGGAAATGAGAGAAGATAGCATTTACCGGATCTTTTGACACTAATTAATCAGTCTGCTTATTTGCAATCTGCTTTAGTCTCTGAATTTATCTCATTTATCTCTGTATCTTCAGCACTTAGTGCAGAAACAGAAACTATCAGGAGCTCGTAACTACTTCTTATTAGATGAATAAATTAAGAAATATAAAAATTATCAGGTGAAAAATAAAGTAATGAAGTCCTCCGTGCATAGTTTATCACTTAACCGGTGATATTTTTGGATGCCTTCAAGGCCCTTATTAGAATTGAATTTCCTTGGGATCCTAAGAATAACTCAATTTCATATTGTAACATCGGGTAAATGTTAGGGGTAGGAGAACATGAGCCTGGATTTCACTAACATGGATTTGTGGTAATATCGATGTGGGCTTTGTGGAGGACACTAAGGTGAGGAGAAGGGAGGGAGTTGAGGGGAGGGGAGAAGAGGGCAGAGGTGGGGAGGGAGCATCCTTTGCAGGTGTGTCCCAGATGAAGAGTAGATAGGACATCCCACAGGCCAGTGGGCTGGGAGTGGAGAGTTGGAAATTTGGATCAAAAAATGTAGCTGTGGCAAGATCCTTCATGTCAGAATGGAGGTGTTCAGACGTGTGTTAGTCTGGCCTGCCATAGCAGAATGCCACAAATGGGGGCTTAAATAACAGAAATTCATTTTCTCATTGTTCTGGAGGCCAGAAGCTCAAGATCAGGGTGTCTGCATGTCTGACTCCCGCGGCTTCGCGGCTTCTCTCCCTGGCTGGTGGGTGGTGTTCTGTCTCAGCGTCCTCACGGGGTCTTTCTTCCATGGACCTGTGCCCTTTGCCCAGTTTCCTCTTCTTACAAGGACTGCAGGCGGGCTGACTTCAGGCTCATTCTAACCACCTCATTTCAATTCAGTCACCTCTTAAAAAGCCACATCTCTAGATACAATCACATTCTGAGGTACTGGAGGGCTAAGGCTTCCACATAGGAATTTTGGGAAAATATAATTAAGCCCCAAGCAACAGGGCAGGTCAGAGAATTCTATCAGGGACTCTGGAGCAAGGGGGTGAGATCATAAAAGTGGAATTAAGTGTGATTACATCCATGTGGGGTGCTGGTGGGAGGAACCTCTGGGTTATTACAGATTCAGTTGCTGAACATCAATGGGGGGGTCATCCCTGGCTGCACAGTTATTAACAAGAACATTTGCCCTCTTTGACTTATTGCTAATCATCGCAAGCTCTGACCATGTAATTTAGTCACAGTTCAAAATACTTTTGAAAATCATTATTGGCCATAGCTGATGATTAGCACCCTCCCCAAAGTCTCAACTAATGTAAGATGTTCTTTCAGATTTCAGCAGGGGAACAGCATAATTAGGTAGAAACAAAAGGAAAATACAAATTTGAGGATATACAGTATCTCCTTGGGGGTGTGGCGTGAACAACTTCCCTCCGGTTGTCTATCTCTTCTTAATGATATCTGCTTAGCTACATTCTCTCAGCCACTTTCCAAAGTGGAATTGTTGAGGGTAATTCTTCAAATGACTGACTTTTATTGGACTTATTGCTTTCTTTGGCAGGGATACTTATTTTCATTCTAATTGAATGAAAACTCAGACTGCCAGGTGGTACAAATAAAATGATCATACATTCTGTTCATTAAAATGAAAGTATTCATTGAAAATTTGTTTTAGGTACTGTGATGGATGCTAAAAATGTAGAGATGATTGAAATATGTCACTCCTTTCAAGAAACTTCTACTGTGGTTTACTACTCAAATCTAGTTGTTGTTATACCCTTGGTACCCAGTTTTATGCTTGTCTTCCCAAAGATATTTGGCAATGATCTCAATGTGCTTCAACTTACAAACCTTTTCCTTCCTTATATTTTAAAGTCCATTTTATGCATCAAAATATAAAATGAAAATATCTCCAGTTTGGTTTTAAATGACTGAGTTTAACATGACCCTGCACCCCATTAGCCTTATAGATACCCTAATTATTCCAGTTTATGACATTTGTTCCCATTTCTATGACACCACTTTATAGGATTTTTGTTGTCCCTATTGTAGAGTTCAGTGTCCATGTGAATACAGACAGGCAATTCATGTCTTGGCTGAGCCAAATTTTGGAAGTTTTTAGACTGCAACCTAGTGCAGAAGGATACAAGTTTCTCTGGATAGTCTAAATGGAATCAAGTTATAAGACAAAATATGAAAGGAAAACAAATCCATGAGGGCATTTGTTGATCAACACTCATCCACTTAAGTCATCTGTGCTCACTGGATTTATTTGAGTTTTAGTGCTTTTTTCTTCCTCATAGTCATTAGTGTCCCTGGTAAAGGCATTGAGGAGATCTCACATGCTCATAAGGAACTTGGGCATGAGTGATGTTTTCATATATTTTGCATTGATCAAGATGAGAAGACTTAGCATGAAGCATGAGTGACTTCATAGTGGGATGACAAAACAACATTTTAAATATTTGCCCTAATTACTTCCATTGAGCTGGTCAGAGTCCTCACACAGGCAATGGTTATGACAGATAAATATCACCTATTCTCCTGTGGCCACCCAGCTCCATTGGCAGAATGGAAGAGACTTCTTTGGCATTCTGTGTACTTCTGAGCCAACCCCTGTGGCTTCTCACTCCCCTCAGCACTCACACCCACACCACCATCAAGGTCGCTCAGTATTAGTCAGTGCTGGATAGCTGCTTTAGCATACAACCCAACACAGCAGAGTTGAGCCCACTGGAGTTTATTTCTCCCCCACATAATGGCTCCATACAGCTGGTTTCCTAAATAGCGATCCCAGGACCCAGGCTGCTGCCATCTTGTGACTTCATCCTATAGTGGGGATTTGGGGTTCTCCCCTGGATCTGCTGTGCCATAGAGAGTGTAGAAGGTTATGAGAAGTTCACATGGGTTTCTAGAGGGAATGTGCATTAGTTTCCTGTTACTACTGTAGCAATAATAACTTGGTGACTGAAAACAAGACATTTATTGTCTTACAATTCTGGACATCAAAAGTCCTAACATGGAGGTGCCAGTAGGAAACTCCATGTCATGTTGTTGGAATCTGCCTTAAATTCATGAATCCTGACCTCTGGGGGATTTGCATTGTGATGCCCAGTAATCCTACATTTCCCCAACGATTCTCAACCCTCAGTGTGTATCGGAGTTACTTGGAGGGCTTAATAAAGCACATATTGCAGAGTTTCTGATTCAGTGAATTTGGAGGGAGCTGGGAATTTGCATTTAACAAGATTCTAGATGACGCTTATGCTGTTGGCCCAATAACCACATTTTGAGAGCTGCTACCATCATCTATTCATTCTTGCATTCTAAAAATTATTTCACATTTCCTCTAGTCTCACATTTCCATCACCTCTGTATTACCCCCATTTTCACTTGGCAGTGACCTTCGATTTTATGTAAATATTTCTCAAGCTGGGTGGGAAAGGATAATTGAAAAAATTTTCTAGTCTGGGCCTTCTTGGTGGCGTGGGCGATTGGGCGTGGTGCTGTGAAGCTGCCTGCAGCCTCTGCAGTGCGGGTTCAATCCCTGCCGGCCGCGGATATACCCACATGGCACAGCAGACCTCTCCTGTCTCACCTGCTGCTCCCCTCAGCAGTGTATTTCGGTCAGTCTGCCTGTTCTGTTCCCCACCCTGTCTATGGTGAATCCTCTCACCCTTCCACATATCTGGCCTATGCCCTAGTTCTTGTATAAATGGATGGATCTTTAAAAATATTTTTTCTTGTCTGTTGTTCTTTTTAAAATTAAATTAAAAAAAGATTGATTACTTTTATAAAATATGATAAGTGTTTATTCTGGTTTATAAAAATGGGCTAAGAAGAAATGATGAGACAAATGACCCTAAAATCTTTAATATTTTTAATAGTACACTCAGCAGATGTAAAAGCAGTCTGTCAAATTGCCATATTTCTTTCTAGACACATAATCTGTTTACAATCTCCTTTCATTGGGAGCTGGAAACCAGTATCTGTGGGCCCCATAGAATATAAGAAGTATCTGTGCCCCAATTCTTATATGCATAAATACATAAATCTTAAAAAAAAAGAATATAAGAATGTCCAAGTTTGGAAAAACTACTTTATTCCAACTGCTTGTTGACACAGGGACTCGGGCACAGTTAGACCAAATCTTGTTATTTTTCAAGAATCCTTGGTATTCTGGATTTTATACAAAGTCTCCTGATTTTAAAATATGGGTATCTAATTAAAATCCACTTAAAATATTCTTCAGAATACAAGCAATCATGGTAGATGTTCTATAAATGATGGTCATGCTAATTTTAGTCACTTAATTTCTATTAGGGCCACTCAAGACCATTTGTTTACTGGAAGGTTATAAAACCAAGGATATCCTATAATTGAGCCTTCAAAAGAACTTTTATCGAATTAGTCATTCTGATGGAGTATCTATGGAAACTGACTATGTGTGTGTGTATACTCAAAATAGACAATGTTTATCTCTGTACATTCTACTCAGAGTTAGACTTTGTGTTAATTGCACACTGACTTCCTTGGAATGCAAGCAATGCCAATTTCTATCTTTTCAGTGACAACTTGGTGTCTACATTTTCACTATCCTGAGGTAACATCTCAATTTCATATTCTATAGGATTTCCTTGCAATTTCTCCTAGGCAAGTTCTTCAGAGTCTGGACCCACTGAATGTCTATGAACTCTGCTGTCAGAGTTGACCTGTGAGCCATGAAATTCTGGGTAAATTGGGACAGGAAGTGTGAGATACCCACATGATAATAGGAGTTTTTCTCCTCAGAATTGAAAGAAAAAACAAACTGAATTTCACAGAAAGTTCAAGGGATAAAGCCTCCAGGAGCAGCAGGAGGAAGATCCGTGGGACATTAGGCTAAGTAGTCGGCCATCTGCTTTCTCCATGGGTGGCTGTCAACTCTAGTGCCAGGTTGCCCATCCCAGGACAGCACAAATTGTCCTGTGAGGACGGATTTTTAGCAGTGAGACAGGTGGGCAGTGGGGTGTGCTTTGTAAAGGTGGGGTTGCTGATATGTGGGTATTTTCTGGTTAAGCAGAGAAGTGGGGACAGTGCTCAGGCTTCAGTGAGTCTTCTGCACGCTCCTTTATTGACTAATTCATTATTAGATATGTGTTTATGGCATTATTGGCACTATGTTGGGTACTTATTGGACAATGGTATAAAAAAAGATTTAGTCATTGGAATAGACCCTCCCACCTACAACCTGTCATTCAAATGATTCCACATCTAATTTTTGAATAGATATCATAGGCCAGACATTAGGCAAGGAGTTGAGTGTTCAGTAGCGAACAGGTCAGGAATGATTTCTATCCACATCATACTTAACATGCAGTGAGAGAGAGTCACCAAATAGACAGTCCAATGAGTAGATCATTCTAACTCATCATACATGATAAAAAAGAAAAGAACATATAAATTACTGAGAGAGAGAGAGAGAGACAGAGAGAGAGAGAGAGAGAGAGAGAGAGAGAGAGAGAGAGAGAGAGAGAGGAGGGCTGGCCATCTGACCATGGGGGACTTATGATTTACATTGGGAGTTCCCTCTCTGAGGAGAGGACACTTGAGACATGAGTGATGAGATCATAAGGTGTCGTAGTGAAGAACATTCCAGGAGACTCCAAATGTGAATGTGACATGGCCCCCAAATAGAAGGCAACATGGGCCTCCCTGGTGGCCTAGGGGTTAAGTCTCAGCACTATCACTGCTGAGACTTGAGCTCGAGCCACAGGGAGCTGACCCACATGGTGCTGCAGACCTTTCCTGTCTGCCCCCTACTCCTCTCAGCAGTGTATCTCAGTAGATCCACCTGTTCTACTCCCCATTCTGTCTCCTAGTCAATCCCATCACCCCCCACCTCTGGCCTACATCCAGTTCTTCTACACAAAAATAAATAATAAAATGAGAAAAAAAATTTAAAAAAAATAGAAAGCAACATGAGTTGAAAGAACAGTTGACCTGGGTCAAGATTATTTAGCAGATATTTATGTGTGTATGTTAACCTATATGTAGACACTTATCTCTCTATATTTCTATATTTAATCATTGGCATCTATATTAAGCCAAATATAAGTTCATACTGATGTCTCCAACTTGAATATATCACTGCATGTACCATTCTAACATACTGTTCTTGCTTATCTGTAAACTACCCCTCCAACAATGAGAAATTTGGCTTCCACCCTTGTTACCCATTTATTAATTCAATTCCACATATGTGTATATGCACACATAATACATATGTGTGGTTTCAGACTTATTAGCTGATAACCCTTGGATACAACTTTATTAACTAGTGCAATTTATTCCTTTTGCCTTTCATCTAAAAGATTCTGTTCTAAAGTCAGTACCTCATTCTCTGATTTCCATTCATGAGGTTGTATCATACATTTCTAATACATTTATGTCATTTTACCTGGTCTGTATTCCATTCTGGCATCCCCTAATCTCCTAAATTATTTCACAAAAATTTGTATAATTGCTACTTTCTGATGTAAAATTCTGTGAATTTTAACAAATGCATAACATCTGATATTCACTATGACAGTATCTTACAAACTAGTTTAATATCCTAAAATATTATTGTTTCACCTATTCAACCCTCCCTTGGCCTCCAAATACTGGTTTACCTAAGTTGTCATTAATCAGGCAATCATTTATCTATCATCATATCTATAGTTTTGTCTTTGCCAGAGTGGCATATGATTGGAATCAGACAGTATGTGGACTTGTCACATTGGCTTCTTTCTCTTAGAAATACACACTTAATAGTCATCTATGTATTTTAAAGTCTCCTTAACACTTTTATTTTTATCCTTGAACACTATCCTATTGTGTGGTGGAACCACAGTTTGTCTATTCACCTATTGAAGGACATCTTGTTTGCTTCCACATATGACTGTAAATATTTGTGTGTAAGTTTTTGTGTGTGTACATAGGTTTTTGAATGAATTGCATAAATACCTAGAAACACAATTACTTGATAACATAAGACTGTGTTTAATTTTACAAGAAATTGCAAAATTGCCTTCCAAAATGGTTGCTTAATTTTGTATTCCCTCTAGCGAGAAATGAGCGTTCCTGTTGTTTTGTGTCCTTGCCAGCTGTAGCTATTGTCAGTTATTTGTATTTTGGCCATTCAAGTAGGTGTGTAGTAGGATTTTCATTGCTGAAAATATTCATCCATTATCCAAGAAGCATTTACTCTACACATTTTCCAGAATAAAGACAAAGACCCATATCCATATGTGCAGTCACATATGTGCCCTAAACTCTGGGACTGGTCCAGGTCCCCTAGAGAAACTGGAAAAGACCAGCTCCCTCCCACGGTTGATCTAGACCTGAAGTTAAAAATCAAAAGCCTATTGCAACCAGGACAGTCAGCCCCATAGAAGATGGGAGTGGTGGGCACTTGGCACACAGGATGGGACATGTTTTGTCCAAGTTGGAACTTCTTTATTCTAACTGCTTGTTGACACAGGGAATCAGGCACAGTTAGACCAAATCTTGTTATTTTTCAAGAGTCCTTGGTATTCTGGATTTTATACAAAATACTCTGATTTTAAAACAAGGGTATCTAATTAAAATCCTCTTAAAATATTCCTCAGGGCAAACAAAACACAGAAATTCAAGCTTTTGGACTGCCACTGGTGATGACACCTTTGTAAATAAAGGGTAATTTACTCTGAGAGTCATTTTTAAAGGATTTTTAATCTGGGACATTTCATGGTCTAAAATATGTTCTAAAAAATACTCCTGAAAATGTGTTCGGAGAGATGCAAGGGATAGGCTTTAGAAATGCATTTCAGATGTACAGAAAGAGGTTATGGCACTTGGACTGGAGTTTTGGAAATCCATATGGGTAGAGTCATTCCATTTGTAGAATATCAGAAAGGTAGATTTAACTGTATTTGGTGATGGGGTGGGGAAAGGTAGGTTGGAATAAAGGAGGAGTATGGCTGAAAACTCTTTCTGTATGTTTCTACAGTGAACTAGGATAATCAAGATTGTGTTTACTGAGAAACAGAAAACTGGAAGAGAAATTAGAGCAAATATTTTCGAGGTGGAAGAAGAAATAAGGTATGTGGCATTATTATCTCCATTTTATAGCTAAGGAAATGAGATTTTGAGAGTTCAGGTGTGAATGATTTGCCCAAAAATCCCACAGGAGATTTATTGCAGAGTTTCTGATTCTTAATTCATGATCATGTCCACGACCTCACGATCTCTCGTGCTATGTGCGGTTTTTAATCTGAAGCGGCTATAGGGAGAGTGGCACAATGATTTATGTTAGGTGCAGGGCTCGGTAGGAAGGTGCCTGGTCTTTCTAAGGATGCAGCTCTGAGGGCCTCTAACATGGGTAAGGAAAGAAGAATTATGAGAACTTAACCTGAGTCAAGGTCACAGGAAAAAATTATGTTGGTCGGGTGAAGAATTACAAGTTTGTAAACCTACTGTTACGTGGTGAAGAAGGAAAGGAAAGCGAAGGAAGAAGGTGATAAGAAAACAATCCTAGGATGTGAGCCACTTGGGCAAGATGACCGCAAGTCCTCTTTTGATTGATCTGTTTTAATAAAGGCCTAAAAGTTTGAGAGATTAACATTGTGCTTCTTATGTGCTGTCTGGACTCTCCATTTCTAAATTATAACTGGAGAATTGCTGCCATGAGGGACAGGGGAGCTGATGGAAACAATGATCTGTATTTAAGAGAGATTTACAAAGCCGCCGAGCAGAGGGGAGGGAATGAAGGAGACCAGAGTCCGAATCTGAGAACTGGCTTCCGTACTGGGAATGTGTGGCCAGTTTGAGACTCTTAAAGTGAGTGTTTCTACCTGTGGAGAACGTCTTTGCCCCTAAGGTGGGCAGTAAGTTTACCGCGTCAGATCACCTGGTGGCCTAAGGGCTGATTTGAGTTCTTTGCATGCACAGCACTGGAGAGAACTTCAGTGACCAGAGATGACAGGAGCTAGTACTTTGTGTCCAGAAAAACACCTTGACTAGTTATTCGAAGGTGGGGGATGAGACCTCAACCTTGCATTGGGTTGAGAAACCAGAGAGAGAGAGTCACATTCACAAATGTATGCCTGCAGCCCGGCAGGAGAGAGGGGGAAAGGAACAGAAGGGGAGAGAGCTACAGAGAGAGAGAGCTGCTGTCTAAAGTGCTCGAAATAGTTGAGAGAAGTTTAGAGTAGAGCCTTGTCTTACATTTTGTTTTACATTGTTATGATCATGGCCCTATAAGCCAGCCTCCCCCTGCACCAGCTCCTCTGGCTTCAGTAAAAGCTGCTGCAGAATGGTATTAGTTTCCTGGGGCTTCTTTAACAAATTATCAGAGAAGGGGTGATTTAAACAACAGAAATGTGTTGTCTCACAGACTTGAGGATTCCAGTCTGGAACCCCAGTGCTGGAAGGGTGGGTTCCTTCAAAGAGCTTTGCGGTTCAGCCTGTTCCATGTCTCTTGCCTAACTTCTGAGCAGCTCAGGAATTCCTTGGATGTACGTGGTGACCTCTCTATGTGGCCTCTTCATGCTATTTTCTGCTCTATGTGTCTGTTCTTGTGTCTAAACTTTTTATATTTATAAGGACATAGTCATATTGGATTTGGGCCCATCCTGAAGACTTCATCTTAACTTGAGCATCTGCAAAATCCCATTTTAAACTAAGGTCATAATTGCAGGAAGTAGGGGTTATGACATCGGTGTCTTTGTTTAGGTGGGGAGCATAATTCAATCCATAAAAACAACAAAAATCTATTTGGGATATTCTATTTATATATATATGAATATAATAGATTAATTGTAAACAAATGTGCGTTTATTATTGGAGTAAAATTATATCATTTTTGACATTGGAAATCATGATATCAAAAGGGATGTGTTTTACACCAGAATCAACATATTGGAGAACAAAGCTAGGACGGGGGTGGTTTATAAAAAGAAAGAATCAAATACACTCCATCTGTATTATGGAAACTATAATTCAGATCGAGAGATGAGTCACAATCTAACTGACCTCTTCCTTCCCCCCAAGGTTATTACTGGAAATAATAATTGTGTTTGAGTTTATTTCATAAGATAGAGCACATTAAATAACATGAGTTATTTTTATCAGTGTGAGTTTTCACTTTTATACCATTCCCAACCCTAGTTTTCACAAAATTCTCATCCTAGGATGGAGCCAGAGCATGTTCTTACAATGACAGCAATTCTGACATTGTTCTTACAGGCTGAGTCTCTCTTCATTCCCCTGTCTTCCTCTTTTTTCTCCCTAGAACAGAAAGTCAGTTATATGCAGTATTTTGCACATATTTTGGCTCAAGAAATCCTCTCGTTAAGTAGATTTGAAAGAATCTTGGAAACAAGACTGTCTGTTACCATACATTTTTTGCATTTTCTTAGGAGGGATTAGGAGTGACATGGCAAATGTGCTTGATAGTGATCAAACTTCTCAGTGAGCATCATCAAGTGATCATTCACACCAGGAGGCGTGTCATTAGCAAACATAATCCAGAGGAGGCCATATGCAGTGGGAAAGAGGGAATACTTTCAGATGCTGGAGAGATTTGTGAATGGGAGTCAGCTCCGTACTGCAGAGACGCCGCCGCTCTGCAAGAGAGGGGAGGTGACTGTCACAAGATCTAGGAGACTCTGCCATGTGTCAGGACATCCATGAAGGTCTAACATAATCACGCTCTATCTGCTCCCTCCAAATGTCAAATCTCTTTCACAGTCATTGCTGGGCTACCAACATCGCTTGAAACCAGTAATATGGGGAATACCTACTTAAATTCCATGGAAAAAGTTTCCCCGGTAGCATGGATAGAACTCTCTGTATGTCTCCCTGGCTCCTCTTGGACTATACAGTGGGGTGTTTGGGACTGTGGCCTCTGGGACATTAGCCTTCGTGGGTGATGCCTTGGTCTTCCTCTTACAACCCATTTGTCTCCAGCAGGTGTCTGAGCCTCTCTTTGTCTCATTTTCCATATCCGAAGCACTTGGAAGGTAGTCAATGCTCAAAAATTGTCTATTATTGCTAAAGATTTTCGTTATACGATATTCAGCCAAGAGCCATAATTCCTCTGACTTCATCAGGCAGGTACTAGAGAGAGGAAGGATGTGTGCATCTTTCTGACCCTGCTTAAAAAGCTTCTAGATGGATCTGAAACTGCCCCCTGCTCACAGAGTTCTGTAGCCCATTCTGATGATGAGAACTGCCAGGGTCCTGTGGTGGACAAGCCATGTTAGATCATGGTCAGCCTTCATGTCTGTTGTTGTTCCTGTGCTAAGAGTTTCCCAGAGGTCTGGCCAAGCCCCTGTGTCAGTCACTTCCCGCCTGGAGGGCAGGGCTGTGTTCATAGAGTCACCAACTCCTCCACGCATTCGTTCATTCAAATGTTTATTGAGACCTGACCTTGTGGGGGCTGAAAATGCTGTGGGTGAGCTTCAGAAGCCACGTTGGCAGAGGGCAGGAGTCCAGTGGGAGGACACAGTCTCAGCGATGACCTCGTTCATACAGTGACTATGGGTAGAGTGGAGGTGACCCTGGAAGGGCAGTGTCTGGACAGGCCACAGGCAGACTCAAGAGGGAATTCTGGGCAACCAGACTTCTGCCGGACTTGGGGTCGGGGGTGGGTCATTGGTAATGTTCCCCGAGGCCTGCCTCCTCCTCACACAGATCACTTTGTCTTCTGTTTTATTAAAGATAGGACACAGGCCAAGAGGGGAAGCAAAGTTTAAATACAGCTCAGAATAGAAAGCGGGATCCATACTTGGCGGAAGGCCACGCTCCCTGCTCTTCCTGTGGGCACAGCTCCCCCTGATAGGTTCCTGCCTGCCGGGCGGCCTCAAGGTTACTGCTTTCACTTTCAACACTGGTTCCCTTTCTGAATATGCATCAGGGTGTTGAGCGCATGCTCTCCCCCCACCCACCCTCCCACACTGGGTGTCTTTTAAGTGAATGCTCTGATTGTCCTCCGCTTCTCTTGTTTGAAAAATGTTTTGAAATGTAGGTTATCTAGGAAAAAATATCCCTGTAATTCCACACCTGTGTGTCGATTTTGCTGACTTCCTGATGAATGAAGCCTCTCTCCTTTATGTATCCATAGGCCAGCACTAGAAGGCAGGTAGGGAATTGCCACGGAGTGCTGCTGTGTTTAAGAGCTGCCGGGTGGAGAGAGGCATTCTTGTATTCAGAGGGTAGCCCCAGGAGGGCTAGAGTCATTACTTGAAATGTTATTTCATGCTTTGCATCCTAGTTTTTGTGCTGATACTTCAGTGTTTGCTAGAAGTTGTGGAAGGAAGAGAGAATGCCTATCCTCATTGGCCCAGTGATTTAACAGTTCCAGTTGGGGACATGGCATATGGCATCCTCAGGAGGTCGAGTTAGAGAGAGGAAATGATCCTGCTCTGTCCCTACTTAACATGTACCCCTTTCAGACTCCTTCTGGATTTTTTTTTTTTAAAGATTGATTTATTTATTTATACAAGCACTGGGTACAGTCAGAAGCACAGGAGGGTGAGAGAATTCACCAGAGCCAGAGTGGGGAGCAGAACAGGCAGACTGATGAAATACACTACTGAAGGGAGCAGCAGGCGCAGCAGGAGAGGTCTGTTGCACCATGTGGGACCCTTGCGGGTAGCTGGGGATCGAACCAGCGCTGCAGAGGCTGCAGGCAGCTTTGCAGCCCAGCGTTCGACCGCTGCGCCACCAGGGGAGGCCCACCTTCTAGATCTTTGTAGTACCAATGTGGGAGCTTCTCCAGCTTCCCCTGCTTTAGGATGATCTATCCTTCTGTGTTCCTCAGCTTGTAAAGGTCTCAGGTTCTCATGATCCCCTGATATTGATTCTTCTATATATAGGCGGGCAAGAGAAAGTATTGACTCCCTCCTTCCCTCTTACTCTCAATGTCGTGACATCCTCTTCACCTGCCCATGGGCATTTTAACTTACTCACTGAAACATTTCCCCCTTCTAGATAGATCCTATGCACTCTTCCAGCTTCCACTGTATCTCCATCTTCCCTATGAAAGCCAAAGCTACTTAGTCAGTGACTCATTCCTTATTCTCTGCAGCCTGCATTTGCTGAGCTAGATGCTTCTACCACACGTGTCACACTGAGTTCTAATTGTCCATTTGCAGAATTCTTATCAGTCAGTGGTCTCCTTGAAAGTATACCTGTTTTTGATTTATACCTGTATCCCAGCATCTAATACAATAAATAATTATTGAGTACAAGTATATGGTGTAATCAAGAAATGCCCAACGCCTTCTGAGACACAACAAAAACAATCTGTATTTATCTCAGTTGTGTCTCACAAAGCTTTGGCTAATGCTTAATTATTAAGTCCCTGATTTCCTTCATTTACCCTGCTTTTATTTCCTTTCTTTACTCTCTCTTAGGGTGGAAACTAAGGCAGTGACTCTAGTGACTTCAGGCCTGCTACATAACTGAAGTTTTATCAAGCACAAATATATATCCCTTCCCTGCTCCCCCCATTGGAGGCAAATGACTAGAACATACTTGTTTAGCTCAACAGAGATCTAGGAAAGTCATGACTATGAAATAATGAGACTAATTTTTGTAGAATTGTATTAGATCCAATAAATACGACCAGGGTGCGATCTCATGGCTTGGCTCGGTCCTCATGTAGAGGATATTCCACACTGCTGCCTTCTAAAGCAGCACTGTAGGTTATTTGCATTCCAGTTGTTTTCTACAGCATGAGCTGAAACAAAGAAGGTGGGTTAGAGAGGTGGGTCTTAGGTGTCAAAGGTCTGGGTTCAAATCTAACTTTGTCTATTACTTAGAGTGTAAACTGAGTAAGCTTAGCAACTGGATTTGTTCTCCTCACCTATGAAATGGGGCGGTGACGCTGTGCAGGTCCAATGAGATTGTTGTATACAGTGTGATATAGAAAGTCCTTGGCATAGGATAAACGTTAGCCTCTATTGTAAGTTGTAACAATACTGGTTTTCTAGTGGAATAACTACTATCTAGAGTGCCTGATAATACTCATCCCTTGATGACCTTATTAAATATGGAATTTACCATGTGTGCAAAAATTTATTTTTATTATGTAAAATTTGACAGGTTTAAACAATTTCCCCTAGCTTTATGATGCTGTGGTTGACAAGCGTATATATGTTAAAGGTGAACAATGTGATGCCTTGATATATATGTACATTGTGAAATGATTAACATAATAAAGCTAATTAAAACATCCATCATGTCACAAGGTTGCAATTTTATGTGTGTGGTGAGAACATGTGAGGTCTCCTCTCAGCAAATTGCATTAAACCCCATAGGTTTAATGCTGTTATTAACTGTAGCCATCATATTGTTCATTAGACCCCAGAGCTTACAATTCTTACTTACTCATCTTAAAATCCAAAGTCCATAATGTTGGATCTGCATTCTACCCCCTCTCTTTAAATCCTACCAGGTTAAGGAACCAAAAATAGGTGGAATATCCAATTTCTACAAGCAAGTACATTGAAAACTGATGACTGCTAATTCTAATTTTAAATATCTATTCTGACACAAATTAACTTTTAGTCCTGGAGCAGATACTATCACATAGAAGCTTGAGGGCAACAGCAATGGAACACACTACACCACACTTAATATTCTAAGATAAAAAGCCACAGTAGGTAGAAGAAAGTTAACATATTCATTTGAAAGATTTATATTTCAAATCTCTAATAACTTTAGTAGAACATTTATAGTTTTGGGGTACAAATAAGATCATAGGAGTAGACTCAAATTTCAGCGGCGATAGATCCAGCTATATATTATGCCTCTGGCTCACTCAAATATTGCCTTTCCAAGTATTTCTAGAAGTTCTGGGAAGTAAGGTACTTGTCAAGATAACAGTTTTGCTTCTGTTGGGGTACAGTGTGTTCTCTGCCTATCAGAGCAGAGTTGCTGGCTGCTACTGTTTGCTGCACCTCATGGACTCTGCTGATCTTCGGTGTCCACGGGGCTCCCAGACTCCACGGGTCAGTGTGATAGCACAGTTTCTAACAAGGAGTCCATCAGTACACTTGAGCCTTCCAGGTTTGACAGGTGCTCACTGGTGTGGGTGAGACATGCTCAGCTGCCCCAGTGTACAACAATGTGCATAGGTCTCAAAGTTGGTAGAATTTTAGATAAAGTTCTTTCACATTTTACTTCCTATCCTTTAAGAATTTAGATCTGAGTCCAGGGAGGGCTGGGGCAGAAGACGAATCCTAGAGGTAGTCACCATTCAGACCAAACCACCCCCTGGATGACTCAGTATTATCCACTTAATCTCAGAGAGGCTTTTTCCTTCCCTTAGGATTAATCTTACAAAGTTCCTCATTCTTCATGGAAATAGCTGTCTGGTAGGCTGTCCCATAGGTTCAATGAAATACTCAGATACATGGGGATTTTTGCTTCTTCCATTCCTTCCTTTTTTTCCTTCCCTCCATGCTTTCTTATTTTATTTCCCGCAACAAATTTTTCATGAAAACAAACCAGATGCCGGGTCTTAGGTGGTGGGATGACAACAATAAACAGAGCTGACAGCATCTGGCCTTTCAGGGAAGTTTGTGGGAGAAACATAACAATAAGTAATGAAATACACAACAATAATATTTATATAGGGGGACAATAAGTTCTTGGATCCCATTTCAGCAGAAACATGAATCTGGATAGGACATAATCCAGTAGATATCTGAGGGAGCAGTAAGTTTCCAGCCTAGACGGCAGGAAAGTGCCTGGTATTTTTGAGGAATAGCAAGAAAGTTAGATTGGTTGGAAAAGAGGGGCTGACTTGGAGATGGAGACAGGAGAAGGAGTGTGAGGGTTACCCAGTACAGTAGCTCAAGAGGAGCCTTGCACAACTTGGTAGGACTTAAAATAAATAAATATAGACTAAAAAACCCAACCTTTGGTCGAGTCTTGATCAGAGGATACAAATATCCTCACTCACCTAAGAGGATCATTCTCATTTCAGTGTAGAGATTGCATTTTGAGAGTGTGAAAGTGGAGGGAAAGAGACAAGTAATTAAAGTTTTGCAAAATCCAAGAGCAAGTTGATAGTAGTTTGATTTGGTTGAGAGTGGACAGGAGTAAGAACTGGTCCATTTTTGGACATTATTTTATTAGTCTTGTCCTAGACTTTACATAAAAGCTAGAGGCTGTGGACTGGATGATTCCTGAGGTTCCCCCTAGATCTAATGATCTACCATGTTGGGGCTTAAACATAACTTATCTATGATTTCAAAAAGCAGGCGTTGTCTCCAGGAGACCTAGACAGACACACTTGACGTTGGCCCTGGGATGACACTGTGCGATTGTGGGTGGGAAGGCAGGCAGTGATCACAACATCACGAGAACGTTTCAAAACAAATTCCTGATGCCCCAAACCTGGCCTCCGGTGGAACTTTTCACTCTTGCTCTGCTACACCCACCTTGTGCCTGTGACTCACATTCCATTAAAATGTGTTTAGAGTGATCTTTGGGAGTGTTAGACTTCAAAGCGCTCAACCTCCTTGAGAGACGTATTTAAAAATATTACCTTTGATCTCATCTTCCCACTGTTACTCAGGGTTGTTTTTCTCTGATGTGGGTCCAGCTGGGGGAGTCCTCTTCACTTTCTGTTCTCAGACAACAGAGGCGGGAGTGTTTGCACACCTGCTGTCCTCAGAGGCCCCTTGTCCACCTTGCGGCCACGGAGCTCAGAGCCTGTGTCCTCAGCTGGGACTGAACCTTCAGTGGCTGCTGAAAACCCGGAGTCGCCCTGGGCTCTGGTTATGGATCCACCGCCCTGGCTGCATTTTTGTCAGCTGCTTTCCTGAATTAGCAAAAAATGAGATGTGACATGTTGGCCACTTAATGGCACAAAAGGCCGCCTCTCTGGCGTCCAGCACAAGGTTTGCTTCTAACTCTGAATGTGGAAACCCCTTTTCTTCACCTGAAATTTTCCTTCACAGACCCTTTTCTCACGAGGCTGGAATTTTCCTTTGCTTGTGAGAGTTAATTAAATTTGAAATCTTGAAAGGCTAGAGCTGGAAATGAATTAAAGCTAATTAGACCCAAGAGAAACATGTTTGGTGGTAAAGCTGGTGGTTCAAGGCCACCCTGAGAGGGCCCCAGTGCTCAGGTCCTGGACTTGAGAATGAGGGGCAGTGGGGGTGTCTCCACCCATGTTACATGGCCTCTCAGGACATCTGTAGGGTAAAGAAAATGTCAGGCTTTTCTGCCCTCCCGCCATCGGGATAGATGATGGATCCTTGTCCTGAATGCATGCCTGATGGTGGCACCTGGAGTAGGGTGTGGACATAGGTAGAGGGGATTCACCTGGGCTGAGACTGGGCTTTTAAGGGTGGCATCACGGGGACGCCAGCAGAAGCTGAAAGAGAAGCTGAGGGAAGGCCGGCGAGCCCAGATAGAATGAAGACTTGCTGGGGGCTGGGAGGCCTGCCAGCCTCCCCGCCCCCCAGCACCCTTACCTGCTGTGTACCGGGTAAATCCCAATAAAATACCTGCAAAAAGCCACTAAGGACTCTGACTCCTCCTTTACCTGGTCTGCTGGATCCTAGAAAACCTGCTCAGTGCCCTGTTCCTGCCCTTACAACATCCAAATAGCTCCCCCCCAAAATCAGACTCTAAAATTTTCCATTTAGATGTCCATTTCACACACATATATGTGTATTCATACATATATATATATATATATATATTGTGATTGAGTTTTTGCTGTTGTGTTGCATGGTATGAGTTCTTTATAGATCTTGGATACTGAGACTAGTCTTATCTTTAATGTCGCTGCCCTCTGCTCATGCTCTCTGTCCATGATTTGTCATCCTGGCAGACATCCATGCCTTTGAGACTCAGATCTGGCTTACAGTTTGCTCATATGGGTTCCATGCCTGGCATACAGAAGATGCCCCCAAAGGATAAACACCAAGTGGCCGTTGGTGAGCTCACTCTGTGCCTGTTCGACCATACCCCAATCCGCCAAGGCTTAGCAATGGTGCAGCTGAATTAGATATGACTGATTTAGTTGACTGTTGTCCCTAATAATCCACCCCACAACTAGACCACAGAAACACACGCTTCTTATTGAGCGCAAGCTATATGACAGCTATATGTTCTGAGCATCTAACTCAGAAGGATCCTAGATATAAGCACTGTTAGTACCATTGCCTTCCCACAGACTAGGAATCTGATGTATGGAGATGTTAGTAACTTGCCAAATGTCACGTGGGTCATCAAATGGTCAAGTAGAACTGAAGTCTGACATCTGAGCCCACACTCTTCACCCCGTGCCTAGCTCTCCTGCCTCTCTTTAGGTGAGACTTGCTGCCTTCTGAAATGAGTGCAAATAGTAAGTGGTGTTGAGATTTGTGCAAGCTCAGAAGGCAGAAAGATCACATACTAATCCTCTCCACCCGCAGAGGTTGATATGATACCAAGGATTTTTGTCTGTGTTTTGCAATTAATCCATCCACAGAGGGGAGCTATTCAATGATGTTCCCACCAGCACACAGCACACAGTGGCCTGGCTTTCAGAGGAAATATGGATTGAGACAGGGATCTGTAGATTGGAGAAGTAGGAGTCCGGACAACTTCAGCTGAGTCTGGAACACGTTAACTTGTCCTGGTGCATAGTTCACGGGGCCCTGAAACTCATATTTGTAAAATGGGACTGGATGTAAAGAAAATAATTATATTGATGAAAGAAGAGACTTACTAAAATTCCCTATGAGAAAATCTGAGAGATATACAGTGGTAGGTTACTAATACTAAATTTCTCATGGTGTATCCTTTTTGCATCTCTAACACCTATCCCATTTCTGCACTCCAACTGTGCATTTTCTGTCTTGCAAATTATTCTACTTGCAAAATGTATCTACTTCTTAACCTGTCTTTTGTTCCCCTGTGAGATGTGATAGAAGACAGAGACACTATTTTCTCCTTAGCCTCAACAGAAAGTTTTTCTACAACAACTTAAACACATAGTACCAGATTCATCTCCTTTGAGTCCCAGTTGTTTCAAATAGGGCATTCTTTTTTTTTTTTAAATAAATTTTATTTTTATATTCCCCATACAATTGCAACCCCCTTATTTTGACCCCAATCCCTCCCCTCCCTGCCCCCCACCACCCATAGAGTGTCTCTGGTTCATAGTTGTTTGTTGATTTTGATTTTCATTTTCTTATAGTTATTCATTTTCCTGGTCCCTTATTTAAGTTTTCTAGATTCCTGCTATAAGTGAGACCATCCGGTATTTTTCTTTTTCTTTCTGGCTTATTTCGCTGAGCATGATCCCCTCCAGCTCCATCCTTGTTGCTGCAAATGGCATGAGTTTATCTTTTTTGAATGCTGAGTAATATTCCATGGTGTATATGGACCACATCTTCTTGATCCAGTCATCTATTTTTGGGCATCAAATAGGGCATTCTTTATAGATAAGTTTTTGATGTACCTAAATGCTTCAAGTTCTGTGGCACATGATACCTGTGTTTTATACACAGGGACTTCTACCCAGGGACTTTCCTTAAGTCACATTGAATGTTCTCACTATGCAAGGAGTTCTCGTGGGTTCCATTCCACCTCAATCTCTGCAATTATGGGAATCCATCAAATCACATTTGAATGTAAGTTTCTCCAGAAGATGTTATTATCTCTCCAAATAAGCATGATCTTACCCTCCTTTGAGCATGTATGTCATATTTTATGTTTCATTCTTTTGACATTTGTAATTTCCCTAGTGTTGAGTAATTCATAAGGTTTCATCCTCTTGCCTAGATACTGAACTCCTGACATCTCGTTCCTATCTACCCTTCCCATGGTGCTTACCACAAATACACTCTCACTAAATGTTGGGTGCGATGACCCCCCACTTTCTTTTCTGAGCACTTTATGGTGACTCTGCCTCTGGGAAAGTTTTAATGTTCAGGACATTTGCATTATTTTTGTATCAAATAAGAATTTATGTATGAAACACAATCTCCTCATTTACTATGTAAAATCAACAGAGAAAGGTATATCTATAAAACTAATAAGTCTCTCTGGGACCTCAGGGGCAGGAAAGAAATTGCAAAGACATGTGGGGTAATAAAAAAGGGAATTGAGGACGTCAAACTTAAAACTTAAGGGCTAGATTCTCACATTACTGTTGAGTGAATGAGGACATCTCTTCGGCCAGAGAAATACCTGCTGTATTACCTACAGATGGGGTGAAGTTTACGCATCACAATGTCTGTAAATGGTTAGCACAATAGAATTGGCCGTGATTAACATAATAATGTACTCCTAAAATCTATTTTGTAAACTCAATTCTTTCCCTGTGGAACAAAATGAACTCTGTTTTTAGTTTTGTCTTAATTTAAAAATTCAATCATTTGAAGCCTGTATTATTTCATTGTTTTCTCTCAAGAGAAGAACTTTAAAATAACCCTCCTTTTGGATTCGTCACGTGGCGCTGGTCCAGTGTCTTAGTCCATTTCTGGATGAAGCTGTAGATCATGTGGAATCCTTTTCTGAGAGCCAGCTTGGGGGCAGCAATAAAATCACCTCATGGTGCAGGCTGAGAAATATGAGGTTTTTTGGTGCTGATCTGAATTGCTTTTGTCTTTTCATTTCTGTGGCAGAGGAAAGAATTAGAGCACACAAAAATGCTTAAAATGCAATCATTTCTTGGGAAATGGAGTTGAACTTGCCAAAGAATCTAGAAGGCAGTAAATAAAAACAGAATTAATATATAACCTTATAAAAGGTATGCTATCTCGAAGAGTCTCCATTTTTACATTTTTAAATTGAGCATAATAATAATTACACCTGCTGCATAGCACAGTTGTGAGGGCTATAAGATAGGATATAAAATTTTATATGGCTCTTTTGATACCAAAATACGATATGATATAAAATTAAAATGGAGTCTGAATCATAGACTATATTTATCTATTGGTTTAACTGTGGTGTTTACTATATGATAGTAAATCTATGTGAGTATATTACTCAGCATTTAAATAATGCTGTAGAAGAATATTTAATGACATGAAAAATGTGTTAGTAAAGTAGGTTATAAAACAATATGGTCCATTTTGGGTATATTTTGATAAAAGGGCTAAGAAAATATTGGTTTTACCAGTTACTGATAGGTATTATATAAGTTAATAACAATCTGAGAGATCAAGGCAAAGCCATGTGTTCTAGAAAATCATAATAGCATGTGACCCATTCTTTCCCCGTCTCATTTGAGTTATTGATCACCCACATCCTTTGAGCCCTGCCTAGCCTTATTTTACATGTTTTTTTTTTTCTTTCATTTGAACCTGTGGGGTTAAGAGAAAGGGACCAAGCTGTGCTTGGTCCACTACCTTTAACACAAAATGGGTCACTGTTTTTGTGATCAGGTCTAATTGTGTTAACTCTGCACTGGAGATCTTTCTGAATCCTGCCTACAGCTTTAAGTATAAAGGTAGATTTTTAAAAAGTAATTTCAAGAAACGTCCATTTTCATCTACAAGCAAGAGAACGAAGACTCTGAAAGCATATTCTGAACCTACTCGATTCTAGATACCCAGCCCACAGCACTGGATCTGCCAACTGGTGGTTGAACTTAGAATCACCACCTGCAACTTACAAGATTGTGGTCAAGAAAGCAAGTTGTCCCCTCAATACTTGTTCTCCCTCAACCTCACTGTAGAATTACTTTTGGGAGGTGACCGCCATGTGCAGGCTGCAGCTTTACCAACCTTCTGCACCGCCATGTGTAACAACAGAACTGGCAAAAATGAACAAAACTCACGTCACTTCCACTCTGACCCACCAACACATATGCTCAGTCATGTTTTTTTTTTCTCATCTGGAAGCCCACAATGGAGGGTGACCTTGAAAACTGCATGTTGAAGATCACAGTGCTTTTGACAGCCTGGGCCCCTGAAGGATGGCAGGAAGAGGGGCCACTCCACTGCCCTGTCACCGAGGGCTGGCACCAGCACCTAAGTCTTGGGCCAATTTTCCTCAAGCTTGCTTTGATATAGCAGTCTGCACCTCATACCTAGAATTTTATAGTTTCCCTTTTGGGGGTTGTTCAAAACCCTGTACACCATTTGTATTTTATTTCATATGAGGAAAGGAAAAAAATTAACAAGATCCACTATAACTTCCTAGTTATATTTGGTCTTCCATGGCTGTTGCTGGCTATTCCCACATAGTTTACTCAGGCTAGTCTTTGGACCTTTTTTTGTCTTATAAGAGCTCCTAACAAAATTCTTCAACCTATATTTAGAGGTTTAATGAGAGCAACAAATACAAGTTTTTTATAGATTAATTTTCCATCTTATTAAAAATTGTATCAGGATATGGAAGAGAATAAAACATAAAAGAAAAAAGTCATCAATGACCTTGAATACAAAGTCTGTATCTTTCATCAACCTTCCCTGTTTGCTTTAGCGAGATATTTAATTTTATAAGGAGCTTTTTCTGTGCGCTAAAGTGTAATGCATAATTTAAGTTCCCTAAGAAATTCTTTTAGGATTTTTTTTTTTTGTCTTAGTGCTTGGAAGACCGCCAAGACTTGAAATAAGAATCATAGATTCTGCATAATGTAAGGGAAGTTTAAGAATGTGCTGTGTGCTTATATTTCAACTTTCACTTTTTTTTTAATAAAGTAGGGAAATAAGAGGACCTTAGGTTTTTCACTGTGCAAGTTCTGGAAAGATGTTAGCCATGTGAGCCTTCAGAGGTGAGACATGAATCATTTATAGGGCCCTTGGGGTCCCTGGAGAGGTTGGGTTATTTGCCAAGCTATTTCCTGGGCTTAATACTACATTCTAACTTTAAGTATTATAACCTTTTAGTTGTTTGACACCATCTGAACTCATTTATCTTTCAAAAAAAGTATTTCTTTTTCACCTTTCCCTGCTGAAACCAATTTGTTGTCATGTCAGGTTGATTTTGCCAAATAACTCTTCTCTAAGACCTGGTGATGTTCCTCCGTCTTTTTCCTTTGTCACCACCCAGAAGCAGTCAGCAATTTTTGGGAGGGTGGTTCTTTTTATTACTTTGGATTTTATGGCTCTTTTCAGATCCTGTTCTTTTATCTAGTTTCCAGGCAGAGTCAGAGTGCCTTTGCATTGTAGAAATTAAAATAAACCCAGAGCCACAAATAAAGTGAACCCTGATGACAAATCCTAAAAGGAATTTCTCCATCTCTAACTGAAAGTCAGAAGCTAAGCAAATCACATGGTTAGTTTGATAGGAAATAATCCACTGGAGTGGGGACATCTTAGTATATCTCACTGCTGGATTTTATTTAAAGTTCCGTTCTATACTGCATAACAGGAGTCTATCTGCTACAGGTAGTGAAAACCTCTCTGATGTTTTCACACCAAGGGAGGCAAAGCTTCATCTCTCAGGCCAGAGTTCCGTTATCCGAGGTGTTGTTTATGGAACGCACACTGCTGCAAGCCCTGCACTCTGTTGTGTGAGTGATGGGTGAGGAAAATGAAAAGAAGAAGATGGTGATATTAATAGTCTGTGTTTACTGAAAGAGCGTTCTATTAAGAATAGCTTGATTATTACAATAACCCAAACACAATATAGAATTTTGACAAATGACATAGCAGCTAAGTGTTATTTCAAAAGGGTGTCAGTTCATGCTCCATTGTGATAAGGGAAATTTTCAGAAAACGTAACCCCTGACAGTGGTCTAATAAGATGCCAGCTATTTAGGCAAAGCAGGATAAACACATTTGATTCTGGATTAAATATATGAGAAAAAATTCTGAGATAAGGATGGACTGAAGCTGAGATATTTGTGATAACGTTGACCAAAGTTGGAAGTGAAAGAGAAGGCCCAAGTCAGCTAGAACAGATCTTAGGATTTCCATGACATAACATTTTTGATCCACCCTTGAAAATCCATCTTGGGCATCATCATGTCTGGACAACCCTTCCTGACCTTCTTTCCCGACCCAGGGTCACTCCCACTCTGTGTCAGCTCCATGTCCTGTGCACTTGCCCACAGATAGATGAGCCACACCACACCCTCATTTATTTGCTGACATATCTCTCAAGACAATGAGGAGTTCGCTGAGATGGAAGCAATATTTCCTCACTGTATTTCCAGAAACAGGTTGAGTGCCTGCTGTATGGGGTGGAGGAAGACAGTGAGCATTTATTCAATTCGATCAAGCATGATCAACAGATTTTTTGCCTAAATTTAGTCTTTTCCCAGATTACTATCTGGTTAAATATGGTTAAATACCTGTGATGGTGATCAAAGGTCCTAACATAAACTTTAAAATGCCTGTTTGGTAGGAGTGTGAACTTTAACTGTAGGCTTGACTCATAATCCACTGAGTATTGAGTAAAAAATATATCTTTAATAATGGCCTATAATTTTACCAAGGTCTTAAGTGGGTAGTTGGAAACTATTTTATAGCAGATAACCAGAAATATGGAATCTTCCCAAAGACTAAAAGTTGCAGAATGACTCACGTAGAAACTATATAATTATTTCAGCTATTAAAATTTTTTTAACTAAAGCCATTTCTATTTAGAGAGCAATGTAAAGCAGAGAGACATTTGTATGCCTGGATGAGATGGATGCATAGTTCCTCTAATTTAAATCACTTTAGATCACATGATTTAAAACTATTCAGCTCAGGACAGAAAGGGGTGTTTAAAGAAAGACTAGAGGTTATAAGAATTAATCACTTTTAAAATCTCAATTTCATGTTTGATGACTCATAAAGCTTCTTAAAGTAAATTTTAGGATAAATTATTAAGAAATTGAACTTTGCAGTCAGGCAGTCTGTGATTTCCCTCCCTGTCATGGGCCTTGCTGCCTGTTTGGCCCTGTATAAATTACATAATGCCTCAAAGGGCTCTTAACACATCTGCAAAATACATACAATCTGGGTTTTATGGCTTGTTTCTAGTGTTAAAAAGGATAATGTGTGTAAAATGCCAAGCTTCCTGGTCACCTATCATTTTTGCTCAGGAAATGGTAGCCATGGCTGTCACTGGCATGGATGCATAGACATGGATGATGCTGGACAATTCCTGGGAGAGACAGTCTGTCAAGAAGTGAGGGATATATGACTTAGGATTAGTGAATCTGTGGGAACAGCTGGGGTGCCCCCAAGCAGATAGGTGGAAGGTCAGGAAGATGTAGCATATATACCCAATGGAATACTACTCAGTGATCAAAAAAGGTAAATTCTTGCCATTGATTACGAGATGGATGGACCTGGAGGGGCTTATGCTAAGCAAAATACAACAGAAGGAGAAAGACAAATACCAGATGGTGTCACTTATATGAGGAATATAGAGGAACCAAACAAAGGGTCAAATAAAACAAAATGAGTAACAAACCCTAGAAAGCTGCCTGTGAACTGAGGCTCTCAGAGGAGGACGGGAGGGGGAGAAGAAAGAGGAGGGGGTAATATGAAATGTGGTGGAGGACTGTGGGTGTCATTGTGGTGGGTGTGGTGTGGTAACACCTGAAGGGAGAAATCCTGTACCTCTAAATCACAAACAACATTGTAGCCGATGTTACCTCAACTATAAAATAAAATAAAATAAAACAATAAAATAAAATAAAAGTTAGCATTAAAAAAAGTGAGGCATATGAGGAAAATATGAGTGATACAGGGTATAAGGCATTGTTCTAGTAACTGAATGGTGGTAATAAATGTTCCCTTATACCTCAGGAGCCCCTGCTTCTTCCCCAGGATTGTCAAGGGCTTAGTCTAACTCTGGACACCAGACCCAGAGGCAGAATCTCTCCCCAGCAAGCACAACATTTAAAGGCAGTGCCAGTTCCGTGGGTCATGACCTCGTTTGAAGCTGACACAGGAATGAGTAGATGGTTTTATTTTTATAAAGTTGTCAGTTTGCAAAGGTTTTAATAAACTTATTTGTGGAGATTTAGGGAATGCCTGGGATTCTAGACTTTTTAAAAATTTATTTAATGAACTACGTTTTTCTTACACTCTTGCTAATTGTTGAACAATGCAGAACCCTCTCCTAAGTGAGGTCACCATAGTTCCTTCACCGCCAGTACGCCCAGAGTCCATCCTCATTATCCCTTGTGTTCACTCTGCCAGCAACCCCTCAGCCCCCCTGACATTTTCAGTGCCCCCACTCCTGACTTTCAGGTGTTAAAGCCAGAAAAGGCCCCAGGTGACTCTGCTTAACCACGGGGTAGTTTCATTCCAATGTAAGGCCCCCAGGTCTGCATGGATGGGCAAGAAAATCAGGGTTTTTTGAAGAATATTCCATTGGACTGCCGCAGCCACTGCAGGGCTGGTCTGGTTCCTACTCTGTGGTGATGGCCTGTCTTGGGCGCAGCTGTTGGGAGAGCATTCTTCACAGGTGTCAGCCCGGCTGACCACCCCCTTCCCAGTATCACATTCTCAGAGTCTCTTTTTCTGAAGTGCTCATATCCACCTCCAGCTGCTTACACTAGAGTAAGAGCATCCTGGTGAGAAACTTCCTCCTCTAGGACTTGTCCCTACAGGAGTAGCAAGTTATTACTCTACTTCCAGATTCTTAGTAGATCATTTTCGTTTTCTTTTGACAAATTCTCACTCTTAATTGGGTCCCAAGATATTTCTAGAAGTTCATTTTGTCTCATTAAACTTCCTGTCCTGGTTAGGATCTTGGAAATAGCAGTTTGTCTCAAAGTGAAGTGTCTTTGCCGTGCAAGTCAACCCAGGCAGACGAGCTACTGGCGACCATCAGGAATTCATGGGAACCCAGAATAACCCAAGTGCAGTATTTCTGCAGGATAAAAAGTGAGCATAATGGTAGTTTTATATTGTGGAGATGTAGTGTATTTTGGGGAAAACAAAGAGACAGCAAAAACACCCCAAATCTACCTGCTTCATAATTAAAATCTAGATGCTAAAATCAGCTGAGTCCTTGAATAGCTGTGTGACATTAATGCAATTTCCCTCTGGCAACAGGGACCCTGATATATGGGACATCTTATGCATTCATAAAGGGGTTTTATTTGTATAGTTTTAATTGCAATAAAATAATCCTATTCTATTTTCTTTGCTTTTATTCTGTTTTTCATTTTGTTTTTCCTTTTTTATTGAGGTAATGTTGATTTACATTGCTGTTTGTATGGGTCAGCAGCTCAAGAATATGTAGTATATATACACAGTGGAATACTACTCGGCAAGCAAAAAGACAAACTCATGTCATTTGCAATAACATGAATGGAGCTGGAAGGAATTATGATAAGTGAAATAAGTCCTATTCTAATTTGAAGTGTTCCCAAGAATGGGAGGTGGGGTCAACTATCACATTCTAAGAATATCGTTGGATCACAGGACTAGCCTTAGATAAGGCTGCTGAGAGCATTCTGGTTCTCTATGGAAGTCTAATTCTGGGCATCTGATTTCAAAACTGTGTTTTGAGGTGTGATATACAGCCATGTCCTTTGTGATGACAAGCCTGTGAAGACAGGAATAGGGAACTGGAGCTCATCCTCCAAATACACTACTGGTCTGCTTGTTCATTCTTACATCAACGTATGCATTAATTATTGTATCTTTTAATGTGTTTCTTTTTCAAAAATTGTATAATTCTTGGGCCTCCCATGGTGGCGCAGCGGTTGAGTGCTGGGCTGCGAAGCTGCCCGCAGCCTCTGCAGCACCAGTTCCATCCCCGGCCACTGGCGAGGGTCCCACATGGTGCAACAGACCTCTCCTGCTATGCCCGCTGCTCCCCTCAGCAGTGTATTTCGTCGTTCTGCCTGTTCTGTTCCCTGCTCTGGCTCTGGTGAATTCTCTCACCCTCCTGAGCTTCTGACTGTACCCAGTGCTTGTATAAATAAATGAATAAATCTTTAAAAAAATTGTATAATCCTTTAATGAGGTAACATTGTTTTATGACACTGTAGGGGATTTAGGCATTAAGGTTCACACCTCTTCAGATGTATGTTAGCACCCCACCCTTACCACCAAAACCCCACTAATCCCCACCAATTATGGTAGCTTTATAACAAATGCTGATTTCCATTACAGTAAGCTCTCTGAACATTGTTCTTCAAACTAGCTTGAATATTCTTGACTGCTTGAATTTTCATAAACATTTCAAAACTAGCCTGTCAATTTTTATAAGGAAACTTTTTCTTAGTTTTGATCTTAATTCTTATAATTTAATTTTCATTGTAGAAAAGCAATTTCTGTTTCTCCTTAATATAGCACCATGGGTCATGTATTATAAAAGAGGTAAAGATATTTCATTCTTCTCAATAGATTACTAGAGCAAGGAAAGGAATAGTGTTATATAAATATAAACCTTGAGATTTTTGAATTCTCATTTAATTTGCTATTTTCATGGGTGCTGTCTAAGCATTTATGTTATCTCTTATAACACTTGTCTTCAGTGGGGGACTCTAATTTTTGAATTTTGATTAAAAATAACTTATTAAGTTAGTCATATCAATCCAACTTTCTGAAGCCTATCAATTATGTCAGTTTGTATATCTTAATAGCAAATCTTCTCAGGGACTTTTAAAAATCATCCCCAAACCCCTGCAAAACAATGTTTTTATAGCAAGGTATGTGTTCTAATTTCTGTTTAAAGTAAAACAAGATCAAATAACTTGTCCGAGGTCATACAGCTAATGAACAAACAGAAACTAACCTGTACATGCAGACCCCCTAATCTACACTGATATTCTTCACTATCACATTTTGCTTCCTCTAGATTTTCAGCTGACTCCTAGACTCCTCTCATGGGTCAGCTCTCCATGGAATAAGCTCTCCCCTATTTTTACCTTGCGAAATTCCACCTGCTCATGAACTTTTAGCACCAGACCATCTATCCCCAAACCTATTGCTGATGACTTTGGTCAAACCTACTCTTTCCTCACTGACTGCTCAGCACCTTTTATGCTTCTCTTATGCACTTAGCTCATTCTGTTCTGTATTTATACAAGTCACTTCTTTCCAGCAAGACTGAGAACATCTTGATGACAAGAAAGGATTCTTATTAATTTGGCACTCACAAAGCCTATCCTATGTCTTGCTCAGGGTGGGAGCTAACTACTTAAGCATTCAATAAATGAATTAGTGAATTCGATGAGTAGAGAAGATGTCTGCATATAGATATTGGGGACTATGCTACAACAGTAGCAGCCAATCTATATAGCTGCTCCTCTGCATGAGTAGGAAGATACAGTCATTCACGAGGAATCAAGTGACACTTGCTGCTATTTTGTTGTTTCCATCTAGGGACAATCATCCCTCCAAGAGTGTTTTGCTGGGTATGTAGCTGTCCCCATGCTCTGGGGACAGAGTGTTCTTTATAGCCTTAAGAACATGCATTATGCTATAAATCCTATCAGATTTTGAGTCAGTGCTTTCCCCTTCTCTTTAAGATAAGCAGGAAGCTTCATTCTTTGAAGAAAAATGAGAATGTGGCTTGTTTATTGTGAGAACACAGGTCATCTGAAAATGCCAACTGTTTTCAAATTAAAGATGTTATCTAATGTACTGGAGAAGACAGACATGTGGGGCTGCCGAGTGGCACGGGAGCACTGCCTTGCTGGTTGGGAGCCGCTGCTGCCTCATCCTGGGAACTTTAGCAAGTCACTTCAGCAAGTCCCTTAGCTCTTAGGGCCCTGATATTCCAGCTTCCTAGTGAGAAAGATAACTCCCATGTGTCATGGTAAAGATGAGACGTGAGATAATATATACAGATGGTTTTTGAAGGCATTATGGCATTGCACAATTGCAAGGGGTTGTTCAGATTGGAGACAGTCACTATGAGGTGGACAAATAATTGAACTGGGAATTTGAAGACCCAAAGCTGAGATCCACAAGGTTAAAAATTGACTTTCTCTGATGCATGCCATGTGGATGGGTGAGGCTATGACTGCTCTTGTTTGGTCTCCACCGTCCTGGAGCGTCTATAAAATAGTTTGAAAGCCACTTTCTTATTTCATTTGATCCTCCTGCTCATATCTATATCTATCTATCTATCTATCTATCTATCTATCTATCTATCTATCTATCTATCTATCTATCTAGATATCTAGATATCTAGATAGATATATGTCCCTAATCTTCCCTTAAAATCACAAACCTGAAAATTGTGCACCTCAGCCCAAGGTCACTCAATACATTGAGCTAAAATGTCAATAAAGGTCATGTGACTCCAAAGGACATTTTTTAAAGATTTATTTATTTATTTATGCATTCAAGAGCTGGGGTGTAGGTCAGAGGTGTGGGGGGTGAGAGGATTCACCAGAGACAGAGCGGGGAACTGAACAGGCAGATCTACTGAAACACACTGCTGAGGGGAGCAGCGGGCGCGACAGGAGAGGTCTGCTGCGCCATGTGGGTCACCTCCCTGGCTGGCCAGGGAACAACCCCTGCGCCACCAGGGAGGTCCCTCAAAGGAAATGTTCTTAGGAGCGACCAATGACTGTTTTCTCCATGACAACAGCACTTAGGGAGTAATGATCATATACATTTATAAAACCCAAATCCAGATTTTGAAAATGGAGAGTTTAGTGTGATGATGAAAGTGTAGATCCCCTTGTGTTTGTAAACCTGTAAACATAGAAGAGGATGAATTATTTAATAGAAACAACTTGTCATCATTCATTGCGGAGTGAGGAAGACAGTGTTTGCTGATAGAATTTATGGTTTTGACGTCTCAGTCTGGTTTATTCCTTGGGAATATCCAGGTTTGCTGAATTTATGTTTTACCTCTGCACAATTGCACAAATGTAAACAAAATATGTTCTAGAGGAAAAATTCCATTTTGTAGATACCTACAGCAAATATCAGAGTATTCTTAGATTTCTCATTAACATTTAAGATTGCAAGGAAACTTAAGGAAGTTTCAGTTGAATACCTATCTGACATTTTATCTCTTTTGATTTTTCTTTACTAGGGAAACATTAGTTTATAACATGTATGTGGTTTAGAGGTATGGGAACACACTTTCTGCTATATGTTATTGCAAGTTTCCTTCCAATCTTCCTTTCCCTGTCCTGTCCTTCTGGCCTCCTCAATTGCACAGTCAGATTTGTAGAGTTTGATATTGGTTTGGTTTTATCTAACCCTTTGTTCTGTTTCTTTATATTCCATATATAAGTGATACCAACTGGTATTTGTCTCATTCTCTTACTTTGTTTGGCACAATCCCCTCCAGTTCCATCCATGTTATCACAAATGGCAAGAGTTTATCTTTTTTTAATAGCTGAGTAGTATTCCATTGGGTATATATGCCACATCTTCCATAGCAAATGAAATTTTGGTTTATTTATTTATTTTTAAAAATTTATTTATTTCTACAAGAACTGGGGTACAAGCTAGACGTGCGGGAGGGTGAGAGGATTCACCAGAGACAGAGTGGGGAACAGAACAGGCAGACTGACTAAAATACACTGCTGAGGAGAGCAATGGGTGAGACAGGAGAGGTCTGCTGCACCATGTGGGTTGCTCTGTGGCCAGCGGGGATTGAACCAGCACTGAAGAGGCTGTGGACAGCTTCACAGCACTGCACTCAACCACTTGCACCACCAGAGAGGCCCAAAATTTTGGTTTAAATAAATGATTGGAACAGTTGTGGGGAAGACGGGCTGCTCTTGGGGGCTGTGTCAAGACAGAATCATGTCAGCATGGTGTTGTCCTACCTGCCCAGGGGGGCTTGGTGGGATGTGGGGATCATCCTGAAAGGCAGCAATTGGAAAGAGTAGGAGTTGAGGAGTTGAGACAGTGCTAATAGAAGATTGTGCTCTGTGAGATGCCATCCAATCTCAGCCACTTAGATATTCCTGCAACCAGCTCATGAACTACTGAGAATGATTAGATGTCTTATAGAGAACTGTAAAGAGTTTGGCTTCAGTCTAAGATTTATATGAGACAGACCCTAGGTATCACTATCAGAAGTGAAAATAGAGAGGAAAACGGCGTGTCACCTTGGGGAAGACTTGGATTGATGCAGCCTGGAACTGACTTTGGTTCTTATTTAACTTTCCCTCATTTTTGACATAGTTACCAAAGGCTGTGTGTGTGTGTTGCCTGTTTGTTTTATTTATATTCTTTCCTTTTGTTCTGCTCGTGCGTACTCAACATATACCACCTCCCACACTCCACTGATGAGTATTTGCATAGATGATCCCAAGTTCAGAGCATGACAAGCCCCAGTTCAACAGGAACCATAAGCTGAGACATGCAGAATATTTCTTTGGCTGTCTTAAATTCAGGAAAATTCCTGTTTATATGCTATCTGGCCTAGAGAAATCCTGCTTTGATACTTTTCAGGGACTTTATTTCACAAGTGTTGTCAGAGATAACTAAAACATGCATCTGAGAAGTCATTTACAGATGCTGTGACAAGGGAATGCCTTTTTAAAGCAATTGCGTATTTGCATTATTGCTATATTTTTTCTATGTATTTTTTCTATATATTTTTCTATGTATTTTTTAAAAAAAATAAGATTAGGGTTTGGTGTAGTCATAAGTGATCTCTAGCTCATATAATCTGAAAAGGAAAGCAAATATTTTAAGATTTCAGAGCTAATCTTTAGTCACTAGCAGCCAGGAGATTTTTGTTTCCAGCATAGATACACCTACTGGATGCCATAAATCTTACCCAGCTATTCCTGGACTTTCTCTTTATGCCCTCCAGAACATTAGAAATCAGCCCATCTAAATTAATGCAGCATATTTCCCCCCAGTTCTCATTCACTAAATATTAAGTTACAAACAAAGGTATAACCATTGAGTCATTCTTGCTCCCTTCTCTACAACTTCAAGTTCGGTCTACATTGCTTCCAAGCTTTCGAATTCACATTCTTTTCTCCATCCTCACTGCCACGCTGCTGAGTTCACATGAACTTGCACAAATTATTCTGTTACTTGACGGTTTGTCTTAACTTCCTATTATGTTCAATTTTATAGTATCCTACATTGTACATGCTGGTTTTTCTTTTCTCTCCAAATGGAGAAAAAAATTTTAAAGGAAAATATAATGAACCACACATTTTGGTTTCTACTCCATGTTAAATTCTGGTGCTATGGCTGCAAATCTATAGATGAGAAAGTGAGTCTTTTTGAAGTTTGTGGCATTTTTCTTCTTCTATATCACAACATGCCCCAGGCATCAAGGCTGCAAATGGAACCACTGGTTAATTGAACTGTGTAATTCTGAAGCAGTCTGCTTCAGGATGTTGTACTTTGAAAGCTGGGAAAATTACAAGTGAGAACAGAAGCAGCCAAGCTTAATTTTCACTGTTTGCTGCCACTCTTGTGAGTATAATGTCTCTGTTCATCAAAAGATTCCCCCCTCCCCACTTAATGTATTTACCATGTGATTTTATTAGAATGAATAGCCCTCTCCTTGTAAATGGATTAGGTTGGAAATTCAATTTCTCTCAGAACCAGTGGGAGAGGTTGAAGTACCATAAATATCCCTCCTCTAAACTGTTTATAAGTAAAATGGTATTGCTGCAAAGGCCCAACAAATATCTCGCTATATTCTGAGTTATGTACAAATCCCTGGCAATCTTCTCTTTCTTGCTTTGATGAAAATACATTGTGTTGTTGTCTCTGTCATGAGTTAAGCTCATGGATACCTTAGTGCATTGCAATGTCTGTCAGAGTGAGAGTGGATCCCCAGGGCATCAATCCTAACTTCTAGTCTTCTTCCCTAAAATTGGAAAAAGAAGTTCTTATCCTACTCCCCTCAGTGCTTTGTCTAGCACTGGATTGAGGAGTTCTGGGTAGAACTACATAAGCCTCTGCCTCTGATTTGTGTGTATTAGGGAAGGCCTTTAACCACTTTAGTTTTTTTTATCCATGTGTGTGACAAATGAAAATATTATTTCCTGTGCATTCTTCACATGCTGGGTATAGATCCAGATGTTATTTTATTTCAAGTTTAGCACTTAATCTATTCTATCAGATGATTAGTTCCCTGGAATATTTCTGGATGACAAACATATACAAGCAGAAATAGATTATGCAGTGCTCTTATACATGCATTATCTCATAGTTTTTCCCATGGAATGAACTGCCTAGGCGAAAATGAGAAAATTATTTATACAGTGAAGACATGAAAATTCCAATTTGTTGAGCATCTATTACATGCCAACCATTCCATTAAATGTTAAATATACAAATGTTACAGTTACTAGCTGAATCCACTTACATCCAGTCTGGGTTAGGTTACATCCACTTGAGGTTGGCTTTCTCCTTATGTTTGTATTCCATCAAAGGTGTCTAAAACACTTGTTATGGAGATTTGATTGAATCCAGTATCATTGGGAGGTAGATGGACATTACATAAGAGTTGGTTGGAATATAAATAGCAGTAACGCTAAAAGCACATTCCAGTTTCAGTTTGTTTCCAAATCAAGACTGTAGTATAGAAAATGTTTGGAGGAAAGTTAATTATCTGAGAGTGGGACTGTCTCTAAATGTGAGGGGCCAGAGGAAAAACTAGCACATACCTGGCAGGGGGATTTGAGCAAACAAGTAGGAGAGAACACAGAGCTATCTCCTGAAGGCCTTTCTTCCCCTAAGGATCTCTGTGAGCCCCTCTATCCTTTTCTGTTCATGGGCATCTTTTCTTCTCCTTTCCCTCCAGACTAGAATGATCAACCCAAATCTGAAATTAAATATTTGATTGTAGGTAATGTAGGGTGATCCTTGATTCATTTAATTCTGAAATGACTAAAACTGTTTAATGGTTTCCTTGTTATGCCAACGGGAGATATTTGGGTTCAGCTACTGCAAGTGAAGAAAGCAATGACTAGCTTAGCTCACCTGCATGGATCATTGATAGCCCAAGGACAAAGGCAATTGATGTTACTGTCAGACAAATGCATTGCTTTTCAGAAGTAATCTCAAAGATTCTGTGTGTTAGAGAGAAACTGGAGGTCTGTGTTTGATGCTCTTACTTGGAGGAAGGACTGTTTTTATCCTATCTCAGAGAAGAGTCATCTGGCCTCGTCATACTTGTTTACATTGAGGAGGTGCCACAGCTTCCCTTGAGGCTTCAACCCATAAAGACAAACATAGTTTTCACTTGAAATCAGAAGCACTGGATAGAATCTCCCCAATCCATATGTCAACTATTCAGCTCCAAACTGTGGTTAATGAGATGATCCATTTTTATTATAATTATTATAGATTTGGCAGAGATGCCAATCCCTCCCAAGGTAGTGGCCAAACATGATCAATGAGGGATGGTGGAGGTGGGAAGCTGTTCATTGCAGATTCATTTCCATCTTTGTTCCTGCACCTAGTAAGGCTTTGATGGGGAGCTAATAATACTAAGACACATTCTCTGTTCTCAAGTTGTTTGTAAGCCAATAGTTCTATATTTTACTGTTCACAAAGTTAACCATATCCATTCCATCATTGAAATAGTCTCTAGCATGTTAAATGACTTTCTCAATTTTTAGAATGTGTAGGTAATGGAGTAAGGGCTCAGACAGAGGCCATTGGAACTCATTCAGGAAGCTGTGCTCTAGAAGAATTAATAGATATTTTTCCAGCAGACATTTATTAAGTACTTTTATATGCCATGTACTTTGTTGGGTACTAAGAATATAAAACCATTGTCAGTTGGTGCCAACAGCATACCCAGGTACTGACGTGAACAGAGTAAGTACACTAGATGGAGGTGTGATGGTGGTGTGATGAGAGGCTGTGCCCACCACCTTGGCTTGTGTTCTGAGTTTTGATGGAAAGTATTCTCCATGTCCTTATAAAAGTTTATGAGCAAAGAATGACTAAACAGATTTGCCATCCCATTAATTTCTCTTTTCATAGTTATTCACTTATAATATGAAAACATGGTAAAATAAGATGACCTGTAATTTCAAGTCCTAATTCTATTAGTTTGGATCAAAGGCATATAAAGAGTGAATGGCAATCAATGCAGAACAGAGCGAGGCGTGTTTCTAAATATCAAATAGGTAATATCTTTGGGTTATTATGTGACAGAATCATAGCAGCAATATATCACACTGTCACTTTAGAGTAACTGTGGCTCTGATTTTTATGGGTGGAAGGATAGATGGACAGTTTTAATTGTTTAGTTTTGTGTATAATCACATTGGACAGTAAGAATTCAATTTTATTTTTTGGCAAGTTAAGAAATGATATATTGACATCTCTCATAATGTAACAAACTGTTATGAAGATTTAAATTTAGAGCTTTAGTGAAACTGAACCAAATATAGAATAAAAGATCCCCAAGCAGACTCTTGAAAGTTTAAATTTATGATTTTATTATATGTATTACCCAGATCCTAACATGTTATAAAGCAGCACCAACAAAAGAAAAGCTCAAGGCATATTGGTAGCACTAAAGTATTTCAGAATCAAGATATTAACTATAAATTCTAAGGAAAAGATGGAATGTTATAGTCTCAGGATTAATACTTAATGGAACTTAATGACTGCATTGTGATTTTGACTTAGCTGCTAGGTTAAGATATTTTCCTATAGGTTATGAATAGGCAATAAATTTAAGGTGGAATCAGAAAAAGTACCTTTCCTGCAGACAATAATATGTTATTGTCCCAAGATCCCTGGGACTCTCTTTCAATCTTGTTGAAAAGAACGTGATTGTTTCTATCATGAGCTCAAATGTTAAGAGTTGTCTGATTGACCGTATTTAGTCTGGGTAATAGAGTTGCATGGAAGGTAGTGAACCAGCTATCAGAAGAGAGGAGAACCTTTGCTTTATCACCATTGCTGTCTGACTTGAGGGTGACATTATTCCTTTTTCCCCCAATTAAACACCTTTATTAAAGAAGCATATATCTAAATATCTAAATTATAATTGTACATCTTGCTGACTTATCATAAAGTACACAGACCTATATAACCACCACTTACTTTGTGAAATAAATATTTCTAAAACTAGGAAATCTCCAAAGGTCACTACACACCCCCTCCTTCTCAATGTAACAGTTATCTTGACTTCTAATTACATAGCTGACTTTTACCAAGTGTTGAATGTGGTCACATATACTATGTAAATATGTATATATAATATGTGTATATATACATATATACACAAATACACATAAATGCAGTCACAAACACTAATTGTATATGCACACACAACTGTATAGGACTTTTGTCATCAACTTCACAATATTGTATTTTGCTGTATTGTTGCATGGAGAGATTATACATACATTAATTATAATCACTGTATAATTATAATTGCTGTATATATTCCATTGCATAAATATAAAAACATATTTTCCATATATTTTCCATATATTAGTTTGGGATGATTAATAGTGTTTTGTAAATATTCTAAAAACTGTCTTTGGGTGAACATACATATTCATTTCTGTTAAATGTATACCCACTGGAAGTAGAATTCTTTTTTTTTTTAATTTTATTTATTTATTTTTATTAAATAATAAATTTTATTTTTATATTCCCCCATACAACTGCACATGCCCCATTCTGACCCCAATCCCTCCCCTCCCGGCCCCCACCCCCCAAAAAGTGTCTCTGGTTCATAGTTTTTTGTTGATTTTGATTTTCACTTTCTTATAGTTATTCATTTTCCTGATCCCTTATTTAAGTTTTCTAGATTCCTGCTATGAGTGAGACCATCCGGTATTTTTCTTTTTCTTTTTGGCTTATTTCGCTGAGCATGATCCCTTCCAGCGCCATCCATGTTGCTGCAAATTGCATGTGTTTATCTTTTTTGAATGCTGAGTAATATTCCATGGTATATATGTACCACATCTTCTTGATCCAGTCATCTATTTTTGGGCATTTGGGCTGTTTCCAAAGCTTAGCTATTGTAAATAGAGCTGCTATAAACATAGGGGTGCAGGTGTTCTTTGGAATTAGAATTCTTATGTCATAAGGTTGCTCTTTAGCCTATTAGATGGTTCAAAATGACTCTACCATTTTATATTTATGTAATGGGAATGCCTATGTTTCACATCACCACCAATGGTTGGTATTGAGTGTGATTTAATTTTTTCCATTACAATAGGTATATAATAATTACAAAGTTTTTAAATTTGATGAAATACAATTTATCTTTTTTCCTTTTGTCGCTCATGCTTTTAGTATCTTATCTAAGAGGTTCTTGCCTTAAATCAATGTCCCAATTCACAACTATTAAGTATTATATTATATTTAGATTTGTGATCCATTAATTTTAGTTAAATTTTGTGTTTGGATTAAGGAAGGGATTCAACTTCATTCTTTTGCATGTGAATATTCAGTTGGTCACTCACAAATGGCATTCACAAAAAAATCATTCTTTCCCCTTTGAAATGTCTTGGCATTTTTTGTCAAAACTCAATTGACCATAAATGTAGGGTTTGTTTCTAGACTCTAAATCATCTTCAATTGATAGCAAAATGCTAATAATACACTATCTTGATTACTATAGTTACTTAATAAGCTTTAAAATTTGGGCAGCTTCAAACAATGTTCTTTTTCAATACATTTTTTTGGCCTATTTTGGATCCTTTGCATTTCCATGAATTTTGGGATCAGCTTGTCACTTTATGAAAAAGCCAGCTGGGATTCTGATAGAGATGGCATTAAATCAGTAGATTAATTTGGGGAGTATTGTCATTTGATGATCATAAATCTTTAAAACATCAACATGGGATTTCTTTCTGTCCATTTAGGTTCTTCAAAATTTATTTCAAAGCGATTTTTAGTTTTTAGAATACAAGTTTTACACTGTTTTTGTCAAGCTTATTCCAAAGTATTTTACTTTTTGGATGCTGTTATCAATGGAATTGTTTTTTTTAATTTTAATTTTGGTTTAGTCATTGCAAAATACAGGAATAAAATTCCTTTTTTAAATATTGACCTTGTTTTCTGCAACTTTACCAAACTTTTTTCTAATAGATGTTTAGTGGGTTGCTTAGGAGAACTTGAGTAGGACTAGTTATCTAGTAAAAAATGTTTATTCATGGTTATTTATATAACATTTTCACAGTTAAATTCAGATATGTGATTCTGACTACTGAGTTAATTCTGATTGACATATTTAGACACACAGACACAATCACTGAGTGCCTGGCAAAATGTCCTTGTTTTGCATTTGAAGAAAGGACAACAGGCTTACACTGAAATATTGCTGTTTGGTAATAACTGCTCATTGCATATCCAGATCTGTTTTATTAATGAAAGGGAAGGCAACTAGAGAAAATATAATGGCTTCCACATTCTGAATTTCAGAAGAATTTTGTATCATTAAGAGAAACTAAATTGGCATCAAACTTTCATAGTGTGAGCCAATAGTTATTGCTTCATCATCAGAAAAAGAGTGCATGTATCAGCTAAACTTCACTAGGATATGTTTATAAAGATAACCATTAATCCAATACCATAAAACAGTTACCTTAAGAGCTTCTTGAAAAGTCCAAATTCCTTGATCTGATATTTGGATTCATAATATTTTGAACTTTCCCCACTTTTCCAACTCCTTTCCATGATTCTTTTCTTCTTTAGTCCAAGGCAACACATGGCTGCTTGTCCCCCCATCCTACTCCCCTGTGCTCTACTCAAAGTGTCCTTTCAATTCTGAAGGTGTTGGGTTCCATGGAATTTCTGCAGTGACTGCAGAAGAGTAGAAATATAGCTTTCCTCTGAGTTTCTCAGTCAATGAACAGGACTGCTTGCTCAAGAGATTCAAGAACCTCTTTAACTCAGAATATCAATAATCACAAGATTAAATTGGGAAATGTAGAATTGTTGTAAGGATAGGAGACATCTCAATCTGTCATATCACAATGTGAATCTCAAATGCTCTGGTTTTATGATATCCATCCTGCTCTTCATGACCCCTGACTGGGAAGGATCCAGACCAGCCTGCAGATAATATTTGGGATGATTCAGATTTTAGTCATCCACCCAAATGCCATGATACTTGCTGTGATGACCATCTTCTTCATGTCTGATTGATGTCTTGCCTATTGCTAGACCTATCTTTGCTCCCAAAACAATCGGTGGTGCACAGTGATGTCCCTCGTCTGTTTCTTTATTTTCAATCAGTGGCCAGGCAATGAGTGAGATCTCCCTGAGGTGGTGGTGGGAATGTGTTGTTCAGAAGAGCACCACTTTTCTCTCCACAGCCTTCCATCAGCATCATGATGGGGTTGCTAAGAGACATGACTATGGTCTGGGTTCTTTGGCCTGAAAATGGAATTCCAGGAAATAGATGATGCCAAAGAGCTGAGCCACCACCTGGCTTTCATTCAGTCTTCTAACTGCAGTGAAAAAAAAATTATACCTAACATATATGCCCTGAGCAATTATCTTTGTCATGAAACAGTGAAATCATGGTATGGTGGTCGGCAACTCATTCAACAATACCATCCTAATAGCTGAATTTTAAATGAGTGTATGGGCCCTGTATCATTTATCACATTTTTATAAATGACATATTTATTATTACTACACATAAATGGTACAGATTTATAGACACTTTTATGTCCTGTAGGAAAATACTTTATTAAAATAATTGTGTCTATCATTTATTGTGGCAGGCTTTATTCTAAAAGTTTCTCATTTAGCTACATAAAAGCTAAATGCAAACTTCCAAGATTAGTGTCCACATTTTGGGATTATCAGAACCTGAGGAAATAGGTCAAGGAAGATTTTAACTATGTGGCCATGAGAACAAATGCAACTCTTCATCCTCACTAACCCTTCCCCAGATAATCACTTTCATTGAGTGGATGTGCTTCTATCTAAATGTGTGTCCTTCTTCCCACCTGGAAGAGTCTGGATTTTTGCAAATCACATGAGCAGGATGAAACTGGAGAAGTCTGTTGTATTCATTACTGCCAGTATCTGCCCGTGGATGCTTATGACGCAGGTGAGCACCAGGTGACCCAGGTGAGCATCCGAGGAAGAAGACTTCAAAGCTAGTTGTCTGAAGCCTGGCTTTCTCTGGTTAGTGAAAGTGCTTATATTTCTTCTGGCTACAAAGCAGCTCACATGGCCCTAAACAGGTGTCAAGCAGCAGCACTCTGGGCACTCAGCCTCAGTCATGGCCATGTCGCTGTCCAGATCAAGATTTCCTTCCATTTTGGACCCTGTCTGGGATTGGCTCTACCAAGCAAAAGGAAGAAGTCATTTTCCCAGATCTAAAGGATGCAGGGTGTGATCACAGTACACAAAGACAGCTGAGAAGAGAGGGCACCACAGTCAAACCAGGCTTGAGCATCTCTCTGCTGACTCTGTATCTACCTGGGGAGCTGTCAAGAGGTTTGATGAATGACACATTTCAGGGATGTTCAGCCTTGCAGAGTGAAACCTTTACTGCCTAACATATCACTGAGCTTTAGTTCTGATCAGTTGTATACAAAAGATTAGGCATTCATTTCAATTTACAACTATAAAATTAAATACACTTTTATAAAATAAGCTTGGGATTGCCCAGGTGTTTTTGAATGAATCCTAAAATATCTGTGTTGTTGCATTTCAATCTTTAAGTTAGGTGTACCTAGTTAATTATTCCTAATGATGTAGAATTTGAGACTAAACACACTAACTGTCCCCCCACCCTTTTAATTTATTTTTTGCACTGCAGAGTAAATATAATCTCATGCCAGAGAGTGTATGCAATTTTATTTTGTTTGCTCTGTACTTTTCTAGGTTAGGAAATCCCCTCCAGCTGTCATTATGGCTAGATTGCTAGCTAGCTAGGCTTACCCATATTTAGGCACTCGAGACAAATGAGTCTGATCTGGCCCTTAGACTGGATAATTTTACTAAATGTTAGTAACATTAGGTGAGAAGGTCTGATCCTATTATAGATGGCATTTTAACTAAACTCATTTTTGCCCATATGTTCAGCATGTAAAAAATAATTTATTTCATTGAATTCCTCCCAAAGCATATGTTCTTTCTTCTCATAATATGACAAAATCCCCCTTCTCCAAAGCCTTTCAGGTAGTTTCTTCTCAGCTAATATGAGTGGTCATTGAGTTCAAATATTTATTTTTTTGACAGCAATAAATTCTTCATTGCAAAGGGTTTATTTAAATTGTGTGTGTGTGTGTGTGTGTTTACTGTGGCAACATTGATCCACCCCTCTTCAGATGTACGTTGTCACACCACACCCAGCCCTAGAGTTCAGGTATTTCGATGGCTACATATTGAGGGAGACTCAGCACATTGAGATGCATCAGAGCATCTTCTTATGATGATGAGAATTAGTTCCAGAATAGCTGGATATTATAAAATTAGTTTCATGTGATCCAAAAATTATCCATACAATACAATATCCTGAAAACAATATCTTGAAAACAATATCCTGAAAACACAGAGAAGATGATATGATACCTAATTCACCACTGTGTGGGTGCTTTTTCAAGTATATTTTCTTTTCTTTTTTTTTATTTTTTATATTCCCCATGCAATTGCAACCCCCTGATTTTGACCCCAATCTCTCCTTTCCCCGCCCCACCCCCCCCAAGTGTGTCTCCGGTTCATAGTTGTTTGTTGATTTTGATTTTTTCTTTCTTATAGTTATTCTTTTTCCTCATTCAACAATTATTTGCCTCATATACAAAGTGCATCAGAGTCTGTGAGGAAAATTGAATTCCTAAAAAGAAAGAAAAGGCAGTGCCTGACTTGGAGAAGATTGTAGGTGAGCAAGGAGCCAGCCATTGACTCAATAACTGTCCCCAGGCAGCGTGCTGTAGGCGGCCAAAGGCTGGAGGGAACAGGAGGTCGTCCCCTGGGGGTGCAGGGAACTGAAGCGCTTCTCATGGAGAGTTCTGGGAAAGTTTCAAAGAGGCAGAGATGTTCATGTCATCTTTAAAGACTGGATAGTATTTTTATGGTAAAGATATGAGAATGGACTTTTGGGACAGAGAGGATGTCATGAACAAAGAAAGACTTGTTTTTTACAAAATGTACTTCATCACACTGTCCTTGTTGATGACCATGGGGAACTTACATAGAAGACAAGATGGATTATTTGTTGCATAAATGATCATGCAGAAGCATTTTCTGGAAATGGTGATAAAGTCCAGGCTGGCTGGAGTACAAAGAAGAAAATAAGTGGGCTGGGTAGATGAAGATCAGATCACATCATCCTAAGGATGACGAATGGTTTTTTAAGCAGAGATGAAGCCATCAGAGCGCTTTTACAAGTATTTGTATGTTATAGATGTGCTAGGAAGATTCATCTTTATTCTGCTTAAGCATGGATTCATAGTCCTACCATCCAAGGTATTTGACTTTTGCTAAATAGTCCAATATCAAATTGCAAACAACAATAGCCTTGCTGTGTTTAGATGCCATTAAAGAATTTTTACTATTCCAAGTTTAAGATATTGTATGATTGTATCTGGGTTGGAATCTAGATTAAGTGGAATCTAGAAAGGTGTCTTAGTGAGTGGACTTTTGCCAATTAATATTGTGCTTTTATGCTACCTGTAGGCAGTCTTTTATAAAATTTATGCCAATAATAATAAAAAGCATGGTCATTACATTTTGTAAAAAACAAGTCTTTCTATCATGCCTTCACTATAAAATATGTGTGCTCTTTTGGTATCTCTCTTTTCCATATTTTGTTGGGTTATTTTTATGTATTTTGTATCATTTGAAAAACCAGTAATTGGATGAATAGACATTTCTGATTTATTTGTGCTGATGAGAGACCTTTTCCTAATACCAATTTATATACCTCTCAAAGTAAATGAAATTTGTGATTGCAGTTAAAATAGAAATAAGTGCCCATTTATGTAATGGACATATGAATTATTGAGCTTTGAGAAAACACTTTACAAATACATTTGTTTCTGCTCAGGCATCTGCCTTAGGTAGAGAGATGTAGTTCACAAATGAAATTACTCACAGCAGCACTGTGTACAGTATTTTCAGATAACTGAAATCTTTACATCTATGAGTCAACTTATTCTCTGATGGGCAGAGCAGCACAGCTGATGGAAACCATACACAAGAAATTATGTCACAGATTCCACCCCAACTGTGTTTACCAAGTATCCGTGCTTATCAGTAGGGAGGGCTTGTACAAAGATCCCCTGTTGGCATCCTAGCTAAAGCACTAGTACCACAGTTTGACTCAAGTAACCCAAGCACCATGTCATCCTGTGTTGACAATTCATTCCAACTGCAAAAAATAAAGAAACAAACAAAAACAACTCTTATGCTTTCACTTAAGTAAAACCTCAGAGCATGACTTCTTGTTTTTTTAAAGATTTATTTATGCATACAAGAACTGGGGTGCAGGCCAAAGGTGCAGGGTGGTGTGAGGATTCACCAGAGACAGAGTGGGGAGCAGAATAGGCAGACTGACTGAAATATGGTGCTGAGGGGAGCAGCCGGTGAGTCAGGAGAGGTCTGCTGTGCCATGTGGGTAGCTCCCTGGCCGGGGATCAAACTCAGTGCTGCAGTGGCTGCCCATAGTTTCATGGAGCTGATATTTAACCTCTTGCTGGGGAGGGGGTAAAGCAGAAAAGCCCAGAGAGTGTGACTTCTTATGCGCTGAGAGGCCTAGACTTGGTCAATCATTTTTCCAACACATATGTAGAGTACCCGACATACATGCTTCCCTCTACATGCCTTGAGGATGAAAACGGAAGAAATTGAATCCACAGGTAATTTTAAAAAGGTGTCCCTGGACCAGATGTGGGTTCCTTTAAAGGCAGCTGTGGAGAAGACAGTGCATACAGCTCTTTCGGCTCATCTTTTCTAGCACAACAGAGCACTTTGTTGATCTTGAGACATGAACTGAGGATCACTTTTGTGCTTATTTTGCTACTATTCTCTCTAAACCCTCATAGTGGGCTTTGTGCTGCTTAGAGATAGTCGCCCTGATCCACCGTGTGAACCTCCAGAAATATATACAATGAAATTGCCCATTCATCTAGAATATATTCAGCTAGAGGAGTCTATTCAAATCTATCTAAGCCCTTGGGAATAGGGAACCACAGATCCTAGTTTATCATCTGGAACAATCCCTTAAACCTCTGGAGATTTAGCACATTCATCTTCTTTCATGCAGATTAAGTAGCACAGAAGCTGCAGGGAGGGAGATAAGCAGGAAGCAGTCCCGTGTTGAGCCCCAGCTACACACCTGCTCTTGGGTCCATGATGCAACCCGTATCCCGAAAGCGCCAGCTAATCTCTCCCTTGAAGGTCAGCTTAGAAACCAGATCCTGTTCAAAAAAGCTGATCCCATAGGCCCTGGAGGCGTGTACATTACTATCTGTAACATAGACTCCTGGAATCTTCCAACTGAGTGATCTTCAGAAAGCTTCTAGGTCAGCCTCATTTTGTGGATGAGGACACTGAAGCCCAGAGAGAGGAAAAAGATTTTGATAAAGTTAGGACATTACAAGTCATAAGTAGCAGAGCCAGAATTCGAATCCTAGTTCTATGAGTTCTCATGTATACATGGGACTGGATAAAATGTCTGAACATGTTACAGCGACACCTGCTCTTCCACGAGTGTCTCCATGCTAAGCCTGACACAGCCTATTCCATATAGTCGTGTATTAGGCCTTATTCGAATACTTGTTAGCATTTTCAACCTCTTCTTTCTATGAAATATGCAGTAACTAAAAGCAGCATTTCCATTTGTGAGTATTTTTTTGTAAAGATTTATTTATTTATACATACAAGAGCTGGAGTACAGGCCAGAGATGCGGGGGGTGAGAGGATTCACCAGAAATAGAGTGGGGAACAGAACAGGCAGATCTACTGGAATACATTGCTGAGGGGAGCAGCAGGAGAGATAGGAGAGGTCTGCTTTGCCATGTGGGTTCTTCTTTGGCTGCCAGGGAGTAGAACTCGTGCTGCAGAGGTTGAGGATTGCTTCATAGTTTGGTGCTTAACCCCTTGTGCCACCAGGGGGGCCCCATTTGTGAGTTATTTACTTCACTGTGTCCCCTTATCTGTGGTGGGAGACTCATTAACTCTTTCACTTCCCCATACAAGCTGCATTATCTGTTGTTTTGCTCAAAGCTCAGCAAGGCCTTCAAGGTTGCTCAGCAATCTTTCTCTTATCCCTGCAGAGAGATTTTTATTCTTCCTTAAGGACCTTCCACAATTTCGTTCTCAGTGCTTACACAAAAAATCTGAAGCCACTAAGAAACAAATTCCACCCACTTCCCTCATACCCTATGGATTCAACGTGTCTTCTATTATCTTGATAGAGTAATATGAGTTTTTCTTCCCAGGCTCACATGTCCCTCGGTGCTACACCCCATGGACAGCCAAGTGCTCCTTTGTATCCCCTCTGCCCCCATCACTAATTTCCCGTGTCATTACTTACTACTCAGGAAAAAAAGAACCATTTGGATATATAGGAATAGTTTCTAGGTTCCTGTCCTACAGAGAAAATTGGTTTAAGCTTTTCCCACCCTTGAAGATCTTCCCTAAGCTTCCCTTTAAGTTATACTCAGGTTGACATTTTTTTAGCCTAAACACTTCATTTTCTTTTTTTAATGATTTATTTATGCATATAAGAACTGGGGTGTAGGCCAGATGTGGTGGGGGTGAGAGGATTCACCAGAGACAGAGTGGGGAGCAGAACAGGCAGATCTACTGAAATATACTGCTGAGGGGAGCAGCGGGGAGACAGGAAAAGTCTGCTGTGCCAGGGTTGCTCCCTGGCCAGGGATTGAACTCATGTTGCAGTGACTGGTGATCACTTGACCGTGCTGTGTCTTTAACCCCTGTGCCACCGGGGAGGCCCCAAACACTTTATTTTCTATTAGAACGACAACAAATATAAATTTATTCACACAGTTTTTGGCATGGGGATGCTGTCATTCATTTTAATATTGCTTCCTGTGAGTCTCATGCATAAAGAATATCATATGGTTTTGTTCACAGTCTCCAGTTTCAATGTTTCAGTGGAGTGAAAATTTTAAGATTAGTGTAGACCAAGTTGAGTGCAAACAAAGCCCTACATTGTTATGATGTTCGCCAGTATTTGGAATTGTCTTGCTCCATAATAGAAATTTTCGCAAGTCACCTTCCTTGAGTCTTAGCAAAGCTTTCAGCTTAGTTTTCATAAAAGAATTGCCTCTGCCCAGCCTATTTCATGTTTTCTAACCTTAAATAAAATTATATATAATATTAATTATAATCTTAATCATAGTTAAACTTTAAGATGGCAATACCTACTACTATTGTTGTGAATGGATCAAGCCCTGATTTCATCAGACACTTACTGTGGGCTGGTGATGTCTGTTCCAAAATTGACATTATTCCCACTTACACTTCTCTGCTTTCTGTCCTCGCCCATTCCCTTGCTTGCTTTCATTTCTTGAATAGTTCTTCTGGGTGTTTGCTGCTAAATCTAGGATGCTCTTTTTATTACATTTCCTTTTCAAGCTCTCTGAAGCTCTTGAAATTATTGACCATCTCTTCTAACAAGAGCTTGGCAACACCCTCTGTCTTGGCCTTTCCTGTGGTCTGATCGTGCCCTCTAAGTCTGCTAACAAGTGCTCTGCTTTCTGCTTATTGATTAAATGTAGGAACTTCCAAAAGTTACAGCCTTGACCTTTTACTCTTCTTCAAATGAGTCGGACTAGGGTAAAGGTTATGAGTGAGCTTCAGAATAGATTACACTGGCCATTTATTTAGTGATGTGTCCTTTAGTAGTTATTTAACTTTTCTGTGACTTAGCTTCCATTATTTGTAAAATAAGGTAAAAAATAAATTCTCACATTTATTGAACATAGTATGTGCCAGAAACTGCTACAAACACTTTAAATGTGTTAATCTACTTCACATCACAGCTCCAGGGATTACTAAACTCTATTTCACAGATAAGGACACTGAAACACAGAGAGGTTAAATAATTTGCCCAAATGAACTAATAATAAACAACTGAGCTAGAATTTAAATATAGATAGTTCAGCTCCAGATATTAATGCTATATTATTTTGTTCCTTAATGGTGGTATTTTGTACTCATAGAAGTCATATGCAAGATAATGCATGTAAAACTTCCAGCATAGTTATAACATAAATTAAATGCTTAACTAGTGGTAGCTCTTCATAGTCCCTTTACTGTTAGTAATTTTTTAAAAAATATTTATTTATGCATACAGGAACTGGGGTGTAAGCCAGAGGTGCGGGGCAGTGAGAGGATTCACCAGAGACAGAGCAGGGAACAGAACAGCAGACTGACTGAAACACACTGCTGAGGGGAGCAGCAGGTGAGTCAGGAGAGGTCTGCTGCGCCATGTGGGTTTCTCCCTGGCCACCCAGGATGGAACTCATGCTGTAGTAGCTGGCAATAGCTTGATGGCACTGTCTTTAACCCCTGCACCACCAAGGAGACCCACTGTTAATAATTTTTAAGGGGGGCTTTTGGGTGGTTATAGCCACTCTTCTGCAGTTGAACCCCCAAAGATATATCTCTAGCTTCTATTGTTCCCCTGAAACACCTGTCTGTATATCACCAGTTGCAAGTCATGGATCTAACGTCAGCAAAAACAAAGCTGAACAAGTTACTTTCATCTTCCCTTCAACCTAGGATTCTTATATCAGTGACTGATATCATCATCCTTCTAGATTCTTGAGGCTCTTCATTGGGTTGCACCCAGCACCATCTTGTCCACATTCAGGGTGTGGACAGTTCCTGCTATTACAACTGTGAAATAATTTTTGAATGTTTCCCCTTTTTTCTAATGTCAGTTGACCTAATTAAGTGTTCTTTATATCATTGTGCTCCCTACCCCACCCCCATTCTCCTCCTGCTCTTCTCCCTTCTCTCCCTCTCTCTTCTCTCTGGGTACCTCTGATCTATGGTCAGCTTTGAAAGGTTGGCTTTAAAGTTTGTCTTTGAATCCTTGTTTGGTCTTGCTATTCTTTTGATTTATGGCAATTTGTTAATGTGACATTCAAGATTCTTCACAGTTTGCCCTAAAGTACATTTTCAGGCTCCTCCACTCCCACTTGCACCTCAAGTCACCTTTGCTTCTCAACATACTTTGATCATCCCATTCACTTTCACATCTTCATTCTTCTGCTTATTGATTTGGACTTCCCGAAATTCTCTCATCTCTCTCTCATTTAGTTCTAATTCATTAAAGACTTGACTTGAATGGCACATCCTATAATCTTTATCAAATGTCACAATCAAAATTTAACTCTCCTTTAACTTTTAACTATGTAGATTTTGGGTTTGACTTAAAGATTGAATCACAACCATATTTTAATGGATTTACTGTCTATGTGTATATATATATATTTTTTTTTTTTCTGCATCAATATATCTTGAGCCTCTGTGGTTGAGAAAGTATGTCTTCATTGTTCTCATACCCTCAATACTAATTTAACACCTAAGGGCTTACACAATAATTATTTATTGAATTGAAATAAATTGATCCATTTTTGTAAGTCTTTGGGACTTTATAGAGGTATTGCTTTTTCTTTTCTTGACTTTTTTGACTTCTTAAAAATTTATTTGCCTGACAGTTCTTGTTTTAAATTCCTCATTACTGGGTATCATTGGTGGTATTGTGACCCCAGATACTCTGATATGCAGTCAATTCCTTACCTAAGATGATGTTATCATTAGTGCTTTTTGCTCTCTTATTTGCTGTTGCATCATCAGTTTATTCATTTTTGGAAGACCTGCAGCATCTTTTCCCTGATTACATACAGGGATCTCTCCCTTCTGCAAACACCTATAGTTCCACAGGCTCTGCCTTATCTTTAAATCCACTTACATGCCTATGGGCTTTAAAAAAATCACATATATTTGCATTTTCCAGCTAGAATCTAAGTTATTTTTGATTAAAAACCATTAACTTGTTTTTTTCATTTTCATTTCTTATAGAATATAACTTACTCATATAAATTGTGAACTCCCTCTCCTATATTATATCCCTTTCCCCCAAACAAGGCCCTAGTATGGCAAAAATCTCTATTTACAGTCAATGAATCTTCAATCCCACATGATTTTCTGCTTTCAAACAATATTTTTCTCCATTCGGAAGAGTTTTATTAAGGATCAGCATACTTTTTATTTCTAACATGTTTTATTTTTTTTCTTAAAGATTTATTTATCTATTTATACAAGCATTGGGTACAGTCAGAAGCACGGGAGGGCGAGAGAATTCACCAGAGCCAGAGCGGAGAGCAAAACAGGCAGACTGACGAAGTACACTGCTGAGGGGAGCAGCGGGCACCAGGAGAGGTCTGTGTACCATGTGGGACCCTCACCTGGTGGCTGGGGATTAAACCGGCTCTGCAGAGGCTGCGGGCAGCTTCGCAACCCAGCACTCAACCACTGCACCACCGGGGAGGCCCCTAACATGTTTTATTTCCAAGGATTCTGGTGTGTCTGCTGGGGAGAGCCAAATAGCAAATTCAGCACTATCACAGGAGGACAGCTCCAAGCAGGCCCTGGGGTGGCAGTCTCTCTAAAGGACATGCCTGAAACTTTTGTGTTACTGAGAAGAGCTTTCCCAAATTGCATGTCATAGACATTTTACTACAAGGTTCTCACAGTCAAATATATTTTTCAAGCACTATCCTAAACCTTACTATAGTACATCTTAGAGGTAACGTAATGCTCATGTGTACTGAATATACCAATGGGGCAAAAATACTTGCAAGGTTCTCCCTTTCCTCAGCATAAACTCATGGTAAATTCATATCATTCTCTTGCTTGGGAGTTATAGGTTGTTTTTCCTTGACAACAGTTTCAAATACATCAAAATGGGCTCTTTTCCGTACTTCAAAAATATGTCTATATAAATCAAGTTGCCAGAGTAATATAATTCCCTGAAGCAATGTAAACCTTGGTAGGTGATGTATTTATGACACATAATTGTTTTATATCTGTTAGTTAACTATTGGCTTTGGGAGTTTTTTCATAAAGGAAGAGAATTTACATGTTTGTTCTAAAGATTTCACAAAGACCTAAAGAACTTAGGTTAACAGGTATGCTCTGCAAGAAAGTTAATACCTACACATTAGCTTTTGTTATATTTTGCTTTCAATTCAAACAACTCACACTTTTTATTTAAACTGAACTTAAAACCCTTAATAAGTTATTATTACCCTCTTTTTGTTTTTCATAGGAGGGGATATACTTGGAGAGGGATATTTGAACAAAAGCTTGTCCTGTTTCATTCTACCACCACCCACCCATTTTCTCCAAGGAAAGAGATAACATTAATTTGTTTGAAAACATTCATATCCACATTTGAGAGCATTTCTATTGCTGTTAGAATAATTTCACTAGGAAGACAATGAGGATGTTGGGTTTCTTGATATTTCCTGTCGTATTTTTCATTCATGTGCCCACATACAAAGGACTGATGAGTTTCTAGGATGAAATATGAGAAGAGGTTTCACTAGGACTAGGTTGACCATGGGTCTCAGTTGCTCGCTATAGGAGAGTCACTGGGCATCCATTAATAAAAGTGACATTTGATCTCCAGATTATTACTGGTGTTCTTTCTTTGCCACTTAGGTGACAGAGGTCAGGAGGATAATTAGTTTCCCTGTGGATTACCAGAAGCACTTTTTATATAAGTGATTCTGAATGGAATGAATTCAGAGAGGGGATTCCCCAATATAGACTTTATAGAGCTAGAAAGTTATCTGGGGATCTGCTTCAAACATGTATACAAAATGAGATCTAAAAATAAACATTCATTTGGAATGAAAAATATAAATCACAACACCTAAAAAAGCAAAAAGTTGAGAATCATCAAAGTTTGTATTAACTTCTTGTCTCATCCTATATAATAATTGTTTCTCTTTCCTTGGCTAAGTACTGTTAATTGAATTTTGAAGTAATTGATCAATAATAATTTTGGTTACAGTATCTAAATTTGTGGAATTGTCAAATATAGGAAACTATCCTACAGTTTTTGTACATAAGTTAGAGGATTTGGAAGAATATTCTGCTGACTAGCCTTCATCTTTTCACATTTGAAAACCATCACCCACTTAGTTCTAGTACCAGATGTTTTCGGACATATTTCTAGCAGCCTGCAACCTTGGCTCTGTACTTTCCTTTGGAGATGTGGAGCCAGTAAGCACAATTGGTGGTCATAGCACCCCTGGAGGATACTCCTATGCAGAATGGCTATCAAAGACTCACCTGTACACAGAAGTTATTGCAAACCACATCACTCTATTTTTTAAGTCTAAACTGTATCCCAAACTCAGCTTTCCTTTGCCTGTGTATCAGAAATGCCTTCAAGTATTCTTCACTCTGTACTTGACAGGAGAGAAAGTGTGACAGAGATAAAGTAAAGTGGAATGCAATGGCCTTCACTGCTGCTACAGCACATTGATCTGCAAGTTTTATGCATTCTCTTAGCTGATAGAATACAGCGTTTGCCTATTCCAGAGCCTTGAATGAGCCTGTGCAAGTGAGCCCAGGAAGATTAAGCTTCATGGTAAATCTTCTGGCTGGACAGAAATTCTTGTCATTGCAGAAACCAAAAATCTTTCAGACCATTATTTATCAGTGGGGGAATGAGTCGGGTTTTTCACTGAAGCTATATATCTTTTTAAATCAGAAATGCTCTCTCCTTATCTCCTATGGTAGGAAAAAAAATTTCAAATGGGAACACTTTCCTGGAACTTCAAATGATTAGAATAACAGTAATCACCATTTTCTGTCCACTTATGTGTGCCACACTTGCCATATGTGATTTTTAGTCTTACATAAACTCAATGAAACTGGGAGAGCAAAGTCTTGCAACAATAGGCCACCCAGTATGGTCTTTGCTCTGTAAAGACTTTAGAAGAAAAGAGTCATGGAGCAACTCTCATGCATTTATACAGATTTGCTTCACTTGAATTTCAAAATTAAATTGGGTTCTGAGAGCTAGATAGATAAATCAATTTCTAGAGATTAGACAGTGATTCAGAATAAGACAAGCTCTCGGATATGTTCAAATTGAACATGTAGTGGAGGTGAGATGGAGTTCTGCTTCACTTTGGGTGTCAGCCAGGTACCTGCTGTTATGAGTGTGTTGTGTGTGGTTAATATGCATGAGTTAGTGCTCTTTCTGCCTCTTTGCAGAAATGTGTAAGGACAGCCAAAACTTTCCATTTGCCTTACACTCAGTCTCGGTCTTTTCAAAGGCAGCCTTTTCCCCGTGTTTCAGAGTGTAGTTTCATCTCTTTTATAATCCTACTTAATGCCCTCACTTGATTTTCAATTTGAAGCTGAGAATTATGTTTCTGCAATGTCTAAATAAGCTCTCAGCTTTTACAGCAGCCTGTCTTCTGATGAACTTAATGACCTCATTCATAGCACACAAGCGTCATAGGATAAAGAAGACTACGTGTATTTCATTAGTCATTGGATAGATGCAACTATACTAATATCTGTTTCCCAGTCAGAACTTTCAGAGATAGATAATTCCATGAATACAATTGTAAGATGAATAGAAACAAATGCCTTGAAGAAGCACTTTTGAAGTTTAAGTGGTTTTGCTGAGAAAATTTCTAGAGTCATCACATGTAAGAACTTTGACTCAAGTGATCAGTAAAACTATCAGTGCTCAAATTTTCCTAATACCTGTGAATATTTTAATAGCCGGATGTGACTTTACTGGGGAGGAAGAGATAAGTAGTATGATAAACAGCTTTCTACATTTTTATGATTATTTTTGTTCTCAGCTAATATTTCTTCTTGTGTGGGCTCCCAACAGCTGATTGAGAACAGTTAAGTCAGTCAACTTGATGTCACATGAAGCATGCACTTTGCTAGGATTTTACTCTGACTACCATCACTGTCCATGCTGAAGTCAAGTGTATGGGCTTTGTCATAGTTTGCCCCTATGCTAAGGAGTTCTTTGTAGATTCGTGGCCATGTTCCTGATGTTTGAGATTGACAGATATTGGCTGCATTACCGGTTAGTACTTGAGGGACACTAGAACTAGCTATTTGAATGAGAAATCTTCCATGCAGCTCTTGAACATTTTTTCTCTTGTGTGACTCTATTTTCACCTGTTCCTCCTCCCATGAATATTCTTATTATTTAAATACATTAGAACCAAGGCCACTCAGCTCCAGTGTCACTCCCTCCACATACACTCCCCACACTGCCCTCTACTCTCCGGAATGGTGTCTCTTGTACTACACTATATACCTTCCTTCTTCATCGAAGAGAGAATTTTTGAGGGCAGGAGCCATATTTTATTCATTTTGCATCTCTGCTGCTGGCACAATGCCTGTCACATACAGGCTCTTAATTTACACCCATGAAAGGAGCATTCATTCATTTATTCATGCAACAAATGTGACTTAAGAAATACTTTTGGAAGCAAATAAACCACATTGGCAGTTTCCTCAAGCAGTTGGAGGATTGGCTTTAAGGTCTATTATTACTCATTAGAAGCACTGAAATCTGCTTTAATCATGGGTCTCCTTTGGCTGCTTACCTTCGAAGCAAGCTTCATGCCCACACAGCTGCCTGTGTCCATGGCAACTGAGATGCATGAATACAGGTTCTAAAACATAGTCTTTGCAGAACGTCAGGGCCTTTATTAAAACAGTACCTTACATCTGTATTCCTCCTAGACAGGTATTATCACAGGCCTCATGGCAATAGTGACTTCCTACAGAATCATGTCTACAAAGCAGTTTCCCCTGAGAGTGTAGTGAGCAGTTGCTGGGTCTTGTGTGGAGGGGTGCTGGGATCATGCCCATTCATGAGAGACTTGTGGATAAGCAAGGTGTAGAGAATAGCATTTCATGTATGTGTCAGGCAGCAGCACTCTCTCCTCGCCCTGCTTCAACAGAAGTAGCAGCTCTCCTGTGCTTCCTCTCTGCAAGTGGGGACATTGCTCTTTATCCCATGCCCCTCACTGAAGGATTTCTATGTGGGAAATGTTTCTGTGTGGGACTGCAGAAACAAGGGTAGGAGAATCCCATTCAAGATGAGAAAACATCGAATGGATGTAAGTTAGAAATATTTTGTTCAATCTTCAGGTCTATATCGTTGAGCAGGTGAGACTGACTCATCTTCAACTAGGGGACAGCTTTTTAGGTGGGAAATAGGAACAATAGACTTGCACAGATTGGGGAATATTTATTACATTCCCATGCTACTTAATTTATATTCTTCCTCCAGGGAACTTAGTGGTAAAATCCTTGCAATATGAAGAGGATATGCCTTTGTCTGCAGCTTGCATGGCTAAGTGGAAGGTAGGAGCATCATGACTAGCATAAGCCATGCTAAGATAGCACAGGAAGGACACATACAAAAGAGAATCAACCTTTTATTGAGCACCTACTGCATGGTGCCTGATGGGTGCTTTTCACCTGTAATTTCTTTGGGTGCTCTTAAAAATCCTATTCCTCAGTGCTGTTAATCTAATTTTATGGTGAGGCATGAATATTGCCAATGAATGTCAAGTGACTATCACTACACCACACCTACGACCAAAATACCAATAATGTTCCACTAGAGACCACCCTTGTCTCCCTGCCTTTTATGGTGACCTCATTTCTGCTGTTGGGTTCCACGGGTTTGTTTGGGTTTGATTTTGTCTGTCCCATTGTTTATTTCTTTATTCCTTACATGTTTTGTTTCACATATGAATGAAGTCCTCCAGTATTTGTCTCCTTTTTGACTTACTTTACTTAGCAGAATCTCCTCCAGTTTATCCATGTTGCTGAAAATAGGAAGAATTTATCTTTTTGGATATCTGAGTAATATTCCATTGTGTATATATGCACCTTATCTTCTTTATCCAATCATTTGATAGGGTGCTTAGGTTGCTTCCATAGCTTGGCTATTGTAAAAACTGCTACAGTGAACAAAGGAGTGTATATATCTTCTCAAATTAATGTTTTTATTTCTTCAGCTAGACACCTAAGAGTGAATTGCTGGATCATGTGATTTATTTTTCTTGTGTTCTGAGAAACCACCATACTGTTTTCAATAGAAACTGGACCAGTTTGCATACCCACCAGTGGTCATGAGAGTTCCATTTTCTCTAGATCCTCATCAACACTAGTTGTTTCTTATCTTTTTGCTATGGGCCATTCTCACAGGTGTGAGGTGGTATCTCATTATGACATCAATCTGTATTTTCCTGATGGTAAGTGATGAGCATTTTTTCATGTGCTTGTTGGTCATAGATAAGTGTCTGCACAGCTCCTCTGCCCATTTTTTTTTTAAATTGGGTACTTTGTTTTCTTCTTGCCAAGTTTTTTTTTTTTTTTTTCCTTGACTGAGTTGTTAGTTTGTTGAGTCCTTTTGAGGTTATCCCTTTGTCTGAGTATGACATGCAAATAGTTTCTCCTATTCAGTAGAAAGTCTTCTTGTTTTACTTATTGTTTCTTTTGCTGTACAGGAGCTTTTTAATTTGATGTTGTTCCATTTGTTTACGTTCACTTTTGTTTCCCTTGCCATAGAGCTGAGTATCCAAATGCACACACACCAATGCCGTGGTATGCTTTGCCTATGTCTTATTCTATATATTTGATGGTTTCTGTTCTCACATCCAAGTATTTGATCAATTTGGAGTTAATTTTTTAATGTGAGTTAATTTTTTGGTGTGAGCTAGTGGTCTAGTTTCATTTCTCTGCATGTGGCTGTCCAATTTTTACAACATCATTTGCTAAAGAGACATTCCTTTCTCAATTGTATATTCTTATGTTATTTGTCATAAATTGATGATCCATATACATGGATCCATATACATGGATCATCAATTTCTGGGTTCTCAAACATTTAATTAAGATTTAGAGAGATCCAGAGACTTGCTCAAAATCATATTATAAAATGGTAGAGCTGTGGCTTGAACCATAGTCCTTTCTCATAAAGTCCATATTTATCCCTGTATTCCATTTTTGTCCTGTTTATAATTTACTACAAGGAGTTAATGGAAATGAGGCCAAATATTATTCTTATATTCTGCATAGAATGAATGTGGAATAAATGTATGTTATAAATTGGAATAAAAAAAAACAGCACATTTTGTTATTTGTGCAGTTTAAGATTAGAATGGGGAATTTTGGGATTCCAAAGGCAATATCTTAGCTGTGGTTTGCAGTTCATGGTGACATTAAATTCATACTACCCATAATTGATGGTAGATCTTGTTTCAGAAAAATATTCCCAGCTTTCCAAAGTTGGGGCCTTTGATTTCAGAAAGGCTTGTCACTTTATAACAAGTGTCCATATTTTATCATAGAATGATGTCTTATCACACAGTGTAGGCATCTGTGTTATCACAACTGTCAAGGTCAAAGGAGCTAGCCAACAAACTGGGCCATGCCTTCTAGTTTCCCAGCATCAAATCTGTGTCTTACTCACTTCTGGCGAGAAGTGGACTCTCAGGAGCTATGAAGATCTTGCATGGGGTACAAGTGGAAAGAGTCAGTCTGAGGGGAGTTTGACCCACTATTGTTTTAATTGGATAGCATGTGAATTCTCTTTTTTGTGGGTTTTTATTTCACAAGCTCTGCTATCATATAAGAACTTCACTATACATTCATGTAAGAACCTGTTATGCTCAACTCTCACATGTTTTTAAAAGAACTTCCTCATTACTTGTTCTTAGCTCATGTCTTCTTGAGAAAGAAAAACTGGCCAGTGGGTTGGGGTAGGTGAGAAAAAGGAAACTTCCAGGAGCCTTAGAGAGTGCCTGTCTCTGTATTTTTAACTTATGGCAAACTGGTAGGTCAGTCTCTAACATTTACTTTTAATTAATTTTCTCCTGAATTCTATTTTAAATAGGTAATCTATACAAGAAGATCCAAAGGAAAGCAAGCCTGCTCCTTTTTGTATGCTTTGTTTAGATATCCAGTCCTTACCAAAGAAAAAATTGAGAAAACTACAAAGTGGGTCAGGAAGGATTTTATTAATGTCTTCCAGATCTAAGTCCTAGAGAATGAGTAAATACCCACCAAGCAAAAGGAGAGGGGGTGGCATTCCTGGTGTGAAATATCAAGTGCAAAATAGCTATGTAAACCCAAAACTTCACTATCCCTCCCCTCTGGGCATTCCCTCTTAGAGCAGTTATTGACTTTATACAAATGGAACTGTTCAGCATGTCCTCTTTTTTTAAGGAATTGGTTCACTCAAATTTTGTCTGTGAGATTGCTTTCTGTTGTTGTGAAGCAGTAGTTCACTTATTGCCAAGCTGTATAATAGCCTGCAGTAATAAGATACCAAATACATCCATCCAATTTCTTAGCATTGGCCATTTTCATCTATATTACAGTTTTATCACACTGTTCTATTTTAACTAGTTCACATTGGTCTCTGTCACAGATCTTCATAGCTCCTAAGAGTCCACTTCTTGCCAGAAGTGAATAAGACACAGATTTGATGCTGGGAAACTAGAAGCCATGGCCCAGTTTCTTGGCTAGTTCCTTTGACCTTGACAGCTGTGGTAACACAGATGATGCAGTTTAAATTCTTGTTCACAGTGCTACTGTTTATCTATTCGAATCCCCAATAATCAAATAATTCATATAACCCCTAACCAAAAAATTGTATTATCTTTAAGAATTTTATCCAACTGATCCAGGAAGCTTATACTCCACCAGATTTGTGGATAAAAAGCTGTTTTTTTTACATGCATCTGCTTAATTCTCAAGAGCAGTGGGATTGCACAGGACTTGCATCCTCTGTGCTTGCATCTATCTTTTTTCCATAGGAAAAGTTTCTAAACTCTGTATGGATTACAGAGCTATTGGGAGTTCTTTTGTTTCAGAGAAGGTCTTGATTGGAGATCAGGAGTCATTATGCAAGATCAATGTCGAACCTACTCTCCTGCATTTAGACTCACAACTTCTACTAAATGCATTCAAGGCATTTACATTGAGAATGACCAAGAAAGAAAATAGTCCTGCAGCCCAGGCTTCTAATGGTGGTGACAGAGCAGCCATCCCAGGGCCTGACCCTGAGGGTCTGCAGTGACTCCCACTCATGACATTCCCTGATTTGTGCCCTCCTGGCAAAACTTAGCAGTCTTTTTAGCAGGCCCATCTATTCTCTGAATTGCTTCGCAGCCTCCTGGACAAATCAAATTCCCTCCCCACTTTCTATAATGACAGAAGAATGAATATAAAAGCAAACCCAGCCGGATAAATATCTGCAGACACAAACACCAAGGAGTTTATGCAAATGCAACCACAAAAATATTGAAGTACAAAATGAGCTGATGTGTTATAAGAACTCAAAAGGTCATCTAGATGATTCAAGGATAGATCACAGAATTTAAATTGGGTAGCCATAGAATTTAATTAAATCCCACAAATATTGACTCAGTGTCTAGTCCCACTGGGACACATTAGCAGAGGTGGGTTTGGATCAGCAGGAGGAGTGAGAGGTGAGTGGGATAAATATATAAGCCCTGCCTCAGGAATCTCTTAGCCTAGGGGCCAGAGGGTTGGGGGATATGAAAAAAAAAATGAGGAGGTGAAATGTGGAGGCAGAAAGCCTGGATGGAGCAGGCCCTCAGGTCGACTTCATCACTGGCAATCTTGGGCAGCCTGCCTCTCCAGGCTGGACCCCACCGCCTGTAAACCCGGGTTTCATGACTCCATCTACCTCGTGGTGTTATTTGGAAAATTCAGTGTGATAGCTTGTCTGCAGCATCTGGCCAACACCTGCCAGGAGTTGATGGCAGCTATGAAACATTGGGGGCGGGCTGGGGGAGGCACCAAGGAAGTGAAAAATGTTATACTTCCTTGGAAGGCTTAGGAGATTTCCTGGAATAAGTAAAACTGAAAAATGAGAGGCAGGATAGCAACTGATGGAAATTGACGGGAGACACACTTAACATATGCTGAGAGTGGTCTTTGGGTAAGAGTCCAAGTCTGTCACATTCATTGACATATTCCCAGTTCTCAGCACCAGAACGGGACTCACTTGTGAAAGAAATAAGGAATCGATTCATGAGTGGGTGGATAAAGGGATGCCATGAGCTGAGAAGGCAGAAGCTGTTTGTGGGAGGCTGTCGATGGGTCCTTCCTCTGGGGAAGCCCTTGCAGGTGACACTGGGTGTCAGGATGCAGCCAGACTGGGCAGGGCTTTGAGTACAGGGAAGAGGCACATCCGAGGCATGGACAACATTGTGTTTTTATTTTCCTTTAAATTCTGCAGTAGCTCACTCAGCCAGGGTGTGCTGCAGTGTCAGCTGAAATGTTACCAGCTCATCTTTCATGTATCTGCAGTCCCTTTCATAGACATTCTCCTCTGCCTATAAATTGCTTCATCTAAGTTTATGCTACAAATGTTACCAGTGGCTTTTGTAGCTGCTGTAGCTAACCATGTGGTTGATAGATTTTGTGAGGACTGTTTTCCAGAGAAACCGTTCTTAGGTAAAAATACTCAGTGTCTGCACTGCTTCCAGATGCTCCAAGGCCAGCCTTCCTCAGAGCCCCTGGTTCTCTGCTCAGACATGTCATGGGATTCTCAGAGGGACACCCATCCCAGAACGTATGCTGGTCTTTTCTCTGTCCTTATGTGACCAGTCTTCAACGTTTCATCTCTATGTGGGATTTTCCAAGCATTTCCAGAGACAGCCTATCATTTAATTCTCAGGACTACATGCTCCCTGGGTTTTATCATCATCAGAGAAGAGGATGCGGAGCTCATCCTGCTGTTCATCCCCCATTCCAGGCTCTTGTTCCCCGACCACAGAACCTCTCTGGAGTGTCAGTGTTTGCTGGGGAATCCTCAGAGTTCATCCTCCTGTTCTTGCTCATATGTGATGCCGCCTCTTCAAGACACAGAACATTTTTCTGCCTTTATGATGCTTCCTTGACGGGTGATTTATGCAACTCTTCTTACCTTGATCTCTTTCTATTTTAAAGTCCAGTTATTGTTGCTTATCATATCCAGGAAAACAGCAACAAAGAAAATAATGTAGTAAATAATTTCCCTTTTAGAAAGTTTCTTCATCTGATCATTGTGGGAGGTCCAGCCCAAATTTGAGCCTCGTGCAGGTATCCAAAGATGTTTCTGGAAGGATTCAGAGAAAGAAGGTGGATGGGCTTCTGATACGCCACTGACAAGTCTGTTCTTACTGAAGCTGAGAGGAAGGCAGTGTGGGTTGGTTGAAAGTGTGTGGGGTCTGGTGTCAAACATGGCAGGGGGATTGTTTCAGCTACTCTCAAGCTATAAAAATTTGGTCCTGACCTTGAACTCAGATGCTGAGCTTCCATTTCCTCATTTGTAAAGTGGGTTTAGTAAAAGCTAATTGATATTCACTCATTTCCATCGTTCATGATTCAACAGATACTTATTGAGTATCTATTATGAGATAGGCATTATGCTAGTTGCTGGGGATAGAGCCATGGATAAAAATAAAATAGACATGATTTCTATTTTAATGGACTTAAAGTTTAGTGGAAAACCAGAAATTGTAGAAACAATTATGTACTCATATAATTAAAATTGTGATAAATGCCATGGAAGAAGAATACAGCATGTTCTGGAAGTGTTCTTTGGTTTGGAGCATCAAGAAGCCCAAAGTTGAGACAAAAGGGGTGAAAGGGATGCGTTGCTTATAGGAATATGGTGATGATCATAGTTTATGCTTATTGAAGTGCCTGGAGTATAGCAGTCATCAATAAGCAAACTGAGAATAAGAATATTGAATTTCATGATCGTCTACTTTTGATATTTTGAGACACTCCAAGAAGGATTCTCCACATTCCTTTTACCCCCACCTCTGATTCCTTTCCCAGTGCATAAGCCCCACATTCGCCATGATTCTGTGAACATTTGTAAAGCCTCCTAGGGATACTCCATTCTACTGCCATCCCCCAGCAAGTAAAGGATGCCCACCTCATCCCAGGCGCCTCCTGGAAAGTTTAATGTCCCTTGGGTGGGCTGGCACCTTCCTGTCAGGAAGACCCCTGGCCTCAGAGGATTAAGTTTTATGCTCAAGGTCACAATGTTAGCCAGAAGCAGAGCCGAGATCCACACCTGGCTTTGCCTGTTTCCAAGTCCCGGCTACTTCCGCTGTAATAAAAGGAAAGCAAATTAAGTCTTTTCATTATTTGTCCTAGATCAAGATTCATTCTAGTATTTCCAGCTTCTGTCTGAATGAGAGAAGAACCAGGTTTACTTTTTCAAGGTGAGAATTTAAAATGTTTTTTTACCTGTCTTATTTTTTGTTCTTTTGCAAAGATTTGATATGAGATAGAGTAGATAGATCTCTGTTGTGCCCTGCATGGGGCATACATCTTTGGGCAAAGCCTGAGCTGAGGGCTCCCAATGCAGATGTCTGATTACAAGAGATAAATACAAGCTTTTGAAGTTTTATTTTCCCTGTTCGTTGTTAAGCCAAATATGTTGCACATATTTCTAAAGACCTTAGGATGGTACAGTGTCACCAGCAGGCTGTCTGCAGAGGATGGTCTGATAGTCCAGAGAGAATGGTCCAGCCCAGAGCTATTTTACTGCATTGCAGAGTCCCGGGGACCAGCGTGTGGAAAACCACAGGCAAGAGCACGCCAGGGCTGTGCCTGCAGCGTGGTGAAAAAGCAGCTGCAGTTCCAGACACACAGAGAGGGCGTGTGCTCAGAAATAATGCAGAGAGAACATTTGTACCGCCTTGGAAGATGAGCAGAAAACAGCTCTCCCTAAAAAGTTTAAGATGACAAAACTTTCTGATGGTTGAGAATAAGATGGTAAAACCAACTTCCTGTTTTTCCCAAAACTGGGAACTGAGCATGCACCAAGGACGGAGCTTGGGAAGGAACCGCTCAGATCTGCAGCCACGGATGCTGGGGACCAGATGGTGTGGGAGGGGGCAGGAGGTGCGCACATGCACAGTGAGATTTTAGCGACCCCAAGGAGCAAGCTTCTGGAAATACTGACCATCGGGGTCTCTCCAAGGTTGCAAATTATTTGTCTCAGTTCCTACTGGAATGCAAATATGATGCCTGTGAGTTTCATGGTTTGGAGGAAAGAACATTCAAGTCAGAAGGATAAAGTCTTATTCCCTGTGCAATTTTTGTCCTTTCTGGCCTCAGTTTATACTCTATCGAAAGGGAGAGGCACTGTCTTACTGTTTATCAAACTCTGTGCTCATAGGCATGACCTGCGTCTCATCAGGTGTGGGTTCTGATTCAGTGGTGAGTCAGTGACTCTGCATATGTGACCAAGTCCCAAGGGCTGCGGACACCCCTCTTCTGGGGCCCATACTTTAAATAGCATGAGACTGTGTTTTCCTCAGAACCTTTTTGCTTGGACATTGGGTTAAGATGAGAAGGAAGCTAGGTTATTTGGTGGATATAATTCAATAATTTGAGGTTTTTAAATGTTTTTCAAAGTCTCCATTTATTCATGCTCTCAAGTATCTCATGTGTCACTCTTATCTCACCCGGATGCTTACAGAAACTGGGTCTACAGTGGAGAAACAGGCCGCCAAGCTCCTTGTCTGCTAGGGCTCTAGGCAAGTGAGACAGGTGATGAAAAAATATGTGAAGGTGGTAAAGGAGACAAGAGTGAAAATATTAACAGGCTATAACTTGCATGAGACCACGGCCTTTGCTGTCTCCTCTGTCTATCCTCATTACCTTGGAAAAACACCTGAAACATAGTGAGTGCTCAGCAAGTGTTTCAGGAACAAAGGGTCACTTCAAAACAGCACAAAATAGGGTGATGTGATTCAGAGAGACCGGGTGGATAGGGTGGGCGTTTGAGGTCAGTAAAGAGTGCTCTGAGTAGGGCATGACAAGAAAGAATTGACCCCGGGTAACTGGTTTCATAAACAAAGAGGATGCCAAGCTCAGAGGACCTGAGAGAAGTTCACTTGACACTTTCAAGACTCAGCAAGGAGTGTGCTGGGTGAGAAATGTGAACCAACACCTCTCCTTTGCCACCAGAGGCGCAGCCAGGACCACCGCTGGAATATTGTCGTGTTGTTGTGTCCTGATGATTGACGAGCTGTCACGGGGCCATCATCCAGGGCAGCTGTGCCAGGCCCAGTGGGGCTAAGAGGGCCCCCTTGCAGGACAGTGAGACTCTCCAAGAAGGTGTGCTCAGTGGCCTAGATCCTGAGGCCTGGGGTAGCTGAAGGGACTGACAGAGTCCCGGAGGGGATGATGACAGTATTTACCTCACAGCGTGGCTGTCTTGACCAACTGTGTCACCACACAGGAATTTCTTAAAACTGTGTCTCACCCTATTCTTCCTTCTTTAGGAATCTTCATGGAATTCTTTTAGCTCATACAGTCAAGTCCAAGACTAAATCTGGAGTTCATGTTCCTTAGACCCACCAGACTGTTCCCTAATCATGTCCAGAGCGCTCCCTTTCAGGAACGTGTGCTCGGCAACTCACCTCTCTCAATCTGCTCCCCTTCTGTTCTCTAACCACCTGCCACCCGGGGAATCCAGCTCCCAAGCGGACTCCCCTGGTGCTCAGGGTCAGCCTCTCCTGGTACTCAGGGCTCTCCTGGCACTCAGGGTCAGCTTTTCCTTCTCTCACTGGCCACCTATAATCCCAGTGGCCTTTACTGGAACTATGTGGGTAGGTGTTTGCTCAATGAATTTCTCGAATTCACCTGAAGATGTGTATTAATCTTTGTTGAGTAAAATGAAATCTGGTTTTTAATTGTTGGAACAAATCCAGTTTTAATTCTGAAGTTGAAAATGTGCATTAGAATGCAATAAAAAAGAACACCTGGCTTGGACTTACTACTTCAACTCTATTTATATAACTGAACTTCCACTATGGTTCCTAGGGGGATGGTGGCTAGTATGTTATAGGGTTTTCTATTGACTTTTTCTTGTATGTCTCTTGCCTTTGTAATTATACAATGATATCTCTGTCAGGGTGGCAGATATTTAGGGAAAAGTTTAGTTTAGAGCCTCCCTGGTGGCACAAGGGGATAAGCACAGCACTGTGAAGCTATCCGCAGCCACTGCAGCACAAGTTCGATCCTCGGACTGCCAGGGAGCTACTCACATGGCTCAGCAGACCTCTCCTGTCTCGCCCGCTCCTGCCTTCAGCAGTGTATCTCAGTGGATCTGCTGTTCTGTTCCCCACTCTGTCTCTGGTGTAGCCTCTCATCCCTCACACCTCTGGCCTGTACCCTACTTCTTGTATGCATAAATAAAGAAATCTTTTTAAAAAAAGTTTAGTCTGTATGCCAAAATGGAGATTTGCTTCTTGAGGTTAAGGAACCAGCACCGACAGTAGGTACTGGCTGGCCTGAGAATTATTCATCACCAAACACTGGAGCGAGCATGGCTGAGAAGCAGATTTTGGGAAGAAGAAATAAAACCACTTCCTGTTGATAACCAACGAGCTGAGACACACTAGTAAACATCGCTATCACTTTTCAAAGCTAGAATAATGTTAAATTAAAATGTTGAGGAAAGCGATACTGAACGATGATTCATTTGCTTTGCATTTTTAGCAAATTTTACAGGGGAAAAGTTTGGCTAAGGGAAGTTACCTTATTTCTAGAGCCTGACATTTTAAAATAGCAAATAAACAATGGGAGAGGGAATTTAAGCTGAGGAGCTGTGGCGGAAGCTGAATGGTCCATCACATCTTTCATTAAAATCACAATTTGCAGTCAATTTACAACCACAGCAAGAAACATTAGAGAATTGCTTAATGTTTCAGACTTAACTGGAGCCCAAATTCAATGATTTCCCATTAATAATAATTCTACTTTCTGCCACAGGCTTGGAGCAATTTGTTGCCACTTTTTCTAATTTTCCTTTTGCAGAAACTGCTGAGGATGAATCTCCTTGTTAGAAACAGGGATTCTTAATTAAAAGTACCAAGAGCCATAATATCTTTAGGGCAATGTCTGTGTCAGATTGAGCTCGTGAATATGGATGGTTCACACTGGGTAAGACAAGGCTTGGCTTCTAGAGGAGCAGGCAATAAGCTTTTAAAGCCTCCGGGGAGGGCCAAGAGGAAGCCTGTATGCAGGCCAGGGAATCCAGGTTTTCTTGTCTGTTCATCTCTGCCCTCCAGGTTCTGGAAAAAGTTTTCCCTCAGGTGGTAGGGAGGTACAGGCACTGTTTGGTGGGAGGAAAAGATAGGAAGCAAAGGGAACAACCAAAGCTTCTGTTTAGGAGGTGAATGTTCTGGATCCCCAAAACAGAGGGAAGGCAGAGGAAGTCATCAAACTAGGAACTGAGTGAAGGACTCTAGTTTAAATGAGGTGGATAGATGTGCTTGTCTGTGGTTCTCCAGGAATTAAAGTTGTTAAACTGGTAACTTGAAGCTCAGAGCTTGCTTCAAGCCCTTAGTGTGTGCTGGATACATTTACATGTGCATGCGGGTGACTCAGGTACATGCATGTGTGCAGCTAGCATACCTCTACAGGTGCAAGGCTATCACAAACAGCAGGCACACCTCTTCTCTCTGTGTTCTCATAAGAGGTGGTCTTGTAATAAAAAAAAATGATGGACAGGGCCTCCCCTGTTGGTGCAGTGGTTGAGCGCTGGGCTGCAAGGCTGCCTGCAGCCTCTGCAGCACCGGTTCGATCCCTGGTCGCTGGTGGGGGTCCCACATGGCACAACAGACCTCTCTTACCGCGCCCGCTGCTCCCCTCAGCAGTGTGTTTCATCGTCTGCCTGTTCTGCTCCCCACTCTGGCTCTGGTGTGTTCTCTCACCCTCCCGCACTTCCAACTGTGCCCAGTGCTTGTATAGATGGATAAATAAAATCTTTAAAAAAAATGATGGACAGACTAAGTCCAAAAAACCTATAGAGACAGGAGAATTGAAAGGGTCATACCCCTTTGACCTTTTATGTTGTTGGGTGATGCTTTGTTCTTTCTAACCTGGTGTTTTCTCTCTGGTCTGCAGTGATGCTAAATGATGCTGCAATATTGACCTTCACTTATAGTTGACTTTGTTTCTTGATGTTAATGACTGATGAGAAATTGCTATCAGCTGCCTGGACTGTGTGGTGGCTAAGGCAGCCGCACATGGACACATGTCTATGGGTTAGGTAGACCAGGAATGATAGACTGTTATCTGACACCATAGCTCCTACCACTGAATTCTTAACTGTCTGTCATATGGAGATCAGGTGCTGGATCTCTGAGGATTACCAAGCAAGGCAAGAGGAAAGGCATAACAGCCATGACTTTGACCTTCTTCCAAGGTTACTTCCAGTTTTATACTCACTGATGTGTATACACTAGTCCTTCTGCAAAAATTTGCCCTCTGGGTAAATATCATATTTATCCTCTTGTTTGAATCTCAGTTGTACTTTTGGAAAACCCATAAATAGTAAAGATGGATTACAAAGGAATAAATAATTGTATTTAAATAGAAAGAAAAAGCAAAACCTCCTTTAAGATTCAGATAGCTGATAAAAAGGAAGGGCCTTTTTTATAGATATATCTAGGGAACAGGAAGGGCACAGACAGGTGGACACATCAGTCTGGGTTAAATTGTCAGGAATAGAATGCATGGTAAATCATCATGTTTGGAGGAGCTAAAGACAGAAATTAAAAGCTCTCAACATAATACCTTAAAAAACCTTTAGCATTATAGGACTCTGGTTCCTGGACTGTCCATCCTCCTATGTCCATCCTCCTTGGGCAGTGGCTTTATTCTGTTCAACCTTGGCTTCTGACCTTTCACTCCCTTCTTACTCAGTGACAGAAATTTGATAAATCTTTGTCTTTCTCACTGATTTGTGGTGCTGCATTAATTCCATAGAAAACATGAGTGTGGGAAATGATCTACACCAGACTATTATTCTCCATCAAGAGGTACAGATTAATCCTATAATGCAATCATTCCAATGTTATGCTATATTTTAATTTATTTTAGAATGATCTCTCTCAATGCATATTTTAGATGAACTTTACAACATTTTAGATATCCAGTAGAAAAAATACTGCTGGTATTTTGATTGGGCTTCATTTGTCTTATAAGTTGATAACTTTATGATATTTAAATTTCCATTAGGAGCAAGATGCATTTGTTTCCTTATTTAAGTGTTCTTTATAATTGCCAATTGTAATTTCTACTTTTATTAGTCAGACTTCAGGCTCATTAGCTTTATTCATGAACCTTTTTTTACAGCAAAGAGGTAGTAGAAAGTAAAAATATGCTTGAGACAGCTTGACAGGAGGCAGTTTTATAAATGTTTCAATTTTCCTCTCAAGGAATAAATTGAATCTTTTGAAAATATTTGGCCAACTTATTTAGTCCTAAATCATCCATTTATATCTTGGCAGTTCTAAGTATTGAATTTATTATCTTATGAATTACAAATTTTCTGGGAAAAAAATCACTTGACATTTTAGGATGTATTAGTAAATAACAAATAACTGGGACCCGTTTCAATGGTCTCTGCCTTTTGCTGGAAGGCTGTTGCTGTTACTCTGCTCCAGCTGATATTAAGTAACCATGCCAGTACATGCAAGGAGAATAATTAAATGCAAAGCTGTTTTATCAATGAGTAGGTAATAACAATGATAGATCCTAGTCACAGATCACTTATTCCATACTGGAATGGACACTTCACCTACAAATGCATATTTATTTTCACAATACCATAATAAAATAAAAGTTAGTCTCATTTTACAGAGGGGCATTTGGACAAATCCTCCTGTCCAAACCTGCCCCTAGGCCTACACTTGTATCTACTGTAGATACTGCCCCCCACTAAATAAAAATATTTAATTTCTAGCATCCTTTTGATGGCAGGATTTCCTCCAGAGAGGGATTTTTTTTTTACCACACTAAAGGCAATAAGTAAAACAACCTAAAATATGTAAAACCGATTTCAGAAGAAAATATTAAATACACATGTGATTGCATACATATATGAAGTATATATCTATACACATATATGAGCATTTACAGACATACAGCTTCCTTCTTTAAAAAGGGCACTATTTTAGATCTGTAAATTGTTTTGCAGGCTGAAAATGCCAGGCTAAGAATACCAACTTCGAATCAGATTGCATTTTTGCTTTATGCTATAATTTCTTTCTCCCCAAGACTTCATATATTAAAGCAGAGAAGTCTAAGGCTCTCCTTTTTGATACTTTTCCTTTCTCTTAGAAGAAATACACATTATTTATGAGCCAGTGCTTGAACATATTAACATAAAGTCATTAAGCAGAGGCTAGGAAAAAATGAATGCAAATTTATAAATTGAATCGGTTGGTACAAATGAATCAGCAATACCTTCACTTCCTGTCTGCAGGTTTTTGTTTTTAGAGCTATAAATAAGCCTGCGTTACTGGAAATGGAACTGAACATACTAACTTGTTTCCCTTCCTGCTGCATTAGAATTTACTAATGTAGAGTGATTTATAAAAGTTTTCATAAAACATCAAAGTGACACTGTTTTCTGAAAATAGATGGTCTTTGATGATATTGGCTGAGACTAATATTTGTGTCTTCAACAGTTATTCTTTCCTGTTTTCTCCCCTGGGGAGAATAGCAATATTGAATCAGGTCAATTCAAAGCAAACGCGCGCGCGCACACACACACACACACACACACACACACACTCTTCCCAGCACATGATGTGACGGGCACCAGCATGCAGGAATGGTCTTGGAGATGCTAGCAGGTATTAGTGGGCGTGGCTTCCAGGAAAGCTTCTCCAAAGAAAGGCAGACTGTTGTACCCCAAGTTGTTGTACCCCAAGTTCTCTCTAGTTGTACCCCAAGTTCTCTCTAGTCCCCTTCTTCCTGTCTAGGATACAGACCAGCTCAATTGTCTTCACACTGAAAGGGAAAAGCAAAGAGTCACAGAGACTTGTGGAGCCTCTGAACCAATACTAACTCCAATTTGCTACCAGACTTCATATTTTCATGAGGAAAAGGGGAGCAAGGTCTTCTCTCTCCATCTTCCAGGATTTCTGTTGCCCACGGTGAACATAACTCCTAGTGGATCCAATGTCTCTCAGATAAAACATCTTCAGAAATTGCGAGACTGGTATCTACAAACCAGAGTGAACAACCCACTGTAGTTTAGTCTTAGAGTCGAAGTTTCTAGAAGAAACACATTTTAATTACAAAAGTATCTATTAGACTTTTTGGGAAAGTGGGTCCTCAATTTTGATTTGGCTTCCAGATTCTGATTCTACTTGGGAGGTGGCTGAGGTGGTGACTCTCCCACCACATCAAACTGTGCCTGGGGGCAGTGAGAGAAACGTCCTGTGTTGTCTGCTGAGAACACTGGGCCTCACCAGCTCTTCTGTGCCCACTTGCCTTGAGTTTGCACAGTGTTATCTGTGCCCCGGCCATGCTGCTGTGTCATCTATCTCACAGCTTTGCCCTCCCTGTGAGCTCATTTTTTTTTAAAGATTTATTTATTTGCGCAACAAGAGCTGGTGTATAGGTCAGAGATGCAGGAGGATGAGAGGGTTCACCAGAGACAGAGCGGGAAACAGAACAGGCAGACTGAAATACACTACTGAGGGGAGCAGCGGGTGAGACAGGAGAGGTCTGCTGCACCATGTGGGTTGCTCCCTGGACAGCCAGGGATCGAACTCATGCTGCAGAGGCTGCAGATTGCTTCATAGTGTGGTGCTTAACCCCTTGGGCCACCAGGGAGGCCCTCTGTGAACTCACTGATGGCAAAACAATGACCTTGTTGATTGCACGTGTGAGCACCTTTCACAGAGATCTGTCCACAGGCAGAGCTCAGCACATGCTTGGGATGAGCTAAATGTCGGACTGAGCTAAGGTCACACCAGGTTATGTTGCCCCCTCTAAGGACCCCAGCCCTGCTGCCTTCCCTGGGGTGCTTTCTGATGGAGATGAGCTTGCAGGTGTGTACAGAAGGACAATGTGGGTCCTGGGCACTAGTTGGGGACCTGGGTATGATCCCTGGTCACCATGGAGCTGCGTGGCTGGAATAAGATCTGTGCCGAGAAGCAACAGTATCGGTTGTCAAGTCCTTTCCAGAAATTCTCTAAGCAATTGTCCCTCAGGAGGCAGTGAGCCAGGATAGAGAAATCACAGGGCAGCGGTCACAGGCACTGTTGTTAAAAAGTATTTTAATCAAAAATATATTGATTCCTAGGTTTTCTGAGGTCCATCTTGCTTTCTCTAGTATAGACACAATGTCTACTTCATGGGACTGATACAGAGGCTGAGAGAGGTGATGTTTAGAGACTGTGAACAATCATACTGCTTGCCAGGGAGGAAGACAGAGAAGGGGCCGCGGAGGAGGGCACCCGCACTGGAGCGTGTGTGGAGGGTGAGTGAGGTACGTGCACCCATGGAGGGGTGACGATGTCCTCCCCAAAGTAAACAGTTATGTAAACGATTGGGAAGCCCAGAAAATTTGATAAAGAAGTGATATGTTTAAAGCACATGCTTGCCCCATACATGTTGCTGCGTAAGAGGGAATTACAATTCTCTCTGATGCGATGTATCAGGTGTAATTCCCTATGATGTAATGTGTGTTATAAGAAACAACACTGGCATTTTTTCAGGGGTGTTTCTAGGAGGCGTGAGGATTACACTTGGGCTGAAATAATGGACTGTGACTTCCCTTGTGGTGTAAGCCATGACTCCCCATTCTCCGGGTCATCTCCGCTGCTCGGCCTTGGCCAGGGTCCCCTGCAAACCAAAGTGCCCCTCTTGTCAGCCCGCGCCTGCCAAGAAAATAGGGGAAGAAAGGGTGCGATTGTTTCCCAAACCTCTTCCTTGCCAATGCCCCTCTTACTTCCCTCCTGTGCTATTTTAAGAGACAGTGAATCAAATTATTTCAGCAAGAATAGGCTTTCATCCTGACATTTCAGAAAGATTGATGTTAATATTAATTATGGACCAACTGCCTTTCTCCACCAAAAGCTCTATTATTATTATTTTTTTCTTGCTGAAAACATCTTCATTTTAAAGTCACCTCCTCATCAAGTTTCTATTCTAGAAAATTTCTGGAGAGTAGGAGCACATTTTTGGAAATGGTTCAAAGTGCTGCTGCAAAGTTCTGCGGGATGTTTTTGGACGCACATGTCACCACGGTGGTGATGTCTCGCTTCCCTGCCATCCTGGATCTTGCATAAGAGCCTGTCCTTGAAGTAAAAATCAAGATGCTAACTCTTTTATTCTGAGCTGGGTTCTTGCTTCCTTTCTGGTAAAATGGAGACTTCAGGTGCAATAAAGAAAAATTACTGGACAAGTTTAACATTAATTAAAAGTATATGAGACAACGTATGTAGATATCATCCCAGGCCCATCTACAAGGAAATCATGATTCGATTCTGAAGGAAACAGAATTGTGTCATGCATTTTTTTTTCAAATGATGGAGAGGGGGGGGGGGAGAGAGAGGGAGAGAGAGAGAAAGAGAAAGCATGGGCACGCATGCCAGTCCATTGACCTTGAAGTCACAAATGTTCTTCTTTGACTGGCAAGAGTTTATTTATTTATTTTTGCATACAAAAACTGGGGTACAGGTCAGAGGTGCAGGGGGATGAGAGGATTCACCAGAGACAGAACAGGGAGCAGAATAGGCAGACGTACTGAAAGCACTGCTGAGGGGAGCAGCAGGCAAGACAGGAGAGGTCTGCCACGCAATGTGGATATCTCCCTGGCCTGCCAGGAATCGAACCCATGCTGAAGAGGCTGCGGACAGCTTCACAGAACTGTGCTCAACCCGCTGTGCCACCGGGGAGGCCCTGACTGGCAGGAGTTTAGAAACAGGTCTACATTTCCTTCTCTAGGAATTAATTACACTAGTGAAAAACATATATTTTACAATGTTGAGAAATTATATCTTGAATGATCTTATTCTCTTTTCAATTTAATAATTCTCCTAATTTATTTAATCATAGTATCAATCAGAATTAAGATGTATATATGTAAGAATGTAGAAATGATAGATCTGACAAATGTCCATAACTGAGATAATATAGGAGAAAAAATTGCAGTAGCCATCTTAATAGAGGAAGGAATGTAAGTTTGAGCATGTTATTTTTAATTATTATTAATATGGATAAAAGGATTGGATAGAGAAGAAACAATATTAAGTAAACTAATATTTTTCACAGGGAACCAATATGTAAACAAAGTTTTCAGCATAAGAAATAAAACTGTGATTGTATATTTTGCAATTGTGGGGAGCACATCCAACTTATTAAAAGACAGAAACAGTAATAAGAGCAATTAAATGGGGGATGGGGCTGTACATGCAAGGAATTAATTGAAATATTTTAATTTTATTATATCATTCCATTTGGAGTTTTTTTTTTAACCAGGTGAATATATTATTTTATTACATTAAAATTAAAATTCAAAATGTTATTATGATAAATCATTTCTGATCCCATTTTTGCCATTTAAAAATTTGGTTATAACTTTTTATAGATACATTTTCTTAAAGATAATTTTGAACATCTGCAAGTTTATCTCTGCAGAACCATAATCTTTGCCAGATGTTTCTGTCTGGCTCTGGGCCCAGAGATATTAATGGAATTATAATGGAGAAGGTCTTGAGTAAATGCATTTGTCAGTCTGACTGTGCTCTGGATCTTAAATTGTATCAAAGTGGATGATAGGGCAGCGTTAAGTACAACTGCTGGAGGCTCAGAAATTCATCTGAACATCTGGCTGAATCTATTCTGTTCTCTGCTTGAAAAGCTACAATGTCCTTATACCATATTATTTAACCCGAGATTAAGATTGAACTTCCACGGAATTTTAAAACTCTGTATTTCCATATGAATTTGAATGTGAACTGCCCCTTGGGCTCATGTGGTCTCATACACTTCCCTTGTTCCTCATGGCTTGCAACTCCACTCGTAAAACATACTGTGTTGTAAACCATGTTACCTCAATAAAACGTGAAGTAGATTAATATATGATAAAGGTGTGAAGACAATAAGGATATAACAATGTTTTAAAAAATGGAAATAATTGTACCCACATATGCAAAAAAGAATCTTGACAAATCTGACCCATTTCAATGCACCATATGCAAAAATTAATTCAAAATCGATCATAAATTAAAATGGAAAATCTAAAGCTATAAGGCCTCTAGAAGAAAACAGGAGAAAAATCTTTGTGACTTGTATTAGGCAAAGATTTTTTGATAAAACATCAAAAGCTTGATGCATGAACATAAGTAAAAAAGTGATTCTTTAGATTAAAACTCTTCATCAAAATGTGTTTTTAAAGAAAATATAGTGAGTTAAAAAAATACATTTGTAAAGGACAAATCTGACAATGGACTTGTATCCAGACACCATTGGTGGATTCTAAGATGGTCCCAGGTTTTCAACTCTTGATGTGTAGACGTGATTTAGTCCCTTTCTTTTGAGTATGGCAGAACCTTTTAATGTGGTGGCATAGTCAGTCCCTTGATTAGTGCCATTATATGGGAATGTAATGTGAACATCATCTGGTGCTAATTATTGAGTCTGGAGGCTGAAGTTAGCAGCCTTTTTAGAGGGGCATGGACCTGGATGGGAGTAGTCTCTAAGAATTGAGCACAATTTGGTCAAGAGCTACCAAGAAAAATGGGGTGCTCACAACTCTTTCAGCCCCAGGGAACTGAATTCTGCCAACAAGAGAGAGCTCAGGAAAGAAGTCAATCCCCAGAGGAGGTCCAAGGAGAGGGCAACTGGCAGACACCTCAAATTATTAACCCTGTAAGCCTCTGAACAGTGACCCTATTTAAGGGCCAGACTTTGACAGGCAAAAACCATGTGGTAATATACACAGCACAAGGAAACCAGGACCCCAGAATATATGAAGGACATTCAAATCCAATAATAGGGAAAAAAATAACCCACTTAAAGTTTAGCAAAGATTTGAATAGACACTGTTCCAAGTTACAATCATTAGTCACTAAGGATGAAAATTAAAACCACAATGAGATCACCAAATATTTATCAGAACTGCAAGAAAACAAATGAAAACTTTCTTATCCATACAAGGGAGGTCTCAGAAGAGTTAGCATTCTCATACATTAATTGTGAGAATGCAAAATGATACTGTGAGTTTGGAGAACAGTTTTGCAATTTCTAATAAATTAAATACACAAATCATCTGATTCAGCAATTCCACCCAAGGGAAATGAAAGCTTAAGTTCTCATAATCACGTGTACTTTATGGTACACATGGCTTGTTTCATAATTACCAAGAACTGGAAACAACTAAATGTCCTTCAACTGGTCTGGTAGATTTTTGTTGCCGTTACAAAGAATTATCACAATTTTGGTGATTTAAAACAGTGTGGATTGATTAACTGTGGACAGATGTTTATTGCTGTCTCACCAGGCTGAGATCAAAAAGTTGGCAGGTTGGCACCCCTTTCTGGAAGCTCCAGGGAAATATCTGATCTCTTACCTGTTCAGGTGTTTGTATAGCCCAACTCCAACTCAAGACTAAGGTCTTATTTCCTGACTGACCATCGGTTAGGTGCCCCTTTTAGCTGCCCAAAGCTTCTTTCTGATTCTTGCCTGTATCCCTTATATCCCGGGACCAGGAACAAAGCAATGATCCTTCTGATACTGCCATCTGTCTGATTATGAGATTATATTTGCTGCAGGTCTGTGACTTCATTGCATTTGGAAAGTCCTTTGTCATGCAAGGTAACATGTTCATGGTTTCCAGGGCTAAGACCTTGATGGTGGGGAAGGAGCTGTCCATCCAAGTGTACTAGACAGTCTCGGGTGGAAGGGTACCTGGGCAAAGGCCCCTGGGGGAGAGTGGGGAGAGCACCAGTGCCCCTGCAGCCCAGTGAGCCGGGTGATGAGGCACAGGGAGAGGGTAAGTCAGGCGGGCTGCCCCCAGATGTTCAGGGAGTCTCGATGATTGCTACTGAAGGATTTTAACTTGCCAAAGGGGTGGTGGGCGGTATGTCTTTACGTGATCATTTGCTGGTATGGATAATGGGCTGAGTGGGAAATGTCGTGGAAAGGACACAGCTTAGCAGGTTTGATGGTGTTGGTGTTACTCACTGTGGTGACTTTGATTGGAGACCGGGAACTAAGTGGGGGTGCAGACGGGGAGGCAGGGAGGCGTACGGCGGTGCTCATTTGTGTGTTTGCTTTGAGGATAGTAGGGGACACTACACAACACATTTAATGTTGGTGGAGAGGGAAGGGACCAAGGCATCAAGAGTAACTCGTGGGCATTCGACTTTGATAAGTGGGGAGATGGTGGTAGCCTTTACCGAGACAGAAAGTGCCAGAGGAAGCTGGAGTAGGGGTTGGGAGAGGAATATGAAAAATGTCAGCTTTAGACAAATGAGACTTCAGATGTCTCTGAAGTTTTTAAGTCAGCAATTAAATCTTTGAATGTGGAGTGAAAGAGAGGTAGGAACAGAGTCCCCAGACTGACAGTTACCTCTGACATTAGAGGTTAACAGTAGAACAGCAGAGCAGGTAGGAAGGAGACAGAAGCCGGTGGCTTTATGAAAACTGAGAAAGGAGGGAGTTTCAGGAGAGGGGAGTCAGTCGTACCAGATCCAACATGGGGGCTTGGATCAAAGTCAAATTGTGTAAGATGGAGGCTTTGAGGTGACTGGCTTAATAAAGGCGATTTCCACTGATTTCAGAAGGAGAGAAAGAATTAAAGTGGGTTGAAAACTGAATAGGAGGTAAGGAAGAGGAGATTTTGTGTGAGCAATGTACTGTGATTTGCTGGACAGGTTTTGACTTGTGCAAAAGAAAGCAGTCTTGACCCTGGGCAGAGAGGGAGGAGGCCGGCGTGGTGAAGAGGCTGCTGAGTTCAGTTCTGGATACGTTGAAGGAATATAGGTTGCCTCACTGGTTGTTTTTTTTTTTAAGATTTATTTATTTATGCATACAAAAACTGGGGTATAGGCCAGAGGTGTGTGGGGCGAGAAGATTCACTGGAGACAGAGTGGAAAACAGAACAGGTGGATCTACTAAAATACACTGCTGAGGGGAGCAGCAGGCATGACAGGAGAGGTCTGCTGCGCCATGTGGGTCAGCTCCCTGGCTGGGGGATTGAACTCATGTTGCAGTGGCTGTGGATATCTTCATAATGCTGAGTCTTAACCCCTTGCACCACCAGGGAGACCCCTCCACCCCAGTTCTTGAAGGATGAACTTAGTTTTGACATAGTCACCTGAGACTGCACCACATAGACAGCATCTGTTGCAAATTAGAAGATGGTAATAAACTTCCTTTGAAAGGAAGTTTAACTATTTCATTAAAACTTAGAAGCTCTCTGCAAGTTCACTTGTTGGAATAAAGGTCTTTCTTGTGCTAAGAAATCCTGTCAACGTGCAAGGTTAGTTATAGAGAAATTCAGGGTTTATATTTGTCATATCTAAATGGCATTTCTTTCAAGCATATAAATGATCTTTACTGACAGGAAGCCGAGCAAATGTTCCCCTTTTACAATTTACTGAAATTGCTGGTTATTTTTAGAGGGAGTCAGGCATTAGTGAACCCAGAGCTGAAAACAAGTCTTTGATAAACTGACAGTTTAAAAATCAACATAAATCACATCAGTTCCAATACCAAAATCTCAGCAGGCTTTTATATTGTGTGTTAATATTTTAAATAATATTTAAAAAATGTGTTCTCAAGAATCCTGAGTGTTACCAGGGTAACCATCATCTCAGTGCTATAGATGGGTAAACTGAGGCATAAGAGAGTAAGAAAACTTGATCAAGTCCCCCAGAGAAACTAACAGCTTACTTCACTTAATTCTTATCACTTCTTTCCATTACATCCTTTTTATTCCTCTTATTAATGATGAGAGTGTTGTTATTGTGTATTCAGTGAGTAACTCAAGGCCATAGTTTAATTTTTATAATTTATGATACTCCATAAAGTTGCAACTGTGTTCTAGAAGACGTTAGATAAGCTAAAAGCTTAGGGGATATACACTTTGGTAGAGTTCTAGGCTAATATGCTGATGGGAAATCAGGGTGCCATGGGGAGCAGTAGGGGTGGAAAATTAGTCACCTCCTACAAATAATGTGGGAGAGAAGCCCAGAAAATAAAAAGTGAATTTTATTTTTTTCCAGTGGCTTTTAAATGACACTGCACGTCTCCAATACCCGTCGACTAAAACAAATTAATTCGTATACCTGCTTGAACTTCCCATAGAGAAAATGACAGTCAAAGGTGGTCAGGCATGACAGAAGCTATCAATTACCAATATTGTTTGAAAAAACAGCCAGAGCTGCTTTTGAATTTACCCTATTTTATTGTCCCTTTAGAGTCATATTAAAATGGGCCCCATGGATTTAACGGCTAATCAGAAAAGCGCCAGCACTACAAACAGCCACAATTTTCTCTCCTAAAGATACAGAAAATAGTTATAAAAATAAAAACTGCAACCAGAGAAAGGAAGAGAGCCAGGGCAAGCTTTAGTGGCCTTCCTCAGTGGCCTTTGTGAGGATATATTTTTAAAGTATTATTTAAAATGTTAACTCACAATATAGAAGCCTGCTGAGACTGGAAATGATGCAATTTCTGTTGGGTTTTAAGCTGCCAGTTTATCCTGAGGGCAGGATGAACGCCTCAGAAAGCTTGGGTAAAATCACCTGGCTGCCTGTGATTGGCACCTGCAGACTTCTTGAGCTGGTCTGGGTGCAGGTGAGGGAGAGGAATTAATGTGTCTGGACCGGGAAACACATCTGTCACTGTGCATGTGCTCAACACGCTCTCATGTCATCACAACAGTGTGGGGCATGGCTACCATCACCCCCACATTACAGATGAGTAACCTGAAGGTAAGCAGTTGGCATAATGTGTTCTAGATGACCAGTACAGAATGATGGCTTGTGAGTTCCATCTCACTGCAAAGCTTCTGTTTGCTTCTCTGCCTTTTCCTGGGAGAATCATTTTCCAAACGTGGCCTTTGAGATGCACATTTCTTCTTTTCTCCACTGGCCTTTCACAGTCTCTCTTCAAGCCAGGGACCTTGCCCCGTAGGTGATGAAGTTACTTCTCACCAGACCTGGCTTCTTTTCCAAAGTGACTTCACAAGTTACCACACACGGCAGCTTCGGGTGCACCTGCTATCTTTCCTTGGAGCCCACAGGGGCTCTAACTTTTTAAATCCAAGGAAAACACCATAAAAATCTCCTAAGCCATGAAGTAGGGAGTCAGCCCTGATGGCCACAGGGACTTCTCTGAACAACTCTCAGGTGTCCAACCATCATACTGAACTCTCGGATCTAGAATGTGTCCTTCCTCACCCTTTGCTCAGAGGACAGCTCTGAGCACTGTGGGTGCCATTTCCACATTTTGATTTGCTTCACTTGATGTTTTCCTTGGACCAGAATAAACACCTACTTCACCTGTGTCCCTTCAAGCTCCTTTCTGCCCTGTCCACAGTTGTTCTCTGACTACTTGTCACTCCCAACTGACCACATTCGATCCCCCACTATCTTCGGGATGATGACTAAACTCCCAGCATGCCGTTCATGCCATTAGCAAAGTGGATTAACCTTTTTTCTTAGTGGAATCAGTTCATTCCCTTTCTCTTTTCTTCTCCTTGCTTTAGATCTCTCTACTTCAAATACATCAAATTATTCACCTTGTGTTTTGCTTTTGCTTTCTGGCCTCACAAATATTGTTCTCTGTCTTTAGGATGCTCCCCTACCATCCTCACTTGCTAAATTCCAACTCATTTTAAAGCACCAACTTAAATGCCATCTCCTCTGTGATGTCTTTTCTAATTCTTCAAAACACTTTGTGACATTTTTCCTTGGAATTCCATAGCTCTTAATGTATACCTCCTTTACACTTAGTTTTATTTTCCTCTAGACTTTTATTATTATTATTATTATTATTATTATTGTTGTTGTTGTTGTTATTTGTAGTAGTACTAGTAGTAGTACCAGCAGCAGTAAGGTAACATTGGTTTATAACACCAATATGACTTAGGGTTAGAGGAGTTCCACCTCAGGTGTATATTACCACACCACACCTATTATCAAGGCACCCATAGTCCTCACCCTAGTCCATTGTGCCCCCTCCTTACTTTGTTTTCTCCCCTTCACTTCCCCCCATAAACTCCCTGGCCCAAGCCTCAATTCCACAGTCAGATTTCTAAGGTTTGTTATTGGTTTGACTCTATCTGACCCTTTGTTCTGTTTCTCTACATCTTACATATAAGTGACAACATTCAAATTTGTCTTTCTCCTTCTGACTTTTACTTCCAGATTGTGAACTTTCAGAGGGTAGACATTTTCCCTTTCTGATTCTCTCTGTCAGTGACACACCCTCATCACTTGTCCCTACAGACCTGCTTGACGGACCTCAACTGTATTTTTTCATTCATTCGTTTACTTATATACTTACTATTTTAAATAAGAGTTAACATTGTTAACACGTGTCAAGTACTTACTAAATGACAAGCATTTTTTTAGGCTGTTACATGCATGTTCTCATCTAATTCTTACATAACTATATGAAGTAGAGAGTATTCCCACCCTTATCATATCAATAAGTCATTTGTAATTTAGAGAATTTAAGTACCTTGCCCAAAGGGACACAGATTATAACTATCAGAATGACATTCTGTGTTTCTAGGGCCCAGGCTAGTGATCTTGAGTAAGGGAAGTATATTTAATACAGCTGCCTGGATTGTTCGCTTAGGAGTTTCCCTCCTTTTGAAGTATTACAATTTTGGAGAGCAAAGGATCAAAGTGCTTTAATTTTTTTTAACTGGAATCAATTTAGCTTTTTTCTTCCAGATCTTAGCTTCCCAATTTTGTAGTCTGTCATTATATTTGTAGGTTCATCAGAATCTATTTCTGGGACTTCTCTACTTCCATTATTTCTCTTTGAAGTGGCACCAAAAAGAACAGAAAATGTTCTTCTAGAAGGTTGATTTTCCTCTTGTGAGATTAATCCTGTGTCTTTGCATGCCACCATTATCCAGTCATTTCCAATTGTCCTCCTTTAGTACTTTCTCCCTAGTTTATAATGCCACACAATTTAGGAAGGCAAATTTAATTAATATGATTTATCTTCCTCAAGATTAATAAAAATGGAAAGACTAAAGGCAGTGTTGAGCTCTCTGGCAGTTCATTCTAACTTAAAATATTGATCAAATCCATGTTGGTGCTTTTTTATTGTTCATAAGAGATTCTGTTGGAGGCAAACTAGCATTATGATTTATTATTTTGGCTTATTCTAAAATAACATGCTTAGTTTGTAGGATACAGACATGTCTACTGCAGTTCAGAGTGAGGTCCAGATAGGATCAAACCCCACTAGTAAAGAACCTAATCTAGAATTGAGATCAAGCGGCCAGGTCAGGATATCTAGTTCAGGATATGGGCAGTGAGGGGATAGAGTGCAGGGATAAGGATCCAGAAATAGAACCTCATTTCATATATGAGAGACTTGAATCTGACCAACCTAGTTGGTTTTCATCCTTCTGGTTTTAATATGTGCTGCGAGCAAGACTAGTCAGTTACCACCATGTTCTTCCTTGGACATGTGTACAATTATTAGGGCCCATTATTGGGGTCCAGAGTACTTGTGTTGCTTCCTATTGTGATGTCAGTTGTGCGTCTGAATATGTTGGTTGCCTAAAAAGGCAAATGTTTCCAGATAGCAGAGCAGAGATGATGTCAATGTAGACTCTGATGCTTCATTATTTTAGGGAGTGTGAAGAAAATGTGATTTATTCCATGAAACGTATAACCAACCAAACAACTAACCAGTCTACAAAAATGCAATGGATTGTGTATTTGGCCATCATAAAACTTTGATGGTGATGGTAAAACAGGAATGGAATATGAAGGCATCCATTAAAAAGGGTCAGATTTTCATCCAGCCTCAAAAAATCTCCAGGTTACCGGCATCAGATTATGTAATTGACATTCTAATGAGTCTGGGCTTTCCTGTATAGTCACATAGTGTGACACAGTTTGCAAGATCATTTATATAGTAACGTTAAAGCTTAGAAGTATGCATATGTATATACCTTAACATATCAGGTGAGTACAAAATAGACCTGTGAAACCAGTGGTGGAATGCAATTCACTTTAGGGCTGTCCCTTCTGTAGACTATAAAACAGTCACCTAGAAGACAAAGAACATGTTTAATAACAATCTTACCTACTCATTTTACATTCAACCATATTTATCTGAATATGTCCTTTCTATCAGTCCTAGAATCACATTTTGGATTAGAGGAAAAGAAAAGAATTGAATCTGAAAAGAGTAGATTGAAGTTTAAGCTCCTCTCTGGAGTATCATTGGATGACTTGATTTATAATCTGTGCTTCAAAACAACTACAGTTATTCAGGTCAATGGATGAGACTTTCTTTAGTTTACTGGTGAGCATCGGGTTCTAGTGAGATCTGGCCTATGTATAGACCATTAAGTCAGTGTGCTGATGCTCTGAAGGTGGCATGGGAGAGGTCTTGGGGGAGGTGACATGAGAAATATTGGTTCACTGCTTTCAGTCTCTAGTACTAAGGACAAAAACTGCAACGATCTCCATTGGTCAAGTCACAGAGATGCTACATTTATCGACCACGATGGTGATAATTGTTTTATTTTGGGCATTATGTACTCAAAACTTAATAAATACAAGACACTGAAGGGGGAAGTGGAGAACAGAGAAAACACAACTACTATTCACATTCTCATTTCTGGAGGTATTTTTTTAGAGAGTTAGAGAGCAAAAGACATATCCTTATATTTCTCTTATTATTTTTGAGTTCTGAATGCAGAAAAAGCACATCTGGACGCATACAGTCCTCATTTTGGGGGAAAGTTGAACTCTGAAAAATAATATCAAATATATCAGTGGGAATCCACAAAAATATTCAATTATCCATTCTTCAGATTTGGAAATACAAACAAAATGACACTAAAAGCTTTTCTTGGGTGACCTATTTTGAGCCATTAAACTATAAAATCACAAACCTACGAGCATTGTGGAAATTATCGAACAAACTATGTTACATTAATTGGATTGAGGGAGAAAACTGGCAATTTACCAAACTTTCACAATGCACCAAAAATAAATTTCAGATGTGTAAAGCATTTTCAAAAGGTGAAATTATAAACTGTAAGATATGAGTGAGACCATCGGTATTTTTCTTTTGCTTTCTGGCTTATTTCACTGAGCATGATCCCTTCCAGCTCCATCCATGTTGCTGCAAATTGCATGAGTTTATCTTTTTTGATTGCTGAGTAATACAGGAATTTATAAAACCTAAATAAGGGACCAGGAAAAAGACTAATTATAATAAAGTAAAAATCAAAATCAACAAGCAACTATAAACCAGAGACACACTACAGGGGCCAGGGGGAGAAGGGAGTAGGATCAAAACAAGGGGGGTGGGAATTGTATGGGGACTAAAACCAAGATGAAAATGCATACATTGTACAAAAATGAAAAATGATGTAAAAAATATATGAAATTAAAAAAACTCCAAAAAAACCCCCTGTAAGATAGATGGGCAATTTAGAGAGACTGAAACAAAATATAGCAGAGCTTCAAACTGCCTTCCAGTGTGTTACATGGCAGGTGTTATGAAAGGGGTGAGAGATTTGATGAGTTAGGTTAGGCTACGCAAACTATAAGAGTTTGGGCATGGAAGATGTGTTTCATAAACATAGTCTGTTAGCAAAGTTTAGTACAGTGTGGTGGTAATTTGGAGGGGTGTGTGTGTGTGTGTGTGTTAAGCACCCATACTTTTTATGGTTTATACTCAAGGCTCTCTAACAAGCACCAGCTATATAACCTGTAGTGAAGACAGGAGTAGAATAGAAAATTTTAGAACAGGTCAAGAAGTAATGTCAAGATACCTTGGGTGATGGATCGGAGGAAAAAGCTAACAGACTTTGGGACGCAACTGGACCACATACTGCTCAAGCCTAAGTAGGAAATTTGACAAAGTTATTCTGATCTCAAATTTGAAATCAAACAAAACATAACTGAAGCAGAGATAAGATAATGGGTCCAGCATAACTGATATTGTAAGAGAGGCCCATGGCTAGTGTCCAGGTCACTCTCCACCCAATCTTTATGTCCGACTGCTTCTCATTTCTCAGGCCGACATATTTCTTCCTTGGACAGATTTTCCCTGACAGTTTCCCAGTTTTCTGGGTTTATTCTTTCTAGGACATTGATCATAAACTTCAATTATTACTTGTACTCTGTATCCTCTTCGACTATACGATCGAAGAGGGAAGAAATCATATGCAGTGCCCAGTAAGAAATAGATGCAACCAATAAATACCACTTGTCTGAATACATTTTTATGGAGTGTCAATGGAAAAAATAAATAACTGAGAAAACACCAACCTCCTTCACAATAGTCAGACTTGGCAGCCAGAAGTATGGGGGCAAACTGATGGACACTTTGCTGGGTGTTCTCTCTTTCCAGTAGGGTCCCGGTCAGCCTCCAGGCAGCTGGGGTCCCCTGGCTTCCTGACTCTGGACATTATGGTCTCTTTCTAAACAAAGGCTTAGGCTAAATTCTCATTCACTGTTGGCTTGAAGGTCACACCTTCAATTTGCATGGATGTTGTTGATCAGCAGAGAATAGAACCTGGAGCATTAAAAAGACTCCCTTATAAGTTGAGCATTCTTATTTTTGGAGGTTCCCCTCATATGAAACATATTAAACTGAACTCATATGTACTGTAAAATATATTTGAAAACATTTTTATAATTTTGCTCTTGGCATTTTTGGCTCTGAAGAACATGTAATTTTTGATGAATTCTTTTAAAAGAGAGATGCAAGATCTATCAATCCAAATGGATTGACTCTCCACTCTAGAGTCTTACGAAGTAGATATAGTGAATATATAATGATGCCATCATTCAATCAATATAGTTGGAATTTCCATTTGTGGACGTTGCTCCAGAAATGATTTGGATAAAACATTTGGTTTTAAGTGATAAAACCTCTGGGCTTTCTTGTTTGGAGCTGCTGCATTTATCCACTCGAGGATGGTATTGGAAGGCAATGATGCTCGCTGAAGGAGAGGAGCTGCTTTCTGGCATCAACCTCTCCTGGAAGGGCTCACACTGGCTTTGTGTAAAGTTAACACTTCTTTGGAGGGCTTCAGGCATCTTAAACTGGAAAATGTCTCCAGAATTTTGATTCTCCACGTTGAGGAATAGATGCATTTGATTGATAAGCTGAACTGTGATGACAGATTGACAGACTTGATCTTGACAACTGAGTTCATTGATCTTTGTGGCTCATATTATGGGTGTGCACCTGAGGTAAGCACACTCTGCAGGTGCCTTTGATCAGACATGGGCACACACACACTCCTCTGCAAAAGATATTCAGTCCCCAATTAAATTCTGTCAAAAAAAAAATCTAAATAATTTCACTGTCAAGACATACTGTCAAAATTTTGAAGGCTTCCTTTTCTCCTTAGAATGACACTGTTTAGGTGATGAAGTTCCTTTTGGTTAAGATGTATCTGTTGTGAGGGGATGGCTGTAACGAATTTCTACTGAGTCTGAGGGAAATGGGTACCAGGCGTTGGGAGATCCTATTTGGCTGCATAGCGTTAGAGGAACTTTATCTGCATTTTGGGGGGTGTGGAGATTACAGGTAAAAGTTTGCTAAATAAAAGGGAGAACTGAGTCTATGGAACTGGGAAATGGAGTCAATGAAAGGTGAGGCATACTCTCCCTGAGGCCCATGCCTGCTTATCCCCACCCTTCTCTGTCTCTCTCAGCTGACTGGCTTCTCATATGACTCAGTGGAGAGGAAGGAGATGCCTACCTCACAGCTTTGAGCTTTTGTAGCATCTCTGCTCCAGATATTGGGCCATCCTGGGCTTGAAGTCTCTGGCCATATATCAGAGCCCTGGAAAGGATCAGAGGTCTGTCCAGGCTGTGAGGGATCCACCCTCAGCATAGTCAACCTTGGTCATTAGACAGTGTTATCCATGTGATGTTGCTATAAGCAGCCCACTTATGTGAGTGGGGCAGACAGTCCCCAGTTCCCAGAGAATAGAGTGTCTTTGGTTCACAGCTGAGAAGTCCTTAAAATATTCACTACTCTATCCATTTCAAGTTGTCAAAGAATAATTGGGAGGGGGGATTTACAATCTAAGAAAAAAATCATTAACAATCTTATACAGAAACACAGATAACCAAAGAAAAAGGTCATGAAAACTATCTTTACTTTGCCTGAGCATAAAGCATAATTAAACTACTCCTCAATCAATAACAAGCTTAGTCTATATGCCATTTGCATAACTTCAAGAATTCTCATGAGTGAGGATGAAATCAGCTTAGGTTGTATTTTGCCACAGATACACTTTGAGACAGGAATTGTCCTGGGGGAGACTTTCAGATCAAAGGGACTAAATCATTCCCCTAAAGGGTCACCATTACTATCAGGGACACAGTCAGAGTTCCAATAATCCCAAAGAAGAAGGATCCAAATACAGAAGCACCGACCAAGTTAATATTGAACTAAATTGGCTCTTGTCATTAGAACTTAGATGAGAGGGAGACAATCTCACTCAACTTGTTCCAGTACCCAAAACTCTGTCATCTCTGTTAAGTCTCTTCTCCATTTTCTCTTATTTTTCCCATTTCCTTCCATTGTTTATGAAATTTATATCCTCTTCTTCACCTAAATAGAACTTATCATACCTTGGCAGTTACTGAAAAACTAGTTTTATAGGTCACTCATTCTTTAATGAACAAACACTCAAAATTATTCATTTTGGGTTGCCCTTGGGAAGACAGTTCCTGTAGAGTTTCGATGGGACTCATTTTGAATCAAAATTTTACCAGTTTTCATCATTATGATAACTATGGATTCCCTGTTGTAGAGAGATTTTTGGAGATGTAATAGGCTAAGGTTCAGTCTGACTGGGAGCTGCACTGATTTGTTCAGATTCATTTTTTTTTGTGAGTGGGGAGTTCTTATCACTTAATTATGACTCTTGTAGTTTCTGCCAGTGTCTTCAAGTTGCGTGTGCACACTCATGCTTGCTGGGTTGATATTAAGCAAGGGAGTTTTACTTTCACCAAATCATCTCATGTATTTGCTTGTGTACTCCAATCAAACTGCTATTCTTGGTGAGAACTACTCAGGTACAATTGAATTTAAAATAATCTCAAAGGCTTTGGGATAATTTTTGATTCTTGCTTTGATCAGGATGCAATGTTTGGAAAACAGAAGACTTTCATTTGATGGTCAACTTGTGACTAATTTAGAAATTAAAGCAGAGTCTCCCCTGGTGGTGCAGCAGTTGAGCGCTGGGCTGCAAAGCTGCCTGCAGCCTCTGCAGTGCCAGTTCAATCCCCAGCCACTGGTGAGGGTCCCACATGGCACGCAGACCTCTCCAGCCGCACCCGCTGCTCCCCTCAGCAGTGTATTTCGTCAGTCTGCCTGTTCTGCTCCCCGCTCTGGCTCTGGTGAATTCTCTCACTCTCCTGTGCTTGTATAAATAAATAAATAAATCAATCTTAAAAAAAAAAAAAAGAAAATAGAGCAAATCAGCTCAGCCATCCCAACTACGTATCTCCACCCTGTTGAACTCACCTACAAGAGCTCAGGCCACTCTGCCCTTCCTTCTCTCCCTACCTGGAGACTCCTAGAACAGGCACCCACAGGATTAGACCCTATCCAGAGCTCCACCTGATAAAATACAAATGACTCTGATCTCTTCAGGAGCTCAGCTTCCCTCCCTAACCACAATTTCAACATCTCCCTTCCCTATGGTCTCCTCCTCCCTTCCTACTCAGCCCTTTGTCCACTTCATTTATTTATTTATTTTATTTGCAGTAACATCGGTTTACAGCACTGTCTGTGATCAAAGTACAGGCTCAGCTGCACCCCAGTCCACAGGACTTCTTCCCCCCTTTACTTGCCACCCTCTGGTAGCCTCAACTCTGAAGTCAGATCTCTAGGAATTTTTTTTTTATTTGGTTTTGTCTGCAATCATTTGTGTCTCTATGCTTCCCTTCAATTTGTTTCTCTGTTCACTTTAATCCTGCTCTCACATCCTTGTAGCCTGGATGAAATGGCCCTGCCAGAGTCACAGTGCCAAAGAAATTTGTTCATCTCTCCCTTGTCCTTGTTGGTATCCTTGATACTTTCAACCGTTCCCAGAATTCCCAGCCCAGTTCCTCCTAACTGCGAGGCCACACCCACTTTGGGCTCCTCCCTCTGTTTTTGTCACAATAAAATCATGTGTGACTTCCCCCTCTCCTGGCATTTCTTACTACCCCATCAGTCATCTCCTGAATCTCTGCTTCTGCCCACATTTCTCATCTGAGCACCAACCACACGTATCCAACTTTGCACATCTGAATTATCCCACCTAGACAGCCAAGGGGTCTCTTAAATCAACAGGACTGACCTAGGCTCATCCATCTATGGACAATCCTGCCCAACCTTGCTCTCCTCACTGCTCCTGAGGTCAGTGAGTGACGCCAACTTGTATCCAGTTGCCCAGCCCAGAAACCATGGAATCAATCACTCTTTGTTCATGCTAACTCCAAATATGAGGTCAGGTAGCACATTTCCCTTCCAAATGTCCCTGGGACTTATTTTGGCTATCCAGTTATCTCTGCTTGAATTCCACAAACATCACTGAGCAGTCTCATTTCATTGATTCCAGCCTTTGCCCTCATCTATCCAACTGCACTGAAGCCAAGCTAATCTTTGTGGAACACAGATGTGGTGAGGCCAATTTCCTGCTTAAAATTCTTGAAAAGCTCTCCGTTGTGCAGAGCAAAGTCCGTGTTCCTTAGCATAGAATGTGCAGCTTTAATCTGGCTTTTGCTTATGTCTCCAACTTCATTTCCTGCCAACCCTTCACTCTCAGCTGTATGGTGAGTAGCTTGAGAGAAGCCAATTTTTTTTTGAAACGTATCCTCTCTCTCCAAGCTGTAAGAGTTTCATTTCCTCTATTTAGAATTGCTAAGACCAAAGCAGCAACCTTGACCCCTCTGTAATGCAATCGGTCTATCATTTGCTTCTCTATGAAATTGTCTGTCCTTTTGATCTTGGTTACTTCCACTCTCTATTTGTGTCCCTACTGCCCAGAAGGGGGTTTTGAGACTGGGCAGTGATGAAATAGGTAGGTTCTAAGCTGGAAACCTTGCAGTTTCCATCCTTTCATTCTTCTATCAGCTTCATAGTTTTTGTGGAGCAGGAACACTGGTTCCTGGGCACTTGGAGATTGGGCAGTCCAAGTTTATGATCATTATGGTCCTTCATTGGCACAAATAAATCTTAAGACTTCAGGCCATTTTTAACTTTGCATATGCCAATCCTTATGCTTAGAAATTCTTTCCAATTCTGTGCTCTGTTCCTCCTTTTAGCACCTGGTAAACTATCACCTTGTTTCCAGACTCAGATCCAGATCCTTCTGTGTGCATTCTTCCCTCACATTCACCCACCTCAGGAACAGTTAATTAAAACCCCAAAGCTCAGAAGGCACCACTTATAATCCTCTAGCATTGAGTAGCATGATGGCTGCTTGGGGCCACCCTTATCTCTCTTTCACTCCCCCTCAGTTGACTGAAATCTTTACAGGTGGCCAGTGAGCATCAGAGATTACTATTTTCAGTGTTTAGCTTGGCGTGGAGTAGTTGCTCAGTAAATGCCTGTGGGATGAACAGTGCCTACTAAGAAGAAAGCAATGACACCTACTTGTTCTATGGTCTAACTTTATTTGTAAGAATATTTCAAAAAGAATCACAAGGCATCAAAACAGGTCAGACTTTGAAATCAACAGAAGGTGGTTGGGACTATTTCCTAGAGATGATTCTGAAGGATATGCATCAATAGGAAGACCATCTGGAGAGTTCTCTGGAATTTATTTTGGTTTCCTAGACTTGGCCAGTCCCTTAATACAAACACAGAAAGTATAGGTCCTACAGGGAACACAGGTGAACAGACTTTCTCTTTTTTGAAGCCCCTCCTACTAGCATTCCCAGGCTGGGGTAACAAGCATTCGGCAGCAATGTGGAACACTAATCAGTGGGTCTGCTTCTAACCCCCTTACCAGGTTGATTGACTCCTGGAAATCTGACTCTGTTGAAATCTGCCTTGGTCTTAGGCATAGCCATTACTCTCTGTATCATGGAGGCCCCTTCACTCCCATGGCCAGATGTGAAGATGTGGTTGCTCACTACTCCAAGAGAAGTCGTGCCTCAACAATGCTGCTACAAGGACACCCCGTCTCCATCCACGGACCACCCCCAACACAGCTGCCCTTTCAGGATCTTGTTTCCCTCCATCAGTCTAGGGATTGGCTCCTTTGACTAGGTCAGCAGGGCTGGGCCCTATGTTAAGTTGTTGAGAAGTCTTGTCCTCTTCCCCGGAGGATGGCTGTTGCCTGCTTTCTACTGAATACCTGGTACACTTCTCCAGATTGTATAGCTCAGGGGTCAAGCAAGATGGGGTCTATGTTTAAGCCTCAGGATCCAGAACAGAGGCATCTGCTTCCATCTCCTCATTCATGGCAGTGGTAGACATTGCCCTGTCAACCTCATTTCCTCTCAGAAATTTCTTTCTTATTATGAGAGCAGCCAGTGAATTATCTCAAATATCATGTTAGGGCTCACAAAGAAGTTGAATTCATCAAAGAAGTTTTAGACTTTTGCCTCCTGAGACACCAACAGCCCCAACTCCCTGTGGTCTAGACTCGCCCCACCACCATGCAGTCAGTACCTCATTAACACTACAGCGTGGAGCTCATCACAAACTGCCTTCATCCCTCAGACAGTGTGCATATTTTGAGAAAATTACTCATAATTTAAATGTCAAGATAATCGAGCCAACACCCCCACAAATAGTTATGGAAAGGACAGAGATGAAGCATCACCACTGCCCAGGCTTTGAGGGGACTTTGGGATCTTGGAGGCCCACCCACACCTTCCATGGGTGAAGAGCCAAGAGGAAGCAGGGCCAGGTCATCCAGCTCCACAAGGCAGTGACTACTGACCTCTCTTGAGGTCAGTCCTAAGGCCAGCAAGTGCTTGTCCTGGACATCTTACCTTCACAAAACTCTCAATCTCAATTCACTTTCAAGATTATCTGATATTTCCCATGTGCTAAGATGAAAGAAAAAGGGAAATGGATGTTGAGGCTTGAATACCGTGGTGTGCTTTGGGTCCTGGGCCCCAGCCTTCCTCCTGGTGGGAAGTAGCAAAATGCCATCCCTTGGAAGGGGATCCTGGAGAGCAGTATCTTCAGCTCCTCATTGTGTGAAATGAGGAAACTTGACTCAGTGGATGAGAGGTCCTCCTGGTTGGTTGACTAGTGCCGTAGTGGCAGAACCACAAGTTTTCAAAGGGGGAGGCAATAACAAGAAGAGATCACGAGTACTTAGACTCGGGGATGGGGGGATTCTCAGCAGGACTTGAAAATCTCTATGGCAACTCACTGCCACCAGGCTGTCATCATGACTCATGTCTTTTAATTCCACTTGAATGACAACAAGTTCTAAACGTGTCTTTTCAGTCCCGACCTCTCCTCTGAACTTGGTCTCTCTTGTCTAGCTGCGTACTTGACATTTCCACTAGTATGAGTAACAAATGCAACACTGAGCTGATCTTCAACTCCCCATCCAATGTGCTCTGCTGGAGAAATCTTTCTTCTTAGTAAATGCAAACACTGGCTTCCTAGTGACTCAGGCTAAACACTCGGTGTCCTGGACTGCTCTCTCTCCTCATACTGCACATACAGTCTATATTAAAATCGTGCTGATGCCACCTGCAAAGGACATCCAGTATTTAACGATTTCTCGCCACCTCCATCTCTGTCACTCAAATCTGGGCCCATGTTCCACCTTGCCTGGGTTACTCAGTAGTCTCCTGAACAAACCCTACTCTTATTCTTGCCTTATAGTCTTCAAGCAGTGGAGCAACTAGAAGGAGGCTTTCACAGGGAAGGACAGATCTTGCCACTCAAATCATTCCAGTGAAGCACCATATTATTCTTTTTTAAATAATTTATTTTCTTACATTGCTGTCCATTTTTGTACAATATTTGATTTTTCCCCTTAGATGTTATCTCCATAATTCTGTAAGCCATCACCATAGTCCCTTGTGCTCTTCCCTTCCCTGTTTTAATGCCTCTCCCTCCTTCCCTGTGATATGCCTCAGATCTATGGTTTGCTTCTAGGTTTTATCTTTTTCCTCATCCTTTGTTAGGTTTCCCTATATTCCCACATAAGTGAGACTATCCAATATTTTTCTTTTTCCTTCTGACTTATTTTGCTTGGTATAATCCCTTCCACACCATCCACGTTGCTGCAAATGGCATGAGTTTATCTTTTTTTGATTGCTGAGTAGCCTTTTTGTCCACACCCTTGGTTTCCCCAGCATTTGTTGTTTCTTCTCTGAATGATTCTTCTCTCCATTCTCGTGAGAGTCAGGTGATATCTCACTGTGGGTTTGATTTGCGTTTCCCTGATGGTAAGTGATGCTGAGCCTTTTTTCATGTGCTTGTTGGTCATCTATATGCCTTTTATTGAGAAGTGTCAAATGCTTCTGCCCACTTTTTGATGAGGTTGTTTTCTTTTTGTTGAGTTGTATGAGTTCTTTGTAGATCTTGGCTGTTACCCCTCCGTAGAATGTGTGTTGTGCAAATATCTTCTCCCATACTCAGAGCTTAGTTCTGTTTTAGTGCCATGTTTATTTTGCTGTGCAGATGATTTTTTTAAAGATTTATTTATTTATGCATGTAAGGACTGGGGTACAGGCCAGAGGTGCAGAGGGTGAGAGGATTCACCAGAGACAGAGTGGTGAATAGAAGAAACAGACTGACTGAAATACAATGCTGAGGGGAGCAGCGGGCGAGTCAGGAGAGGTCTGCTGCGCCATGTGGGTAGCTTCCTGGCTGCCGATTGAACTCGTGCTGCAGTGGCTGCGGACAGCTTCATAGGTTGAGTCTTAACCCCTTGCGCCACCAGGGAGGCCCATGTGCAGATGATTTTTAATTTGATGTAGTCTTCATTTTTCCTTTTGCTTCTCTTGCCACTATAATTGAATCCCCAATGACATCCCTGAAGCTAATGTCATGGAAAGTTTTGTTATGTTTTCTTCTATATATTTTATGGTGTCTGATCTTCCATTTACATCTTTAATCCACTTTGAATTAATTTTTGTATATGGTGTGAGATAGTAGTCTAGTTTCATTTTTCTGCATGTGGTTTTCTAATTTTCCCAATGCTATTTGTTGAATAGACTTTTATCTTTCCATTGTATGTTCTTAGCTCCCTTGTCATAAACCAACTGTCCATAAATTTAATACTTTAAATATATATTTATATTTTGTTGTATGTCAGTTACTATTCAGTGAAGGCATAAACAAGTGATGTGATGAGTAAAGCAGAACTCCTTATAATACATGCTGAGGAGATGTATAAAATCGATTGCTTTAATAGTCTCCTTATTTGAAGTTATTTGTGACACGGGGAAATTTAATGCAGCTAAAAAGGCAATCTCTGAACTTGTTCTGGTGGCAGATTAACATGCGTTTGGAGGACTAGTTGGCTTCTTACTTAACTGATTTAAATTCTGTGCTGCAGAAGTGAAGTCATTTGTATGCAGCCCGTGTTCTTCACCAGCAAACACAGACTCTGTAAGTCTAAGAGTAAATCTGAGCAAGCATCCTGGCTGCACTGTGTGTGTTTTGAGTTTTGAATGACCTTGAGAATGAGCATATCTAACCTGCAAAAAAAAAATGTTATTATAAAAATTCAGGTTAAAAAGAATAGATTCATTTTTTATCATCCATGAAGAATCATATGTTGATATTACCTTTTGAAAAGATTTCTAACAATATCATCAATCCATTAAGTGCAACATTTCTCTATCCTAGGACGGGTGGGGCAACCCTAAGAGTCCATCCCAATTTTTATCATGTTCTAATCCTGTCTGGGTGTCAAATAGGAGTGGCAAATTCTTAGCATTTAATGTCTTTTTATCATGTCACTTTTAAAAGGCCTTGAAATTAGGTACAACCGGCATGGACATAAGTATTTACTTGTACATAATTTCCTGATTCTTCTACATGCCCTATTGTGTGTGCAGGGTAGGCTGGGGTGGATTAGGTGCTGAACCAAAAGTAGTAATACCTATCTTTCATGTCCTTGTTTGCTACATTTTAGCTCTTTGAATTTGTCCAGCCATTTTATACAGCCGAGCCACAGATTACTTACTTGTAATAGGAGAAGCAAGCACATGGATTGACAGACCCATCAATTATGTGTGCCAAAATATTGTGAAGGGTCATCTGCATTCAAGTACTATTAGTAGCTTGAATGCGTAAGTCTTAGATTGCAAGTTAGGTAGCATAAATGCAACAAAGGCTAGTGGAGAAATGAAGCAAGACCAATGGGTCAAATCCATCCATCCTAGCTCTGTGACCCACTTCTCTGAGCTGAAATTTATTTATCGATAAGGCTAAGGATAACCTATCTCAAAGAGTTGCTGTGAGTATTAAATAAATCAATTAATGATAATATTGAAGGATACTCAGTAAAAGTTAGCAATCATTATTATGACAAACTAGCATTCAAATAAAAATTTTATGATTGGAAAAAAATGCATTTTTAAAAGAACTTATTAAATTTCATACAGGTATAAACACTGCCATCAGGACTGCCAAATCACTGAACATTTGGAAGTAGATGTGGAAATTTAAATGAATTCCTTTTAAATGAGAATTTTCCCTCTCATTATACAATAAAGAAATCTATCTCTGAGAAAAGATTGATATGCCATACACCAATTTAATGAATTTTTTTAATATAATTGAGACAGTCCTCACTTTAGTCAATTGAATGTTAATTCATCATTTCAGAGTAAACATTATGTATCTAAAAATTGCCTGGATAGTTTTATTGATGTCATGGAAGTCAGAGAAATGAGTGATGATAAAATCCTTAAGTGAATGTCAGTCAATGTTCTGCAGTAATTTGAGAAAATATAGAATGTTTTTTCAAGTGATAGATCATTATTTAAGAGAGAAAACAACAGCTATTGTGCAAGCAGCACTGTTACAGCCTGGTCTGCTTCCCTGTGTTTTCAGAGGTGAGTGAAACAAGTTAGTCAAGAGTTCAGGAATGATGAGAAGAGACACAGGAAAATAAATAAGGGCCTCATGAAGGTAGATGTGGTAGGCAGAGGTGGCCCAGAGAAAAATCTGCTCTGTTTATCCAGTTCAAGAAACATTTCAGGGAGGAAATTCAGTGAGTCTAAAAGGGTAAATGGATGGATCCAGGAAAGCAAGAGGGGCACCCGTGGAAAGCAGAGAACAGGTCTGTTTGGGGGCAGTCAAGTACACAGCTGGGCATGGGTACAGAACAGTGGACGTGGGACAGAAGGACCAGCTCAACAATTAAACAGAGGTGAGCTGTTTAAAAGCTAATAAGAGTGTTGCATGAATTTGGACTGAAAGGTGAAGTCTGCAAGTGTTTGGCTCACTTACTATTCTGATCCTTGCTGTGGTGAGACGATGTTTGCTCCAGGGAAGTGCTCTGTGCTGAGAACTTCTGTATGCCTGCTAGGGCAGAGCTCCACATGGTCTCACATGATCCTAGAGGTTCAGAGACTTCGGTATCTGCTTGTGCTGAATGTTGTAAATGGCCCTTGACTATGGCAGGAACAGAGTGACCAGGACGTGACACTGCCAGCAGAGAAGGATCCTGGATCACTGCAGTCTTGTCCTGGGTCGCTTACCATCAGAACTTTATAAGAATGTTCTGGTCCTTAACTATCCCAGCAACACAAAAATTGCCACGATGGGGTTGACTCCTCCATTATAGGTGGGATGAAGGAGGCATGTGACTCTCTTTTCTTGCTGCCTTTTTGGTGACTTTATGGGAAGTTTTACCCTGGAACATTTTTATCATCCCCTATGAGAGGTAGCACAGCGCAAACTCTGAAGACGATGGTCTGAAAAGAGTAGCCTGTATATCAGAACTTGTTCAACCACTCATACTCACTGCATCATTTCTTCCTTAGGGTGTCTGGAGCACCCCTGAGGAGCAAGGACCTGCATACAGGCAATGCCTAGACCTGACCATGTCCGCCTTCCCAGAGCTACCGTGCAAGTGGGGAGGAAGCTTCACACCTAGGCAGTTAAACAACAACAGGATATGAGTGCTCTCCCTGGGGCCAAAGAGGGCAGAAATTATCCAGGCTGGTAGGACTGAAAAGGGAGAAGTAAAGAGCACTGAGCCATGTTGGAGCTAGGGTTGGCTTCTTGGAGGAGGTGACCTTAGTCTAGACTTGGATAATATCACATTCAAGGGGGCCTCCCTGGTGGTGTAGGGCTCAAGTCTCAGCACTAGCACTTCAGGGCCTGAGTTTGATCCCTGACGAGGGAGGTGACCCACGTGGCGCAGCAGACCTCTCCTGTCTTGCCCGTTGCTCCCCTCAGCAGTGTGTTTCAGTCAATCTGCCTGTTCTGCTCCACACTCTGTCTGTGGTAAATCCTCTCGCCCTCTGCACTTCTGCCCTACACCCCAGTTCTTCTATGCAAAAATAAAAGATGACATTCTAAGGTGTAGGGCAAAGTCTTAAACCTGTGATTTTTTTTTGGGGGGGGACACAATTCCATCTTAACAATGTGCTATTAATCTTCTATTCCTGTAAACTATATCAAGTCCACTTTAGAACTATCACTGAATCTTTTCTTTCTGCCTTTTTATAGGATTTGTATAGAGGGGTAATTTTTCCTGGGAGGTGTGATTTCCCTGAAGGAGAAAGGGACAAATAGACATGCAAAGAGACTTTATGAAATTAAACATAAAACCAGTATCTAAGTTGCTTGGTATTGTAAAGTATTGTAGTACTTAATGCTGTTTTCAGTCCCCATATTTTATATACGTACATTGAAAAAGAAAAAAAGAATCAGGATACCTTGCTGGCAGTTTCTACAAGATCCTTCCAGTTCTTCACTCTTGGAGAACAAAGCTAATACTTGAATGCGAGTTAACAGAATAAACCATGTGGCCTGCATTTTACTTTTCAGCCCTTTTATTTTATTTTACTTTATTTTATTTTATGTTCATCCACTGACAGAATGGCAATCAGTGGGAAGAAAATCTTTTTATGTAGATAAAAATCTGTGGCTGATGGAGCTCCTGGAATAGGGGAAAGAAGGCATTGCAGAGGCACCAATATGCACCAAATGCCTTTTGAAATAATTTATCTAATCATTGCAAGATCTTACTGACAGTTTTTAGAGATAGAACCTTATAAAATTCATTTCTCTCTTGATATTGCTCTGAGATACTTTGACCTACAAATATATTTTATTTCAGTTCCTTGCCTCTGGTTTGATGCACGTAAGCTGCTTTGCAGCGCCTGGAACTCTTACACTCCCAGACCTAGCACTGGTTTTGTTTTTATGAACTTGGTCTGCACCTTGAGTGTGACATTTAATAGAGTCTGAACTCATAGGTGACAAATTAGTTCATGATTCAGTGGATTTGGTGGATAGATTTCTAGACTAAGATTAATAGGGATGATGATGATTACTTTTATCAATCCCAGATTGATTGCAACTTATTAACCTTTATCAACCTGTGCCACTCTGGCTATTTAGTTTGAGGGCATTTATCAAGTGTGCCTCTGAGCACCTACTACCTGGCTGCCAGGTATAAGCTAAGCCTCTTCTCCAGTGAGGTGAGCAAGGAGTTAGAAGGTTGGACCAGGAAAAGACAATTACATTGTCTCAAGTCTTTTTTTTTTTTTTAAAGATTTATTTATTTATTTATACAAGCACTGGGTACAGTCAGAAGCACAAGAGGGTGAGAGAATTCACCAAAGCCAGAGTGGGGAACAGAACAGGCAGACCAACGAAGTACAGTGCTGAGGGGAGCAGCAGGCACGGCAAGAGAGGTCTGCGCGCCATGTGGGACCCTTGCCCGGCGGCCGGGGATCGAACCAGCGCTGCAGAGGCTGCAGAGGCTGTGGGCAGCTTCGCAACCCAGCGCTCAACTGCTGCGCCACCTGGCAGGCCCCTGTCTCAAGTCTTTGTGCCATTTAGCACACTGCATTTGAGAGGAGGGAAAAGGGAAAAAGAAGAGAATATGGTTGAATGACAATCAACCTTGAAAAATATCAGTTAGACAAAATATCCAGAAAAAGTTTTTTTTTTTCTGTTTCAACATGAGCAGAAGAAATAGCATCTATTACTCAAAGCACAGGAAGATGAGCTTCTTGGTACCTTTGCAGTGAGTTAGTCTGTCTTATTTTGGGAGTCTGTGATCAGTAGCTAAAGTGAGCAGGGTAAAGTCAAAATCAAGTAGCTGTAATGAACAATCCCTTTGAAGACTTGCTTCTTTCTCCTCCTTTCTACCGATACCTAAATATAACAGAGCTCAAACTTCATGAAAAGGCTCATAATTAAAATAGATGTTACGGTTTAATGGAGAAGCGTATGGGCAATGGATTCCCAAGATTTGTATTTTTTTCCTTTTATTTATTTATGTGTAGCAAGGGAAAGAGGAGTATGTGGGAAATCTGTACCTTTTGCCAATATTTCGTTGAACTTATAACTGCTCAAAAATAAAGTCTTAATAAAATGAATACATTTTTAATGAAAGAATGACCATTTATCATCATCTGATTAATGACTAGAATGTCAACTGATTCATAAACAAAGCTCATACAGAAGGAAAAAAGAACGTCTCTGAATCACACACACTGTTGCACACCAATGTACCTCAATAAAAAATAATACAACTAAATAAAATGTCAGGCTTGGCGGAAACCCCCTGAATGTGACTCGGCAAGAGTGGTGTTGAGAGTCTTACTGTCTCCAAGGTCAAGTCCACTGGAAACAATTTAATGATTCTCACATCTGCTGGGCTTTCAAGTTTTCACCGGGAAGAGATCTGCTTTATAACTCCCCAGGCAGCACAGCTGGCTCCTAAAGAAGATTCTTTTCTGTAGGAAACCAGTTTATTCACGAGTTCCTTCTGTCTTATCCTCCTATGATTTTTTAGTTCTCTAGCCACAGACTATTTTCCAACTAATTAGTGTTGGGGCAATTCAGCCTTGAACCTCAACTTGAAAATGTTATTTTCAGGGGTGAGAGCCCTTCATCAAATGACTTGTGATTATTCAACAAAGAGATTTTCTCTGATTAAGACGCCACGTTTCCCAGAGTGCTTGGTCTTCCCTCTCACAGTCTGCGCTTGAACAGGCACTTGAAGGCCGAGCCGCCATGACCAGGCCTGTGTTTTATCGCAACTGTTGATGTACCTGTATGAGGAGGTACATCATATGTCTACATTTCATAGACACTGAGGTTATTTTAAAATAGTTCTTACTAGTTTTTTTAAGTTTTATTCTATTTTTTAAAATTGCATCATTTTTTATGGAGGTAACATTGGGTCACAACACTATCTATGATTTAGGGGTACATGTTCACAGCTCTTTGGATGTATGTTGCACACCACCTCCCACTAATCTCCTATCATAGTCCATTGGACCCCTCTCTTTTTACTGCTCCCTCCAATTAGCCTCCAGAATTGGTAGCCTCAGCTCTGCTGTCAACCTCCTTGTTTTGGTTTAGTTTTGTTTGACACTTTAATTTCTTTATATTCCACATCTGAGTGAAATCATCTGGTATGTGTCTTTCTCCTTCTGACTTATTTCTCTGTCTATTGACTTTTGAAAAGACATTCTTATCGCAGTAGTAGTCAGCTAACCTATTCATCTTGGTTGTTTCGTCCTCACAACCTTTTCGGTTTGCCAACTATGGCAAGTTTCATTGTGTTAAAATATTTACATTTTCATGTTTCCTTGATTTTGAGTATTTCCTACCAGGAGGAACATGGTCTTTGATACATGATCTGAAGATGAGCAGTTCTAACTGAGCCATTGCATAGGAGGCAAGGGGAGGGCAGGGAGACTGGCCCACCTCGACTAGAACTGAGTTCCGTCCTTACAGTGTGGTCTTGAACAAAGCACCAATTCATCCTTCTATAAAATATACTTCTTACAGCTTTGATTGTGGCAGGATGAAAGAAGGTACTGAAAATACTTCTCAAAATCTTTGGTAACATAGGATGCAAGTATTTAATAAGTGCTAAATGATAGTTTAAATAGAGAGGTGTTTGTATATGACTCCTCAAAACCTCCCATAAATAATTTTTTCCCATAATTCTTTCTTGCTAGTTTTCATAAACCAAAGAAAATGACAATAACACTAAGTTCACCTAAGGGAAAGTAACTTTAGTATGATGAGTATTCCTTACCAGGAGCTGCAGGAAACTTTGGATGACTCAGTCTACTCTGGTCGATGAAACCATCTTAACTTTACTCACAGTTCAGATGATGTTATTTTCCTTCCCTGCAGACTCTGCAGGGACCTCATGCAGGGAACAGGGTGCCCTGTAGACCTCAGATTCTGAGGAATCTTTCCCATCAGACTTTGTCAGTCCCTTAATTTGTTTCCACTCATATGTGATAATGAAGCTTAGAATTGGCTCTCCTCATGCAAGTTCAAGCATGTCACCTGCATTGGGTGGGATACTGACAATTTTTTTCTTCAAATGACATCCTTCCCCATCCAGCAAAGTGGGGTGGAGGTGATGGAGAAATACGTCTTTCCCCATATGTCGATATACTGAGGGCATTCAAAGCGAAGGGCTGCGTCTAAGCTACCTGAAGTTGTCCTGGACAGATGGAGAAATAGAACTAGTCAGCTATGGTGACAAGAATAGGGCTTTGGAGTCATACAGATGCGATTTATATTCCCAGTACAGTCCTTGCGAACTGTGTGATCTTAACTGTGAATCGACTTGCTAGTCATCTCAGTTTTATCAGCCACAAAATAGCGAATGGCCCTGACTTGCAGAAATGGTTGGTGGGAAGGAGATGACATGTGTAACATTTGCAGCAAAGAACTTCACCCATAGTGGGTGTTTAATGAGCAGTAGCTGGTTACCCTGCTGTGGCATTGATTTGATAAGGAAGAGAAGGACTGTTACCTGGAAATCTTGCTCATTCCCTCCAGCACATGGTCAGTGCACCCTGTCAATACTGAAAAGTTGGTGCAGGGGGTGGCGAGGCCTTCAGGGGAGGGGCTGAGACTTAACCCACCTGCGTTTGCCCAGTTCTCATCATAGTCCATGGCACCTTCCCTTTCCTCTGTTCTCCAGCCTAAAGCATTATGCCCTTCATATTGGTTTTTCATTCCCAGGCTTTCTTAGGCAAGAATACTTTCCTTTTAAAACCAACCTACATAATCCTACTTTTTGTGTGTTGAAACTACTTCAGAAATGAACTGAGTTCAAATTTTGCCTCCACCACTCATTCAACTGTACAACCTAGGAAAGTTGCACATCCTCTCTGGGCCTCAGTTTTCTTATCTTTAAAATAAGACAATGTAATGTTTTCCCTTACATCATATGTTCCAAGATCAGCAGCACCAGCATTCCTTGTGTTGTTGAAAATGCAGAACCTGAACCCCACTGAGTCTCCACCTGTCCTTAGACCTCTAAGGACACAGAAGGACCTTTCATCAACCTGTGCTCTGGGCCCAGAATGAAGCTAGCAGAGACCTCCGGTAAATGTCAGCTGAATAAATGATCCACCAGGAACAAGAGCAATAGCAAAAACACCAACAGTGCTGAGTGGATGATGTGAAGAATACTTCGAGAAAGATTCAGGGATTCTCAAGTGCTCAGGAAATTTCCTTAGTAGGGATAGATATAAGCTGTTTTTTGAACAGCACAGACATTCAAAAGTTTAACAGAAAGAAATGGTGCAAATTCTGGATGCAAGTCGTGATGTGAGTGAAATTTAAAAATGGGGGTGCAAGTCACAAGTTTCAAGGAGAAAGAATTGACATGTGTTTCTGTGACAGAGTTCTTTGCAGAGCTGCAGTGGAAAACATAAACTGTGAATTCACATATTGAAAACCCTAAATGCTTAAGAAGTCGGACACCAGGGGAGCTTTGGAAGTTTTTGAGTTGGAAAGTAACATGTTAAAAGTGTCTTTGTACAAAAGAAAAGAAGAAAAACTTATTAAATTCATCTGCTTCTTAAGTAGCTTTATGGAGAGCAAGGCTGGTTTAGACTAATTGAGTCAGCCTAGACTCAAGTGAGTACTTGGTAAGAGGATGAGTCGGGGAGTGGGGTGATGGAGCTGGCACCTACTGCAAAGTAAAGATTCATTTTAGCTTTTCTTTTTGTCACACTTAAAGAGGAACAAACACTTGTCAAATCCATGTGGTCACTTCTGGATTATTGCAAAGTTCTCTTTATTTCCCAAAAGTTTTACCTGTCACAGGAGTTGTTGTTTTCTAATTTGAAAATACTCTGAAAGCCTATAATTTCCTTCCCAAGATTATAGTGAAGTATGGCTGAGCAAATCAAGTGATGATTTTAAGTCCCAAATTTGAGTTGCTGCAAAGTTGTTGATGCATCGTGAACATCAGTGCTAGGCCAAGGCAGGTGTGTGGTCACTGGCTCCTTCCCCGGTTCTCTTGCACATTTATTTTAGCTTGATGCTTCAGTAAATTTTTTTTAGCATCCTCAGGCCATTATTTATTTATTTATTTATTTATTTTTTTTTAAAGATTTATTTTTATTTATTTATACAAGCACTGGGTACAGTCAGAAGCACGGGAGGATGAGAGAATTCACCAGAGCCAGAGTGGGGAGCAGAGCAGGCAGACTGACGAAGTACACTGCTGAGGGGAGCAGCGGGCGGCAGGAGAGGTCTGCGCGCCATGTGGGACCCTCTTCCAGTGGCCGGGGAGCAGCCCGGAATCAAACCATCGCTGCAGAGGCTGTAGGCAGCTTCGCAACCCAGCGCTCAACCGCTGCGCCACCAGGGAGGCCCGTCAGGCCATTATTTAGATGAGCAATTTACAGAGTATGCCAGTGAGTTTGCAAATATGCTAAAAATCTTTCATGTGGGTTTTCTAGGATGATGTGAGGGCTTTGCAACATTTTCTTGGAGTTGAATTCACTAAGAAAAGGAGCCCCCAAAATAGCTGATTTGTTCTCAATATTCTGTACTTCCTTTGTGTCCTAGAAAAAAATAGGAATGAGCCAGAGAGGATCAGGAATAAATCAAATGTCTTATAACTAGAATGCTACGTGTTTATCCCATTGACTGATTCTTTTCTGGATTATCATCCTAGTGGGTAGGCCTGTGACCTTTCTGCTCTTGTCCCATAGATGTGCAGCTCAGACCTGAATAGGCAAAATGAGCTCAATAAAAAGTTGATAAATAGTTGAATTTCACAATTGTCTTTAATAAGTATTCATTTTCTGGGGCTACTTATATTGTTTCTGGTGTTTTATGTAAGCCCATGAAGCAGCTGAGTAGTCTGTATTTTGGCTTGGGCTTCTGGTAGAATCTTTGCACATAGCCCTTTGAGATCACAGTTCCCCCACCTAGAGACGGTGCTCACTATTCCCTTGGAGGGACAGTCTATAATTGCAAGCTCCTTTGGATGGAAGAGAGCAGCAACATGTAAAAGGCATTGATAGAAGATCTTTGCTAACAGCTGGAGGGAAGACACTGGGGAAAACAGTGTTAACACACATTGTTTTTTATCTATAATGCAGTGAAATCTCTTGTAAATAGGTTAACTTCCAACATGTGTATGTTACATTAGCCATTGTGTAATGGTTCACAGCATTATCTCACTTATTATTTATGAAAACCCTAAGAATATATTAATATTTTTTAAGCTTAACAGAGGAAGACACTAATACCTTGTGGCATTATGTAAGTCATGTATTCAAAAGGTTTAAAAATGAATTCTTCCTTTAATTTTTATGAGTTCTAGTAAATTAGCACTTTCATTTCTATCTGTATATTGTTCTGATGAACAACTTCAAGGTGAGTCTAGATCTAATTTTATGATTAATGAAAGCTGGCACGTAGGCTTTTCTGGATATTGATCTTTGACTTAATGGCAAGTCAAAATTTTATTTTTGAAGCTAACATTTTTTTAGCCACCACAGATATAAGCCAAAAAGGTAAGATTTTGTTGGAGGCAGATCATATATGTGCCCGGCTTTTTGATGAAGAGAAATATATGGGATTTCAGGGAGAATGGCTGACTGAGAAGGGGAGTAGGAATTTATGTCAATGGGGAAAAGGGAGGATTAGGCCCAGAGAACAGCGCTCCAAGGCCTGTGCCCCAGACTCGCCCACCCGTGGTCTTAGAGAGCTGACAGGAGAGACTTTGGCATAGATGAAGGAGTATGTAATAGAGAATGTGAATTACAGGAGTGACTTTCAGGAGAAAGTTCTGGATTTATTTTGCCTTTGAAAATCTCAAGAGCTTCAGATAAACCACTTATATTATCTGTACCATAAATTTTATCCCAGCAAATATCCACTAAAATAACCTTGAACCCTCAAGGTTAAATTGTGAGGCAATGTATGGTCTAATGCTGTTATTTCTTTAATAGATCTTTATTGAATCCATGGCATGCATGGATTTTTAATCCATTGTTTACATAGGTGGAAAAGTATCAGTTTATTAAGTTTTTTCTTTATAAAACAATAACAGCATCATTCATATATTTTCACGAGAACCACTTAAAATGAGTAAAATTCAGTTTGCTGTCACCCCAAATAGAATAAGAAATAGAGTACAGAAAAACAATTTCCTTCCTAGGGTTTGGTACTAACATGTTTTTCCAAGCATGGCAGATCAACAAAACCAGATAATTGTGAGAGGCAGGTATTCTTAGAAACAAAGGCATCTGAAGGCTTATTTCCTTGAGGAAAGAAAAAATGCTAAAGGAAGTAATTTGTTTTAAAAACATTTTGGGGCATCTTAATAACCATTTACAAAATTTTTTAAAAAATCAAATATCAAAAACACATACTGGAAGATGAGCAGAAACTCTTTCAAAATAAGATTCATGGAGCAGAGCCAACTTCTTAACAATGAGAAAAGCAAATAAGCACAAAAGTGCATAGAGTAGAAGTAAAGGGCTGGAAACTTTTGTAGCAATTTGATGTGACTACAATGACTTCCCAGTCTTTGGGATCACTGAAAGGTGTGCAAATTACTTTGTGTGCTGTTGAACCTAGTTGGTGGATCATATGTGACCTACCCATGCAGGTATTGGACTACAATTCTTAGAAAAGATAATAAACTTATGCATATCAGCTCAATTTATGATGAAGGTGTCAAGAAGCTGTAATGGGGAAAATACAGTCTTTTTAGTTCTCAACACAAGAAAAAAATATATGTATTGTGATAATTGTTAACTGAGCTTATTGTAGTGATCATTTCATAATGTATACAAATTATTATATTATACAACCCAAACTATTAATAATATAATATCATATGTTAATTACAACTCAGTAAGAATATTTACACACTGGAATATTGTACAACAATGACGAGAAATAATCTACAACTATACTTAATCACATAGAAGAATCTCACCAATATCATTTTCAATGAAATGAATCAGGAAAATGAGTACATATTGTTTTACTCAATTTATTTCATCAAAAATATGTACTAGCAATCTACTGTTAAAGCCCAAGTACTTAAATCTTCTCTTTGAGAGAATCTAATCACAGAGAACTTCTAGGATGTTGTTAGGAGTGTTTCTTGATTTTTGTTTGCAGAGGAGTCCACTTGAGAGCATTCTCTGGTGTGTGCTATTTTGTCTATGTATATTTTATAAGTCAGGCAATCAAATGCAAAATAAACAGAACAGGGTGGGAGGGAATGATAGAGGGGAACAAGAGAGATATTTTAAATGAAGAGTTCATCATTTTGGAGGAAAAGTTACAGAAGACAATAAGAAAATCAGATTTCTGATTTTGAAATTTCATTTTGAAATTTCCCTGAAAATCTGCTACCACTCCGAGTTCACTGGAGTATTATAATGGCCCAGCTCCTTTGAGGAAGAGAGGTTTAAAAGATAGAATCTCCAAGGTGCCAAGTATATTTTCAAATGTAAATCTAGCATATGTACATAGCAATATGGAAGAAAAAGCTGCAAGGACTGTCAAAGATAAGGAACATACAATGGTTCGGTGACTCAAGATTCTGATTTTGAATCTTTTTTACCAAAGAAAACACACTGTGTCTCAGACCATGGACACACTGTCGTCACTGCTATCAATGGCCCATTATGTGGAGGGGCAATGGAATCTAACAGGACCATTGGTGGCCCAAATTGAGGTGCCACTGTGAAGCCAAATACTCTAAAATAGGAGCTTTATTTTGGTTGTAGTTTGAAAGGAATATTATACTCCATTTTCCAGCCGAAATGAATAGGTGATGTGCAATTGAATGCTATTTCCTAAAAGTAATATGCATGTTAATTTAGTTTAGAATAGGTACTAGAATTATACTTTATTATGTCTAAAAATAAAGACTTTTAGACCCTGGCATAGAAAAATCGAGCTGGATCAGGCTGAGGGACACAGTCCTGTGGTTTAGTAAATTGCACACCATGAGATCTCATTTTGCTCAGGGTGAGAATGTGGGTGGAGGCAGTCTGTGTTCTCTGGAATACTTCTCTTGGTCAATCAGATTTAAGGCTCTTTTCTTGGATATTCAGCTTTCCTAGGGATAATGCCACAGTTTGGCTGCATGTTAGTTTTTCTTGAATGGACACATTCCATTGCCTGTTATAATTTTGCATTCATTAATTCAGTTATTCATTCATTATTTTGGTTATTCATTTATTTAGTGATTGCATGTTGACTTATTATGAAGCACTAAGGGGATGAGAGAGATACAGAGATATCTAGAAAATAGTCCTTGACTTCAAGGACAATGAATACTAATACAACTATCATAGATACAAAAAGAGCAAGATATGGTGTAATATGGTAAAGAGAAGTTAAAGGGCTGGTAGTGGAGAGAACAAGGTTAAACAAGCACTCACAGAACTTACAATCTTTGAACTGTGCCAAAAATAGAAAATAATATTTGGACAAAATAATTTAAATGAACTAGATTTGAATGAGAGTAAACAAGATAGACAGATGCTTGGGGTTGGGCGGGGTAAGTGTTGGGTTTTTATTGGAAGCAGCAAATAACCAAGTTTGCCTGGAGTAGAGGATAACAAAGAAAGGAATGAGCTGGAAGGGATATAGTATGTATTAGTGGAGTGTCCATATTCAGCAGAGAAGACTAGAACAGACTAGAAGACTCCTGGGCGGTGAAGATTGGACTGAGGAGAGAGGGAGACTGGTTAGAAATGTCTCCACCTTTGGGTGATGTGTCTGTAAAGATGTCTTTGATGTGAATATCACGTAGTGTTTCGCCTATATTTCCTTCTATGTATTTTATGGTTTCAGGTCTTATGTCTAGTTCTTTAATCCATTTTGAGTTGATTTTTGTGTATGGTGTGAGGTAGTGGTCAAGCTTCATTATTTTGCATGTAGCGACCCAGTTTTCCCAGCACCATTTATTGAACAAACTTTCTTTGCTCCAATGCATAGTCTTTGCTCCTTTATTTAGAATGTAAGTTGCTTAAAGGCAGTATTGGATGTTGTCCTAGTACTTCTGACAGTAGGCTGAATATAGGCATTCAGTAAATATTTCTAGAATATTATATTGAATGTTCTTAAGTATGACATGTAGGATAATCATGACATTTCTATTCATTTGAAATGTTTATTTATGTTCTGAATTGGTAATACATGCAAGTTACAGGAAATCCAAAATAATTAGAAGAACATACCTTGAAAATCTTCCTCTCTCACACCTCTTCTTCCCTCTCCACTATCAATTCACCCCCAAGAGGCAACAACCATTATGAGTTTCTTGTAGCTACATCAAGAGACAGTCTGTGTTTGCCTGTGTCTGTGTATATGTGCTTTTATACACATAATTTTAATCTTATGCCAATTAAGACAGTGTGCACACAAGGTTTTTCCGGATGCATCTATTTATAATGTGTAATTTTAGCAATTATTTCTCATTAGTACATATGGAACTGCCTCATTCTATTTAGTTACTACCTATTATTACTTTGAATGAAGGCAATATAATTTAAACAACACTCTAAAGATAGACATTTTCAGTAGTTTCCTAGTTAAAACCAAATATCAGTGAGGATCTATTGCAATGGTTTTCTTTGCAAAAAAAAATTATCATGAAATAGTCAAACATGAAAAAAAATCTGGAATAATTCAACAATAATATTTGTGTTTTACCATCAGCCAAAGAAATATATCAACAACACAGTTCAACTGTGTGTGTTGTCCTCTCCAATCACATCCCTCTCTATCCTTAATTGGGCATAAATGTAATTATTACTGAGGGCCTCCCTGCTGGCACATGGGGTTAAGATGCAACCTATGAATCTGTCCACAGCCACTGCAGCACAAGTTCCATTCCCGGCCAGGGAGCAACCCACATGGTGCAGAAGACATCCCCTGTCTCACCCTCTGCTCCCATCAGCAGTGTATTTCAGAAGATCTGCCTGTTCTGCTCCCCACTCTGTCTCTGGTGAATCCTCTCACCCACCCACCTCTGGCTTGTACCCCAGTTCTTGTATCCATAAATACATAAATCTCTAAAAAATATACAATTATTACTGCACCTGTATTTCAGAGCCACTTATACTTTCCATTTCCATAAGTTTTCTATTCCTTCACTTTGCTTGTTTTATATTGTCAGTCATTTTATTGATTGACAGAAACTCTTTATATAAGTAAAATGAACTCTATGCAGAAAGGCCAAAGAGAATATTTGTGGGTAAACCTAGCAGCTCTTTTTCTAGTTGCCTGGTAATGAGTTAATGGATCTGCCTCTCCTTAGCAGCACAGGTTTGCTCACTCTCAATTTCTTACAAGATTATAAGGTGGAAATAACTTGTATACCTACCAGTAGTGGCCTACAATTCTAATATACAACTGGCATTCAAGCTCAGACTATCCTTTCTTGGACTTGCAAGGTTTCTTCTATGCTTTTTTTTTTTTTTTTTTTTTTTTTTACAGAATGGGATAACAACTAGGAAGCAAAACCCTTCTTCTGTAGCACAGCCCCAAAGAGAATCCATTTGCACCTGATCTAAGCACACGGCCTTACACTTTTCAGTAGGACTGAACACTTGCAACCCTCTGACCCTAAAACAATAGGTGAACAAAAGATGCACACAGTTCTTGTCCCAAGACTTTTGCACAATTGCCTATGATGTGGCTTTCAATGATTTTCTTTCCCTTTGAGACTCTTTGCCTTGAAAAATGCATTTTTAATAGCTCTGAATTTTTCTGTAGCTCATTTGATTTAAAAAAGATTTATTAAAAGGATGTCATTATATTGACAAGTACAAAGTAGTTTTTCTGAACTTAAAATAACTTGCATTTCACCATACACAATGTTTGATTATTATCTCAGCTTGATGTTGCCAAATATATTGCTTAATCTATTGACTTCCTGTTACACAACTTAATATCTATTAATATTCCATAGAAACACATAATTCTTCTTTTATTACTGTGCTGTGGGCTTATAAATTGTTTACCTAGTGGAAAGAAGCATCATGTGTTATATATGATGGGAAATATAGAAAAGCATGTACTTTTAGCTTAATTTTTATATGATACAATACTCTTTACATTTTTAAACTTTCTGTTAAGTTGAAAATATAACAAAACAGAAATATAAAATAAGCTCCCACATTCTTATCATCTATCTACAACAAAACAATTATGATTACTTTTGTTCCATCTTTCCTGTAACCTACCTTACTGTCTACTTATCAGTGGGTCAATTTATCAATCTTTTGTACTATAGTTTCTCAGATTTATTTTATGCTTAGAAAGGATTTATCATGCCAAAGTTATTAAAAATAATTTTTCATGCTTCTTTCTACAACCTTTCTCTTTTTTTAAAGTTTTTTTTATTTATTTATACAAGAACTGGGGTACCGGCCAGATGTGTGGGAGGGTGAGAGGATTCACCAGAGACAGTGGGGAGCAGAACAGAGAGACTGACTGAAATACACTGCTGAGGGGAGCAGTGGGCGAGACAGGAGAGGTCTGCTGTGCCATGTGGGTTGCTCGGCGTCCGGCAGGGATCGAACCGGCACTGCAGAGGCTGTGGTCAGCTTCACAGCACTGCGCACAACCACCTGCACCACCAGGGAGGCCTGTTTCTACACCTTGTTTTTCAAATTTAAATAATATTCCAAGTTATCTGTGGGGTTTATTTTGGTTGAAGTGCAAGGAAACTATCTTGTCTTTTTCCAGATTGGCTTTTAATTATTTTAATTGCCTATATTTTATTTTTTTCCAAAATCATAGATGCTCTTTTCTTTAGTTCATTTTTTATGTTATGTTTGTCTCAATTTTTGGTATCAATGTTATGGTAAGAATACAAAAAGAATTTGAAAGTTTTGTATTTAATGCTCTGAACTAGTTTAAAAAGTATTGGAAACATTTACTTTTAAATGTTTATATAGATTTTCCTTGTGAAACTATATGAATCTAGTATTTTTGGTGAGTATATCCTTGACAACTTTATTTCTTATAATGAATTGATTTGGGTTTTCTGTCTTCCCTGGAGCCCGTTTTCAAGCTTTATATTTCACTAGAAGTTTGTTAGATTCTTAATTTCTTTCTCTCTATGGTCCAGTACAGGTGGTAGGGACAGGTACTTCTCCTGACCCTGGAAGTGTTTTTTGAGTGTCCTGCACTTGCCTCTGCAGTCCTTTCAGATGATTTCATCCCCAGCTCCAGGGAGTTTCCTTATAGACAGACAAGGGGCAGGGCTCTGCTGGTTATTGGGGAGTCCTTGCAGATGTCCAGTTCCTTCCTCAGTGCAGCTTGCCACTCTCCAGGACCCTGCCCTCCAGCTCACCACCTGGGTCTCCTCAAAATTGTGCACTCCATGTCTCAGCCACAGAAATTCAGGGGACTTTGCCTGGACACCTCCCCACGCCAGGTCTGGAAACACTCTGATATCAGTCAGTTGGGCAATCGTGGGGCTCTCATCATCTGTTTCACCCCACCAAGCCCCCCAACTTGCATTGTCTGCTGTCCAGTGTCTCCATCTGTACACCTAACTCTTCTTAAATTCTGAAAACATATTTTTGACTGCTATGTCTAGATTTTTTTATTCCCCTGTTTATTCCTCGTCTTTGGATATGTTAAAATTTGGGGAAGTTACTAACAGGAGTGGTTTGAATGTTCCTTTCTTTTTACTACATCTTTCTGTTTCTTGAAATCCCATGTTGTCTGAGCTCTCCTTCCTTTCTCATGTCCTTTGCATGTGCCAGCCTCCTCTCTTCCTTCCTGGGGGGCTCACAACCACTGACATATTTGTTTTCCCTGGGTTCTCTCAGGCCAAGATTTGTTTCCTACTTTTACAGCATCTCTCCTCTAAGTTCACATCCCTCCGCTGTGTTCTCCTGTTATGGAGTCTCATAACAGTTTTTAAATTCATGCTGTTGGATTTGATGGTATTGTTATCTACTATGGAGCTATATTTTCTAGTGAGCATTTTTCTTCACCTTCTTTTCCCCCTTTCACTGTTTCCTTTTCTTTCATCTTACAATTGCATCGATATATAATTTTAAACTTATGATTACTGCTTGCTTGTTCACTAACCGTAATTCTTCAGGGTTCTTTTAGGAAGCACATGGGGGCCAAAGCAGAGCCTGTTCAAGCCCAAGTGAAAGGGGCTTTTCCTTATGGCCTGGTGGTGTCTGGGAGGGAATACCTGCTCCACCTTGCTCTCTGACCCGGGCAGGCTTTGCGGACAGGTCTGTCCTACTCCTCTATCTTCCTCAACAGCAGCCTGCATCCGGGACACAGTAGCTTTCATTTCCTCCTATGGTGCTACAAAAGGGAAGCATAATTTCAGGGAATGCAAAAGCCTGAATTCATGTAAAAGGACATTTTTCTCAGTGTCCCGTGAGGATGGACCTTTTGGTCAGTGATTTCTGCATCTGCCCACCCTGTAGGAAGCATGACCTGTGATGGTTCCAACGGCACCGCGGGCTACTGTCCGGGGTCATTCCTGGGTGGGTGTGGACACCACTGTGGAGACGAGTCTCAGCCTCATGTCTGGCTCTGATGAGTCTTTACAACTTAAGCAAATCTCAGTCTTTAACAAAAACCACTTTTAATATTTACTTTCTGCTGCTTGCAACACACTATTTTATTGGGGGCGGGGCAGGTTTAGATGCCCTTTCCTCTACCTCCACCAGACATGGGAAAACAAATGTGAATATGCTAGAATCGTCCAGGGGACTCTGTGGTGTCACCTTCCACCTTCTTAATCATCAGACCCGAGCTTGTGCCCCATGTCCTGACGTCATCTGGGCTCAGCTTTCAGGGGGCCCTGGCCCATGCCCTGCCTCTGCCCAGTGGGGGCATCATCCACGACTCAGGTTCAATGTCAGACTGGCACCATGACAATTTACAGGAAATCTCATGGTTGCTTCTGTGTGTTTTGCTGCCCTGAGAAATCAAATTCACAATCAAAAATAATTGTTTCAAAAACAGTTGTTTCTTCTCAAACATGACCCTCTGGTTTGAAGACTCAGGGATGAGCACATGGTGGTGCAACTTAGAAAGTTCCTGTCTATCTTTCTCTCTCTTTCCCTCCCTCTCTCCCTCCCTCCCTGTTTGTCTGCTGACCTGTTTCTTATTCTTCATGCACATGCTGGTGTTCACATACTTGGAAGCGGTATATAGATGATAATACATAGGCATCACAATTTAAAATATACCTAGTTTGGGGGACAGTCTTCACCTTGCCTGGAAAGGGCACTCAGTTGGCACTATCCAAATGCTGTGGTGTGTACGGCATCGCTGTAAGGGATACTTGTGATTAGTGACAAGGTATGTGTCTCTGTAAGCTTTTATATGTTAGGCTAGATAATTAAATGATCCTCTGTTCGCTGAACTGGGTAAGACAGCAAGAAGGTGAAGGGTAGAGACCTAAATAGGGGCTCTTACATTTAAGTTTCCTTCCCCTACAAGCTATAAAAGCCTCAGGTGCAGGCACAGTGAAAAACCAAGGTAGAAAACTCTCAACTATCTTTTTCTGCTCCCCTCCCTGACCTCTTCCCCAAAGTCTGCACTCAGCAGGGTGTCTGGTAATGACTTTATCCTTACCCATTCTTTCCCCTTTTCCACTTTTCATACTGATCTTTGAAGAGGTTTGGAAAATGCCTTTTGTTACTGGCAGCACTTAGCAGAGTCCCGCTGAGCAAGCCAGTTCCCAGGGGCCCGTCTACACCTGCTGTCAGCGACGAGCTTCGCCACATCTTGACGGTCAGATACATCCTGTGAAACACAGTCTTTCTCTGCTCAATCAGGACAGGGATGTGAAGGGCCTGGCACCGAAGCTGGCACAGCAGGCAGGATTGTTTGTTAATGAGAAGGGCTTCTGCAGTGTGTGTGTGTGACTGTGGCAGAGCTAGGGAGGATGAACAAATGGGGATGAAGTAGCGATCAGCTATTTTTGGCCATTCAACTACTGGCTCAATCAGTAAAGAATCAGTGTGTGTAAAAGAAATAGGAAGTATGGTTTTAAAAGCCTGTTTCCTGGAACATTCAACCACTCTTCATTTCTGAAAATATAACTGTGATTAGGGTACAATAGAATGGGACAAAATTTCAGAAATCAGCCTTTTCTGATTTTCAGAAATGGTCCAGCCATTTTATGGATGGATCTACTGAGGCACAGAGAGAAGAAGGCTGTATATTTTGTGAATGAGATCTTTAATTTGGAAGGATAGAGAACAGAGTTGTGCAACCTTGACACTATTACATTTGGCCCTGGATAATTTATTTTGAAAGGCTGCCTGATCTACTGTAGGATATCAGGAGTTTCTTTGGCCTCTATCTTCCGGATGCTCCTAGCAAACCTTCCCAAGTCATTGCAACCAAAATGTCTAGACATTTCAAAGATCCTGCAGTGTACACGCATGCTCGGTGAGAACCACCGGTCTAACAGAGACTGGGCTGAGCCTGCTCTTGAGTTAAGAGTTGGCACAGGGCCCAGGCACTGGGTGCCGCTCAGAACACATCTCTGTTTCATAAGCACATTGTCATCAGGACAACTGGAAGTACACAAACCAGAGAAAGACCCTCATAGGTGAAGAAAGATAACTGAAGCCCTTTGAGTCTTAAGTTAAAATGTGTCATCCATTTTGTGTTGGTTTCACTGTTATCTTTTCTCTACTGTCTATTCCTGGCATCTTTGTTGAACATAAGCTTACTTTGTTGAAAACGTTTATATGCATGACTTTAGTTAAACTCTGTGTTTACTGTCTGGAGATATACTAAGGATTATTTTTATGAGGCAATGGATTGTAAGAAGCTTCATCATTTCATCCATTGAGAAAAGGAAAAAATATCAACTTATATTAAACTTTCTCAAATCTAGGTTATACATTATAATTATTGAAATAACTTTCTAGACATAAAAGGGCTTTTATCATGAATGAGTCTTGTCCTTAAAAAGAAGAAACTCTGGTATAATTTGGTCTAAATTTTCCTAAACACCTTTCACATTCAGACTTGACTCTTCTGAATACTTTCTTTTAGTTAGAATCATCAATGTCCGTGTTGACTATATTAGCAAAAATTTCTATGTTTTCTCATTTTACTTTGACATACTTATTCTTTAATTTTTACTTTGACATACTTATTCTTTAATTTTTAATTTGCTTGTTTTTTTTATTTGCTTCCAAAATTCTTAGTGGAGGACACACTTTGTTGCTTTTAATTTCTAAGTTTCACTGCAATTATTATTTCCTATTCTACCTCTATAATCTGCCATTGGACATAACCTCTAATTAGTCATTTTCACATCTCTGTGATGTTCTCATCTGGTTCTCTCCTTGGGATGTGTACTTCAGCTTACTTTTTCATTAAGACTTTATCTCTTATAAAAAGGTTTCAAGTTTCAGCAGTTGTGTCAGAACGACTTTGTCTTTCTGGGCTTTATTGTCCGAAATCAAATAAACAGATCTCATCTCTCTCTCCTTTTTTACCCATGATGATAATTAGCATGTCTCGATTTCTCAATCTTTCCATAAAATTCAGTCTCTCACAGATTAAAGTAAAAAGACTATGATCTTGCCTGATGAGGAGGTTGAGGTCCCAGTGAGGCAGTGGAGACAGAATATTCCATCTCTAGAAACTTAGAGAACCCTAATATTGAAGGCAGAAATTTCCAGTTCAGGCTACATCTTCCTTCTTTGGGACAAGTCTTAGAGACACCTCCCGTTGGTGGATGCCATTTGCCTTCCCAGAGAAAGAAACGTCATCATCTGTGTCTTCTATCAGCTCTCCAGAGGGCCACAGATCTAGCAGTGTTGTCAGGTTCTAAAAACTCATTTTCTCTTTCCCATCCTCCTTGAATTGTTGGGAGATCTGGAGATTATAAATTCATCAACAGTGACATGAAATAAATAAGTCTGAGGTGGTTATCATGAGAGCTCCTTATGTTGGGAAAAGGCGACTTTTTGGTTATTGCCTTCATAATGCTCTAAAATTAAACTCAAGTAGCCATTTCTGCTCTCAGTCCACCCTCCCTGTTCTCCCTGTCCATGGTTGCCTTCTCGTCTGTGATTACTGCCTCCATCAAACCCTCTGTCTCCCAACTCTTAACACTGCATGCACCAAGATGTCCCACAGGGCTGGACTGAATGGAATACATTAGGGCAGGCCATACAACAGGTATGGCCTTCTACTTGGGTCCTTATATCTTATCATTCTCCTCATTAAAAAAATCATTTTTCTTATACCTTCATTATAAAAGCTCAGGCTTCTTGACTTAATGATTGACATCCACACACAATCTTGTCTGAGTTGTCTGTCCAGGTAGCTTAATGAGCTCAGGCTGTCACAACAAACTACCATTGACCAAGCAGCTTAAACAATAGTGCTTTATATCTTTCAGTTCTTGAGGCTGGAAAATCCATGATGGAGGCACCAGAAAAGCAGGTGTCACCTTGAGGCAGGTTCTCTTTCCTTGAAGGCAGCCGCCATCTTTCTGTGTTTACCTCTCGTTTGCAGCCACCATCTTGCTGGGTGTTCACCTCTCCTTTGTGCACTGGCAGGGAGACAGGGTCAAGTTCCTGGTGAATCTTCTATAAGACCACTCATCAGGCCCCACCTTCATGACCTCGTTTAACCCCAATTATCTCCTAAAGGCTCCACCTGCAAACATTCCCACATGGGGAGGTTGAGTTTTCAACATACGAATTTGGGGGAGGACACAAACATTGTGGCCCCAACACCAGGCAGGGAGGCATCCAGGCCTTTCCTCTCCACTATCTTCTGCAGTTGTGTATGTTTGTGCTTTTTTTAAAGCCAGTGATTCTCCCAGAGAGCAGTTATCTCTCTCCGCACAGCAGTGACAGGCCCTGGAGTGGCTGAGATTGGGAACATGGCAGAGAGCAGAAGCTGAGAAGTTAGGACCTTGCAGAGGGTCTCACAGACAAAAGCAGTTTGAGTCTGGCAGGTTGTATTTTCATTCCCCTCATGCTGTTCAGGACAGAGCTTCAGTGGTAGAGAAAGAAACTGGCTCTACCCAGGGGCTACGATAATTAATATCTTTTCTACTAATTACAGGAAGAGGGTCTGGCCAATCTTCCCTCTAAGGAAGGTTACCTGGCAGCCTTCCAAGACTCCTCTGGTTTCTTCACACTGAAGTCCACATTCCTTAAACGGGGACAAGCCAGGTAAGGCAGCCGTGTGCCTGATGGCTGAGTAGATTGCCTGCTTAGATTGCAAACTCCTTCAGAACAAGAGCTGTGTCTTTCTCATTAGTAACAAGTTGTAATAAAATAAGCACACATTTTGAACTCAGAGAGATCAAACCTCAAGCTGCAGTAATCAAACAGTGTAGTATTTGACAAGTTCATTTATTCCTCTGAGTTCGAGCACTACCTTCTGTAAAAACAGAAAATCATATGCAACAAATGAAATTATTTGCTTTAAATACTGGTAGACAACTGCAAACCCATGGCATAAAAATGGTTGGGTAGATAATGGCAGAGGATTATTTGTGCTTTGATGGTGGATGTGGTGTGACAATGAGCAGAGTATGGCTACGTAGACAAAGTAGAGGCCCCATGGAGAATAAAAGTGGTAGAACAGTGAAAATTTACAGGCCCTGCATCTGTGAGCAGGAAACTGCCAAAACGTTTGATAAGGAGAAAGCAGGAGAGAGGGGGTGAGACCCCGTGTTTGGGGCTGTGAGTGTTAATCTCTAGCAAGGGCCCCGTGTTTTTAGCTGCCCTGTGTTAATCTTTAGCAAGCTACTTCCCATGTGTTTATTCAACAGACAGAGGCCTCTTAGTGAGCTACCTTTGGTGTAAAAGGCCCTAGACACAAGTATTTTGGGGATACCTGTTTTCAGGTGCCCCCTCCCTGTCACTGAAGGGAGCCTTTTTGCTTTCCAATGGCTGAATAAACTCTAAAACTCGCTCCTTGCTGGCTGTGTCCTCAGCTGTCTTGATACAAGATGAGAACTCGCTGACACAGTGCAAAAATGACATACATCTGAAGAAGTGTGACCCTATCCCTATGGCAAATACAATGTTACCCCAAATAAAAATGATAACCTTTTCAAAAAAGCAATAAAAATAAAAAATAGAATGGATACCTGAAAAAAAAAAACTGAAATATGGGAACTTCTTAATTCCATTCTCTTCTCATTGCACATTGTCTTATGAGTAAGTTGGTATATAAAAAAAAAAAAATCCCCTGAATTATGAGCGATGGCATGAGGGCAGGGAAAAGGAACACAACAAAAACTGATCTGAGGCTCCAAGCTCACTGTGCTGAAAAGGACCTTTACTATATCCTCCCAAAAGTCAGAGTCTCTTCAGCCTAGAAAGCCACATCCAAGAAGGCATATCCCTTCTCCTCATTTTAAAGGGAGAAGTCTTTGGGGCCTCCCCGGTGCCACACTGTGGAGCTGTCCACAGCCTCTGCAGTGCTGGTTCAATCCCCGCTGGCTGGCGAGAATCCCACATGGTGTGGCAGACCAGTCCTGTTGTGCCTGCTGCTTCCCTCACCACTGTATTTCTGTCGTCTGCCTGTTCTGTTCCCTACTCTGTCTCTGGTGAATCCTCTCACCATCCCATGCCTCTGGCCTGTACCTCAGCTCTTGTATAAAAATTAAAAAAAAAATCTTTTTTTAAAAAAAGGGAGAGGTCTTTGCAGTGGCTGCTGGGTATCCATCCACTCACCTTCACAGTGTTAAAGCCTCAGAAGGACCCTGTCCATGTGACCTCTCAGCAACCTCTGGTCTCTTTTATGTCCCTGAGATGAAGGAAAGGATCCTGAAAGAAATTCAAGCAATATGTGTGGAGCACATACGTTATGTGCTAGGCTCTGTGAATAAGGGAGAAATAAGACTTGGCTCCTGTTCTATGGACTCTCACAGTTTGGAGTGAGATAATTTACAAAGACAGACATCTATATACATACATACATGCATGTATATATACATATACGTGCATATGAAGTTCAGGGGCAGCACACAGAAGAGAGTAATAATGGTCGGGGGCAGAAAAGCAGAAGACTCCTCACAGAAAGGATGTCCTTTGAGATTAGCCTGGCAAGATGAAGAGGAATTTAGCATTAAAGCAGGGATCAATTTTGGGTAAAAGCAGATAGTTTTCCCTCCTTTGAGGGGGTTCAGGGAATGAAGAGAGGTAAGAGGAGGAGGGAGGGTTTTGTTTTTTTTTAAGTAATGCTCACCCACCAGCTGTAATTGACCAAGCAAGGGTCTATAGTCTTTAAAATGAGTTATTCAGAGGTAACAGCCTCCAAACTCTATATTTGTATTTTGCTGTCTGGACCCTCTTGTCTGCTATGACAGGCTTCAGCTTACTGGAAAGGAAAGATCATCTGAAGAGTTCAAGAAAATGGTCCTTTCTGAAAGTGATTATATGCAAATTAAAGGCCATGATAAGTGTCAATACTTCTACTAAGAAATTCACAACAAGACCTTGAGCAAATCATTTACCTTTTGTAGTCTTTCAGCTCCACAAGAGAAATGTAGTAATGAGATGATAGGCAAATTTTCCAAGTCTAAGATTCCCTATGGACATATATACACATATATGTATATGTGTGTGTATGGAAAGTGTATCAACATGGCGGTGTGTCACAAATTTGGACTAATTGAAGACTGATCATTTTGAATTAGTGGAAAGTCTGGGAAGAATAATTTTAAAGGATTTTATTTTTTTTTGCTTCCAAGTACTCTAAGAAACTCCTTGTAGGCAAAATATGTAAGCAAGTGCTTTCCTCAGTAGAATAAGCCTGATTTTGAAACTCAGTTATTCATATATTGAAATATTTTTTGAATATGCTTGGAATAAGCTGGGTTCTTCAAATAAATTAAATCTGTAACAACACCAACAAAAAGAATATTCATTGAATGAATTAACTTCATTTTTAAAAAATTCTAAAAAACAATCCTTTTCTTAAATATTATGGTTTTCAAATGAACATACTATTTATTGTTGCATATTCACAAACTTTTAGAAGGCATCACCAAAGAAGAACAGAACTGGTGGATGTAGGGTCTTGTAAGAAGAAAGTGACCTGGAGAACTTCGGCAGCTCAAACCTGAGCTACCTTAAATACCCTGAATTAGCAGCACACAAGAGAGATCATCCATTAGGAATCACTGAGGAGTCCAGTCTAATAAAGGAGGGTGGAGAAATAATGACATCTTGCTTCTGAATGCAGTACCAGTAGGATGTAGAGACTGGGGGATGGTGCAAGGATGAGAATTGTTGCACAGCACTTGTGGGTTCTGGTCTTGATTCTGCCACACATTCACACACTGAGAATATCACTGAGAATATCACTGTCATCGTAGACTCAATCTTCTCAAATATATGAAGAAAGAAGTAAGCTGTGACTCTGGGGTTAATCCAAGAACTTGGTAAGGAAACATCAAGAAAATTGCATAGAATTTCTGCTTGTTTAATTACGAATGGTAAACAGAGTTGACTAGTCCATAAGGAAACTAACTCCATAATAATTCAGCCATATCACTGAGGTTGATGTTTCTAATAATATATTTATATGACCTAAGGTCATACTGCAGGTTATTTCCAGAGCAAAAGTCCTGTTTCCCTCTTATTCATCTACTAGGTGGCCTTCCCACGGAGCTCAAGGTGATGAATTAGTTTCCATGAAAAGCACAGTAGATGAGGAAGAGCTTGCACAAGACAGTTAGATGACAATAAATTTGTCCCAATTTTGTTGTCCCTTAATATTTTCTTCTCTTAGTTTTGTCCTATACCTTTGGGTGAACTCAACTTAATCCAGCTGTCATCTCATTTCAACCACTGCAGCTCTCTCTTTAGGAATAGCAACTATAACTCATTGATGTGATGGTCCACAATTCCAGTGACCAATGAAAATATTTGCTTCCTGTGTCTTATTCAACCTAATCCCTGGAAACGGTTGGAGGAAATGTGTTCTATCCCTGATAAAGAACAGAGGAAACTTTCATTTCATCAGTTTGTAAGAGTTATGAACTCCTGGAGGGGGTCTATTTGTGGGACAAATTTTTTTATGAGGTCCATTCAATTTCTCCCTCAAAAATAGCAAACCAGCAGGAACAAGGGAAAACAAGGATATGTCCTCATATTAAAGAACATAGAGAATAAATAGAAATCATAGTTTTTTTAAAAAAAAAAAACTGTCACTTTCAAATTTCTGCACTGCATATATATTATTTATTTGACAAATTAAAAGTCATACTCACTCCCCAGTTAAAACAAATAGAATAACTAAAACCCCAGAGAGTCAAAACTGTAAATAAGAATTTGATAATAACAGTGAAAAGAGGGAAATGTATAAGAAAAGACAGAGATTAAAGAACTATGGGTGTGGATGAGGATAATTCTAATAATCAACTTCTTCACAATTCATCAAAGCAAATTAATTAATTTAGTTATATTTCAGTCACATATTTGTTTATTGCATGACCACTCTATACCTGGTCTTCCTTTTCTAACTTTATGTATAGTTGGGTTGGTTAATGAGGCAGATGAAATCTTCAATATTGGTGTAGTGGTAAGTTGAAGACAACTATTAAATACACATGAAATAAATTACCAATCAATATCTGATATTGAAAATATGCAGTGATATGATTAAAAAAACACTAAATAGTAGAAAGAGAAATCAGGAAACAATCTCATCTATCATTTTTTCAAATAGAATTAAATCCTGCAGAATGAATTTAACCAGGAGGTGAAAGAACTGTACAATGAAAATTATAATACATTTTTGAAGAAATTAGAAGACACAAAGAAGTGAAAGACATTCTATTAGGAGATTAACATCATGAACCTGCCAAATTGTCAAAAATGAATATATAGAGTCAACTCCTGTTAAAATTCCAATAACATTTTTCATAGTAATAAAAGGAAAAATATTACAATGTACTTGGAATTTCAAAAGATCCCAACTAGTCAAAACAATCCTGAGGAAAAATAATGATGATGTTATCTGCTCCCTGACTTCAAATTATAATACAAAGTGACAATGATCAAGACAGCATGGTATTGAAATAAAGCACACATACCAAAGGAACAGAATTAAGGACCCAGAAACAACCACATATACATGGACAACTGTTAATTTATGACAAAGAAGCCAAAAGCATAGAATAGAGGAAGGAAAATCTCTCCAATAAATGGTGTTTGGAAAACTGGACAGCCACAGAAAAAGAATAAAACTAGATCATTGTATAACACCATACACTCAAAAAATAATTTCAAAATAGATTACAAAATGAATGTAAGCCCTGAAACCATAAAATGCAAGGAAGAAAACATAGATGATGTGCTCCTTGATTTTGGCCTTAGAGGTGTCTTTGAGGACTTGGCTCATGGCAAGGGAAAGAAAAGCAAAGTAAACAAATGTGACTACATCAAAGTAAAAATAAACATTTGCACAGTGAAACAAATTATCACCAAAACAAAAAATACATCCTACCAAATGGGAGAAGATATTTGCAAACCAATCATTCAATAAGATGTTACTATCCAAAATTTATAAAGAACTCATGCAACTCAATAAAAAAAAAAACTATTAAAATTAAAAAAAAAATAGACATTTCCACAAGATGACAAAACAGATGGTCATTAGACACATAAAAGATGTTTTTCTTCTCTTACTTTAGGGACTTGCCAATCAAAATAACAGGAGATACCACCTCACATCTGTGAGAAAGAATATTGTAAAAAAAAATCAGAAACATCAAGTGCTGGAGAGGATATAGAGAAGGGAACGCTTGTACTCTGTTGGTGGGAATGTAAATTGGTGCAGCCATTATGGATAACAGTATGATGATTCCTAAAAAATATTGAAAATAGGGCCTCCCCAGTGGCGCAGCAGTTGAGCGCTGGGTTGCGAAGCTGCCCGCAGCCTCTGCAGCACCAGTTTGATCCCCGGCCACCGGGCGAGGGTCCCACATGGCACGCAGACCTCTCCTGCCGCCCGCTGCTCCCCTCAGCAGTGTACTTAGTCATTCTGTCTGCTCTGTTCCCCCCTCTGACTCTGGTGAATTCTCTCACCCTCCTGTGCTTCTGACTATACCCAGTGCATGTGTAAATAAATAAATAAAATCTTAGAAAAATTGAAAATAGAATTTCTATGTTATCCAGTTTTTCTACTGCTGGGTATATAACTGAAGAATACAAAAACACTTATTAGAAAAGATCTGTGCAACCCCAAGATCATCACAACAGCCCAAGTGCCCATTGATGAATGATTAGATAAAGAAGTTGTGGATACACACACCCACACACACACGCACAGTGGAATACTATTCAGCTATAAAAATGATGAAACCCTGCTATTTGCACTAATATAGATGGACCTAAAGGGTTTTATGCTGAGTGAAATAAGTCAGGTGGAGAATGACAAACACTGTATGTGTTCACTCATATGTGGAAGGCAAAGGAATAAAAACTAATGAACAAAAATAAGAAACTCAAACTATTAAAACAAATTAGAAAATAGTGGTTGTCAGCAGGAAAAGAGAACATGGTCAAAAGAAAATTGGATAAAAGTTGTCCACCATATGGTGAAGGGTGGACACCTGTCTTTTAGTGGTGACCATCATTTAATACATACAGATATTGACTTATGATGCTGTACACCTGAAACCTATATAATGTTATTAATGATAATTCAATAAAACAATTAACACAAACAATAACACCAATACTGGCAAAGAAATGGAACACCAGGAATCCTTATTCCTTCAAAATGGTACAGCAACATTGGGAGACATTTTGGTGGTTTCTTGGAAAGCTGAACATAGTCAAACCACATGGGCCAGGATTCACACTATGAAGTACTTGCTCAGTGAATTGAAAGCATGTGGCTACACCAAAACCTGTGCAGAAATGTTTATAGCAGCTTTTTTCACAATTGCTAAAAACTTAAAGCAACCAAGATGTTCTGCAACAGATGAATGGAGAAAGAAACAATGGAATATTATTCAGAAATACAAGGAAATGCACTCCCAAGCCCATGAAGACAGAGACAAACCTTCAGGGCATATTACTAAGAAAGACATCATCTTAAAAGGCTATGTAGTGAGCAGGAATTTAGAAAACTTAAATAAGGGACCAGGAAAAAGACTAATTATAATACATTAAAAATCAAAATCAACAAGCAACTATAAACCAGAGACACACTAGAGGGGTGGGGAGGGTAGGAGGGATTAGTGGGGTGGGAATTGTTTGGGGAATATAACCAAGATGAAAATGCATACATTGTGCAAAAATGAAAAATGATGTTAAAATATATAAAATAAAATAATAGTAAACTTTAACCCCCCCCAAAGGCTTTGTAGTATATGATTCCAGCGTATGGCACCCTGAAAAGGCAACACTGTGAGAAAGTAGCAGCACAGTGTCATGGGGGTTAGATGCAGGAGGGGTCAGGGTTCAGGTGAGAGAAAGATGATTAGGTGAGGCAAAGAGGATTTTAAGGACCTTGAAACCATTCTCCATGATCCTGTAATGGCGGCCATTTATGCGTTTGTCATAAATAGTGAACTCTAATGTAAATGAACTGGTAAAAAATGCAAACTAATAGAGAAGGTAGAGCACTGATAGCCTCACTCCAAAAAGAACCACTGTCTGAACTCTGAGTGATGGAGAAGTCAAGTCCACGAGCAACTGGCCTGAAGTTGGGCCAAAAGGCAGGCACACTGAGTGCTGTTAAAATTACCTTAACAGGATTAGCTGCCTCTTGTCCACTGCCTCTTTTCATCACCAAAGTTATTGCTGATCTGAGGACTTAGCCCTCAGGATATAGAAACAAAAACCAAAATGCTAACTTGACAGCAACAGAGCTTTGAAATTCCACCCAACTTGGGACAGCCCGATGGAACAGTGTGGTTTTTTTTTTTAAAGATTTTATTTATTCATTTATACAAACACTGGGTAGAGTTGGAAGCACGGGAGGATGAGAGAATTCACCAGAGCCAGAGCGGGGAACAGAACAGGCAGACTGACGAAATACACTGCTGAGGGGAGCAGCGGGCGGCAGGAGAGGTCTGTGCGCCATGTAGGACCCTCGCAGGTGGCCAGGGATCGAACCGGCACTGCAGAGGCTGTGGGCAGCTTCGCAGCCCACCGCTCAACGGCTACACCACCAGGGGAGGCCCAACAGTGTGTTTTTTTAAGGAAAGTTTGTTCTGCCTGGAGAGAGTTTCACGCACAATGCAAGTAGGTAGACAAAACCGTTCTACTGTCTTTGGAAAGCACATTACTTTCTGAAGAGATAAAAAGGTCATTATAGAGGGTTGTAAAAGAGCCGAGGAGACTGGAGAAAGTGGCTGCGGGGATTTACTAAGGCAGGAGACAGATTAGGCTGGTCATGTGAGCAGTGCCCCTGCTGGCACCATGGGAAGCGCACCTGGCGCGGGACCTGAGCCCTCTTCTGCAATCATCAGCTGAATGGAGATACAGACATAGAGCTGAGAAGTCCTAATAGCAGCAGACTAGCATTCATCCTGGACGTGATATGTGGGACTGGAAACATTTCATCCAGAGGAACAGGACTGTCTGGCCATAGGATGGAATGTGAGCTTGGGACCTCAGACTTCTAAAGGGAAAATGGGTGCAACTGGTGTAAAAGTGAAACTGTATGTCGCTCCTCTTCCTCCCATTCCCAGGGCTGGAGAAGATTCTGGTGGGCCACTGCTGCTGTGTACTGGATTATGGGTTAATCCAGGGCCTACCTTTGAACTCACTTTTGCAGTTATTGAAAAGCTAGAATGCAGTTTTAAAAACATTGAGTCCAACTTACCTCCTTTGTCCCCTTAGTATTTTCGATGAAGAAGCTGGATGAGAAGAGTCCTGCTCCATGCCCCAGTCACATGACACCACAGGTGGCCTGGACTGGTCTCGGTTCCCTTGGCCAATGGAAGGAAAAGAGTTTGAGAAGAAGGAAAGTAGTGTAATTTGTGGACAAACTGAGGAGGGCAGACTAGTGTCGGAAAGACCACCGTCCTGCTCCTCAGCAGAGGGCAGGGAATTTATCCAGTCACAGGGAGTTGAAGGGGGGAGTCAGCAGGGGTCACTGTGTCCATCCTTGCAACACAAGCATCTGGAGGTGATGGCTGGTGCCAGCTTGCTTTGGCTCTCACCTGGTGGTCAGCAGTTCTGACCACCAGTATCTTCTTAGGTGTTCTTTCTGCTCTGAATGTAAGAAAACATTTGTTAAGGCCAGAAGGTTACTAGAGGAAATGGCAGAGCTTATCTGGTGGGGCAGAAAAAGACAAATTCTTCATTGCTGTGTCAAGACTTGGGTTCTTTCTAGATAAAATTAAGAGCAGGGTCAAGTCTTTTCATCAGAGGAGCCCTAAATCCATGTGGCTGTGAGGCCACAAAGCTCCACTTGCCATTTTGAGCTGGGTTCTCTATTCCAGAAGTTCTCATTACCCGGCGTGAGTTCTTCACTGCATGGGGTGAAAACACAGTCCTCCCTGATGACCACCGTGGGGGCAGGGCTGCAAATGTCGCTCTTTCCAGCCAAGGCATGTCCTTTTCCAACTTAGCCCTCCCTTCCTTCCCCGAATGAGTTCATTGCTCAGTGCAGAAGTTCAGATGTCAGAGTTCTCAAGAAATCTGGCTCTGGGGTGTAATCGAGTCAGGCATTTTCTCAAGGAGAACCAAAACCGACATTATTACGCTGTGAGAGGACACTTCTACAGGATTTACTTTCCCCTAATGAGATCAGGAGCTTCTTTTATGGGTTGAGTTTCTGTCATAAAACTTCAGAGGCATCAATTACTGATGCTCAGAACTGCTGCCTCATCTTTATGATTTCAGACTGAGGATTGTCAGTCTTTGGAAGGTTTATTTTTTCCTCTTTAAGCCATTGGACGTTGGGGTAGGGAGGCTTTACTAGGTCTGTAGAAAAACATCCATCAAGAAGGGAACTTTATGCTATTTTCTGTTTTCAGACCTTTTTCTCTTCTCCAGATACCTCCTTAGTTGTCGATCTGCTTTCTGATATGCAATGAAACAAAGCATTACAGGTGGAAAATAAGAGCCTACATTTTCTTTTTTTTTTTTTCTTTTTTTTTTTTTCCATGTTTAAATTTTTTTTTTTTATAAATTTTATTGTTATATTCCCCATACAATTGCAGCCCCCCATTCTGACCCCAATCCCTCCCCTCCCGCCCCCGCCCCCCTAAAAGTGTCTCTGGTTCATAGTTTTTTGTTGATTTTGATTTTCACTTTCTTATAGTTATTCATTTTCCTGGTCCCTTATTTAAGTTTTCTAGATTCCTGCTATGAGTGAGACCATCCGGTATTTTTCTTTTTCTTTTTGGCTTATTTCGCTGAGCATGATCCCTTCCAGCGCCATCCATGTTGCAGCAAATTGCATGTGTTTATCTTTTTTGAATGCTGAGTAATATTCCATGGTATATATGTACCACATCTTCTTGATCCAGTCATCTATTTTTGGGCATTTGGGTTGTTTCCAAAGCTTAGCTATTGTAAACAGTGCTGCTATAAACATAGGGGTGCAGGTGTTCTTTGGAATTGATGTTTCTGTGTCCTTTGGGTAAATACCTAGGAGTGGAATTGCTGGGTCATATGGAAGCTCTATGTTCAGTAGGTCCAGAAATCTCCACACAGCTTTCCACAGTGGTTGGACCAGTTTGCACTCCCACCAACAGTGCAGAAGAGTTCCTTTTTCTCCACACCCTCGCCAACATTTGTTGTTGCTAGTTTTTTTAATATGTGCCATTCTCACTGGTGTAAGATGGTATCTCATGGTAGTTTTGATTTGCATTTCCCTGATGACAAGTGATGTTGAACATTTTTTCATATGCCTGTTGGCCATTTGCATTTCCTCTTCAGAGAAGTTTCTTTTAAGCTCTTCTGCCCATTTTTTGACTGGATTATTTTCTTTGTTGTTGTTGAGTCTCATCAGCTCTTTGCAGATTTTTGTGAAAAGTCCTTTATCATTAGTGTTGGGTGCAAAAATGTTCTCCCAGTTGGTGGGGTTTCTCTTTGTTTTTGTTATTGTCTCTTTTGCTGTGCAAAAGCTCTTTAATTTGATGTAGTCCCAGCTGTTTATCTTTGCCTTCACTATCACTGCTTTGGGTGATGTGTCTGTAAAGATGTCTTTGATGTGCAAATCACGTAGTGTTTCGCCTATATTTCCTTCTATATATTTTATGGTTTCAGGTCTTATGTCTAGTTCTTTAATCCATTTTGAGTTGATTTTTGTGTATGGTGTGAGGTGGTGGTCAAGCTTCATTCTTTTGCATGTAGCGACCCAGTTTTCCCAGCACCATTTATTGAACAAACTTTCTTTGCTCCAATGCATAGTCTTTGCTCCTTTGTCAAAGATTAGTTGACCATAAATCTGTGGGTTTATTTCTGGATTTTCTATTCGATTCCATTGGTCTGTATGTCTGTTCTTGTTCCAATACCATGCAGTTTTGATGATTATGGCTTTGTAGTATAGTTTGAAGTCTGGGAGTCTGATGCCTCCATTCCCTTCTTTTTTTTTCAGGAGAGCTTTGGCTATTCGGGTTTTTTTGTGATTCCATATGAATTTCATCAATAATTGTTCTATTTCTTTGAAGAATGACATTGAAATTTTGATTGGAATAGCATTGAATCTGTATATTGCTTTTGGAAGGATGGCCATTTTAATAATGTTTATTCTTCCAATCCATGAGCAGGGGATGTGTCTCCATTTCTTTGTGTCTTCTTCTATTTCTTTTAACAGTGTTTTATAGTTTTCTTTGTATAGGTCCTTTACCTCTTTTGTTAGATTTATTCCCAAATATTTGATTTTTTTTGTTTCAATAACAAAAGGGATGGTCTTTTTGATTTCTTCTTCTTCAGATTTATTGTTTGTGTATAGGAAGGCTACTGACTTTTGCGTGTTGATTTTGTATCCTGCCACTTTACTGAACTGATTGATGAGTTGAATTAGCTTTTCTGTGGAGTTTTTGGGGTTCTCTATGTATAATATCATATCGTCTGCAAATAGTGATAGTTTGACTTCTTCTTTTCCTATTTGGATTCCTTGGATGTCTTTCTCTTGTCTTATTGCCCTGGCTAGGACTTCCAGTATTATATTGAAAAGCAATGGTGAGAGTGGACATCCTTGTCTTGTTCCAGATCTTAATGGAATTGCTTTCAGCTTTTCACCATTGAGAATGATACTGGCTGTTGGCTTGTCATAGATGGCCTTTATGATGTTGAGGTATGTTCCTTGTATCCCAAGAATTTCAAGGGCTTTTATCATGAATGGGTGTTGCACTTTGTCGAAAGCTTTCTCAACATCTATTGATATTATCATATGGTTTTTATATTTCTTTTTGTTGATGTGTTGGATAACGTTGATTGATTTTCGGATGTTAAACCATCCTTGTGCCCCTGGAATGAATCCAACTTGGTCGTGGTGAATTATCTTATGGATACATTGTTGGATTCTGATAGCTAAAATTTTATTGAGGATTTTTGCATCAGTGTTCATTAGGGAGATTGGCCTGTAGTTTTCCTTTTTTGTGTTGTCCTTGTTCGGTTTTGGTATTAGTGTAATGTTGGCTTCATAGAACGTGTTTGGTATTGTCCCTTCCTTCTCAATTTTTTGGAAGAGTTTGTGAAGGATAGGCACTAATTCGTCTCTGAATGTTTGGTAGAATTCATTTGTAAATCCATCAGGTCCTGGGCTTTTGTTTTTGGGGAGGTTTTTGATTACCATTTCAATTTCGCTAATTGTAATTGGTCTGTTTAGGTGTTCTATTTCTTCTTTATCTAGCTTTGGGTGATTGTAGAGTTGTAGGAATTTGTCCATCTCCTCTTGATTGTTAAACTTGTTTCCATATAACTGTTCATAGTAGTTACTGATTATTCTTTTGATTTCTGCTGTGTCCGTTGTGATTTCTCCTCTTTCATTGATGATCCTGTTTATTTGTGCTTTCTCCCTTTTTTCCTTTGTGAGCCTGGCTAGGGGTTTGTCTATTTTATTGATTTTTTCAAAGAACCAGCTCTTGGTTTCATTGATCTTTTGGATTGTTTTTTTAGTTTCAATTTCATTTATTTCTGCTTTGGTTTTTATTATTTCTTTTCTTCTACTGGTTTTGGGGTTTTTTTGTTGTTCTTTTTCTAGATCTTTGAGCTTCGAGATTAGGTTGTTTCTTTGCGTTCTTTCTTGTTTCTTGATGTGAGCTTCTATTGCTATATATTTTCCTCTTATTACTGCTTTTGCTGCATCCCATACATTTAGGATATTGGTGTCCTCCTTGTCGTTCAATTCAAAAAATTTTTTAATTTCTTCTTTGATCTCCTCATTAGTCCAATGGTCTTCCAGTAGTGTGGTTTTTAATCTCCATGAGGTAGGAAAGTTCCTTGCCTTCTTTTTATGGTTTATTTCTAGTTTGATGCCTTCATGGTCAGAAAAGATGGTTGATATGATTTCAATCTTGGTGTATCTGTTGATGTTTGTCTTGTGCCCCAGTATGTGATCGATCCTGGAGAATGATCCGTGTGCGCTTGAGAAAAATGTGTACTCCGTTTTTTTGGGGTTTAGTGTTCTATAGATGTCTGTTAAGCCCAATTGCTCTAGGTCTTTATTTAGAGCTTTGGTTTCTTTACTTATTTTTTGTCTTGTTGATCTATCCATTGTTGATAGTGGTGTGTTGAAGTCTCCCACTACGTATGTGTTTTCTCTGATGTCTGTTTTCAGAGAGGACAACAGTTGTCTGATATATTTTGGTGCTCCTTCGTTTGGTGAGTATATGTTAATGAGTGTTATTTCTTCTTGAAGTATTGTCCCCTTGATCATAATGTAGTGACCATTGGGGTCTCTTTTTATCTTTTTGAGTTTGAAATCTGTTTTATCTGATATAAGTATAGCTGTTCCTGCTTTCTTTTTTGGTCCATTTGCTTGTAGGATTGTTTTCCATCCTTTAACTTTGAGCCTATTTTTATCTTTTGTAGCTAAATGTGTTTCCTGGAGACAGCAAAAGGTTGGGTTTTGTTTCTTAATCCAGGCTGCAACTCTGTGTCTTTTTATTGAAGAGTTTAGTCCATTTACATTTAGAGTTAATATTGATATGTTAACATCTGTATTTGCCATTGTGTTTGTCTTTCCTTTGATTTTATTTATTTATTCTTTTAATAACTTTTTTTTTTTTTTGGCCTTCTTTCATTGTTATTCGTCGCTCTGAGGTTCTGGCTTTAGGACTCCTTGTAGTATTTTTTGGAGTGGGGGTTTAGTTGCAATGAAATTCCGGAGTTTCTGTTTGTCTGGGAAGGTCCATATTCTTTCTTCAAAGAGGAAGGAGAGCTTTGCGGGATAGAGTATTCTTGGTTGGCATCTGTTTTCTTGGAGTCTGTTGACTATGTCCCTCCACTCTCTCCTTGCCCGTAGTGTTTCTTCGGAGAAGTCTGATGTCAGCCTGATTGGTTTTCCTTTGAATGTTATCTGTTTCTTCCCTCTTGCCAGCTTCATTATTTTTTCCTTGTCCTGGATTCTTGGGAGCTTTACTATTATGTGTCTTGCTGTATTTTTCCTTTCGTCGTGGAAGTTTGGTGTTCTTCTTGCTTCTTGTATATCAATTTTCAGCTCCTTCTTCGCATTTGGGAAGTTCTCTTCAATTATCTCTTTGAATATTTTCTCTGTTCCTACATCTCTCTCCTCTCCTTCTGGTATTCCTATAACTCTTATATTTCCTTTCCTCATGGAGTCAGATAGTTCCCGAAGTCTTTCTTCATTCTTTTTCCTTCGTACTTCTCTTTCCTTTTCTGTTTTGGTTCTTTTTATTTCTGTGTCTTCAAGATTACTTATTCGTTCTTCCATTTCATCTATTCTGCTTTCATTGCTTTTCCCAGAATTCTTTAGTTCTTCCATTAATTCTTTGATCTCCTGCATTTCTTTTACTTCCCTCTTTAGGGACTCAATTTCTTTCTTCTGACCATTGTTTTCCCTCTCTAGGGACTCAATTGCATTCTTCTGATCGTTGATTATTTTTCCCTTATCATTGTTTTCCTTTATGACTTCTGTCAGTTTTTTAATCACGGCAATTTTAAATTCTCTTTCTGGAAGGCTCAGAAATTCTTCCAAGTTATTGTCGTTGCAATCTGGGGGCTGGCTTTCTTTTTGTGGTGTGCTTTTTCTCTGGAGAGTTGCTAGGTTGCGTGTGGTTCTTCTCCTCCCTACTGTCTGTTTTCTAATTTGCCGTATGCGTTGGGACACTGTGTTGTTGGGACTTGCCGGCATCTTGGGTGGGCTTCTCTGTTCCCCTCTGGTTCTTCCAGGAGTCATCTGTCAGTTTCAAGCAGCCTTTACTGGAGAAAGGTCCCTGTTCTAAAATGCCGATGTGGGGACACACTCCCCTGTGCGCCTGGTCTGCCCCGGCGGTGGGTTCCTGCTCCCCTCTGGGCTTGGACTGCAGGCCAGAGGGGGTCTGGCGTGGGCGAACTTCCCCCGCTCACCTCTGGCTCCTGAGGAAGCCTTCTGCAGGTAGTCTTTACTGAAGAAATGTCCCTGTTCTAAAATGGTGATGTGGGACACACTCCCTGCGCGTCTGGTCTCAGGCACACTCTTCTGCGCGCCTGGTCTGCCCGGCTGTGGGTGCTCACTCTCCCTGTGGGCTCAGACTACTTGTTTGGAAGGGGCCCGGTGTGGGCTAACTCCCCAGCTGGCCACTAGCTCCTTCAGGAGCCTCTGCTGACTTCAAGTCGCTAGGTGGCGCCAGAGATCTCTCCTAGAGCCCTTGGGGAGCTGATTTTCCACCCCGTGGGGCAGGGAGCAGAGCGGGGATGGTAGGGTATACCTCAACGGCTTTGGGGTGCTGTGTCTGCCTTGTGCCCCACCGTCGTGGGGAACCCACGCCCCTAATTTCGTGCCCCGGGTCTCAGTTCCAAAGCCCTCAGTTCCAGGACGCGGGCTGTAGCCCATATCAGTGGCGCGGGAATGGCGCCTTTTGAATCCCGCTCCCCTGCCTGGGCGCCTTGTTCCTGCTCACTCAGGCAGGGCCTCCGCCCGGGTCTCAGTTCCAAAGCCCTCAGTTCCAGGACGCGGGCTGTAGCCCAGATCAGTGGCGCGGGAATGGCGCCTTTTGAATCCCGCTCCCCTGCCTGGGCACCTTGTTCCTGCTCACTCAGGGAGGGCCTCAGTCGTCTCCCCGCAAGCCTAGGTCGCAGGTGCAGGGCCCTGGGCAGCTGCAATCCGAGCGCCGCTTTCGCGCAAGCTTACCGGGCGGCCGGGGCTGTGTGCTGGTACTGGTCTCCTCCAGGTGGGCGGGGCTCTCTTTAATGGCGCCTGGAGCTCACCTCCGCGGCGGATCCTGCAGGGTTCGTCTCAGCTCCCGTTCACGGGGTGTGGTGGCTGAAATAGTTCCTTTCCACTCACAGTCCCACTTGCTGCATCCGTTTTTCTTGTTGGGCGTTTTGGTTTGTTGTTTCCCTCGTCTCTGCAGGTCGGAGAGTGCCGCCTCTGTGGGCGGGGGAGGGGAGCAGGGTTCTGCGCTTCCCTCCCTTCTCGTCCTCTTTTATGGCAACTTTCTTCTTTGGGCAGTTTGCTGGAGTCGTCCGTTTATCTTCCGTGTCCCAGTTCTCACTGGGACCTGCCGCTTTTCCTCCCTATTAACTTTTTTTAATGGGAGATCTTACTCGCAGCGTCTCCTCGCCGCCATGTTGCTCCGCCCCTCCCCAAGAGCCTACATTTTCTAACTCATTCCTGTAGATGAAACCCCGGTACATACATTCATAATAAGGATGTTCATTATTATGAAGATTAGGACAATATAGCTGGTATTAAGGTAGTTCCTTCTGTGACAGGGACCAGGAAAAGGTTTTTATCACTCACTCTGGAGACGTGCCAAGCTCCCAGAATGTGCTCCAGAGAAGTCCAGGACTGACAAGACAGTGGAGAACAGAATGAAAAAGAGCCTGTCTTTTTATGGAGCTTGCCATCCAGTGCAATCTTTTCCATGAATGACTTCACTTATTCACATGCATACACTCATTTAGTCCCTACCCTAAATTTAACATGTGGATATAACTATCGCCTCCATTTTATAGAGGAATTTCTTCTATTAGTGATCACACTAATCCCTACATTTTGCATTGGAGGAAACTAGAGGTTAAGTTACTTTCCTGAGTCCCACACCTGAGATGTGAGTTTGGGACTTCTGCTTAGTGCACTTCCTCCTGTGTGCACGCACGTCGCACAAGCACGGTGCACACCCCCGCCCCATACACACATGCAAATGTGACCTCTGTTCCTTTTCATGTGAACAGTAGGGATCTGGAAGGTTTCTGATTCTTTGTGAAAATGACTGGGCTGTCAACATCTCTTTCCCCACTTTCATACGGGAGATTTCAGGTCTGTGTGTTATATTTTATATTTGAAATGAAGTAGGGTTCATTTATTTCTGTTTATATTTTTAGATTTTTAATGTCATCCTTGTTGATTTGATTATTCTTAAATTTGTAGAGTATTAACATGCTTCTAACAGCCAAAACTGCAAAAACAGCATAATCAGAAAAATGTCTTTTCTTCTGCTAACCCTTCCACTGAGTTTCCTTTCATGGTCTACAGATAATCAACGTCATTGTTTTTTGATTTAATTTTTCTGTGTTTCATTTTGTGATAATAAGCAGATCTATGTACCTTATTTTCTCTTACCTTTTTTCTTAAGCAAAAGTTAGCACATTATATACTTTGTGGTTTTTTTTCATGTACCAATATATCCTGGAGTTTGCTCCTTGTCAGTTCAAAGATACTTTTCCCTTATTCATTTTTAGAGCTGTGCAGACTCCATTGAGCACACGTAGTATCATGCAAGGAACTAGTCTCCTATATTTAGGCATTTAGGCTGATCTTAGTAACTTACAATTAAACATGATGTTGCAAATAACCACCTTTACAAATACATTTTCCTGTTGTTGGGCATGTATCATGGATAAATTGTAAGATATAACTCTCTGAGTTAACTCATAAAGGAACATGTCATTTTATTAAATATTGCTAAATGTCTTCATTGTTATACCATTTTTATTTCCATCACCAAAATATGAGTGACTGCTTCCTAACAGTCTTGCCTATAGTGCGTTTTACCAAGTATTGGAATTTCTTGTCAAATGTAATTTTAAGTTTATAATTCTTTTATCATGCACAATTAGATTGTGCACCTTTTCATAGACTTAAAAGTCTATTTTATATAATTTTTGTAAATTAGTTTTTCTGTCCTTTGACTGTTGTAGTTTTCTTCCCATGACCTCGAAATGGTCTTTAGATTTTAGTATTATTATTTATCTTTGACACATACTACCATTTTTTTCTATTTATTTTTTTGTGACTTTGTTAATATATTTTACTATGACTTAGAAAACTTTTTGTCAAACTTATGAATCATTTTTTAAATTGAAGCTGGTTTTGTGTTATCTTGTACTCAGGTTAAGACTTTTCTTCTACTACTTGTATGTTATATAGGTTTTATATTTACATGTTTAATCTATTAGGATTTTATTTTTACATGCAGTATGAGAAATGGATCTAATTTAACTATTTTCAAATGAGTACCCAGTTATCCTAAGACCATCTGTTAAAAATTCCTTCTTTGTTTCATTGACATGGGATAGGAATTTTTGAAATACTAGATCTAACCATGTGTAGTTCCACATCTTTCTGGATGCTCCATTTCTTTCTACAGGTCTTTCTGGGTCTTCTGTCTATTCATACATTAGTATGTTTCATCAGACTTAACAGTTCTTTTAATATCTGTTAAAACTAGTCCTCTCTTCCTCTTACAGTATTATGTAACAATTATTACATGTTACTGTATGTTCATTTTTTCCTATTTGGACTTTAATGTTAACTTAGCTACAATAAAAGAAGTTTGCATTTTTATTAGGATAAAATAAAATTTTCCCTAGTCAACCATCCCTGGAATCCACCCTTTAATATATTCCTCAGAAAGACCTTGGGAAAGTGGGATTTCCTGAATACTTCCATATTGAACACTAGCTTTCTTAAGTCTTGTTACTTGAAGGATAATTTGGCTGGATGTTCTTGAGTTTATTTAAAACTCTTCTACTGTAACATTGCTTTATATTTGTTGTTGACAAGTCTGATGGATACATGTGAAAGACTTGTCTGAACCTAGGTGTCAGGAGTAAGACACTATGATATGTCAATGTAGATTCATCAGTTGTCACAATTGTTCCATGCTGGTGAGGGACATGAGTAATGACAAAAGCTCAGCACTTATGGGTCTATATGGAAATTTCTGTTCCTTCCACTCATTGTTGCTGTGAACCTAAAACTGCTCCTAAAAATAAAAAGTCCAGTTAAAAACAAAACAAAACAAAACACAAAAACCCCACTAACTATTGAACCAAGGTGGAAGCAGCTATTCCAAAGAGGATGGAATTAGTTGTCAGAGAGAAGATGGAGGTTTAGACAATGTTGGTAGTAAAGGATACAGTGAGAAAAAATTTTCAGAAGCTTGATTAAAATGTTGAGCACATTTTATACATCAATTTGTTTTAAACAAATAAAAAGTAATGTGTTATGAATTACTTACAAAAATATGAGAGAATCTTAGTGGTTCAAACTTTATGGCTGTAATAAGTTGAGCCTGCAGAAAAGCGGGGACTGGTACAGCTCATCATGCGTATGAACAGCTCAGTTATAAGTTAATTATCAGGTTAAATGGAGCTTCTCTGAGGAGCTGCCTGACAATTTCAGGACAAGTTGTGCCTGTCTTCAGATTTTAATCAGGACTTCACTTTCTCCAATTTTGCCTCCTTCATTCCAGATAAATGCCCAAACTCCCACAATGCAATATAGAATAAGGCTTGATAACATTTTGTCAATTCCCTACTTGCAGCTAGACTGCTGATATAACTAAGTTTGAAACTGTGTACAGTTTGTACAGACCTATCTTGGTGGAGAAAATTGAAAAATTAGGCTCTCTTTATAAGGTTACTGTTTCTCTTTTTTTATTTTTATTTTTTTAAAGGCTTTTTTTTTTTAAGATTTATTTATTTTTATACAGGAACCGGGGTACAGGCCAGATGTGCGGGAAGGTGAGAAGATTCACCAGAGACAGAGTGGGGAACAGAACAGGCAGATGACAGAAATACACTGCTGAGGGGAGCAGTGGGCCCTACAGGAGAGGTCTGCTGCACCAAGTGGGATTCTGGCTGGCCGGCCGGGATCGAACGTGTGCTGCAGAGGGTGCAGACAGCTTCACAGTGTGGCACTTATCAGCCTGCGCCACCAGGGAGGCCCTCTTTTTTAATTTCTAACTGGTGACTCAAACTATTCTCCAGAGTAATCATTTGGAGTTTACTTTTCATCATCTTTTGCATTCTACCTTATTATTTGTACACATATTCCATTAACAAGCCATAATAAAATGTTTTAGTATTTAAAGATGTGCTATGGTGAAAAAGGCAGAGGAAAAGAACTAAAAATTATAATGTCTAACATAAGTAAAGATGTGCTAAACCTGGAACCCTATTTCTACACTGCCCATGGTGGGGGACATTAGTGATTTATTTCAAAAGACATACAGAAATCTATATCCAGGTTTACTTAGTAAACTTGCTTCTTGGGTTATATCCTAAGTAAATAAATTAAACACAGAAAATGAAGGAAAATAAAACTATGCCTGTTTATATTTAATTATAAGTTTTTTATCAAAGAAGTGGTCCTCACATTGTCCAACCAGTTTTGGATGTGAAATACAGGATGAAGGAGAAACTCATTTCTGGAATTTCATTTTCTGTTTCTGTGACTGAGGATTTCTACAGTCCCCCTTGGAAGACACTTCCATCTCAGCAAAATGCATCTTAATTGATCTCCAACACTCAAAAATTATTGTCCTGTTTTGAATGCCTTTATTTTTCTATGTTAATATAGAAAATGCACACTCCCATCAGTTGGGAGAAAATGCAATATAGCTGCCTACTTGCCTCTTCCTCACTTAGTCTCTCCCTTTTCCCCGCCCTCTAGCACTTTCTTCCTTCTCCCCAAATACGCTGATAATCTCATTTGTTTTAAGCCTTATAGCCATTACTAGGAAGACACAAGTGACTAGGATATTCTTCTTCTGAAAATTTAATGGAAGAGTTGTTGTAAGCAAAAGAAAGTTTTAAAAACTTATACTACTTTAAAAAGTATTAGAATTAAATATAATTCACTTTATTAATATAATAAAAGAAAAAAAATGATCCAAGTAGCTCAATAGATACCAAGAAAGCATTTTATAAAAATGATCACCTTTCAATGATAAACACACTTAATGTACTAACAGCACAATAGAACTTTCTCAACCTCATAAAAGGCAACTAAAAAACTCACAGCATTTGAGTGTTTCCCCCAAAGGAAAGGACACACTATAAACAACTGAAAAGAAAACTCACAGAATGCAAGATGGTATTTGCAAAGGGGTTTATAGCTAACACATACAAAGGATTAGAGTTCGACATGAAGAAAGTAAATAACCCAATTAAAAATTGGAGTGAGGGGCTAAATAGAAATGTTCACAGAAAAGATAAACAAATGACAAATAAACCTATGAGAAGATGCATGAATCATCATTCGTGAGGGAAATGTAAAGAAACTGAAGAGATTTACGCACTAGAATGTGAACAATGCAGTAGAAATAACAATAATAATGTATTGGTGCAGATTTGTAGGAATTAGAATTCTCATATATTTCTGGTGGAGATATAAAATTTTACAGCTTCAGTGGAAAACTGGCAGTTCCTCAGAAATGTAAACATTGCATTACCCTGTGACTCAGCAATTTTATTCCTAGGTATATAACCAAGGAAATTGAAAGCAAACAAAAACCTGGGCATATGTGTGTATAGCAGTGTTATTCATAATAGTCCGAAGTGAAAACAACTCAAAAGACCATCAACTGATGGGTGGATAAGCAAAATAATAATAATATTATTATTTTAAGTGTATAAGACAATCTAATGAGAGATGTTGCTTTGTGAATGTCATTAAAATGCCTTGTAGCATCGTAGCAAGGCTATTAAAGCATTTTTCTCAGATAGCCTAAGTGCAGAGCAGGAAGCCACCAGTTGGACAGGAGGCTGATGACCAAGTATTCTCAGAATAATAAATGTGAGCACTTTTCAGGCACACAGGAGAAGACAGGGATTTATAGGAGAAGGATGGGATTTAAGGGCATGTTGTATTGGGGGAATAGGATGAAAATCTTGAATTGATTGGCGCCCAAGCTTCATTAATAGAGAATGGGGTGAAAGACTTTAAGGAATTCTTAATGTCTCCTCCAGAAACCTCCCTTCATCTTTGGAGCTCATTCTATATTCCTAATTTATCATGATCCAGGGAGGGAAATCACTTATAAGACACATGTTTGTGTGATTTGGGAGACTGAGAGAGAATGACTGGAAGGCTGATAAATGAATGGATGGTTGAGAAAGCCTGTTTGAAGGAAGTTGCATCAAATTGGACAGGAATGATCCATAAAGTCCAAAATCTCCATAGGAGGCTGTGAATTAGATTTCCCCTTAGCAAAATGTGGGTCCCAAAGGTTGTGAGACTGATCTCACAATTTGTAAGGTAGTTTTTGATAGATGCGGTGGAGCAGACTGGCTATCATTCACAGATCTGGGCTGAGTCACCTAAGACATTTGTCCTCAACCCCAAAAGCACATAAGCCAGAATCTGATCTCAAAAATAACCGTCTTACATCTGGAAGGAACAGAGCCTGGCTGAGCCCCATGCCACCCACGACAAACAGAATTGCTCACAGTAAGTTTCCCCACTTGATAGAACCCAACCAATCTCTTCTTTGCACACATCCTCTGTTCAAAATACTATTCTTACCTTGCTCAGGTGTCTCAAACTAAGTCTGAGTACACTATCTTAGAGACTTGTTTCAGTGTGGGACTACTGTAACTTACCTTTGTTTCTAGCCAAAACCCTATTTATAAGTTTTTCTTTATTCCCTTTATTTGATCCAGGGCTGAGATATTGCCACTCACAACAGGCATAGTCTACCATTCCCATTCCCAAAATGGCATGAATTATCTGCTTTCCTAAAAATACTGGCAGCTTTGTATAGAATCTAGAGTCTTCTCAAACCTCACATGAAGACTCATGGATCCCTCCTAATGTAAGAGAGGCAAGGGGCCCTGAAATAATTGTACCAATCAGGGTCAACTTATGAAGCCACCTCCAGGGCCAGCAGGTATAGCAGGTGGAATTTGCTGCCATGTGCCTATGTCCTCATGGTCATACTAGCTCTGTTGAAACTACCCTGAGCTCTACAGCATGGTCTACGTGGGTAACCTAGACTCCTACATTAGCTCTATGATTCACTTTTTGAGAAGTCTCAGGGGAGCTAGAAATGAAGCCACTGGCTCTCAAGTGGCACATCAATCTTGGAACAGTGAATGCTGGGAGATATTTTAATAATATCCTCAAATGAGTGAAGACCTTTGAATGGGACTGAAATCATTGTCAGAGGGACTACAGGATGGCAGAGCTTCCAGAGGTAGAGTTTAAGGCAGGCATTCAAATAGCTGTTAATAAAATGAAAAGAGGAGGAGAAGGTCTATTCAGACACCAGACAAGTAATCTACAGTGTTGATCCCACTGCCAGTATATCTGGGGAAGACTAGGAATATGGGTTAATCAGGAAAAGTGGGAAAATGATACAGATAAGAATGTATTTATTTCCATTTTCTCTTCACATATATTCATCCAGGCATGGAGACTCTCAATTAAGATGCTGTGGGATTTTAAAGGAAATCTTGCTGGTAGAACACCAGAAATAGTTCAGTGAGCATGTGATGTTTTAATTGTTTCTTGATTTTGTTTAAACTGTCTCTTGAGTGTCCTCTGCTCTGCAGGTGCCTAACATAGCTGTGGTGAGTACAAACCTGGACTGTTACAGTAACCTCCTCTATAATCATGAATGCTATCTTTTTACCACTTCATGGGAATCACCTAGACATTTTGTTAATCTACTCTCTAGACCATCTTGCATTCTATTCTACAGTGCCCAATATGTTTTCTATAGCACACTCATGTGTGTGTGTGTGCACACATGTGTATTAAATGAAAGTTGTCATTTAAAGGCAGAGCTCCCAAAACTGTACTTGAATTTACTCCAGGACTGGTTCTGATACTTTGTTTTTGGTGTTTCTTTACTCAATTTTCCTTCCACTGGGTAGCAGAGTGCTCTTTAACCTTCAAATGTGATTGGGTGTGGCCCACACAAGTGCTCTGAATCATGTTCTGGATTCAGTCCAGGGTGATTTGGCCACAGAGCATCCTGATTGGATTCTGATTTCCTTCCAACCTCAATCTATCTCTGGAGACCAGACATTCCTCTTTCTTCTGAAGACTGTATCATGCTTTAGTGATTTCCTGCTTCTTTGTCATCTATCTTCTTATGGTGAAACTCTAAAAGCATAAATATTATCAAAGTCTGCTACTTAGATTCCAGCCATCAGCCTCACCTGCATCAGTATCATGATTAACCTGCACTGTAACAAGATACCCAGGTGGCAAAACATAATAATGTGGCAAAATATTGCTTAAGAATTATCATGATCTTATCACATCCTCCAGTGAACTATTAACTCATTTGCTCTTCCTTTATCCTTCCTAAGAAGCTGAACAAGGGTAGCAGATATTGTACACAGTAGCGTTCTCTTTGCCTCTTTCCACAAATTCCTGTTCCACAAAGGTAGAGACTCTCTTATGTTCTACTCTCTAGTCCCCATGGCGCCTTTTCTAGCACACACAGTGTGTGTATGTATCAAATGAAAGTTGTTAGACCAGTCGTGCTGAGGATGGAGATAGATGTGCAGGGGGACATTCTTATCCCCCTTTAAAAAAGGCAGTTACTTTCTCCCAGATGACTAACCCAGTAATAACTGTAAGTCAAATGTCCTCAATATTTCTCAGTATAAATGGTTTGGGCCAAAATATGCCATGATTGCAGAGACCCAGGAGGTTGCCCTCGCAGGCAAGAGATAGCATGAATCAGACATGCCTGGGGTAGAGAATTTTAGTCTCAACACCACGAATTGAGAGGAAATGAGCATGGCCCTACCAGCACATGTCTTACCAACTAGAAGCATAAACAGAGAACCATTGTTTGTATTAACATTTTCTTCTCTATTCAAGTTTCTTAAAGGTCTAGGACTAACATTGAGTACAATATTCAAGTGGTTAAAAGATATTAAACCATTCCATTTGACCATAAGGGTTGGAGTCCACATAAAATGATAAAGCCTAGTTGTTGAGGGTTATAAAGAGGGCATTCATGGGGGACGGTTTGGTATGCTACATAGGTTAGCTGAGGTATCAACAGTGACCGCAGTTTGGGGTGCTACTTCAATGATGTTACATTGACTAGATGTCAAATTACCAGGTAGCCAAGATGAGAGCTGCCAATGGTTGGAGTCCAGGCTATGGAGTAAAGTTGAATGCAAGTGTTACATCATGGCACTTAGATGCTAGATGCTATCTCCCTGGAAACGGGACAAGAGGAATGGGTGTGTAATAAGGTGGGTAATGGCCCCTGGGAGAAAAAGAGGCATGAAATAAATGAGTTTGTTCAGGAATGAAGGGGTGACTGGGAAAACTAGGATAAATGGGTCATCCTAGAGGTAGGCAACCATATGGGAAGAGTAACAGGGATCTTGGAGAGAAGGGTAAAGTAGAAGTTGTACAGAGTTTCTTGGGTTGTTGTCCTCCCATGTACTGAATAAAGGTCAGGAACCTGAAATCTCCTCAGTGGCTAGACTTGAGCTCAGGTTCAGGTCAAAAGGAAGAAACCCTTCTCAGAGATAATTACTTTTGTAATTTAACTACCCACATTCCTTCATAGCCCCATTCCTACCATTAAGACCAGGTCAACCCAGAAAGTTATCTTTCCAGAAAGAATGAGGTTGAAAACTGGATGTTTGGTGGATTCTGTGACTTGTAAGCAAAGGACTAAGAGAAACATACTTCTGGGCCACTCTGTACAAAGAAGTTAGATATCTAAAACTACATTTGGGAGAAGACCTAGGAATAAAATAATTTCATAATAAACATGGAAGTAGAACTTCAATGATGAGCAAACATTTTTAGAGGTCCTTCCTTTGTGCCAACCTTTATCAGAAACCCTAATCACTGTGCCTACCCACATTCCATTTTGAGAACACTTGTTTCCACAGATGATGGCTTATCCTGGGTGTCTAGTCTCTTACCAGTTGAACTTCCAACCAATGTCCCCTGAATATTTCAGTTCACAAGATTGTTACTTAGTAGTGAGTGTCAGCTATTTGTTTAACTTCTCGGAGCTCTATCTTATCCAAAAGGTAGATAGTAGAGCTATGCCAAAGGGTTGTTGGGAAGAATCAGTTGGGATATTGTATGAAGTTGCCCAGTGAGGCAGCACAGACCATCTTCTTTACTTGCAGTGACAAAAATAAAACTCACTTTTACTGAAGTTATCCAGGATTTCTGGCCCCTTCTTTTCTGTTGAAACTTGAAAAGTTACAAAACTTCCTTCACTTTGATTCTAGGTCTATTCTACAAGGTCCCACTTATTCCACAAAGGTACCAAGAAAAGGGACATTGAGTCAACATAGGACTTGTTAGAGGCTGATTCCCTGGGAAGACCCATTGTTTTCTCTGCCAAAGGGTCCAGATAAGACTGACTTCCAGATGTGTCAGTTTCTATGATGCTGAATCATTAATTTCTCTTGCCCTGTGGTGCCAAAGGGATTGAACAGATTAATTCACCTAATAGAGTGTTAAGTGCATTAATTAAGAGCGTTGATAGTTCACAGATTTTTCACTGGCTCACACCCGGCATGAGAGGGACCCACACTGAGTTCAAGGGCACCTTTTCATTGCTGTTTCCTCTCTCTGTGTGTTCTGAACAGAGCGGTGATTCTTACCAGTTCTAAATTACCTTGTGCCATTTTTCACTTCATGAGAAACTTGATCTCTATACATTAGAAAGCAGACTGGTTGCCTGTCATGGTGGAATTCATCATTAGTGTTCAAGGCTGGAAGAGGGTGGAACACCCTTGAATCTCAGAGCCTGAAGAAAAGCCACAACTCCTCAAAAGTCCCAAACTGTGGAATCTACTGCCATTTTCTGTGGGGTTACACCTGGGGAGGTGCAACTTTTGTCGGACTCTTCGCTAAAAGGAATAAAAGAGAAATCACAACAGCAGCCAGCCACACTAAAAAATATATCTTCTCTTGGAGGAGTTTCTTCTCCTCCCTCAGATGTAACAATGACAGAAAATGAAGCTCAACCACTTGTCCATCTGTTCGCTTTCCTGGGCAAAGTTGGTGGCCTTGACTGACACCACAGTTTTAGGGTCTTAGGGTTCAACATGGGTTAGTTGAGGAAATCCTGTGGGGCTAATCTGTTTTAGGTCCTTGAAATAAAAAAGAAAGTTTGAAACTCAGTGCTTCCCCTCCAGAAGTTTGCAGTCAGGGTGACAGAAGATGGAGAGGACGTGATAAAGGAGTTGTCAGATACGGAGACATTCTGGTTACCTCAGACTTTCTTCCAAAGTGGCTCTGAAGAAGAGGGAGTGGACCACAGTGATGTGGAAGAACAGGGCAAAAGCCCTATAGCACTGGACTTGGTGGTTTTTATAGCAGCAAATGCTTTGTGTAGCCTGTAGGAAGGGACCAGTGGATGTTGCTTCTTTAAATTGAATGAAACTGAATTGAAGCAATTATACCTTTCTAGGTGATGTGAATGGAGGGGGAGAGACATACTGAGGGATTTTTATGAATATGATTCTAACTTTTCTTCAGGCACATTTCTCATCACTGTTCTGGTCACAGACTGTGGGAGCCGAAGACCTGTCTGAGACCAAATTAGAGGAGTTTCCAGGGCCCTTGGGATTTAGGTTCTTTGGGGAAGAACTTTACTTTCTGTGCAGGCTGCACTGCCTCCCCCCTCGAATGCCTCTGGCTATTTTTACCCTCTGATTTCTCTGATTTTTGCTTTCATGAACCACAGAAACCACCGTCCTGCAGGGAGACAAAATGTCTCTGTCCTTTGGAAGTTTGCCTGTAAAGGTTATGGCTTCAGACAGTGGACTCCAAACCCCAACACACTCCATCAGGCCCTGCTCTGAGGCAAAACTCTGAACTGGAGAGGCCTCTTGGAGTCCTGGATTCCATTGTTCTCATCCCCATCAGTCATGACTCCGAACTCAATTAAGTTTCTTGAAGGTTTTGTCCCCCTGGTCTACAAAATCCTACTGCTGTCAAGACTGCAAAATGAGAATCCAACTGAGAATGAGCTATGCTTGGTCCTCATGCCTAGTTTGAAAACATTGAGTTAATTAGGAATATTTACAAGTCTAGAGATGTCAGGTAAAAATCACAACTGGTGGCTTCCTAAAAGAAAATAAAATTGAACCTATTGCGGCTCTGGGCGCACCTTCCTCAGGGCGCCTTTGGCCTGAGTCAGCAGCAACACTGACCCTTCTGTCCCGACCCTGTGTCCCCACAGCAAGGTCGATGTCAATTTCAATTTGTTGTCGTGACGAGCTGCTGTCTTCTTATGGTAGAGTTGAGAGGAAAGTAAATAGGTCTTTTATCTACCCTTCCACCACAAGCCCCGAAATGGCAGAAAGGCAGCAAACACACATTCAATTAGCCTTCCAAAGTGTCCGTAATTAGTCTAAGTACATGGGGCGCAGCAGGGAATTAGAAGGAAATATGCTTGTGGAATTTTCATTCGAGTGGGGATTTACAGACAATAAACAAGTAAACCAATAGTTGAGGTAAAAACTGGTGGAAACAGAAGAGTGTTGTAACAAAAGTGTATAAGCAAAAGGGAAGCAAGGGCTGGGGTGCCTGAAAGGTGGGTGGGGGACAGAGAGACCCAGAAACCACGTTCAGGAACAGAGTTTGGATTATACTCCAAGTGGTGAGTGCCTATTGTGGGGTTTTAAGCAGCAGCAAATAGACCCGATTTGTTCTTTGCAAGATCAAAGTGATTCTAGGGGTGCGTGTGTGGTGGTGTTGGGGGGGGTCATGTATGGAGTCCAGGAAATAATTTTCTGTTCAGTGGAATAGAAATGATAGCACTATTTTTCCTTTGATCTATTGATCTATTGCTTTGATCTACGATGATGGTTTGTGCTAATCCTGTAGAAGGGACATCGTACGAGTTCTTCAGGATGAAGCTATGTTCTTTGAGCTCATGACAAGTTTTCTCAGAGGGAGAATCTCCTCTCGGTTCTGTTTTTCTAGAAAACTCTAACCAATGCAACCATTTTTCATGAGCAATGTTAATCACGTGAGGTTATTCACTTGCTTAAATTTTAATTTTTAAGCAAATGCCACACCAGGAAATCGACTAGATCATCACAGAACAGTGAAGTCAGGCATCTTCCTGTTGGTTATTTCTGTTTTTTCTGTGTGAATAGATGCAATGAGGAATCCAAAACTGCCAGTGACAGCACAGAGAACACTTGAAATCTTTTCCCCCTATTTTTCTCTCAGGAAATCAACAGACTGTATCCTCCTCTCCTTCACTTTGTCTGACAAGCAGTATTTTTTTACATAAAGGACAGATAAACAAGTAAAGGAATGTCACACTGAAAAAGCACAGTTACCTGCCAGGTATGTGGGAACCAGGGAGAAGTCAAATAGTGAGGGTATGAGTAGACCTTAATGCCCAAACCTAGGAAGTTTTGAAATTCGCAGTGGTGGTTTTCTATTGGCGAAGATCCTAGTGATTCTTCATTGTTGCCAGGTGGTAATAACCCCTGGATACACCTGGAAGCACCCCCATGTCTCTTATGCCTGGAATTTCTTATCCTCCAGGACACTGAAGTCTGCTACGTAGTTCGGGGGGTAGAGGTCATTGCAGAGGACCTGAGTGAGAACCTCTCAGGATCTTGCCCATACAGTTGATGCCACCACACCTCACTCCGGGACTGAGTTCTCTGATGATTTTTCCATGTCCTATTTTAGATAAAATTTTTAGGACATCCTGGCTTGCACTCTCTGGTACCCCCCCCCCAACTCTGCACTTCTAAAATTGTCACTGGTCTATTACCTGGAGAGCTTTTGATTATCCACACCTGTGGCAGAGCAGGAAAAGATCTGACATATCAGACGGTTACATCTGATGCCCTTCCCTAGGGGCTGCAATCCTGTGCCCGTGACTTTCCAACATCCTCTTAAGCTCCTTCTCCTCCCAGCATGCCACTGAATTGATGCTGTACTCTAGAATGTTCTAATCTATGGGAAGCCAGGGCAGAATGTGGGAGGCAGGATGACAGGGAGCATAAGCATAAGCTTGGCACTGAATATAGAGAGCAGGTCATGGTCCAGGAAAGTGAACATCTCATGTACTCTGATGAAGGGGAGTATGAGAGGGAGTCAAATCCTTGGATCAGAACTGAGATAAAGCCAAAGTCAAACTGGTGTGGCTGTGCGAAAACTAGGGAGTGCTGGGGAACTAGAGAATAGTCCTGGGGAACCCAGCTTATTGATTGCTTGGTATCACACTTGGGTGATAGCTGGGCCTTAATCAGTCATTAACTAAATTATTTTTTCTCAAATTGTATTGATTTGTCAGTCTTTTACATAACTTTGGGGTAGAACTGTACTAGGTGGCCCAGGGAAAGGGGAGGTTCCAGGTTCCCTGCCCCACCCAAGGGATGGTGGAGCTGAGCAGGGAGGAGGAAGCAAGAAGGATGGAAAGCAAGAAGGACACCCCGAGGAGGCACCTGGAGCAGAGATACATGAAGACGCTGTACTTGCTTCTTCGTCCTGGGCTCCTTGAAACAGACGTGGGTGAGAGACCCGTGGGGAGGTTAGCAATGGCAGCTTTTATCTTGATTTTGTTTTGCTCTATTCCTTCCAAACCTGTCTGGCTATCTTTGACCCTTTCTTTCTGTGGGTTCCCACCAGAAGGTGCTTTAGACTTGTGGCAGGAGTTGGGGCCTCAGTGGCCCTATTTTAGGCCAACCCTATTTGGCTGGGCATTGACCCATGTGGAGACGGGTAACTTCGGGTGCTTGATTTGGAAACTATATTCTTTGTTGCACACTAATTGTATTAAAGTTCCTTTCCGTTAAATGCCTAATGCCCTAGAGTATGTTTTGTCTTGAAGCGGTATATGGCAGAACCTGTTTAGAGCAGGAAGTTTTGGGGGCTCTGGGGTGCACCTCACCCTGCCCTTTAATACAGTTTAATTCTTCCACGTGTTCCATGCTTCTCCTGCCTGCCACCTAAACGCCAGTGCCAATTGTTTTTGCTCCCATCACCTCCATGCCCCCATCCCCTCTGGTAAACAGTATATTTTTTCACAGAGTCTAAAGGTTATTTTTGTAGTGTTTTGCTAGTTTGTTCTCTTTGGTTATTTATATTCTGTGCGTGAGGGAAACCATCCAGTAAATAAATTCTTAAAAGACAAAGTTGGAATTCTGAGAAGTGGTCTTTGAATAAAAGAGTGACAGAGCACAGAGAGTGCATAGTCTTTAAGGGCTCAAGGCAAAATATAAATCAGAAGACAGCTCTGTTCTCAAGGACCCAGAGTCTCATTGGGAGTCAACACGTACACAAGTCGTTATAATACGGTGAGAAAAACCCAGTACCAGAAATCAGAACTGAGTGCTCCAAAGGGCTCGATTCACTCAGTGTGGAAGAATCTTGGAGGGGATCACTGGACAGGCACATACAGCAGAGGTTGTAGCTCATAAGGAAGAAATGTAGCTCATAAGGATCCCCAAATGAGAGAGTGAGAAAAAGAGAGAGAGAGAAAGATAAAGAGAAAGAGAGACAGGTGTTCAAGGAGTAAGACAGCATTTAATCCTATATGCAATTATATCAACATTATTTCTTGTAACAAAAAAGTGGAAACAATGTCAACATTGCCAACATTTGCTAGAAATATTACAGGCAAAATGGGAAAACATGCAGAACAGGATCAGGATGGCAGGCATGGAAGACAAATATTCACTGAAGTCAAGACCTTGGTATGACTCCAAACTTAGCAGGCATTTCTTGGGAGTCCATATAACAACAAATAAAATGATAATCAATTACTTAGTATTTCTTTCATATTAGCAAGTCTCACCTAAATATTTTATGCTTTATCCCCTTGAGAATGCTCAGAGCCACCTTCACCTAAGTACAGGTGACGAGAGAGGTCTAGAGAGATGTGACCACGGTCAACTCATGGCATTTCGATGCACACCCCATGTGGACCTTTCTGTGAGAGTGTGGGGCGCCTCTGGATATCTAGTCCCCCCAGCCCCTCAAGGCCATGTTTAAGGTGACAGTAGCCATTTGGCCATTTTAGAGCTTCTCTTGTTCCTTCCACCTGGTTTAGTCTTCATACTGGTTGAGACCCAATGGAATGAGGAATTTTTTTTTTCAGAAGATTCCTCTGTTCTTTGTGTCCATGAATTAACCTTCTTGAAATGCAAAGACAAATCTTGAAAATGCAAGGGAAGACAGATGCCGACCCTGTGTAGAGAGGCCTTCTCAGGTACTTTGTCAAATGGAGAGGTTTGGAAATTTTAATTCATGTGATATTTCCAGGCAGGAAATATAGAGCAACTCTAAGTCTTCAAGATTTCCATTTCCAGATCAGAAAGCAATTCAAGTCAGCTGTTAAGACTATGAACTTAAAATGGATTTCAGAGACCTGATTTGATTTTAAAATCTCAGACTCTGGAAAGCAATTTATGGCAGGGAATTGGTGTGAATAACAAGTTCTAATCTCATAAGTGAGTGGATGAGTCTTCCTTCATTTGGCCCTTCTCACTGCTTTGTATTAGAGCCCAGTGAGAAATGTCTTCCAGGCACAGAGGCAGACAGATTCTGCCTTGCCTTGGTGAGAATTCTCTTAGATCTTACAGGAATCTTTTTTCAGTGAGAGCTGGGTGCTCTTAAGCCCTAACAAGATAGCAGAGCCACCCAAATGTACTGTGGAAAGGGGCCGCATGTAAAAGAACATTGTTAACGCATGTCCAGCTTCCTCATGGAGAAGCATCTGAAAAAATCGGGACAACAATTGTGAAACACTATTAGATCTGTTATCCTTTCACCAACAGCAGAGAGAAGCTGTGTTGGTTCTGGTCCCTGTACAGATCCTTTGGGATCCAAAAAGGTCAAATACCCTGGACATTTTGCCCGTATGGTGTTGCAAATTCTCTGCTGTCCTGACCTCAGATGTAACGACAGTCATGGGACCACCTTTCATCCTGTCAGCAGTGGTTGTGAAAAGAAAACATTAGTTTCCTGCAGCTCCAACTTCCGACCTCCTTCCTAACTCTCTGTTCCTGTCTTCCCCTATTTCCAGTTGCAAAGACTGTCACTTGCTTCTCAAAGCAGCTGCAATGTCTCTGTCTCCCCAACACGGTCACACCTTTCCTGTCATGTCCATGGTAGTCTTGAGTGTTCTCTCCAGGAGGTGTTTATACTTGGTGTCTCAGCACTGAGTGCTTTCCCATCCCCAGAGCTGCTGTGTCTGTTTACTGTGAATGAACTGTCTTTTCACTCCTGAAATACTTCCTTTGACTCTGAGTATGTGTTGCGGTATTAAAACTTTCATTCTAACATGTTGGGCAAAGTCCTCCTTTTCTTTCCTTCATGGGGATCCTGAAGCTGTCTTGGTCTTCCATCTGGAGGTCCCTTTGGCCAACAGTTCATGCAAGATAGACTGGAGGTAACTCCTGAACAGTAGAATTAAAGGCTAGCTCATTGTATAATACAACTTCATTGCAGTCGTCAAGCTTCTCCAGAGAGACAGTGCCCACTGGCTGTATGGGAGGGGGTTTATTATAGGAATTGACTCACATAATTACAGAGACCCAAAAGTCCAGCTCTCTGCCTCCTGTGAGCTGGGAGAATCTGGAAAGCTGATGGTGTAACTCAGTCCAAATCTGAGGGCCTGAGACTAGGGGGACTCATGATATAAGTCCCAGGCCAATTCCAAAAGCACTGATGTCCAAGGCAGGAGAAGATGGATGTCCCAGCTAACAAACTTTTCCTTCCTTGTTATTTTCTTCTCCTGCCCTGAGCAGATTGGAAGATTCTCACATGCATTGGTGAGGGTGGGCTTTTCACTCAGTCTACTGATTCAAACTACAATTTCTTCCAGAAATGACCTCACAGACACTCACAGACATGTTTTACCAATTATGTGGACATCTCTTAGTCTAGTCAAGTTGATGTATAAAACTAACCATTATGCTCATCATCTTTGCTAGACTGGAAAAATGCTGGTCTTGGGTGGAAATTGCGCAGACTTACTAGCTATTTTGGAAGATGGGTGGGTTCTCTTGTGTGTTAAAGAGTCTTGAAGGTGTAGAGACGTGGTAGATTGGCAGTGGTGCTTTCATTGTGGCCACAAGAAAACAGTGTCTCATCTATCCTTGCATCTTGCAAACTCTATCACTGAGTATCTGAAAATCCCCGCAGCCTAAACAGAGAGAAGAGGTGGGCTCTGTTCTGTAGAATATCAGGGGTCGGGTGGGATGTTCCAGCCTCTTCTGTATGTCTTCAACAGTGTTGCAAATGATTCCAGAATTCTGGAAGTTCAATAGCCTCACCACTAGTAAAAACTTAATAAAGAATCAGTTGTGTTCTGTTTTTTGTTTTCCAAAGACTATGTAGAATATTCTGGATGAATAATATCCCATCCAAGAAAATGTAATTTTTCTACAATACATTACATTTTTTAAATTGCTTAGAATGTAATACTGACCTGGCTTGCTGTTTTTCACTATGTTATTCCAAAAGGTCACTATGTGATGCTTCTGTTAGAAATAATGCTGTCACCCCCAAATATCTATATACACCAACACGCCCTTCACTCTGCCCTCTGCTCAGACCCTATGTTATTAGACAGGCTTCCCCGACCCTGCTGTATAAAACTCCCCTAAACCCCAACTATCATCTCTCTCTTTGATAATAGTGGGTGACCCAAGAAAGAGAGGCAGATGGATGGTGGATAAGGGTGGCTATTTCCACTTTTGTATTTTTTGAAATTCTGAATCATGTGATTCAGAATCATGTATACATGAAATTCTGAAATTCATGAAATCATGAAATTCTGAATCATGTATACATTTTTAACTAAAAAATTATGTATTAATCTAAACAAGTTGCCCAAGTTCTCAATGTTGTTTTTTTTTTTTCTTTTCCAGTCACCAGTTTCTCCCCTGCTGTGGAGTCAAGGCTGTCTCACTTAATTCTACCACCAAAATATTGCAGGACTATCCAGCAACCTTCAGGGTCAAGGAGGTCAGATGACCCTAGCTCAAGGGTAAGTGACTTTGGTTTTGGATATGTTGTGAGAAAATTGAAAGTGGATGTCTACACTGAGAAGGTTTATTAGTTTCCTATTGCACCTGTAACAATTACAGCAAATTTAATGATTAGAAACAACACAAGTTTATTATCGTATCATTCAAGAGAACAGAAGTTCAAAATGAATCTTGCTTTGCTAAAGTCGTGATTCACCAAGATTGTGTCTTTTTAGGCAATCTAGGGGAGATTGTGCCCTTTCCTGACTTTAAGAGACTCTTCCCATTCCTTGGCTTCATCTTCTTGACAAGAGGCCATGTTACAATATCACTCACTCTCTGCTCCAAAGTTGGAAGGAAGAAGCAGGATAAGTTTCTTCTTTTTCATTAAATCCCAAGATTTGAATTATTGGGTATTAGACTTACACTCAATTCAATTTTACAAATGTTTTCTGGACACTTCCATAGCAGTTGTATTAACTACAGTTGTCTCTACGCAACAAACATGATAGGTGCCTTCCCTTTGAAACTGATCCTGTCCCCCACGCAATAAACATGGTGTGTGACTCACCTTTGTTCCAGGTGTCCTGCATGATCCTCAGGTTGGGCCTGTGCTCAAAGCAGAGAAAGTCAGAAAACTAACTGCTCTCTGACTTTTCAGTCCAGAATTTGCAAAGTGTGGTAGATAAAATAATACCTCTCCCCAAAGGATTCTCATATCTAACTCCCTAGAAACAATGAATATGGAATCTCATACAGGAAAAGGAACTTTGCACATGTGATTAAGAATCTTGATAGGAGAACACCATCCTAGGTCATCTAAGTGGTCAAATACAACCTCAAGAGAAGCAGAAAAGATTAGACAGGGAAGTGTGTGTACAGGGGTATGTGTGCATGTATGTGTGAGCATACAGGCTATAGGTGTGTATGTGTGTGTGTGTATGTGTGTGTGTGTGAGTGAGTGATAGAGAGTGGGGGCAGGCAGATCTTCTGGCCTTGAGTCTCTTGCACACATTTAGATTCTGCGAGCTGCTCTGGTATCCTTCCTTCCTTTCCATTTAAACTAATTACAGGAGGGTAAGTGTCACTTTCAAAATCTTGTATGCATTGGAATTCTGTCACTTTCAACCAGGAAAGCTGTGACTAATATATCTATTAGGTGTCAGGCACATGCTGTGAGAGATAGAGATAATGATGAAGAAACATATTCTCAACAAATTTTGGATCAGCTTGATATGGTACACAGATGAAAGTCCTAACATACGGATGCTCATTATCTTTTTTTTTTCTTTTCAACTTTTATAAAGATATTTCTACTAGATATATTAGATAATATCTAGTATATATTGAAAATGTGTTCATATACAGATACAAAAAGTATGATGCTTTTTACTATAAATGTGTACTTTCTCCACAACTTGGCTGATAGCTCTTAATAATTTGATGTTATATCTTATAGTTTTGGCATCTTAAATCAAATAAATTGTATTTGCATCTCCACCTACACATATATATTTATAATGTGTTCTTTCACTTGGAATGATATGGCAAGAATTGTTATGTGTTCTTAATTATATTCTTGAAGAAATGAAGTTTATTGACTTCATAGAAGTACATTGAATTTCTACTATAAGTAATCACATATTGTGGACATGTTCTTCTTTTTCACTATTACAAATCATGATATTGATAGCTTTATATGGCCATTACACCAAAACTTAAATTCTTAAAAGACAGAAGAAATCTGCAACTTAATGAAGATGCTAATTTGACTTTCTGAATTAGAAGTATTTCCTAGAAGTCAATAAGAAAATTCAATAAAAAATACTTTTGAAAAATGACATGATATAGCAATTCACCTATATAGTTCCAAAATTATCTATAGTTCCATATGTAACAATAATTTTATATTTCCTCTGTGGAAATGTAGACATCCTCATTGTAATGATGATATTCAAATGATGACTTAACCAATTTCTGAAATTAAATGTCAACAATGTTAACAATCACAGTATCTACCATCTAGTGAAAATCTAACCATATATAGTAATTATGTATGTCTGTATGTATGGACATACATGTCTGTATGTATATTGAGGTAACCAGTTGGATAGGTGATAGACAGAATAGATACACATAAACTATAAAGCAAGCAAGTAGCAGCACAAAAGGGAAATAGGTGCTTTTGTCCCTCCTGCCTCCAGTATCCCTCTATTTTGTACTATTGGCATCACCTAAGAAGACATTGCTGGAAAAGTATATAAGAAATTTAGGATGAAAACTTCCAGACCACAATATAGAAGAGGTAACCTGGAGCAGAAGGCAGATATTTAGAACCTAAGAGCCCTTCCGTGACCTCACATTTCAAGAAGGCAGCAACTCTATATGGTTTGGCTTAGCATTCTTTCCTATTGCCTAACCTTCTGCCTGGCTTAGAAAAAGAATTTACTAATATATGTAGAATGGATAGGGAGGATTCTGAATTTAACAAAATGTTAATTTCTAAATACGTGATTTCTACCAATAGCTTTACACACATACATCCCATTCTTATGAAAATTTTTAATCTACTTTCCCCCACATGAAGAATGGAGGTGGATTGAGAATCTAGTCGGCTTCTGAGACATAAACATGAGTAAACCTTATTGTGATCAAAATGAGGATAGTTGACTCAGTTGGGAGACATGAACACCTTCAGATGACTTCTTGCTATTCTCTTTGACATGCGTTAATCTCATTTGGTGGAAGAAAGGGTGAAAGCTGATGAGATAGTCATCTCAATCTCTGGGTTAGTTTAATGCCAACTTGTTTGGAAGTTAGTTACTTAAAAATAGCTTGATCGTTACATCACAACCCAAATAGACTGAGTATAATAAGGAATTTGTCCCTTCAACTCACTGTGCATTCATAGTTGCATTCCTCTATAGATCCAGTTATTCATATGCACAGCAAGACTCAACTAGGAAGGGCCCTCTCCATGAGACAGAGCATGATCACAAGTGGAAGCAAATGTGCCAAAATAGACTTAAAATGTCTGAAATGCTAGGATAATGAGGATGGAGAAAGTGATATCATTAAAATTGCTTTTAATAATTAAACTTATGAGAAAATGAATTTAATGGGAAAATGGATATGGGATAGATAGTAGAAAGAAGAGTGAAGAGATAGACAATAGTAAATTGCACAAAGCAGTCATTTATGTTTGAACTGCTGAGTCAACACAAGAATAAGTGGAGAGGAGCTTTCTAACTTGTCGAGTAGAATTGTCAGCATTCATTTTTCCTTGCTTTGGGAGTTATGGTGCAACTCATGGGATTGACTAATGGGAATTGAAGCATCATCGGCATATTTCTGAAGCAATCCTACCACCTGGCTGTATCTGCTTAGGCTAGCACTAAAATTTGTGTTACATAATTAGGGAAGGCATGACTGCCAGAAAATTGGGTGAGATGGAAAAACAAACTTCCTGGTGCTGAAAGTTAGAAAAGACAGGAGATGAAGGTGATTGAAAGGAATCTTCACTGTCTGCTGTGATGTTGACATTAGATTTTCCTTTCCCCAATTCTTTGTAAATGCTATGTGGCAGGAACTGACTCCTGCAGGCTATTGAAATCCAGAGAATAACACATATTGGCTACACCCACATCTATCTTCACTGACAAAGGCTAATGAAAATAAGAATAATCATACATCTCTCTGAGAGTTTTCTTAAATGTGAAATGTTGGTGATTGCCTACTTCCTAAAGACCATTAGGAATCTTAAAAGCAAACCACATGAAAGTCTTTGGCATTGGTTCTGGCATGTAAAAACTTTTCTGAAAATACTGGTTCTTTTCTTGTTCTACATTTGTTAAATGAAGAAGTGGGACTCAAAGATGCCTGAAGTCCTTTCTATCCTAAGATGCTAAGACTCTGAATAGCAATACTGTTGCCACTAGCCACAAACTATTCAATTTTAAGTAATTAAAATTAAAAATTTACTTTCTCAGTTGCACTAACAACATTTTATAAGTGTTCAAGTCGCATGTAAGTCAGCAATTTATGGGACAGAGAGAATATGGAACACTTTCATCAGTGGAAAATTTCTATTGGGCATCATTAGGTAAAATTTTGAGACATTACATTAGGGGATCATTCTTTAGAACTTAACTCCAAGTTGTTGGGTCAAAGATAAATTAGAAAAACAGCAAATATATACCTCAGTACCAGTTGAGTTGAATAACCCAATGGATCACATTTTTTTTTTTTACACATTCATGCTTTAGAGGAGAGTCTAACCTCTAACTCATGTATGTTTGTGAATCTCTGAATTATAATTAATGCTTTCCTCTAATGCTATGTTCACTGCATGGCAGATTAAAAGCTTCAAAGGGATCTTGTAAAACAAGAGTTCTGGAGATTTAGTCTTGGCTGACAGCAGTTCCTCCCATTAGGGGGGAATACATCAGAAGGATTGAGCTCTGGAGTCTGCAGAACTTACAGGCATGGTGATGAAGACATGCACAGATTATCTCATCTAAAACTCAGAAGTTCTTCAGAGGAAGTATCAGTGTTCCAGTTTCAGAGAAAGACACTGAAATTTGGAAAGTTAAATCCCTTATCTGAATTACACTTCTAGTTGGTAGGTAAAATCAGGGTTGATATAGCACTTTGCATGCCTTGTGTAAGTGCTGTGGGAACACAGTGGCAGGAGGCATTGTGGGGGCTTCACGTCTGACAAAATATTTGATTTGTATGACAACAGGAAAGGAGGGAACACTTCGGGAGTGGAGTGGGTAGTGTGGTTAGATGATGAGTGACTTTTCAACATAATGTAATTAACTTCTAAAAGAAAAATAGTGGCTTCAGTTTAATCGAGGATTGAGGGAAAAGGGAATCTGACCTCTCCATCCCTCTTGAGACTCTTGTTGGGACTTGGGGCTAGTAGTGTGGTCTACAGCAGCTATCTCAGTCTCTTGGCACATTCTCCTGGTCAAATGTGTTTCTTGATGTCATTTTCATTAGAATTGTGGCTAAAAGCATGTCATGACTGCTGTTCTGTCTCACTGTGACATTTCATTCTCATCTTCCTCAGTCATGGAAGTCATCCAGGACCTATGGTCAGTCTCAATACTGTGGGTAGACAGAGAAGATGGAGAGGTCAGATTCCCTTTTCCCTCAATCCTTGATTAAACTGAAGCCACAATTTTTCCTTTAGAAGTTGAGATTAGTGAAGTGAGATGTTTCCAGGGAGGCACTCTCCAATGGAACACTCTGATGATGGAAATATCCTATCTTTGTGCTGTCTAATATGGTAGCCACTAACCATAGCTGGCTATTGAGTACTCAAAATGTGTTGAGAGAATTTTAATAATATTCAATTTTAATTAAATTCAAATTTAAGTTGTTACGTTTGCCTGTTGGATTCTGCTGCTATAAAGTGTCCATACTGTTGATATACTCTGTCCTCTATAGTTACCTAGAAGATAATATTATACCCAAGCAAAATTTACCTTTCTTTTGGATGCTGGAAGAAGTTCATTGGTGCCTTATTCCCAAGAAGTTCTGAAGATACATGCTAATTCTGCTCTATCATTAGAGCATTTTGCTCTTATCTCTAAAGATTTGCTCTTATCTCTAAAGATAAGAACTTGATGTTGTCAAATTCTATCATCACTTCCCTACTCTTACCTTCTCCACTCTCAGCAACATTCAGCATTGATCATTCCACTCTTATTGAAATCCACGATTCCCTTGACTTGTAGGACACAATATTCTTTGGATTCTCCCTTACCTTCCTGACCCCTCTTTCTCAGTATTCCATTATTTCCTCTCTTTTCTCCATTGTAATTTAGAGGCTTCTTCTCTAACACTCTCTCCCTGAGTGACCTCTTCAATTCACATAACATTAAATAGTGTCTATATATCTGTCATCTAGTACTCATTTCCCCAGCTCTGATCTCTCCCTTGAAGCATAGGCCCAGAATCATCATATATATGAGGCCTCCTTGACATATCCATTTAAATGTCAAATATGCATCTAAAAATTAACATTATCTAAATAGAACTTTTGAGTCTTTCCCAAATGCTACTCCTACCTATTCTAAAACAGCTCTCCCATCCATTCTGTTCTTTCCTATCTCAGTAAATGCTTATACCATCCTTCCAATTTCTTAAGCCCAAACCTTGGCATTATTCTTGATTACTCATTTTGCATAATCCCTCAGAAGCAATGGAACATCAAGTCCTCTTGACTTTACATAAAACACATTTGCCTCTTTTTATTTCCACTGCCATGACCCTAATCTAAGCCATCACCACTTTACCACTTCTCACCTGGATGATTGAAATAATTTCTATGGTTTGAATCAATCTCTCTGAACAAGAAATCTAGCTTCTTTATCTGTAATATATATGAAGCATTCACAGCTTCTTCTCTCCAAACTCATCTCCTGCCTGTATCCCACTCTCTCTCACAACTCCAACCATACTCACTTGCTTTCTTTTCCATGGCCACATCAATTCCAGTCTTGACTATGACCATCAAACCAGCTATCCTTCTACCTGCAACACTACATCCTTCTCTTTGCAGGACTGGTTCCTCTTTTTCACTAAGGTCTTGGAATAAAAACAATGTCCCTGGAATGACCATTCATACCAACGCAGTCCAAGAAGCACTCACTTTGGTTTCTCTCAATCACCTAGACCTCTTAGAAAATACATTGTGATTGTTTAATACCCTCTTTTTCCAACAAAAAATGCAAGCTTAGTTAGACGAGAATAAGTTCCTATGACACAGTGGATACTAAATTCTTACTAAATTAATAAATTATTTGATCTTGCATATGGAGGGCATTTAGCATTTTTTTCCAAAAACCTTCTGAACTGTTGCTTCATTTAAATATTATAAAGACATTGTAGGTAGGCAAAACTGCTATGCATAATTTGAAGATAAAGATTAAAGAAGCCTGGTGATGTTCCCAAGTCTTGGTGTGAAGGAAGTGGTCATAGGTTTTCCTCATTCAGTATTAATCTAGAATAGCACTTAAAGGAATAAAAAATGATACCTAGTGTGTACTTAAGACATCTGTGCTGGCTGCCCTGATTATGTTACAGTGGAAATGCTGGGCCATGTCTTCTTATTACCCTAATTGACAGCTTAATATCTGTACTTAATAGTCAAGTACACTTGATGGATGAATAAATAAATACATGCATTAATAAGTTAGTTTTTTCCACCTTTGATGGTACTGCATCATAAATACAGTGGGTTATTATTAGTTATAATTGGTTGTTAGCTTTGGAGAATTTTTTAGAGACTGTAGTCCTAATTTTTGAGACATATGGATGATCAGGATTACTGATCTGGTTTGTGTTGATTCAACACTTCCAGAACTTCAGGAACAATGTATGTTTAGGATTTAAAAATTAGACTAGTGTTAGGGAGTTCTTAGAAAATGACATGCAACAAAGACATTTTTTAACTTTCTCTGAACACCCATGGGAAAACCAACAGAAAAATTGCATAGCAAAACAATACTTGTGGACAACATGTACAACAAAACTAAATGACCAGTATCCCCATAAATCCCAAAATACAAGTATGTGAGGGCAAGCAACTCATAGCTACAGAGCTGAATCACATTAGCATTTTTGTTGACAGAAGCAGAGAGAAACAATGGGGCTTTGAAGGACCTAGGACTATCACCTCTAAGGAGCCCACAACTCCTTGTTTAAATGCTGAGGACAGCAGTTGATGCTGAGAAGTGTTGTGTCTGCTTCAGTGGCAGAATTCATAGTACTGTCTGAAGAAGCTGTTCAGGTTTGGCTGCCATGAAAATTTAAAATAGAGTCACCCAGGCACCTGTTACCTGGCCAAGGGGAAATTGCTATGGGGGGATTTGGAGTTGAGCAGTCTAGAAATAAGAGAGGGAAAAGGGAGGTATGTCTCAGAAAGAAGACTGCTGCTTCTTTCTATCCTGAAAAGAAGAGAGATGGTGGACTATATAACAATATCCTGCACCCCATCTCTTTCTAAAAGTTGAGTGAAGAATCAAATATGTATTCTACCTGCTGACAATGAAAAGGAAATACAAGAATCAGAATACCAACATCGTGCATCCCCTAATAAATGGGTATAAGCATCAACATCATCTTTTGCTGACATCAGGAAGAAAGCGACAAGCAGACATGATATTCCTGGTGATAAAAAAAAGCAGCACACTACCTCTGGTCTTGCCAAAGGAATTGAACATGAGGCTTATCAAATTTCTGGATCCAGCTGTTAATTTGCAAGATTTGTAGAAGACAGAGGAAGATTTTGAGCAGCACCATGAGTATGCAATCAGCAAATTCTAGACTGTGTGAAACTCTACCAGTCAAATGACCTAGATGTTTTGTTTCTTTTTCCCCAACACATATACTATAAGGAAATGAAAGGCATGAGGGAAGCCTTCAGATTAAAATAGATTACAAAGACAAAATACAAGACCATACTTTTGGATGATAAAACTGTGAAGAAGTGATTATCATAAAAAATGAATTATGGTAACTTTATGACCTGGGATGTGGATATTGGACATTTACACCTATCATAAGTTGTTAAGCAATACATTTAATTGTTTTATGTGTATGCATGTTCTTACAATGAAAGTTTTGAAAATTGACTTATCAATGTTTTAGATTATTCTAAGAAATGGGTGAGCATTTGGGGATTTCCAGGGACAGGAATGGTGATTGGAGTCTCATATGCTGCGAGCACTGTGAGTGAAGACTTGGCCAGGAAGGGCTCAAACCACTTTGCTGTCCTCATTTACTGTCTCCTCTGGGTCAGGACGGGAGAGGGTCAGGGTGATATGGTGTGACAAACATTATAAGACTGTTCAGCAAAGTTTTGTCTGAGGACAGCGGGGGCTCACCGTTATGCTTTTCCAACCCCAGGTCAGCAGGGATTCAGAAGGCAAGAGCTTGACTAAAAGGCTAAAAGACATGCTGAGTCACTGTTAATTGCTCCTGCTAATTTGTATGCCAAGCTCTTCACCAGGACCCGAGGTAAGGGATGCCCTGTGCCACACAAACAAACAAACCATGTCCTATAGAAATGCAAAACTAGAACCAATGTGAGTGAAATTGCTTCTGTACAATTCCAAGAGTTAGTTTCTCTTTCCTAAGGCAGAAAGAGGTCACAGAGAAGATGGCTCTCTCAGAAAGCATAATTACCTAATACTGCAGTGCTGGGGGGGGGGGGTGTGAAAAAGTTGTCACAGTGAGTATACTGGTCTTCTCTAAAGAATATATCTCTAACTAATTGACTAGGACAACCTGCAAATTACCACTGACCCAGAATCATAAGTAATGTTGACCAGCCCCAGAAAATGGTTCCACCATTCACCAATTTGCTATGAATCAAACACTTATTTTTATCCTTCCGAACCTAACAACATCTCTCTCATGGACTACAGGAAATACACTCCTCACTAATCTCCCTGACTTTGGTATTTGCTCGCTAAATTGATCCTTTATGGTGCATTCTGTTCAATTCAGTATGGTTTCAATTATTTACTGACACCAAGAAAATAATCCAAATGCTATTCCACGGCAAAAAGACCCTGATGCTTTCTGAACTCATTTACTGTCTTTCTTCTCTTTCTACTCACTAAACCTCAGGCATCCTGCCTTCTTTTTGTCCAGAATATGGCAAGTCCAATTTTACCTTCTGGCTTTGCACTTCTTGTTTTATCTGTCTGATTTCCTGTATAGTCTAGCTCTCTCAGATCATTCAGTTCAGTTCAAATATTGCTTCTTCAACAGGTTTCACTGATGCAATTTAAAGGAGACTTCTCAGTCTTCTTTTATATCATTGTTTTATTTTTTATCATCATAGATTTTGTCTTGATTTGATTTCCTCATTGTACCTTTGACTATCTGGAATGATCATGTTTACTTTTATTCTACCTTCTGGAAGTTAACCTCCATTCATTTGTCTGTCCTGGTCTCCACCTTTCCCTCCCTGGGTATAGCTCTGTGCCTTCTGTAGTAGGAACTCAATATTTGCAAATGGGTGGATGAAATAAATTGTTTTCTGATTTATGAAATTTCACAACCTGCTTAATCCCTTTTTAAAATGGGAGACATTAATAGGACATACCTCACAGAGTTGTGGCAATTAAGATCATTAATGCAATAATGAAAAGTTGTTCTCAATTATTTTTGTTGTGTTGTGCTCCAACTGAGGAGATATTACTTGAAGAATTAAAAATGTTTAAATCAGTCAGATGAAAAGCTGTGTGGAAGATGAGACAGTCTGGCTGTGAATAAGCAAATCAATGTGGATGTTATCCTCCTGTTATGTTTCCAACACCTTGGAATTTCACATAGTTTATGGCCATTAGCACTTTTTGTTGCTTTTTCATTCTCTTATTTTATGTCTTCTATTAGAGATTTTCCATTGGAAAGAACTGATTGTTAAACATCTTTGGGTCACTACATTTTAGTCCCATTAGAATTGTAGTAATTATTTATAGACCCAGAATTTCAGTGTTATTAATAATAGTTTCATAGTTACATATTTTTATTTCAGCTTTTGTTAAATTGGAGTCATCTTAGAGTGTGACACACAGTCCATGGTAATATATATATATATATATATATATATATTCTACATAATTACTATCTACCGATTTTTCAGTATATTAGGCACTGCTTAGGAAAAAAATGTGTATGTCTTTATACTGTTTATTTTTGTCAAATACAGCATATTGAAAAGAATTGCTTGGAAAAGATATGTTCAAAGGTCAGTTAGTTACACATTTGAGCACAATTCTGTCCCACAGGGAATGAGAATTTATGGCCCTCCAAAGCTCTGAGGCTGAGGAATGAGGAAAGCTGTCCTGTGGCACTGCTGTACTCCAAAAGGCTGTGTGGCCTTGAGTATGTTAGTTACATCCTTTTAGGGCCTTATGCATGTATTCAAAGGTATAAGATTAGCAGACTACTCATTTATTTTCTTGTATCATATCTTGATTATGAATGACATACAATGACTCCTTTAGAAGAATCTTTGATTAGGCATGTATCAATTTGTTAATTTCAAAGAAAAAGCAGTCAATATACATATTACTTAGGCATGGTGTTGATATTTTACTTATACAACGAAAAGTTATGATTTTAAATTAAGTATAGCTGCATTTGATCACAAAGCTCAACTAGGAGTGTTCTATTTCTTGTCGAAGCAGGAGTTCTATGTTCCAGACTCTAAATCTTAAGGTAAGGGAAATATGTAGCTCGACAATTTCCCTATATCAAAAGGAAAAAGAAAGGCATGTACGCTTGCCCTATTTCCATAAGTAGCAATGGGCCACAAGTTGTCATATGACAAACTACTAACTTCACCTTTTCTAAGCCCCTGTTTATTCTGTAAAGAATAAATGTCACCTGCTGCAGAGATTTCTTATTAATCTGCTGGGGCTACCATGACAGAGTTCCACAGATTGGGTGATTTAAACAACAGAAATGAACTTTCCCCTGGTTCTGGATTCTTGAAGCCCAGATTAAGGTTTCCAGAGCATTGGTTTTGGGGAGACCTCTCTTTCTGGCTTACACAGAGTTACCTTCTCACTGTTCCCACATGGTGTTTCCTCTGTGTATCAGGGCTCCTGGGTGCCTCCTCCTCTTCTTATTGTAACATCAGTCCTATTGAATTAGGGCCCCACCCTTAAACATCATACATCAATTCCCTCCTTAAAGGCCCTGTCCCTAGATATCGTCACATTGGAGATAAGGGCTTCAACATATGAATTTTTAGGGTGCACAATCCAGTCTATAATGAGTGGTTATGAGGACTATAAAATACTTGCCAAGTACCTAAAGTGGTGCTTGATGAATTAAACTGATCCTCAATGTATATATTTTTTAAATTAAAAAATCTTGGCATCCCTAGTGAGCAATTAGCATAGGCAAGGCTGATGAGCAGGCCATGGGCGATAGGTACCCCAGGATAGCAAAACCAAATGGTTTGTAGTTATAAGTCATTAACCCTGTTTAGACTATTTTCAGGAAAGTTTTCTCTCTCTCATTTGTCTAGATCAACGCTTGACTTAATGATTTTCCTTTCGCCATTGTTTGCATATGCAAATGTGTCCTTAGGAGTGAAAACTGGTTGGTTGTCAGTTCCAATGCTCATAAAGTTTAAGGTAGCTTCTGAGTCAAGTTGGCCCCTCCAGAGCTCTTGGTCTATGAAGACCATCACAGACCTGGTCTGCCATGTTCCTGGTTACCACTGTCGCCAGTGAACATCCACCCTTCCTGGGACTAGCTCCTGCTTTTTGTCTCCGCTGAATCTTGGCCACACTCAAAGGAAGGTCTATGAATTGCACATCTACCAGAAAGATTAAGCTTTGATAGGAGATTCTGGCCTTATATTTTGCTGCTCTTTCTATGGGAAATGTTCCAGTAATAGAGATGTGTGGGCCGATTAAATTTTTACTGATATTTGAAAACTGAAGATTGAGGTCAATACATATAGGATCTAGTGATATCTAATTTATCTCTAAATTTGATTTATCGAACCCTGCAGTATAAGTGCTGCAATTTTTTAGATTATACCATAAAGCTACTTAACCATGAAAATGGCAGTGCTAACGTTGACACTCTCAGTTCAGATGCCGGCAGGAAAAGGGTTGCTTCAGCCTCAGGCTTGGAGAGGCAGGTATGTGGCCTGGCTGTACACATTCCCCATGATTTCCTGAGAGGCTCACTGCAGCTCGCTATGGGGAAGAGCCAGGCTCTGAACTCCCTGGCAACACCTCTCTCCTGTGGGCAATGAAGAGAGTTAATACCAACATACTCAACATTTACCCTTTCTTTTCTTTGGCAACCATTGGCTCCCATTACACTCACCCATTAATTATAATTTTCAGTATAGACATATCATCCAGTAGTTAGACCTCAGGGCATAGGAATCATTGTACCAAAGAACTCAAGAGTTGGAAAGAAAACTGGTGATAATATGTTCAGTATAGACAGGAAATAAAAACCGAACAAGATGTAGTGTTTTCTCTGTAAACCATAACATCCCAATCTGTGGCAGAGATGAAACTAAAAAGCAAATCTCTGAGTCTCAGAGCAGGACTTTGTGTTAAGACTGTAGTTAACAGGAGTGAGAACTAGGCTTAATTTAGCCCATATAGCAGGACTATGATAATTTGCATGGTTAAGTGAAAACACAAAACTGTCAAAGGTATTCATGAAAATGAAGATGAGACCTGGATTAGATCTTCAACTTATTTATAGATCTTCCCAAACTGATGTAGGCAGAATTTTTCAGGTGGACTTCAAGTTTTCTATCCCAACAAATCCTGTTCCTTTGAGTATGGACAGGGACCCGTGACTATGATGGAACACCAGTCTCATGAGGAATTTTGCAGATACAGTGAAGGTCTCTTAGTTGCTAATCACAAATAAATATTACAAGTCAATCAACTTTGAGTCCATCAAAAAGGAGTGTTCTGGGCCTCCCCGGTGGCGCAGCGGTTGAACGCTGGCTTATGAAGCTGCCCACAGCCTCTGCAGTGCCGGTTCGATCCCTGGCTGCTCCCCAACCACCGGAGGAGGGTCCCACATGGCGTGCAGACCTCTCCTGCCACCTGCTGCTCCCCTCAGCAGTGTACTTCGGTCCTTCTGCCTGGCCTGCTCCCCGCTCTGGCTCTGGTGAATTCTCTCACCCTCCCGCGCTTCTGACTGTACCCAGTGCTTGTATAAATAAGTAAATAAATAAAAATAAATCTTTAAAAAAAAAAAAGGAGTGTTCTTACTGAGCCCAACTTTGTCAGGTGGGTTGTTCAAAGAAGTCAGAGAGATCTAAAAAGAATAGGGAATTCTGTGTGCCTTCAAGGAGCAGCCCACTAGAAGTTCTGCAGAGGACACAAGAATATTTGATTAGAAAAAGTAATCAACTAAAGACTGTCACTCTACATCTCAATTGCCCTTAATAATAGTCAACATGTATACCTTCCCACTTTCTTGTCACTGTTTCTGACTACTGCACATGTCCACTTTTAAATTGTCTTATTTTTCTTAGCCACATATCTCAATTGAGCAAATTGTACAAGGGCTAAATGAACTGTCTAGAGCTACTCAGTTATTAAGTAGTGGAACTAGGACTTGAACTCAGGCTACTTGGCTACCTGACCCGTACATTCACTGCATTTTAATACTGATGTTATTTTTGTTTTTTTCTGTTTTGGATTCTTTTAATCCATTGATCACTTCTTACAAACTGTTTCCTCAGTAGAAATATAAGCCCTTTAAAGTCAGGGACCTGTGCTGATTTCCTTTGGGCCATTGCCTAGGGCCAAGAATATAGTCATGAAATTGGAAATGCTTGATGAATTATTGAAACACAATCTAGTTAAATTTTTTTTTGCACATTATTACAAAAGGCAAATGTGAGAGTGATCATACTAATTTCCCTTTTTACTTAAAAGTAAACAGCCCAAGGGCCTCCCCTGGTGGCGCAGCGACTGAGCGCTGGGGTTCGATCCCCAGTCACAGGCAAGGGTCCCACATGGCGCGCAGACCTCTCCTGACTCCCCCGCTGCTCCCCTCAGCAGTGTATTTCGGTTCTTCTGCCTGTTCTGTTCCCTGCTCTGGCTCTGGTGAATTCTCTCATCCTCCTGCGCTTCTGACTGTTCCCAGTGCTTGTATAAACAAACAAACAAACAAATAAATTTATTAATTAATTAATTAAAAATTGAAAAAAAAAAAAAAGGAAACAGCCCAAGCTTTATATTAAGAGCTAACAGCTTGCTCTCTCGTCTGCCTCCTTCGCTACAAAGGCCATCCATACCCAACAACAGTAACACCAGTCTGACCTGAGCTGACCCAGTGAGCCATCCTTGAAAAGTGAGTTTCCTTTGTTGGCAGCATTTCACCTTCTAGTCAGTTTCATCCTCTATTCACTGGGATATTGCATTCCTGAGACCTAAGATTAGTTGCTTGTGGAAGAACGAGTGGGTGTTTGCAGCAAGCTCTGTAAAAATCATTCCCCATTCTCCTGGCTCTGCCTGGACCAAATGCCCGGATTCGTGACTGTGTTCAAAAAGCTGTGCTCAGATCCATAATCCCATCTTGGAAACATCTTTCTAGATGAAGAGAAAGTGAAAACGTTTTCTTTGCAGTAATTTTGGGAAAGTGACCTGAGAACATAAAGGGCACTCAATAACTGTTTGTTGAATGAATGCGTGAACTGAAAAATATTTACAGGATTGTACATTAAGACTCCATTCTCAGTAGATCTACTTTCTCTTAAAGACAGTTTCCTCCTACGAATACACTGCTTACTTCCTCTTATAAAAGCCACTGATTCCATGATACATTTCTTCATCCAGCCTTTCCATTCATTTGTGAATCACTTACTAAAGACCTTCTGTTGATTAGATCCATGTGAAATTGGAGTGCAGACTTGATACTGAAATGGTCCTTGACCATGAGATTCGTAGCTTCTATTCCTTGACTTGATGTTTCTCTGTGAAACTGATTTGCAACCATGCTGTAGGCAGGCCTCAAAAATTCCTCAAGTGACATGGAGGCCTTGCTCATAAACTTTCTCTCTTGTGGCAGAAGTGAGCAAAGAAGTAGCTTCCTCATTTCATGAGCCTGATACCCTTACCCCAGTTAACTTGACTAAAGATGAGTAGCTGCCTGTAGATTGTAGGTCTGATCAGGTTATGTCAGTGGGGAAACGTCCAAGGGTCCATTAGCAAAACAAAACGCACAGGGTTAGTATATAAATTACTCACTCCACGCGTTACAGAGCAACACCGATATGAAACGGGTTGCCTGACTGTGGGTGGGTCCTCACCCACATGCTTAAAGGAGACTTACTAATGCTAAACTGCAGGCACACACAAAAGGTTAATAAAAGGTTTCTTTACAAAGGAAGAGGAAATGAGGAAATGAATAACTCGGAGAAAAGAAGGAGATAAATTCATAAATGTGTCCTACCCATTCTGCTGACCTGGAATCCCAATGACCCACTGAGAGGTGGTGAAAAGCCAAACACCATAGGGCAAAGAGGGTGACCCAGCTCACATGGCAGGTTATATACCCAAACAGAAAAACATGGCTGCTTAACTCCACCCTCAGCTCCTCGCAACCCTCCCTTTGGTGATCATGGTATTTGTAGGTACCAGTGTCTTGATGGAGTGAGGGTGGAGTCCACAAATCCTATATGGGGTTTGCTCAGGACATCCTTCCCCCTAACACACACACACACACACACACACACACACACTTTGACTCAGTTTTGGATTAGATGCTTTTATTACCAGGTAAGGAAATTAGAAAGTTGAGACCTGTTTTATATCAAATAGCTACTTAGCAGCAAACCCCATTAAAGTTCAGTTATTTTGACCCTTAGAATTTGAAGGGAGGAGAAACATAAAAAAAAAAATACAAAAAATAAAAATACAGTTCACTTAACCTTTGTTTAGGTCTTTTGTTAGTCTTCTATGAAAATGGAAATCAAGCATACAATAATAATTTAGAACCCAGTATAAAAATAAGAGGATGTTTGATGAGAAATTGGAAAATATAGCACTGAAGCAACCCTTCCATCTGTTCCGGAGAAGCCCAACATAACAAGCCTATTAACATCTTCCTACAGTCTAACCTGGAATTAATCTAGACAGTAGGGTTGTCATTTATAGAGCAGTTCACTGGGATGCATGATTTCATTTCCAAGAATCCTACCAAAGGGAGGACCAGACTTTATAAACCATTTAGGTTTTCTGGAGTGTTCTTGAGAAATTTCTTAACATTTAACAATCTGATAATATCTGTAATTCCCATCAAGCATCAAATATAAAAGTATCAAATTCCAGTGAGTATCAAATAGAGTACGTCTATGTTTCATGGATCTTTATTTTTTACTAAAATGTCCAAAATCAGCTGAAATAATATAGTGAATGATATCAGTCATTAAGTCAATCAACAAATATTTACTGGGCACTGGACTCAATGCAGATACTGCTAAGTGCTGAGGATCAAACACTGAACCAGTCAGAGCCTCTGGGCGTAAATAGCGCTGTTGCCTCTCACACGCGCACACCCTAACGTTCTCCCCATCCATCTCCATCTTGTATTTCCTTCTTATGTTGTCTTTGAGACTTACAAAGACCAAGCACATGCCCGACCTCTGCTGACCCCATCGTGGCCTGTGGCACAAACACCAGCGATGGGACCCGCATGTCAATCTGCTGACCAGAGGACCAAGGACCCAGGGCTGCGTCTTGGCTACAGCAGCAGCAGGTTGGAGAGTGCCAGGAGTCCCCAGTAGTCTGTGTGCAGACGCAAACCCAGGGCGAAAGCCAGTGAGGCACAGGACGGTTGTTACTGTGACTAGCCCTGCTTTCTGTCTAAGCCGGGGGTTTCCTCAAGCCCCCAAAATGGACCCATGCAATGAGAGTCTGGCAGGAGGCCACCTGGACAGCCTCAGACAGGTGAGATCTCAGGGCAGTGGGACACCCTCAGGCATGCCTGGCCCTCTACAGCCCATGGGAGGCCCTGCTTCCTTCTGCAAGGAGAGGTACAGAAATGAACAATGATATATATACACACATATATATATTAAATAACTTCCAGTAGAAGCAAATGTAAAAAAGAAAAACAAAAAGGAGAAAAGAGCAGCTCAATTTCTAAGAGCCCATTGACTGCCCGGCTTCCTGGGCCCAGCCCGCTGTGGAGACTTCCTTAATCAAATGTGTTTTGTACTTCCAGAGTCAGAATAATCTTAGCCTTAATTGCAGAAAAACAGGACTCTTTGTTCCAGAAAAATCTTTCTTTGTGGGGCCTCACAACCTACTTTTTGTCACCGAGGACCTCACTCCTTATTTCCCTTTCTCTTCCGCCCCTCCTTGCTCCCTCCCTTATGTGAGGGGCATTTTGTACTGGAAAATGTCTTCCTGGCATGCAGGGGACTATTGTTATGCATTGTAACAACGCATTGAAATAACAGAGCAGCCACACTCACCCCCAAGTGAACTCAAATATAGTCTGGCTTGCTCCTCACCCTGGAGGCTTCTCCACTTGGAAATTTTGAAACATTTGCAATGGCTGTGGCTGTTGCAACTCATTCTTCAAAGCAGAATCTAGAAAGAATCAGCGTTACACCCCCAGCTATTTCAGCTCCAGGAAATTAGGAGAAATGAGTTGATTTTAGGGGTCTCTGCAGCTGGGGAAAGGTTGGGGTTTATTTGTGAAGTTGTTTCACACTCCAGCATATTAAGTAAAGAAAGATAAAAGCACAAGTGTAAATTACTAGAAGTGCACGTATTTCTGGTTTCATAAAGCATCACTGGTACGAGAGTGGGGATATAATTCTTTTTTTTTTTTTAAGAAATGGTTCTTATTTAAACATGATGGACAATGGATACTTCTGCAAGTTAATATCTAAACTTATATAAATATGGATATATGCTTGTTACTAGAACAAAACTAGCATTTGAGACATATAATTGTTAGAATAAGGAGATTTTGAGCCCATATGTTCAAAATCACTCATAACAAGAAAGAAAAGTATGCATCGCTCCATTATAAGGTAAAGTGCAATTTCTATTTATGTCATCTCTATTAAAGGCTTAATAAAGCATTTGCATATTGTTAACAGAGAAATGACAAGGAAATTGAATACAATGTTAGGTGGTTTACCAAACCAGAGATGGAAATTGAATACATTTGGAAAAGATATTTGTATAATTAGTCACTTTCATGTGGTATCTATGGAAACAAACATATATTAATAGCCAGAATAGATCATTGTGTCTGTGCTGGTTTAGGACGGAGCCCATCTCTTTGTGACACCACGTTGTCTTCAAAGCCTGAAAATCCCAGGTCTCCTCCCAAAGGTCATCCTTGGACCTCAGGTTGAATGGCTCCATCTTGTATTTAATCAAATCTGTACACCCATTTCCAGACCGTGTGAGTTCACCGCCCTGTTTGCAAGCTTTCCAAAGGCTAAAATGCAAATGTCAACCTCCTGATTTTTAAAAACCTAAAGAAGAAAAGGTTACAACAGGAATCCTTGATCAATATGGGTCATTAAAGACGCAGTTGCAAGGGAGTCAAACTTAAAAGGGGCCTCCCTGATGGTCTCCATGTCTGCATCCACCATGCAGATGTTGGGAGAGCAGCCTCAGCTTCCAGGGAATGGGGGGAAAGTGAGTCACAAGGTGGCAACTGTGGGTGAGAGGGGTTCACACCTGCAGCTCCTGGCCCCAGACCTCCAACTGGAGTATACAAACCCTGCAATTTCTCCAGCACTGGCCAGGCTGCCATCTGAAATAGCCCCTGACCCCCTAACTGCTGGTAAGTCTAAACATGAGATAATTATTTTCTTCCAATAATTATCCAGCAAGGCAGGGATGGGAAATTCAGTTGGACGTTTAGCGGCAGGGAGATTATAGTATGTGTTGCTGCCAATGCAACATTGCTTAGATCTTGCTAAAGAGAATTGGAGGGTCCTAAGGAATTTAAAAATATATGTATTGTTCAACAAAAATGAAAATAATATATCTCACTTATCATTTTTTTCCTAAAATATGTCATTTAGGACTTTTTATATGACCAGTCTATGGCTAAAGAGACAGGTATTATATGCTATCTGGAGATTAATAATGACAAAGATTGTATGTATGTGTGTGTGTGTCACACACACACACACACACAGAGAGAGGAAACATTAAATACTTGCCTTAAGGGTTACTGTGGTTGACTATCTTTCATTACTTCAATCTTTTGAAAATATTTATTAAATCCCTAAGTACTAGGCATCCTTCTAAACATATGGAATGGGGCAATGGTAGAAATAAACCACATTCTCTCCTCTTAGGAGATTTACAATTTAATGGAAGTACCCAGATAATAAACACGTAAACAGATAGACACATGTCATTGGCATCTGTGACCTGGAGAGAGAGATTTTAAGAAATCGGCCTATGTGACTTGCAGGTCAGGTCAGCAGGCTGAAGACAAAGGCAAGAGTTGATTTAACAGCTCTAGTCTGAAGACAATCTAGAGACAGACTCTCCCAATGTTTTTCCTTTTTGCTCAATGTTTTTCTTTAAAGATCTTCAGCTGATGGAATGATGTCTACCCATATTAAAGAAATCAAAAGTCTCACTTATTTAAAGGTTAATATCATCTAAAAAATACTTTCCTAACAACAACTAGGACCATTGTTTTGTCTAGTTGATATATAAGATTAACTATCACTGGTATCCATAGGCCCTGAAAAAACTAATGAAGAGCAAGCACTTTTAACAATTCTCTAAGCTGGATCTATATTTTAAGCCATTAGACTCCTAGGCTGCTAACAAAGAAGTCAATAGTGTTAATAAAAATCAGTACTTAATGAAATTCCAATAATTCCTCCATTCCTTTGATAAATACTGATTGAGAGCATCCTGTTTATCAGATCTTGTCATTGAAGACAAACTAATGTTATTGACTTGACCCAAGAAACTCACAACAGTAAATATCAAAAACTGAATAACTCTTGTAAACAACCTATTCCAAATCAATGGTGAGACTGTGCTTTTGATCACACCATGTATTAATCTCAGAATTGGAACCATGCCTCAGAAAGTCCTTTCTCCATTTCATTCTTTTTTCTCTAAATTCAATTCTCTTTTGCCCATACTTCTGGATTTAACTTCATTTGTCAGTGATGGTGTAAACCTCCTGAGAATTTTTGGGTCTCATTGCACATCGAAATGAGTCACATTAGGTTTTTGAGAAGTGTAACATTGTGTGGAATGACCCAGAAAAGCAAGGAACCCTCTTATCTGCTCCCTATGTGGGCTCCAAAATAGCAGATTTTAAATACAACTGATAGATTTTTACCTTTGCCTCACCACAGATGAGTAAGAAAGGTAGGGGACGTTGATAAAGCAACTTCAGAACTCCAGAACACTGTTGCAGGAGTGTGTGGCACCCGAGGAAGAGGGTCCTTCCTGGCGAGGAGATGATCCTTTGTGTGAGTTGTAGTGACTGGTCTGAACTCTTCTTGTGAGGTAGTCAGGTTTTTGAAAACATCTCCCCTGATATCCTGGCTGAACATTCATAAAAATAAGCAAACAAACAACGCTCACATCCACAATAAAGCCTCCATCTAGAATTTAGCTTCTTCCAGGAAGTAAGAAACTCAATAAAAATAAACAAAAATGCCTAGTACTGTTCATCCAATTTGCTGCCTGATTTTTGATAGCCTATTTTAAGGAGGTTTGTTTGTCTCTGAACAAAGCAGGAATAGTTGTTCCTACTTTAGAAAGCAGCACAGGTGTGCTCCAGCCCACTGAAGCTCTTTCATGCTGTTCCACAAGCAGACAATGAATTCTGACAGCGAGTTTGCACCCTTTAGAGGCAACTTCTTTTGCTAGTCAATCTCTGGGAAGTGCTTCCATGAAGAATAATTTCAAGAATAGTGAATGTTATAAATAGAAAGGCACAATTTCATTGTTAACTGCACAGGTAGCCATTTACACACTACAGTTCCCCCTGTATCAATATAGGATGGCACAAAGCTAATTGTAGCACACAGAATAATGGCTACGCATATCTCTGACACTAAAGAATATCTTTTTTTTTTTTTTTTGTGGGACCCTCGCCAGTGGCCGGGGATTGAACTGGCGCTGCAGAGGCTGCGGGCAGCCTCGCAACCCAGCGCTCAACCGCTGCGCCACCAGGGGAGGCCCTAGAGAATATCTTAATCAAAGCCTATAAAGTTAAGCTAGAAACTCTATCCCACTGCACCCCGTAACACTTCTATTCCAATTTCAGCCCATTTGCTACCATCAAGTCAACTGAGGACATCAGAAGTGAAATTAGCCTGCCACCGTGGTCTTATTCTCTGAGAGTATTTCTAGTGAGCAATACTATTCAATCTTGGAGATCTGTCAGTACCTGGTGACATTCCGCATGACATCTTGTCACTTGGTGCTCCTCCCTCCTCCCTCTGCAATGTCAGTAAGTCAAGGTTCATTAAGAATGTGCCAAATGTGTTTCTTCTTGAAAAACAATTAAAAACTGAGCATGAAGAAATGTTGCAGTTCAAGTAGAAAAATATATCATTATTATGCATTTGATACAATTAACCCTCTACTTCTTCAACTATGCTCCAAAGGCTGGGAACATCAGATAGCATTGTGATGTTTACAAAGAGATCATGACTTAGTAATGAAGATAGAAATTAGTTTGATTAGAAGAGTGGAGCTTTTCTTGGGCTTTATTAAATACTGAATCTTATAAAACGTTAACTGAAGTCATGAGTTGTAATGTATAAAATTTACCAATGGTGACCAGTTGGCTCTTGTCCCAGGAAAGGAGAGAAGAAAATTTTAAGATTCTCCAAAATCCCATCTTCAGTAACTCCATGAGAAGCAGGAATGTGCTCACTGCCATTAGCTAGTAGAGTCATTTCATTAAAAATCAAAACGAGAAAAAAGCAAGGAGGGGCGGAGCAACATGGCGGCGAGGAGACGCTGCGAGTAAGATCTCCCATTAAAAAAAGTTAATAGGGAGGAAAAGCGGCAGGTCCCAGTGAGAACTGGGACACGGAAGATAAACGGGTGACTCCAGCAAACTGCCCGAAGAAGAAAGTGGCCATAAAAGAGGACCAGAAGGGAGGGAAGCGCAGAACCCTGCTCCCCTCCCCCGCCCACAGAGGCGGCACTCTCCGACCGGCAGAGAGGAGGGAAACAACAAACCAAAACGGCCAACAAGAAAAACGGACACAGCAAGTGGGACTGTGAGTGGAAAGGAACTATTTCAGCCACCACACCCCGTGAACGGGAGCTGAGGCGAACCCTGCAGGATCCGCCGCGGAGGTGAGCTCCAGGCGCCATTAAAGAGAGCCCCGCCCCCCAGGAGGAGACCAGCACCAGCACACAGCCCCGGCCGCCCGGTAAGCTTGCGCGGAAAGTGGCGCGGATCCAGACCGGATTGCAGCTGCCCAGGTCCCCGCGCCTGCGACCTAGGCTTGCAGGGAGACGGCGGAGGCCCTCCCTGAGTGAGCAGGAACAAGGCGCCCAGGCAGGGGAGCGGGATTCAAAAGGCGCCATTCCCGCGCCACTGATCTGGGCTACAGCCCGCGTCCTGGAACTGAGGGCTTTGGAAATGAGACCCGGGGCACGAAATTAGGGGCGTGGGTTCCCCACGACGGTGGGGCACAAGGCAGACACAGCACCCCAAAGCCGTTGAGGTGTACCCTACCATCCCCGCTCTGCTCCCTGTCCCACGGGGTGGAAAATCAGCTCCCCAAGGGCTCTAGGAGAGATCTCTGGCGCCACCTAGCGACTTGACCCCAGCACAGGCTACTGAAGGAGCTAGTGGCCAGCTGGGGAGTTAGCCCACACCGGGCCCCTTCCGAACAAGTAGTCTGAGCCCACAGGGAGAGCGAGCACCCACAGCCGGGGCAGACCAGGCGCGCAAAAGAGTGTGCCTGAGACCAGACGCGCAGGGAGTGTGTCCCACATCACCATTTTAGAACAGGGACATTTCTTCAGTAAAGACTACCTGCAGAAGGCTTCCTCAGGAGCCAGAGGTGAGCGGGGGAAGTTCGCCCATGCCAGACCCCCTCTGGCCTGCAGTCCAAGCCCAGAGGGGAGCAGGAACCCACCGCCGGGGCAGACCAGGCGCACAGGGGAGTGTGTCCCCACATCGGCATTTTAGAACAGGGACCCTTCTCCAGTAAAGGCTGCTTGAAACTGACAGATGACTCCTGGAAGAACCAGAGGGGAACAGAGAAGCCCACCCAAGATGCCGGCCAGTCCCAACAACACAGTGTCCCAACGCATACGGCAAATTAGAAAATAGACAGTAGGGAGGAGAAGAACCACACGCAACCTAGCAACTCTCCAGAGAAAAAGCACACCACAAAAAGAAAGCCAGCCCCCAGATTGCAAAGACAATAACTTGGAAGAATTTCTGAGCCTTCCAGAAAGAGAATTTAAAATTGCCGTGATTAAAAAACTGACAGAAGTCATAAAGGAAAACAATGATAAAGGAAAAATAATCAACGATCAGAAGAATGCAATTGAGTCCCTAGAGAGGGAAAACAATGGTCAGAAGAAAGAAATTGAGTCCCTAAAGAGGGAAGTAAAAGAAATGCAGGAGATCAAAGAATTAATGGAAGAACTAAAGAATTCTGGGAAAAGCAATGAAAGCAGAATAGATGAAATGGAAGAACGAATAAGTAATCTTGAAGACACAGAAATAAAAAGAACCAAAACAGAAAAGGAAAGAGAAGTACGAAGGAAAAAGAACGAAGAAAGACTTCGGGAACTATCTGACTCCATGAGGAAAGGAAATATAAGAGTTATAGGAATACCAGAAGGAGAGGAGAGAGATGTAGGAACAGAGAAAATATTCAAAGAGATAATTGAAGAGAACTTCCCAAATGCGAAGAAGGAGCTGAAAATTGATATACAAGAAGCAAGAAGAACACCAAACTTCCACGACGAAAGGAAAAATACAGCAAGACACATAATAGTAAAGCTCCCAAGAATCCAGGACAAGGAAAAAATAATGAAGCTGGCAAGAGGGAAGAAACAGATAACATTCAAAGGAAAACCAATCAGGCTGACATCAGACTTCTCCGAAGAAACACTACGGGCAAGGAGAGAGTGGAGGGACATAGTCAACAGACTCCAAGAAAACAGATGCCAACCAAGAATACTCTATCCCGCAAAGCTCTCCTTCCTCTTTGAAGAAAGAATATGGACCTTCCCAGACAAACAGAAACTCCGGAATTTCATTGCAACTAAACCCCCACTCCAAAAAATACTACAAGGAGTCCTAAAGCCAGAACCTCAGAGGGACGAATAACAATGAAAGAAGGCCAAAAAAAAAAAAAGTTATTAAAAGAATAAATAAATAAAATCAAAGGAAAGACAAACACAATGGCAAATACAGATGTTAACATATCAATATTAACTCTAAATGTAAATGGACTAAACTCTTCAATAAAAAGACACAGAGTTGCAGCCTGGATTAAGAAACAAAACCCAACCTTTTGCTGTCTCCAGGAAACACATTTAGCTACAAAAGATAAAAATAGGCTCAAAGTTAAAGGATGGAAAACAATCCTACAAGCAAATGGACCAAAAAAGAAAGCAGGAACAGCTATACTTATATCAGATAAAACAGATTTCAAACTCAAAAAGATAAAAAGAGACCCCAATGGTCACTACATTATGATCAAGGGGACAATACTTCAAGAAGAAATAACACTCATTAACATATACTCACCAAACGAAGGAGCACCAAAATATATCAGACAACTGTTGTCCTCTCTGAAAACAGACATCAGAGAAAACACATACGTAGTGGGAGACTTCAACACACCACTATCAACAATGGATAGATCAACAAGACAAAAAATAAGTAAAGAAACCAAAGCTCTAAATAAGGACCTAGAGCAATTAGGCTTAACAGACATCTATAGAACACTAAACCCCAAAAAAACGGAGTACACATTTTTCTCAAGCGCACACGGATCATTCTCCAGGATCGATCACATACTGGGGCACAAGACAAACATCAACAGATACACCAAGATTGAAATCATATCAACCATCTTTTCTGACCATGAAGGCATCAAACTAGAAATAAACCATAAAAAGAAGGCAAGGAACTTTCCTACCTCATGGAGATTAAAAACCACACTACTGGAAGACCATTGGACTAATGAGGAGATCAAAGAAGAAATTAAAAAATTTTTTGAATTGAACGACAAGGAGGACACCAATATCCTAAATGTATGGGATGCAGCAAAAGCAGTAATAAGAGGAAAATATATAGCAATAGAAGCTCACATCAAGAAACAAGAAAGAACGCAAAGAAACAACCTAATCTCGAAGCTCAAAGATCTAGAAAAAGAACAACAAAAAAACCCCAAAACCAGTAGAAGAAAAGAAATAATAAAAACCAAAGCAGAAATAAATGAAATTGAAACTAAAAAAACAATCCAAAAGATCAATGAAACCAAGAGCTGGTTCTTTGAAAAAATCAATAAAATAGACAAACCCCTAGCCAGGCTCACAAAGGAAAAAAGGGAGAAAGCACAAATAAACAGGATCATCAATGAAAGAGGAGAAATCACAACGGACACAGCAGAAATCAAAAGAATAATCAGTAACTACTATGAACAGTTATATGGAAACAAGTTTAACAATCTAGAGGAGATGGACAAATTCCTACAACTTTACAATCACCCAAAGCTAGATAAAGAAGAAATAGAACACCTAAACAGACCAATTACAATTAGCGAAATTGAAATGGTAATAAAAAACCTCCCCAAAAACAAAAGCCCAGGACCTGATGGATTTACAAATGAATTCTACCAAACATTCAGAGACGAATTAGTGCCTATCCTTCACAAACTCTTCCAAAAAATTGAGAAGGAAGGGACAATACCAAACACGTTTTATGAAGCCAACATTACACTAATACCAAAACCGAACAAGGACAACACAAAAAAGGAAAACTACAGGCCAATCTCCCTAATGAACACTGATGCAAAAATCCTCAATAAAATTTTAGCTATCAGAATCCAACAATGTATCCATAAGATAATTCACCACGACCAAGTTGGATTCATTCCAGGGGCACAAGGATGGTTTAACATCCGAAAATCAATCAACGTTATCCAACACATCAACAAAAAGAAATATAAAAACCATATGATAATATCAATAGATGCTGAGAAAGCTTTCGACAAAGTGCAACACCCATTCATGATAAAAGCCCTTGAAATTCTTGGGATACAAGGAACATACCTCAACATCATAAAGGCCATCTATGACAAGCCAACAGCCAGTATCATTCTCAATGGTGAAAAGCTGAAAGCAATTCCATTAAGATCTGGAACAAGACAAGGATGTCCACTCTCACCATTGCTTTTCAATATAATACTGGAAGTCCTAGCCAGGGCAATAAGACAAGAGAAAGACATCCAAGGAATCCAAATAGGAAAAGAAGAAGTCAAACTATCACTATTTGCAGACGATATGATATTATACATAGAGAACCCCAAAAACTCCACAGAAAAGCTAATCCAACTCATCAATCAGTTCAGTAAAGTGGCAGGATACAAAATCAACACGCAAAAGTCAGTAGCCTTCCTATACACAAACAATAAATCTGAAGAAGAAGAAATCAAAAAGACCATCCCTTTTGTTATTGAAACAAAAAAAATCAAATATTTGGGAATAAATCTAACAAAAGAGGTAAAGGACCTATACAAAGAAAACTATAAAACACTGTTAAAAGAAATAGAAGAAGACACAAAGAAATGGAGAGACATCCCCTGCTCATGGATTGGAAGAATAAACATTATTAAAATGGCCATCCTTCCAAAAGCAATATACAGATTCAATGCTATTCCAATCAAAATTTCAATGTCATTCTTCAAAGAAATAGAACAATTACTGATGAAATTCATATGGAATCACAAAAAAACCCGAATAGCCAAAGCTCTCCTGAAAAAAAAAGAAGGGAATGGAGGCATCAGACTCCCAGACTTCAAACTATACTACAAAGCCATAATCATCAAAACTGCATGGTATTGGAACAAGAACAGACATACAGACCAATGGAATCAAATAGAAAATCCAGAAATAAACCCACAGATTTATGGTCAACTAATCTTTGACAAAGGAGCAAAGAATATGCATTGGAGCAAAGAAAGTTTGTTCAATAAATGGTGCTGGGAAAACTGGGTCGCTACATGCAAAAGAATGAAGCTTGACCACCACCTCACACCATACACAAAAATCAACTCAAAATGGATTAAAGAACTAGACATAAGACCTGAAACCATAAAATATATAGAAGGAAATATAGGCGAAACACTACGTGATCTGCACATCAAAGACATCTTTACAGACACATCACCCAAAGCAGTGATAGTGAAGGCAAAGATAAACAGCTGGGACTACATCAAATTAAAGAGCTTTTGCACAGCAAAAGAGACAATAACAAAAACAAAGAGAAACCCCACCAACTGGGAGAACATTTTTGCACCCAACACTAATGTCACCAACAATAACAATAAGCTAGCATTGTAGGGGAAAGAAAGAAAAAGTTTTGCCAACCTTTGTGAACCAATCTTTGAGGTAGAGTTAAACTTTGCCTTTAGTTAAAAAAATTTGATAAAGCACTGTTTGTATTTCTAATGTTCTGGAGAGTTCTGATAAAAAGAATGTTTGGAGATGCCACCTTGGCCACAGGAAATTAAAACATAATCTTAATAGATTTAATGGAAATTGTACCAGGAGATCTTGTTCTTATGATCTTATACTACACAACCACTTTTTGGTGCTTAGGCCTCAGTATAAGAACAAGACAGATTCATTTAGAGAAAGAAGTATCCTTAAAGGGGATGTTTTGATGCAGTTAGGACATAGAAATAAAAGTATTTGATTCAGGTATAACACAGTTCACTCTTGATTTTCAGAGAATAATTTGAATGTTCTTGCAGTGAATAAGTACCCCACATCTAGTGTGTGAAAGCATATGGTAATGTCTGTCACAAAGCTTCCAGTCTCTCACAGGATGAGAGAATTAATAACAATTAAAATAACTTTTTCGTGTTTGAATGGTTTGCACCATTCTTTCTCATTAGCATCATTCCATTAAATGTTCAGCACAGTTCTACTTGGTAGGCAGTGCTCCTTTCACAGGTCCAGAATTGAGACCCCGTTGGTTAACCAGGCAGTTCCAAAGCACGCCATGGGTTGGGGGCAGACCCAGAGGTGCAACTGCCAGCTCAGTTCTCAGCTCTTTACACAGAGGTGCCTTGCCAGGGTTCTGTTGTTCAGTACCACCTGGAGCATAAATGTAAAATTCTTAAACCAAAGCCATGCACGTTTGTCTTTAGACAAAATGTTAAGGAGACTGGGGGGCTGTGCCCTGTTACAGAGCCAGGTTTTAGGAATGACTGCAGTGGGAACAGGTCTGAAGACACAGGAAAGACTGAAGTCCTCACCTCACTGGGGCTGAGAAGGAAAAATTCAGGTGTCTCCTGAGCTGAGATAGCCACTGATTCATCTGCACACATTTCACTAAAAGACAGAAAAAGAAGAATCTCAATGCTTAAGATTCCTTGAAAAGTTGGTGGATGAATGGCATCATTAAAACATGTTCTTGATCTACCCTTTTCTTAGCTTCACACCATTTCCTCTCAGCCTTGTTGACTTGTTGACAATTTCCATGATCTTATATAGAGGAGAGTGTTCCTGCACTATAAGTGGATGCTGCCTTCATAGAGCCCCCACTTCTTTTCAATGTGTGTGCAACATCTGTTCATGGTGTCATGGCCTCATATGTTATCATAAGTAGTTGTACTGGTAGGTTGAAGTAACTGGGCATGGGTCAGTACCTTGTACAAGAGCACTAAAGCATTCCAGTACTGGCGTCCTGTTATGTGTTGCTCTTTGTTGCTCAACCAGCATGACAATTCATAGTCCTAGGAGTGCTGAACTACTGAAATAATAATAAGTGTCTAATTTTTTAATAAATATTTACTGAGTGCCTCCTAGGTTCCAAACACTAACCAGAGAATAACATATTTATCCATTTCATCTTCACAGCAGCACCATGACACAGCACAGTTAGTAAGTCTCCATGTTATAGACGAGAAGCTGAAGCCCAGAGAAGCTAACTTGCCCAAGGTTAGAAGTGTATATTGGGGAATGCAGAGGTCCAAAGCCAGGACGTCTGACTCCTAAGCTATATGAAGTTCTGGCTAATAAGACAACATGTAAACCCATCTCCAGCTGTTATGAGAGTCTCCAGCTTTCTTGAACAGGAGTTTTTCCTCAACTACGGTGGCCAGTTTTCCCAAAGGAAATACTGATTCCCTGTTAAATTTGAATTTCAGGTAAACAATGAATAATTTTTAGGATAAGTAAGTCCTTTGCAAATGTGGGGTCTGCTTATCCTAAAAAATAATACTGTTTATCTGAATTTCAGATTTAATCAAGTGTTCTGCATCTTAACTGGCAACCTGCTCCCCTAACCACCACTGCCATTCTGCTTTATGAGTAAATTCTCCTTATTTACTATTATTGTTGGGCAGGTCTGAGTGTTCTTGCTGCAATTTGGCCATTTCTATTGAATCAACCAATTAAGATGTAGACAGTCAACTCAATTCAATCCTCTGGTGTTTCTGCAGGGGTCTTCACAGCGAAAGCTTAGGCCCTCTCAGCATTCTCCACCCGCCCCCCTCCCAAGTAGGCTCCCTCAGAGATGGTATGTTCTGTCTTTATCTTCAGACAAGGAAATACTTGGCTTTGGTAAAGTTATTTCAGCCCCTCATCTCATACGAGTTTCCCTCAAATGGGATTTATCACAAGCCAGAGTTTCAATACACTGATTGTCTTTTCCTGCTGAGCATCTGATGGTGTTTAGCTTACCCCAAATCATGAAAAGTACTCTTCAGTGGACCATGCATATCATTGGAGAGAGGAGCACAGGTGACTAGAAGTCTGTCATTCAGCAGTGCATATGCAAGGTTAGTGCTCCTTCATGGGAGCTCAGGAGAGCCTGTTTCCTTGCACACACATAGATCTGCCTCATGGCTTTCTTCCTCCAGTGCAACTCAGCAGGCTCTCGGCCATTATTCTGCCATCAGAAAGTGGGTTCATCATCTTCTCCTCCCTAAAAGCTGACCCAAATTATGAAAATAAACAGTAGGACCTTGGAGTTTGAGGAACCATGGAGTGTAACTTGGCACAGACCTTGAAAGAAAGTTCTCCTGAACATGAGAAGCAATGGCCCAGGTAGTGGAAGCAAAGTGCGTTTGTGTTTGCTGTGAGACTCCTATGCTGGGAATGCACCTTCCTGTTAGAGGGGCTCCATCCAAGCTGACCATCACACCTCCTCTAACAAGCCATAGTAGCTGACGGTTGTGCTTCATCGAATGCTTCTTACCTGGGGGGGGGGGGCATCATTTTGAAAACACTTGTGTTGTTGACATTTCTAAAGTTTTGTGTTTATCCAATGAAGCAAATTTCTTCACGTGGGCCTAAATTGCATTTTAATTAATTATTTTCTTGTGAACTTTACAATTTCATAAACGGTGTTATCTTATATTTCCCACAACACAAGACCTTCTTACCTTCTCTCTTTTTTGGGTGTTTTTTCCATCCCTCCCCCCTTTTCTGATAATCAAGATGTGTTTTGTTGTTCAAAGGCCAGTGGAAATATTACCTTCTCTTTAGAGATATTTCCTTCTGAGTACATTTTCTTCCTTGGTTCTTCTGAATTGCTAGAGCTGTCTGCTACTGCAAATGTGATTTTTTTTTTTTTTTAGATTCTCTCATAGTACATAGCCTGATTTATGGAACATGGCATTTTCTAAATGAATGTTTCATGAATCACACTGAATTGACTCATTATTGATGGGAGCACATGTAATGGAATGGAAAGAGCACAAGATTTGAAATTGCACTGTGAGGGACAAGTCTCCCCAAGATGATCAGAACAGGTCTCCCCAAGATGTGCACGTTAGCATACAGGTTAATTTGAGCAAAACTCAATTAAGGCCCTTTAGGCTAGCAAGAAACTTTACCAGTCCCTTAACTAACTAAGAGAATACAAATTTGGACTCTAACCCAGAATTACCATTCTGTACTAAGAACCTATCCATGGGCCTCCCCCATGGTGCAGCGGTTTGAGCGTAGTGCTATGAAGCTGTCCATAGCCTCTTCATCACGGGTTCGATCCCGGCCCTCCAGGGAGACACCCACATGGTGTAGCAGACCTCTCTTGTCTCTCCCGCTGCTCCCCTCAGCAGTGTACTTCGTCAGTCTGCCTGTTCTGTTCCCCGCTCTGTCTCTGGTAAATTCTCTCACCCTCCTGCACTCTGGCCTGTATCCCAGTTCTTGTATAAATAAAATAAATCTAGGAAAAAAAAAAAAAAACTTATCCAGTGGCAGGGCACACGGCTGATGACAGGGCCTCTGCTTTTCATCAGGTGAATCATCTTTTTCATTCATCATGTGAATCGTCTTAGGAATCCCATCCTGTCTTCTTGAAACCCCAGGCCCTGTCCCGTTCCTTAGCTCAGGATAGCTACCCCATTTTACCTCATTATGTTTGGAATCTATGTGTCTATGTAGATACCCTGTACATATGAAATTAAATGTGATATTTTCTTCCACTGAATCTTTCTGATGTTAATTTGATATTCAACCAGCCAGAAGAACCCAGAAGGCCAGAGACTAATTTCCCCTTCTTCCTCACAGATGTCTGTGTTTCAGTACTATCACTATCACTCTAGTTATGTGACCTGATTCGAGTTACATAAACTTGTTAAGCATCAGACATTTCATATGTAAAATCTAGATAAAAATGCTTAACTCACAGATGTTTATGGATCTGCCTCAGAAGTGTGTTATTAACTGCAAAAATTCTGTGCTAATCATTGCTCTTAACAGCTCTTAGATGATTTTTGGTTATGTTTGATCAAGAATGGTTAGTTTTTTACAAGGAAATATGAAACTTTATGCTTTTATTTCGACTAAACGAGCTGTCTAGCTTTGCTTCTTCAGACACAGATTCCCCCACTCACCACATCACAGCTGGATGGAACTTGCTTTCTGATTCAGTGCCTTTTATAGCCAGTTTTCTCACAAGCCAACAAAACAGAACACACTCTTCCCACTGTTAATCAATGCCACATGTAGTACAATGAGCAATTAGGCCCAGAAAAAGGAAGAGGACATTAATAATAGAACACTTGATTACTGAGAGATTAGAACCTGAAATTGTGTTTGTATTCTCTGTTGGAAGGTATAATTTAATTAGCCAACTTGGAAAAGGTTTTAGATGTGACAGAAATTTCTACTTCTGCAATTTTAATAGCCTTCTTTTTTCTCTATAAGAATTTGCTTCTGGATGAAGTTCCTAATGCAGATGCTGATGCTGGCACCTCTGGTGATCCAGTGAGTAGGCCCCATGTTATTGGAAGACCTCGCACTGTCCCTGGCTCCTGTTGAGCTTCCTCTCTGTAGTCACAGGAAGCCAGGAAGGGAACCAAAGCTAGAAATCTAGAACTTGCAGACTCATATTCTTTCCAACAGGATAGGATGGACTCCACAATTTCTAGCATTGTTGATGGTTCAGTTATTAATTATCTATTAATATCTATTTCTTTATCCTATGCATAGACATTCTCCCATGCATTGTAGGAAATCTTAGATAATATAAATCTTAGATAAAATAGTGATAAAACACATATACTCTGTATCCATCCTATTTAAAATGGTATTTCTCTGTGTAATTTTGGGCAGGATACTCAACTTTGCTATACCTTAACTTCCTCATCTATAAAATTAATTTTGTAGAATCAGTACCTTTCTTGTAGGGTCTTAGGACTATTAAGTAAGTTAAGATATTTGTAAATGACCCAGAATAGTATTAAGCACATGATAAGAACTTTCAGGCACTGTTTTAGGTACTGTTTATCACTATTAGGTTACTATAATTGCCTTCTTGAAGAAGAAGTAATTGGAATAAAAGATAGACTATGACAAATATTAATGTAGATTCAATACATGAAGGACTATGAGAATTATAGTGGTTTAATGAAAGGAAATCAGAGAAGAATTTACGTGGAAGGAGGTTTTGAATAAATGGTGAATGGATCTATGTTCTGATTCTTTTAATTTAAAAGTATGAGGACTCCTAGTCTCTGATATCATGCTGTCTTACAGCATTTATCCCTCAGTAGTCAAGGTGCTCAAACCATGTGACATTATTTGGAAATATTTACTGTAGAAATCAGTGACCTGCTGAATTCACCAGATCATTCTTTTGTTAACAAATGGAAGTTACAGTGTTTAAATTATTTCTATTCTACATGTGCTACTAAAATTTAAACACAATGAGACATTTTTTCTTATTTTCTAAGAGATGATATATTTTCATATATTCTTTTTATAAAGGCATATTCATTGTCTCCACAGGATTTTAAGCAGCCTCCCATGTTAGTACTGGTATAGTATTACAATATTTTCACCCAAACACACTATGTCTTTCAATTTTCATCACTAGTATGGAAACTCAAAACTCAACTTTCAACTGTCTTACTCTAACTAAAAGTGTGGTCATTGTTTTCAATTCATAGCAAATCTATTGCTAAACCCTGGGCCACAGAAATATCTTTTTCTCTGTCTTTCCTGCCACTGTCCAGTGTATCCTCCTATATGTCTCACCTCACATATGTCTCACCTGAATGAGTATAAGCATTTTCTAAGTGGCTGTCCAGTCCTTTTTCTTACTTATGTTAGTCTTATGATAATGGTTATCTAATTGTAATTCTCAAATCTTTTGGAAATTCCTTATGCAGATACCTTCCTATGAAGGTAGCTCCCAAACTCGTTAGTTTGCATATTGTGTCACCATTACTTTAGCTTTATTTCACCAACTACTTGTACATTTTTGCCTTTTCCAAATTCCCGATGATATTTCAAACCATGTCCATGTAGAATTTATCTAACCAATCTGCCAGATAAAGTCCTATTTATTTTTTAATACATCCTTCAAATGTTATTTCATCAGTGGAAAATTTTTGAGAATCTTGACAGCACAGTTTCTGTTTGCTCTGTGCTCACATACCATTTTAATATGCACTGTCGTGTTTTACTTAGCATGCTGTATTGTTTTAATTTGCATGTTTTCATGAGCAAGGACAAGCATATTTATTATATTCATTCACCATTTATATTGTTAGAGTCATAAGTTATCTAAGTAAGTTATCTTCGTCCACTTTTCTATTGGCCTCTTACTGATTTGAAATAGCTCATCATATGTTAAGAAAATCAATTTGCAAAGAGTTTTTCCAGGGATTTTTTTCCCCAGTCATCTGACAGATTTTACTTATGGTGACTTTTTGTCTACATTAGAAAAATATGGATTTAAACATATCAAACATATGAATTGTTTGCAAGCTTGCCTCAATTTACCAGTACCATATTTACTGATCTTTTTATCTTTACACTCAACATTCTATCTGCTTATCAGATAACCAAAATTTGTCAAATGAATTTTGAACAAATTTGCTTAAAATATTACATAATTTCATTTAGAGAAAATAGATATGATCATTTTTAGTTAAATAATAGCTATACCTTATTTGGCAACTATAACTGAACTAATGTTTCTGTTACATTTTAAAAGATCATTCATCAATAATGCGGTTTTTATTTGACTTCACTCTTTTTCACATTTTCATTATAAAAGAAAACCCAGTAACAAAAAAATCACACAAACAAATGTATATTTTAGTAAGCTATTATAAATCAAATATATTGTTCTTATCATCCAAAATAAGAAGTAGTACTTCCATAGAAGTCCCTCTATTGTTTCAACCCAATCTCTCCTCTCTCCTTTCAAAATTAATCACCATTGTAAATTTAACAATAGCTACTTTAGCTTATTTGTTTATAGTTATGTCATGTAAGTATACATTCTAAATACTACAATTTGATATTGCCCATATTATCTGTATGCCAAAAGGATATATCTCTATAAAATCTGGTAAATTTAGCAGATGAGGTCTTGGTGATTGTTCTTCTTAGTTGATATTTTTAGGTTCATGGTATACTCCAATTTTCATGTTAAATATTGGGACAAAAGGGAATGTTAGCTATTCCTTTCCAATCTGAATTCATTTTTTAATTGTCTTATTACACTGGATAAGTTCTCAAGTATATTGTTAAGTAGAAGTGAGAGCAGAATTCTTGTTTTATTTACATTCTTTAATTGAACTCATTTGGTTCATCATTATAAAGGGTGATTTTTAGGTGTAAGTTTTTGTAGGTAGCCTTTAACAAATTGAGAATGATTTTTTCTATTCCTATTCAGCTGAGAGTTTGTATCAAGAGAGGATTTCCCTCCTTTTTACCTTACCAGTCTGCCTATTCTGCTCCCCATTCTGTCTCTGGTGAATCCTCTTACTCTCCCCCATACCTCTGGCCTATACCCCAACTCTTGTATGAATAAATAAATCAAAAAATTTTGAAAAATAAAAAAAAATGCAAGGTCAAAACAACTGCTATTTCAGGAAAGTTTTTCTTCAATTATAGTATGTTTAGTATTTATTCCACTGACTTGTTTTTCATTTTTAGGGACTCTGAATATTCACTTGTTAGATTGTCTTTGCCTAATTTCTATTATTGTCACTTTTCGCAAATCTGTTTCTCTATTCTTTTTTGACTTTTTAAATTCCCATAAGATCACAGTTTGACATTTTATTTTTTTTTTCAAGTTAATGTTTTACCCTTTTGTATTCCCCATTTAGTTCACTCATCAGAAGCATCTGTCTTCTAGTCCCCCACATTCCTGCAACAACCATTTTTCTGACATCCACTGTTTTTCTGTAACTAAATCTACATGAACAATTTTTTTTTGTTTTAGCTTTTAGTCTGGTTGGATTTTCCATTATTTGCCACTTCATTCTTTTTGAAACTTTCTTCCCTCTGGATCTGTATTCTTGCTCTCTGTTGGTATGCCTGCATTTGTAGCCCATTTTCCCACTCTCCTTGTTAGCCATTACTCCCTCCAGCCATCACTCAATTTTGGGAGTTCCAGCCTTAGCTCACAATTCTGACCACATGAAAATCTGTGAATATGTGTTCATATATTCCCATGTTATGTGTCATTTCTGTACAGATCACCAACAGCATTTCCTGCAAGGGTATTTCTCCAATATCTAGAAATGACCCCCCCATATCATCCTTACCCCTCATTTTCTGCTGCACTTTGTAATCAGACCTTCTAACTAATCTTTTCATTTCAGTGATCTAAAATGCAAATATGAAACTATCAGTTTTCTGTTCTACATAAAAGCCTCAATTGCTCCCCAACTTGTTAATATCAGACTATGTCCCGTGCCCTGGGAACAGCCTGCCCCTCCAGCTTGCGGCCTCACCACTGTTCAGCCCTCCATGTCACATTGCGAAGTGCCCAGCCGCTTCATTTCCTGCACACAGCATGTGTCTTCACACTTTGTGCGTTTCTCAAGCTGTTCCTGCTGCCCGGAGTTCTGCAGTCACTCCTTTTTTACCTACCTTTGCACTTCCAAACTCAACACAGACACGATCTCTTCCCAGAGCCATTTTCTGGAACCCCACCCAGGTCAGGGCTCCTCCCTGTGGCCACACCGTGTCTTTGTGGAGTCACTGTCAGTGGTGCCAGGAGCTGCTTTGTAAATCAAGTCTATTACAGAATCTGATTCACAGTGTTTTTCCTGATGTTTATGAGACTTCACTATCAGAAGCGATGCTCTTTAAAAAAAAAAAAAAAAGATTTATTTATACATACCAGAACTGGGGTATAGGCGAGACAGAAGAGGTCTGCTGTACCATGTGGGTCACTCCCTATCTGGCTGGGAATCAAACTCATGCTGCAGAGGCTGCAGATAGCTTCACACTTCTGTGCTTAACACCTTGCGCCACCAGGGAGGCCCCAGAAAATATGCTCTTTGTGTAACATTCCACACAGTGGAAAAGTAGGTACAGAAGTACAAGAAGAGGAGTTGGAGGAGCACGAAAAGTTTGGAACCAGGACATCCTGGTTCTTACCTGGTAAGACCCAGGCATATCATCCCGGGTGTGACTGAAGACAAAAAATATCCCCCTGACATTATTTCCAGCAGAGTCTGCTCCAGCTTCATGGTTAACATCTTGATGATCCTTTGCTCTGATTTGTGCTTGCCTTAAGTTGCATTTACTTGTATTTGTTACATCCAGTGTTGTCCTATATTTTTTAATTTTCCAGATTGAAATATTACTTTGTGCTGGAATTATTGACCTCATATTTGACCAAAGTAATAATATATGCACTTTTCTTAAAATTATTTACTGTTTGGCAAAGTATGATGGTTCTGACATTCTACAGTCCTTACAAATATTAAAAAGATTATTTTCCAAACAGTAAATTTATCCTGCTTTTCCCAAAAGGTACTGAGAACCAAAAACCATGATTCTGTTTTTCTTTTTTGAGACGTTAACCATAATCCCACATTGGTTTGGATTAGAATTTAGGAGTCAGTCAAAAGTCAGAGAAAAAAAAATACCAGTAAAATAAACAAATAAATGGATAATATTTTATTTCTGCTATGTGAGTTAAATATGGAATTCCAACTTTGAATAGAGTATGGTGAAATTATCATTAAAAGCATTATTGAAAAGTTTTTGAAAATGCATCTGAGGAAATGATAATTCTACACAATTCTGATATCTTCTGGGCTCTGTTCTGTAGTAACCCAGCAGTTATCAAAACGATGTATCTTTGCTTTCCTAACTTAACATCTAAAAGAAACATACCCTCATGAGTATGACCCAACATTACACCCTCCAGTTTTATTGACACTTTGATATCATAAAAGATCATATAAAAGATATCCACTCCCTACTACCAAATGGCTGTGGCATTCCCTATCTTTTATATTAATTATGTGTAGAGCTCACTATAAATTATTGTAGAATTTAAGCTAGGGGAATATATATATATATATACACACACACACACTTTTCTGATAAACTGATAGGTAATATTTATAAATTCAGTGTCATTCCAGCAATATTTACATGCTCTTGTTTTAGAGTTGCTGGTTTCAAACACTAGAAACCAAATGTGACTCATGTAAGCAAAGAGCATATTCTAGAAGGTCAGAGTGGGGATGCCAAGGTTCTGTCAGGGCTGGAAGCCAGTGGCTGTTTGGAGGGCAGGAGACAAAACAGAACACCAGTAGTGATGTTGAGCAGTCAACAGTCTGACTAGGATGCTGCCCGTGGGATCGATACCTTCTGCTATTTGTTTTGGATTTCTGGCATAAGCTCAAAACCCACATTTCCAAGAGAGAGTTTCACTGGTTGAGTTCAGGCCCCAGGCCTGCCTCGGTGAAGGGCCAGAAGAAGCGTGTGACCCCTCAGCCTGGCGCTGGATTTACCTCCCGCTGAGACCACACAGGAGCTAAGGGAGAGGTGATTTCCTGAAAGTATATTGGGTGGGTGCTGAGAAGGAGGTGGGTACTGAGCAGCCAAAACCTCTGTCCTCTGTCCTCAGCTCTCTTCCAGCTGTGGGCAGTAGAGAAAAGGGAAAGTTGTTGGGCCCAGAGAGCTGACAGTCCTGAAAGATTACCAAAAACAAAAACAAAAAAATGAAGTGAGCATTCTTATAAGGAGGGCAGGGTATCAGAGGGGCCCACCCAAGTTGGGAGAAGGCCCAGCTCATCTTTCCACCACCTTGTGGAGGTTGGGCACAACTCAGCTGTGAGCTTGTGCTTCCAGAGAGGCTTCTGCTCTCCTTCCCCTTCCGTTTTCTATTTTCACCTCCCTGTGTGCACACAATGTATGTGCACAAGCATTAGGGCAGAGACAGAGGAAGAGCTGCCATTTATGGTGTACCCACTACTGCCAGGCCTGCAGACACAGCGTCACTCAAAGGCACTTGCTACTCTTCAGAACTACAAGGGAGAAAGGGTCAAGAGATCGTGGATGCTCAGAGCTAACGAATGTCCAAGTCTGGATTCTAACACATTCTGTGAATCCCTAAACCACATCCTTAAATGGGAGACCACATCATCAAACGATAGATCCCTACATTCGTCAGAAATATTCTCTGACATATTGCAAAAATGGGAATATCCTACAAGAGCCAAATGCAGGATCCAGGTAAAGAAGGAGCTTATTTGGGGTTGTGTTAAACCCTGGGTGGCTTCTGAGACATTTCTCTAATTACTTTGGTGGGTTTAAAAGCATCGACTAGAATTAAGAGGACTGGAGAGTTTGGAATCACTGGTTTTCATTTTGGGGACCATAGAGGAGTCACTTCAAATTACTTGACAGTTAGGCTGTCATCACCATATAAAATAATCTCTCTCACAGACACTGTTACAATATTCAAATTGGAAGATGTGTGTGAAATCATTTTGTTAACTTGGGGTGTTCTAGACATGCATTTCTGTTTACTATTTTAATGAAGCTACCGGGAGTTGTAACGTGTATTATAAATCTTCCTAGCGTGTCTTCCTGTTTTTCACAGTTTAGAACTGTGATTGTTTATTTCGGTGACTTAACAAAAAAGATAAAATAATTCTCCCTGAAATATAGGAATCATTTCACAGCTCCACTTCAGTGCAACTGGGGTTTTCTCTCCAGGCTGTGAAGTTTTGCACCATTTCGCCTGTAATTCACTCTGACTTGGACAGCAGGCCTATTTTTCAGTGGGAGTTAACAAGCGCCTTTCCCAGAGAAGCGTTTACTGGAAGGGGAACCACGTCTCTCACATTTTCTCTCTCTGGTAATCTTTCCAGTCAGCCTTGTCTCAACATTGGTGGAGGGTTTCTGGGTGTTTGGGGGACTATTTCCATTCTCACTTTTGGAAAGATGATTTAAATTCTCTATTTTCAAAACGGCAGTCACTGTGGGATTTCTCTGTAGGGACAGAACCCAAGTGAGAACGATTTCTGTGATGCATCAGGCTTGCACAATAGATTTGTGGAGCCAGGAAGCTAGAATGGTTTCCAGAGATGAGCAGGAGGGAAAAGGGTCTTTCACCAAGGAATCTTCTCTTCTGAGAATTGGTCATCAGTGTCTCCCTCCCCACACCCCACCCCCCTGCATCTGTTTCTCTCTTCCTCCCTCTTAACCTCTTACTGGCTTACCAGTAATCCCTTCCTGGTTATATGTTCATTCTGAGATATCCAATGTCCAGAAGCCATCTGAATGCCACCTATTGGCCAATCTGCAGTATACTTTTCACTTTGTGTCTTGTTTTAGTTCTTTTATTCATTTCATCTCAATTTTCACTTCATTAGGTCTTTTGAAGAAGAAAAGATCTAGAGTCTTTTCATAGAGTTTTTCTAAAGTGCAGAGAGTTTCCCCCCCTCATCTCACCCCATGGTCCTGGCAGCCCCGATCTGAGAGGCTGGCATATATGGTTACCATGTCGTTGGTAGGGAAGCTGTGTCTGGACGTGAGGATGTGATATGGTCAAGGTCTCCTAGCCCTTTAGTTAGAGAGTCAAGTCTAGAAACTTGTGTTGAGCTTCTGAAGCAGATGTCAGTATCTCATCCATAAGGACCAGCCTTGCATTCCTGGCTATAGGGTGTGCGTTGTTCCCTGAATTGTGTTGGGCTCTTAGTGGGACAAATGGAAAATGCCAGCTATTGACCCCTAGAGATACTTGCAGCCAGTGCCAAATCGGAGTAGCTGAGTGAAAACATTTTGTTCCTCAGGCTCTGTCCAACCTCCCAGGGGCTTCAAGACATTAACCCCGCTGCCCACAAAGGTTACTCTGGCCATTAACACACCTCCCCTGTCTCACCTGCCCACTCCCTTACCTATTCTACTTAGGATAACCTTCTAATCAGCCATCTTCACACCGACACCTGCCTCTGGGTGGCTTCCAACTCCTTCCCTGTGGCTTTTCCTATTATTTCATGTTTGTCAAAACTGGGCCATGGTGCCAAAGTTTTTGTGTCATGGTGAAGATCTCTTTCACCAAACATGTTGACAGTATTCTGTCTCCTTTTCTGCAGTGCCTGTGTGAGTTCCCTGGCAGGTTACCTGCCATTAGTTTGGTTGAGCAGAACACACAGGCCAGCAGGTGCCAGGACAAGCACTGTGCCAGTTCCAGGAATCTGAATGTAAACCATTGGTGAGAGCCTGGGGTTTTCACCCCCAGTGTAACTTCATCTCTATACACTCTCCCTTCTACCCAGGTTTCTCTACCGAGCCATAAACTAGGAAACCAAGTGGCCAAGGTGAAGCTTTTCTGCCAAGGACAGATACCCCAGAAGAGGCTGAGTGACATGTGGTCATTCAAGGTTTCAAGCTACTCGGGTTTTCCAACCTCCACCAGGGCCTCCAGTCTCATTGTATCTCCTGGAGACATTTGACCTCAGTCCTACCTCCAGTGGAACCTTCAGAAAGGCAAGTACCTCAAGCCTCCTTGAGGCTCAATTTAAGAACAACATCACTGAGAATCACTCTGATAGGGGATAGGAAGGGATGATGGCTCTTATCGTCATGGAAAAGTGCAGCAAATATGTCATGGGTTGCATCCCCATTCCAAGGTATAGTAGCTATTTGACCTTGACTGGGATAGTTCATTTCTGCCTGACTCAAATTCCTCCTGTCTGAATAGAGGGAAGCACTAATTGGATATGGATTTTGTGAGCATAAAACTGCCAACTGAGAACTGGCTGGTTGAGAGGCAGCTGGGTGGGGATGAGGTGTTACAGTTACTGTCCCCATCTCTGCCCAAAGACAGAGTTAACTTTTCACAAGATGATTTTTATGACTTTTCTCTACTTCACACTTTGTTGCAAGTGTTGACAGTGAATTTTCAGACTCTGTATGAGATGGTCACAGTTGACAGCTGGCTATTTCCTCAGCTCCCAGAAGATGCTTCTCATGTGCATGTGTATGAATAAGGAGTCTCTCTTGATTCTTTGGGCGCATGTCAACAGATTAGGCCGGACTGCCCATGTCTGGGTGTGACATCTCAACACCACATGGACAGATCAGTCATATATGAAAAGGGCAAATTATGCCAAGAGTATAATGACATCTTAATTAAGGGTCCTATTAGCTCAGCAGTTCCTTAGAGTGTCTCTTACATGACTTGCTCAGATCGTTTCTTCCATCTTGAAGGGGGCTCTCCAAATATTAGCTATTGAATAAGTGAATTTTAGAAATAATAATATTTCAAAAAAGGAAAGTATTTTCTTGCCTTCCCTCCTTCCTTCCTACCTCCCATTCTTTCTTCTTTTTTCCCTCTTCTTCCTTTCCCTGTCTTCTTTTGTTTCCCCCTCAAGATAGTCTATCATCAGTGTTTGAGAGAGATAGGGGTCTCCAGCTGTAGCAAGCATTTAGTCACTATGGTAGAAAGCTTACTACTATTAAAAATGGGGGCCTTATGATTTTGGAACTTCAGATGATATGGAAAGCTGCTATCATTTGTGCAAGAAAAATGAACAATAATTAGATGAAATTGTAGTGATAACTGAGATGAGAGTTCAAAGGAAAAATATGAAGCTGATGTTAAAACATTAACTGCACAACCAGACTGACCACATTTTTTTTTAAAAGTATGTATCTTGATGTTATCTCTAAGATAAGTTTCAGAATTAGCTTAGCAATAAACTGGACATGAAAGGAGAAATCTCATGGCTAGTGCCGTAGAAGTGGCCACACCTATTTTAGATGAAAAGGAAGTAGGCAGATTGGAAGGGTCTTTCTAAAACAACCTGAAGAGTAAATTTTAGTTTGTTGAAAAGAAACAAGTAGCTGGTTAAGGATCTAAAGCGAAAACTAGTGGACAAATTTGGAGTCATCAAAGATTTGATGATTGTATTGAGCTTGTTTATCTCATGTTTAATGATATGATTTGCAAAAATACTACCCTTACAGTATTTGAGGGAAAAATAATGGTGAAGAAATTGAACTTTGAGCAAGATGTGTGACTTTTTTTCCATTTTGGGCAAATCCAGGAGATGCACAATTGGGATATTTTCTGCATGGTCAGAAAACAGCATCTTTCATATAAAGCCCTCCTTGCTGGGAGTTAAAGATTGACTCTTGGAGGTTTATGGCTTAATAAGCTACTGTAAACATTATAATTTTGTTTAGAAAATGCCATCTCTATTAGTTAATTTGCAATTAAATAGGAACTGACTTGAAAGTCAGCTCTACTGCAACAACCTTCCCTGCTCAGCAGGGGAAAGCTACTTATTTCTGAGACTTTCTGAACTCAGTATTGATTTTTTTTTGTCCTAATAAGAAAATTATAAGAAAATTATAAGATGGGTTAATTCACTTTTAATATTAATAATAAAGGGGGTTCATAGAAGTGAAATTTATTTTTTCAAAGTTGAAAGCCTTTAATCCACAATTCTAAAGGAAAATGTCCATGATTTTGCTCAAATGAAAAAAAGAGCTGCTGTAAAAATGGTGCTTGTCATTTGGAAAAAGAGACCTAATCATGGGTTCTGAGTATTTTAGTATTTTATGCTGTTGTCTTTTAACTGTTATTTTAGTGGGGTTCCATTTTGGAAACAATCCTCAGATGATATAGTCTGTATTCCTTTCTGAAATTTCAAGTTGTTCTTTGCACATTTGAATCTCTCTCTTACCTGGATTGGATTTGTACATTTGGTGCAATAAGAATACAATTTCAGTTTTCTTTTGCTTATTTAAATAATTAATTGTGCAAGCACCATTCATTGAAAAGTTGAACCTTGACAAAATAAGCAGCAGTGCAATCTTTGTGAATTGTCAAATTCCCATCAATCTCGGGGTCTGATTTTGTTTCTTAGGCAATCTCATTACTTTATAATTTTTTAACTAGATCTTGGGAATAAAATTGTAATAGAATTTTATCAATCAGTAATAGAATTTATATAAATTGTAAATTGGGGGCTTTAGGATAACCACATAAAAACTATGCAAAATGCAGAAGAGGAGACAAATGAGATTTAGAAGCAGCAAGGCACCAGTGATGACAGCAAGATCTTGAAATATGTCCAAATATGTCAATTGCAATAAATTCAATTGGGTGAAACTGGCAAGTTAAAGAAATGACCTGGTTCTATTTAAAAGGGAAGCAAGTTTAGGTCCAGTCGCTCAGAAGACACACAGGGGATTCCTCAACATGTAGGGCGAGATATTGATCTGTGCTCCTTTAGTTCAGGAGGAATGTGCCTTCATGCGAGGGTTCTTCTGGCAGGGGGAGGCTTGGACTGAAGTTGTAGGACACCTTTCCCCATGGCAATATCTCCGTACCCCTTATTAGCGTGTAACATACATACACTCAGCATCCTTCTCTGCTTCACCTTAGTGTTTTCTCTTGTCTTGTTCATTTCTTTCTTAACCTTTAGAGATTTCCTTTTCTTTGTAGGGAGCTCAGGGGCACACTATGATATGTTTGTTTATATTGAGGTAGCATTGGTTTACCACACTGCATATGGTTTAGGGGAACAGGTTTACACATCTTCAGATGAATGTTATCACACCATACCCACTGTCGAAGTACCCATAACCTCCACCATGTTGTTTGAAATGTATTCAAGCTCTAGTTTTATTTGACTGAAAAGGCATGTCAGGTTATCAGATGCAACACACTTCACTGGTTATCATTGCCAAAAAAGATCTTCACTGGTTATCATTGCCAAAGGTTAATGTGTCCCCAGTATCTTGGACAGTAAAGTTTCAAGAGAGATAAGAAATAGTCCTGCTCTGAAGGAGTTCCCAGTGGGTGAATATAAGCTTCCTGAGGGTAGGATTTTTGTCCGTTCTGTTCAATACCTGGAACATGCCCTATGCTCCATCAGTACTCATAGGCTTTGGCTGGAAAAGCCCAGGCTCAGTAAAATTTCAACAGCTCCATTTCTAAACAAAAATATCGAGAGGGAATTACATTCCTTATTACCTACTGAATAATACATATTTGGATGAGACACTGAAGGAAATGAAGGCGAAGAGAAAGAATCCTCAAGAAGCTCCCTTCTAAGGGGACATGCCTCCAGCCAAACGTATGACCTCATTAAAGAAATGTCCACCACAATGTTCATTCACAGCTTGTTATTCGCCCCCCTCCTCTGAGGTCCGCACCATAAAATTCTCCAGGGGGACCTTTAAGCTTTCCAAATATCAAAACTCAGAGCCCACTTGTATGTAAAGAAGAGAATAATCAGTTACAGGAGGATGAGCTGTCCATGGCTTTCACATGCCCTTCTAAATTATCATTTGTCCAGTGCCCACAGGTGAGATTACCTGGGCTTTGGGCCATATGCAGGGCAGGGAAATACGGAAGTGTCTCTTTGACCCTGTTACGAAGACTTAAAGGCTTAGTGGTAAAATTCTTAAAAAAAAAAAAAGTGATGAAATGAGAAGGCAAATTGCACTCTCTACTAGGTGATAAAATAGAAAAGTACTCATCCATGAAATAGAAATAACTGAAGACTGCAGCTCCTGACATTTCATTTCTGTTTCCTCCGATAAATATTTGTTATCAAGAAATCACCTAGCAGGATGTAGGCTTAGCCTTTTAAGATTTGGAAAAGAACCTCAGCCAGTCACGCCACCTCAAGAGCCATGCACCTCTCTCTCATGTTTCTCCCTCAGGCAGGAAACTCCCCCTGCTTCTCAGTGGGTGGGAAAGACAGAACTGAAACAACCAACATCCTCATCTCTTCACAAATGCATTGTCTTCCTCACAGCAGAATCTACCTGTTGGCTTCTCACTGTGAAGGTCAGCAAGGAAATCATATGAGAATTTCTTATAAATTGTGAAAAACAGGCTGGTGAGTTTAACACTAGGTGGTTCATGACCTCAAGTCCTTGTAAGCAGCTCCAGCCCTGACGACGGTAACAGGCTCCTAATTGAGCAGATTCTACTTAAGCTTCCATACATAGGTTCTCGCTCCCCAAGCATTCTCCAATCCCCCACACCATTTTTGACCAGAATAATTTATCAGTGTCAGACTCTCAATCGAATACATAAGCACGAAGTCCCTAACACCCACTCTGTCCTTGACCTTGATCTTAGAGCTGGTGACTGAGAAGCTACTTTAGTCAAACCCCATTGGGGCTTGATGTGGTGAGTGACCCCAGTCTTAATTTCAAGTGTTTCTCTTGATAACCTGCCTCCTGCTCTCATTTATACCAGGGTCTTCGTTTTCCTTGCCAACTCTTCCCCAAAGCAGGGATTTGATAGCTGGAGTTGAAAAGCAAATTCAGACTCTGGAATCCCCCATTGTCTATAAACAGCTCTGTCTAGGGCTTAGCCTGTGTCCGAAATGGCTTCTATCACTTCTCTGCATGATCTCTGAAGTGGTTTCTCTCAGTCTTCATCGACCGCTCTGGAGACATCCTGAGAGTAGATGAGGTTAAGTGATTTAATTTCTCACAATGGACAAGACTGACATTGCCCTCGATACGCAAAATATGAACATCTAGGTTCGAATCCCAGATCCTCCCTATTATTTCTCCACTGCCAATAATTGGCTAATGATGCCTAGATGTAAAACTCAGAGCAAATATCCCAACTGGGTAGGGTTCAAGGGAGTTCCACTTAAATGTACATCTATTTCAGTATTGCTTCAATGCTGTCAAGCCAATAATAGATTATGTTTTCAACCACAATTGTATTTACTTTAGTCAAACAGTTTCTAAAGTAAGATTGAGAGCTAAAAGAATACCTATGAGGTCTACATGTTTTCAGGTAAATACTTGATTGAATGGCGTGTTCACCTTAGGAGAGTAGCTGTCCTTGGCCTGAACTTTGCTCTTAGCTATGTTAGGCACTGCTGGAATATATCTTTCATCTACAGACTCTTACTTCACAGAAGATACCCAAGAATATATGTCGCCAGGGCAGAAGTGATTTTATGCAGTTTGGTTTCTCTAAACAAAATGAGATCGATATGAAATTTCTGCTCCAGTGATTTTAAGACACTGAATAGAGAACATGAGTTTTGCCGTAAACAGAAAGGAAATTGATTTTGCCCAAGAATTCTGCAGTGTGGTTATTGGGAATAAATTAAACACCTAGGAAATGTGTTCCCAGCCATTATCTGTGCCCCCTCAGCGGGAATAGTGTCCAAGTTATGCAGCGGTTGGTCTCAGGAAAATTGCACGGGCCTTTGCTGAGCTCGTGTTTCCTTCATGTCCAGGCCACACAGCACGCACTGCAGAGAATGGTGGCAGCAGGCCACGCGGCCCTGGAGGAGCTGCATGTGGCCTTGCGACCAGAGAGGACCAGGCTCCTGCTTCTCTCTTCCAGGCAGCTGCCAGCATCCCTCTCCCGACCCCCAGGGGCACACTCATCTCTCAGACAGCACGCAGCCAGGGCCCACTGCAGGGAATTTATGAGGAGAGACTAAACAAAATGGCACAAAAAGACAAGAAATCATAAAAGATGAGGAAGGAGGGAGGGGGTAGGAGGGAGGAAGAAGAGAAGGAAGGAAGAAGGAAAGCAGGAAAGCTTTAAAATACTACGTCTGTATTAACATTGGTTGCTGCTAATGCAAAAAATGCTAATGATTTTTACCAGTAGTAACCTTTTAGCCAGAAAACTAGCTGGAGTTTCTTATTAAGTATAGTACTTTGTAGAATCTTGAAATTTCTCTGTAGAAAATAATACTTGGCAAACACTGAGCATCAGCATTTACGTCGCTTTTCCCCTGTCTTTATGCTCATTTCTTTCTCTGACACAATCAGTGGCCTGTGACCTATCAAACTGGGTGGACAGTTGCAGTGAAAATGCCTCGAAAGTTTTATTACTTCTATATTTTTTCTATGCATTTTTGCAGCAGGCCCTTTATCTGGTGATGAATAGCCTTCAATTTTGTACAAAAGACAACATTTTAAAATAGAAGTTATTATTAAATAAACTTTCCATATAAATTGAGAAAAATGTATTTTTTAAAAGATATCCCAGTATGGGATCATCGTTGCATTTATATATAGTACATTTGGTATTTCTGTGAACACATATGGATTTTACATTTATATCCTAGCAAATGTGTCAATAATTTTCCCCTTTTCTTGTACCTTGTGAGGTGTTGATAGCAAACATATAAAACATTTATTCAGTGTCAGTGTTGGGGGAAGATACATAAGCAGAGGTTATTTCTTGAAGACTCAATAACTTTTCCTTGTAAATAATGTGGGTCTCATTATTTTTGAGTGAGAGATATTTTCTAATTATCTTAATTTGTTAAGTGTTTATTTGTAACTCTGCATTGCCTGTCTCTTCTTAAGACACCACTAAATTTAGTATTCAAGAATATTAGTCATTTTGTAACTTATTCCTCTATAATTTTTAATCTCAAATTTTATAGCTTTACCCACTTCCTTTTTATTTGTAGTGTCATTTATTATTCCCTTATTCTCCTAAATCAATTTTGACAGGTCTTTGTCTCCTTCCTGGTCTTTTTAAAGATCCAGAATTTTTTGTTTTGTAAGTGATTTTCATATTTTCTCTGTTAAGTCTCTGCTTTCAAACTTATTAATTCCCAGCTTCTATTTCTTATTTATCTTTCTTCTTTTGGTTTCATTTCTCCTTATTTCTCTATGAGAAATGAAATTATCTTTTTTAGAATGGTGTTTTCCATTACTTACTTGGTATGGAAAATATATCGATGTATATATAATTTCCAAATCCAAAGTTCCATGTTGTACTAATTCCAAGAAATATATACATTCCTCTGCTCATTGTGTTACTATTTAGGATAATGAAGTTATAGAAACGACCTAAGTGTCTGACTGCACATGAATAGATAAAAAAGATGTGGTATATATACATAATGCTATACTACTCAGTTTAAAAAAAAAGAAGATGAAATTTTACCGTTTGTAACAACATGAATGAAAATGGAGGGGATTATGCTAAGTGAAATAAGTCAGAAGGAGAAAGGCACAGGGTGGATGTTTTCACTCCTATGTGGGATATAAAGAAACAAAACAAATGCAGAAAACTAAATGAAAACAAGTCCTAGAAATGGCTGCAGAATTAAAGCTAGTGGTGGGGGTGGGGACCATCAGGTAGAGAAGGCCCCGTGGACAATGGTGGGGTGCTGTGGATGCATTCCGGTGTTCCTGGCAGTGCTGTTTATAATATTGGAGTTAAGAAACAGCCTAAGAGTCCAACTACAGATGAATAGATAAGGAAGATGTGGTATATATACACAGTGGAATACTATTCAGTAGTATATAGTAATGTACATTGAAGAGAAGTGAAACTATAGCTTCAAAATCATACAGTTTTGGAATCCAATATTAGTTCAATAAAAAAAATTAAAAAAAATAAATGAATAGGCTTTAAAAATATAAAATTAATAGTTCTGTATCATCCCCAATAGTATAAAGAATTTATACTTGTTGCACAAGAATTTATACTTGTTGCACAAGTAACTTATTGCACAAGTTATCTATGACAACTAGCTTTCCAAAAAGGTTTGGATCCATCAAAAACAATGAAATTTACTTCTACCTTCCACCATACACAAAGATTAAATCAAAATGGATCACAGGCCTAAATTTAGGAGGCAAAACAATGTATTTTCTAGGGAAAAAAAACACAGCAGTAAGCCCTTGTTGCCTTTCATTAGGCAATAGTGTTGCAGATAGCACAATAAGTGCATAGGAGACAAAAGAAAAATGGAGGTGATAAGTGCTATTGTCCTTGAAGGATGCAGAGCAATTAAAAGATAACAGAATAGGTGGGGATGATTGTAGTCACATATTTGACAAGAGACTTGCATGCAGAAAATAAGAACTCTTACAAATTAACAGTAAACATTCAAATAAGCCAATTCAAAAATAAACAAAAAGTATGAATAGAAATTTCTCCAAAGAAGACATACAGAGGATAGTGCACATGAAAACATGTCCAACATTATTATTTTGATTATTAATTTGTCATCATGTAATTGCACATCAAAACCGTAATGGTTCTGTTCTAGTTTAGCTTTAGTCAAAGGACAATAACAAGTGTTGATTAGGATGTGAAGAAATTATAACCCATATTCATTGCTGGTGGGAATGGAAAATTATTCTCTGGAAAAAAGTTAGGTGATTCCTCAAAACATTAAACATGGAATGATGACGTGACCCAGTAATTCTACCTATAAATGTATGCCCAAGAGAATGGGAAAGATGCCCACAAAAACCTGGTCATAGATTTTCAAAAAAATATCATTCATAATAGTCAAAATGAGGGAACAACCCAAATAACCACCCAATTATAAATGGATTAATAAATGTGGTACATAAATAGAATGGAATACTATGTAGCAGTGAACAATAAAGGCCTGATACATGATAACACATGGCTGAGTCTGGAGAACATTATATTGAGTGAAGAAGCCAGATCTGAAAGAGCACATTTTGGATAATTCTGTTTATATGCAGCTGTCCTGAATGGGAAATTCATAGAGACAGAAAGTAGATTATTGGTTGCCCGAGGGTTAGCAAGGATGAGAAATTGTTATGTAAAGAAAATGAGTTCTTTTTGAGATGATGAAAATATTCTAAAATTAGGTCATGGTGATAGATGTATAACTTTGAATAAACTAAAAAAAAAAACAAACACTGAGCTTTTTAATTTGAAGAGCATTTCTCTAGGCTGTTGGTGACCTTTATGTGCAAAGCTTCAAGACTAGTTTGAAGCTTATCCGTGAGATGTGGTCCTTTTTCCTGAGAAACTACCCAAAGCTTTTCTTGTCTTTTCAGTGACCACTAGCACTGAGTGTGTTTGTTTTACTGGAAGGCATATTTGAGGGCAGTAGCTTCAGACTTCTGACAGATACTGCTGTTAGCTACTAGGTCTGACAATCTGATTTCCTTATAGGAGAGATAAATGACAGACTCGCTAAGGGGACTCTTGTGAGTTGTCACTGTGAATTTACGTGGAGACAGACCTCAGTCTTCTCAACCAAAACCAGTAATGTGGACTCATCCTGTAATAGTGGACTTGACCTAAACTTTTGGAATATTCCTTATGAGACTGTTTCTGCACAGGTATTTGTGCACACAGCATTGTGAATAAGAGCAAGCTATGTATCTATCTATGAAGGATTGGGGTGACTTGTAAGTAGCTGGTTTTGCTATAACTGTGTACATTTTGAGAATAGGAATACATTTTAAGTCTTATTTGGGGAAGTGAAATTATTTACATATCAATTTACTTTGTTAGGGAGAGGTTTTATCATTGGACCTAAAATATTTAATTTGTAGCCAGATTTTAATCCAAAATAGACATGGATGTTTATATATTTTAAAATCTGTAAGCCTTCTAATAAAAAGCATGATATTGTTGAGTTCATGAAAAGGAAATAGATAGCTTTTATGTTTGTGATTTATCTATGGGCTCCAGCAATCCCAATTGTTCAATCTGGAAGGAAGGACTGTGGAGTCTGAGTAACCCCACAACCCCCAACCCACTGACAGGGCCAATGCTAGGGAGAGTCAACTCCATGTGCCCAAGAGACACAGTTGACTAATAGTCCATCCTGAGTGGGGGGACACAGCCTCTCAATGGTGCTGTAGAGCCTCACCGGAGAGCTCAGCCATGGTTTGTGAATGCTTTGCAGCTGCTCTGCAGCCTCTTGGAGAGTACCTGGCTCCCTGTTACTGCCAACACATCAAATAATTGCTCCTGGTTGTGAATACTTCAACATTCCATTATCGGATGGTGGAAAAACCACTTTTGCTTCAATGCTTTTGAACCCACTTGTTTCTTGTCAGCTCCACTGTGCTGGGGACTTTATGTCTGTAGAAAGTGGGTAATATGGGCTCATGGACTTGTACTATGAGAAACTGAATTAAAAGTGATGAAGGGAGGTGGGAGAGTAAGAGGAAAGAAATGACAGAAGGAAGAAGGAAAGGACAGAAGGAAGAAGGGAGGAAAATAGTGTTAAGGCACCAGACAATTTTCATCCTTTACCTGTAATTCCACGATGCCAGGCATCAACAGAAAGTTTGCAGGAGCGCAGTCCTAATTCATTTGGGGTGTTCCAAAATAGCTCAACATGATAATTAACCTTAAAGATGTTAAGAGACTGGGGAAATACCAAGGGCTTTGGTGGAGAGAGACCTGGGTTTGAATCTACGTTATGCATCTTACCAGTTCAGTGTCCTTTGGGCAAATTCATTATTAACCTCTCAGTCTTGGATTCTTTATCTGTAAGATAGAGATAATAATAGCTACCTCATAGGATTAAAATCACAGTGATAACATAAAAGAAACAGTGAAAAAATGATCAGGCATGAAGTGTTCAATAAAACAACTCTCATGCCTGTGGGAAGCCAGAGGGGAAACTCTCTCAATCTCCAATTAAAATATGGATGAAAACAAAGAAAAAGAAAATTGAAAATAACCTTGGAGACCGTTGGGATGAACTGACTGCCTACTGTCAGAAAGGAGAGAAATTTTTATTTACTCTTATGGGTTGAGAAAAGAAAAACCTACCCGAGGGCCTCCCAGGTGGCACAGGCGGTTGAACGCCGCTCTGTGAAGTTGTCCGCAGCCTCTGCAGTGTGGATTTGATCCTGGCCAGCTGGCGAGAATCCCACATGGCGCAACAGACCTCTCCTGCTGCGCCCGCCACTCCCCTCAGCAGTGTATTTCATCAGTCTGCCTGTTCTGTTCCCCACTCTGTTTCTGGTGAATCCTCTCACCCACCCCTGCACATCTGGCCTGTACCCCAGCTCTTGTATAAATAAATCTTTAAAAAAAAAAAAACCTACTGAGCAATCTCTTTAGAGACAGCCTAAAGAGTGAGACACTTGCCCTTCCCCCATTATTTATCCCCAGATTCAAAGACCTCCCAGTGTTTGAGCCAATCCAAGAGCTGAACCCTTGCTCGTCTGCCCTGGGTGCTGCACTCTAAGGGAGCAGGTGCCATTCCTAATCTGCTTGGGGATGACTCTTAGAACACAGCTAGAAAGAGACTCCTTGCAGCTTTTTCCTTATGTAAGCTTCTCAAGGAAAACCCCTCTATTACAGTGAAGTCTCACTGCCAACAGTGGAGGCTGAGAATGAGAGCCCCTCAAGTCCCACCCCCTCATCTAATAGCTACGAGGGCAGTGCACCTGTTACTGGGGGTAGTAGGCTGTCAGCTCTACAGAATATACTATCATAAGCAGACACCAATAAAAGCCGAGCATTGCAGGATAGGGGTTTCACCCACCGAGTGTCACTATGAAGGACCCAAAAGGCGTGCAAGTGGGCAGATGAGAGCTGAGGGCGGTCCGTTTCCCCTGGCTGTTGACAGAGACTGAGGATGACAGCTGAATCACTGGCTGAGAACAAATAGTGTAGAAAAAGGAAACATGGGAGAAAATGCTGCAATGCAGGAGAAAGACAGACGTCCAGAAAATTCTAAGAAAGGCAAATGTCTGAATCCAAGAGAAAATGTCAGCAAATTGTCATCTTTCATACAGAATAAAAGAAATAGACTATGAACTAGGAGCAAGCAGGAGCAATCAGGTTATCAAACAGCATATGGGCAGATAGGGCTCTTGCCTGTGTGTTTAAGTAGTCATAGTTTATTGTAATTTAAATTTTTTATTGAAATAGCATTGCAACATATAAATAGCAACATATGTAGGTTTTGGGTATGCATCATGGTTTTGTTTTGATTGCCAGTGCTTAGCATGATGCCAGGCACAAAGCAGTCATAATAATAAGTTATAATAATAATAATAATAAAAATAAACAACATTCAGCAACTGTTATGGGGATTTACCTCTGGGTAGTAAAATTAGCAGTGATATTCATTTCCTTCTTATTTATTACATTTTCTAAAATCTCAACCATAAACATGACATGCCATGTCTTTGAAATAAGGAAGAAAATTAAGTGAATATGTGACCTTGCTTTCCTGTCATCCATGGTTAACCAGGATGCCGGAGAGCCTCCTGAGAAAATCCTCTACTAGTGCCATGATGAGGGTACCAATGTGTCTTCAAGCACATCTGGGAAACTGGGTAGGAATAATCTAGTGGAGTGAACTGGCAAGAGAGAATGTAGCTCCTTATGGAGAGAACCACCCTGAGGGTAGAAGCAACCTGCTGTCATGAGCCAGGCTAGTAACATGGCCTGAAGATCGGAGGCAAGAGGACTACAGCGAGTGGGGGTGGCTGAAACACCCTGACTGTTTGAAATGACATATAATGTTGAGGAACCTCTCTGGGTGGTAAGAATCTAGAGTAGACCGTTGCCCTAAGAGTCAACAGTGTCTGCATTCATGACATGGACAAAGCAAGTCGGTAAAGCAGTTACCTAGAATCATCAGCCAGAGGTTAGACTAGCCAAGAAAGTGATAGGAAGAGGTGTGCAGTGGGAAGACATGGGGGAAGAAGGTTGCCTAGAGGTGGGTGGCAGAGGGACTTGAAAACTTTCAAGGGCAAGAATCAGCAGCTCAGAGGCAAGTCTGGCCAGGACCTCGGTACCAGGATGAGAGGCGTCAAAGGCAGTGAGCTCAGGAAGTAGTGAGCAGAGGCCCTGGAGCAAGCAGTGGCCACAGCATGGGCCTGGTCCTGCTGCTGGGAAGCAGACTGGCTAATCTGTAAGAGTGTAACTCCTAAGATGCTTTGGAGAGAGTAGGGTCCTGCTGTCCATCAGGAGGGCACACAGAGCTCATGTGGCTTGACTTTCCTCATTTTAAAATGACTACACATGCACCCAGAGACAGGGAAGACATAATTGTATTTGAGTTATTCCAGCAGTGAGAGATATTTGAAAAGGAAATTAAAGGAAAGATAAACTGCAGTTCCCTGCACTCTGCCTTGCTGTTCAGTTTCCTTAACCTGCTGTTCAGGGCATACGGGCTTTGGACCAATTGACGAACGCGACCTCTTCCCACTATCACGTTGATCTGACAATCTGCTCAGCCAGAAAGCCCTGCATGTTCCAGAACTTGATACTGTCTAGGATAATCTTCCCATTCCTTTATTACTTCAGCTTCCAAATCAGAGCCCTTCTCCTTTGTGAGTTTGCGAATAGAAAGGAGGGAGGTCCTGAGCCTCATGGGCCTGAGGCTCCCTCTGGGGGTCTAGTAAACTAAAGAGGGGGGTGTGGAGGAAAAGTGCAGCCCTTGGTTTCAGGCAGATCAAACAGACTGCACCCCAGTGGCTCACTCACCGTGCGATCTGACGTTGGCCAGTTTACTAGTTACTGCTTCATGCTTCTGAGTCCGCCACGTGTGAAATGGTGCAAGTAGCATTTACCATATGGTCGCCGTGAGGAATAAATGCTGTAAGAACATGCAACTGGGTCTACTTATGTCAGTGCTCTTTGTGGCTTGATGTATCTGGCCCAGAGATTCTGGTTGTCCCAGGTGCTATTCAATCATGTCAACACCTCAGAGGTAGGGAGTATCAACTCTCTCATCCTATCTGCAATTCTTTCATGGTGCCTGTTTCCTTGATACCCCAGTCGGGAGGGTCTGATAATAGATACATAAAGCACCAGCCATAATGTCTGACCATGCATTTTCTCAATAAACGCGACTTCCCTACATTTCCTCCCTGAGCAAAGGATGCTGTCATATTTTTTTCCAAGATAAGCAAGATATAACAGGTCAGCACAGCTACTGAGTGGGTCCTGGTAGAGCAAAGAACTTACAGAAGGACAGCAGGTGTGGGCAGTGGAGAGCCTCCCCATGCTCCATGTGTCATACCTTCTTCTTCTTCTTTTTTTTTAAAGATTCATTTATTTATTTATACAAGCACTGGGTACAGTCAGAAGCATGGGAGGGTGAGAGAATTCACCAGAGTCAGAGCGGAGAGCAGAGCAGGCAGATTGACGAAGTACACTGCTGAGGGGAGCAGTGGGCGGCAGGAGAGGTCTGTGCACCATGTGGGACCCTCACCCAGTGGCTGGGGATCGAACTGGCGCTGCAGAGGCTGTGGGCAGCTTCGCAACCCAGCGCTCAACCGCTGCGCCACTGGGGAGGCCCCATACCTTCTTCTAAAGGGAAGCAGAACCTTAGTTCTATTTTGCACCAAAAATCCAAATCCACTGGCTCTTATGATCTATTGAAAATGTTTACTCTTGAATTACTGTTTTTGCATTCTTTGGGTAGATACCTGGGAGTGGAATTGCTGGGACATGTGGTAGGTACATTTTTAGTCTTCTTGTGCCATTTACAACACGGATGGAGCTGGAAGGGACTATGCTGAGAGAAGTGATCCAGAAAGAGAAAGAGAAATACTGGATGGTCTCACTTATATGTGGGACACAGAGATACCAAACAAAGGGTCACGCAAAGACAAACTTTAAAACCATCCCTAGAAAGCTGACCACAGATCTGAGGCAACCAGGAGGGGAGAAGAAAATAGGGAGGGGGTAGAAGGGGGCAGAGAAGGAGGGGCGAGAACAGCGGAGCAGAGAGCACAATGGGCTATGGGTGTTTTGGTGGGGGGGGAGCTATGGTGACCACACCTGAAGGGAGAAATCCTGTACTGTCAAAAAGTTCACAGAGGTATAATGAATGGTACTTCATTAAAAATAAATAGATGAATATTTTGAAATTGTGTTTATTGGGGAAAAAAGAAAATGTTTAGTTGTTGGTACCATGTCTACTTCCACCATTTTATGGCCACCTGGAGACTCCCAAGTTCTAGAACAAGTGTGGATTCAAGGCTTGGTGGCAGATGACCGCAAGAGGCATCAACACATACGTATTCACAAGTCATCCTGCATTCAAGGAGGTTCCAAGCCCCAAGATGGTCAACTCAGCACCGTGCTGAGAGTCAACTGGGAAATACATCTGCCCAGGGCCCCAGGAAGGCAGGGAACTACGGAGAGGGGGCTCCATGTTCTCCAGGTGGTCCTGGAAAAAGCCCCTTCCTGGAGATGATTTTTTCCCCTGCAGCACATAAACCCCATCATCACACAGTCTATTTCTACCACTGTTAAGAGGAAAAAGCATTTTACCTTGCTGAGGTCTATTTCTTACCTGGAAGTTCCTCCCTCTCGGCTCACTAAAGCTTGACATTCAATTATTGCAGTCTGACAGGCACCTGACTGCGCCCCAGAGCACTTAAGCGAGTTTGCTTCCTTTACCTTTTTATTTTCAAAAGAGTAATTGGAATGAGTCAGTCTCTCCTATTGCCTCCAATTTGTTAGACATCCTTCTCGAGGGAGACCAAGGCAGGTACTGTTAAGGATTCATTGTGTATTTGTAATCAGGGCCAGAAAGACAAGCTTAGTTTGACATTTCCAGTTTCAATTTTGAATCATTTTACTCCCATTTATGCAGTAATTGTCTCAAAAGCTTCATCAGCTCACTCTGGTGATGTCATTCCCTTCATTGTCCTGACCACTGCACACAGGATCAAGTCCCTGCAACTGTCCTACTTCAGCCCAATGTTACTTTTCAAAGTTACCCCTTGATGCCAGCAACTCCCTACTCGACCGGTCTTGTACTTTCACTGTGGCCGAGATAACTTGCAAATTCGTCCCTCTATATGCTTTTCTTTCTGAGATTCCTCTTTGGGAATGTGGATTCCCCTTCTGCTGATCCAAGCTCACCTTTCAAAGACCAGTTCAACTCTTCCTTCCTCCAAGATGTGGATTACACTCTCTAATCCCAGTAATGTGCAGATAAATCACTCGTGTGTTTTTTTTATTTTTTATTTATTTATTTATTTTTATTTAAACATTTTTAAATTAATTTATTTATTTATACAAGCACTGGGTATAGTCAGAAGCGCGGGAGGGTGAGAGAATTCACCAGAGCCAGAGCAGGGAGCAGAGCAGGCAGAAGGACCGAAGTACACTGCTGAGGGGAGCAGCGGGCGGCAGGAGAGGTCTGCGCACCATGTGGGACCCTCCTCCAGTGGCCGGGGAGCAGCTGGGGATCTAACCGGCGCTGTAGAGGCTGCGGGCAGCTTCGCAACCCAGCGCTCAACCTCTGCGCCACTGGGGAGGCCCACACTCATGTTTTTTAATTTGCAAATACTGCCTCCTGGCCTCTTTGGTTTTATTCGTTACCAATATCATCCCTCATACAAACCCATGAGATTCCTAACTTCAGGGAGTTCATAGAATTATGAGGGATACAGAAAAGTAATTTCTTAACATTGGGGTAAAAGTGTGTTGTTGGAAGAGCCAACTGTTGGGGCTTCTGGGGGTACAGGGGCAGGGCATCTACCCCAGGCTAAGGGTAAGAAAAGGTTTTCTGCACTGGTTGTGGAGAAACTAAGTGGTGTTAATTAGATAAACAAACCCAGTGGTGTCCTCCTTCCAGACAGAGGAGCACATGCAAAGACCCCGCAGAATGACCCAGCCTGCCACATCAGGAGGCCTGCGAGCAGGAGCAATGGCCTGGGCTTGAGTGGAAGGATGGGCTTCCAGTGGAGCCAGGAGAGCAAGCTGATGACTTGGAGCCAGAGTATGGCCGGCCCTGTGGGTTAACGTGTAGGACTTGTACAATATGATATTGGTACAAATATGATACAAGTGCCGGAGTTTGATGGGAAGGTTTTCATTAGGGTAAAATTCTCAAGACCCTCTAGAAACGCACTTCCAAAGTCGTGAGAAATGAATCACAGGCAGATTGCACTGCTTTTATTTGAAATCAGTGTTGTTATCAAAACCCCGAGACATATAAAAGACAGCAGTTTGCCTCAAGTCTTTGGCAATTTCTTTAGGTAAATATCGTCTCTTGAATGACTTTAAGTTTCTCAAGGAACTTCTGAATGTCCGCATTCAGAGCAGAAGCATATGGAAGGTGGGCAGTGAGCAATGCCACTTGGGGTGCTCAAACCCCTAGTCACCCTTTATCTCCCTCCCCTTTTCTAACAGAAACAGGGTCTAAATGTCAGCTCTGCCACTTAAGATAAGGCTTTATTAAATACTAAGAATACATGAAAGAAACATTGCAACAACAACAGATGTACTCACCAGCCTGCTTATGAAATGGGACATTGTGACCTCACCTGGTATTCCTGGGTCTTCCTGCCCTGACTTATGCCCCTTTCTCCTGCCATCCAGAAAACCATACTCCCAAATTCATTCATTATTTACTCCTTTTGGATACATCAGTTGTATTCTTGAACAATATACTCTTGAGTGACATGAGTCTGCACTTCATACGGTATACTTTTCTCCTCAGTATTTTGTGCTCAGATTCAGCCATCTTGATATACCTGTTTTAATTGCCCTTTACCCCAATTAATTGCAAATAGCAGAAAGCATTTATGTGTCACTCTAACAGTGGACAGCTGAGCTTCTTGTGGACATTGGAATGTTGTTGTTATAAACTTCCTATTCTGTGTCTCTGGATGGATTGACTACTCACTGATTCTGTGACTAGAATCAAATTTGAATTTTGATTGATCTTAATATTGCAAGTGTAACACACAATTATAGAGGTGAGAAATTTTGATACGGGAGTATATGGAAAGACAAATTATATTGTCTTTCTCCACATGATTAAGTCAGTCCTGCCCACCCATTGGTTTCAGACTCCTGGACTTGAAAACTGCAAGACAATACATTTCTGCTGTTCTAAGTCACTCAATGTGTACGATTTTGTCCAGCCAACTTAGCAAACTAATAATTTTAATATTATATTATTAAGGTAAATGGCTACAATATTTGATCAGATATATAAACACCTTTCACAATGATGGGATGGATTTTCAATAGCAATGTCAGAAGATCCACTAATATAATATTCACACATGCAGAATACTGACTGGTGACTAATAAGCATAAATACAGTCAACTTCATTGGCGTGCAAAGAATTAAAAACATTTCTAAACAGCAAAGTAAATATTATTTGCAATATATTCAGTGCTACTGAGGACTTAATATCAGGTTTATATCTTATTTGATGAGTAAAAATTGGTCAAATTTCATTGACATAAAAACATCAATATCATAAAATGCAATCATCTTTTGGTGATCTGCTTTAAGAGAATATAGTGTGACATTCACAAGCAGAATTTTGGATAAAGGATATTTGTTCCAATATTCTTTTTGCTAATATAAGACAGGAATTGACCTAAATGCCCAAATAATATGAAGATGGTTTAATCAGTTTAATAACATTTTATTATTTTAATAATGTTTAAAATATCCTATTGAGTGACAAAATAGAGAGAGAGATTCTCAAGGTCTAGTAAGGGACTTCTTAATAACCCCAAGATTCTTTTAGGAAGTTTGTGAAGCTAAAACTATTTTAATAATAAAACTAAGACATTATTTGTTGCTTTACTCTCCATTTCTCATGAGGATACACTGGAGTTTTCCAGCAATTATAGGACACATTGTAATTATCTGAAAGAAGCTATGAAAATATTACTTCCTTTTCCAGTGTCATATCCACATGAGGCTGGATCTTCTTCAGATAGTTCAATATATCACAGAAGGAGAAATGCAGAGCCAGTTGTGAGAATCCAGCTGTTTTCCATTAAGTCAGACAATTAAAAGATCTGTAAAACACTGACATTCTCTGTAAAATTGTATTTGAAAAATAGTTATTATCACAAAATTGTGCCATTTGTGTTAATTAATATGTAATAGTTTATTATTACATTTTATTTATGTTTTGAGATAACTTTGGTTTAAGTCACTATGATTCAGAGGAATAGGTTCACACCTACTCACATGTGCACCACCACTCCCCACACACCCCAGAGCACCCTCCCATCCTTCTATCATTTACCATTGGACCCCGCATCCCCACTTTGTTCCACCCCTTTTTTTCTCCCACTAGTGGCCTCAATTCTGTGGTCATTTCTAGACTTTGTTTTGACTTAGTTCTATCAGTTCCTTTGTTTTGTTTTTATATATTCCACATAGAAAACCACATGGTATTTCTTTTTCTCCTTCTGACTTATTTGGAATACTATTCAACTATTAAAAAAAAAATGAGCTCCTGTCATTTGCGACAACATGGATAGAACTGGAGGGGATAATGCTAAGTGAAATAAGCCAGAAGGAGAAAGGCAAAGATCAGATGCTTTCACTCATAGGTAGAAGATGATTGCAATTTTAAACAAATAAAAAAGCAAATAAATATTTAATTTTCCCCTAGAATTTAATGTCCAACAGTAAAAATCAATAATAAAGCAGACAAACAAAACTCTTGGGAATTTTCAATAATTTGTAAGATGTAATATAGTTCAAAGGCAAAAAGTTTGGGAATTCCTGTTGTAGAAAACATTATTTCAACTATATAACTACAGAAAAAGGAGCTGGAAGGGTTTACTGGATTGTCAGGACCCTGCTGAATTGCCATGAGTGATTATCCACGCATTTTGGGTTTCAGAATCATTGTTATTTTAACATCTTTACTTTTCTGTGTTTCCAAAATTTTCCACTTTAGCATACAATTCTTTTATATAGATGAGGGGTAATTTTTTTTAATTTGCACTTTCTGTTCTTCACCTTTAAAACAAATCTCTCTGCCTTTAAGCCATCATTTAGAACCTAAAATTGTTAAGTGTCTCTTAATTACACTTGCATGGAGAGTCTCAGCTCATAAAATTCTGCCAGATTTAAGGTCTGCAGACAAATTAACCACAAGCTATATGGAGGTGGAATTTATAAAGGCAATTTGCACCGTACCAGCCATTTCCAGAAATGGCCTTTGAAACACCAGTGAGCAGAGAAGGTATCCTCTGGGGTTTATTTTTGCCAAGACTGAGATAAAAATTCACTTTGTAAATATCTATTCACAAATTCTGTTGCCATAGAGCCTTAAAATTGTCAATGACTTTAAGTCTTCTCCATTTCAAGATCTTACCAGCATAGGAAAGCTCCCCAACCCAGCTCTCAGAATCTATTTGTTTGGATGTTCCAGTGACCAAAGGTTTGGGTTCAGACATTTTACTATAAAAGAGCTTCGCTCGTTTAAAAGAAATCCAGCTGAGTTATGATCCTCTTAATACCTACACATCAGAAGCAGCTACGCGAGCATGGCTTATTTCCACAGGGCAGACATCATGTTCTTCATGTATCATGAAGCTGATGGTCTGTGTCCTCACAGAAGAGTTGTGAGGGTTATGGAAAATAATGTTTGGAAATAAACATAGGGGTGTCTGACATACTATTGCTGCATAATTTATACACAATTCCTGTTTCTATTTTTATATTTCCAAATGTTTCTCAATAGGGTGTTGGGGCCAATCAAAATAGCTTCCTTGGCATCTTTTTTTTTTAATTTTATTATTTGTTTTTTATTTTTATTTTTTATTAAGACAACATTCATTGACATTGATGCATATAATTTAGAAGTATAGGATCACACCCCTCAGGTGCATATTCCCACAACACATACCCTCAGTATCTTAAGAACTTACTAGGATTTGCCAACCTTTCTTTGATCAACCTACTGCTCTTTTCTCAGTATTTGCATTGTCTAGCACATCCTCTGACACATTCTCTGTCTTCTGATTTTGGAATAGCTTGGGGTCATTTTAATCTCTTTGATTCTCTCCTGAGGGATAAGTATTAGACTAAATTGAAACCTTGCCCTCCCACTCCATCATCACAATGTCTAGAGTCCTGGACATAACATGAGTTAAACTAGGAATCTTTAGTTGAATCCTAAGAAGTTTAACTTGGCTTATCACCTTAGACTTTGCGATGTAATGATGTCCCAGACCAATTCTCATATGACAGGTTCTCATATTTTTTTTAACTCCCCAAAGCAAATAATTTCCCCAATCCCTTCTCCCAGCTGAAGACTCTCACTACCCTGCCCCCATGGAGTAGGATATCTTCTCAGAATAGGAGATTAGTCTTTGCTCTTATTCTGAGAACCTGGAGATTCTTAAGAGGCCAACACTAGATTTTAACTCAGCTCAAGCTGAAGTTCAACGTTCCTAAAGATCTTACAGTCAGATAGATGCACATTCCTTGTATTTCCTACCTCTGAAGGATACTCTTGGTGAAGAAATGTCTGTTTTGGACAAAACATAAGGCATCTGGGCTTCCCCTGGTGGTGCAGGAGGGTGAGCACCGCGCTGTGAAGCTGTACACAGCTTCTGCAGTGCTGGTTCAATCCCTGCCGGCCAGTGAGGGTCCCATATGGTGCAGCAGACCTCTCCTGTCGTGCCCGCTGCTCCCCTCGGCAGTGTATTTCATAAGTCTGCCTTTTCTTTTCCCCCGCTCTGTCTCTGGTGAATCCTCTCACCCTCCCGTGCATCTGGCCTGTACCCCAGTTCTTGTATAAATAAATAAATAAATAAATAAATAAATATTTTAAAAAAATAAGGCATCGAGCCATTTTTCTTTGAGGAATCTAGAAAGAGTTTGGGAGGAGAGTAGCAAATCTGAAATTTTCCATCTGCGTTTATATTGTGTTCTTTTTTTTTTTAGTTTTTAAATTTTTTTTTCATTTTTGCACAATGTATGCATTTTCTTCTTGGTTATATTCCCCATACAATTGCAACCCCCTTATTTTGACCCCAATCCCTCTTCTCCCCACCCCCTGCCCCTGTAGAGTATCTCTGGTTTATAGTTGCTTGTTGATTTTGATTTTTTCTTTCTTATAGTTATTGTTTTTCCTGGTCCCTTCTTTAGGTTTTCTAAACTCCTGCTAGAGTGAGACCATCCAGTATTTTTCTTTTTCTTGTGTTCTATTTTAAGTGAGAACTTGGTATAAGCTTGGAAATCAGATCTCAATATTATCATAACATGTGGAAGCTCCTCAAAGATGGGGATACACAGTAGGATGGAGATTAGCCCTGTCATCCATCTTTAGCCCCACTCTTCTGCATGTGAAATAAAAACCTGACCTACTTTATGGCTATAGTGTATAGTAGAGGACTTGACAGCTGCATTTCAATATGGGGAGAGTTTGGTGGAACTCTCGAGAGTCCATCACTTATTCATTGGAAGGGGAATTGTACTGTGACAAACAAACAGTCATTTGCATATTCTTCTTTTGCTTCTAGCAACTTTAATACTTCATCCTGTCATAAGAAAACTCGTTCTGAATGTTTGATGTTTCTAAGTTTCTTAGTCTTACAATGACAGATCTCCCATATGGTGGCATCCCGCCTGTGCCTTGCATTATTTCCAACAGTCCCCCACCACCTGATGGCTGAATGAGTAACCCCACTGAAATGGTGTCAAAATTTGGTAATACATCCTCAAGAAGAATATGGCAGCTTCTTTATGCTACCATCAGGTCAAGAGATTGCCTCAGATTGTTCATATGGGTTTAACAAATCTCCTTCTATCAATCTGTTCATGGATTTTTTTTGGTGATCACTCAATAAGTGATTACGAAGCTCCTATTTTATTGTTACATTTCTCTCTTTGTCTTCCTTTGGAACTTCAAAGGGGCATATTATATCTCCGGTATTTGTACTATTACTTAGCTTCATATGTGTCTGCTTGCATGCATATGTCACATGTGAGTATCTACATATGTTCATATATATATATGCATGTTTACACACATGTGAGTTTTATTTGCTGTGTATGTCATAATATTATGTGAATGTGTGCAAGCTGTATATCTATGATATATATGACACATATACTAATCTCAACAAATATAACATATATATGCACATATTCATGTGTGTTCATATGTTCCTGTGGGCTTGCCAGGCAAAGGCGAGATGCTTGAGTTATCTTTTCCTTGGAAACCATTGAATTTGTCATATTTTGCTTGCTGTTATATAAGCTGGAGAAGTTGAAACTCAGTGGGTTTATCAGGAAGGAATGGATTTTGCAATCTCACACTGTATCTGCTATTTCTTCCTCACTGGTCAACAAGCTACTGACGTGAGTGCTTGCGATGAATCATCACTGAGCAAGACAGTGACGTGAGACTATTTAATTGAAGTAACTTTGGAAGGCGTTATCATCGTTTTAAAATTTGCTTAGCATTATTGATAAAATGGTTCATTCTGGTTTGGTTCGCTCAGGGTCTATTTGGTCATGCTGAGCAGATTTATCTATGGAATCTATTGCAATTCATGCCCAGCTGAACTCACAACCAAAATAAATGTGGGCTTGGCTGAGCCGAGATTGGGGGGACAAGGATCCTAGAGGTTGTATGGCCCCTCAGGCCCCAGCAGCTGCCTGCCCTGCAGTTTTGGTAGCTTGATCCAATTTCCACTCTCCCTTCACGGGCTGGGACACAGCGTGAGTCCACAGTAGCGCACAGAATTTTGGCTTCCTCATTTGTGAAACGTGACCAGACAGACAAATCTCAGTGGCAGGCAGGGATTGGAAGCATATGGAATGGGAATGAACAAACTGCAATCATCAAACACAAATGCACAACAGCACCAGGTCAACTTCGGAGACAGACCCTGTGTTAGGAAGCAAGAATGCAAGTAAAATGGGGCTTGAAGGAGCTCTTGATTTTTGAATAATGTCTCATCTGCCATAATACATATGCAAAAGGAGTCTGAAGGATTTTGAACTAGAGTACAGCTCATACCGTCAACTATCCCAACACATAACTTCAAGAGCTCCCTTCTCTGTGCTCCACAGAAGGAATTTGAAACCTTTAGTTTGTCATATGAAGCCTCCATCCCTCTAGTTTCTCTTTATAATGTGATTGCTAGTGTGAGGGTTGTCTCCTTAAGGTCTCCTCACAGTGACTCACCACTCTGTCTGCCAGTGCAGGCCAGATCACTCAGTTCCCACTGATTGGGCTGTAGAAAACACTTTCTCAAATTCCTTCTTTGATTTTCCTGGCCTGAATTTGTGATCTCCTGTTGCATTGACAGCACTGCACTAACAAACAGGAGTCGTGGAGCAGGCTGCACAATGCAGGATGTGGCTGAAGAGCAAGATCCTGGCCTTTTTATTCTTAACCACACAGCATCAGCTGTGAGGGGAAGGAGGACAAAGAGAAAAGGGTGGAGTGAAACTAGAAAATGTGCTGTGTCATCTACAGTATCAGCGGTCTTGAGGCTGCCTTGGCACTTCTCACCTGTTTGATGACTCGGTATTGTGATAAAATTAAGCCCTAGATCCCCAGCCAAGGTTTCAATCTTATCGACAATGCTTTCCACAGACCAGCTTCTGGGTCCCTAGCTATACATCAGTTATACATCTGCCCGGGGTAGCAGACGTTCCTTTCACACCTTGTGATGCACACCCTTCCTAGGGTGATCAAGCTTTCTGCTCTTGATTGATTTGAAAGGCACCTTGAGGGTTGGACTCCTATAACTGATCAACCTGGCATTTCTGACCTTGTATAGGAATGCAGAACCGTAGGTAACAAAGAACAGTGGCCGAACAGGTAACAAAGAATGGTGGCCGAACAGGCTGCTTAGGATTAGCAGACCCACAACCTCTCTCTTTGTTCTCTTCCTGTGTCTCTTTTTATCTCGGTTTTAATTCACTGTATCACTCTCGCTTTCCAAACTTTAATGAAAGGATAGAGTGGTTCATCTAAGCATTCTCATAGCACCTAGCAGAGACCCTTGCATACATGGACTGGTTAAAAAAATAATTATTTGATAAATAAATGAAAAAATAAATGCCAGGCACCCAACAATTTTGTTTCTAATGCTACTTGAATACTCACTTAACAGCACAGCACCTCTATTTACTTACCTCTGCTATAAAAATGAACTCGGTTTTACTACTGCAGAAGCTGTTACCAAGTACAGACGATTTTACAGGCCAATTCTACCAGCTGATCACTCCAATCTTCCTTAACATGTTCCGCTGCAGGATTGCTCAGCCTTGGCAGGGTTCCCGCTTGTAGTGCTAGCCTGGGCCCTGCAGGGGGGTGCAGCAGCATTGCGGGCTTCTATCCACCAGGTGCCAGTGGCATCTGCCCCTCCAGGCATGGAAAAAAAAAAAGTTTCCAGCGATGGGCAAAAGCCTCTCGGGGGAAAAACAACCCACCTCACTTTTAGAACCATTGATCTAGAGACTAAGAAACAGGTTCCACACTTGCCAATGACAGCGTATAAAAGGAAAATTACAGACACAGTTTACTCATGGATAAAGATGTAAAGACTTAAGGAAAAAATAAGCAAATCAAATTCAAAAGTATGTAGAAGGAAAATTTACTAAATTAGGATTTTTCTCAGGAATGGTTTAATCGAAATCAATAAATGTCTCGTTCCACATAATCAAAAGAAGACCCATATGGTCATTTCATTGGCTTCAGATTGAGGATTTAATAAAATTCAACACTGGCTAATGATTAAAACAAAGCAACAAAAACTATTAATAAATTCGTCATGGAAAGGATGTCTTGTTACCAATTAATGATTATATATATTTTTAAAATATCATATATAGTATTTTTTAGAATAGGTAAATATTACAAGAATCCCTGTAGCATCAGAAATAGAGCAAAATTGCCACCATTTCTACTTTGTTCAAGATTGTATTGGAAGTTTTAACCAATATAATAACGTAAGAAAGATGAAATGAAAGTAAAAACATTAGGAAGAAAAAGATAAAACAGTAATTATGACTATAAAAAAGCCTCAAAAGACACAAGATAAATTATTATAATTAATTTTCATGTACCTGGAATAAATAGAAAATAGAAATTTTAAAGTTACCTTTTGATACATTAGCAATTTTTTTGTTACATATATATATATATTCCCAGGAATAAACCTAACAAAATCAGTATAAGATCCAAATTTAAGAGGAGTTGTAAACTTTATTGAGTTTTTTAAAGACAACTAAAAGACATAAAGAGAATTTTGATGATCATGAATAGGATGATTTAAAATATTACTGATATCAGTTCTCTCGCACTAATGACTAACATGCCAATCAATAGACAATAACTTTGTGTTCCAGCATTTTCTAGACATTTTCAAACTGGGCCTTCTAAACACATACTAAACAAATACTAAAGAATAAAGAGCTAAGTACAGTCAAGATAGTTAGAAAGTAAAAAGGAGAAGAGGCGGCAGTAAAGGAGAATGAAGAAAAGACACAGGAAAAGAGGGGCGGATACACGCCATTCAATATTATTCTGAAGCTACAGAAATCAGAAGGTTGTGGGGCTGGTACAGAAAGAGGTGACTGGATCAATGCGACCCCTTAGTGCAGCTGATGTATGACAGAGATGGGCTGAGATGTGTGTGGGAGAGTCTCTTCAATAAATGGAGATGGGGCAGATCACAAAAGTGTTCATACAGATGCAGGAAAATGGACTACCTCATGTCACATTCAAAAATTAAGTCTGGATGAATAAAAGATTTAAATGTCAAATGTAAAGATTTAAGTGAAAAATATTAGTGCTTTTCAACTTGAAAACAAATATGTAAGATGTTAGGATATGGAACAACTTGGTCACTTATGCATCCTTGGGGCCATGAAATTTAGTAGGACCACTTTGAAAACTGTTTTGACATTCTCTTGAGTGCTGAACAGCCCCATACTCAGTGTCCCAGAATGTTACTCTTAGGTGTTTGTCCAAGAGAAGAGAAAAAATCGATTGAATAAGAAATTTCAGCTTCACAGAAGGTAGCGACATTTAACTCCAGACCTAAGGGAAAAGAATAAAATAATGATAAAAACCAATAAAGAAAAAAAAAGTTCAAAAGAAGCAAGAACAGAACTGTTTAAAATAGGCAAGATGGAAGAGTCTCAGAGTGGGAAAAATCATGCAAAAGTAGGAGGAAAATTACAGAGATCAACCTTCATGGAGAGAAAATGATACCTATGTTAAAAAAGACAATGAGCACCCAACCTTTACATGGTTGGCTTTCTTAAACATAAAGAATAGAATAAATGAAACCCAAAATGTATTCAACTAGATGGTGCAAAAACATTTTTTCTAAAATACAGGAAACATATATAAGAAGTTTAAAGTGTTCTGTGCTTTCAGAAAACTGATACAGAACCATAATGCCAAGAAATGTCCTGGTGACGTCAGTGAATTTCAAGAATTAATCAGACAAAAGAGCTCAGAAATTTGACATCATTTATAGAAATGAAAGGGTAATTCATGTGGAGTCTATTGAAATAGAGACCTAGATTGAAAGCAGAAAGGAAAAGTCACACACACTGCTAACCCTAACGCTGTAAGAAATTAGGCGATTAATAAATAATAATAAATATTAATTATAACAATAATATTAATTCATAGAAATTAAATATTAATAGAGATTACAAAGCTCCTATTTTTATTGTGCATTTTTCTCTTTGTCTTCCTTTGGAACTTCAAGGGGGCATATTGACTCTCTTACTTTGCAGAACAGAAATTCACTGTGTTGATAAAGGTAGATACTTCAAGAAAAACAGATTTATGTGTATTGTTTGTCATTGCTGTGGGGGCCACAGCAAAACCTAAGAAAATATAAAACATATAAATTCTCCACATGTTCTGAGAGAACTGCGTGCGCACACACACACACACACACACGCACAACACAGCATCATTGACAGATTAGGATCGACAACAGAGATAATGGAAATCATACAGCATGTTTCTTTCACTCTCTGCATAAATATGTTAACATATGTATTTATGTTTCCTATCTGCAGTGCCTAGAACAACATCCTTGATAAAGTAAGTGCTCACAAAGGCAGGAGGATATCAGGATCACTATAGAATTGCTGCACACCCACTTCCTCCTAGGACCCCAACGGCACCTCCACCCCATGGCACGGGCCTCTCCATTCTGCTGTCTGTGACATCAGTCTTTAGATATGATTCTGAAATCAAAGAGGAGACTGCGTGGGAAGGGACCTTCAGGCATGGCACATCTCTTCAGCTGTCTCATTCAGTTTCTTCCACTGGAAGATGCCTCCCTTTGCTGCTTTACTGATTCAAGGGTTTGTGTCTTGCTTCCTACTAAACTCCATTCATAGAAAACATGGACTCTTTTCTCCAGTTTCTTCCCTTTACCGTTGCATGTCAAGCACCACCTCTTGTTCTTAAGAAGGGCTCTATATTTAGCTATGATCGAATAAATACAGGTTTAATGTCAGAGAGTTAATAACAGGTTGCACGTGTCGGAGTTTGACTACTTGCCAAACATTCCACTGATCACTTCTCATGCGTGGCATCGTTTCACCTTCTTAGCAACCCTAATGTTCTTGTGTTTGAACCAAAGCACCAAGGGTTTCATGAACATGCCCAAAGCAGGACCTGACCCCAAGCAACCCACCTCCTGACCCAGCTATGCTGCTGCGCAGCACAGACAGAAGAACAGCAAGTTGTTTTCTGAATCTTCAGTTTTTTTTAAAAGGTTTATTTATGCATACAAGAACTGGGGTAACAGCCCAGAGGTGTGGGGGGGCGAGAGGATTCACCAGAGACAGATTGGGGAGCAGAACAGGTAGATCTACTAAAACACACTGCTGAGGGGAGCAGCAGGTAAGACAGGAGAGGTCTGCTGTGCCATGTGGGTCACCTCCCTGGCCAGCAGGGAGGTGATAAGTTGATAGCAATATCTTTAACCCCTGTGCCATCAGGGAGGCCCTGAATCCTCAACTGACTCAGAATATATATTCAAAGATTTGGAATTTGTGGGTCTCTTGCAGTCAGCATGCCAGCTGCACCTGCACCAGGGGCCTTCTCACTCTCACAGCAGGTGGAGGGAGCCCCAGGGGCAGAGAGATGCTCAGTGAAGCAGCTGACCTGCCATATGAGGATGCTTTCCATCCCAGGCCTCACCGTTGCATAACAGCTCCTCTGAGGCCAGGCCCCCAGGGGCACAAGGCAAGAGGCCTGCCTTCCTGCCAGCCTGCTCCCTGCAGCCACCTGCCATGGAGGCTTCTGCCCACAGGACTCAAGACAGTGGTGGAGCAGGCAGGAACCTGGGCGAGTCCCATGTTTGAGGAATCAGCCCCGGTGGTGCGTTCACTCTCTGCGATGGGTGTGCAATTAATGATGTGTGCCACTTGAGATGCATTAAAACCCCTCAGTGTACTAGAAGAGAGTCCATCTTCTGACTGCAGGAACGTGTTGACGTTTCCAGAATTGGTAGCTTTGCTTTCATTTAAAATAAACCAAATGTCCCTCTTCCGCACCGAACCTCCTCAGCGGCCCAACATGCTTTCGCCCGCCCCCTTCTGCTCCTGCCACAGCAGGGGCACCGGGCCCAGTGCATCAGCTGTGAATCCAGAGTCTTGCTCCCCAGCCAGATGCAGGCTCCAGAGAAATAGTGTCATCGTCTCTGCACCCGTGTCTGGAAGGACAGTGTTTGACACCAAGACAAGCACTTATGAAACAAGGAAAGAGTAAACTTCCTGTGTGGGAAAAACAAAAATCTTCCCAATGGCATCGAATCAAAGGGCACTAACTGTTGGCCTTTCTGGTTAGAAAGACATTCTCCTGTCCCAGGACCCATGGATCTTGCCAGAGTTGAAGCCCTTGACTAAGCCTAAAATTTATCAAGTGGAATTTGAAGTGCAGCGAAATGTGAATGATTCTTTCTGGCATTTAGGTCAGCATTTTAATTAGTATTCAAAATGTTGGCACAATGTTATTTTATATGTGACTCATAGAATGGCACAGCCTGGTACTACCTGGGTTGGGTGTGCTGACTGCAATGTATTCACTACGTGCATTCAGTATATTTACTACACTTCAGAACTCATCACCATACAGGAATAATCATTTTTATATTGGGGGTATTTCCTTCCTATTTTTCCTTTTGGTTCTTATCCACCTGTGTGCTAATAGCTAGCCTGAGAGCTAAATAGAGAGTCCCAGCAAGATATGTGGGCTTACGTCCCCAGAAACTGTTAATATGTTATTTTATGTGGCCAACAGGACTTTGCCTATGTGAATAGGAACCTGATGTGGAGAGATTCTCCTGGACCGCATTGGGCATTGGGTGCAGTGCAATTCCCGAGGACTGATAAGAGGCAGGCAGGAGGGTGGAAGGCAGAGAAGGAGATACAAGGACAGAAGCAGAGTGGAAGTGATGTGAAGGGGGTGAGCTAGGGAAAGAGAGTCTCCACAAGTTAGAAAGACATGAAGCAGATTCTCCCCTTGAACCTCCAGAAGAAACACAGCCCCACTGATATATTTGGACTTCTGACCTCCAGGACGGCAGTATAATAAATTGGAGTTGTGGTAAACCATGAGTGTGTGGGAATTTGCTGCAGCAACAATAGACAATAAATATAGGTAGATAACATGTTTGCTTGCTAGGGCTGCCACAACAAAGCATTGTGAACATGGGGACTTGCAAAAACACCTGTTCTTTCACAGTTCTGGTGGCTGAAAGTTCGAAAGTAAATGTTGACAGGCTATCCTCTCCAGCAAGGCTGCAGAGAAACCTTTCTTGTCTTACCTGAGCCTCTGATGATGACCTGCCCTCCTTAGCACTCCTCAGTGTAGAGATACAGTACTCTGATCTCCACCTTTGCCATCCCTGGTGATCTCCCATGTATAAGTGTCTTTATAAGTCCTTCTTGTGAGGACAACAGTCAGTGGAGTTAGGGCCCACACTAATCCAGTATGGCCTTAATTTAATGAATCACATATGCAAAGACCCTGTTTCCAAATAAGATCACATTCTGAGGGTCTAGATGAACATGGAATTGGGGAGGGAGACTACTCAATCCAGTATAGAATAATAGGTAGGTAGGTAGATAATACCATTTTTTAACAATACCATTTTCATTGGCGCATAATATTTTGTTACATGCTATTTGCAAAATTTCCTGTATTTATTCATTTTGTTGGTGGCATATTGTTATACTCACAAAAGCATCAATTATTTCACTAGAACAATTGCTGTCATTTCTGAGGGTCATATTATGTAAAGGATATTGACAAACTGAAACTTATTCTGAGAAGGGCAAACCAGGACAGAGAAAGGACTCAAGTAATTTCAGAGACTGTAGAAAGCAGTGGAATGATTAATTAAGAGCAGAGAAGCCTCAGGACATACACGGAGGATATCTTCAAAGGCTGGATGTACTACCATGTTGAAGAGAAATTAATCTTACTCTATTTTTCCCTAAGGTGTTGAACTAGGTAGGGCAAATAAATCAAAAACCATTTCCAATGGGAAAAGTGCTATAATACTTCTCTCACCTCTCTAGGTTATTTTTCTTTCTCTCTGAGATCTTGCTTCTAAATATTTTCAGTCTTACTAGAGCTTTAAACCTTCAAAGAAATGTTTTCTAAACTACTTTTGTCAAAAACAATGAGTGGTATGAAATTTTATAAACAGCCAAGAACTGCTTAGGGCCTGAAACTTTGCCCTACTTGCAAATTAGTAAGTTATCCAGTTATGATTTCATGAACACTTAGGAAGAAATGAGACTCATGGATCAGTTACAAGGGACAATTTCCTCATTTCCTTGACCAATCAGTCCCCACAGGGTGATGTGAAAAGGGTTACCACTGCAGCAATTGCATTACAGAGAAGAAACCCTGAGTTAGGAAACCCCAATCTTTTATAAAGATTTCTAAGAAATGCAGCCTGACCTTTGTCCTGGAGGGAGATATTATTGATTTTGAAACAAGAGTGAAGAGGACCCCCCCCAAAGAAAATCCATAAAGTCAGCTGCATACTGCAAGAAGAGTTTTGCACATCACATGTCAGACAAGGGGTTGATTTCAAAAATATTTAAAGAACTCATACAAGAAAACAACAACAAAAAGATCCAACCCAATCAAAAAATGGTCAAAAGACCTAAATAGACATTTCTCCAATGAAGATATACAGATGGGCCACTGGCACATGAAAAATTGCTCAATTTCACTTATTATAAGGGATATGCATATCAAAGCCACAGTGAGAAAACAAACTGAAAAAAACACAACAAAAATAACTCTAGACTCTGAGAAAAAAATGGTGGTTCCCAGAAGGGGTGGGTCTGGGAGGGGAGAGAGGAAGTGTGCGTGATAGAGTCTTGGCCTGGCGCTTTGGAGGAGGGTGAGATAAGAATGTGCCCATGTTGAGGTGTAAGGCTGTACTCCCCAGATTATGTAGTTTTGTAAACAAATGGCAAATCAATAAAACTTGATTTAAATATAAATCAATCAATAAAAGGAAGCTAGGAAAAGAAAACCAAAGCTTTCAGTATTAACACCATAAGAATTATTTTTCAACAAGATCTGCTCTTCCTTTATTTCTCTATAATATTGACTTCTGGTTAATTTTCCTCTGAGTTCATTACTACCACCACTCTGCTTAATCTGAGCTACAGGAGATGGTACCAACTCTACTCAGTCTGTCTCATGCAGGATTCTGTTAACTAGGAATAGGACTTTGAAAAGCATGAGTATCACCCTCAGCTCTGTCCCCTCCCTCCCAACCCCAAGACCAAAGAATCAAGCAGTTGAACAAATCCTATAAACCATTAGAATCTACCTTTTAAAATCAGATTTCTTTTTCTTCTCAATTTCTTGATTGATTTTTTTTACTTAGCCTTAATGCCTTCCAGATTCAAATGTGGTGTCATTAATCACATTGCTAAAAGTCAAGGACAAATTTCCACCAACTTTTCTAATTATATGAATCCTTTTTAGGAAAATATGCCTGTAGGATGTGCAAAAAACAGCAAGTCTGTTATTTCTTAACAAAGCTCCTTCAGATAACCAGGGTGTTCTCACCTGACAAAGAGCTCTGACGTTGGATAAGGTTTAAATGATCTACTGGTGGTGTTTTTTTTTTTTTTAATTCATGTTGTTTAAAGGGGAAATAATTTGTTTTTATAATAGAAGCAAGGCTATTGTCTGACTTCTAAACTAGAAGTACAGCACAAGGACACATACAGACTTGTCGTGAGAAATATGGGATTTTGGGGTTTTTTTAATAGGAGAGGCTCACATGGGGTAGTGAAATGGAGTACTATAAGAAAATATTAAAATACTAAAAGAAAAGCATTGGTTTGTAGAATGTGATCATCAATTTAGTTTGGAGCAGGATCATGTGAAAAGCAGAGTGTGGATGAAGACGGATCTCCAGATGTAGGCTAGAAGAAGAAAAAAGGATTCTTTGTGCTTGTTTATGCTTAGACTTTATTCTACTTGTACTGAAGAGCTATTGCAAGGTTTAGCAGGAGAGTTATATAGCTGATGTGCATATGAAGTAATTCTCCAGGGTAGTCAAAGGGATAACAACTTGGGAAAGATGCTAATAGTGAGAAAAGACCCAAATCAAATGACATTTTAATAATTCCTTTAGTAGGCATTTGTAGGGTAAAGAAAATGTCAGGCTTTTCTGCCCTTCCGCCATCAGGATAGATGATGGATCCTTGTCCTGAATGCATGCCTGATGGCGGGCACCTGGAATAGGGTGTGGGCATAGGTAGATGGGATTCAGCTGAGCTAAGACTGTGCTTTTTAAGGGCGGTGTCACAGGGACGCCAGCAGCAGCAGCAGCAGCAGTAGAAGTAGAAGCCGAAGCCGAGAAGCAGCAGAACGAACGCCAGAGAGTCCAGATAGAGTGAAGACTTGCTGGGGGCTGGGAGGCCTGCCAGCCTCCCAGCCCCCCAGCCAGCACCCCTGCCTGCCACATACCCGCTGAACCCCAATAAAAAACCTGCAAAACTACTGAGGACTCTGACTCCTCCTTTACCCGGTCTGCATGGGATCAGAAAACCTGCACTGTGCCCAGTCCTGCCCTTACAATTGGCGTTAAGTCGGCAAGATCCATGCAGACGGGCATTGGAGCCCTCCGAAGACCTGGAGGGACTAAGGAGAACAGACTGTTTGCCTTTGATGACACTGGAGGCGCCATGGTGGCGTAGAGAGACAGAGAATATCCCAGTGGACAACTTCCACGAGCTACAGGACGAGACCTGGCGTGAGGGAGATGCCCAAAAGGACCAGCCAACGACACCGGAAAGGACCAGCCAATGACCCCTGAGGCAGCAGGCCGTTGCTGAAGCAGGGAGAGGCCAATGGACTTGGACTGATGGACTGATGGGCTGATGGTCCCGTCAGAGGGCGGAGGACCTTGCAGGTTGATATGTTTTGGGACCCTGGGGGTGGAACAGTTTTGTTTGTAAACCCCAAGAGATGGGAATCTGGGGGTGGCCAGTGGGCCTAGATGGCCAAAAGCAGCCTGTGCATGCCCAGCAGCCAGGTGGAGGAGAAAAGCCAACTAAGAAGGCAAAAGCTGGTACCGATGCTAAGTTGAGAAGCCCTGAATGGCTGTTAAGCAGCCTGAGTATGCTGAAGAACTGTGAGTCTCGTAAAATCACCTGTGGGTGATGCCCTGCTCATTCTTGAGTGAGGGTGAGGAGCTGAGGAACCGGTCCTTGGGGGACGGGTGGGGAACGTGGCTTGGGGTGGAGCCTAAGCCGAATGCAAAGTTTGGATCCCCAACCCATGTGCTTGTGCAGTGGGTTGGCTTGAGAGCAGGGGTCTGTGAGTCGCATGGGTGGCCATGAAGGCCGAGTGTTGGAGCGACTGCAGACAGAAACCCTGAGGGTTGGCGATTACCCCCAACAGAATGAAATTGCCAATCCCAGAGCTAGTGCATCCTGGGGGTGGATGCTGTGTGTGCCTTGTAGCCGAGACTACAGCCAGAGAAGGCCAGGAAGCCTGACGGCTCCTGGTGCGTTATAGTAGATGCTGTGAGTGATTCCCCTCCCTCGTATGAGCAGTGCCTTCGGCAGCAGATTTGGTGGCTCATCTGCTGGTACCAATAATTGTCTTTTGCGCTCGGTTGGTGCCCTGCCTGGACTTATTTGTGTTCTGTTGTATTTTGTTATATTGTATTTTGTTATATTTGATGTATTTGCTTTTGTGGGCCATGGCTGCATTGTTTGTTTGCTTAGAAAATTGTATATATATGTATAGACTGTATGGCAGAAAACCCTGAGGGGGTGGACTGTAGGGTAAAGAAAATGTCAGGCTTTTCTGCCCTTCCGCCATCAGGATAGATGATGGATCCTTGTCCTGAATGCATGCCTGATGGCGGGCACCTGGAATAGGGTGTGGGCATAGGTAGATGGGATTCAGCTGAGCTAAGACTGTGCTTTTTAAGGGCGGTGTCACAGGGACGCCAGCAGCAGCAGCAGCAGCAGTAGAAGTAGAAGCCGAAGCCGAGAAGCAGCAGAACGAACGCCAGAGAGTCCAGATAGAGTGAAGACTTGCTGGGGGCTGGGAGGCCTGCCAGCCTCCCAGCCCCCCAGCCAGCACCCCTGCCTGCCACATACCCGCTGAACCCCAATAAAAAACCTGCAAAACTACTGAGGACTCTGACTCCTCCTTTACCCGGTCTGCATGGGATCAGAAAACCTGCACTGTGCCCAGTCCTGCCCTTACAGCATTGAAGCTTGAAGGGGGTAGATGTTAGACATATTTAGAAGGCAGATTTGAAAGAACCTCTAAGTAAGGGAACAGGAGAGAGGGGAGATACTTGATTGTTATGTTTCTTGCTTTGGGAACAGTGTGCCTGGAAGAGCATCCCCTGACATTGGGAAAACACAGTGAAGTGCTATTGAAGGGGATGGACAAATTCAGGTAAACACACCAAGGGCAAACACTCATTGGCATGTCTAGCACTCATTCAAGTTAAGGACTTGGTATGGGGTAGGAGACACCAATGCTGAAAATGTCAATTTGGAGTTAAGAACAAAGGTTATAATTAAACTCCTGGGTCTGGATGAGAATTTCTATAGTGAGGCTAATTAGAAAGGCCTCAGGGAACCCTGGAGAACATCAATAACTTTGGGAGAGAAGTCACTGAAGAAACTGGAGAAAGCCTGGGAAGAGAATCAGCCCTAGAGCCCTGTGAGAGAACCATAAAGAAAGCAATCAGCAGGGAGATTAACTCAACAGGTGTATGAGATTTATTTAACAAGAAAATGGTCATGGTTGACCTAAAGGCGAGCAGTTCTGGGGGAAGGTGAGGGCAGAATCCAATTGTATGAGCAATAAAAGTCATTATTCTGCATGGGTTGAATATGTCCTTCAGCCATTAGGAAATTTTCATTTATGCTGTTTATCCTTTCTAAGAATTGGAGGAAAATCCTTTGGGCTGAGCTTCTGCAGAGCCTCTGACCTTGTCCAGGGGAAATCAGGAGACGTTGCATTCATAGATGTTCTGAATTTGCTTGGTAAACATGTAGCATGTGGAGTGGGAGCTGAGAATACCCCAAGAGTAGCAGTGAGATGTGTTCTGGTAGCAGGGGTAAAGGGTGGACAGGTCACAATGCAGTTCAACAAATTATATTAAAGAAGAAAAAGGAGACGACTTAGAAGTCTAACTTTGAGTCAGACAGTGGCACACCTGCCAATACAGGCACACTGATAATGAGCAGATCCACTGATCCCTCATCATCTGTTACCCCTCCGTTCAGGGTTCAGGGGAGGTACAGAGTTGCCTGCCCCTCTGGGATGCAGCCTGACCTGCATTTCCTGAGCAGGAATTAAGGTCAGGGCCAAGCAGCCATGCTTGGTGTGTAACTGAGCACATGGAGCTGGTGTCCTCTTCTTGCTTCTGTGGCCCCGATTTGCATCCTGGACCTGCTTGTTAGCAGGACAGATTGTATTTGACTGTGTGTTGGCTACTTACTGTCTCTCTCTCTCTCTCTCTTCTCTCCTCTAGCTGTCTTTGTAAGTAAACCTTTTTTATTCCCCCTTCCTGTCTCTCTGCCTGTCTGCTGTTGGGTTTGTCTCAAATTCTTAAGCAAGGGTGAGGACTCACACTTAGGTTACCTCGTTTCCCATGGGGTGACCCTGGAACTAACACATCCATTTTCTTTTACATGCAAGATCCAGCAAAAGATTTCATTAAAAAGTGTCTGAAAGAAAACAGGAAATGTCACTGCTCTTCATTGTTCCATTCACATGAAGAAGAGAAAAATACAGACACCGGGAATCAGGAGTTTAGACGCAGCAGAGAAGCTTCCCTGCTATCTCCAGGCCCCATGTGTTGGTGGGGTGTGCCAGGGTGGGGCCAGGTCCTGAGCTTTCCTCCAGGACACAGCTAAGAGCAGGGGAGGGACTCAAGCTTCAAACTGAGCCCAATGTCTATTTGCAAGTCAGTTAATCCCTCTGAGCCTCATGGCTTTTGTATTTTAGTTTTGTGGACCAAGGAATGACAGTTCTACTTTTTGCACTGTTGGAAAATGACTACTTCTGCCCCCTGCCAGAGCCACCCCCAGAGGCTGGAGTCATAGAGCAGTGATTCATGTTCACTGAAAAGCCCTGGGGGAGAAAGTAAGTAAACATCTGAAAAGGTCCAGAGACTGACCCTGTGATGTCTGCCAGCTGCGGGAGGAGGAACTTGAGCTAATGGCCGACCCTGCTTGAGCTAATGGCCTGTCCGCACCCACCTCTGTAGAGGTACTTTTAGGCTAAGAGGTCCCTACATCTTCCCAGATACAGGCGGCTCTGCTAAATTAGCTGTGTAAGATCAAGGAATGGTCTGAAATTGTAAGCAGTATGTCTCCTTTACTGATTAACTAAACTTGCTGGAAACCAACCTCCTTTAGTTAACAAAAAATATTAGAAATTAAATATCTCCGTTCCTTCATTCCTTGTTAAGAGATGATCCTGTCTTTCTGTGCATGTAACTTACCCATACAAACCCAGTTCAAAAGCCCAATGCCCCCAACTCCTCACTCAAAGCAATCTGATGTGGGTCTCCTGGTGCTGGTCCCTCCATTGGCTCTGAATAATCTCTTCAACCAGTTTCTCTTTTACTAAAATGAGCTCGCCTCACAGTGATGAAAACTTTAGTGGACACTTTTGTTACTGAAAGAAGTTAATGATACTTTATCAAGAGATTACTGAGAGGATTAAATTAGCCTTTAAAATATTCAAAGAAGACTACGAAATGCTTGGAATATTAGACGAGCATAAAAAGCCCTACCTCTCTGGTGACATCTTGCCAGAAAACTATATTATTTGCATTAAATCAACCCTCAGATACTGGCTCCAGTTGTAAGTTGCCCTTCCATGGCCTTGGATTTCCCCTGAGCCACTTAACCCTCCCCAGGGACTCTGTTACAACAGCAATGCAATTCTTCCAAGCCATGATGACTCATCTGTGAGGACCATATGTAGTTTTCTATCTCATTACCAAAAACAGTATTCCTCATAAAGCCTTGATAAAAGAACTGTTGTTTCCCAAGAAAATACCCTTTCCTCCCTCCAGACATTGGAATTGGATGAACATTACCACATCACTGTAAATACCATTTTCCAGTGCAAATGGCCTCATCTCCAGAGCTGGCAGGGTGTGAAGCTTCCCCTTGCAGAGTCCCAGTACTCTGCTGTTTTCTTGGCATCAAGGTGTAAATTGTAATTTGGAGAGTCACAACTATGCAATTTTCAAAGGAGAGAATTCAGAGATTTTACATTCAAAAACTTCAGAAATGGGAAGCTATTTCTGGAAGTGAAAATCTATGCCAAAGCCCTTCCTTTCATTCAGAGAGATCTTTCAATCTCCTCCTAAAGGGTCTATTTCCTTAGTCTACATCGAAGTCTAAAAAGAATGTTTATCAATAGTCAAAATCATGGTAGATTGGTAATAAAAAAAAAATGAAGTAGAATGAGAAGGTTGAGCAGGCAGGGTATCAAAATGGAATGTCAGCTAATATTCAAAATGGAGCATGAAAGCTAAATATGGCCAGTGCAGGGAACCAAAGACCATGGTGGTGAGGGCACAATTTGTGCTGGATGCTGAGCCATGTACATGTCCCCCACCCAAGGTCACCCACTCTGATGCTACCCAGCAGTGGGGGTTATCCCATGACACCCTCACTATTCCCAAGAAAAGACTTGACTAGTGTAGCATGGCTTGAAAATGTTTCCATTCAAAATAGTGATTACTGAATAGGATTTGTCTCTAAGCATTAGTCTTAGGAATTCAGACTCTCATTTACATTAAACAATAGACCTTCCAAAAATACAGGGGAAAATTGTGTTTGTAGAAAAAGGATGTGGCAAGGGAATGAGACCTAGTTATTGTACGGGAAACTGGGGTGCTATTATATTCACAAAATGAAGTCAAATGGGGTCAGTTTAACCATCTCTAGACAAAAATCTATTTCTCCTTGCCCATGTGAATTGGCTGGACTTCACAGCTAAATATAAACAAACAAGACATTCCCAGATTCCCCGGCTTTAAAAGAAGGATCAGTTTATGACTGTACAAGGTTAAGAGAAAATGATGGCTCTGCTAAGCCCCTGGGAATCTTTCCTTTCTGCCATCATGCAGCTGTACCCAAGTCACAGAAGGCATCTGAGATTGGGCTCTCAGGTCTGGGTAACATGATGTTAACCTTACCTTCTCTTGGACCTAGTTTATAGCTCCTGTTGAATCAGGGGCTGGCATTTAAAAATGCCTCTGCTCAAGTCAGGTTGACACCTGAGATTAGCCGCCAGGGCTGCTAAGCAGTGGTCATTCGATAAATGAGATAAAGCGATTTCTATCTCTAGGAACCAGGAAAGCAACAGATGAGCTCATTACTGGCCAGACCCAAGACTGAATGAAAAGTAAGGGCAGTCTGGGATCAGCAGGTGTCTGGCAAAAGAAGCATCAGGAAAAAAAGAGCAAGCGCATCCAAGGGTTGGGGTAACAGTAACTGTAGATCCTTATTGACATAATCACATTAGGAGAGCTCACAGGCAGGTCTATGGGGCAAAGTAAGAGACAGAAGAGGAAATGTTTCCTCTGTGGGATGCTATTCCCTCACCCCTTTGCATATGTATTGTTAGAGTTGGTTTTATGCTGTTTAGAAAACAGGAACCCATTTTCTTCGCAGGGGTGTGTGTGGTAGTCACCAAAGGAAAGTCTCTAGTGTGTTTCACTGCTACAGATGAGGAATTTTTCCAAAGAGAAGGCCCTCATTACAGAATGCTGGTGGCCATTACAGGAAAGGTTTCAGGGTTGTCTTCTGCTCTGGTTCTGAGGGAAGTGTCATAGGCAACTAGAGCTACACTTAAAGTTAGTGGTCAATTTTTACATTAATCACCTGGAAAATGATGAATTCTTGATTAGAAGAGATAAATCAAAAAAAACAAGACTCATGTAGGTAGGAAATAACTACTTATATTCTTAGGGTTCTTTCTTTCTTAGGTTTCCCTGTGAGGGAAGGGTGATCTCAAATTAAGTAGGTGGAGGAGATGCCTTTGGGTCTCCACATAACCAGAGTTATGTGCAGTAGCTGATGTGTTTATAATGTGATTAGATTCTCATTTAGAAAGATTAAGCACCCTGTATGGTGGAGAATAGATCTAAGTAATTGAAATAATGACACCCGTTACCTCAATAAGCATAACTTGAATGGAAAAATGACACTTGTGAAAACTTAACTGGGGTAAAGGTAAAATGGTGGGTGAGTTTGTGAGCTTCTCACCAGAGAATGAAGAGAGACACATTGCACACTGGTGGGAGGAGAGGAGGCGTTTAGTCTGGGGATGTTGAGTTGAAATTACCTGTGCAACTTACAAATGGGGATTCAGTGGGCAATTAAATATATCATCCTAAACTCAAACAAAATCTGGGCTAGGGACATGGATGTGGGTCTCTGCAGCATACGATGGAGGGGTATTAAAACAGTGAAAGTTTCACAGTGGTCATAAAGGGGTCACAATGGTGGATGTTGACTGAGGAGCAAAAAGAACCAAGACATAATGCTTGAAAATACTGAGAGGCAAGGGCAGAAGAAAAGGGACTCTACAGTTGTTGTAATCATATGGCCAGAGAGAAATCCAAGCTCCAGGGGAGGCAGCAGGGTAAACTGAGAAAATGGACAAAAGAGGGAGATTATTTTAGGAGAATCTAGACTCAATTTGAGCCCTAAGTAGGAGAATAAGACTAGGGAATCATAAGCCAGAGAGATAAGAAGGGCAGCAGATGAAGTATCATGCCAGAGGGTGTTGTTGGAGACTAATTCCTGGTGGGGACCAGACATGGGCGTGGCTGTCTGGGAGAGAGATGAGACAAAGAATAGTCAAGAAATGCTATAAAAATATTGCATTCTCCATGGTTTGCCATACAGATCTCTTAAGACTATTGAGTCCTTATGTCCCAGCAAACTGTCCTTTCTACAGAAGCCAAGTCTTGGCTGTTCTGAAAGATTAGGAAAATACCCAATATAGGTTTATTGGTCAATGCGTCTTTTACAAAGGCTGTATATCATCCAGGCAAACTCAGTCCCATACTTTGGACCAGCATATGCCACCCGGAGAACAGATCCTTGCTGCCAAAACTGCCTCAGGGAAAGCTTTGGAAAGCTTAAAGGAAGACAGCATCTCAAGACCTGCCCAGGTCATAGCTTGTTAAGCCCCAGCTGAGTAGCTGAGTGAAGGAAATGGACATGGAAGGAAATCTCTGATGAGTGGAGGGCACAGGGCATGAGAGGGTAAGTGATGCGAGCAAAGTCATACAAGAACAGTCTAGTGTGCTCCCCCCCAACAGGGTGGTCCGCAGGAAAGTGGGAGGTTCCAAGTTCCCTGCCCCACCCAAAGGAGGGTGGAGCTGAGCAGGGAGAGAAGAAGCTGCAGAGGAGACTGAGGAAAGAAGGAAGCAGGATGGAGAGCCAGGGGGAGACCTGGAGGAGGCACATGGAATGGAGAGACACGTGAAGAAACTGCGCTTGCCTTTTGGTCGTGGACTGGGTGACACAGATGTGGGTGAGACCCGTGGGGAGGTGACAATGGAAGCTTTTATCTTGATGTTGATTTTGCTCTTTTCCTTCCGGGCTTGTCTGGTTGTTTCTGACCCTTTTCTGTGGGTCCCCACTGGAAGGTGCTTTAGACTTGTGGCAGGCTTTGGGGCCTTGCTCTGGGCCAATCCCATATGGATGGAGTTTTATCCACGAGGGGACGGGTCATTTTGGGTGCTTGATTTAGAAACTAGATTCTTTGCCTTTCCTGTCTTGTTTCCTAGTTGTATTAAAGTTCCTTCCCATAAAAGTCTCATATGTTTTGTGTTAATGCGGCAGATGGCAGAACCCATTTAGAATAGGCAGGTTTGCAGGGTCTGGGCTGCCCCTCTCCCTGCCCTGTAACACCCCCACCGTGCTCTCTACAACGTCATCACCAGACAGGCTGCGCTTGGGGAGGAGCCTTGGGAAAGGACAGCACCCGCCGAAGCAGCCTTCCCAGTGTGTAGCTGAAGAGAGGCTAGTGCAGGAGAGAGGCCAGTGCTGCCATTTCCCATGCAGATTCCCGGAATCGAGGTGTTGCCTCAGCTTCACCAGAGCCCCTGAGGTCGGGGCTGAAAATGGGCGTATTCTCGAGTTAGAATAACGTTTCTACTAAACATAGAGCTTCCATATGATCCAGCAATTCCACTCCTAGGTATTTACCCAAAGGACACACAAACATCAATTCCAAAGAGCACCTGCACCCCTATGTTTATAGCAGCACTGTTTACAATAGCTAAGCTTTGGAAACAACCCAAATGCCCAAAAATAGATGACTGGATCAAGAAGATGTGGTGCATATACACCATGGAATATTACTCAGCAATCAAAAAAGATAAACACATGCAATTTGCAGCAACATGGATGGCGCTGGAAGGGATCATGCTCAGCGAAATAAGCCAGAAAGAAAAAGAAAAATACCGGATGGTCTCACTCATAGCAGGAATCTAGAAAACTTAAATAAGGGACCAGGAAAATGAGTAACTATAAGAAAGTGAAAATCAAAATCAACAAAAAACTATGAACCAGAGACACTTTTGGGGGGGTGGGGGGCGGGAGGGGAGGGATTGGGGTCAGAATGGGGGGGCTGCAATTGTATGGGGAATATAAAAATAAAATTTATTATTTAAAAAATAAAATAAAATAAATAAATCTTTAAAAAAATAAAAAAATAAAAATGAACAATGATGTAAAAAAAAAGAATAACGTTTCAACTTAACGGAATATATTGCAGTATACTCTCGGGACACACCACGTAAATTGCAGGGGCTTCCCCAAGGCCTAGCCGTGCCCGCCCCTGGCCTCCACAGCCGGCGCTGACCGGAAGGCGCTGACCGGAAGGTGCTGACCGGAAGGCGTCCGTCGCCCTCCGCCTCAGGCTCCGCCCCTTCTGAGGGAAGAGCCCTTGGGCTTCTGAAGGCTCACTCCTCCTTGGCAGGCTTTGAACCTCAAACTGTGTGTTTAGCTTCCTGAGATGACAGAACTCCCTCCCTGCTTCTCGCTGGTTCTCCACTTGGCCCCTGAGCTGAGGAGGTGAAGGGCACGGTCCCCGGGAAAGTCGGTCCCCCCGGAGGCGCCGCCCTTCATGCCTGGACTTTGGTTCCGCGAGTGCCGACGGGCCTGGCTCTGTGTCCTGCCCCATCGTGCTGCCTGCGGTTGCTCTGGCTTTTCCCACTACTCTCCCGTGGCCTCTGCTGACTTCTCAGGAGCCTCCCCAAACCCCAAATCAGCAACGCCGAGGTGGGGGGGGACTGTCAGCAGCTGTTTCCCTCTATACCTGGAACCATCAGTTCGAAGGGGTGGTTGTCCTGCAGCTTCAGAGACGCCTGGTTGCTGTTTTGTTGTCTGGTTATTGGTTGGCCAGTCAGTGTTTTCTGGTTGTTTTGGAAGTATTTTATCTGACTTTTATAGCTGTTCCCAGGAGTTCTGGTCGCCTCCCAGCAACTCCATCATAACCAAAAAGGGGAATCCCACAATCATCTACAAATCCTCATGGGAAGGCACAGGAGAAAGGTTTTCAGGATAAGGTAGAGAGAAGAAGTGAATGATACAAGGCGTACAGAATGTAAACCTTAATAACAGATGAAAAGGATTCCAAGAATTAAAACTCTTAGAATAGAAATGACCAGTGGCTTTGGCTGCAGGAACCACTAGGTCCCGTAGCCTCGGAAGACATAACCCCAGACTTAGGGAGAACAAGAATAGGTGGAATCGGACGGGCAGACTCACAGATCCAGGTGCCCAGTGGTGAGTTCGAGTCAGGGGCGTTTTACCACAGGTTGGCCCGGGTGATGATGATGGGGCCCCAGCAAAGGGGCATCGGTATCCAAGGGTCCAAGCCTGTCAGATCAGGACCACAGTCCGAGGAACCCCCTTCCTGGACCCGGGCATCCTGGTTCAGTATGCTGGGCATCACTTGTATGGAATGCAGGAGAATCGTGAGCCAAGAATGATCCTTGTATTTTTAAATTGTTTAATGCAGAATTTTGAAATAGTCTAAAACATTTAATAATTATTATTAATATTATTTTGGCATGTTGAGAGATGGAGCTCACTGTTTTTTGGGTTTTGTTTTTAAATTTCCACATAAATATCAATATCTAACTGGTTCTGAAATGTTTGTTGGGGAAAAAAAAGTCCTTTCCCCTCTTGAATCAAAGTTCTGTTGAAAATCAGTTGTCCAGGGCCTCCCTGGTGGCGCAAGGGTTAAGATGCAACCTATGAGGCTGTCTGCAGTCTCTGTGGCACTAGTTCAATCCCCCGCCAGGGAGCTACCCACATGGCGCAGCAGACTTCTCCTGACTCTCCTGCTGCTCCTCTCAGCAGTGTGTTTCAGTCAGTCTGCCTGTTCTGTTCCCCGCTCTGTCTGTGGATCTCACCCCCCACACCTCTGGCCTGTACCCCAGTTCTTGTATGCATCAATAAATAAATCTTTTTTAAAAGAAAGAAAATCAGTTGTCCATATTTTTTTATCTTAAACTGTAAAATGTATATATAAATATAAACATGTGATATTTTCTCTTTACAAAATATATATTTCCTAGCTCTGTCCAGTGTAAAACAAAGCTAAAAACAATGCCTTTGTAACAATAAGTACCAGAGCTCACCCTAACTCCATATTGGTGTCTAAGACCCATTTCACACTGAAAGAAACCAGAACAAATCTGGAAGAGAAAATATATACAAAAGCTTGGAACACTTGCCATGCCAGGAAGTAAGCAAGCTACTGGGGACTATTGCACTTGTGTCAAAATGAGAAAGCGAATTTCAAGAGACTCCACTGGCTCTAGATGGACTGATTTGTGCACCAAATTAATAGATGTAACAGATTCTACTCCTCAGAATACGTGAAAAAATCCATAAGCTTATAACTGTGCAAAACTAAATACACCCCCCCCACACACACACACTCTCTCTCTCTCTCTCACACACACACAGAAACTAATTGCATTTATATACAAATCATCTAAAATGCATGTCAGAGATCCTGGGCGTGAGGGTGTGAGGGGGAGCTGGACTGTAACAGGCACAAAGGATCTTCTAGCAGTGATTGAAGTATTCTCTGTCTTGATTGTGGCAATGGTTTCACCTGTGTGCAATTTCAAAATGCCCCAGACTGTACTTTTAATGGGTGCAGTTTATTTTACATAGGTTATTCCTCAATAAAACTGACAAGGAAAAGTTCAATTAGGTAAACTTAGTTGTGAATTTTTTCAGTTTCTAATGTACCTACTGATTTTCTATTTGCTCTATCAATTACTGAGAGCAATGTAAAACTGTAATTGTGCTTTTGCCTATTTCTCATTTTAATTGTATAATTTTTGCATTAAGGAATTGTGAAGCTGTTTTTAGAATCATACATATTTATGATTTCTGGGTCTTCCAAATGAATTACTGTTTGTATCATTATGAAATTCCCCTCTTTATATTTTTGACGACTGTCTTGAAATCTACACTTTTCTTACACTTAATGTCTGCATGGTATTACTTTTGCATCCTTTTACTTTTAAACTGTTTGTGTTTTCAGATTTAAAATATATTTGTTATAGACAGAATAGAGTATGTTTTTTGATTAAATCCATTTGACATTCTCTCACCTTTTTTAAAAAAGAAGACTTTTATCTTTTGCATCTGTGCAGTTATCGAGAAGTTTGGTTACATCCACATTTTGCTTTGTTTTCCCTTTGTTTCTCTATTGGTCTTTTCCTTCTCACTGCACAGATCTCTCTCTCTCTCTCTTTTTAATATTCCATTTTATTTTCTCTCTTGGCTTCTTTCCTTCCCTAGTCTTACCCTCGGGTTAATAAAACATATCATGAACTTATCAGCCTGTTTAGAGTCACGTTGTACCACTTCAGCCTTCACTCTTTTCATCTGGCATTGTGTGCACCCTGTTCCCCAATTTCCACTTTAATTTCATACCTGATGGTTATCATTCTTTGTTCCTACCACCTACTTCACAAATAGAATAGCTTTAGAAATAGCATTCTGCTTACCATAACCTCATCCGTTAGTGGTCCTTTATAGAAATTGTTAAATCCTACTCAATTACTGCATTTAAGAGGGCCCTCTGTTTCCTGCTTGAATAGTGAGTGATCCAAGAGGAAGCTGGAAACTCCAGGAAACAAACACAAAAATTGATGAAAAAAAGACACATAGCCACAGTATCCCACTTATTGTTCCAAAAATAATAAGATATTAATATCTTCAAGTTTTAAAATCAATCTTTAGATTATTCACTGAAGACTTAATTGTGGTAACAGAACAGAAGGTAACATATTGAGCTATGAAAATTTTAAAGCTAATTCACCAGCTATGGAGAGGAACAAGGAGAGCTAAGGTGAAGAGTCAAACTGCTAATATCCAGTCTTAATAGGTAAAGAGGAGGAGGCAGTGTCTATGATTGATGGTAAATGGAATAGAAGTGTGTGCATATATTATTTAAAGTTAAGGTGGTAACTAAAAATAGAGCTAGAGATAGTAGAATAATGAGCTTGTGAAGTGGGAGGACTGGTTTTCTCAAATATCAATATCATATAGAAGAAAAAGCCTATTTTAATAGTTTCTTAGGTACCTTCAGCAGTCTCTGAATTATCTGCAGGAAGCTCTGACTTAGTTGTATAGAGTTTTGTGAGTGCCCATCATTAGATATAGGTCTTGTTTTATATTAAAATTTATGTTAAGCAGAGCCTGGTGATTTGATCTTTGTGGTTTGTTAAAATGATCTTCGGCATTTTTTGCCATCCTTTCGCCCATTTTAATAGCATTCATTGTCAACCTTCATCGTAGGAGGAATACATAGGACCTTCAGCAGTGCATCAAAATTCGATGTCTGGCAGACAGAGGGTGAGTGAGGGCTCTGTGCCTCCACCTCTGTTTCCACTGGCCTCTCCAACAGCGCTTCTTGGCTGAGAGTGTGTTGGGATCAGATCTGTCGCTTCTGTACACATCATCATGGGGCTACTCTGTGCTGTTTGACCTGTCCCCTGACAAAGGGCACCAGAAGTAAGTGTCTACGAGCTCGAAGGTGCTTTTCTGAGAATCTATCTTTCAGTTCCTGAATAACAGGCTCCAATGTGGAAACAGTCATCTAGGTGCTTTCAGAGGTTAGCTGAGAGTCCAGGTTACCAAGGAGTTTCATTGGAATATCAACTTTGATTGCCAAATTTACAGCTTCTTTAACCAGAATCATGACCAACTTCAGTATTTTCCATTGCTTGCTTTAGTGGATGCTGCAGTGCAGTCACGCTTCAGGCCATCAGGAAGGCATCAGAAATCAGTGCCTGGAGATTTTTCCCAAAGGCTCTTACAAAAGACAGAACATTTTTAAGAACGACCATAACAATGAAATCAAAATCTGTTGCTGCACTAGAGCACAGATGCTCAGCCAGCTATACAGTTATTCCACCTACTCTCTCACTGTTTGCGCCATCGAAGCACAAAACAAGTGCTCGTAGCAGGTCTCTGCAATTTCAAAACGTCACGCCTGTCTTTCCAGTGAGAACAGTAAATTTCTTTCAGTTGCTTACCCCTTTCTTCACTCTCCTGAAAGAGGACAGAAATGATACTGGCAAGCTCTCAAAGCAGTTGTGGCCATCGGTGGAAAAATAAAACAACCAAATGTCCTCCTTTGTTCCTAATGCAAGAGATAACACTGGAATAGACAGCAATTTGGCACATATTTAAGGCACAGGAAGAGTGTGTAGTTAGCTTGGGGATATTCCTCTAAAAGTCTATTAGCAACAGCTTTCATTCTGGAAGAAAATCCCACAGACACAAGGAAAGCCTGGCCATGGCGGTCCTCCATGCTTAGTCCTCACTTCTCAGTTGTTGTAGTGGGAATTTCATAGCTAGCATTTGTACATCAGCTTCACATGTCAGAAAATCCACAAATTCCTCCCTCAGGTTATGAGATTTATCTATAAGCCTCACCAACACACGCAGGGATTCTTCCTCAGCTGAGCCCCCTACATTATCGGTGATCTTGGAAAATTGGGGAGAGTCTCCTACTTCCCAGAGGGCTTCTTCCTGAGCACAGCTGTCATGCATCGATAACATCTGTCTCGGCTTTCAGACAGAAGGGTGTGTTACCCACTGCTGTCTCAAATTGCTTTCTTGGAACCTCTTCACCAGAATTTATCTGGCACTCCAGCAGTGCTTGAAAGTCATGGGGAGCAAAAGAGAACCTCCGGGATTTGTCAACCTTGTGTCCATCAGAAGGATATTTTATTTTCTTATAAGAATCAAAATTTCAGATTATTGTTTTAGGGAATCCTTGTTGCCCTCTCTTTAAGGGTTAGAAGTAAGTGCCTTCATCCTGTTCTTTGTGCCTCCTTTGTGCACTGGGTTTCTGAGCCTTGCTGTTGTTTATTTCTTCAAGGTTTTGCTCCTGTTCAGCAGTGTCTTCAGTTTTCTTCCACTTCAGGTCTGATTTCATCTCCACTCAATGCTGTTACTTGCTTTCTGTGTCATGATGTAGCTTGTTCAATTATTGTTGGTATTGTCTAATCATGAGGAGCTGTTCTTTCAGGACTAGTTCTGCAGAGAGTAGAAGTCCCAAAGTGTTCTGTTGAGTGCTGGGTTTGCTTTGTTTTGTTGTTATTATTTCCTTTTGCAAAATGCAGGCCCTAGATCCCAGGACTAAGAGTCAGTCATAACATAGTTCTTTTTTTTTTTTTTAAAGATTTATTTATTTATTTATTTATACAAGCACTGGGTATAGTCAGAAGTGTGGGAGGGTGAGAGAATTCACTAGAGCCAGAGCGGGGAACAGAACAGGCAGACCAACGAAATACACTGCTGAGGGGAGCAGCGAGCATGGCAGGAGAGATCTGCGTGCCATGTGGGACCCTTGCCGGTGGCTGGGGATCGAACTGGTGCTGCAGAGGCTGCGGGCAGGGGAGGCCCCCATAGCATAGTTCTTAGTGCATATATACAGAAATTAATATATTAAAGATGAAATATTATGATGTCTGAATTTGCTTCAAAATGATTTGAGGGCAATGGAGTATATGAGGCCATGGATAAAACAAAACTTATCTTTTATTCTTAACAATTGAATTTGAGAGATGTATATGGGAATGGGGTACATTCATTACATTATTCTATTTGTGTATCTGTTTTGAAATATTTTAAGTAAAAACTTTAAGAAATTTGGCTTGAATATTTCCAGGTGTATATACTAACAACCTGTATATACTAACAGGACACATTGCAATGTTTTTTAGTTTTCATCTGGACTATATTAGAATCTTTGACCTAAAGTCTTATTTATTTTAGCTTCTTTGGGAATGTTTCACCTGTAATTAGATTGTTTCCAGCCACCCCTTGTCTTGCCTGCTAGTGCCATCTGTCAGGCAAAACCCCTTGCCCTGGTGACTCCCTGAGCTGTTGAGACATCCAGGTTGCATTCAGGAAGTTGGAGGAAGGGCTTGAAAGGGACTGTCATCCTAGTCTGTATCCTAAGAGACTCTGGGTCCTAAGCACTGATTGAATCCAGAGTTTCAAAAGGTCATCAAATAGCCCTTAGAGTTCTAGGCTTACCTACTTTTCTTCTTGGAAAACAAAAATTATCTGCTCCGGCTAAGGAAGAATCAAAAAGTGTCCAAATTTCCTCATGACTTTTGTCCCTTCTGGTCTCTCTAACTTTATCCACCTCCTGCCCAGTTCCTGTCCTGGAACTCAGGCGAAGCTTAGGACTTTGGGGAGGCGAGGATTATCCTGCTCCATCGGAGGATGAAGCTCTAGAGCTTGAGGTACTGAGGCCGGAAAAATGGGAGAAACATGCCCAAGAGAACATGGTGTGTCTGAGGCAGGTTCTGAATGCTGGACACCTCCCTCCCTGTAGTGATCAGGCCTGGGCAGGGGAGGTGGATGCTATTCTCTGAGAGTACTTTCCTACACACAACTGAAGCAAAATGAGGATGACCACATAGGCAAAAATGCAGCCCCTGAACAAATCAGAACCCCCGATCAGAACACTGGCTCTGCACATTTTATGGGTAAAGGTACATGAGAGCTCTCTAAAAACTGGCATGCCAGGAGTGACATCTGAGTCTGTGTGTTTGTGTATCATTGTCCAGAGGTGGATTCCCAAGTATCTGCCCTGAAACAAGCCTCAGTCACCCACCCGGGTCCTTCATGCTGGGGCTTAGCAAGCAGTTCAAGGCAAGTTTGTCTTTGTGGGAAGAGAACAAAGAACTCCAGCCTGGCAATGGAAGGAATGAATCCCATTTGGTGTGTCTAGAGCAGTGAATATGATACAAGGAATTGTGAATGCTCAGAACCATGTGATTCTGCAAAGTACGATATAGTCCCCATTTTACAAAGCAAGAACCAGAGATTCAAAAATGTTAGCACTTCTCAAATGTCAAGAAAAGCAGTTCCTCATCACTCTCTCATGTCACTCAGCACAGATGAGAGCCCCTGGCTCCACCTAGGGATAGTCAGACAAGGTGTTACCTCTGGCGACTGAGAATCAGTGAACCTGGTCTGGGTCTATAAATTATTCCTTCCTGGCCAGTGGACTGTCTGTCACTCCACACTGCACTCTCTGGGCTGAGGTCATCTTGCCAAGGAGCCATAAAGGCCATTCTAGAGGGATCTGCCCTAGATCACACCCCTTACTGGCTCTGATTTTAGCATAAGCCCTTCTCAGCGTGGTGATAACTAACAGGCACATATTACTCATAGTCGTGGGTTCTGATATTCATCTCCCTGCTAAATATTAACTTATGCCCCAATTCCCCACCCTCTGCTCCCCTCTGATGACTCAGTGGGTGTGTGCATGTGAGTGAAGAGGGGCAAATACTCGGAGCTTGGGTTTGGTGGTGGAATTGTAATTCCATGAGAATAAATCAGAGCTGTTTTCATCTTTACAACTGGTAGAGCTGACACTAGTTAGGAACCTTGCAAGTTAGCACTGACAAGTGGGAGGAGAGGAGTCAAGCATCGTTTTTATTCAAACTTCCCCATTGTCTTTGCCCTTTTCTTGGGGAAGGATCACAGATAAATCGGTTTTTGTATTGACATGTTTTGAAAGCAATTTAGAATTCATATGCAAGGAATGAACCTTGTGCATTTCACCTACAACTTCCTTTGTCCCTGGAAGAGGGTCTTGGAAGCTCCATGGAAATGGCGGTTACAACACAGAACACCGGTCACAGCACACTTGTAGGCAGAGCCACATGCTCGCACCTGGCAGCCTGGCACACAGCACATGCTCTGTTCATTATTCCTGAATGAATGGATGAGTGAATGAATGAGTGAACACAACAAAGAAAGCCTGCTTTGGGAAATAAAATAGTCCATACATGAAATGCTCCTTATCAAAAATAAACAAATGAACCAAACAACAACAAAAACTTCTTAAAAACCACCAAGATGCTAGTAAAGAGGTGGTTAAAACAAATGGTCAAAAATATAATGTTTAGGATAATTAGGCTCTGGAATTTCAAAATTCCTTCTGCAGTGAAAAGCACCACAGTCTAAGTCCCTCCAGATTGTGTTGTGTATGCCTGAGGCTTAATCTTATATTTCATATAACTTTATTTTAAATTTTTATTTTAATTCTGTTTAATTCCATTTCCTTTAGAGAAATGCCAGATAGTTCAATAGTTGACAGTGGGGAAGTGGATATTTTCCCTGATGCTTGCAAATGCATGTGTACGAAAGGGTAACTTCCACTGTATTTTCAGAGCTTTTTCTATATCTGCTATGTCTTAAAATTAGTCAGTCTGAAATAACCCTTATTCCAAAGAGGCATATTTTGGGGTTAGACTCTGTTCCCCTTCAAAAACTTACCAGCAATGGGCTTCCCTGGTGGCGCAAGGGGTTAAGCACCACACTATGAAGCAATCCCCAGCCTCTGCAGCACAAGATCGATCCCCGGCCGGCCAGGGAGCAGCCCACATGGTGAGGCAGACCTCTCCTGTCTCGCCCACTGCTCCCCTCAGCAGTGTATTTTGGTCAGTCTGCCTGTTCTGTTCCCCACTCTGTCTCTGGTGGATCCTCTCACCCCCCACATCTCTGTCCTGTACCCCAGCTCTTATATGCATAAATAAATAAACCTTAAAAAAAAATACCAGGAATACCCAGACACCCCCCCCACACACAGATACACACACATATACCACCACCCCTACTCCCACCAACATCACCACCTCCACCACCTTCGCCTCTAGCTCCACCACCACCACCTCCTCCATCAAATTACTTGTGCAAGACAGAATGGCAAATAAAATCTCCATTTGAAAAGTCAAACTGATCTAAGTTTCCTTCCTGGCCTTTAATTTACTAGCCTCACCAAAATGAAGTTTTTCATTCACATGTATGTTATAAGAAAGTTTGTAGGAAATACTCTGTTATTGATTTACAAATAATCTCAGGGCATTAGGAATGCAAATGTGCACGTAAGGTTACCTGCTAAAGGAAAGACACAGACTCAAAAGGTGGCAAATTATATAAATAATAGAACATGATTAATACTCTGAATGAAGTAAAGAAGGCAGTTTGGCAAAATATTATAGAAAGCTATGTCTAGGTGCTACAAATATGAAAAACTTCTCAGAAGAAGAGCTATGGAATCAAAAGCCCTTAGAAGAGAGGAACCACTGAGGATAGAGAGACTCAGGCAGGGAGAATGGCAGGTGCCAAAGCCCTGGGGCTGGCAAGTTTTCAGGAGGGTCAAGCCTCTGGAGAAGGGGTTAGGAGGTGAGTTGGAAGAGAGTCAGAGTTGGATCATGAGGGGCTCTGTAGGTCTGGAAGACGTAGGTTTTATCTCAGTGGCAAAGTGAGGCTATTGAAAGTGTCATGTAGGAAATGACTTTATCTGATCTGGTCTTTTGATCTGACCTGGCTTCTGTCTGGAGTATGGACAGTCCAGAAGCAAGAGATAAAACAAAAATAAACTTTTGGTCTATGAGACTAATTATTGGTTACCAGAAGGGAAGGGGAGGTGGGTAAATCAGAAAGAATCGGACAAGGGTATGCCTTATGGACTTTCAGCAGTGACTTAAACAGCAACTTCAAAGTAATATATATATTCATGCTGATTCTCCCTGATGCACACTTGAGACATATATAACGTTATAATGCAATGTTGCTTCAATAATATATATGTGTGTGTATGTATGGGTATATGTGTGTGTACATGTATATGTCTGTAAATATAAAGGAATAGTAGAAGTCAAAAAACATGTTAGGAGACAAGGCATGTCAGATTTGGAAGAGAAGGTGGGAACTTGAACTAGGAAGATGACTCTGGAGAAAGATAAATGCATATATTCGTCTCATATTTTAGGTAGAGAATGGATAAAACTTGATGTTAGAATTGGATAATAGGGCTATAGAACAGAGAGAATTCTAAGATGACCCCCAAATTCTGCCTTAGTAGAGTCTGTCTCTTTACTGAAAAGGAGGAGACTTGAGGAGGAAGAGGAGGTTGGAGGTCACAAATAAGATAATGCATACCTTGTACGGAAAAGCACTTAACACTATTCCTGACATGTAATGTGCTTTCAATGGGGCGGTACTTAAAGAAAATGCTTCTATTATCTGATAATTCAGGTCCATTAGTTTCCCTTGACAACCCACTACAATTTAAATAAGATCTTCCAAAAGCATTTTAAGTCTCATGTTTTTGTGCTTTTATTGTTCACTTTTCAATAGCTAAATGTTTAAGGTCTATACATTTCCTAATTGCAAATCCCATAGTGACAATGAAGGCAAAAATTCCTGCTGTAGTTCCTCTTTTCATTTTAAGTGAACACAGCCCAGCCGGCTACAGTAATTATTGCGATTCATTCTTTCCAGCATTTTCCACCTTTCCAAGATGACTGAATCCTTCTTTGAAGCACTGCCTGATATTTCTCTTTCTTCTGTCACCTATATTTTTTCTGCATTGGGGTAAGGGAAGTCTCTTCAATAAAAGATGTTGGGAAAAAGATAGCCACATGCAAAAGACTCAAAGTAGACCACGATCTCACACCACACACAAAAATCAACTTGAAATGGATTAAAAAAAAAAACTTGGATACAAGACAAAACCATAACATAATAGAAGAAAACATAAGCGAAACACTCCATGACATAGGTTTCAAAGATTTATTTGTGGATTTGTATCCAACAGCAAGTGAAACAAAAGAGAATATAAGCAATTAGGACTATGTCAAAGTGAAAAATTCCGAAAAATGAATGTAACTCTCACTAAAGCAAAGAGATACCCTACTGAATGGGAGAAAATGTTTGCATATCATACATCCAAGCAGGGGCTGATGTCCAAGATCCATAAAAAATGCATACAACTCAACAACAAAACAACTCAATCAAAAGTTGGGCAGAAGAATTTAATAGGCATTTCTCCAAAGAAGACATACAGATGGCCAACAGGTTCATCATTACTCATCTTCAGGGAAATGTAAATCAAAACCACAATACCACCTTATACCAGTGAGAATGGCTCACATCAAAAAGACCGGAAACAAGTGCTGGCGAGGATGTAGAGAAAAAGGAACTTCTTTACACGGTCAGTAGGAGTATAGACTGTAAACAGTATGGAGGTTTCTCAAAATATTAATAATGGATCTGCCATATGACCCAGCAATTCCATTTCCTTCCAGATCTCTAGCTGAATAAAATTACTAATTTGAAGAGAAATATGCCCTTCTGTGTTCATTGCAGCACTATTTGCAATAGCCAAGCTATAGAGACAACCTAAGTATCCAAAAACAGATGAATAGATCAGCAAGATGTGGTATGAACACACGAGGGAATACTACTCAGCTACACAGTATGAGGTAAACCATTTAAAGCAACATGGATGAAACTGAAGGGGACTATGCTAAGAGATATAAGTCAGAAGAAGAAAAACAAATACTGGATGGTGTCACATATATGTGGATATAGAAAAATAAAACAAAGCCAAACCAATAACAAATCCTATAAATCTGATTGTAGAACTTAGGCTAATGGGGTCAGGGCCGGGAGAGAGCAAAGCGGAGAGGGAGCACAATGGATGGTGGAGAGGACTATGGGTGTTTTGTTTGTGGGTGTGATATAGTAACAACACCTGAATGAGCAGATCCTATACCTTTAAATCAAAACCATTGTCAACCAATTTTATCTCAGTCAAGAAAAAAATGCCTTGCTTGAGTCAGAATCACAGAGATATGGAATTAGAGTTCTTCTAATTCAGAGACCTGTGACTGAGGAGGCCCAGAACTAGAGCAAGAAAATGTATTAACCAATACAGGGAGAGTGTCACAGGTTGGAGACTGTCTGGAACACCTCATTGCCAAAGGCCACCCCAGGGAGCAAGACAAATCCTCTTGCAGCTCTAGAGAGTTATGTCACTTGTCCAGCAGAGGGAGTCGAGTCCTAAAGGAGGACACCTACTAGATTGCATAAGATTGCTCTTAGCCTGAGGCTGGTACCCCACAATCTCTCACTAAAGACAAAATCCACCCCCCCAAACAGACTGTATCATTATCACCCCCATCATGCAGCCGAGGAAACAAGGCTGATAGAATAGCAGCAAGTGGCCCAAGGTGGACCTTAGGAAATGGGCAAATCCTGGGCTGCCTCCAAAGCCCGTGATTTCAATTACCATTGCATTGAAAAGACCTCCCTGATCCCGCAGAACAACTGCAGAACTTTCAAGGACACAAACTTTGGCTTAGTAGACGGAAGCACATTCTCATGGCAGAGATCCCCACAGTGGAGCAGACTGCTCTCTGGGTGATTTGCTCCCCAAGGCTGGAGCTACCCAGAGTTGCTGGGTGATAAAGGTGTCCGAGTTCCCTGCAGCGAGAGGGACGTCAGCTCAATGTCCCGTGATGACTGAGCTGCACAGACAGGGGTGAGGCCAGAGTCGGGGGCGGGCGGATGTATGCAAGGGACCCATGGCAGCAGTTCTCTGTGACGTAATATTTGAGTTACATCTACAGAAAGGCTTCAGAGTCTATTTCAAAGCCGCCCAAAAACAAGTCACTGCATTACTTATTCTTTGTCCTTCTTTGTTAACTTTCTCAAACTTGATCACCAACCCTGACTCTAAAAACATTTAACAATCTGTTAAGTTGCACTTAAATCAGCAACCCACAATTTGCAGTCACCATCTCCCCAACTGATGATATTCAAAAGGACATGTTTACTAAAGTCAGGGCGGATGACTGGCCGAGCACATAATCTTCCAAATAACAACTCTGAGTCAGACTACAACGCACTTAGTGCCTTTGTTATAGTTCGGTCACCTGACAGTGTGGTTATGCTCAGCGCCTTTGTCATAATAGCAAGCACCTAGCAGTTATCCAGGGCTAATCCTATACATGCTGTCATTGTGGTTTGAAATAAGAGAAGTGAGAGGAAGGAGTGACTGGTAAGTGTCTGGGTCCAGGCCTGACCGCCTTGATCCTAACAGTCACTATCCTGGCTTAAATCTGGAAACTTGGACTCCACCCCCAACACCTCGTTCACTCCCTGGCTCTTTCTCTTAGTCACACGGCACTGACCAAGTCATCTAACTTCTCTCACCCCCAGTTTCCTCAGCCACTGAAGAGGGGTAATAGAGTTGTCCATCACATAAAACTGGGGAGACTAGAGGGTGAAGTACTGACCAGCACGCGGTAGTTCCCGACACGCTTTAGCTGCTATGGTGTAGCCCACTGCCCCTGACATTTGTAGACCCACAGCGCTTGCGTGAGGTGCACGCCAGCTGCTGGCTCTGACCTAAAGGAAGGAATAAAACACTTCTGGGTGTCCTGCCATGATACACGGGTGCTGTGAGAGGCACATCGAGTACCAAGGGTGGCTATGCCAAACTTTGAATCCAGGTTACAATGTGTTTTGATAAGGGGGTGCATTGCTTCATGGCACCCCAAGAACAGTATCTATGGTGGCCAAAATGGATAATGTGAATATATTCAAATGGAGAACTTCTTATTTCAAAGTATGCCATGATCCATGTGAAAATAAAAACCGCAGCCTAGGGAAATATATCCCATAATATTATATATATTAAATATATCCCATAATAATATATCTATAATAGCTAGCACAAGACTTTCATCCAGAGTATAGGAAGCATTCTCAAATATTACCATTGCTTCCCTTGACAAATGGTGATTGAGCTTCTACAACATGCAGCACATTTTCTGGACACTGAAGATGGAATTTACACTCTAGATGAGGCAACAACACACATGTGCAAAAGTACTGAGCATGCAAGTGCATGTGTGATAAATTAAATAATCATATATTTGAATATTTATGAAGAAAACCATAATGTGGTAAAGCCAGTTAGGCTCTTTGCAATGGCAAAGTTGAGAAACTCTTTCCTGGGTAGGTAACACAGGAAGAGAAATACGAATGAAGTGAGAAACCCAACCATGCAAACCTCTGGAGGGATATCCTGGGAAGAGAGACGAGGGGCAGGGAAACTGTCACAGTGGAGATGGAAGGCTCTTCAAGGAAGCTAGAATTTTTCAAAAATGAAAATGTAAAGTTAAGAACATTCCAGCTTCACCTCTAGACACCTCAATTCATGGAATTGAGGTGGGAAAAATAACAGAGAGGGAAAAATAACAGCACCCATTTAAGTGGATTTCTGGGTGGGGCAAAGTCCTTTGATGGATCCAGATTCCAGAAGAAAGTGACTAGTGCTAGGAGATATTTAGAACACAGGAGAATACACTGAAGACACTGAGCCCTAGAAGGATAGGGAAGCAGCACTGGGAAGTTTGAGAAAGGATGCGGAATTTACTGCTTGTGTAGAGTCCACCTTGCATGCACGCTCAGAGCCCTGGGAACGGAGAATGATCTGTGGCTCCAATTTTTGCTCTGTGCTGGCATCATAACCACATCACCTCTGAGGGCTTTTTAAAAAAAAAAAAAAAAAAAGATTTATTTATTTATTTATTTATACAAGCACTGGGTACAGTCAGAAGCGTGGGAGGGTGAGAGAATTCACCAGAGACAGAGCGGGGAGCAGAACAGGCAGACTGACGAAATACACTGCTGAGGGGAGCAGTGGGTGTAGCAGGAGAGATCTGCGCGCCATGTGGAACCCTTGCCAGCAGCTGGGGAGCAAACTGGTGCTGCAGAGGCTGCGGGCAGCTTTGCAGCCCAGCACTCAACCACTGCACCACCAGGGGAGGCCCACCTCTGAGGGCTTTTAAGAGGAAGGCGGGGATTTGGTCTTGATGCCAGTCTTCATCCTGGGTTTGGTCTCTATGGCTGCCAATGGTATATGGCAGAGGTTGACAGGTGGTTGTGTTTTGAGGATTAATTTTAGTAGACTTGAAGTGAGCCTGAGATGCTAATCAGGGCACTGACCCATGGTCAGGCTGTGAAATGTATTAATTAATAATGCTGCTCATAAGCATAGGTCGAAGGGGGACTTATTAGCATCGCTTGATAACAGCAAAATGGTTTTGATGAGATTCACTTGAGTTCTCTGTCTTTGGGGCAAGAAGATGCCGGGGAGCTCTGAGCAGGACTACATTTTGTGCTTCCTTGTTCTAGTACGTTCCATACTTTCATCAGTGGCTCCTGAGCTTTAGAGAATGTGTTTGAATTTTTAAAACAACAGTGTGATGCCAGCATACATTTAACAAAACAGCTAAAGTTTAAAAGACTCATGATAGCAAGTTATGGCAAGTACGCTGAGCACCTAGAACTCTCAGGCATTCTAGGTGAGAGTGTTAGCTAATACTCAACATGAGCTTCCCCCAGTGACCCAGAAATCCCAGTCTAGGTAGATCCCCAACATGAATCCACCAAGACAGGCACACTGGTCATATGAGAACCACACTCATATTTTTCAACATTAAGATAAATAAATAAATGATAGATATTCTTACATTGGAACATTATAAGCCATGCAAAGGTGAGTGAATCTCACAGATGTAATGTCAAATTAAAGAAGCCAGACACAAAAAGGCACATACTGATGATTCTATTGATGTGAAGGTCAATGCAAACAAAACTTATCTATTGTGATGAATAGCAGAATAGTGGCTGCTGTGGGGTATAAGGTTGGTCTTGGGGTGTAAGGGGTAGGAGGGGACTTTGCACAGTGATGCTTCCAATGTGCAGAAGGCTTTGCATGCTTAGTGCTGACAGTCAATAAAAATCTAAAGAATGCACAGACGGTATCATTTATAAGAATTTTAAAACTTGAAAACAGCACTAAATATGATCTACAGAAATGTAGACATGTCGTGCAGTACAAAACATCCATTACCCTTTATAGCTCCAGGATAATGCTGGTTTCTAGGGAGAGGGGCTGAAAAGCTTGGTCCAGGAATGGACTTTAATCTTTATTTACTTCAAAGAAAACAGTCTTGTTTCAGCCTGATCAGGCTGCTATCGCAGAATGCCACAGGCTGGATGGCTTCTCCACAATGGAAACTCATCTCGCACAGTATTAGAGCCAAGAAGTCGGAGACTGAGGCCCAGCAGATTCCAAGCCAGTGAGAGGTCACTTCCTTTTTCCTAGAGGCCACTTTCTGCTTCACACCTTGCTTTGTCCTCACCTGACAGAATGTCCTTGGGAGCCCTCTGAGGCCCCTTTTACACAGGCACTAATCCCATTCATGAAGGCTCCACCCTCCTGACCTAATTCTTTCCCAAAGATCCCACTTCCTTGGGGTCCATCACATTGAAGATTTGGGATTCAACAGATGGATTTTTGAAGGGGACACATTCACCTGATGATATTTATGATGCAAAAATGACCAGCATTTAATATCTCATCAGTTTTTGTGTGAAACTATAAATGGCAGTTACATATTTGCTGTTTTCATATTTTGAAATATTTCACTATGGCAAACTTATATGTCCATGAAAACGGTTAAAAAATGTCTGAGGGGTTAAAGGTAAAGGGCTGGCTGTAATCTACATTAGATGGGGCATCTCTGGTGTCTGAGGGAGCAGCCCTCCTCACTGCAACACCCGCCTCCTCAGGTACATTTAAATTATTACTATATTATTATGTTAACACTAAGTGTTGTTATCAGGTCTCCTCAAAGTGGGTCTGTAGCTCAAGGACTGGCTTGACCATGAGGAACCCACATCCCCAGTGTTTCCAAGTCCCCCTTGGGCTACAAAATCACGGTTTCAGGACATCTGGTTTCAGATTAGGAAAGCTCTGGCAAAACCAGTGAGTGCTGGCATTGGCTTCTAGCACCTCTGGAGTGGTTATTTCAGAGAGGCAGGCTGCCATCTCAATGTGTTCCGATCCTGTGCCAACTTAGCTGAGGAACATTGTGACCTGCTGTGAGTGGCTGCCTGGGACATCCGTGGTCACAGGGTGACTCGGCAGCCTTAGAGATTCGGGGTTAAGTAAGATCAGCTGTCTTTTCTCTTCCATCACCTGTCAGACACAATGGAAAAGAATGTAGAAATCGTACTCTTCCCTATACTACCCCTGCTTGGCTTTCAGACTGAGTTCTTCAAGGCAAAAAAATGTCAGAAGATTATTGAGAACATATTTTAAGCCCTTTTTATTAAAAATATTTTGATTGCATGCACAAGCACAGAAAGTCCTTCGATTCAAAACCAAAGTATTTGATGATTAAACACAGGAAGCAATTTCTGCTTCTTTCAACCATTTGCTTCGACTTCAGTATGACTAAACTTGCTAGAACAGGAAAGGTGGGATCAGAATGAGAAAAGAGGAAACCCCTCCTGCCTTCGAAATCTGGAGGAAATTATCTATGGTCACCAGCACACGTAGGAGTTTTGATGTTTGGCCACATTGCAAAGGCCCAATGAATACACCAATAAGTGAGTTTTTTTCATTGTGTAGTTTTTAAAAGAATGCTATTGAAATGCAGTTTATTTACCAAAGACCACACCTATTATAAGTCTAGATTAATGATGTTATTTAGTACATTTATAAAGGTACACAACCATCATAATGCCATTTTAGAATTTCCATCACTTCAAAAACTCCCCATGGCAGACAATCCCCAGTTCTACCTCCTTCTTAGGCAACTACTGCCCTACATTCTGTCCCTATAGATTTGCCTTTTCTGCAAAATTCATAAAACTGGAGTTATATAACCTGGTCCTTTTGTGTTGTGCTTCTTTATCTTACCACCACATTTTTCTGCTTCACCCATGTTGCACCATGTGTCAGGAGAAGATTCCCCTTTACTTCTGTGTTCCTTGAGCACCCTGTCCATCCTTAACATAGCTCTGGGTGGTGCCTAGGAATGGGTGAACCCACGTTCTGCACAATTATGCCAGTTACTCAGAGAAAGTCACTCACTCTTCTTGGTACTCACATTGGGTGGTATCTGAAATACAGTTGATATTTACTATATTTTTTAATCAGGGTAAATTAATGAGCATTTTAATTAGTGGATGAGTGAGCAGTTGAGTAAGGGATCAGGAGGTGATAGAAATGGAAACATTGTAATAAAGTGGGAGCTTTGAGGCAGTCCAGTCTCTAGTTCTGCCTCTGCCTCTTGCCACAAGCTGACTGCAAAGGTGATAGGAAGAAAACCCACCTATTAGACTAGAGCAGGAGACACAACAGCAAGGAGAATGCACCAGGATAAAAGATTCTGATGACACGAGCCAGCTGAGAGACAGGGTTTTGTCATTAATAACTTTTCACTTGACAGTAGCAATTTTAATCACAATGTTTGCTGACCCAGGGACACATCTTGGGGCTATTTTTCTGAGTATGTTTCTTCTCAGGGTGTAGCCCTTGACTTTTAAACTCCTTTGCTTTAACAAAAGAAACCAAGAATATTTTTCCTCTTATAAAGTGGAATTTTAAGATCAAATCCTAAATATGAATATATTGAACTTCATTTTAAGTCAGATGAACTTCTCAGCTTCCTCTCTTCACTTAAGCTTCAGATGCCAGGAAATATATTGTTGTGTGAGAGAACTAAGTAAGCCTAAATTCTACTTCCCTTAAAAAAAGGACATATTATTAGAGAATGGGGGATAGGAGGTTCATAAGCACAAGACAGACCTAAAAGTGAACTGAAATCTGTAATAATAGAATCCAAAAGATGGAATCCCCAGAGAAGTAATGCTTCCCCAAATGATAAACAAAACCAAGAAAAATATTTACTACTTTATATTAGAATGAAGGAAGTGGTCAAATTTGGGGTAAATCCATTACTTAGTGGTAATAGTTGAAATAGAACTGTGGTTAATATGGAAATATGAGCATGCAGTTGATACAGAAAATTTGACTTCTGTTTTGCAATCGTCTTCTCAATAAAGGGAAATCAACACTAAATAATTAGAGGGCTTCAAAAATGGATAGGAGGAATGTGAGAGCAAAGATATGCGGGGAACCTCTCTAGTGAGCCCCTAGGGTATTCCCAACACCACCTACCAATTTGCTGTGGACACAGGATGTCCTACAGGTCAATTCAATCCTGACACTAACTGCCTGGAGGTGGTGCACACCTGGAAGCAGTGCACACCTGGAGGCAGTGTACTCCTAATAGGAGAAGACTCAATCCCCCAAGATGGCACCCACTTCAGACACCAATCACAAGTTTTGGATCCAAAGGCTACCTACATCTGTGTATGACTTAACTACTGAAATAAAAGTCTTATTGTTAGTTCGACAAAAAGTTGATTAGATCATTAGTGTGGACTTGAACTAGTGACGCCATCTGATAGATTGTACTCTACAATGACAGGTCCAAGAGTTTGAATTTAACTTATATAGGTAATAAGAGGTTCTAAGTTGTTTTGATCTATAGACATGTCGATGCTATCTGTTTGCAGAGGAAGGCAACACAGACATTTCATCTCTTCCTTTCTAAAGAATCTACTGTCAAGATGCAAAGGCTGGGAACCCATTATTTAAATCCTATTTATCTAGTTCCTTGGTCATTAGCAAAGGTTTAAAGGATCAACTACTCTTAGGTACAGATTTTGCATGGCTGTTTCATAGACTTCAGTTCTATGTAGATGGCTTTGCTCTTGTGTCTGCTACTGTACATTCCATTAAAAGTTGAGGTTTTCCAAGGCCCCTTTCTAATCCGTTAGAATAGATAAGGGAATTTACAGTGACACTTTACTTATGCTGCCTGGTTTATTATAAAGGATCCAAATTAACATTCAGATGAAGAGGTGAGGATTAGGTGTGTGAATGGTGCTCCTGTGGAAAGTCTGTGTTTTCCCCACCTTTTAATTCAAAACATCTTCACTGAGTCAATGTAGCAGACTGGAGCGGGCCCAGATTTTGTAATTACACAATTGGGTGCAAATCAGTGATTATTCCGTGTGGGACACTGAATGAGGTGGAGGCAGGGTTCACTTTCAAGCGTAGTTTTTCTGGAATAAATTGGATAAAAACAGAGGAAGTAAAGAAGGTGGAAAGGAAGGAAGGAGGGCAGCAGGGGGACGAGACTATTTCTTGGAAAAGATCGTCAAGGATAAGGCATTTTTTCAGAAAGCTTGAATAAGAGCTTCCAGAATCGAGGGGAGTCTGTAGAGATGCTTGTCCTGGCCCTTAGCTCTCTGATTTCCTCCCCGGCATGTGCTCACCACCCTCTTCTCCATTTGGCAGGACTGACCTGGATCAGGCCTTGCCTCTGGCCTTGCACATGCTGATAGCTTTCACACCCTTCCTCCCTTGCCTGGATCATGGCAGCGGACTGTCAGTGCTCAGCCAGGCCCCTCTGCCTCTGTGCTGCGTGCCCACGGGACTCGTGGGCATCTTGTCTGTGGGTCTCACTCCAGCTTGGAAGCCCCTGAGGCACAGAGGCCATGTCTTCCCATCTTCATTTCCCCTGCACATGCCACGCGAAATGTTTGCTCACTTGAACGAGTGATTCCATGCCAGGCACGAAGGAATATTTATTTCTGCAATGCTCTTGCTAAAGCCTGGTGGGCATTTTCACAAACCCTCCATACATAATGCAATGCTATTATGAGGTCCTGTCCCCAGAGTGCATTTTTACCCAGATGATTCTCTTAAATAAAACAGTATTTATTTAAAGTGATGAGTATCATCTTTATATACTGCAGAGATTTTTATGATTTTTATGATAAACCGGCAGTAGGGACTATTAGAAGACTATGCCTTCCTTCTAATAGTAGGGACTATTAGAAAACACTGCGGGGTGTGCTGGGACTCTTCACCATGATGCCTTCCTCTCACACTCACTCATCTCTTCCCTCCTCCCTTCCCGCATCTCTCTTCCCCTTAGTCTCTCTCCCTCCCATGTCTCCCACACTCCCCAGGTCCAACCCAGAAGCCAAACCTGTGGACTTAACCCGGCTCCAGTGGGGTCTGCACCTTGAGAGGTCCTGACTCCATTGAGGTTTTCTGAACTCTGGAGTGAACCCTCAAACTCAGGCCACCCACTGGCTCTTTCCTTCAATGCCCAGGAAGAGATACACCAGGCAGGAATGAGCTCTCCATAGTCCAGAGCAGGTGACACTTAGATTTGGCCTATCACTTGCTGCAGGGCTTTGGAGACAAAGGCAGAAGTTGTGGAGGTGTAGCATGGACGGCTCACCAGGCATAACAACCCTTGTTAATGTCCCACCTTACTGAAAATCCCTGTCCAGGTAGGAACTATAGCTTATTAATCTTTGAAGTCATGGAATTCAGCACAGCATCAAGCTCAGAGTAAATCCATAAAACGTAAGTTGGATGGGTGGATGGATGGATGGATGGATAGATGGGACCATAAGAATTAGCAATGGTGTGAGTTGTGAGGAATCAATATCATTTAAATACCACCTAGACTCATGGAGTGGCAGTTCAGGCTTTTTTATTATGACAGCAAAACAAAGCCCCTCGGTGTGCAGGCAGGTCTCTGGAAGTCATGCTGGGGATTTTTTTTTAATTTATGAAAACAAGATTAACTTTGATAATCATGGTGGGAGCTAAATAAAACCAAACACCGAAAATCACCAGGAGAGAGAACTAAAGAGTATTCAGAGCTCATTTATTCCCAAATCTGTGTTTTCTGCTGTGGCCTGTCCCAGGGGTTGGCTGGAGCCTGCTCCCCTCTGCAGCCTGCTCCCTACTGCAGCCACACCCACCTGGTTGCAGCAGGCTGCCAAGGAGCCAGCCCAAGGTCTCGTGCTCCTTCTGCTGCTGGTTCACTGCAGTGAGCACAGGGATTTATTTCAGAAAAGACAAAACAGCAGACAACAAGGTCCGCCTTCCCAGCCTGCACACTCAGGCACCTCTGCAGAGCTGGCCTCCTTGGGGCTGGAGGCCCCCTCACCGGCTCCCACCACTCCAAACAGAGGATGAGAACCCCTTAGCAAGTGGCAAGATCAGAGGCCAGGGGCTGCCTCAGGGGACATTCCAGCTTCCAGAGGCTCCTGGCCACATGCTGCAGCCTGCAGCTCCTGCTTCCAGCGCCTGCTTTCCTGCAGATTTGAACAGCAGGATATCAATTACAGGTTATTTACTGGCCTCCCCGGGCCATGCTGTGTCTCTGTTGGCACTTACAGTTTATTTGATGGCAGTGACATGGATGAATAATAGTTTCCACCCCTGCAAAAGATGACAGATTTTAGAGCATAGAGCGACTGCTGCTGCAGAGTTTAACACTTCATTTACAGGAGGAAAAAAACTATGGCCCATGTGCAGTTTTCACACTCAAGATCTTGTGCCTCATTCCCTCTTTATTTATTAATTTAAGTGAGCAACATTCAGAACACTTGCAGAGTTTTGCCAGAAAATTCCACTTGTTCTCTCTCAATCTGGGATTCAGGCATAGGAAACAATACCTTCAGATGAATGATTACTACCCGCCAGACACCTCACATCATAACTCATTCATCCTCACACAGCACAGAAAGATGCTATCAATATAAGCATCTCATATAAGTAACTTGTCCAAGACTGCAGACTCCTGATTAGGAAGCAGGAAATACGTAACCACAGCACATGTTGGAGGAACAGTACGGAGCAAACTCTGGGCCCATGAACCATGTCTTGATAGAACCCCACCCACATGACGGTTTAAATGGACGTTACTCCATCTCCATGCTGAAGAGGGCACAGGTACCTAGGACTACAACTTCCAGCATGCCATGAACCAGACTTCCTGAATGGGGCCCCTGGGAACTAGGGGTGGAGCTAAGCAGCTATGTTGGGTTCATAAAGGAACCCCTGTGTGCTCAGACTTCTGCTTTTGTAGCTTTGGTGCCCAGATGCTGTCATAACCAGAGGTACTGAGGACTGGGGCTTCCCCTTGTAAATGTGAGCAGTGGGGACACATAATACATGGGCAGAAATCAAAGCATTGGCAGGAATTTGGTTTCTGGCCAATCCTGGGTCAAGAGTATCTCCTTGCCTTTTCCAGCATCTAGGGGGAAGAGTAGTGGCTTGAAACAGCAATCACCTAGTGAGGTTGCATGATTTTGTGTGTCAGGCAACCTGGCAGCATGTGACTAACCAGCTCTGCAGCCTGTGACATCAGCTGGACTCACTGAGCTGCATTCAGCTGGCAGCAGCCTGCTCTGAGGACCAGACAACGTCATTATCCTGCCTGAGGCATGGCGGGTGTTAGTGGGGAGGGCTCAGCTGGGACCCGCTCCTCCTCCCTGCCATCTCTCAGACTCTCCTAACACCCCTTCTTATCTGGTGGTTCAGGGCTCACAAGAGAGACTGCCTGAGCCACAGGGGGCAGATGCTGCCAGTCTTGTAAGCCTGTGCCTGGAAACAGCCAATTCCGCCATATTCTTTCAGCCAAAGTCAGAGGGCTCCTTGAGGCCATCGCTGGCCCCAGCGCAGGTGATAGGAATGATCATCCACCTATTTATTTATTCAGCTTAACATTTACTGAGCATCTACTATAAACAAAACCCTGAGCTGGTCATTAGATATAAAGATCAATCAGACATGAGCTGCTTTCCAAGGGCTCAGTCCCAGGGGAAGAAGAACATGACCGTCACTGGATACAGATAATACACTGATGCCGAACAATGGCACGTGCAGCAATAACCTTGAGATAGAAAAGTGGGTTCTGCCAACCTAAATTATTGCAGGAATGCAAATGAGCAAATAAAAAGACCAAGTAAGCATCTATTTAATTCTCCTGCAATTACTAATTAAAGTTCATCCAAGGGAACCTACATCGCCGAGTTTCCTCAATGTTTGGGAAAACTCAACTATCGGCACGTATTTGGCTGCAGATGTTACTGCTTTTAGTGGAGTTCCCAGAGTCACCCATTATCAAGCATTGATGGAGGGCCCAGGAGCAAATGTGTAGGGAGGTGTGGCTGTGCTGTGCAGGGCTGGAGGAGGGGATGGTTGGAGGCAGAGAAGGGGAACCATCAACACAGCGATTGGGATTGAAATCACAGCTACATGGGAATGTCCAGAAGAGGACTGACCATTCCAGGAAAAGGCAACGAGATCTTCAGGATGTTCATGGAGTGGCAGAGACAGAAAGGGGAGAAAGTGTGCGGAGTCTAGTAGTTGATGGCATCGCTCCACACAGGGCTGCCTGGAAGCAGTCAGGGTTTGACATCAACACACACACACACACACACACACACACACACACACCCCTATTTTCTTTCTTTGAGTTGCTAAACTAGTCTACCTGGCCTGCAGGATGGTCTGACTTCTTATGACAGCATTCAAGGCTTTCCAGGATCCAGCCCTAGTGCTTTGGTTCCAGTCGGCCATGACGCCCACAGTGCTGTTCCGCGGACAAGCACACTGTTCCCAACCCGGAGCATCCCACAGAGGCCCACGGTTGCTCCCGATAGTAACATGTTCATTTAGTACATCTCAGGCAGGTCAATCTCAGTTTCCTTTCTGATAAAATATGTCTTGAAGGGATTTTTTTTTTTTTAAATAGAGGCATGTTTTATTTATTTATTTATTTGTTTGTTTGTTTGTTTGTTTGTTTATACAAGCACTGGGTACAGTCAGAAGCGCGGGAGGGTGAGAGAATTCACCAGAGGCAGAGCAGGCAGAAGGACCGAAGTACACTGCTGAGGGGAGCAGCGGGTGGCAGGAGAGGTCTGCGCGCCATGTGGGACCCTCCTCCGGTGGCCGGGGAGCAGCCGGGGATCGAACCGGCGCCGCAGAGGCCGCGGGCAGCTTCGCAACCCAGCGCTCAACCGCTGCGCCACCGGGGAGGCCCGTCTTGAAGGGATTTTTAAGGAAAAGGACATTAAAGATAGGTAAATCTCTTTCTTATGTTGACAAGCACCATAGCAATAAATAGTTTGTTTATCATCATCATTGCTGTTGTAATTATTACTTTTTCTGATAACAAAACCATTTAAGTTCTTATTTACAGTTTTTTTTTTTTGCTTATAATGTAGATTAGGAAAATACAGAGGAAAAAATCAATTATCCCTAATTAATTCTATCTCTCTGACAAATTCTATTCATTCTTTCAAACATGTATATAAAATAGCTATACATAAATTAGGAGCTCATGATACTTACCAGTTTGTTTCCTGATTTTTCCACACAGTATATTACAAAAATTTCCCCATGTCACTAAAAAAATGTTTTTGGTCTATATATTATTTAACTTCATAGATTTGTTTACTAAACACACCCCAGTTCTTGAGGAGGTAGACTCTTGAAATTTTCCTGTTATAAATGATGCTGGAAAAACGTCTACTGTTCATGAAAACAAACTTGAACTTTGATCATTCCTTGAGGCTGATTCACAGAAATCGAGTTAGTGTGTTAATATGTATGAATATTTGAAGACTCTTTACACACATTGAAAGTTGTTTACACATGTTGAAAATTGCTTTCAGAAAAGGGAGATAATTCTGCATCCACTCCCAACCCCCTTGGAGTGTTCCCTTCCCAGCACCTCGCCTCAGACCTACTGTGCTAGGACTGTGATCTGTTCCACAGCAGTGCCCTGCAGCCTCATATGTTCCAGGGAGCAGCACACTGGCCTTTCCAGAGGCGGGGACTCCACCTCCATGCAGTCTCCCCACATCCCTGCCAGGTGACCCCGTCTCAGCCAGTCCTCCGGGCTCAAGGTCCTGGCACCTTCCCCCTCCACCAGCTCATCTCTGAAATGGGGATAATGTGCCGCCCAGCAGGATTTGAGGTGAGGATTTTGAGCGCTGGCTTGAGGATGAAAATTGCAATGACTGCATCTTTTCGGGTCCAGTTCTTTTATGCTCGGCTGATCCTCCTGGGAATTTCACATCACGTGGCTTTCTAAGGACAAGCCCCTCACACAGGTACAATGTCAGGAGCAAAGTAAAGATGCCAAGGATGGAGATACTCGCCCCTCAGCGGGAGCTGTGGGCCCAGGGGAGCTGCCCTGCGGGAGTCTGTGGCAGACCCTCCTGTAAGGCTCTTTGTTCCACGAGGCCAAAGCTCCATTCTAAAATTAAACCCCAACTCCACTGCCCCAAACTGCCATGTGCGTTGCGTGTCGCCTGCATTAAGAAATAGTTTTTCATCTGGTCTCATTACCATGGTTACACCTTCAAGAACAAAAAATATGTCGCTGCCGCTTTTGTCAAGTCAGTCCCCTTTCTGGTGATGCGGGCTCTGGGCTGCCAAGTGGCTGAAGCCTGCCCCCCAGGGGCGCACTCTGGGGCGGTGGGGGGAGAACCTCGAACTCCAGGAGCGCAGAGGCCCGCGGGGGTGCTGGGAAGCTTCCCACAGGGGTCCCCCCTGACTTGGAAGTAGCTCCTGGTGGATCACCTGGTGGCAGGATCTGACCCGGGGCAGCCATGCCGTGCCCCCCGGCTTAGCCAGTGAGCATCAGCCGGGTCCAGAGCCAGCCCGGGCTGTGCGCGGGGCACGCACTCCATGTCCTGCAAGGAGGCAGACCCGTGGAGGGTGACTTTGGGGGCTCAAAAGAGAGTCCTCCTTCCTCAATCCGGGGACCACCAGGGTGCATAATCAAACAGACGCGGTCCATCCGTGTTGCTGCAAATGGCATGTGTTTATCTTTTTTGAATGCTGAGTGATATTCCATGGTGCATATGGACCACATCTTCTTGATCCAGTCATCTATTTTTGGGCATTTGGATGGATGGCACTGGAAGGGATCATGCTCAGCGAAATAAGCCAGAAAGAAAAAGAAAAATACCGGATGGTCTCACTCAGAGCAGGAATCTAGAAAACTTAAATAAGGGACCAGGAAAATGAATAACTATACGAAAGTGAAAATCAAAATCGACAAACAACTATGAACCAGAGACACTATATGGGGGGTGGGGGCGGGGAAAGGAGGGATTGGGGTTAAAATAAGGGGGTTGCAATTGTATGGGGAATATAAAAATAAAATTAAAATGAAAAAAAAAAAAAAACAGACGTGGTCCAGAGTATCCCCTCTATTACTGGAGGGTTTGGCTTAAAGCCCAAAAGTGGACTGGCCAGTGCTTCACCCCCCTTCTGCAGACTGACCTGTCCCCACTGGACCTGTAGGCACACCCCACGCACTGGAGCTTCCCCACACCAGGCCTGGAATTTTGTGCCCTGCAGGCAGAGGCCCGGGAGGGAGGGAGGGCAGAGTTGCCCCCACCCCGTTTTTACTTCCCGTAAGAAAGTCTTTGTCTTTCTCCATCAGACTCGTTTCACTGAGCACACCCTCTACATTGTCACAAATAGCAAAATTTCACCTTTTTGAAAAATAACTGAGTAGTATTCCACTGTGCATTTACACCACGTCTACTTCATCCTTCCATCCTCGCACACTTAGGCTGCGTGCAAATATTGAATACTGCAGATGCTGCCGCGAGCATATGTGGAACATAAACAAAACAGACCAGCAAACAAAATACTCTCTTAGATTCTGAAAACAGAACGGAGGTTACTAAAGGGGGGGGGGAACCCTTGGGTGAATTGGCTGCAGGGGGTCAGTGGTGAGGTGGTGGTTGGTGATGATGATGATGTAGCATATACAGGTGGTAGCGTGTAAAGCTGGAGACCTCACACTCACGCAATGTTATAAACCAATGTCAATAAAATTTAGAAAATGGAAGGGCAAGGTAGGAAGGACGGATATGGATAGTAGACAATTTCTGTTAAGGCCAGATAGTAAATATCTCAGGTTTTGAGGATCACATATGATGTATTCTATATTCTCTTTATTTTTTGTGCAAGTATTTGAAAATAATTAAAAAAAAAAAAGACAGGGGTAGCTCGTGGGCCACAATAACAAAGATGTGGACCCGCCTCTCCTCAGGGCCCTGGTCTCTGAACCAGCAGCTCCCATGTCTCCTGAGAGCGTGACAGAAATTCAGAATTCCAGCTCCACTGTGCTGCAGCAGAATCTGCATTTTTAGATTTAGAAGATCCTAAATAAAGTGGAGAAACTCTGCTCTGATAATCCTGTGAGGAGTGAGAACACGTGTTTCTAACGCAGGTGAATGTGACACCTGCAAGTGCTGGATGACGTTCCCTTTGGCAATGTATCCAGACTTTGTGGCAACAAGTGGACTGGGTGTGTTTGTGTGTGTGTTTGTGTGTGTGTGTGTGTGTGAGAGAGAGAGAGAGAGAGAGAGAGAGAGAGAGAGAGAGAGAGAGAGAGAGAGAGAGACTGTCTCCTGGAGGGCAGGGAAGCCGACTTCGCCCAGCTCTGAATTCTGAGCGCCTTGTTCTGTGTTCTGGCCAAGAGCAGCTCAGAGAGTCCCTATTGCCTTCCCGGGCAAGACCCCCTATCCTGTGCTGTGAATCTTTCTAAGTCCCGGTTTCCTCCTTGGGGGTGTTGAGCGGGTCCAGCTCTGTATAGACAGGGTGCCTTGCAGCGTGGGTCCATAGCCTCAGCTTCTCAGACCTTTGCAACCAGCAGGACGTGGAGGTGGGGGGGTCTTGCCTGCAGGGAGTGTCCTGAGAAGGTCGGTGGCTGGGAAGAAAACCCCAACAGAAGGGAATAGAGACCAGCTGGAGCTCTGAGCGCCCCCTCCCCGCTCGAGCACACCTACCCCTTCCCAGCCTCTGGGTCAGGACCCCTGCCCTTGGCACAAGGCAGCTGAAGGCTGCCAAGAACTGCTCAGACGTACTGCACTGAGTAGGCATTCCAGGGCCACAACTACACAAGAAGCTGCACAACTAGGTCACGTGATGTGCAGGGTGACACCTGACAGAGTAATGATGTAAAACCACTCTGGGCTTCAGCATTTGACTGCGGGGTGCTGCCACCTGGGCCTGCTTCCAGTGACTCGTTGGGAGTGAGCGCCATCTTCTGGACACAGTCAGACACTCCTGAGCGCCCCTGGAAATCCTGCAGCCCAGGCGGCCAAGCCCAGGCCCTTCAATGGCTTCCTCCTGCATAAGGAAGAGCAGAGGCGTGTCCACCCGACTAGTTCACTGTTCAGTGTTAAATTGCGTGCATTTAATTTGAGTGCTGTGTTATCCACTTTATATGCACTATAACCATTTATTTAATCCATCCTTGAAAAAATATATATTGACTTTGTTGCGTTCCTGCTTCGTGGCCGGCATGTGGGATATTTTCATGAAAATAAGCCCCTCATGTGATCAGGTAAGACTCAACTAGCTCCGTCAGTTAGAAAAGTACAGTTTGTGAGGAGGTAGTACGTGCTGTGAGGGGAAAAGTAAGCAAACCCATGACTGGGGCGAGCAGTCAGAGGACACTCAGGGGTGGGTGGCTGGGGCTTTGAGTCTTGGCTTTACCTCAGCGAAATGGGAGATCACTGGAAGGTTTTGGGGTGGGGCTTGATCTAGCATTTTAAAAATTCATTCCAGCTACTGTGAGGAGCCTGGGGGGATGGAGGGTGTAGTGCAGAAGCAGAGACCCCGGGGTGAGGACATTTTCCTAAGCAAGAGTTTAGCACAAGTTGAGCAAGGGGCTTTCTGTGGCGATTCTGCCCCCAGCGTGAGTGATGTCCGCTGGCAGATGTGATGACAAGATGTAGCTAGAAGCACTGCTGCTGACTTTTATGGAGGCCACATTGGTTTAACACTGTATATGATTTGGGGGGGGGGCAGGTTCATGCCTCCTCAGACGGCAGACTTCCAGAGCATCACGGGAGCACAGCAGGGAGTGCTCCCTCCCATGCTGAGCCCCTAGGATGTGTGTCACCTTCAGAACAAGGCCTCACCTTTCCAACCCCTGGACCCTCGTTCCTGGGGAAATCCACCATCTACCCAGCAAGCTTCTCCCGGGAAGCCCCTGGCCCTCTGGATCAGGCAGAGTGCAGGGCAGGCTTCACTATTAAATTTCTCAAGCAAGTTTCAGGCCCAGCCCCTCTGCCCTCAAGCTCCAGGGAGCACAAAGAGAGCTCCCGAGTAGACCCCACAGCCAAGCCTCATCAAGGTGAGGAAGAGCTGCCTTTTCTCCTGGCCAGGCCCGGGGCACATGTGGACAGTGCTCCAGGGACGTGCCCTCCCTCTGCACCAACTCCACCTTATAGGGAGCTCAGTGCCTCCTATTCTGGCAGAATCGGGGTCACCATCTTCAGATGGGGAGGTGCTGCCCCAACTTTCCTCCTGGAGCTTCTGCTAACCCATGTGAACTTCGTAGTCACCTTCATGCCTTTGTCATCTCACTTTGCAAAGGGGGTTGGGGTGCGGGGGAAGGAGCAGTCCTTAGACTAGAAATGAAATATACTTTACACTGTATATTCGATTTTTTGAAAGTCCATTTACTATTTTATCTTTCGATAAAACAGAAAAAATAAGCACTATGAATAAGTTTAACTTTACAAAAAAAAAGGCTTTTGATGTAAATCTATAGTTAAGTCAATTAAGCAGTCATTTTTGGCAAAAGCTAATGTTAAAAATAGTTCAAATATAGGCAGCTGTATTTTCCACATAAAAAACAAAAGTATAAACCACTACGAATAGAGGATCTGTGATGTTCTATCACAGGCCGTGGATGTTTTTCACTTTCCATTTTCAGGCGATGAGAAAAGAATTTCATTTTTTTAGGTTTCATCATGTCGTTTTTCTTACCTTTATGATGAGTAGAAATTTCTCAATGTTATGTAATAAAACATCTGTTTTTCTTCTAACTAGAAAGTCTAGCAGATATCTAGGACCTGAGACAGAACCCAGCCACTGTTGTCACGCAGGGACTTAACAAGATCACTTAGGGCCACGTCAGCCACCCAAGATCGACTTCATTAAGAAGTGACTGGGCCAAAAGTTACTTCCCTGTGGTCCGAGGCGCGTGACCCTCGGTCCTGGGTGGCTGCCTTCCCCCAAGCCATGAACAAACCACTGGCTGATTCAGAATTGTCCCTGACTCCTTCATCTGAGGCCCTTTGTCACAAGGGAAAGATCACAGTTTTGGCTGAATTTATTTTGAGCTCTTCTCTCTAAAGTCCATTTGCTTCTCTCTGAAGCATAAAGCAGGAAAAATTAAACTAAATCTGGTCTGGGAAGGAAGGCTTTTTGTGTATGTATGTATGTATTTACAACCTTCTTGTAAAGAAATTAGAATACCTGGTAAAATGGTTAAATAATTTTCTGGGAAACAGCAATAACACTATGATTCTCATGACCTCTCACCACGAATGGATTTCTTAAATCTAGCTTAATAGTAACTAACAGGCCAGCTATATTTAGCAACGAAATGTTCCCATCCTAGCTATACTTTTCAGTCCTGCTGGCAGAGATCTCTACCTTTCTAGCAAGTTCCTGAAATAAAAATATGAAGCTGGTCACTGTTGGAAAAATGGAATTGAATCAGGCTTTTTATCACCCTCCTGCTGGCCTCACCTGTGGTCTTGCTTGCCTCCTGGGTGCGTTCCCTGCAGGGGCCAAGAGACGTGGGCATGATTATGGACACCTGTGCCCAGGAGGGAGGCATGAAAGGGGCCCTCAGCTCCCCCAGAGGCGGCCTCACTCTGAGACTAGGGGGGTGCTTGGTTGCTGTTTCCCGGCCTGCTGTTCTGTCTCCTGACTCAGCGTTAAAGTTTTATAAAATTGAGGGTCCCGAAATTCTCTTTTCATTTGTGGGAATCGACAGTGAGCCTACCCGGCCTGGGGCGGTTGCACAACAGTCATGGGGTGTAGAAACTATTATTAACAAGCTTTCACCTCTCATCGGGCTCTCAGATCCATTTTGATGCAATTTGCTTTGAACTCAGAGCAGAACAGGTGTGTCCATTTGCTGTCCCAAAGGAGCCGCCTCCAGTTTGAGAAACACCAACTGTTATTTAGTAACTACGAAATCAAAATCACAGAGCGATGAGGAGGAAAGGAAAAAGATGGGCTAGGAAAAGGAAAAGGAAGGAGAAAGTTGTTCCCGCACACGGGAACCCCTGGGCCAACCTCCCCACTCCCCCCACCCCCAGAGTTTTGGTCCACTCTGCAGAGTCACAATGGGGATGGGGCACGGGGGAGGAACAGGAGGTCAGAGAAATCTCTGGAGTCAGAATTCACAGGACTTTGCAGGCCGCTGTGAGGACCTGGGCTTTTACTCGGATCCCAGGTGGTGATGAGAGGGGCAGGGCCAGAGGCAGGAGACCCTAGAGGAGGCTGCAGCTGACAGATGCAACCCAGACCCGGTGCACGCTGCGGGGCCTGGCTGCCCTGGTGGCACTTGTGGTTTTTCATTTTTCAATTTTTGTGTAAAAGAACTGGGGTGCAGGCCAAATGTGTGGGGGGGGGTGGGAGGATTCACCAGAGACAGAGTGGGGAACAGAACAGGCAGATCTACTGAAATAGACTGCTGAGGGGAGCAGCGGGGAGACAGGAGAGGTCTGCCATGCCCTGTGGGTCCTGGGGATCGAACTCAGGCCGTCACAGTGGTAGCGCTGAGACTTAACCCCTAGGCCACCAGGGTAGCACTTTGAAGGCAGGGACATATCATTTGAGACCAGGACAATAATGGACTCTCCTAGCCACCCAGAGGGCATTGTGGGCATAGAGCAAGTCTTGGGCTTTACTTTGCTTGCTTTCTTTCATGTCTATTTTGTTTTCATTTAAAAATTCAAATCTGGGGCTGATTCTCCATGATGCACATGTGAAAGTCATTATAAATGATGCACTGTTCCTCTAATTAAAGAATGAAATGGGGGACTGTTTCAGTAACCCTGTCCTGAGCCCCTGGTGTATACAGTGCTCTCTCTCTTAATAAGGTTTCAGATCTTTAAGAAAAATAACAACCATGAACCTAATCATGAACCATATGCTCTCCCCGGGCCCAGGAGGCAGGCACAGCTTCCCCTTAGGAGGTGGGAAATCGGCCCAGGGAGCCCAACTGGGTCAGCAGGTCCCCTGGAGAGCTGGAAACGAAAGCTCCCCCTACTAAACCCACTGCCTCTCCTCACAGACCGGCCTTGCTCTGGCACACCTGTCATTGGAGAAAGGGAAAGTTATGTATTTCTTTAAAAAAAAAAAAAAGATTTATTTATACATACAAGAACTGGGGTACAGGCCAGAGATGTGGGGGGTGAGAGGATTCACCAGAGACAGAGTGGGGAGGAGAATAGGCAGATCAACTGAAATATACCGCTGAGGGGAGTAGAGGGGAGACAGGAGAGGTCTGCTATGCCATGTGGGTAGCTCCTTGGCTGGGGATCGAACACTTGCTGCAGTGGCTGCGGAAAGCTTCATAGGGCGTCTTAACCCCTTGCACCACCAGGGAGGCCCCAAGTTATGTATTTCAAAAGCATCAACACATTGTCATTTGAATATTAGGACAAATTTGATTGGCAAATCTACCAGGTGAATTTTGTTTTGTTTCCGATGTCAACCTCCATCAGGGGTCAGGGCTCAAGGAAAGACCAGGAGAGTCACTCAGGGTGATACATTCGCAGATGAATCCAGCAGCTTCCCAGGTGCGAGGCCCTGAGGTTAAAATCAAAAGGAAACAACAAACAGAACTAGAGAGATCTGGATTTTAGTGTTGCGCAGGCTTGCGTCTGATCCCTGAATTCAAACACCTGCTCCCTGGCTCAGCTTGCAAATAGAGACACCTGTCTTGCCTCTGGTCTGGTGAGCGGTATGCCAGCAAGTTTACTGCCAAGTCAGCCCCACCACTTTCTTCCACATCTATGAGCTGCATTTCTCAAGGTCACCTTCGGTGCAAGGTCCCAATCAGAGTCTGCAAGGAACCGAGGGCTCACCAGATTTGGAAGGTGGGGAAAGCATTGTCCCTATTTGAGGAGGCCTTGAAAGGGGGCTACAGTCTAACACACAGCCCTGTCCCCACGGACCAGGCCTGGCCGGGCAGCAGGGCCAGTTCTGACCCTGCAGCCTGGGATGGGCGCTGGCCTGATGCTCTTCTGCAAGACGAGAATGAGCATTTAACTCCCTGTGGCCACCAGGTGGCGCCGCCCTCCAGGCACTGAGACGTCTAGAAGGTCATTCGCCTGCCCTTGGAGCTGCATGACATGCAGAAAATAGCCGAGGCTGATGTTTGGTAAATATGTTCTGGGGTGCTGGTGCTGGCTCCCAGGGGGTGGGAAGGGACTGACGCACAACCGGATGCAGGGGAAAGTGAGACGTGGGAAGAGAGTCGGGAAGCTGCCTCCCTCTGAGAGCCTGGCAGGCCCGGGCAGCAGGAGCTGGGCCTGGGGCTCTCCTCCGTGCTGCTTCAGCCCCGTGGTCCCACATCCCCAACCACAGTGCTCCCCTTGCGCCCTCCGCCCCGTCATTACCCCGGGCAACCTCCTCCCACCGCCCTGAACTCAAGGCCACCAGGATGTTGCAATCTTCATTTTTGGAGAGAACACAAGACAGTTGTTTCTCTGACCCAGGGCTTTGGCCTGTGGGCCCTGCAGCTGTCTCCACACGAGGCAAAGGCAGCAGGGCCTAAGGAGAGAACTGAGCAGATTGGCTCATCTGAGATGCCTTCTCACGCTCTGACGAATTCCACAGCAGCCCCTGAACCCTTGGTTGCCAGGCCTCCCCTGAGGTGGAGCGGCCCCGCCTGCCAGAACCCCCAGCACACAAGTGCATGGGTGAGGTGGCGGGCCCTACAGGGAGGGGGCAGCTGGTCAATTTAGAATCTGATGGGGACCCGGCTGTCAGGAGAGAGTCCTGGAGGGGGTACCTCGTGGGCAGAGCAGAGAAGGGAGAGCCCAGGTGGATGGGGCACCAGGCAGCTGGGGTGGCGAAGGCCAGGAGCGTGAGAGGCAGCCTGGAGTCTGGGGGCCGAGGGTCTTTGTAGCTGGGACTTGCATGTTCAGTAGAGAGGCAGAGAGAACAGAGGCAGCGCGGAGAAGGGGAGGCAGACAGCCGAGAAAGCCAAAGGACCAGATTTTCAAGGACTCAGAGGACTCCCTGGAGGAGGGAACCTGAGCTGGCTAGACCCACTAGCAGACAACTGGGGGCTGGGAGGAGGAGCCGCCTCACTCCAGAGCTACAACTTCTGTCACAGAGGCTGGAAGTCAGTGGTCTGCACTAGTGGACAGTGGCCTTGGCCATGGGGAACTGCTGGGATCACAGGCGCCCACGCGCTGGAGAAACAGCAATTTTGCAGCAAAAGGATGAAGCCTGGCTTAGGGCGGAGGCCAGCAGGACGGAAAGGAGGTGCAGATGGAGCTACCCCAGAAGGAGCCCCGCCTGGCAGCAACAACAGCCAAAGAAAAACAAGTTGGTCCCAAATCAGCCCTTTGCTAGAGCCAGAGGCAGAACCCTCCAGACACCGTTTGTACGTGAACCAGCCTGTGTTTGCCCAGGAGCAGGAGCGCCTGTGTGAAGACCTTGCCATCCTCGCTCTTTGTTCACTGATTTTCTCTGATGACATTGTCAGAAAATCCCAAGTTGCATGTGACTCGGGCTCGTCCAGACCTGAGCTGGAGTCATCCCATCTCACAGGCGTGCCGGGTCTCAGCGAAGCCTGGAAAACAAACAGAAAAGCAGCCAGAATCCAACGCAGCAAAGCTGTGTTTAGGAGGCAGCGTGGTCACATGTCCATTTTCCCTGCTCAGTTGTTTCTACTTACTGTTTGCATCAACCCTCCAAGTCGCCCCCGCTCTCACCACCCACGCCCTGACCAGAGACGGCCTGGGCTGGGGAGAGCAGCCGGGCCCTGGACAACGGAGCGCTCCCTCCGAGGCCCGCGGCTGTGTGTCAGCCCCGTCCATCGCTCCCCGGACTCTGCACAGGACGCAGGTCACTCTCCAGTCTCCACTTCCAGGGGTTCCGCACCTGGGAGCGAGGTCAGGTGCACCCGAACAAGGGCTGGCCAGGCCTTTGTTCACCCAGAGCCACGTCCACAGCTCAGGAAGGGGCAGAGCACCCAGCCTGGCCCTGACACGTTGGGCTCTGTCTTTGCGGGATCCCACGGGGGCTTGCAGGCTGCTTGCTCCTGAGCAAATCCCCAAAACATTAGGGGATCAAGAAAAAGAGGAAATCACTCCCAACCCAGGAGTTAACTTGAGAGCCGGTTCTCAAGTCAAGGCTAGCAGTCAAGGCTGTTGGCCGATAGTCTGGATTTGCTGCCAAGCAGCCGTGCGAACTTCAATCACAGACTTAGTGTCTCGGAGACTAAGGCATGTTTCCCCCCAAATAGGCAATGAGGGGGTTTAATGGATGTTCTCACACTCCCCTCTGGCTGTGGGAGTCGCTGACTCCTTCACAGGATTTTTACAGATGATCCAGAGTGGTTATCGGGTTGAGATTCAGACCGGAAAACAACCAGTCCCCCCCGCCGGGCTTCGGCACCCAGTGGGAGGGACAATGCCAAGGCTCTAAGTCGAAGGCCCAGGACAGAGGACGGAGGACAGGACTGCTGAGGCCTTTCCGGAGGCTCAGGGAGGGCAGAGGAGGCTTGTGACGGAGGCAGGGAGGACTCACTGGGACTCAGCAACAGGAACACCAGAGAGCCGGAGCTGGGAAACAGATGGATTAGTCCCTGGGGCCAGGAGGGTGGAAGAGAGGTGAGTGGGAAGAGAGGTGAGTGGGAGGTGAGACTGTTGTTTCAGAGTTTCTGGGAGGCCCTAGTCCTCAAGGCCTGAGCCGCCAGTGTGGGTTGCTCAGCCTCCACACTGGATCCTGCAGCAACACGCAGACGACTGGGCTCCCTGGCCTGCCCTGGACAGGACGCCTCCTCCTGCAGAGGAAACTCTAGCAAGTCACTGAGCTGAGGCCTTATTTCTACTCAGAAGTTTGTTTTCATAAAGCTGGGCTGCTGAAGCTCTGGGTTAACTCTGACTCCCATGTGAACCGACCCCTGAAGGTCTGCCCTACTAGTTACCCCTGCGGGTCGGACCATCCTGAGCCGGGGGCCTATTGGGGGATTCAGAACCAGACGCAAAGTTAACCAGCACCCCAAAAGTGATGGCTTGAAACCACAGAAAAAACCACAGTGCTGGAGGCAGCTCCCAAAGCAAGTTGATGTCAGGACAGGTCCCTCTGTCGACTGAAGGAAGTTATTCCAGGCCTCTCCTAGCTTTGGGTGACTGTTAGCCACCCATGGGTGCGCTTATCTTATAGCTGCATACTCCCACTGCTGTCTCCATCTTCACAAGGCCTTCTCTCTTCTTCGTCAAGGAACACTAGACTTTGGATTTGGGGTCTATATCTTGCTCCAGGATGACCTTGAGGGTGGTAACTTCATTACATCATTTGGGAAAAGCCCCCTTTTCTAAATAAGGTCACCTTCAAGGTCCATGTGGGTCTTTTGGGAGAGCACCATTTGACCCACTAGAGCCACCAAGGTTGGGGGCAGAGAAGGAGACAGAAGTCCTAGGTCAACTCTGATGAGTACCAATTTTCACAGGCTGACCTTGAGCATAGCTATATCTGGCAGGCAGTGAGAGCACTGATTCTCAAGCCCCATGGAAGCCATCAGTGCAGGGCAATCAGAAATGTTCAGTAGAGGGGGTGAAAAAAATGCCCCGGGAACCCCATGCTGGAACAAAGGGAAGAGGTTCAGAACAAAAGAGACATGAAGCTTGAGGTTTGGAGAAGAACCAGCAACTCACTTGTGAACCAAAGGAGAGATGCCCCGATATGGCTGGAGACTAGCCTGGGGGATCACAAAGAGGAAGGAGGGGGGTCAAGGCAGGAGCTTGTGGGCTCAGTGGTGCAGCCATTGGGGGAGTCCTGAGAAATGGCCTCAGGGTTTAGCTTCGCTGAGATGCTTTGGGGCCTTTGCAAGCACAACTTCTGTGTTGGGGGTTAAATCCATCTAGTATAGAAAATGTTTTCATCAAGTTTGATTGTGAAGGAGAAGAAAGAGGTTGTGTTTAGAGGTAGACACAAGATGGAAGAAGCTTGAGCTGAAGGGGAAGCTCCAGGGTGAGAAAGGAAGAGTCCAGCCAAGAGGGTGGGCGCCAGCGAGAGGGAACCGGGTCTGTGCCATCACAGGAAGCACTGGGCTTCTTCAGGTTGTGAGGAAGCTTGAGAGGACAGGAATGGCAGTGAGTAGTCGGTAGGTGTGAAGTCAGGAAGAAGTGGAAGGTGGATTATCTGGCGGGAAGGAGTGGGAAGTGGTGGGTGGAACTTCGAGAAGCTTCAGAAAGATTTTAAATAGCTACTATGGGAAACAAAGTTGACTGGGGAGCAGAAGGATTTCTTGGCAGCCTTGGGGTTGGGGACCATGAATGTTCTGGCGGCATTCTGCACGGGGTGGGGGGTGGGGATCCTCCCAGAACTCTGGGAGACTCAGAGATGGTTTCATGGGTGCAGAGTTAAGGCTGGTCAAGGACAATGCAGCAAAAATGCAACAGGGCAGAGGCCGAAGGATGTTGGCAAAGAAGGTTGGAGGGTGAGCCCCAAAGTCCACATGGAAGCAGAAAGGAAAGAAAGGCAGGTGGATTGGACAGGAGAGCCCAGGGGGCAGCCTAGGCAGTGCTGGTGCCCACAAGGACTAAGGAGGGAGAGAAATGGAGGCCAGAGGAGAGGAAGCTCTGAGCAGAGAATCATCTGCTTAAGTTGAAGGATCTAAGGACAGCAGACGCCGGTGTGACAAAGTGTGACCCAAGATGCAGGGGATGCTGTCCTATGTGGCTTTCCCAAGAAGCAGCGCCTGAGGCAGGGACTTTGTGGGAGTGATTGGTTGAGGGGTGTCCTCAGGGGAAAGGGTGAGGGAGAGGAAGTCAGGCAGAAAGGCAGGCAGAAGGTGGTCTTGTCTGGAGACTCCTGGGCTCTCCCAGGCACCCTGTACCCGTGACCTGGCCCCAACTCGAGGCGAGGGCTCCCTCAGCCTCAAGTTTCTGGTGCCCCTCAGCTGTCAGCCTCTTGGTCAAGAGCAACCCAGCAGAGAAGAGGCAGCTGTGAGAGTCCATCACCCACACTGACCACACATTGGAGACTCGCCCAGCATGGAGGGGTCAGGCCAGACTCCCACCTCTCCCGGATGCAGCCACACCTCCCGAGGCCGCACGCGCGGGTTGGGGAGAACCCGCAGCTGTCACACCGACAGCAGCTGGGAAGCTGCGTCCTCAGAGGGAAACACCGGCCGACACTTGGGATATGGACTTTCTGGTGAAGTTTCTGAAGGGGCCAGGGAAGTTGATGCCCACAGACCAGTGGTGCCAGGGCCCACAGGGACAAAGTGGGGTGGAGGGAAGATGCTGAGCAGCCCGACTAGGTGCAACAGGTCAGAGAGGACGGTGACTCAGAGGCTCGGCCTGGGGTGTGGAGCAGAGAGCCGGGCCCTGCCGGGAACAGACTGTGCCACTTCAGCTCCGTCGTCAGGAGGGAGGTTGGCGCCCGTGAGCCAAGGGATTGGTTCCCGGGACTGGCGTCCCTGACACGCCAATCTGCGCCGACACCAGCCGGTCCTCCAGCAGGACTCACAGGTCCATCAGGCCTCAGAGGTGAAACCACCTCTTGCCTCCATCCCTGACCTCGCAGCTCACCTGAGCGCGGCAGGGCCTGCTTCCCGGGTGAAAGCAGGTGTGGCCGGGTCTGCAGGACGTGTGCGTGAGCACCCTGCCCACCACCCAGGGGCGCACTGAGGACCTGAGGCCTTGGGGTCCTCGCGGGGCTTGTGCGGCTGAAGCTCAAGGGGAGGCTCTGGGCGAACGGTCAGTGCGCGGGCCCCCTGTGCGTCAGCCTGGCTCTTTCTCCATCTGGATCTTGGCTTCCTCTTCTGGAGACGCCAGTTCTGTGGGTCCAGAGTGTGCCGCAGGCCTCACCTAACTTCCCCAGAGCGCTGGTTTCCAGTTGCGGCCACATCCTGAGGCTGGGGGCTTCAGCTTACGGGTGTGGGGAACATTCTGTCCACAGCGCCCTTAGCAGGTCATGAGGGCGCTGGCGCAGAGGATGCCCACAGACCCCAGTGTTCTCCATGGGTCCCCTCGTGCGATAAGTAAACCCAGTCAACGGTCTGTTCCAGTCTAAAATAAAAGCTCCCCGGAGTCTCCCAAACTAATGTTCCTCTCTTCCTCCTTCTGTCTCCTCCAAGCCTTTCCCCAATGCACCCCTGCTTGCGCCAGGCCCGGTCCCCAGCACCCAGCTGCCCCCGCCATTCTGACTCAGCTGCAACCTCCTGTTTTTCCCCAAATTCTAGAAGGTCCTGGGTCAAGTTCTCTAAGAGGGTTTATTGACGTCTCTCCCCCTGGTTTTTAGGGGACGGTGGGCGGGTGGCCCCCTCCTCCCATGAGCTGGGGTGATAGGTCAGCAAACCCGGTGTGACTCCAGGCACCGGCCCTCTTTTACCGTTTTTTGGCCAGGGACTAAAAACCCGATTATGCAGTGGTTTCTCATGCCCTACTCGGGCATCTATCATTCATTTTATTAGTGTCAGCCACTGGGGGTCTCAGAAGAAACCAATCCTGAAAGTCTCAGTTTAGTGTCCTAGAAGATTTTGTTTTCGCCTATTTTCAAAGGCAAAAGACATCACAGAGATTTTGGAAATCCAAAGCAAGTCTCTGGGAGGAGGGACTGACCCAGGCCACAGGTGAGTAAGGGATCCCCCACGGCCAGATGCTACACCTCCCAGCTGGGGTCTCCCCAATACCCCACAACGAACTGGGGTCTCCATCAGCACACTTTCAGACCTCCATTTTCCAGATTGACGAATACATTTTTAAACATATATTAATGCAATTTGCTGGATATGTTGAGAAAACACCGCCACTGCTGCATGTTCCAGCCTTTGTCTTCATTTCCCAAGGAAAACTGTCTGTGGGGTTTGGTGGCAGGGGAAGGAGAGGGGAATATATGGTGGTGGCGGTCAAGTAGAAGAGCTTGGCTCAGCTGCGCAGAAAACACACCTATGGTTTGTCCCAGCTTGGAGGTCCATTCCCGGCTCAGGAGTTGTGTAACTTCTCCCTCGCCACTTAGCCCTCTTCCATCTCTTTGCTTCTTCCCCACACACCTCCCCCATCAGGCGGATGTTTAAATTCTGGAAGGAGAGCTCCCATCTGCTCACGTCTTCTTCTATCACCATGGTTACTGGGCCCAGAGTGATCTCTGTGGAGACAGAGGCGGAACAGGAACCAGGGACAACTTCTGAGCCAAAGGCTGCAGGAATGAGGGGTGTTTCCTCAGCCCCCGGTCAAACTGGCCTGCCCATCCGCGTGCCATTTTGTTTGGTGACATGCACAAAGGCTTTGATCCAGAATCACAGATCAGCTACAGCATGCTTCATAATTCCCTGCACCTGCAACAAAATAGGCCCTGTCCAGGCTGTGCTCGGTCTGGAAGGCTGGGTGGTGTGGGAGGGAGGGGCGGGGAGAGGTTCAGATCTCAGGTCCCTGAGCTCCCGTCCCACGAAGAGACCAGTGTCCAGGTGGGGCCTGGAAGTGGACAGTGGACAGTGTGGGAGAGGGATAACTTGAGGGAAATCTACTACAAAGGACAATGGGAAAGCTGCCCATGTCGTAATTTCCGACCCCCGGTGATGTGGCGGTGATTCCTCCCCATTCCAAAGAGCCGATGGCATGTCAGCTTCTGTGCCCACTGTCTTTCTGTTGGTGAATTATTCCACCAGATGGCAATTTGACTCTCCCTGCTCTGGGCTCATATGTCATAGGACGAGGCAGAAGCCAATGCCTGAGTGGTCAGGAAAGATGCTTTTGATGGGAAAGAGGATGAGGTTTGCTGTCGGGGGCTTGGCTTCCAGGCCAGCTCAGCTGCCTTTTGGGACCTTGTGACTGTCTTTTCTCTTCCTAGGAAATGGGTGGGCATCAGGATGCTGGGGGAGACAGAGCACCTCAACCCTGTGGACACTGCCCCCCATTGCTAATGTATCACAAACCCCAAAGTCCCAGCCCAACCCCCAAACATTAAATCGGAATCCCCAAGAGAGGGTGCTAAGAGCGGCCATCAAACTGTCCTCCATCCTGGTGCCCCGTGAGGCTGTCCAGTGGGTGCTCTAAGAGGAAATGGGGTGGCCCAGTGAGCAGAGAGAGTGCTTAGAGAGGACAGCGTTCAGGTGTGGATGACTGGCAGGAGGACCTGCCCCAGGGATGCCCCCAGCTCTGCCACCTGCCCAACATCCATCTCCGGCGAGGGTCTGGTAAGGTGGGAGGGGGCCTGGAGACACAGGCCTGCTGCCATCGATGGGGGCCTGGCATAAAACAGCTGTCTGCTTGAAGGGATTCCCCTTCCACTCAAGACCACAGAATTTTTCATGTTTAAAACAAAGTGGCAGGCCTCCCCTGGTGGCACAGCTGTTGAGCGCTGAGCTGCGAAGCTGCCCGCAGCCTCTGCAGTGCCGGTTCGATCCCTGGCAGCTGGCGAGGGTCCCACATGATGCGCAGACCTCTCCTGCTATGCCCGCTGCTCCCCTCAGCAGTATATTTCATCGGTCTGCCTGTTCTGTTCCCCGCTCTGGCTCTGGTGAATCCTCTCACCCTCCCGCGCTTCTGACTGTACCCAGTGCTTGTATAAATAAATAAATAAATCTTTAAAAAAGAAATATTTAAAACAAAGTGGCAACATTTTGAAAGTGTTAAAATGCATACTTTAGGAACCTGTATAAATTTAGACACTGATGATGTGCTAATGAGCTGTGTGACCCCGAGCAAGCTACTTAACCTCTCTGGGCTTCCTGACCTGTCAAATGGAAAGAAGTTCAAAATATTGAAGGAATTCACTGAGCTAATTCATGTGAAACCCCTAACCTCACACACCTTAGTAAATACCCAGTAAGTGCTGGGGTTGGCAAATTGACACAGCAGCATCACACATTAGAGGTTGGAGGAGGAGCTCCTTGAGGGCCTCTCTCCATCACTGATGCTGGGTGTGAGGGACAGATCGTGACTTTGACAGGGAGGAGGGGGGAGTGTTGCAGAGACAGGAGAGGGAAAGGAAGCAGGGACACATACGCACGTGTGGGAATAGCTAACGGGAGCAGGGGGCTGCAGCTAAGGGAGAAATAGGATTTCTCATCTGTGCAACAGATTAGGGGGAGTCTATGAAAACCCTAAAATGTCAAGGTGTGGAGTCCAGACTGTTCACCTGCTCCTGTGTCTCAAACACGCGTCAATAGTGGGTTTCAACTTGAACAGAATCCTGTGAGGAGGCTGATTGCAAACAACCAATGAAAGTAGAAGTTCTTGAGTTGCAGCCAAGATGGGGGTCTGAACCCCCAGTCTCCCTGGCCACCATGTACAGCACAGGTCCCTGAGAAGCCTCATGGCATCCCAGGATTCTGTGGCACAAGGTTAACAGCCAAACTGTAACGAACAGAGCTCTTGAGGCCAGGAAGCAGCTTTTTTTCAGTCCTTGCGTATTGTCCACAGGCAACCTATGGGTCCTGACAACACTTGGGGTCCCTACCAACTCAGACAGACTCCTGGACTGTGGAGTTTTTGAACTTGAGCGATTGGCTTTTTTCGTGCTGGTTTCCATTGTGTGCCCCAAGCCTTTGGCATAGAGAAACAGTTTGCCTGGGTTTGCCTGGAATTGAGGGCCGCTGCAGTAACCCAGTCTTGGCAATTAAAACAGGCTCATGTCGCATTCACAGGTGGACAGGTCAGCTGTGACACCACTGATACCTATGCGGATTGGTTGGGGTCAGCTGGGATTGGCCAGCCGTGGCCCTAGACTCTGGGTTGGTTTTGGGTCCATGGTGTCTGCTCATTACAGAGGCTACCTGAGTGACTTTCCTCACGGTGAAGTGGGTCTTGTCATGATCCTCAAGCTTTAAGTCAAATGAAGCTCCTGTCACTCTGTAACAGCAGGAAGGGACAGTGCAGGTTTTCTATGACCTGAGCAGACCAGGTAAAGGAGTCCTGGAGCCCTTGGTGGCTTTTGCAGACTTTTATTGGGATTCAGCAGGTACACGGCAGGCAGGGGTGCTGGCAGGCCTCCCAGCCCCCAGCAAGTCTTCACTCTTTCTTAGCTCTCTGGCCTTCTCTCATGTTCTCTCTGCTTCTCTCATGGTTCTGCTGGCGTCCCCATGATGCCGCCCTTATAAGCCCAGTCTCTCAGCCCAGGTGTACCCACTCATGCATGCCCACACTCTACTCCAGGTGCCCGCCATCAGGCCTGCATTCAGGACCGCAGGGATCCATCATCTATCCTGATGGCTGGAGGGCAGAAAAGCCTGACACTTTTTACCTTACCCTACACACTCCCACCCACAGTCCGTGAACTAGAGAGAGTCACACAGCCCAGGTCAGGGTCGGTGGAACAGATAACATTCTGCCATGGGGCTGCCTGCACAAGAATGGGGAAAAGGGTCAACAAATAAAACCACCTACCACAAGTGTGGGTAGTGAGGAAGTTGAACCACAACAACTGACGTGAATCCGCCCCTCCATGCCCGAATCCCGCCCCCTCCTGCAAATCTCTGGCCACCCAGGGTGAGAGGGGGTTGTGCCTCTTGACCTTCTGCAGGCTTGATCTGAGCCTGCTGTTCACTGTCTCCTGAGCAAGGCTGCAAGTGACTCATGTATCGGGTGGCCCTTGCTGCCCTGCCCCAGGGGGCCTTGGCCGTCCCCCAGCGCATCCATGCTGCTTGGTCACGCACAGAGATCCCAGAAACTTCCCCGGGTGGGGGTGGGTGAGGCAGGATGAGCTCAGGGCTCACCCACTCTTTCTCCAGCCTTTCAACTTGGCAGTGGATGAAAAGAGCAAAGGTCTTGGAGTCAGAGAGACGAGGGTTAGAACTGCAGTTCCCCACCCCCTGGTTGGCACCCCACCACCACGGGGATGAGTCCCTGGGCCTTACCATGTCTGCGATTTCTTATCTGTAAGATGGGAACAATAGTAATTACTTTGCAGGATGATGGTGTTTGCAAGCTTGCCACACACCGTCCTGCCCGGAGGTGCTGACGGTCATTGCTCCCTGTTCATCTGTGTGGCTTCCCCCTCCAACCCCCACTCCCCCCAACAGCCGGTCTCCACAGAGGTGCCCTGGATTCAGAGTCGCGCTGTCCTACTGTGTCTAGAGCAGCACACGCCTGGCCCGGCAGGGTCACCTGCCCCCGTACCATCCCGCCACACTGCGGCCCCTCCACACGGGTGTCCAGGTGCTCGACTATTGTCTGTGCCCCCTCCCCGGGATAATGCAGAAACAGAGAGGAACCAGAACTTGGTTGTTTTAACCATTTTAATCAGTGCTGTGTGTTCACTGCCCATGACGTGCCTAGAAGGTGTTTTTAAACATCTCTTGAATGACTGAGCATTGGCCGAGTTGGCATCTGTAGAATCCTGACGGCCCTGCGCACACACATGCAGCAACACTCCTCCCCATTCTGACCCCCATCTGGGTGCAGGGCACAAGCCCGTCAGAGGAGCAGCGCACCAGAGGCCTGCCTGCAGACGTGGGCTCAGAGCTGGGCATTTTCGAGTCCCTCATCTCTTTCTCCACCCCAAGCAAACAGAGGCTCCATGACTCTGAGGGGCCCACGGTGCACTCCAGCACCTGCGTTTCCTCCCAGGGCCCGGCGCATCCTCATCAGCTCCCGGCGAGAATCACACGCATGCATTCCGCTCCCCCCATATGCCTTCCACTGTGTAAAGCAGAGAAATCGAACCCTAATTAAACAGAGGCTTGGTTCCACCTCGTTCTGTTGGAGGAGGCTGCATTGACATGGACTGTGAACTGGAAACTATTTCACACTCCAAAAATTAAAATCCCGAGTGGGGACTCAGGGCCCTCCAGGGAGAGATGTACAACCTCTGAAGAAGTGAGATCATGCTGTCAACATGAGCGATTCAAGTGTAAACAGTTTTGTAAAAGGAATTTCAGCTGAAAGTTAAAACTCGGCTTCACGCGCTAAGGTATTTTTCAGCTGTGGGTCGCTTTGCTTCCAGTCAAGAGACGTGAACTGCAAAGGTTCATGATTAAAAAGCCTGTTGTTCCCCGGGTCAGCCCTGTTCCCATGTGCCCGGCAGTGGCCAGAATCCCAAGAAGCGCTTCAGCTGAGCTGGGCCTGAATAAGCTTTGCTTCTGTGGGCCCAGCCGCCTTCCCCCAGGGGGTGAGTGTCTTCTCGGGAAGCTCCAGGGCTCCTTCACAGGAACTTCCTAGAAGGCTCATGAGCTGCCTCTTCAAGAAGCAGGCGCTGGGCCAGGAAGCCAAGCAGGAGCTTGGTCCCAGGAACCCCGCGGTGTTTACTGGGGGGAGAGTTGGGGCCTTCTGCGTGACATTGTCCCTCTCTGTCGCAATCGAGAACAGCACCAGATATTGTCACATATGACATCACAGGACAAAAATGTGTCAGTGTTTTGGGTTTTCCCACAAGAGTTGTGAGAGCCTGCCCTGAGGGCCTCTGCTAAAAGGCCCTGCAGAACGCCATGGAAGAACGTCTATGCGCCGCAGAGAGGCCCCGACGCCAATTGCGCCTCCAGCTTCCCCACCTAGCTAGACCCCCTCAGGTTAACCTTCCAATTTCCTCAAGAGCACCCCATTGCTCACGCTGCCAAGTGCAACATGGGGTCCTGCACCCCCTCACCCTTGCCCTTCCACCTTCCCGCCGTCACTGACCACCCCCAGCTGCTGTTTGCTGTTCGAATCATCAGCCCCTTCTGGTTCCCACAATACCCCCCACCCCACTTCCCGCTTCCTCAAGTCTGGTCGCCCGCTCTTCCACACAGACTTTCCTCTCACTCTGTGACCGGCCACTTCCCACTCAACCGCAGCGCCTGGCTCAAGCTTCTGGCTTACCTGCCCTGCCGTACTAGGAGGCCCTGGCGGTGCGCAGAGAGCCCTGGGCTTCACCTGCTCGCTTGTCCCTTCTGCTCACAAGCACACAAGCCCCTTGCCCTGGGCTTGCTGCCCACCCCTCACACTATTTTAGGGACAGTTGGAAATGTCTGTGTTTCTTTCACAATCAGACGTCATAATAAGGAACAGGTAGTAATGAATCCAGGCCAGGTTTTATTCATCTCTATACCAATGCAATCGCAAAATATAATTTTAAATTAAAAAATTCAAATTAGTGTTTTCATTTCTTTGGAGAAATGCCCAGAAGTGAAATAGGTGTTTCGTATGAGATGTGCGTTGTTATTTTCTTCAGGAATATCCATAGTATTTTTTTTTTAATTTTTTTTAAAGATTTATTTATTTATTTATACAAGCACTGGGTACAGTCAGAAGCGCGGGAGGGTGAGAGAATTCACCAGAGCCAGAGCGGGGAGCAGAGCAGGCAGAAGGACTGAAGGACACTGCTGAGGGGAGCAGCGGGCGGCAGGAGAGGTCTGCGCGCCACGTGGGACCCTCCTCCGCTGGCCGGGGAGCAGCCGGGGATCCAACCAGCGCTGCAGAGGCTGCGAGAAGCTTCGCAATCCAGTGCTCAACCGCTGCGCCACGGGGAGGCCCCCATAGTATTTTTGAGGGCTGCTCCACCGTACATGCCCCATGACAATGTGTGAGGGTTCCTTTTTCTCCCTTGTTGTTTCTTGTCTTTGGATAAGTTATTATTAAAACAGGTGTGAGGTGATGTCTCATTGTTGTTTCAACTTGCATTTCCCTGATGATAAGCGATGATGAGCAGCTTTTCATGTGCCCGTGGGCCATCTGCAGGTCTTCTTTGGAGAAATATTATTAACAGACTTAAAAGATGCACCTACCTTATTTTTACTGGGGGGATGGGGATTCAGAATACCTTACTGGAAACTGAGTTGTTAGTTTCTAAAGCACAAGATAAATCATGGCCTAGATAAAATGTCAAGCACAGTATTCTAGGCTTGTTAAGTTAGTCAGCTCCTTCTAGAACATTCTATGCTCTCCCCCATTGTATATATGAGGAAACCAAGGACCTGGGTCAAGGAGAAACAGACCCCAGGTTTCCTACCGGTAGGGGCGGGGCTGAGACTGCCCAGGGAGGGTAGAGACTGCCTTCCTGACCATGTAGCCTTGCGGCACATGAGCCAATGAGAATAAAAGAAAGGAGTAGATACTCCTTCTGCTTTGATGTTCTAAGCTACTGGGAATCTTTGTTTGAGAGCAAGAAGTAGCTGTTGGAGACTTGAGGGCTGATTCCCACTCTTATGTTTGTGAAATTGATGACTTGCTTGCTGTTACACTGGAGCCCTTTATACCCGGTCATTCTGAGTAAAGCTGCCTGGGGACCTGCAGCCTCAGCTGCTCTATGGTAGAAAAACCAGTGGGGCCTGCCAGCTGGGAGTCCTACGGCAGGCAGAGAGGAGGAGGACAATGGCAGCAGGAGCAGTCACACTGTCACTGCAGGACAATGCCCACCACGGGGACAGTATCCTTTCAGGGCCATATCCCTGTCCTGGGCTACCCTCTCACACCTTCTGCCGCAGACCATCAGGGTATTTGGTATGTGAGCTAATTAAGTCTCTCCATGATTGCAGATCCCACAAATCTGCTAGTGGATTCAGAATTTCTAAGAAGACCACCGTTGCTCTGCATATATGATGCATATATAGTCAATCAACCTGAAAGAACAGAGTAGCCAAGTATAGTGAACAGAGCCTCTTTAGAGGAAGGGAAATCTCTCATTGTCACAGTATTGGTTTTAAAAGTGTATTGTTTCATTATGCAACCAACCTTGACAGAGGCCTTACTTTGTGTCAGACACTAGACTAAAAAGGTGAAGCTCTTAGAGTGTTGTACAAATAAACTAGTCAGGACAATTGTTGCAGTAAATGATAAGAATGAAGAATTTTCATGGTAGAGATTATATGTTAATATTGCAGACTAGATATGTGTAGAAAAATCTCCAGTGAAGCACAGCTCAAATGCAATTAAAATATTAAAGACTTACTATGATGCATGGCTGGGGAAGAAAAAGGAAATCCTTAGAAGCAAAAATGACAAGGAAATATAAGCACGAACCCACAAGCAAACCAGACCAGAGACAGAATGCTGTGGGGGTGCATGCTTTTTTTCTGGATGCTGAGAACTTGGATTTTAATAAGCAATAAATGATAGGAGCTAAAGCTGTGCCCTTAGCTGGGTTGGCAAAATCAAAGACACCCTCAAAACTAGACCCCCTGGAGGAACATTTTGAGAGGAAGAACGAGGCGATAAAATATACCCAACAACAACAAAAAAAGTGATAGAATAAGAAAGAGAAACAGACAGACAAACACACACAAAGAGAGAGAGAGAAGAGATTAAAGAAAGCCACTTTTTTTTATAATACTTAAATTTGAACGTATGTTTCTGTGCATTTGTTATCAAAATGAAATTCATCTCTGTAGGAAAAAAAAAAACTTGGGCCTCCCCAGTGGCCCAGCGGTTGAGCGCTGGGTTGCGAAGCTGCCCGCAGCCTCTGCAGCACCTGTTCGATCCCCGGCTGCTCCCCGGCCACCGGAGGAGGGTCCCACATGGCGCGCAGACCTCTCCTGCCGCCCACTGCTCCCCTCAGCAGTGTACTTCGGTCCTTCTGCCTGCTCTGCTCCCCGCTCTGGCTCTGGTGAATTCTCTCACCCTCCTGCGCTTCTGACTGTACCCAGTGCTTGTATAAATAAATAGATAAATAAATAAATCTTAAAAAAATAATAAACTTGCCTAGGCTTAATCTTTTAATCATACTAGATTACTACTGCTTTGAAGGAGCAAAGGCGAATTCACTATGGAGAAATACATTTGAAACCAAGACCTCAAAAATTCCCACAGATGAAGAACAAAGCACATGAGCTCACAATCAAAACTCACCAAACAGACAAGGAGTGAGGCCACGGTTACACCTGGCATAGAGAATTCAACCAGCAAACTGACAGTGCTCGTTTCAATTATGAGGACTAGAATATGAAACGAGACTTTCATGTTTTAAAAATAAAAGAGAAATTACAAGTATAATGAAGAAATAATTTACCAAAACTAATCTGGAAGATGCAAGATAGAAAAAAACAAAACTTCGAAACTAAAGTTAAATCTAATAAAAATGTGTATAAAAATGAAAATGGCAAAAATTAACTGCAAATTGAGTTAAAGAGAAAATTTGCGAAGTGAAACATTTATCTGAAGAAATTATCCAGAACATGCCCCAAGAGGCAAATTGAAGGAAAAAACACCAGAGAAATTAAAAGATGGGGGCAGTAGAAGTGAGATATGATATGTATATAATTGGATCCTCAACAAAAAATGGAGAACAACCAAGAAATAAACAATATTTAATGGGAAAAAAGTGACTGAGATTTTTCCATAACTAACAAGAAACAATAATTCTCATACTCAAGAAACTTAACAAATTCCAAGAAGGAGAAATAAGAATTTCATACCCAGCGATTGTTCAGTCAAATTACAGAACAACAAAGACAGAGAAGAAATCTTAGGAGGCATGAAGAAAACTGAGGATACTTCCCAAGGAGCACAATCAGACAGAATCTGACTTTTCAATAGTAATAAAGAAATTCCTAACCCTATCTCCAAAGTTCTGGGATAAAATACCCATCAGCCTAGAACTCTATAGCTAGTTCTTCAGGAAGTACTACAATAATTCAGCAGTTGAATAATGAATATGGGAGAATAAACAGGGACAATGTCAAACATATGGGTAAGTTTAACCACATGTACTTCATTCAACTACTATCATATGTATAATTTGTGCAAATAAACAGGAAAGGGCTAAAATTCAGGACACCATAGCCGGCTATTTGAGTGGGGGTGGTGAGAGTTACTATCCATGTTAGAAAAGTAAGTGTGGTAGTATTCTGACATTAATGATGATGATAAAGTTCAGAATTTAAGCATGCAATGTATACAAATATGGACATTACGTGTAACTTCCACACTAAATGAAGTAGGAAGGAAGTATGTACATCAATCAAAAAAAGGGGGAGAAAAGACATAAGAAAACCTTGATAATACAAACTGTACTGAAAGAAGACACCTGGGTATGATCACTTACCAACGTGTTGAAATGTGCACACTCTCTGACAATACTGCCATTTCTGGTCTACATTTTACAGACACGTGTAGCCTACATCTGGAAAATATTCAGAAATGCCTATGAGCATTTCTTCTAAGGAAAAAAAAAAAACCTCTATCATCAAGCCAATGGGTACATAAATTTTGATCATTTACCCACTGGAAGACTATATGGCAGTGAAGGAGCTTGCTGGAATTTAGTCTTATATATTAACATGGATACATTTCAAAAATGTAACAGTGAAAAAGGTCAGAAGAATGGAAACGAGTTGATTCTACGCTATAGTGTCCAAATGCAGGTAAAAATGTGTGGTGTATCATTTCTATATGCAGACAAATATCATCCATCTGTAGAAATAAAAAAAAAAAGATACTGAAAAATTCTGGAAAGGGATAAGCTCTAAAGGGGAGGAGAAGGAAGGGAATTAGAGAAAGTCATAGAAAATTTTCCAAAAAGCTGGTAATTAAATCAGATGATGGGTATTTGGGCTTGTCTTATTAAGGTTTAAAGTCTATGGATCTGTGATGAGCACACGTGTGTACATTTTAAATGGTTTCCAAAATAGTAAAATAAAAGGAAGGGGAGGAAACTGAAAATCAAGAGCAATGATGACAAAGGATGGGGACCTTTTCCTTAAGGTAGTAATGTTGGGGTTCCTCGGGATTCGAAGCCCCTTTCTGAAGGGTGAGTGGAAGATCCCCAGATGAAGTGGAGACCAGTCCACTCAAGCTCAGAGGCAATTTTGACCCTGGACAATGGAAAACTACAAGTCACTCTGTCTGGATGTGTCCCCCATGGGGGTGGGGCAAGGCTAGAAAGTGAGGCAGGCAAGTGTCTCCTTGGAGTTAGCCCGGGCTCCTATGTCATAAGCAGGAAGGCATTTAGCAGACTTGGAATTTCCTCTTCGTGATGACCCGAGATGTAATATTTTATGTGGGTGACAAGGATGAGATTCATTTTAAGTGAAGCACAAAATAAATCTGCATTTAGAATAACCTTGCAGCATTCTCTGCCTGGGGGATAGGACAGAACCTCCACTTAGAGGAGACAGGAAGGGTCTGTTGGGTAGGAGGGAGACTGATGTCTCAATAGACAGCCTGTCGACATTTTGGTGAAAACAAGCATATGAAATCTTTTTTCCTGTGGTTGGAAAATCATCATCATATTAAATTCTTTTCATTTGAGCTTTGCTTTCAAGTACGGTGTCAAACAAGATGACTTTGATTCACATGGTGAGATAATGGCCAAGAGAGAAGAAAATTGCCAAGGATCACCAATGGAGAGCAACTGCAGGGTGGGAATTAGGCCCTAGAATGCCAGAGGCACCAAGAAGAGATTATGAGGCTAGAAATCTGCTGACCCTCCCTCCACACTGATGTTCCCTGACAGGGTGGGAAGACCTCACAGGGAGAGGGAACAAAGCATCCAAGGAGAGAACTGGGGGCAGGTGGGTGAGGCTCTAAGTGGACAATGACCTGCTCAAGGGATCTGTTAAAGGGTAAGGGCACCAACTGTCCTAAGAGAATCTGATCCTCTGCAAGGGTATCTGGAGGCCAGCACCAATGGAAACAAATGCCCTCGGTTTACCAGTATCCCTAGCCCATGGTCAGCATCTCTTGACAGCTGAAGAACGACTATGTCTATTCCAGTATTGAATGCTCGTTTACTCTACAAGGCATATGAAAGTGGGATGCCTGCTTCATTCTCGTGTAGACTTTCTGTCCAGGAATGACATTTCCTTGGGTTCTAATTAGGGATGCCTGAGCTAAATCTCCCTCGCCTCTTTGGGCCAAGGGTGACCTCAGATCTATTCTGGCTTTGGTAATTATAGCTTATTTATGTTATGAGAAAGGTGGTTATGCTTACAAACTGATGTGTCTTGCGATATTATAGAACAGGATTTATTGTGGCATCATCTGCCATGGGTCCTCAGATGTCACAGAGTCAAAAGATGAGCCTTAAAATAGACCCCCCACTTGGAGTAAAGCCCAGGAATGGGGCAGTGCAGAGGATGGAGGAGGCCCAGATATCTAGCCCTGCTGAATGTAGACATGGGCACTTAGGTCCTCCCTGGTGGTGCAAGGGTAAAAGACAGCGCTATCAAGCTATGTCCAGCCACTGCAGCATGAGTTCAATTCCTGGCCAGCCAGGGAGCAACCCACAAGGCTCAGCAGACCTCTCCTGTCTATCCCGCTGCTCCCCTCAGCATGGATTTCAGTAGATCTGCCTGTCCTGCTCCCCATTCTCTGGTGAATCCTCTCACCACCACCACCACCACCTCCACCCCACACCTCTGACTTACACCCCAGTTTTTATGTGCATAAATAAATAAATCTTAAAAAAAAAGAAATGGACGCTTAGCACACACGAGCACACCCAGCAAACCCCCTCTTGCCTTAACGGAGCAAGAGGACAACAGGGAAGAACCCATTTCTGAGGTTTAAGGAAAACCAGCCAAGCCTGAAGTTCTATGGAAAACTTCTCTTGATGCCAGAGAAAGTATTTGACACTTTCTTACCTGTTTGAAGGTGTGACACTCAGGCGTTGTGTGGGTTGGGGTTGTGTTGTTGACATTTCCCCCGTTCCTTAAGTGAAATGATCAAAACAGGACAGAAGTTCTTTGTGAGCTGTTGTTGAAGTTACCCCAAGTCCCTGGGTAAGAACCACTGTTGTAAGAGAAGCACTTGTGAACTGGTGGACAAACAGATGCTTAATCCCAAGAAAGTTGTTCTGGGAAGGCCCCGATACACATAATCATTCAAAGAGAGCTGAGAATCAGGGTCTTTTCACACAAAGTATTTTCTAACCAAAATTTAATTATCTGTATTATTTTAGAAATCCATTTAATAGTGAAATTATCCCCAAGAAGAAAATGGCATGTGAAACATTCTTATTCTTACAAAACACATTCCTCTCCCCACTGGTAAAAATACTTTCCTATTTTCCCGGAACGCTTGCCAGTCTCCTGAGTTGAATGCCGACCTAGGAGTTACGTGCTATTGCTTTTGTCCTTTGGAATTATTAAGCAAGGTTGCCTTCTCCAAAATGTCTTGGTCCCAGTTATACTAGTTGCCTGTGGTTACCCTCTTCCATTCGCCACTTCCACATTTATGTCTTTCTTTTTTTTTAAAGATTTATTTATTTATGCATACAAGAACTGGGTACAGGCCAGAGGTGCAGGGGGTGAGAGGATTCACCAGAGACAGAGTAGGGAACAGAACAGAACAGATTAACTGAAATCCACTGCTGAGGGGAGCAGCGGGGAGACAGGAGAGGTCTGCTGCGCCATGTGGGTAGCTCCCTGGCCGGGGATCGAACTCGTGCTGCAGAGGCTGCAGATAGCTTCATAGTGCTGTGCTTAACCCCTTGCGCCACCAGGGAGGCCCACATTTATGTCTTTCTCTTGGACAAGTGTCCCCAGATCAACAATCCTTTGAACTCATCTTTTGGTTTGCTGGCAGTTTGTGCCCTTTGTCTTGGCGATGTTGATATGAAGTGATGTGTTGAAGCTGATATGATGTATTTCTCCAGAAAATGGCATGATTTCCTCAATAACCTGTGGGCATCTTCACCTCCTCCCAAGTCCAATGAACAACTTGCACTGTCCTCTGCCTTCTTAGAAATGTAAAGGACATTCTAAATGACCTAACTTCCCTTAAATCATCCCATGAGTCAGTGATCTCTTGACTCACTGCTCTTGCCACAAAGTGGTAAGAAAAGCATTTGTGAACTGGTAGACATACAGATGCTTAATCCCAAGAAAGTTGCTCAGGGAAGGCCCCAATATGCATAATCATTCAAAGAGAGGTATTTAACTAGGTATCTGTCAAATGTGACCAGGGACATTAGAGCCACAGGGGTCTGGTGATGTCAGATCCTGCTATTAAATAATCCACTCTCTGTTCTGGGTTTTTGTCACTCATCACTCCCTCCTGCTGCAAACAACTCCATGTCCTCTGTTCAGGACACCGCCTGTGTACTCCAGTGCACACGTGTGTATGCACACACCTACACCACAGCTTCCACTGCTTGACCTTGATGCTTCTTTCTCAAACATCCAGGGAAGCACCAGACAGACAACCAGGGTTTCTCACTGTCCCTCTTCTGTGGTTAATTGCTTCCCAGCCTCTCTCAAGCATTCGGTGCTCTGTGGCATTCAACCAATATTTGCTGCAAACTATAATCGGTGTTGCAATACAAGTCTGAACAAGGCAGTGCCCCTGCCTGCTGGTTGTTCCACCAGGAGTAGAGACCATGAATAAATGATGGAGAATGTAGCAATGGAGAGCAATGAAATATTATATGACTTCTCTGAAATCACAAAGCCAGTGACAATGGAAAGAAGAAAATTTGAGTTTTCATTATGCTCAAAGGATGACTTGGTGGTGAAATTCCATTGTCCATATCTGTGAAGAATTGTAAAATGTGTCAAGGAATAAATAGGCAAGAGAGAGAAGAGGAATGAGGAGAAGCAAGATGAGGACAAGCACTAGGAGTAGGGAGGGGAAAAGAAAAAAATGTGAAAAAATCAGCCAGTATCTCTCCTAGTACTTGACCTAGGAAGACAGATACCTGGAAGACTCTAAAGGCTGCTGCAGCATCCCTGGGTTGGATGACTTCCTGGGTAGAAGCGGGGATGTGAGGTCAGATGCTATTGAGCATCTCAGAGATAAGAGTTCCTGCTGGACTTTCCAGACTGAGAACATGGGATCCTCCCAAAGAGATGAGGAGACGCAGGGTAGGCTCTTCCTTATGGTGCTCCCGCTTGGCTCTGACTGGGAAATATTGGACAAGTCCCCAAAACCCTAAAGGGGATCAATGTGTGAGCAAATGCAATGATGTGGCCAAAACTCAAACTCCAAACTGGACACAGAACACCTGGTCCTCACCCTCACTCCTGCAGACCCTGCCAGGCAGCCTTGAGCTGGGCCCTCAAGCAACACAGTTTTCTCCTAATAGCAGAGTAACGGTCCCTACCCTGGTCAGCTCCCGGGAGGGCAGTGAAGTGAGGGTAAGATAAAGAACACGCTGATGGGAAATTTTAAAATATTTCCCTCACGTGACGAGTTATTGAACGACTCCCATAACACACAGCAATGCCGGTGTGGTAGCATCTGAACCCACAGAGCTGGAGGGACTGTTGTCTCTAACCACACCTTTCTTTCATCTGCTCACATTCATTCCACCTGTAAGCTGTCATGGCAGGTCCACCCTGTGCCCAGGGCTGTGGTAGATGCGGGGCTTCAGAGAGGAATAAAACATGGTGCTGGGTTCAAGTTGCTCAAGGCAGGAGCTCAGAGAGTCAAACCCAAAGAAGGGCACGTAGACCATGCTGATGGCATGGCCTCAGCTGTGCGAGCCTGGGGTCATGTCTACCCCGGGTCTTGGGGGGCATGTGAATGCTGAGGCTAAGTTTAGGGCTAGCAGGGAGGTGCTCAGGGCAGAAAGTTCTGTTCAGGGGTAGGAATGAGAGCAGGATATGCTTGTACAAGATGCCAGCCTATCCCAGCGGGAGAGCTGCCTCCTGGGGATCTGTCAGAACCACCTGCAGGCCTCCCTGTGCTCTCCTCCCCAGACTCTACTCAAACGCTGAAACCTACTGAAATTGGAGCCTCAGAAAGGGAGGGATATGTCATCGATCTGCTGGGATGGAGAGCCACAGAGCTTAAGTAGTTCCTGTGCGTGCAAATCATGCGTGACTATGTTTCTGCATCTACGACGAATGGCTGCATTTTTAACTACATGCAAAACTGAGTAGTGACATCAGCCAAAAAAGACAGTATGGAAACTGGGTGGTCACATGCCAAAAATTCAAGCATCCAGCTCCATACCAGGTTCCCAACACAAGCCATGTTTGTAATTACTGTCATACAGGAAGAGCTTCTCCAACAGCTTATTTCCCTAATCCCAGTGTCGTTATTCAGGGACAGACCTGCAATTTCCATGTTGCATTATTGATGCTCTGGGAAGCCAGGGCCCCCATGTGCTGCAAAGAACGGCCTTATCTGAAGCCAGCTGTGCTCAGAGACAGGGACTTTAAATCCTCCCCTGACGGCCCCGCTCTCCCTCGCTACTTCAGTGTCCTCTTCTCCCACCAAAACTGTTGGTGGCTCTACACACATACTCCTTATTCAGGCAGCCTTAATGAGTCTTAACTCTTTGGGTCACTTACTTCCAGTCCCTGCCACCACCGCCACCACTCTCCTGGCAAGGGTGGTCAGAGCTTGTCGTCCTTGTTACTGCAACCTTCTTCTTCCTGCCTGTCCAGATCAACTTCCCATCAAACACCCCACCCTAATTCTCATTCTTCTGAAGGTTTCGGTGGGACCACCACTTCCCTTCCTCACTCAGTCCGTCTTCACTCCATGCCTTGGTGACCTTTTATTATCCTTTTACTTCTTAAAAAGTCACTGGTTTCATGTTGTCAGATGTCAGGTTCCATTGGACAGCAGCCAAGTTCTCCCCAGGGCTCTCCTTCCAACCACCTCTCCTCCACTCTAGAATGTAGACCCTAGGATGAAGAGACTGGTCCACAGAGCTTCTTTCCAGTTCCCTCTCCTGTGTCCCTTGATTATTCCCACTGTGGTTCTAGGCAATCGCTACTGCGGTAAGGACGTCTAATTTGGGTCATCAGAAACACTTTACTCTGTCCCCGGGGCCCAGCTAGAGGCTCATATCCTTGAAGCATTGCCCCAACTGATGAACTTAATCCCCATAGTATGAGTTCTTGCTGGACTGCCAAGTGACTGGAATTATTCTTAGTTATTTCCTGGGCTTTCATGTCAGCTTCTTAGCAGGAGATTGATTTCTCAAGAAGGACAATAAATTCTAGGTGTGTCCGCTTGGCCTGATACACAAAAGACATTTAGCAAATGCATTTGTTTCAAGAAATATTCATAACAACCAATGTGAAATCAATTGTTAAAGAAAAAGGAGAAATGCATACACGGCCTACACATTAGGGGATTTTGCGATTAAAATAATAGAAATGAAACAAGTTGAAAATTATGATCTTCAAAGCACATTGTGAACGCTTTATACTACAGATAAAAAAATGACACCCAGAGAAAGGTTAATGATTTTGAGAGTTATGATACAGAATTTACAAAGTATGAAGAGACCAATCTTATGGTCAAAGATTGGTGGTGATGGGCAGAGAAGGGAAGGGTAATCTCAGCAGAGGGAACAGCATGTGCAAAATATGAGAGTTGCAGAAAAATTGCATATTTGGGTTGAGTTTTCAAACCTCACCCAGTCAAAAACTCAAGTTACATCCCCATACACCTGCTCAAGTCCTTTGCTCTGCCTTTTTTTTTTTTTGGGGGGGGGGGAACCCTCGCTGGCGAACAGGGAACGAACCTGCGCTGCGGGCAGAGGCTGCAGGCAGCCTTGCAGCCCAGCGCTCAACCGCTGCGCCACCAGGAGAGGCCCTGCTCTGCCTTTTTAAGGAGAGTTTTTTTAAAAAATACATTGCTCCTTTGGCAGCTGGAATCCTACAAGATCCAAAGTTTCAGATGTTTCTGCCCAGGTCCAGGGAGAGGTGAGCAAACCTTTCCTCCTGCCTGGGAGGAAGCTGAGCTTTTGATGATTAGTTTAGATTATGAGTTTGTTTTTCCTTGTCATTTGCTTCCTTCTCAGGCCTGTTAATTGAGGTTATGGGGACTTATATTAAAAAAGTAAAGAGTTCAAAGTTTATAACCTGGTTAAGCTCTTACAAAAAGGTTAATTGCCTGCTTCTTCAGATAAACACATGCTTATCAGATGACCATAACTGAGTGTGATTTATGTGTTTTTCTTACTCATAGAACAACACCTCTGTGAAATGGAGGCCCAAGTGGAAGAGCAGGCTGAAGAAGGAGACTCATGCTGTGTCCTGGTCAGCGATGCCACACAGGCCCCCGGACCTCTGGATCATGCTTGGCTTGTGGGCAGCAGCAGTGGACAGGTACTAGCTAGTTCTTTCTACCTTGAACCCTTGCATTTCTCCCTCTGATGGCCACTGGCCTCCCAGGAGCAAGGGAGTTGTGTGAGGAGCAGACTGCTGTGTTGGGAAAGAAATGCCCCCAGAAAGGATCCTGAGCTAGGGAGAACAAGCATTAAGGGGAAGTGTCCTGCCTCTCAGTGGGCAATGCTTACATGCAGATCCTTGTCTCCAGGTCTGAGGTGGGGACAGCCCATGTTAAGACAGAGCCATAAACAATACACAGGAGTTCAAATGCTAACTATGGAGCTGGGAAACCAGTGGGTATTTTAATTAGGGAAGTGACATGGTTAGACACACATATTCATATAGATGTATATATGTTCATAGTTTTAAAATAAACATCACTGAAATGACCAGTAGGAAGAGGGATTGCAGAAGCAGAGGAGAAGAAGGAATTGCAATTAAGGATTTGCTGCTGACATCCGGGGCGAGTTCAAGGTAGTTATGACATAAAGTTCCTGACCTTCCCTGACTCCAGCCTGTGTAACTACAGCTGTTCATCTTTGCCTATTGCAAGCGATTTATGTTTCCAGGGAGCTGCCCACCCACTTTACTGGAACGTCTAATTGCTGAATTACACACATGTTTTCCAAGGAGAAAATGCAGCCTCCCACTGACTCATGTGCATTTATGGAGTGACTTCTTATCCCAGGCAGAAGTCCTGCACCTCCCCCCGACCATGCCATGTGAGGCATCTTGGTTTATTAGGCATGTGCATTAACTGGAGTTAGAAGACTTCATTTCTAATCCCAGCCCTGATATTTGCTGACCTTCTCTGAGCTCAATTTCCTCATCTGGAGAATGGGTATGAAAATCCTCCCAGAGGCTGGGGTGTGGATAAAAGGAAGCAGCTAGCTGTTCTCTTTCTTGGCTTGACCCCGTTGAAAGCATGGCTCTCCATGTCCTCAACTTAGTGGTGAGTGGGTCAGGAAGCCTCAGGCTGGTCAAAAGATTTTCACTGGGACCTTTGCAAGATCCACAGTGTGAGCCAAGCCTGCTCCTCTGAACTCCCCATATTGCCACTTGGGGCCTAAAAATGGGCTAATTCCCATTGAATGAACAGGGACCAGGGGCATATGTGCAGTAGCCTGATGGCTGTGGGCCTTGGGGACATGATGACAGGAGAGAGAATGGAGGAGGGGAGCATCAGTGTGGCTGGTCAGGCTTGGCAGGCATCTCAGGAGAGCAGGTACGGCTGGGAGAGGCTGAGGAAAAAGGAAGCTCAGGCTCTTGCCATGAACCAGGTGCTCCCTGGATGGTGAAGAGAGCAGAAAGCAGAAACTGGCATCTCTGGTCTCTCCTGTGTTAGGACACAACTCACATACCTGAGAACAACATATGATCCCTTGTGCCCAAGGCTGCTCAAGAGAACATTCTGGAATTTGAGGATGGAATGTGTGTGTGGCCCAGATAGGGGCCCCTTTCAGGAAATGCTTGCAGATGCCTTTGCCTCCTTGCTCTGTCACATTCCCAAGGTCCAGTACTCAGATTCCAGCTCTGCTCCTGGAGGCTGTCTCCGAGGACCGCCGTGCCCCTCCTCAGCTGTCAGGCATGTGCATTAACTGGAGCAGGAAAAGCACCGGAGCAGGAAAGCACATCCACAGCCCAGACTACACTGTTGTTTAAAGCCAAATCTTACACGTGACTTCTGCAACGAAACACAGGGTTGGTCAGACACCTGCTTTGAAGCTCCCCAATTTGCAGATGATGAGGCTGCAAAGAGATGTCTAGGGAGCCCAGGGAGGGTTACACAACTTAGTTGGTAGGGACTTGGACTTGAGCCTCTGATTCTACCTCCTGCATAGACTTCAGATGGTAAAGGAGGCCCTTGGGCGGCCCTGTTCAGAGGGGCTGAGGCAGAAAGTTGGATGGTGGGAGGGGTGACCTCAGAGCCCCGGATCTGAGGACCAGCCATGTGAGCTCTGAGTTGCCAGCTTAGCTCAGCCAAGGGGTCCTGATCTCAGATGTGATAGCGACGAGTCTGGTGACACTTTGCACTTCGACACCCGAACGGCCCCTCCCCACAGCTGCACGTCCTGGGCAGTGTCTCCAACTGGGGCCTCCAGGACACGGAGCTACGTGACCTGCACAGCTTAGCAAGCGCTTTCCGGGCCCTCAGACTCCACTTCAGCAGTTATTTCCTTTAGCAGAATTAGCTGAAAAAATAAATAAATAAATAAAAATGCACGCACACACCCCCATCCTCCCTGGAGCACACTTGCTGTGTGACAGACGGATTCTATTTCTGCTCCCGAGAACACGCGGCGTAGTCAGCAAGAGCACACGAGGCGGCGCGGGAAGGCGTTGGCAGCGCGGAGCAGGTTTTGGGGATGGGCTTGGAACCCCTGGTCGCCAGTCATTTCTGATGAGCTGACACTTCGCAAATGCTATTTCTTTCTGATCCTGGGAAGTTTGTGTAGCTACAAATGTCATTTTGGCAAACGCAGAGTGTGGGAAGTGAGTGAAATTTTGTTAAAAATAGATCTGTAGAGGGTCAGACTTGAAAAGCACCTTTTGGTTTATGGCTTGGCAAAGGGAGAGCCAGGGGCGGCAGGGGACTGCCCGGGGACACCCAGGGCGCTCCAGAGGGAACACAGGCCACCGGCCCAGACCTGAGCCCTCTCCCAGGAGCTAAGCTGCCTCTCTGCAGTCTGTGAAAGGCGAATAAGGGCTCTGCCCGGAATGAGCCTCTCCAGGCCCTGTCGTCCTCCTGCCCCGGCCTAGGCGGGCCCTGACTGCAGACATGCAAGTCCTCTCTAAAACAAAATCCTCTTTAACTTTCAAAGAACATGACATCTTCATGTGTGACTTAGATCAATTCTCTTTCCTCTTTTCCTCAAAAACTTCAAAGCAGCTTTGTTTTTCTGTTCTTGCGTCCAGAAGCCCCTGCTATTCGGTGATGAGACTGTGACTTAGAGCTTATTCCCTGGTGCTGGTGCATCTCCTTCCACCAAGAACACCCCTCCCCACCTGCACTGAGCAACGTGGCCTTTTGGGGAACACGTAGCCCATTTGCCATTTTGTTAGTCCCAACTAGGGTGGCACCTGCTCTGGAAAGTGTCATTTGATGCCCAGGAGAGCCACTCTAAGTGGTCTTTGCACTGTGTTCCCCTCCAGCTTCCTCATAGGAACCTGGGGGCACACCCACTCCACGGCATTGACATGAGCATGAGGCAGCAGTCAAGGCCAGGTGCACATGGGAGCGCGTCTGTGTGAGTCTTATTGGACAAAAGGGCGCGCAGCAGCCAGGCGGAGACAGGCTAACAGACCCAGGGACTGGTTTCATGTCATTCCCAGCTTCCCTTGTGTCCCTTCCCACGGTCTGCTCCACATTAGGCACCTTTCTTCCCCAATACCTGCACATGCAGCTCCCAGCATTGGCCACATCTCTGACCTGGACCCCAAGCCACTCAGGTCTGGTGCTCCCCAATGACACCCCTCCCCTCATGATGTTTTCTATGTCTAAGCTGTTTTTAAAAATGGAATGTTTTTTTTTAATGTAAAAAAAATGCTCAACACCACTTATTATACAGAAAATTCAGCTCATACCCACAGTGAGTTGTCACCTCAAGCTCATAATCCAGACGTGTGGAGGACAGTGTTGGAGGATGTAGAGAAAGCGGCCCCTCTGACACTGTTGGTGGGAATGAAGACTGACCCAGCCACTGTGGAAAACAGTTTGGATGCTTCTCAAAATATTAAAAATAGATCTTCCATAAGATCAGCAGTTCTGCTCCTAGGTATTTATTTGAAGAGTGTGCAAACAGAAAATATGAAAAGTTATAAACACCCCCATATTCTCAGCGGCATTCTTCACATAACCAAGACATGGAGTGAACATAAATCCCTATCGACCCATGGTCAAATAAAGAAATTGTGGTATAAGCTCTCCGTGGAATACTACACAGCTATTAAAAAAGATGTATCGTGCTTTTCGAACAATATGGATGGAAGCCAAGGTGATGATGCTGAGTGAAATTAAGTCAGAAAGTGAAAGACAGTTACAGACGGTTTCACTCATTTAAGAATATAAATAACCAAAGAAAACAAACTTGCAAAACACAACAAAAATAACTCTTCGATGCTGAAAAAAAATATAGTGATTATCGGAGGAGCGGTTGGGGAGAAGGAAGGAGTGGAGCCTAAATGGTGGGTATTGGCACTGGAGCTTGGGTAGAGGGTGTGAGAAACATATGCACGTACTGTGGTACAACGTTGCGCCCCAGAAATTATGAAATTTGATTAATGAAGAGAAAATAAAAGTAAAAGTGAGCAAGAAACATGCTGTCATCTGCAAAAGAGGAATTCTGGTCCCAACCAGCAGGCGTTGCTTGGCAAAAGGCAGAGTCTTTCCAGAGACCCTGGAATTGCCACACCCCCTCCCACAGCCCATCAGCCTGGGAGGGGAGCCGAGGGGGGTGTCAGTGTCAGATTGTGGCCAAATTCCACAGACTTGCCGTCTAGCCAAATCCTAGACCCCAACCCCCAACTGGAAAATGTGAAGTGTCGGTTGTGGGGTTGGGGGCAAGGATGAACTCCTGGGGGAGGGGAGACTTCTCACACCAAGCCCATTGCGTGACCTCTGGGACATGAGAGAAATCTGCCCGGCGATGGAACTATTTGGGGAGGGGGTGTCGTGCCCATGGCCTAGTTAATCAAGTTCCACAGAGTCTGAATTCAGGGGCGCGGAGAGAATCCTAGTGAACTGGCTACAGTGTGACCGCTGACCCTTTGTGGAGAATGGATCTACTGTTCCAGAACAGTCCTTGGCCTCCGGGCATCTGTCCTCCCATTCCTACCCTGCCAAAGCAACCATTCCAGCCTCCTCGCTGGGACCCTCCCCTGTGAGTGGGGCCAGAGGAGCCCAGGAGGCCTCAGCCCACCCAATCTGGAGCGCCTCTGCTGAGGCTCTGCCTTGTCTCGGCTGGTTCCCAAGGTCACAAGGCTCAGACAAGCCCTGAGCCTAGCAACAGAGCAAAGCCAGGTCTCGGGGGCTGGCGTTACCATCCTGGCTTGACATGGCAACCGGGGTAGCCAGAGAAATGAGCCACAGGAGATAATGGAGAAACACACGTGAACACAGGCATGGCTGCACATGCATGCACACTTATGCACACACACATACACACACACATGCGCACTGAGGCAACATCCAGAATGTGTCCCAGGAGGAAGAGGGGCAGAGCAGGCAGTCGTGTTTAAAGATCTAGGCTGCCAGTCTGGATAACCAAGCGTAAGGGCTGAGAATACACTGGAGAGAGAATAGGAATATCGCCTTTACAACCCCTTCTGGACTGTGTTGTGTGTGTCACCCAGATCCCCCCAAAGGGCTGAGTCACTCACACCCGCAGCTGTTGGGAGTGCTGGTGGCAGATGGCTTTCATCTGGGCTCCTCTCCCTGGATCCCAAATTGCACTTCCTTAAAGCAAACCACTTTGCCCAAGGTCACATCCTTCTTGGAAGCAACTGATACCTAATGAGTGGTCACTAATGGCATAAAGGTCTGCACAAGGGCCGTCCCAGCTCCAGGGCTCTCATGCATCGGTGGAGAATCTCTTTACAGCCACCCCACAGTTCAGCTTCTCCGCCTGTCCAATCCCATTCCCTTCACTCCCCTATAGGTGTTGATGCTGAGGGGACTCCCCAAAGCGCTTCCTGTACATTAATCTCCGTTTTAGACACTGGTTCCTGGAAACACAACCCCAGACACCAAGGAGTCTCTGAGCTCAATGGAGAGGATGCCCCAGGGAGCAAGACACAGGCGCCTTGAGCATGTGGGGCCTTGGACAGGCAGGTGGCACAGGTTAGTTGCACTGGAGTTAGCAGGACCTGGACTTGGGCATTCAGATGTGGTTTTGCCTTGAACTATCCTCTTTTTATCCCTGGATTTAGCCAGATGTGACCTTATGACTGGTTGAATCCTGGTGACAGTTTGATGATGGCATTATTGTCCATCTGACAATGTCATCACTCATTCCAGCACCCAGTGGGTCAACAAGATTGAAGAACTGGTCTTGACAATGGCAGGCGAAAGACAGGAAACCAGTAGTAAGGGCCTTCCGTGATTTAAACAGGCCTGGTAAAGAGCAGCTACTTGGGTTTTTGTTGTTCTACATTTAGTGAGTGTCTCATCCCAAATATATAACCAATTCCATGTCTGTCTGTCTTTAATTTGCTTAAGCACAGCAGCACCAACTAGGAGTAACCATGGAGGTGGGGGGGGGGCAGTCTTGAGGGAGACCAGGCCTGTCTATCTCCATTTCCACTTCTATAAAAGAAGTTCATTCAGCACCACCAATTTTATGTGTCTGGCATCCTGGCAGGCCTGATGGAGGGCAGAGGATTGTAAAAGCATGTCCCTCTTAGCTCTTTCAGTGTCCCTTTGAAATATGGTGTATGGTTTAATACTGCTTGGCAAGGGAGGTTCATGGCTGAATTAATGATCACCTCTATTTTAGACAAGACTGTGGCTCAGACACTGCCCTCAGGTCCCAGTTTGGAAGAAACATAGATGAATTTTCAATTCTCTATCAAGATGTGAAGCCTAAGCTTTTTCCAGACACTTCCCCCACACTTCATTTTTCACAGGAGTGAGAGCCAAAAGTGACTTAAAAGAAAGTAAACACAAAAAGTCAGTGCTCTAAAATAATCTGAGTTTGGGCCATCCCCGATTCGTGCTGGTGACAGGAAATCAGAATTCTGCCGGGCTGGCAAGGGACAAGGAGGCCTCACACACAGGGAACTGGTCACGTTGAATTCTGTCATCAGATTCCCGGAGTATCAGTGGTGCTTCATTTGCATTAAATGAAAAGGAATCCAAAAATACACTCTGTTGCTAAGGTTACATCTTGCTGGATGCAAATGAAGATGTGTTTGTTCAGACCAGTTAAAAATATCTTGGCACTAGCTAATTTTCCCATTGGCAAGGAGGGAATTATCAGTAGCCTATTAAACTGAGAAGCTAGGTTTACCTTACTCAGCATTAGGGGTCTGAAAAGAGCATCCTTCCCAAGTAATATTTTTAGAGCTTGCAGAAAATACTCTTAAAAAAAAAAAAATCAAGTCATAGTCCTGGTTTCAACTGGGTTCTTTCTTTTTTAACATAAATATCACCCAGTAGGAGGATGCAAGGCAACAGGTATTTTTCCCCAGGTTCTGGAAGAAACATTTGCATTGATATTTTTTGGAATCTGGGAGTAAAAGGGGAAGAAATGGGGTACAGTTTGAAGTCCAAAGACTTAGGCAGAAGAGGAAAGCATCATTTTCTCCTTGTTGATGTTTAGGTATATTATTTTACTTGATGCTCAATAATCCTGCTTCTCAAGAGTTAATATTTCTCTTTCTAAACTGGGGGAACAAGTTCATAGACATCCCGTCATTCTGTTCTAAATAGAGGGGCTGAAATCAATTCAGAATTAACGCGGGACCCATCACCTTTCTCGGTATCATCCCATCAGTCTGCTTCAAAAACTGATGGTAGATTTTCAGAGAAAAATTTTGAACTTGCAGAGGATATATGAGCCCAAAAAAACAGAGAAGTTTTGACACTTGAACAAAAAAAAAGTATTATTCAGAATTGAAGTGGTTTTAACTTTTCCTGGCTCTTCCGAAGTGTGTCTCAGCTTCCTGGGAATCAAGACCAATGCTTCTCTTTCGCTCCATCTCTGGACAGAACCTATCCCAAAGTCATTAGTCTCACTCTCAGCAAACCCAACCATGCCCACACCAGGAAGCCCTTCAGACAACCCACTCCTCTTTGAGGCATGAATATTCTGGTGCCACGTCCTGGGGAGGGCCACCCTGCCATCTCCTCGGAGTCCTGGCCGTAGATGGTAGCTCACATCCGTTGGAAGCTTCTCCAGTGTGGAGCGCTGCATACTTCTAAGCCCCTTACCCATTTTAATTCATGGATTCTCTGAACAACCCTACAAAGTAGGTGCTGTTGTCTTTGTTTTACAAATGAGGTGACACATATGCGGCCACAGGTCCCTTGTCTGTATTCACATAGCTTTTAAGTGGTAGATGTGGACTGGAACCCACAGAACTTGACTCAAGAGAGTGAGTTCTTACGTTTTCAATGCAGGTTCACAGTCACACAGCCCATCAGTGGAGACCCCAGGATTCAGGCCAGTGCCTGGTAATGACAAAAATGCATTCTCCCTCCACCATGAGAGATTTTTAAGTGTCCACAGATCTATTTTAAGTGTTTTTCAGAATTGAGAGCTGAGACCAAGGGATCTTCACATGAGAAAATCAGAATAGGAGAATAATGGTCATTTGCTTTTCTTCTCTGCCCCAGGAAAAGGGGTAAGAAGACGTCTCCCACAGGCCCAGAGGGTGCAGGCGCAGGCCCAGAAGGCAGAGCCTTGAGCCACAGAAGATTATTTCTGGCTCAAGACTGATCTCAACCATTTGCCCTGCTTGGAGCAGGTGGTCCCTTCTTCCTCCCATTACCCCTATTAGAAAGGGGGGTGTCTATCACTGCCCCCATGCTTATTCTACCACTGAATTGATGGGGAGGAAGGATGCCCCCAAAAAGCTGATGCCCAGAGTCTCACCCACGCCTCAGATGCTGTACATAGTGAGGATGGGATTTTTGAACTGATGGGATTTCGATGGGATTTCATACTTTGGATTAAGCTGCAATGGGTGGGGACTTTCAGGAATGTTGAAACATGGTAAATACATTTTGCCTGCAAGTGGACATGAGTCCCAGGAGGTGAGAGTGAAGACTAGAGCATGTCAAAGATTGCCGTGAAAGGAAATCCTTGTCCCCAGAACCTACAGTTTACCGTACATGGCAAAGACTTTGTAGTAGTGGTGAAGGATCTTAAAACGGTTAGATAATGTTGGAATATGCACATATACCCTAAATACGAGCACGAGTATCTTTATCAGAGGAAGCAGAGGGAAATTGACACAGTGATGGCAAGCAGAAGTGAAGGGTGTAGAGGGACCCCAAGCTGTGAAGAGGAAAACCCACATTCCCCACACGAAGGGCTTGTGCCACCCATGAGCATGAAAGGAAGGTAATCAGGCTCCACTGTGCTCAGAGATTTTTAATCAGGGAAAGTTTCAAAGGAATGAGAGAGGAAGGTGAAGGGGAGGGAAGGATTTCAAAATGAGGTCTGATCAAACTCTGACATAAAGTTTGAGTTTTGCCAAACAGGCAGGGCCCGAAGCAGCACTGCCAGGAGAATGAATCCAAGGCACCTCCCAGCAGGAAACAAAGGCATGAGGTTGGGTAGGACACATAGGGCCGGGAGAAAAAGAGAAAACTAAAGTTCCAAATGTACCACCCAAGCTGAATGCACCAGAAGCTCAAGATGGCGGCTGCCATGGTCTCTACGGGAACCAGGGAGCTCTGCTTGCCCAAGTGAGAAAGCCAGAATCCAGGGAAAGACCTGGAGAAGCATCTGTCCGTGTGGCTTCCGTCCCTTCTCAAAAATCTCGGCGACTGGGCACCTGAGCCATCTGGCAGCGTGGCCCTTACGTCTGGCGATTGCGCCTGGCTGTTGTCTGCGGGTCTCACTCCCTCTCCATCTGGGTCCTCAGGGCTTTCTTACAGTGGTGGCCGAGTTCCAGGGTTGAGTGTCTGAAGGGAAGCAGGAGAGAGACAGAAGTCACACTGCTGTCTCTGAGCTGGTCCCCTAGATGACGTAGTCACTTCAGCCACATTTTAATCTGGGCAGGTGGCCTGTTTCGAGAGGAGGGAGGACAGGTTCTGCTGCTTGGGGGTGTAGCAAGGACCTGGAAGAGTGTCTGGGAAATGCCAGCGTGGAGATTTCAGGTGATTGTGTCCTTTGGTCCTGGACACCAGGGAACAGGGCCGGGCCACCCCTGTTGTATACCCCCAATCCTGAACTCGGAATGGGGGAGCTTAGTGAAATGGTTCTTTAAAGTTGCTGAGTTTTGTGGCAATTTGTTCATCAACGAAAGTGCTTCCATGAAACTCACAATAAAGTCCTGAGTTCCCAGTGCCTCAGAATGCAATAGTATTTACAGATGGGATCTTTAATCAGAATGAAGTTAAGACGAGGCCTTCAGGCGGGACCTACTTTTATATGACTGTGTCTTTAGGAGAAGGTACTTGAACATAAGCACAGAAGAAAGACAGCAGAGAACGTATTCACCAGCAACGGAGAGAGAGAAGCCTCCAGAGAAACCGAACACACTGGCATCTGGATCTCGGACTTCCAGGCTCCAGAACTGTGAGCAAACAAATCCTGTGGTTTAAGCCACCCAATGTGGGGTATCGCTGTGGCATTACTATGATAGTGTTATAGCCGCCCTAGCAAACTAATACAAACAGTATCTCCGAGAAAATCATAAATCGTACAAAGGAACTGTTTTTGTCCTTTGTAACATTTTTTGCAGTAGGGGACATTTGGAAACAGACTTAATTTTGTCGCAAGAGGGAATTACTTCTATAAATTGTGGGTGATATCATGGAATAAAAAATAACATTTAAAAATATTCAGATGCATCTGTTTATATGAGGATGACAAAATCAACTCATCAGAAAGTTTGTTACAAACGTTACATGGAATGTAGTCACATTCATATTTGTGATAAGAATATCTGGGTATTTTCAAATGCATCTGCTCGTAAATGCGTTGTAGAAATTCTGGAAGGACATCACAGTTACCTGCGGTTGCCCCTGGGGTTGTCTACATTTACGTGTGTTGGCTTTTTACTGTTAATTCTGTGTACGTCTGCACTGTGGGAATTTTCACTCGGGCTATGTATGTAGTCCTATACTAACAATGTCCAAAAATTGATTTCTGAATTAACTCACTAGAGTCTGATACACTCGGAATGCTGATTCCTTGGCAGTTCTGGCCTGTTCTGCGCAGAACCCCACTGCACAATCTGATCCCCCCTCAGATGTCCCTCAGCTACATGGGAAGCAGAACTCAGGCCTTGTAAGTCTTAGGAGGAGTGAAAATGCTGGGACAGCAGAAACACGCTGGAAATTTCATTATTTCCAGTGAACTGCATGACCAGGACCAGGACTGTTAGGTTTGGAAACGTCCCTGCTTCTGCCTGGGAACACGGGGTGTAAGGTTGCGGCAGTGGCTTGGATAATTCTTCCATCTTGGATGCCTCTCAAGCCAAAGAAAAAGGGTAGTCTTGAAAACTGAGTTCTTTGAATTTGCAAAAAAAAAAAAAAAGATTTAACAAGCATGTGCTGTGTGCCAAGATGGGCACTGGAAAATGGTCATGCAGGAGCCCTTTAAGGCTGATTGAAACATGCAAAAGCAATTGTGTTACTCTCGTTGTGCAGAAGAGGATCCAGAGTCCAGATTTGCTTAACTGGAATGATTCTGAGCAACTATAATGAAACCCTGTATTCTCCTAGGAGAAAAAGAAAGTCAAAAGTACACTACGCCCTCCATTTTCTCTAATAATAATTAATGTGTTCTGCTTTATGCCTTTCATCTCACTCCGCTACTCGACTTTCCCCAAAGTGCAACTGAGAAAGTGAGTGAGGAGTGGCTTTGAGGCCTCTGCCAAGTCTTTCTTCCCCTGAAGGTTTCCTGAGTCATTCCTTCCTCTCACCACACTCAAGAGCCTAACTGTCTTGGCGCTGATACAGGAGGGTGGGGAGGGAGGGAGACAGGGAAATCCAGGGGTACCCACCTCCCTGAGAGCAAGTCAGTTGGAGCAGCTGTCAGATGCAGGCCACTGGTTACAGACCAAGAAAGGAAGAATTGGGGATGAGGTATGCCGGCTGGGAGGAGGGGCGTGATGGAGGACCAGACTCAGAAATAGGAGTGTGGGTGTGTTAATCATATGTACTTATTTTCTTTATTTTCTCTGCTCTGACATCCGCAGCCTCCTTGACTAAGGGGAGATGCCCTTCTGGGGCCAGCGAATTTTCAGAGCTAGCAGAAGACTCCTGGGGTGCCCCTTTCCTAAGCCTCCAAACCATTCCGAAGCCCACGTGCTCGGCCCCCTCCTCTATCTTGCTCACACATTTCACCAAGCACTATTCCCTGATCCTAGCGTCAGACTCCTTATAACTAGGAACATCCCCTAAGCTCCGAGCCCACTGATATTATTCAAACTAGTCGCTCTAAATCTGCTGACCTTGCCTTTCCTGCAGAAACCCCAATAAAGGAGTTAGCCAGTGTTTCTCCTCCCTGCGCCTCCCGACCGACCGACCCTGGGGCATCCCCCTGTTCCTGCACAGCATGCTGCCTCCTGTTTCTAGGGAGCTCTGAGTCAAACTTCCCTTGTGCCTGTCATTTCCACATCTGTGTGTCATATCATACGTGATTAAAACCAAATCCAAGACACAATTTTTAAAAGTTGGTGAGGACAGAAAATTAAGGTCAAAATATTTAAGGTCCCTGCTAGTATAAGCCTCATGGGACTGAAGGAAAAGGCATTCCATCCTGCCCCGAGCAGCACTCCTTGGCCCTGAGAGCTCCAAGTTTCTCTCTCCCTCCTCTTCATCAAAATGTCTTTGTCTTTCTGGAAGATCTGTACCAGTCACCTCTGATCGCTGTCATTTACTCTCTGATCTTGCAGGATTTTCCTAGGAACACGGAAACATTTCTTCCTCTGGGAGAGACTGTGGAGGTCTGCATATGAGCAGGGGATGTGGGAGATCCTGACCCCGCAACCCAAGGGTAATACAAGGCGGCTGTCATGTTTGAGGGGGTTGTAATTAGGATTTGTGTTTCTTTCTCCAGGGGAGCTGTGAAGCGTTGGGGACGGAGGCATGAAGATGTCAATAGAAAACTCTCCAGCCGCTGCTTTCCTGGTCACACATGCGCAGTAAGCTCTAAGTTCTCAGGAAGCCACTCTCCTTTCTTTTCTGTCAGAACAACCAAACTTTTACACTGCTATCCTGGGGCCTCTAGTTCTTTCACCTCTCTTTCCTCGGTTTCCCAGTTATATGGTGGCATTGATCAATGAGCTGATCTCTAAGGCCATTTCCGGTTTGAGGCGCCCTTGGTGTCCACCTAAAGCCCTTGCACTGTCTCAGCCTTGAGTGTAGCAGAACGTACTAGCATGAGAGTCTCAGCTGGACCAGGAAGCTCTAACTTTATTAGAGATGCAGCTCCCTTAATGGTACGTGACTGCTTTGCATGTGTACACACACACACACAAACACACACACACGTGCATGTGTGCGCACACACACAAGGGAAAAAAACTCGACTTACCCACTGATTCTGGTTTTTCCATATTAAAAGCCAATACTTCAAATTGCAGATGACCCTTCCTGGGTTGTCAACCATACACCCCCCCCCTAACTACTACTTAGATTTGCCCTTAACTCTAAATAATACAGGAGACACATGAGTATTCCATAGAGAATAAGACCTTGGGCCCATTATATTATAAGTAATGCAGGTGTGAAATTGACTTTAGAAGGAGGAACAAGAGAAGAAAAGCATCCTTTCTTCTTTTAATTTAAGGAACTTTTCTTGGAGCATTTGACTTTCAATATCCACAACCAAACAAAGTCACCATTAATTTTCACTTCAAAGCCCTTTTCTGTGAGCTCTAATGGGACTTAAGGTGGCATTGAGGGTCATGAATTTTTGCCTTTATACCTTTTAATTGTGCTTAATGCACTAAGTACCTACTAAGCTATAAATTGAATTGAGAACAATTTCATTATCTTGTTCAGGGACTGATATATCCATTAGTCAATTCATCCATTTGCAAAAAAACAATAGACATTTTACAAGTGGAAGAAATACATTTTTTAAATACTCGTTAATTTCATACATCTTACATTTAGGAAAGATGATGAGCTAATAATTAGCTCCTCAACACACCATGTTTTTCCAACATAAGAAATTAAAAAGAGAGAATTCAAAAATTCACAGCCGTGATTAAGAGTGTAAGTCAAAGCAGATTCCTATGACTATCTGTATTGGACATATGAGTCAGGGGCTTGTATTTGAATACTGGTGGGGAAAAATAGAAAGCTATGACCATGTGTTTAGGGGAGAATCTAGATTTGGCCTCATTGCAAAAATCTCAGAACTTTGGAAGCTGCGCTGTCTATAGACTCAGACTAGAAATGTTCCAACCCATGGACAAAGAGGACGACCTAACTGAGGAGGAGATGGAGGCAGAATTGCCAGAGATAAATTAGGTCTGTATTGAGAAAGAGCACACTCTGAATGAATGTACCTGAGTGAATATGCTTTAGGAGGCGTAAAAATCCCTGAGTTGGAATCCTTGCAAAAATTGATCTGGTTCTGGTTAATCCCATAGGTGTCCATGTGACTATTTCTACCGCATCAGTCCACAACCAGGAATCCCACACAAAGGAACGCTATTGAGTATGCAAAACCATGTGAAATGCTGCCTTGTGATCTAATCAGTCATTGAACAAAGAAAAGATTTATGCCGAAAGAAGAGATCTCAATCAGGAATGTTTAAAATGTTCAAAGAAACAAATTAAGGAAAGGAAAATATCATATAAGAGTAGGGCACATTTCAGAAAAAGAAAATATAAATTCTAGAAAGAACCCAAGTGAATTAAAATTCAAAGAGGTGGGGAATTCAATGAATTAGCTTAATAATTGACTACTAAAGTCAAGAAAGATTGTCATTCAGAACACATAAGAGAGATAGAAAAAGGTACTAGAATCTAAGAGAAATGGAAGTTAAACCATGGAATTCCAATGTGCGTTGAATTGGGAAGGATTGTTATATATCCACTATCTTGCACCAGTTTTCACCAATTTTGATTTCAAAGTTGCAGTAACCTCATAAAATGTGTTGGTCAGTTATACTTTTCCTATGCTCTGGAATACCCTCCATAAATTAGAAGCTATCTCTTCTTTAACATTGGGTAACATGCCTTTCTTTAACCACACAGAATGAGGAATCAGCAGCGTGTACTTGGTGGTGGTTTGGCATGTCAGCTATCAACTATGAACTGAAATTTGATTATAACTGTCGGATTTTCATTTCTTCTTGAGTCAATTTTCCCATTAACAGTTTGCACTGAAATTATTTCAGGCATTGGCGTAAAATAATTCACTTTTAAATGTGCATTTTATCAAATCCTGTTCTTGTTAATGATATTTTAAAAAGTATGTAACTGAGGATTTGAAATGGACAGTCAGCAAGCACCACATGTAATATGGAAACATATTCAATGGTTTCCCTAGAGAGAGAGAGAATGCGTTAAGGATTCCTATTTATTTTACATCATATTGGAGAAACTGACCACTGTATTTAGGCAAGAAAGTGAATGAAATCATTAGAAGTTTGAAAAATATAAAAATGTTATCATTTTCAGCTTGCATGATTGTGCAGATTAAAAAAACATCAAAAATATTGGATAGTGATGAGTATCACCAGGAGATATGTGTGATTGTCCCCACACAGAGGATCCACGGAAAATTGGGAGCTCTGGTGATATCACAGCAAAAGAGAACTGAGAGTTTGTTTGCATTGGTGCCACAAAACAGAAGATGACCATGTGACACCCCCCTCCCCCCAACTTCCCAGGGGATGCACCTGCATTTCCTGAGAATATGCAGAGACACCACCACCACCCCAGGGTGCTCCCCACAGGAGCTCTTGAGCTCTTGTTCTTAGGTATCTCTCCTCAGAGAGCACGCTCTCTTCTTAAAGATCAAGAAATGTCTTGGAAATAATTTTGGGGTCTACTTCTTCAACACGTTCTTTTTGGGATTTCAACATTTGGGAGTCTGATGTTTGGGTTTGGGTTTTGGAATGATGACTGACCCCCAATTTTGAATTAACTATGCAGAGAAAACAGGCTATTCAGGGCCTCCCTGGTGACACAAAGGGTTAATAAGAGGCAACCTATAAAGCTATCCACAGCCACCGCAGCGCAAGTTCAATCCCCGGCCAAGGAGATACCCACATGGTGCAGCAGACCTCTCCTGCCTCACCCGCTGCTCCCCTCAGCAGTGTATTTCAGTACATCTGCCTGTTCTGTTCCCCACTTTGTCCCTGGTGAATCCTCTCACCCACCATACCTCTGGTCTGTGTCCCAGTTCTTGTATGTAAACATAAATAAATCTTAAAAAAAGATTTAAAAAAAAAAAAGGCGATTCATTTGTAGAATACTGAAACTAGATCCTTACCTTACACGACTCACAAAACATAACTCAATATGGATTAAAGGCTTAAATGTAAGACCTGAAACTAAAACTCCCTGAAGAAAATATAAATGAAAGGCGACTTCACACCAACCTTACCAATCATATATTAGCGTAGCACACCAAGGAGCAAACAACAAAAGCACAAACAAGCAAGTGGGATGACATCAAACCAAAATGTTTCTGGGCAACAAAAGAAACATCAGCTCAATGAAAAGACCACTTGTGGAATGGATGATATGTTTGCAAACCACCACCGAGGAGGGGATCAGTTAAGATGCAAAATACATAAGGAATTCATGCAACTCAGCAGCAAAAACAGCCCACTGAAAAATAACCTGACTGAAAAATAGGCAAGGGACCTGAATAGACCTTTTTTTTTTTTTTTTTTTTAAAGAAAATATACAGAGGGCCAGCAGGAGAAGGAGCCTGCATTTCTCATTGTTAGGGAAATGCAAATCAAAACCACAATGGGAAACCACCTCAAGCCTATTAGAATATCTATTATCAAAAAAACAAAAGATCAGAGTTGGCAAGGGTGTGGAGAAAAGGGAACCCTTGTTGGAAATGTAAATTGGTGCAGTCTTTGTGGAAAACAGTATAGGGGTTCCTCAGAAAATTAAAAATAGAAGTAGGCATTTTCAAAAGGGAGTTTTGCCAGGTGTGAGTCCATGCAAATCCTACATCAAAAGGGCCTGTCAACATTTACACTCCTTCCCTTAGTGACCTCTTGCTTTGGGCAATGACCAGAATGTTCCATGAGGAAGTCCTGATGCAGAGGCATCAGTAGACCCCAACAATCTTCCAGAAGAAAGTGTGAGCATTATCTTGCTTGCCTCAGCATCCACCAGTAACAGAATCGTGAGTTCTGCCTCTTTGCTGAAATGACCACTTTTGTCTCAGCTTCTAGAAAAGGGCCATGGATCACAGTGGACAAGTGGACACATTGAAGGGACAAGCAACACACAAGGAAGCATCACTTAAGAAAACAAAATCAGAACAATGTTTCTGGGTCAGACATTAATGATGTTCCACCCAGACCCCCTTAGGTCCTTGCTCTGTTTGGGGGTGCTGATGGCTGTCTGTGTTTTTGCTTTGTAAAGTCTCACCTGAGACTCTACTTTGGGTTTCTGAACCTGCTTTTCCTAGAGGGGCCTGCAGTTGCCTTTTCCTTCACCCCCACCCCCAGTCCCCAGAAGTTTTGGCCAAATGACCAGAGAGACCAACTTTGAGGTGTGATTTACACTTCAGAGCTCCCCTGTGAAGTGAGGCTGAGGCTAGAAATTTCCTTGTAATTTCATCCTTGTTTGTTATTTTTCCTTCTTCCTCTTCTCTATTCTGCTTCCATCACGCCCTTGCTGGCTTATTCTGGGGCACATTCTTCCTAAGTCATTTGGACATCAGTTTTCCTCACAGTCTGCTCAGCCCAAGAACTGTTTTAATCCCTCAAACAGCTTACAATTATGTGCAAATGGATATGGATATAATAGTGTTAACTCAGTATTCAATCAGCCACCAGTAATGGGCATCTCCTAAGGGAAAGGCCTCATGCTGTGTTATAGAGACATGATGATGAATTATCCCTCAAGGAACATGCTGGCTAGTCAGAAGCATAGAAGAGGAAAACGAATAATCATACCATAAAGTGCCAGGGAGGGACTCCAGGGTCTTTATGGCCCAAAGATTGGGCTCTGTCCATGTCCACATTTCCCTTTCCAATTTTGCTCTGAAGTGAATCAGTCAGGGAATAAGATAAAAACTACATAACATTGGAAAATAGTGACAGTTCAGACCACAATCCTGAAGCCACAGAGGAGAGCAAAGAGAGACAATAGCTGGTGACATAGTATCTCTTGGGTGATTTTCCAGAAAAGAGAACAGAAACTGAGCCTAAAGGCATGTGTCTGAGCTCAGCGGGCTGAGTCCACTCACACTGCTTTCCTTCGATACTGGCAGGCAGTCAGGAGTGTGGAGTGGTTGGGGGTGAGGAAAAAGAGGAAGAAGAACCTCCTTACAGAAGGAAGTGCAGAGTTTCCTCCTGCCCCCCCATCTGAGGGCCCAACACCTAACAAACTTGGCCTCTTTCAAGGGGGTGACTAGGTAGAGAGATTCCCTGGCTATATAAACATTTATGGGAGGCTGATAAAGGGAGTCAAATCCAGCATTCAGAGCCAATGGTAACAGACAGACAGACTTTCTGTGAGAGAAAGAACACCCCCCCCCCACCAAGAGCAAATAAAAAGGCATAAACCTCCCTCTTTTCTGAAGCTTCAACTCCTTGGTTTGAAGGTGGTAAATATGGGCATTAAGCCTCCCTCTTGACATTCATAAAGAAAAACAGTTGTATTTATATGCACAGTAAACATGAGAAGACCAGAAGTAGGATTAGTAACTTCCAAATCAATATAGTAAAAACCAAACAGGAAATAATAAAGCAAGCTCACTCAACAGCGAGCATGAAATAAGACAGCAGGAACCAGGTCTTATCTGTTACATAATTAATGCGGTGGGTTATGAAAGCAAAATTTATAAAATGTTTTAAAAGTGCAAATAAAATATAAATAGAATTTAAAAATCTCTTTGATTTCAACAAAAGTACATTTTGTCAAAGCTGACTTACAAAGAATGGACCAATCACTGAAAAACTCATTCACTGAAAACCAGTCCCGTAAAATGCACTAGTGCAAAGTAAGTTTTAAAGTAAGCTTTTATGAATTAAATAATTCTCATGTTTTTAAAGCACAGAAAGAGTTGTCCATTCCCCAATTACTCTTACAGCTGAATGCTAACACCAAAATGTTATAAAGACACTCAAAAACAAAACCACGGATCGAATACATTTGAGAAAAAAAGTGTATCTATGAGTAAATGACATGCTAGCAAATCAAACCCATAATTTCTCAATTTAAAAACAAAACTGTTATGCAGTGAACAATTTTAGCAAATGGAACACACAGGATTCCTTTTAGTTATGCAAAAGTAATTCAGCTTGAGGAAATCTATGCAAGCAATTTCATACATTAACAAGATACAGAAGGAAAAACCCTGTGATAATTCCAATAGAGAGCACGCATTTGATAAAATTAATATCCTTTCCTAATTAAAGCAACATCATTTTTCAAATTAGAGTGAGAGAGTATTTTTAAACACCATCTGCTTGGGAACTATAGGTGAGAGGTCTTTAGGGATGGGGGTCCCCAAAAGCCCAAAATAGCATCAGAGAGTCCATAGCAAAAGTCTCCCATATCAGTGGATGGAGCCAGCTTCCTAGGGCTCCAGTTTCAGTAAATACTTTCTTATTCCCTTACTAGTTCTCTCTCCCCACCCGGGAATCCAATCTGATGGGTTAAAAACTGCCTCCCAGTGAGTGTGGGAGGGCCCCTGGGGAGTAAGAGGACCTGTAAGGTGGAGAAGGGAAGAGCAATAGGAGTAGAGGCTCCTTGCTCCAGAGTCATGCTGGAGGAGGGTGGAGAATTTACTCAAAATCCAGTTGGGAGACCCACTTGTACCTTAGCCTCCAAATTCTAACTCCTTGTTGGGATTGTGCTGGGATTTAAAATGATAGTGGAGCTGTTCTCCGAGAAAGAGGAGAAAAAGCAGGTACTGGAGTTTTCATAAAGGGCAGGGGGAAGCTCCCTCCTCTGAATACATTTTAAAAGGATTGGGGTTTGGGCCTCCCCAGTGGCTCAGCGGTTGAACGCTGGGTTGCGAAGCTGCCCGCAGCCTCTGAGGCGCCGGTTCGATCCCCGGCTGCTCCCCGGCCACCTGAGGAGGGTCCCACATGGTGCGCAGACCTCTCCTGCCGCCCGCTGCTCCCCTCAGCAGTGTACTTCGGTCCTTCTGCCTGCTCTGCTCCCTGCTCTGGCTCTGGTGAATTCTCTCACCCTCCCGCGCTTCTGACTGTACCCAGTGCATGTATAAATAAACAAACAAACAAAAAAAAACAAATGAATAAATAAATAAAAAACACATGCCTCTTTATAAAAAATAAAATAAAAGGATTGGGGTTTTAATTGCACATCAGTCATGCTTAGTCAATTGGGTTGGCTACATCTAATTTTTATTTAATTCCATATAAAATTTTTATTTTAATTCCATATAGACATTTCAACCTGCTTTCAGGTATATCTATCTATCTATCCATCCATCCATCTATCTATCTATCTATCCATCTATCTATCTATCTATATGTGGTTATATATAAATTTGTTGGGATTCTGAGTAGCGTTGCATTTCGGTTATACACTGACCAGTGGTGAAATGATATTTTTATATTAAGACTTTTCAATTCAGTTGTTCTTTTCATAACCTTCAATTGTTTCCTAACATACTTCACACAGACTATGCATAATTTTTGTTAGGATTTTCCCCAGGTACTTTTCATTCATTTTTGTGGTCACAGAATGTGCATTTGCCCTCATAATGGCCAAGTAAAATTTATTGTATATTACAATGTATCGAGATTTCATGTTGCTCTTGAGTACACTCTTGTAGCCACCTAGCGAAATTTGATCTTTCTGTATGTTAATTTTACCATTAAAATAATTAAATGGTCTTTAAATATCTTTCCTCCTAATATTTATACCTCTTATTATTCAGTGAATTGTGAAAATATGTAGATTCACTTTGTGGAAGTAAGGCTGTTTCCTTCCATTGTTAGCTTCCAGAGGGTGTCTGTGTGTGTGTTTGTAAATTAAAAATGTCTTCTGGCAGCTATTAAGATGATCCATGACTCTTGTCCTTCTGTGTGCTGAATAGTGAATTTCATGAATTGTTTTCCTGATGGGGCGCCATGATTATATGGTGAGGGTCGGAAGGGAGAAAACTTAGATATCAATAATACAGTATTCTTTCAATTAACTGCAAATTTCAATTTTACAAGGTTGCTATTCTAATTTTTACATATTAAGTCTGTAAGATTAGAAAATATATATAAACACATATAATGCAAATAGATGTGTGATATCATGAGTACGTGTTCCATCCTGTGGTCGTTAATTATCCTCAGCCACTCCCAAATTTGTCCAGGTCACCACATAGCTCCCATGGAAATGTATTTAGGGGGCACCTTTGAAAAATGAAGAAAGGTGGTTGACGTCTGAGGTAATTGACGCAGGACTGTGGTTGCCTCTAGTCCCACCAGGCACTCCGTGGACACACAGATCAATATCTCATCAGCATCCCAGCGCTTCTGTGATCCCTTTGCGGCTCACCCTCCTGAGAAGCTCACATGTCCCTGCTGCTTGACTCTTTACTTACTCTGATGATTTCAGAAAATAAGTATTAAAATCTCCTGCATGAATGGAGATTTGTTTGCTTCTCTTATAATTTGCCAGCTTTTCTTGCATGTTTTCAAGATTAGTAAACGTCTAAAAATCAATATTTCATATTTTCTTATAATTTTTGTTAGACATCTTATATTGCTTAGAAAACCTCACTTTAAATACCCTCTTGCCTGAAATGAATCTTGTTAATTTGGCATCTGTGCTGTAAGATGCCTGGTGTTGATGTAAGGGTGGCTGTCAGGTGCATCTTTGAAATTTCATTTGTTTTAGGAGGGCTGCTTGTCAGCAGTTCAGAGCTGACATTCAATCTCAGGACCTCTTTCTTCCATGACCACCATGATGGTGGCTGTTGAGTTACTTTTCACTCATATTTTCCATTTAGTACATTTCCATAGTGTCTTTCATGTTTTTTGTCCTCTTTTCATTTTTATTGAGTTTTCTTTATTCATTTTGTCGCTCCAGTATTTTAGTGCTCATACATCCTGCTTAAATTTTGATGCTGAGAATCCTTAAATCATCACTCTGCCAAACCTCTGACCCATTTGGTATCCACTTCCTTCAGCTCAACAAGGTCAATAAGTTTCACTTCTTTCTCTCTCTAACCCTAGCCTCTTTCTCTGGTAAAATCCAGATTTGGTGCTAAAATATTTTTATTAGGCTAAAATAATCACTACTACCATAATTTTTATTGGTTTCTGATATTTGATGCTATGTTTTTTTGTTATATGTTATTTGTTTCTATTTTTTACAAGGCTATTTTTTTTTAAATTGCACCTCTTTTTTTAAAAATTCATTATGTATTTTGCCTGACTCCAAGTTCAAGTGCATCTATCTGAAAGGTCTCTGAGTGGTGAGTTCTGAGTCCTTGCTTAGCCGGTTGCACGTTATTGAGTGCAGTACTTTGTCTTCTCATTTAAATCTTAGTTTGAGTTTGTTATCAAATTTTAGCTTCAAAATAATTGTATCTCATAGCTCTGGAAAAGCATGTCCTCTTATTTCAAGTATCCAACATTGCCCAAGTGAAAGTAAGACAATAATCTAATTTTCCTGATTCCCTTTTCTCTATATCTGGAAACTCTTTTCTTTTATTCTGAACATTTACCAGCACATGTCTGGATGTCTCTCATCCTTGTCTATATTTGAATTCATGCCAAATAGCATTTTGGGGTTTTTTAGTTTTGGAGACTGACCCTTCAGTAGCTTCCAGAGAGTAAGATGTGACCTGTCTCTTCTGAAGAGATGGATATTCCTCTGTCAATCACCTGTCAAGGGTAGGTTTTTAGATGGGAAATTGGTGCTTAGGAGGTGGGGTAGGCAGCACACCCCCCAAAGTCACCCCATCCAAGCCCCAGAAGCTGTGACTTGGTGAGATCTCACTTCCATGATAATGTGGCATCAAATAGTAACATTGAACTTCAGATGGAGAAATATTTTAGGTGAATTTGACCCAAACTCAAAACCCCTTAACAGCAGAACTTTTTCTGTCTGGAAGCACAAGAGGAAAGTGAGAGATACTCGATGCTTAGGAAGGACTAGAGTTACCTTCCTTCTTGGAAAATGGAGGTGCCCCATGCAGAGGCATATGGGAGGGCCTAGGAACTGAAGGCCAACCCAAATAACACCAGAAAGAAGATACTAGCCCAAGCCTTAGGACACCATGCACGTGACCTGCGGTTGTCTACTTCCTTACTGGGTCAGTGGGGTGTTAAAAATCTATTTATTGAAAATGAAAAATGAGAATCATAAATTTACATGCTAGAGGTTCAGAAGCATTTATGTGCTGAAGTCCCTCATTCATGTACCACATGCACAGAAATTTCTGTATATCCCCAATGAACCAAGCACTAGGAAGACCCAGGGAAAGCCAAGGAGCTCCTGATCAAAGCTGGAGACCAACCTGAACAAGGTGTCAGGAGCATGGCTGAGGCAAGCAGAGGGCTGAGCAAACATCCTTCCCTCAACTCTTGGAAATCTGGCATTTTCAGGCAGCAGAAGTGTCCAAGAGCGATGAATGTGAATCTGAATAATGGGCAAGTAGGTGTGGAGCAGACCGCGAGAGGCAGATTTTCAGACAGTTGAACTGACATGTGCTTTAGAAAAGCCTAGCGCTGTCACTGTCATTGCACCTATCCCCTTCCTAACGATGGCTGATGTGTGTGTGTAACACCTGCCTGGTTATTAATTATTCAGGGCTCTGTGTCATATTACATCATTGCTACATGTGTTTTTCTTTCCTGCATTGTGGTTCAGTCCTCAATTGTTGTGCATTGTCACCTGTTTCTTTTTTTTTATTCTTCTGCAAAACTTCAGTGGACGCTCACCTCATCCTCTTCCCAGAAATCCTGTTCTCTCTTCCACTCCCCCTCCCATTACCCAGACTCAGAGCCATGGATTCTTGCTTAGCATCTCTTTTTTGTCCCTTCTACCCCCTCATCTCTCCCTCAAAGACCACAGTTACGAAGGCACAGAGATTGTGCTTCTGGAAGGTTCCCTTCCCATACTCCCACCCTGACCCCCAGTAACATCTCCTGTCTTCTTTCCCAGAGCTGGGCTGGGCTTGACCCTCCCTGAGAAGTCAGAGGCCTCCATTAATGCCCCAGGCTCCTCCCCAGCCATTTGGCCTGCAGTTTCATGCTCCTACCATGGCCTATACACAGGCCTGGAAACTCTTTCTCCCACTAAATGCTACTGGCATCTCTCTACCACGAGTGGTGACAGGACATCCTCCCTACAGCTTTCATGGCTACCATGAGCTCGAGACCAAGTTAGCAGAGCGTCAGCACCAGGAGTACAAAGGGAGTATTTTGAAAACCACTAATGTGCTTCTTCTTTGTTTTTTCCCAAGTACTATACACTTGAAGGAGTTGGGGTGTGTGTGTCAGTGTGTGTGACAAAGACAGAGACAAAGAGGACAAGTTTTCCAAATGTGATTTTCTCTCCTATTGACATTGAGAATCTGCTATGGATGACTGAGCTCACAGGTTTCCCCAAGGTAGAGAGGAAAATGTTCTTTCTCACCCCTGACACTAAGCCATAGTCACGAGGAAGGAGCAGAAAAAAATCCCTCTCCCTGGAACATCCCAGGCTGGGTCTGCTCCTGGAGGCAGATGCTGTCAGAATCAGGGACCCAGGAACCCATGATGGTAGAAGATTAAACTAAGACGGGCAAGGAGGGGTCTTGGTAGAGGTCAAGGCAGAAGCTTGAGGGTCTCTGGCTGGTGAGAACCTCAGTAGGGAGCCTGATTCTGCAACAGGGAGTGACTGTTGTCCCCTTGGGGGCAGTGCTGACTCCAAAAGGGTGGACAGCCCAAGAGCAGCAGGTGCAACAGGGAGGTGGATGACAGACATGCTTCTGCTAGCAGAGGGTGTGACCCAGTGCAACCTGAAGATCAGGGTGAGGCCAGGGTTTGCCCTCCCAATGCCTGGGCCCCACTAACTAACCCCCAACATACTGACTCAGTCCCGAGTGGAGAAGCCCCGGGTGGGGGGGCTTGCCAAATGATGGGGAATTTCTATCCAATGAAAGAGTGATACAATTTAAGTATTATGTTAGACTAATTGCATACTAGATTAAAATGTCATCTTGGTTTTGCTTTGCTCTATAAAGTGTGTACATGCATCTGTGAATTTGATGTGTGTGAGTGTTTTGCTTTATTCTGGTTAAGCAGCATATACAGATTTGGGGGTGAGGCCATTTAATTTTATGTCTATTTAAAAAGGAATTATGTTGTTCTCTGCAAACCCAAGTTGTGAGAGTTAACTTCTGCCTTCCTCCCACGATAGCCTTTCAATAAATGGAGAGAAGAGAAAGAGAAAAATAAGTAGCAAGAAGCGGAAACAGGGATCAAACCGGAAATGACTTCAGCTGACAGGTAAGACAGGTAACTGACTCTATGATCTGTTCCAACTTACGTTCTTCCTTTAATCTATCTGATCCAGCTCCGAGGATAATGCCTTACCAAATTAGAGTCTCTTGAGAAACACACCACAGCTTCCTAATCAGGAAGCCTGCCCTTTACCTGCAGCAGGGGTCTCTGTGCCTCCCTCTTGTCCTGTGCCTCTCCCAAGCCCACCTTCCTTCCCGCTTTGTTCCGAGTTCTCAGGCTCTAGGTGTTAAGGGCTGAGCCTCAGTGGGCACAAAGAATGGGAACTGAAAGTGGAGATGGGGAGAAACTGGAGCACCCACCTGGCAGAGACCCGGGATCAGATAAGCATCACCAGGCAGAAACAGAAAGAGGAGACTGTAGATGGCCCAACAATGGCCTTTGTGTGGATCCATCACTGCTGATGTCTTTTTACATTCCAGAACCTGCGGTCAGTGGCCTCTGGCCTTTTTTTCTTTTAAGTTTTCTCTATTTGCAGATCAGGCTCCAGGGAAGCATAGGCTGGGGGCTCAGGTCAGGGCCTGAGAGGAGCAGAGGAAATTGGTTAGCCAGCAAGTTTCATATGAAAGCCACTATCGAAACCTCTAACAAGTGTCGGGGCTGTGTGCCTCACCGTGCAAGAGGAACCACCAGGGAGGGGATTTCCAGAAGCCCCGGCTACTGTGGCCAGAGTGGATCGGAATATACTGACATAGCTTGGAGGCCACCGTTGGCACAGAAGTCTCCAACCTCAAGAGAGAATACAAAGGAGAGAGAATGTGGCCAAGGATGGCTGCATGTCACCGTAAGGGCAGAGAGGACTGTGTGGCCCTTAGGAAGGGAGGCCACCGCCACCCGTCCTGACTGCTGTCCCTTCCCCTCACTTCACATCAGCGGCCTCTGCTCCAGTCCTGCTGGTCACAGTTGAAGATTTTGACTGTGATGATCTCATGGCCAGTGGTGTCAAGTCGTCTTAAGTGACATCTTTTGTCAACTGCAAACATCATGGGCTTTTTACCACACCAGCAAGATGCAGTCCCTTCTTCACATCCAAACCAGAGCACATTTGGGTGCCCCTGGGACTTTAGGGAACGTAAACTGCCTGTGACAGGAACCTGACCAACCTGTTCTCTTGTGTTAAGAAGTATAAATACAGGCCTCCCTGGTGGCCTCAGGGTAGAATCTCAGTCTTATCACCGGAAGGGCCTGAGTGGATTCCCCCAAACCGGGGAGCTACCCACATGGCGCAGCAGACCTCTCCTATCTCGCCCGCTGCTCCCCTCAGCAGTGTATTTCAGTGGATCTGCCTTTTCTGTTCCCCACTCTGTCTCAGGTGAACCTCTCACCCCCTGGACCTCTGGTGTATACCCCAGTTCTTCTATGCAAAAATCAAAAAATTAAAAAAAAAAAGGATAAACACTTTGCCTCTGTAGAGTTGTTTTAGTCATGTACAAGGTTCTGTTAAAGGATTATTCAAAGTCTCGAGGACTTGACTTGAGCTTGACTTACTTGGGCTTTTGTTTTTATCAGTAATATAATTATTTCAGTTGATCCAAACGGAATACTTCCTTTTTCTCAAAAAAAAAAATCAAAGAAAGAAAAGGACAATTCCACTTCAGTAATGAGTTTTCAAGAATTGTCTTGAGAATTATTACTGAAATAAGTCCACCTGGGCCCACGCTCTGCTCCCAGCCCTGTGTCTTTCCTCTGTGCCTGGGGAGTCCGGCTCACCCTCTCCTGGGGCTGGGGCATTTTCTCATGAAAATTGCAAAGCAGTTCTGAGATTCTTGGGACTACTGATGTGGCTGGGTGAACACAGCTATTTTGAACCCTTTGAAATTAAAGTTGTTTTCCTTACAATACAAGTAACCCAAGGAATCACAGAACAAACATTTCACCCCACCCTCCAGTGTCATCTCTCCCTGAGAGATCCTCACCCGGCGCCTCCAGGCACGTCTCAGAGTTGCGTCAGGATGGAGGGACAGAGACTGTGCCTCCAGGTCTTAGGGACAAACCAAGTCTCACTAAGCAGGGGCCTCAACATCAATTGAGCCCCGGAGCACCCCGGGGCTCTGGCTCTGAGTCCAGGGGACACAGCCGGAGATGACTGAGCTCCTATCTGTAGCCTCACAGGACACCCTAAACAGCCTCTGAAGATACTTGAAATTGAACCATGAAGCGGAGTTTCCATCCCATCACCAATGAACTTGGCAGGGACAGAAGGTTCGTCCATCTTCCCTGGGTTATGTCCACCCACATAGAATTTCGCCTCGCATTCCTGGAATGGCATGTCACCCTCTCCCCTTCCCTCTGTGTGTGAGTCCTCAGCCAGTTGCTCTGTCCTTCTGTCAGAGCCTCACTGAACCTTACCTTCCTCTGGCCCCATCCTGGGTACCCCCACATCCTTGGTACCCCCCATCCTGGCCACCCACTGACCAGCCCCCAACCCTGGCCAGCCCAGGCCACTGCAGCCTTCTCCCACCCAATGGCCCCTCTGAATCCTCAAGCTGCTGTCATCCATGGACGCTGCCTTTCCAGATCAGCAGCTCCTCTCCCTGCCAGCCCTCCACTGCTCACTCTCTCTGCTCTCAACGCAAAACCAGAGGATCTCAACAAGAAAGGAGTCACGTAGAAATGACCCCCTAGTAGCCTCGCCATGTGGTCTGGCAGCCTCAAGACATGGAACACCTGCCACCGAACTATTTCCTCTCCGATGGTGCAGCTCTCACAGAAATCTCTTCCTCAGAATGAAAGAGAAGTGAGGAAGGTCTTTGTAAGCGTTTTTGGAATGCCAGCCTACCGCGGCGTGTATGAACCAGGAGGCTGCACCAAACCAAGGTCATTCAACAAGTCACGGCCATCTCAGGGCTGGATGGCTGCCAGCCTGGCAGTCTCCCCAGTAGGCAACACGCCCCGGTCTCCCTGGGGCCACAGGGAAACAGTCTCCATCTCTCTCTGGCAGAACTTCCTAGGCTCTTCTCTAAGGAAATTATGGCTGCAGGTTCTGGAGCCCTTCTTACTCAGGCTCCGTGCCCTGAGGCGGATCCGTAAACTGACAATATCCCCACTGGGCTTTTACCCCTGTCTTCACCCAGCCCAATTTCCATTCTCTGCTGGTTCTTAGCCCTTCTTTCCAGAAACCTTTTCCAGTACCTCCTCTGGAAGCCCCTCTGGAAGCCCACCTTCCCCAACACCCACATCTTTCTGCAGCCGCTCAGTAGCCTCTGCCAGAAAACCCTCCGTTGCCATGGTTTTGGCCATGTCTGGTGGCTCTTTGTTTTTCTTGAATACACTGAGCTTCTTGGGGGCAGGGTGTCGTGATTTATTGCCCCTAAGTAAAGAAGCCCCTATGTAAAGGAGACTTTTTCATCACTACTATCATCTAACTCACTCATTTTGTCCAGCTGCCCGTGAGGAGAGCGAGGCCCAGGGGGAGTGGGGATGCCCAATTCCCGCCCAGACTGAACCGCTGGACTCTTGGCTCCTGTTCCAGGGTTTTCTCCAGTGCATTCCCGTGGCCCATAGAGAGTTTCAATGCAACAGCTCTTCCTGTATGTGGCTGACATGTTCAGGTACCTGCATGTCTCTTGAGGACCGATCGGCCCCTGTCGTGACAGTAACATGTTCATACACCATCTCCAATAGAGGTTTCATCTATCTCCAGCCTTCGTGAGAACTCTGCACAGATGGTCACTTAATACAAGATGTTTTTTGATGACAATAGCGATTTTTACCAAAAGCCTTCATTTAGGATAAGTGTGCAATCCTAGGGAACACAGCTCCAGCTCTTACTCACATTCTCACATTCACTACAAGCAACTTCAAAGAGAGTCTGCAGCTGGAGCAATGCCACTTTATTGCAATTTAAGCTTCCTCCAGCCATTTCTCTGCAACCACACTCAAGTTTTCAATTCCCCAAATAGAAAATGAACTGAATAGACATTAACAAAGTAATCTCTCCACTTCTTTGGAAAGTGCAAACTAGCTGAATTTTTTTCTTTTATGGTTGTAATAGCCATGAAGAAACCAATCCTAATTCCTTCTCCTCCGCCTTTAAAATGCATCACTTGAAAAAGTTTTCCTTATTGGAAATTGAAATGAGTAGAAAAATCATATTAAAGACTAATGAAGTCACATAGCATCATTTTCATTACTCAGTTTCCTCGGGGTGTGGATAATTTTCTTTAAGCAAATTTCTTTAATGTGAACTAAGGGACACATTTCTAGGAAAAACCTAAAGTCATTAACTAGAGGGATAACTTTTGTTTCCCCCAAGAGTAGGACTTTTGAGACAGAAAAACAGTCTTTTCCAGCTTCAGGTATCTTTACCCTTAATCACAAATTCCAGCTAAAATCATCAAGCCTAGAGACTAACCAGACTGCAGCAAGAGGATGGCTGTTTGAAAGTCATGAGCATTTGGGAGCCACAGCTCACCCCTGCGGGGTGACAGGACCCCTCGGGCATATTGGCATACACTGCAGGTGGAGCATCTCCTGAGAATCGAATGGGGCACCAGCAGAGCAGGCATTCTCTGGGCAGGGCCTGGAGAGTCAGGAACAGTCTTCAGTGACTTCAGAAGTCATAAGGGCTGGAAGGGCTGGTTGTGTAACCAGGCAGGGCCCCTTTGCTAGATATGTGGCAAGGTTTGAGAGTCGAGAACAAACCAGCATCAGTCCAGTGTTTCCCAGGCATCTACAAAGGAATCTCCCCTCCTTTCTACTTAGGTTTTATGGGTTCCTTTCGGGTACACATCGTCCCTGTCCTCTCAAACATAAGGCAGGCCGAAATGGAAAATACTCCCCTTACTCCAAACTTGATAGAAAGGTTGGATTAAAGATGGAAAAAAAAAGGAAAACAAATTAGCTAGTAAATGAATAGCCTAACTTGAGATCAAGGAAGAAAATTTTAAATTGAAGGGAAAAAAAAATGAAAGGGGATCTCAAAATCGGTAAATAAGAGTTAAAACTGAAAAGCGTCACAGAGGACTTGAAGGCTGTGACTGGTCTAACATCTGGGACTAGGTATGCCCACCCAGAGGAGGAAATTGAGCCAGCAGCTCCACGTGGGTGGGCAGCTGGAACTGAGTAGCCTGAATTGATTCTGCAGCCACGAGCATTGTCATGTGTAAGAGCAGCACTGCCCATCTAATCCAAGAAAGCTGTGATGCAGCATCCTGTCCACCTAGGCCCGTGGATGGAAACAGACGCACCAGCAAGCAATCAGGAAACAGGAAAGGGTCCAAATTTAAGCCACCTGAGTAGTTCAGGACCCCAAAGAAATAAATTAGCATGAACATTCACCCCATACATTTGAATCCATAAAGTCTCAGCAGATGCTAATAAGAAACAAGTCACATAAGTCTCCATGGAAAATATCTGCACTGACAAGATCATAGCCAAAATTATAAACCAGATGACAAAACGAAGGGCCAAGGAGAAGAGGCAAGAGGAACAGCTGGTAATCCTGAAGATAACAAAGCAGTACTAAAATGATTATAAAATAAATATCTGAAAATATTTTTAGAAATAGAGAAGTAAATAGAAGCCACAATATAAGAAAAGGTCTATTGGAGAAAGGGGAAGTCAATTCTAGAAATCTAAGCCTGGATTTACTTATAAAAGTCATGACACTCCAAATGGCATTCTTTTCAAGTACATAAGAATTGCTTTGAAAAATTATATGTTCATGAATATGTTCTTTGATTAGAATATAAGTAAAACTAAAAACAAGATTTTCAATAATCTAAGCTGGAGAGTTCTCCTTTGCAGTTCATCTTGTAAAGACCGTGGAAATCTTCACAAGGTCTTTTGTTCACAACCACAAAAGCTGAACAAACAAAAAATCAACAACATTCATAGATTGATAAGAAAATTGAGGTCATGGAGGCTTAACATTGGAGAGATGGGTGGATGCAGAGAATCCCAGCTAACCAGAGAGCAGAAACCACAGGTAGAGTCAGGTAGGAGCATGCAGAGGGTAACTGACTAACTACTGGAGACAAACTGAGGAAAAACTTAAGATAGTAAGAACTCCTAGGAGTCTAGCCTTAGCTTGATCTTCTTACCTACAGGAGCCTTACCTTGGAAATTCTATGAGATTATCAGGGTGGAGATCACAGAAAAATTCTCTTACATTTCCAGCAAGAGGAAAGGAAAAATAACCACTTTGAAGTAAACCCGGTACACAGAAATCTCTTGAACAATAATCTGTCCTTAAGGGAAACAATTTTGCCAGAGACTAATCAGCTTAGGTTCTAACAAAGAGTCTAATCTGCCTTGAGAAGGAAATACCAGGTGCCTCTACCCTTCTTTTCTCACCTATAGGAGAAAGAGGGGAGAAAGTTGAGAAACATTATGAAGGAACTAAGGATAATTAAATGAGTAAGTCTTTGACACAGGATTGTAGAATGTTTTCCTTTTCCAAATATCGTACACAATATCAACAAGATTCCTATATGACAACAGACAGTTACAGCTGAAAAAAATAGAAGCTTCGGACCCCATTTAAGAATGAGTATGTAGGGCCTCCCCTGGTGGCGCAGGCAGTTGAGTGCAGCGCTGTGAAGCTGTCCTCAGCCTTGATTCCTGACCAGCCAGGGAGATATCCACATGGTGCAGCAGACCTCTCCTGTCTCACCTGCTGCTCCCCTCAGCAGTGTTTTTGGTCAGTCTGCCTGTTCTGCTCCCCACTCTGTCTCTGGTGAATCCTCTCACCATCCCACAACTCTGGCCTGTACCCCAGTTCTTGTATAAAAATAAATAAATCTTAAAAAAAAAAACCTATATTTTTCACCTTTGGTCAGAAAAAAACTTTCTTAAAGAAGAAACAAACTAGGGCCTTCCCGGTGGCGCAGCGGTTGAGCGCTGGGTTGCGAAGCTGCCCGCAGCCTCTGCAGCGCCGGTTCAATCCCCGGCTGCTCCCCGGCCACCAGAGGAGGGTCCCACATGGCGCGCAGACCTCTCCTGCCGCCCGCTGCTCCCCTCAGCAGTGTACTTCGGTCTTTCTGCCTGCTCTGCTCCCTGCTCTGGCTCTGGTGAATTCTCTCACCCTCCCGCGCTTCTGACTGTACCCAGTGCATGTATAAAAAAACAAAAAACAAACAAACAAACAAACAAATAAATAAAACATGCCTCTACAAAAAAAAAGAATAAAAAGAAGAAACAAACTATAAATTATAAAAGAATATAGACTGACTTCATTAAAATAAATCCCTTGTATGCAGTACCGCAGTCACCACAAACACAGTCAACAAGATAAGCCACAGATTAAATGAAGACATTAGCAACAAATATAATAGGCAATGGGTCAGTATTCAGAATGAATATTTTTAACTCCAACAGATCAATAATATGCAGACTATAAAATTACAAATGACACACTGGATAAAATTGCAAAAGATATAAGCAAATAAGCAAATATTTAATAGAAGTGAAAACCTGAGAAATCACCAAAGGCATGAAAAGATGCTTGTCATCTTAGGGACAAGACCCAGTAGAATCCTCTGGGATCGATGAGAAATTGTGGAGGAAACCAGATAACACACGTGGTGAAATCCAGCATCCCAGTTGTGCAACAAGCCAAAATGTTAGTGCTGCAGTCAGAGAGAGGGGAATATTTGTCCAGCATCAAGGGAGCACAAGCACCAGCCTGGGCCCAGGTGCTGTGTTCTGAACCCGAGCTCTGCCCATTCCTGGCCACATGGCTTTGAGAAATCATTTTCCCTCTCTAGACCTCGGTTTCTCCATCTGTCAAATGAGCAAAGTGGATTAGATGACCTCTCATGTCTTCATGCTCTGAGATTCTTTTAAGGACTTGAATTGTCAAATACATGTCATAAAAGGTAATTTCCTTTTGTTCTAAAACAAACTACATTAAATAGATTCATGAAAGTCTGGGTATAGATGAAACATGGAAATCAAAACCCAGTGCCATCCATTTCTGCATAACAGCATAAAAATCACCATATTTTCTCAAATCTTCCATTTCCTCTCCCATTAACAGATGGGAAGCAGTTTGATGGAGTTTATTGGAAGAAGCAGCTGTCATCTGAGCAGTCACGCTGCATGAGTGACACTAATGAGACAGGTGAAATATTCAGGAGCCTTAGCCTCTCCCCAAGAAACCACGACAGCGCTACCAGGGTCATGTTGGCCTTGCTGGTGAGTTAGTCTTCAGCTCTAAAAATAGACTAGATAAAGAATATGTCTTATAATGATGATGACTATTATTTAGAGCTTGTCCTAGCCTCCCAGGCAAATATCCCAGGAAGAACAAAAAGATGCTTAGTATAATTATAACAAAGAAAATGTAGAGGTGTTGGCAGATGAGGAAAGGAAGGATTTCAACATCAAAAGTGGAGACCAATGTGTGGGATTTGATTAATAATCACTAATGTGGATTTTATTTTAAGATCACACTAGAAAAACACATGGTGGGAGTTTTGTTTTATTCACCAAAAAAAGCACCCTGAAATGTATTGTTCTTCCATTACATACACACACACTCACACACATGATGAGGTATTATGTTTATGTGACATATGATTATATTTTTATACATCACATATATTATCATCTATAATATCTGAATATATATATATGTTTTTATAGTAAATAAATATATGTATGTTTCTTCCACCTGCAAATAAAAACTTGGAGTTTGTCCATTTTCTAATGGCAAGTGGAGCATTTCAGGAAGAGGAAATTGCAGATGTAGCAGAATAGAGGAGTGGCATAAGACTTTGAGTTGAAGAGTAGAAAGGCAGGTAGCCGAAAGAAGGAACAAGGACGGATGATAAACAGCCCTGTCAGTTCTCAGTTCTGTAACGTGAGCCTGTGTCCAGGAGTGCTGGAGAGCCCTGGAAGGGTGTGAGTCAAGGACTGTCCCTTAGGAAGGTGATTGGGGCTTCAGGATGGACAGGGAACTGGATGGGCTGAATATGAAGGGAGGGGGACCAATTTAAAAGCTGTAACTTTCAAAGCAACGCAGGTGAGAGCTGATAAGCAGCCGATCCAGGCAGTTGTTCAAGGGAGGCCAGAAAAGGAAGATAAATTCCGTTCTAAATACAGCCCAGTTCTTGTTTGTATCACTATTGGAAGGCATTTCTCATGTGATTAAAGAGTCAAAAGGCAAACACAAGAGGTTATAAACCACTGACTGGCTCTTGATGTGACTGTCACATTGAGTAGTTAGGTGCATTTAAAGATGGAACATGCATTTGCTACCATCAGGACTGATTAAGATGCTTTATAGAATCAACTATTCTGGTTGGTGGGTATTATAATAATGACTTAGTACTCAGTTGGGTTTTCAGCTTCTTCAACTAGACATAATCTCTGGTGGCAGGAGGGACAACACTGGTCTATGTCTGAATAAGCCTGTCTACTTGCTCACTGATAAATTATCGTAAAACAAAAATGAAAAATATGCCACAGAAAAGGGAAATAAGCAAAGAAAAGGGAAGATGATTTGTTTCCGAGATTTGGTCCTAACCTGGGAGACATGACCCTTGCATTTTATTTTCTTGGCTGTGCCTAGGACTTACTTGATGACTGAACAAGTTACATCAAGCCTTAACCTCCCTGGCTGTAAAATGGGTATAGTCAGAAGTGACCCCTGTTTGTGATGTTGCGTGGATGACTAGGCTACGCCTATAAAATGCTCACAGCTTTTGCTCAAAGGCCCTAATATATGTGTCATTACTTTGTTAATGGTGATTTTAGAGATGTGTGAGCTTTGTGGGTGGTGAGGTTGAGTCCCTGGAGGGGCTGACTCATTTTGTCAAAGGTGCCAAAATGGATGCAGTCAGCAATTTCTGGATTTACCTGGCCAGCTGAGGATTGAGATCAACTGTCTTATATGAGACTGTATCAGAGGATTTGGACTTAGAAGGGAATAGAAGTCATACACTGAAACAAATTAGAGAGAGACAAAGAACACAGAGTAAAAGTAGAAGTAAATGTTTTTGTGCAGATAATTTAAATCACTTTTTTAATTTGGTATCTGGCTTACATCAGGGGCTGGTAGGTTCTCATTCCTTATCTGTGCACATATTATCTCATTCACCTTTCTGTTTGGCACACAGAAGGCACTCAATTAAATACATGTCAGTTGGATAAATGACCCTGTGTGTCTAGTCCTATCATCCCCATTTTATATGTGTGAAAAACAAGGACTATAGCAAAGTTGCAAAAGAAACCTGCCCCAACTTTACTGCCGTAATTGGGGGAGAAGATCCTAAATTTGAACTTGAGTTCACTGCAAAGCTCTTGCATAGTTCTGTGATCCCCCTGTCTCCAACCGTCCACACCTGCCCCCTCACCACTCTGTGACTCAAGGTCCTTTTCCGCTCCTGGGCTATAGGTAAGTAATCCTTTTCTATTGCTACTCATCATTTGACTATTTTTTCAGATCCCGGGAATTTATTACTTCCTCTGTCTCTTAGAAGATAAGTGTTATAGTCTTTTGCCCATCTTAGAAACCAATATCTGCAGGCCTCCCTGGTGGCACAAGGGGTTAAGTCTCAGCACTATGAAGCTGTCCACAGCCACTGCAGCACGAGTTCAATCCCCAGCCAGGGAGGTGACCCACATGGCACTGCAGATCTCTCCTGTCTCGCCTGCTGCTTCCCTCAAAAGTGTATTTCAGTCAGTCTGCCTGTTCTGCTCCCCATTCTGTCTCTGGTGAAGCCTCTCACCCTCCACACCTCTGGCCTGTACCCCAGTTCTTGTATGCATAAATAAATCAATCTTTTTTTAAGAAAAAAGAAGCCAATATCTGTATTATCCAGATTTGCCACATGTGAGGGATCTACTCCACATGGAATGTTCCTTGCATTCAATGGCAAATGACTGAAAGGTACCAAATCAGCCCTGACTCTTATTTGGGAGAAGACCCAAGACATTTTGCTACTTTATTAATATAAGCTTATATATTATTGGAAAAAGCTCTAAAGAAATGCAAAAACTGGATTGACTGACTCACTAATTCAACAGACATTTATTGAGCATCAGCGTTCATGGATCAGGTGTTTCTCAAGGTGCTAGAAAGATACAAAGACTAATAAAATACAGACCCTGGCCCCAGAGATCATAGTCTATTGAGGAGGTATAAGTAGCCTAAATTCATTATCTGCCCACTTCATACTTGTGCATTTGCTTATTTGCTAAACATTATTTGTAACACAATCAACACCCTGAGTACTTCCTTGTCCTTTGCCAACATTCACTTTCGGTCAGATATCTTGAGTCATGTTCAGAGCTGAAGTTGGTAGAGGCGCAATTCTGCCTTGTGGTTTCAGCTCTCACGCAGTGAAGAAGCACTCCTGCTCAACTTATTTAGTGTCCTTTTTCCCCCACCATTTCATACTTTCTATTGGTGATTTCATGGTTTAAGTTGCCCCCAAATTTGGTTCTGCACTGGTGTCTGGTGTTGCTGAGTGCCAGAAGGCTGTGATGAGTCTTATGGAGAAAAAACTTGTGTTAAATAGGGTTCCTTCAGGCATAAGTTACTGTGCTGTTGATGGCGATGAATTCAGTGTTAGTGAATCAACCCTCTATGTTAAATAAGGTGTATTTAAAAAGAAACACACATGAACAAGGGTCTGAACTGAGCAGTTGGCAAAAATGGTGTGTCCAATGAGACTTTCAGGAATCTAATTCTGTATTTCCCCTACCAGTGATGGTTCAGTATTTTCTAGTTCAACATCTGTGGTGACTTCATAGAACAGAGCTACTGGGAATAACAAAGAACAATTGCATATAAATAAGTCCGATCCACACTTGGTGGGTGCTAAGATAAAGGTTCGAAAGACAACTAGGCAAGCTAATGAAAAGAAGTGAACTTGACCTGAGGGAGTTGAAGGAGGCGTGGTTGAGGGCTTACTTTTTACTTGAGATTTTAAAAAAATGCGTAGAAGCCTTATAAATGGACCAGGATAAGAGGTCATTTAAAGCAGATGGAATCAAGTGCAAAGGAAGAGCAGAAAGAGCTTGACATGCTCAGTGATTAAAGAAGCCATTAAAATCAGAGCCCTTCAGTTCCAGGCGCGCATTCAGCCACAGGCAAGGGTTTTCAGCCCCTTCCAAGTTTCTCTACATAGTCTGGGCTGTGATTTTCGCAACAAGGAAGTGTGTGGCATGTCAGCTGTAAAAATTGGCTCAATATTCATAATCAAATCTATTCTGCTCCCTCTGAAGTCTGGGCTATGTTTCCGTAGAAACCCCTAGTTACAGAAAGGAACCCTGGCCTGTAATTGGCAAGAAATCCACCACCTTTGGAAGCTGCCATAGTAAGGCTGGGGGTGGGGGGGGGGCGTGCGGGAAGCTCTAGATAATCCCTGCCAGAGATAAGTGAACTGGGAGAACACAAATGAAGTGCCATCCTGTGGTGTAGCAAGCCGTGAGCACTGTAGGGCTTTATGGCATGGGGTGCTTCAGCCTCTACTCGTCCACGAGCTCATCAGTGAATCAACCCACTAAGCAGCAAGTCTGAAAGGGGCACTTAGGACATGCCTCAGCCTCTTCAAGGCACTAGGAAGCAACACACGCACACGCACACATACACACACAACGATTCTTTCACAGCTACAAAGCAGTTTATATTAGCAGTTTATATTAACCTGCTGAGGTATGTTTTATTACTCCCATTTTATAGAAAACCAGCCACTCCAAAGGCTTAAGTAGGGTGTTGAAGTTCACGCAGCTAGTGAGTGGCAGAATCAGGGTGCATGCTCAGCTGGGAGTGCAAATCAACTGGGAGTTTGCTCTGTCTCCACACATATTGTCCTCAAGAAACCTGCATCTGTGATGACTCAGAAGAGCAAGTGGTTCAGCTGGTCAGTTTCATGGGAATTCAGAGCAGAGAAGAGTGAGTCCAGGGGCACCGTTGTCCCGAGGGCATCACTAGCTCTTTGACAGCTGAACACAGGAGAGGAAGTCATCCCAGATGTGTGTACACCCCACGCTTCAAGAGCAGAGATGATCTTTTGAGGGAACAAGGGGAGTTAAATTGAAAATGGAAGTGTAATGTATGGGGATTTAGAGGGAATGTTCCATTTGCTCTAGGAGGGGCCTCCATAGATAATGAGGCGCCCCAGATGTCTTTGTCTTCAGCTCTGTGGCTTTGAATGTCCATCTCTCATGGCTCCATCACTTATGCAATAAATATTGCTGGACACCAGTTGGTGCCAAGTGCTGTTCTCTGCCTGAGGTCCTTCAAGGAATGTGTTTTCAAACTTGATGTATGGAGCTGAGCTTGGTCTGTGGAGGGCAGCCACACCCTTGGATGATGAGAGTAGTTCCCTCCTCCTAATTATGGGCTCTGCTGCCTCCACCCCCAGTCGCCAAGCACACTTCACCTGTCATCAGTCTCTTTATTTGAGGCTCCGATCAAAGCCTCCCGTCCCTAGGAGCTCCAGGGTCAAAGGCAGCCTTCTGAGTGGGTGTTCCCATACCCCACTTTAATAGTCCCTCTGGCATGGGGGTCACACAGGTACACTGCCCATTGGGACCTCCCCTTGTCTTTCCTGGACTGTGCATGGCCCCATGTTCCCCCAATGAAGTTTAATCCATGCCTTGGGGTGCAGAATCTGTTCCTAACCCCCCCCCCCATCACAATGAATTCCTTCTCGTGCGGGGCCCACACAGGCGATTCTCAGAGTCCAGCCCTTTGCTGATGCTCCTCATCAGAAGCAGGGCCCTTCCAGAACAGGGCCAGATGTCCCCTCTCCTTGAGCACGGTGCCTGGCACTCTGTCAAGTTTTCAGAAATCTCTTTGAAAAAGTAACTACTGGAAGAGGATGTCCTTGAAACTGGAACAGTTCAGTTTACATTTAATTTAATTAAGATACTAAGGTTCATTTTAGCAAACTTATACGGTGAATGAAAACTATTTGAAATTTAATCTCCTCCTACCTGCCCCCCTCCATGACAGTTTAATTTCACTGTAATCTTTATTATAGCAACCTCTAAACTTGTTATTAGTATTACTAATGAAGTTGAAAGACCATTTCATCTGATTATTGTGTCTTAGGAAAAACACTTAATTATTAAATTCCACACTGATAATTAGAAACCCTATTATTTCATAATGGGTCAGGCAACAGCAGGCAGATATCCCTCAATTATCGAAACAGAAGCCATCTTTAAGTGTGTGCAAGTGAAATCTCCTACATCAAGTAGTCTCTTCTCACTAACTTACGCTGTATTATTAGACAGAGCCAGGTGTAGAGTAAGTAGCCCTCCCATGGTCTGAGGTGATAGTGTTTTATTGGGTGGATGGTGTCTCTGACTGATTTGTCTTTGCCCTTCCCAAAGGCTGGCCAGAACCCAGGTGCACAAAATAAATGAGAAATTTTGGTGAGTATCTCGACAGCTATGGGGGGGGGGTAGGGAGCCAGAAAAAATATTCTAATAGAATCACCCAAAGATGAAAAGATTATCTGTGGGAATTGACAACAGGGGCTGGGCCAGGCATGGAAGACCTTGCTAGACACAAATAAACAATGGGAAAAATCAGAAGATCCTCAGCACCCTTACAAATTTGGAGACTGTTTTATTTTCATAGACTCTGCCCTCCTGACCCCTGTCTCAATTCTTGCCAAAACCCAGAACAGAAGTCACGCTAAGCTCAAAGTTTTTCAGAACTGAAGGTTGTCAGCAATGGAAAGACAGTGATCCGTGGGGACACTGGAGCTCAGCTACAGGAGGGACTTGCTCCAGGTCTCCAGGTCTCCAGGTCTCCCACAGTGGGGGACTGAGGTGCCTGGCTCCCAACACACACACACACACACACACACACACACACACACACACACACACACACACTGCTGACACAGCTCTGAGGGCACATGGCTTGGCCCTCTGCAGGGGTTTCTGTGTGCACCATCATACTCTGGCTGATGACCTGGAAAGGAAGCAGGAGCCGCCTGACCTGCTGGAGGTCCCCCTCCCCACCCCCCAGCAGGGCCTCTGACTCACAACCTGTTTGCCGCTGCTGTCAGCCCCTGCCGATTTCCTGCATCTCTCTAATGCAAAAAGCCTCCCTGGCAGATGTTTTAAAACAAAGATCTGGACAATGATATCGGAATTGCCGACTTTCCCCTCGCATCGTAGGGTTTTTGCAAGTGTTTTTGCAGACTTACTCTTTGGGGTGATCACGTTGCAGACGCAGCATCTGCAAAGACATTTTTGGAGGTTCCACAGGACCGCTCGGGCCCGCCAGGGGCGGGGAGTCCCGAGCAGGGTGAGCCTGCGGGGCGGACACCGAGGACGGCCGGGCTGGGCGCGTAGAGGAATTTGGGGGCCGGCCGGGCGCGTGGCGCGCGGTGCGCGCGGGTCTGCAGGGGGGCCGGGCTGCGGGGCGCTCCCCATCCCGGGAGGGGCGGTGGCGTGGGAGAACTGGGGGTTCCGAAACAGAAAGAGCCGGAGCCGGCTTCCTCTTCTGGACCGGGGCGGGGGCCGGGGTGGCGGGGCCGGCTGCGCGCCCCGGGAGGGGGTTCCCGGGGCCGGGCTGCCGGCGGCCAGCTCCGGGGCGCAGGGCTGGCCGCGGGGCGGGGACCCCGGGCGGGCGGGGCGGGGCGGGGCGCCGGCGGGCCGGGCGGGGGGCGGGCCGGGCCGGGCGGGGGGCGGGCCGGGCCGGGCGGGGGGCGGGCCGGGGCGGGCCGGGGCGGGGCTGCGGGCCCGGCTCGCAGGCTGCGGCGGCCCCGGCACAGGCGTCTGCAGCGGCGGCGGCGCGGGCAGCGGCGAGCGGGGCGACGGCGACTCGGGGTGAGCGCGCGGCTGCGGCCCGGCGGGGCGCGGGGCGCGGGGCGGTCGAGGTCGGCGGAGCGGGGCTCCAGAGGCGCGGGGCGCGCCCAGCCTCCTCCCCAGCTCCCCAGCTCTCGGCAGCCCTGGAGGAGGCGGGAGGCAGCGAGGCTTCCCCCGCGAGCGCCGTGCACATGTCAGTGCGGGCGCCCCTCGGCCCTTCTCGGGGGGCAGCCTCCCGGCTGCATCCTCTCCAGACTGACGTGCCCCCCAAACCCCCCCAACCAGGTACTTCAGCTCCAAAGTCATTTTTCCGGAAGACCCCAACCCCTTGCTCCCCATCCCTGCCCCGAGGCCCAGGCTGCCCGCAGAGGTGGGGAGGCCCCTCCCCAGCGCCTGCACACGGGGCCCTTCTGGGACCCCCTGCCCCAGAGGTTCTTAGCCGGACGGTCAGCTTCTGCCCCTGGGACCCGCGCCCCTGGCCATTCCCGCCGTCTCCCCGGAGGCCCATTTGGCAAAAACAGATTCTGAGCTTTGGGAACAATTTGACCCACTTCCCCAACGGCTGGCCCCAGGCCAGCCTGGCTGTTTGGGGAAGACACCTGTCTTGCCTGCCAGCTTCGAGGACCTGGGAGTCTCTGTCAAAATGGGTCAGCCGTTCCCGGGTCCTCCTCCAAACTGCCCTGACCTGCTGGCCAGTCCCCAGAGACCGAAGTTGAGCGCTTTGTCATTTAAGACCTCCCAAGTTATTTATGGACCCGGCTGCGAGGCTCTGTGTCACTGCGCTGGGGGTGCCCTCCGTCTGGGGCTCTCTCTTCTCCCATGCCCGACTTTCCCACCTGCTACCCGGTGAGCCACAGGAGAGTATTGCCAGGACCCGCGTTCACTGCCTCAGTCTTGCCAACAGCTCTGTGGGCCTCTTTCCTTGCCTTTTAGAAACTTGCCCCTCTTGCACTAGTCACATCTCCCTGGAAGGCACCAGGCCCCCCGGGCACAGAAAGCTGGACTGGGGATGGTGCTGAGCGGGCAGGACCAGGATGGCTGCCAGCCAGGTCACGCGGGGCATCTAGGCTGGGGGGCAAAGGCTGTAGGGTGGGTCCCGGCTTCCCGCTGAGCTCCGAGAGAGCCCAGGGCTTGCTTAGCAGGGAGAAGAGGAGGCAGAACAGGGGCTGTTTTTCCTGCGTGCTTCTGACTGTCTCAAGTTGCCATGGCAACAGTTTAGCCTCTCTTCCTCCTCCTGACTCTGCTGGGAGCTGGCTTTTATTGGTCTGTTGTCCTGTCTTTTATGGCTCTAATTTCTCCTTCTACTTGCTCTGAAATAAACAGTCATAAACATGGGCGCGGGGCCCAGGCTGGGGACTGGCAGGACGTCACCTCCTCCTGGTCCTGGGCTCCTGTGAAGGCAAGGGGCGAAGAGAAGTGGGGACAGACCTGCCCACCCTCCCTGTGGGAAGGCTGCAGCCACTCCCCAGCAGCAGGCACACAGTGGGTAGCATTCTGCCTGGTGCTAATAATAGTCCCCAAGTGCGGTGGGTGGGGTGGGAGGGAGCGCACCGGTGTTATTCCATCTCCCCGACAGTCCTGCGGGGCAGGGGCTGCCCTCACTCTGCAGATGATGAGGCTGAGGACCCTGAGCTGTTTCCGTGATCACATTGATGTTAGCACGTAGTCAGCACTCGGTTTTGGTTAAATGAATGGAAAATTGCTGGAGTTGGCATGCCAATGCCCATCTCCCTGGTTTTATCCCACAACGGGGTGCCCTGGCCCTGCTCCCAGAGGTATAACAGTGCTCTTTAAACCCGTGATATGGGGGCTCCTCAGAAGGTGCTCCCCAGTTCCCCCTCCTCAGGTGTGTGCTGACTCCCCTGGAGGCCAGCTGCCAGGTTGCTGTCCGCCCTGTGCCCACCCATTCCCCAGCTGCTGGACACCCAAGTAGGAGGCCAGTGAGCCGCTGTGACTTCTTGTTTTCACTGGGCACCATGCAAGCTGCCTTTACTCTCAGGGCTTAGGTGCCCTGGGTGAGCCAAGGACACTGCGAGCCAGTCAGACCCCCGCCAGGAGCCCAGGGTGAGGAGCACAGTGCTCGCCAGGGCCGCGGGTCCGGGCCCCACCTCCAGCTGTCGGTGACACTCAGAAAAGGCGCCCCTTCCCTTTTATTTTCCCCTTTATTGCAGCTCTCATTTCCAGCCCCTCCCTTTGCTCCCTTGTCGCCCGAGCTCTGGGCTTGTGCTTGGTACACGGCAAGTGATGACGGAAGCAAAAATAAGACCAGGTGTCAGAGCCTCCGTGTCAGATGCAGGCTCCGGGCGTCGGTCACTTTGGGCCTCAGCTTCGGTCTTGAGAATGGGTTGACGTGTGTGCTGCCGGCTGCATCACAGGAGCACAGGAGTGTGCAGGGTGGGGTGCAGGGGACAGCCGGTGGGGCCCGCTCGTCCTATGTGCAGTGGGGAGGGCTTAGTGCCAGAGAGAGCAGACCGCTGCCCTCAGGTGGCGCCCTCTTGGGCAGAACGCAGCAGCATTCTCCTAAGTCATTTTCCAGCCTTGGTGCTGAGTGTGTCTTCAGGCATCATTTTCCATTTGCTGACCAGCTGCCATGCACCAAATAGAGTTTTGGGAACCGATGATTTAAAAACAAATCTAGCGTTCTTGTTTTAGTGGAATGTGGTTTAAAAGAATGTGGTTGGGCATAAAGACAGACCTGGTGGAGATGCTTCTACTAGCGAGGCGGTGGGGCCAGGACCCGGGGCTTGCGGCCCAGAGACAGTGTCTTGACGAGGTGGCCCTTTAGAAATCCTCTGCTTTGTGGCCGAAATACTGGTACCCCCAGACTCCTGCTTGAGAAAGCCGGCCCTCACAGTGATGGGGTGCAGCAGGGGGTGCCTTCACTCAGCTTGGTGAGCAGGAGGACCAAGGCATGTGGCAGGAAACTGGTGCTGCCTTCCTGGGGAGTTTCAACTCATCGGCTCAGGTGACCTGAGCTGCCCGACAAGCCTGCTTGGTGATCAGAGAGAAAGTGGCTGGGAGGAGCTCTAAGTTCCACTCCCGCTGTGTCCAGGCTGTGGCCCCTGGAAGGAGCCCTGACCTCCCTAAGCCACCAGCACCCCCACCTGTGAATGGCAACAAGGATGTTTGCCGTCGAAGTAAGTGATCGTATGTATTTGTAAGGCCTGGCCCGGTGCCTGCCTCGCTTGAGACTTGCTGTTACTTAATTATATCGATTAGAGAAACTTCTCAGTTACTGGGCCTCTGGGTCTTCTTAGAACTGTGATGGGGAGCTTGTGGACTGATGCTGGTCTTTGGAGATCTATTCAATATCCAGAAGGTTAAACAAGGCCCGAGCTCAGGCTGCTCGCACTTTCTCACAACAGGGGCCTGCTCGTGGACCCCACACCGCTGTGTAAATCACCTGCACTTCTGTTTTCACAAAGGGAACAAATCTGAATTTCAGGAACGTGTTACTGAGAGAAAACTTTAAAATGATCACTTCTTATTTTTATTCTGGGCCCGTGTCAGCTTCCATTTCCCTTTACCAAATCTATGTATTTTCTCAAAGCCTCGCCACAACTCAGCCACAGGAGTGTTGTTTCTCCTTTTTTCACATTTTAGGAAACCAGGCGAGGTCGGGTCAGTGTCAGAGCCCGGCAGCTAGTAAGTGGCAGGGCTGGAATGTAAAACTGGGCCCTGCTCCTTCTTTGTGCAGTGATGCCGCCTTGTCATTTCCTTGGCGCCTGTCAGTGACCTAAAATAATTGCATTTGGAGAACACGAGCAGACTTTCACAGCGGTGGGACTGGCCAGCGTTGTAACTCAGGCTCATAGTAAATATTTAGAGGCTTTATTAGGGTTTTGTTCTCATCACAGCGTTAACGAGGCTCTCTGGAGCCAGCTGAGGTCTCGTCCCTCCAAGTGATGAATTGGAGTTTGACGTGTCTGAGTTATGAGGAAGTGTGTGATGATGCTAGGAGTGCTTTCCTTTGCAAGGACTGGAGCTCAGGCTTGTCAGTGAAATGACTGAATTGATTTTATGACTGAAGGTATGAATGGAGAGCATGGCAGGTGCAGCCCGGGGATGCAGGGACAGAAGCAACAAGGTCAGAAAAGGGGGTGGGTAGCTCTTCAAATGCAAGACCGATGTGGATTCACATCCGGGAAGGTGGAGGTATTGAAAAGCAATTATAGAGTTGCTCACCTAGCCTTTCTTGGGTAATTGAGAAGTCTAATTTCCTGGGCTAAGAACCCCACTGTCCCCCTGAATCCAAGGTGCCATGGTGCAGCCCTGTGCTGATGGGGCCTGTGTGGCTCTGCAGACACATGCCTTTCCATTTGCAATAATCTCACGGCCTGAGCCTGGTGTCTGCTTATTTAATGACTTTACTTTCTAATAAAAATTCTGTATGGCATAGATAATTAGATCTTTAAAATGAACCTGGGGAAATGAAGTGCCCCCCAAAGAATTTAATTGCAGTTTTATAGTGGATCCAGCTTAAATATGAGATTTTTCATTCATTCATTTAACAGATGTGATGGGGTGAGTTCTTGCCCTTTGCTGCATGAGGTAGGGTGCAGTAACCAACAGGGCACTGTCCTTGCCTGCAGGTAAGGTAGCTCCCACTCGAGGGGAGGCAGGGAGAGCTCGGGACTGTCCCGGGGTGTTGTGAGGGAGAGCGAGAGGGAGACGGAATTGTGTTGCCTCTTCTGATAGCACGTCCATGTCTGGGGACTACCTGAATTGCACCTGGCATGTTGCAGGGAGGCGATGGGGAACAGAACCCACCTAGCTAGGTGGGCTCTAGGTCTCTGCCCGGTAGAGAAGGAGCAGGTGTCTGTGCTTCGGTGTTGAATCTGATGACTTAAGAGAGCCCTTCCAGGTCTAGCCTGATGATTCTAATAAGCCCTCGGCTCCTTCCCCGTGACAGGTGAAGCAGCAAACGCTGGCAGCCTTAGGCAGTGGGGTTGCCCAGACAGCTGGGATGGGCAAAGCCATGTTTCAGAGTCTTCTCAAGGAACAGAAAAAACTGGCTCTCTCTTCAGGAAATGGAACCACATTCTGATTGACTATCCAGATAAATGATTGAAAGTCCAGGCCGAGGACAAAAGAAGAGACAAATGGACGCAGGACTCAGCAGCGGGGGGATGAGAGAGTCCAGGTGCTCCAGGGTTCCAGGGTGCCCTGGTGTGAATGTGGAGAGCCTGCCTTCGGAGAAGCCTTGTTACTGCGCGTGCTCTTGTTTTAAGTTATTGCCCTTTAAGAAAAAAAAAAAATCCTTTGATTTGATGGTTTCCAGGTTTTAGAATACAATTAAAATGCACAGTCATTTTGGTGCACGATAGAGACACAGCTCCCAGCACACACCCCAGGTCTCCCTTCCCCATTGGCCTGGGCGCTTCCCGTGGCCAGGGAGAGGCTGGGCCCCAGGAGCCCAGAGGGACGAGGCAGCAGGCTGGGTCAGGGAAGGGCCGGTGAGAGCAGAGACTCGGGCCCCAGCCACAGTGCCCCTGAGCTTTTGGCTTTTGCCATCATCTGACCAGCCACCCGGCGTGTGGGGGCCGCAGACAGCGGGCATTTAATGTGCCCTCTTGGGAAAAGCTTTGGAAATAGGCACATTCCCATCCTGGAGGCCGCAGTCTGCACAGTGACACCCCTTTAGAAAGGGGGTACAGCCCCATGTGGGAAAGCCTGGTTTTTCTCACCACCTGCCCTAGAAGTCAGCACCAGGCAGGTGTGAGGAGCGTGGGGCGGGTGAGCGTATGTTCGCGAGAGAACACTCGTGTCCAGGAGTCAGTTTACTGAGAAATGAAGTTCTGGGTGCTGGGTTCTGAGTGCTGCCTGTGACCCGTGTCTCTGCTTCGGACACACGTCTGTGACGGTGACCTTTGCCACTCATTTCATCAAAGAATCGCAACAGGCAGTGATGAGAAGCCCCTGGGGTGTGTGACGTATGGCTTTGTGGGCCCTGGAGCCCTCCCTGGCCCATGGGGGTCAGGGTTGTCTGGGGCTGGAGGTCACAGGCTTGCAGGAGGACTGTGGTCTGGGCTTGGAGAACATCACAGTCATGCAGCATCCAGACTGGAGAACACCTTACATCAGAGAGAGAGAGAGAGAGGCGGGGAGGGGGCAGGCCAAGGTCACAGGCCTCCCCAAGGCAGGGACAAGCGCTCAGCTTTCTCAGCTTTGGCGAAGCTACAGCTGGCCGGCAGCTGTGGAATCCAGAGGTGGCTGTGCACCTGGAAGGGCTGAGACTACCCCAGCACGGCAGGGCGAACGTGCTTTTGAGGCTAACACATTTGGGCCAGAATTGTGGCTGTTTCCCTGGGCAAACGCCTCAGACTTGCTAAGTTTTCTAACGTGTGAACTGAAGTTAATCATCTTTGTGACTCAGGGATTTATCAGGAATAAAGGGATGCAACCTGTGTCCACCTTCCTTTCCTGCCTGCTCTGTCAAGACAGTGGATTGGAAAATGCGTGGCTGCTTCCTTTGGATTCCTCTTTATTAGCATTTTGGCAGAACAGGACAGAGAACTGCACACTCTGACCAGACAGGTTCCTGAGTGTTCCGGACACCCTCTCCGCCCCCCTGCCACTGTCTGAACTTCTGTTTCTGTGAAGAGACTCTTGTGTCTCTTCGCAGAGCCCCCACAACCCCCACAGGACACTCACGCTACAGCCCCCTCCCCACCTGAAGGCTGCTGCTTATTTGGTAGGTGTGTCTCCTCCCAGCCTGGGAAGTTGACATTCCAAATCTGGGCTCACAAGCTATTTTCTGACATTCTCTTATTTGCAAGTCCAAAATCTAAAATCTTCTGAAAAAAACTTTTTTTTTCATAGCTCATTGGGAGGCAAGAAGCTGGCCTGATTGTATGTGGCTTCCCACTTGGGGGATGAAGGTTTTCATCAAGAAAATAGTGAGTGTCCCAGACCCTGCTGGAGTCTCTCTCACCTGGTATATCTGCTCTAGGATGCTCCTGAAATCTGACAAAATCTGACAAATAATTTCAAAATAAGGTTTCTGGGTCTGTCTTTGCAAAATCCCAAGGAAGCTCACAGTGTCCCAGGAGTGCGGGGGGCATTGGGGAGGTGTGCCAGGTAGTGGGTGAGCTGGCTCACCTGTGCCCATCTGGAGCCCGAGGGCCAGTTTTATATTTTGTCAGTGTAAATAGTAGGAAATGAATTAATGAAATGCCTACATTGATACAAAAACAAAACAACAATGAAAGCTCTATAAAACTTGGGTCCAGAGTGACACTAGGACAAATTTTTAAAAAAATTCCTTCGAACTAAAAATAAGCTGGGAATTTTTTATTTTGTGTGGCTTATCATCAAGAGTAATCATTGGCCTTTGGGGGGAAGGTAGAAGGGGATTTTTAAGTCTACTCATCACTTTAGCCTCCTGAGGAGGAACCAGGGCTGGGAGAGGGAGCATGAGGAAGTAAAGGCCCCAGCAGAGCGTGAGAAGCTTCTGGTTCTTGCCCTGGATCTGTTCTTGTAAGTGAACTTGGGCATGATGCTTCCCTTCTCTAGGCCCAGAGCTCGGCTTCTAAGTCAATTAAATCTTTCTTTCTGCCCCCTGAGAGTCTGGGAGAAGAGGCAGGGCCCGTGAGATTGTCAGCTGGGCTGAGTTGCCTGCTGTCTGCGTCCCGTGGCTTCCATCCAGCCCCCGGCAGCCTGGAGGGATGTGGAAGGCCTCTGGGCTCTACCTTGGTTTCTCTGGGCATTTCCTTTACTCCCCCACTGCCTGGCCCCTGGCAGTGCCTGCCAGTTGGTCGGATCCATTTGGCCAGCGCCCTGGTGACTGACCAGCGAGGGTTCCTGGCTTCACCAAGCCTTGCGGATTAGGGCCCGGCCAGGATGGCCATCCCAGTGGATGTCCTGTCAGGGCTGCAGTGGGAGGCCACGAACAGGCATTACTGAGATGATGTCAGGAATAAGAGTGGAAATCCCCTGCTGTGAGCATCGAGTCAGTGCAAGAGGGGCGCTGGGAGGGCGTGGGTCCTGGCAGTGGCGGTGACGTGTGGGCTCGATTCTGAATATGCATCACTTAGGTGGCAGAAAATGGCCATGTGGCTAATTCTCTCCCTCTCTCTCATTCTGTCTTTGTTGTTTAAGTTTGTGCTAAATGTGTCCTCATTCTGGCTTTTGCCAGTTAGCAAGATTAGTATTTCCTCCAGATTCTAACCAGTCTTTAAAAATCAGTGATGCGGCCTCTCTCTGGATGCCCTTGGAGAAGATTCTCACTTAACAGTAACGCCTGATGGGAACCAGAGGCCTGGCTGTGCACAGGGGATTTCCATGACGGAGGAGCGCCCTTGCCTGTCAGGGCCCTGAGGCCTTCCGCTCGCAGGGACTGCTCTGGCTACTCAGCAGTTGTCAAGGTGGTGGACACCAGGCCGCAGTGAGAGAGACCCTGGGGATGGCTTGTCCTTTAGAAGTTAGACACGCTCGGGCTCACGTGTGTGTTGGGTGTTTGTGTGTGTGTGATTGTGTAGGTGTGTGTGTGGGGGGGGTGAGTGTGAGAATGTGTGGATGCACAAGTGCATTAGTTGGAAGGTCTTTTCATCCCCTGGGGGTGCTGCCACAGTGTGGGCCTGCCCTGTGCACTGTGGACAAGGCTAAGCCTCGGCCTGACCCTGGCCTTTGTGTAGCTCAGGGAAGGCACTGACCACAGGACCGAGAACGTCCCTTTCAGGGACCCGTGTCCACCGAGAAAGGCCATTCTGAAGTTAACTGGTAGGAAGCCACTAAGTTGTATTCCGTAGGGAGAAATAATTAATCCTTCTTCAGAAACACAGAGCCCTGTAAAATCTTGAAAAGATTCAAATCATCTGAAAAGACTGAAATCACCTGAGCATGCACTTACTTTAAAAATAAACTAAAGAGAACAACTAAAGAGAAACCTAAAACTGGTTTTAAAAAATAAAAGACAAGGCATAGATTCCGTTCTATTTAATAGGTAGCCGAGGGCAGGTAGGAAAAGATTATGAAAGAGAAGAAAGAGGGAGAAAGCGAAACAGAAAAGAAACCCCAGCTGCCTTCATATGAAAGAGGGGCCCTAGTCTCCTCCTTCCAGCTCAGCTGGCTGAGGGCACAGGGGGTGCGGAGGGGAAGGAACAGGAGGGTCCTTGCACTGCTTTGCTCAACAAGAGCAGGAAAGCCCTCTGGGGTGTTGGAGAGAGCTCTGGCTGGGGAGGCCCCAGGGCTGCTGTCCCACCACCTAAGCACTTGTAACCCCCTGCGCTCTGAGCATCGGCGGCTCCAACAACAGGTTTGGAGAGCTGCAGTCAAAAGCCGTCCCTGGGGTGATGACGGAAGCTTGACCCCAGGCTCCAGGCCCAGAGATCCCTTGGGGTAGAGGAAGAGGATGGCAGTGGTTGCTGTGGCCCCAGCACCTCCCCCACAGGGCCAAGTGGGAGTAGGGTGTCCTGCAGTAGGATTGGGGGCGCTCATGTAAACATTTGCCAGTGGGTATGAAGGGTTGTGTGCGTATCCCCTATTTTTAGCTCCCTCAAACCCCCTGTGTGTGAGGCCCCTTCCTTCCTCCTCTGTTTGAACTGATAACCAGCTAGTGAGGTCATGGCGTGTGTAAATTGATCTGCTAACCTCAAATTTAGAAAATAATTCGGGCAGTTGAAAATAACTCCAGCGTGCTTGCTCTTTCGCGGTCTCTGCTCTGAGTTGTTTTTCTCCATCTCCTGAATGTGCAGGTGACCCAAGGCTGACGCAGCCCCTTGTTTTTCACAATGCAGGCACAGAGTGGTTCCAGTCCCCTGCAACAAAGCAAATATCATAATAAAGCAGGTCACACCCACATTTTTTGGCTTCCAGGGAGTGTAAAATTGGTTTGCACTATACTGTAGTTTATGGTGTGTGCGGTAGCATGCTGTCTAGGAAAAACAGTGCATATACCTGGATTTTGCAATATTTTATTACTGTGAAATACTAGCTGTCGTCACAGGCCACTGGGGAGATGCCTAGAGACTCGCCTGCAGGCTCGCCACGAACCTTCCATTTGTTAGCGGTGCCCAGGCAGCCGTGCGCAATAAATCGAGGTGCAATAAAATGAGGTATGTCTGCACAGCCAAACTTACAAATACTTTTATAACAATGAATTATGCTTTTCTGCATAGTTAGCAGTCAGCATGCCATTAGCACTTTCTAATTTTGCTTTGCTAGTGAGATCGTATACACTTCTCACCGCACAGATAACCTTGCCAGGTAGTGTGCTGACTTTTCTTTTGAAGATAAAGACACTAACTCTAAAAAGGCTTTAAAAACTTGTTTATTTAAGACCAGATTGGAACTGGGATGCTAGGATTTTGGCTTTCAGTCCAACACTTTCCCACACCACAGCTCATGCTGCTTCCAGGCCACAGTTTTATTTCTTTAGAAAAATAAGATCTTTTTCCTGCCATGACTCTACTTAAGGCTCAGAAATTATAACCATTGCTGGCTCTCTTTGCCTTTTTCCAGAGGGGAGGTCCATGGCCCTCCTTACCTTAATGTAAACTTCATGCAAATATTATATTTCCATTTAACAAACTTTTGCCATGCTCTCCCAGAGTGCCTGGCACTGTTCTAGAAACAGACACATATGCCAGCTAATGCAAGATGATATTATGGGCTTCATAATATCTATTTGCTATTTTACAGAAAAACTAATAGAGAGATGCAGTTATTCACCCAAAGGCAGGTAATCTGCAAAGGCTGTCGCTTGCTCTGAATCAGTTCTGACTCCATTGCTATAGGGGACTTTGTTTTTGGCCAGGGTAGGAACCAAGCATGCCCTGTTGATCAGTGAGACCAAGTCCCACCCAGCTGCTACCCTATTGTATCCAGCTTCCCCAGTCTGTCTGCCTCAGTCAGAACTTGGTCTACTCGTGGAAAAAAGACCCATTTCCTCTTATCTTGCTCCATCTTGCATCAGCTCTGATGTGTTTAGCTGGCCAGTTCTGTTTTTGTTTCATGACTCATCATACTACAAAAAAAAAAAAATGATAACGTGACTTACCTAAATCACACATGAACTTTCCAAAATGTTATTTCTGTACCTGGACGGATCCTTTGGGATTCCAGTGTTCTGTTCGCCTAGAAACCTCCTCTGATTCCTCACTAGATTCATCCCACCCAACCACCCTTCCAGCCACCCACCCATCTACCCATGCATCCATCTACCCATCTATTCATCTGTCTACCCATCCATCCATCTCTACCCATCCATCCATCTCTACCCATCCATCCATCCATCTACCCATCTGTCTATCTACCCATTCATCCATCCATCTATCTACCCATCCATCCATCTATCTACCCATCCATCCATCTATCTATCCATCCATCCATCTATCCATTTACTCACCCACTTACTCAACAAGTATTGAGAACCCACAGTGCTTCTCCTCTGGATCAATTTCGAGAAGTTCAGCAGTGAACTAAACAGACAAAACCTCTCACTCCCATGAAACAACCAAGCGAAAATGAATCATTAACACATCATAAACACGTTTTGCATGTCTATCATGCTAAATGGCAATGGTTCTGTGAAGATGAATGAAGCAGAGATGGGTGTACAGAATGAGGGGAGGTTAGGAGGGGTGGGGCAGGTGACTGTGTTAAGTAGGTGCTTAGGAAAGACCTCGCTGGACAGTGATGAAGCCTGAAGGTAGCTGAAAAAAGGTGGTCCTGGCAGAGCGAGCCCAGGCAGCTGGGGTGAAGTGTGCCTGGCCACCTGCTGGGACAGTAGCGTGAACCAGCACAGAGACAGGTGGGGAAGGGGAGAGAGTGACTTCAGCATTCTCCTGGTGCCCCCTCCCTCTAGCTGGAACCTTTTTTTTTTTTTTAAAGATTTATTTATTTATTTATACAAGCCCTGGGTACAGTCGGAAGCGCGGGAGTGTGAGAGAATTCACGAGAGCCAGAGCGGGGAGCAGAGCAGGCAGAAGGAGCGAAGTACACTGCTGAGGGGAGCAGCGGGCGGCAGGAGAGGTCTGCGCGCCATGTGGGACCCTCACCCGGCATCTGGGGATCGAACCGGCGCTGCAGAGGTTGTGGGCAGCTTCACAGCCCAGCGCTCAACTGCTGCGCCACCCGGGGAGGCCCTAGCTGGGAACTTTTTGTTATATTTTATGGTCTCCCTGTTCACTGATGAGCATCCCAGAGGGACATCTACACTTACCCTTGGTCTTCAAACCGCTCATTCCTTGCTCCACGCCTCTGCGCCATTTCTGCTCTTTTACTTAAGACTAGGAGTTCTAATTAAAGATTATTTGTGATTCTTTTGATAAAAATGGGAGTTTTGAAGAAAGGCTCTACACTCCAACTAGCCTCTTCCCTTTTGGATAATCTTCCAATGGTTTCATTGCTGGGGAAACAGCAAGGAAAAGGCTGGAGGTGAAATATGTGAAGAGGAGCCTGTTAACCATTTGACTTGGCCAGAAACCTCCAGGACCAGCAGGACAGCGGATCCCTGTGGGGACTGGTGTTTACAAAAAGCCACCACAGGCTGGAACGAGGAGGCTCTTGAGAACCTCAGAGCGTGTCGGGAGCCCCGCCAGGACTTTCCACTCACCACATTGCTGACTCAGAGTATAACAGGGTGGGGTGGGGATGGGGACCCAGGGGACCTGGAAGGCTTTGTCTCTGGAGACCTTTCTGGAAAGAAAAGAGCATTCTCCCTGGTGGGGAGTTTCCCTCACAAGGCAGAGCACTGGTCTCTGAGAGGCAAAGAGACACAGGGGAGGTGGATCGGCTGACGCAGAGGGTCAGAAATGGGCTGAGTAGAAGCACAGGGACCTCCCAGAGCTCAGCCCCAGTTCAGATCTGCTTCCCATCTGAATCCTTCCCTTTCGGGATAGAGGGAGACTTAGGCCAATTTGTCCCAAACCCCTAATGGTTTGTACAAGTGGTTTGGTAGAGTCAAGTATTGGCGGTGGAAGGGGGAGAGAAGAGGTGGCAAGGAATGGAAAGGAAAGCTAATGGCCTCCAGAAGTCTGTGGGAGCCAGCAGGTGCTCAACAGGGAATGATGAAATTGGCTTTTTACCCAGAAGCCGGTGCGTGTCCGCGAGTGTGAGACATCATTATGAAATTGTGACTTGCTTGTGCTTGAGAGCGGCATGGCTGGAGGGAACCAATTCCTTTTCAGCTGGTGTGTCAGGTGACGGGTTGGCTCAACAATCATGAAGGAAAGAAGAAAAGATCTGTCTTTAATTATTCAACAACTACGTTTTGGAAACGAACTGTGGACAGGCGCTGAGCCAGGTGCTTCCGCAGCGGCGAGGGGTACTGCGGTCTCCAGAGCCCATGTTCTGCTGGGCCCGGCTTGGGGATGATCCTTCAAAGCGGTGGGATAAGAGCACTTGAATGCCCTGGCTTCTTCCCGTGCATGCTGCAAATGTTTAAGGTGGAGAAATAAAAATCCCCACTACCTGATATTCAGAAATGGGGACTTTGTCTGTTTAAAGCAAGCCCCAGCCTTTGCAGGCCTCCCTGGCCTCACCCACCAGCCTGTAGTTGATCTGCTGTCCCACTGGCCTCCCCTTCAGGCATATTGTGAAGATAATGAGCTTTCAAAATAAGTTCAAAGCTCTGCACAAATTGCAAGTTGCTGCTGGTGTGACTGTGAGGAGCTCAGCTAGCAGCGCGGTACCTGGTGAGAGCTGGCGGGACGCTAATGTTGGTTCACAGCCCAATTTTTATCAACTTTGCTTTTCCTGGGCCGTCTCCGACTGCCTGTCTGGCTTTCTTCCAACTTCCAGTGTTGGTTTTCCTGATGCGATCGCTGTGTTTGGGTTTCTGCGGTTTAGTGCAAGGCTGTAGAAACGTGTGTGTCTGTGCACACACATGCTGTGGGGTTCGTTGTGCTTTGGGCTGATGTCCCAGGGTGGGAGAAGGCGCTCAGGACCCCAGCAACCCTGCAAGCTTATGAAACATAGTCCGTGTGGCCGAGAAGGGGAGGGAGGTGTCAAGAGCCAGTCCAGCTGGGGTCAGGGTGGGAAACCAATGTGTGAACCGACATGAAAAGCAGCGTGCAGGGTGCCAGCTTGCTCAGACCCTCCAAAAATAGCTGCTGAAAATGGAACATTCTGGTGAGAAGATCAGATGCTGTTGCTCGCCTTCCATCTATGTCAGCACAGAGGAACAGAACCTAGGGCAGAAATGTGTCTAAATAATGGGTTAAGGTGACTCACGCTCCTGTTGAAAGGAGCTTTTCTAAAAGTGAAAGGAAGAGAGAAAGAAGAGCATCAAGCCAAGACAAAGAACAAAGGGGCTTGAATTTAAAACAATAGGAACAAGAATATTGAATGAGTCACTCATGTCAGATCCTGTGAGCCTCTGTCCTGAATGACGACCGACCTCCCGGGCTGAATTTTAAGGTCAGGGTCTTTATGTTTGAATTTCCTGGCGAAATCACACACCCATTGGTGGCTGCCATTTCCTGCACTGTTCTAGGCGTGGGCTGGGCATTCTGAGGATATTTGTCATGGAACTGCTAGGGGCTGCCCTGTCCAGCTGAGGGAGCCTTCCGGGGGCCCGAGAACAGCTCCAGCCCCTGAGAAGTTTCAGAATGACACGGGCGGAAGAGCTAGCACAGCAGCCCATTTAGCCGAGCGGAGAGAGAAGCCGAGCCCTTGTTTCTCCCTCTGTGCATTGTCCGTGTCCTTGGGCTGCACCATCCCTGGCATCCGGGACCGGCCCACCGACCAGCAGAACCTCTGTGACTTGTTAGTGCTATAGTCGGTCTGCAGTTTGCAAAAGGAATCTTCACCTTAAGGACTGTGGGTCCAGTGCGTCATCACGTCACCTGGGATAAAGTCTGCGGTTTTGCTCCTGTCGCTTTTCTCTCTTTGCTGTCTGATTCTGGACCTCCACTTGACCTCCCTTAGGTTCGGCACCTCACCCATTCCATGGCTGTCATTCCTTCTTTGCTGACCTTAGCATAACTCCTGTGCACCGAAACGATTTTAATCTGGGAAAACGTGATGTGTTAGTCAGCTCTGCTGCCGTGAGAAATGACCCGCATTTCAGTGCTTGGAAGCTCCGAGCACCTTGTGACTCACGTCAGCGGCTGCAGGTGGCTTCTCTGGCATCGCTCCCTGGTTCTTATTCTGGGACCTGGGCTGAGGGACAGCTGCTTCTTAGACTGTGTCCTCCTCAGGACAGAGGGATGAGACACAGCAAGGTGGCAGGGACTTGACATGCTTCTGGAAGTTTCTGCTTTCTTCTACTTACATTCCATTTGCCAAACAGGACAAAGGACCAAGCCCTGGATCAGCTGTGCCCTCTCCTCCTTGGGGGGTGGGGGGATGGGGAGTCCATGCCAGTCACGTGGCAGCCGGCCAGACTGTCTCCTCATCCATAACTGAGAAAACAATACAGCCCGAGCAGCACTCTGCACACCTGTTAAGCATGACGTGAATGCTCTGTTCTTAGCAAAACAGTGTTTGATGGCTTGGTAGGGACTGAGTTTCTATCTGGTGCTGATATTTTAGTGAGCTAAGACTGCCCGCTACCAGCCAGCCTCCACTTACACTAGAATGTTGGCACTGCAGGTGGAAGAAGTGTTGTCATCTCTTTGCATATTGTAGGAGTAGAGCCAAGCCCTGTCCCTGCTCATAATAGGTTGCCCGGCTCATAGTAGGTTTTCACCATATCCTGGTGGTTCTGGTCCTTGAGGTCACAGCATCTCCGATACTCTGGAGACCCGAGGAAGTCAAATGGAATTAATGTTTCCACAGTGTGGGTAAGAGAATCCATTTCAGCTGTGTGCTAGGGAAACAGGTTTATCAATTTATTTCATAAAGTTCAATACAGCAGTCCTCTGTGTGAGGAAGCCCTTTCCTGTCTGTGTCTTCTCAGCAAGGGACTCCTGCATGCATGCATGCTTCACTGCAGTTTCCCAGCCCCGAGGCTGGCTGGCCTCGGCAGGGACAGTAACCATGTCTTGACCTTTGCTGTGTCTTCCTTGAGGGTTTGCTAAGACACGTATTACTCTTCATAGCTTGTGTTGTCGATATCCCCACCCTTCCTCGCAGCCTCTTGTACTTAGAAGAAAGAAACCAAGGCACCAAACTATGGTGGCCAGCCAAGGGCCCACCACGTCCACTCACCAGCTGTGCCACCTGGGGCAAGTTGCTCAACCTCTCTGTGCTTTACTGTTCACATATAGATGATAATAATAGCCCCTTCCTCCTGGGGGTGCTGCCAGGATTTAATGGGGTGACCTGTGAAGTGTTTGGAGCTGTGTCTGGCACAGAGTGAGAAGTCAGTGCATTCCTGGCCTGCTTTGGTTGGTGGCTCGTCTCTTGAGAAGGGGGAGCAGGAAAGAAGAGAGGGAGAGAAGCAAGAGAGACACAGAGTGGGGGCCGGGATGCGGGGCTCTGTGGACCAGGGTCGCTGAGGTGTGTGGCCAGGCAGTAAGCCTGTGTGGTCCTCGCCTTGAACAGGCTCGTGACATTGCGCAGAGACTGACGACTGCCAGCTCACCCCACCCTCCTCACTGCAGCATCTGAGCCTGTGTGGTGGGTGCCCCAGGGGCTTCCTGGTTAGCAGGACTTGCAGCCTGTTCCTGCCTTGGCCTCTCACTGCTGTGCGGTGACTCAGGCAGGAGCTTCCCCAAGCAGCGCTCTCCTGGGGCGCCGTGGATGGCACGTTCTCCATCTTTGTCCCTGGCCTCTGGTCTTGTGTCACCTAATGCCTTGGGCCAGGCTGGCAGAGAGGTGGGGACTCTGTGAGGAGCAGCACAAAATGTGCTCAGCCCCTGGGGAGGAGACCCCTGGGTTCTGGGGGACAATTAAAATACGTACAGCAATCCCTCCTCGTGGATGCCCCACATCCAGGAGGCCAGGGGCACCCCCTTCCTGCATAGACTATCGTTCACCCTCGTTCACCCTCCTTAGCTATTTCCCTCTGAGAGCTTGACTCAGCCTCCTCAGAGGCCAGCTTGACCTGCAATAGGAACTTGAGAATAATAAGATGGCATTCTGTGTTTTATTTTGCAATTGAGATTTACCTTTTTTCTTAACACATTTAATTAATCTCAAACCTGAGAAGCCAGACCTTTCACAATCCATTTGAACATCCAACCCATTGGTCACCAGGATTAGCAGGTTTTAGCAAGATAAACCAGCTCATTTGAAATGCTGTGTTTTAGTGATGGGGAAAAGACAAACCTTATTTGCTTGTTAATAATGTCCCTCTGGGAGCATTATTAGCGGTGGAAACGTGTGTCCAGCCCAGATACTGATGGCCCAGAGTGGAAAGCAGCCTGTTTTCAGGTAGAGTGCCACCTGCAGTTGTCCCTTGCTCTTCACAATGGTCTTCCCAGACCTTGCACCTTAATTTATGCCCATTTGGTGGAAGAGGGAACTGAGACCTTGGGGATCATAGGCTCTTGGCCCAGGTTGTAAATGGAGGGAGTAAGATTTGAATGTGTGAGTGTGTCCCCCTGAGCTTATATCCTTGGCATTGCGTGAGAATTCAGTCAGTGGTGTGGTGAGCGGACCGAGCTTTAAGGGAGCACATTATTGCCCTTACTGCATGGTATGGACCAGGGTGGGTGAGGATTTGTGTTTATGAAGACCTTGATGATGTGTTCACGTGAAGGTGGTACTCGCGGCCAGAAGAAGTGGTCCCGGTACAGAGCCCCCGCCCCCAACCCTGCACTGGTATAGAGAGCAGAGAAACCCAGGGCTCATCCAGCCTGGCTCCCTGGTGGGTGAGATCTGCCCATCCCTACCTTCTCAACTTCTACCCAGGGCCGAATATCCACCCTTTGTAGTTGTGAGCTTGTGCAGTAGCAGCTGTGCTATGATGACTGAGTCTAGGCTAGTCAGTCATTCATTTCCTTTGCAAATATTTAGAGCACCGACTATGCCCCTGCTTTGCACTAAACAAAGCCCCACTTTTATCGCATATGCAAGCATGCACGCACAAACACTGTCAGGCAGTGGTGAACACCCCGGGAAGAGATACATGGGGTGCAGGGAGAGAGGAAATGAGGCTCATTTTCATGAGCAGCTCAGAGAAGGCGCAATCTGGTGAGCAGACCCCGGGAAGGAGTGGAGATGTGCCAGGTCAGTATCTGCAGGAAAAGCGTGAACCGTATAAGCAGGGGCGGAGGAATAGGGAGACTTTGAAGGAAGAATGTGCTTTTCTGACTTAAAGTCAAGAGGACTAGTGGTAGGTCTGGGGGGAGAGTAGATGAAGCCAGGTATTAATGGCAAGGTGGGGCCTGGGCAGAACCTGTAGGACCTTGTGGGGTGAGTTTCTACCAGGGAGGAAGGAAGGTGTGCTGAGCTCGCTGTAGGCAAGCACTGGTCCGGGTTGATCCTCTAAAAACTCTGCAAGAGTGTCTGGTCGAGCAAGCCGAGGTGCTTGGCTGCTCCCGGGAGACTCGCAGAGAGCCAGCCAGGACTTAGACCTGCTCTTCTGGATGTCAGAGCCCATCCCAGGCTTTGACATTTGTTAATTATTTAGTACTTGAATATACTTGTTCATTTCTCTGCTTCAAGGCACAGTGACGGTCGAGGAAAGCTCAGCGTCCCCTCGCTAATTTACATTAACACAGTTAATGGCGATGAAATAGAGTCCTTGGAAGGGAGATGGTACCAGATGTGGTTTCACTGCTTGAGCAGATTAACACCTCCCCTGTCACCCGGTAGGAATCGCCTGGATTCTCCAGGAAAGAGAATCCATAGGCGAAACAGAACCTATAGGATATATAAACGTCTCACCTCCAAGAAGCCCAAGATCCATTCTGCAGACTGGAGGCCCAGGAGAGCCAGGGATGCGGTTCTGGACTCGCCCCTGGGTCTCAGAACCGGGAAGGAACTCGAGGGCTTGAGTCAGAAGGCGGGAGGCTAGTGGCCAGCTCAGCGCCAGCCAGGCAGGGAGCCAGCCGTGCCTTCTTCTGCCTTTGTTTCTCTCAGGCTTTCGGCTGACTGGCGAGGCTCACCCACGAGAGAGCCCTGCTAAGCCAGGACACAGAGGCCATGCTAGTGTCTCCCAGGGACGTCCTTAAAGACGCACCCCAAATAATGTTGAACCAAATCTCTGGGTACCCTGGGACCCAGCAAACTGACACAAAACTAACCATGACCGAAACCATTTTTATACCTGTAAATGCAATTAGAGAAGCTGCAAAGTCGCGCTGAGAAGGCAGCCGCTGGGCCAGGTCGCTGGGCCTCGCAGGGGGCCTGAGTGCCCGAGCTGGCACAGAACCCAAGCCCCCCTGGCTGGCCCAGCTCCTCCGGGTTCCCGAGGCTCTGCTTTTAAGCAGCTCAACCCCTTCACTGTCAGGGCAACACTCAAAATCCTCTTGATCAGCCCACCCCGCAGGCAGTACTTTTTGAGATAATCTCAACTGGAGGTTTTGAACCTCCACGTCATGGTCACAAGGAGAGCAGAGCCTTTAACCAGCACACAGAGGAAATGGCTGAAGCTGCTCGTGGCCGCCAGGGAGTGGCCTGGGGGGCTCTGGCCGTGCCAGCCCACCCCCTGTCCCCTTGACTAAAGGCCAAAGTGAGCACATCTTTGCCATATGGTTGGACAAATCTGACTCAGTCTGGAGTCATATTTTTAATCTATTCTACAGATGGGAACACTGAGGCCCAGAGGGGAAACCCAAAGCTGCTTGGTCTCCATTGAGGCCTTTCTACCCACTTCCTGCCCAGCATCGACCATTGTAGTCACTCCGGACTCTGAATTATTCAGCAGTCATTTGTCACACATTGTCAGGACAGCTGCCTGGAGTGTGTGTGTGTGTGTGTGTGTGTGCATGCATGATCTCTTCCTAACTAGGATATAAATTACCTAGGGACAGAGCCTTCTGCTGTTCCCCTTCTTCTACCCCCTCGTTGCAGCCCCAGTAGCATGGAGCTCTCTATCTGGTAAAGTGGAAAGTTAAAATTGCCCATTGTTTATTCATTTATTTAGTTTTTATACAAGAATCGGGGTACAGGCCAGAGGTGCGGGAGGGTGAGAGGATTCACCAGAGACAGAGCGGGGAGCAGAACAGGCAGACAGACCGAAAACACTGCTGAGGGGAGCAGCAGGCAAGACAAAAGAGGTCTGTTGCGGCATGTGGGTATCTCCCTGGCCAGCTAGAAATTGAACCCATGCTGCAGAGGCTGAGGACAGCTTCACAGCACTGCGCTCAACCCAGGGAGGCCCCAATAATTGCCCATTGTTATCCTTTAACACTAACTATGGCATCTCCCTATGTCAAGTGTCCTTGCAGAAAGTGCTCCCTGGTGGCCCAGCTGTAAATAATCTCTGCTTTTTTGGGCCAACCCTCCCAGAGGCCTAGGTGAGCTCATTCCATTTCCTTTTCCCATCATGTGACCCTTGGAAACAGAATTTCTTGTGATCCGTGTCACAGAGTGGGACTGACTTAACGTGTTACCTGTCACCTACTGCACCAGCCGTTATTACAGGAGCTCAGCAGCATGGAAAACGGGCATAGTATGTTAACTTCATTTCATTACCCAAGGAATCTGAGGCTGGAGAGGGGCGGTGCCTCTTCCAGACTTTAAAGCCAAGACCTCTGACTCTAAATTGCACAGCCTTTACAAGCCCAGGATACCTCCACACTCACCTTAGTGAATGTCTGTTGAATTAACATACCAGCCAAGAAAGCAGTGAGTGAGTCAATCCAGAGGCAAACAAATGCTGGACACAAGTCCTGTGTGATTTTTGCTAGTGGCCATAAAAGTACCCTTGTAGTAGAAAAAAATGGAAGGAATGTTTGTTCTCATGGATGTGCTCTGCTCACCTGCCAGTTGTTCCTTGGAAGGACTGCAAGTTCTATTGAAAGATGACTTTCAGGTGAAAAATGCTATAATTGTCCAAAATCTTCCTTCTCTGATTTCTGCCACAATGAGAACAGGAGTTTATATGTTTTCATTTTGATGCTAATCTGTTTCCTTGACAAATACTGCATCTGTGATGTCAATCTGATCAGCTGAGCAGTTGTGACTGACTGTGTGTGTGTTGCTGGAGGCGGGAGGAGGCAGGGCTGCAAACAGTCTGCTTTATTTTTTTGCTCTATTTTCTTCATTTCCCATAGCCATAATTGACCCCCTTTCATGTTAAAGGCCCCCCAAAGGTAGAAGAAAGCAGGCACAGCGATGCTGGATTCATCTTCTTTGTGATTAGCTAAGTGTGGCCTCCAAGGAAGTGACTTCTTGGGCCCAGTTCATTCCTGACTCTAATCAGAGCCCGCAAGCCCCTAATCATGCTTCTGAGTTTGGTAATAGCAAGTCTTTTCACAAACATCTGCAAAGAAAATCCGCTTAGAGGAAGCACTGGATAGACACCAGTGGTTAAGCCCCAGCACCCGCTTGACAGATGCGTCTTGAACAGCATGGGAGGACTTGGCAGGGAGTGCCCAGAGCAGAAATGACCATGTGAGGCTAGAACTCAATGAGGCCAGTCTTCAAAGGGCCCTGAGAACCCTCTCTGCAGTCTGTGTGGCCTGCCGTTCTGACGCTTCCCTTTGTACGGGTGCAAACGCTGAGGCTTGGCGCCCACTAAAGAGACTGACCTTGGAGTAGAGTCTCATTCCTGCAGGAGCCCCCAAAGCAGGGAGGCACGATGGACAGTCTAATGCATGGGGTGGTCCCCTGCACCCCACACTAGCTCTGTAGTTTGGATCATATGGCAGCCATGAAATAGAGGATGCTGTGATGCTGGCGTGGAGCGTTTAGAAGAAGGATGTGTGTCCGTGCCCTTGACCTCTTCCAGACCCACAGCTAGATGAACTTGACTTAGGCATCACCTCCTTATCAAGGCCTGCTGGGAGCCAGGCACTGTGCTGATGCCAGGAGGAAAGAGAGCTCTGATGCATTTTCTGCCTGGAGGGTAAGGCTCGAGCTGTTTCTCAGAACATGTTCTTATGTCATGGAGGTGGTCCTGGCAGGAGACCTTCAGCAGGTAGTCACTCTCATCTTCACTCATTGAGCAAGTCATTTTAAAACACCTACTATGCCTGGGTGGATGCAGAGGGAATGACAAGGAGCAAGACTGACATGGACTGGGCCTGAGAACATGCTTACAGGCCACCTCCTTGTGGACAGATATAGCTAGAAGTAGGGATATTGTCTTTGTCAGATTCTAGAGGGAAAAGGTGTGAAAAAATGTGTAATATAAATAAAATTGTAGTGAGAATGTTTCCACACAAGTATTTACTAACATTGGAATGTTTCGTTTCATTCCATTCTGTCTCTCTCTCTCTCTCTCTCTCTCTCTCTCTCTCTCTCTCTCTACCAAAAAACAATCACTGTCCATTGATGTCCCTTGGGCCTTTTCCTGGCTGGTCTGAACAAGTTGAAAGTTGCTCGATTGTGGTTTTGGAGAATCAGGCATGCCTTTGTAATGCTGTCACATCTCAAGATATTGGAGAAGGTGACATCTCCAGGCCCTTGCTTCTCAGTGCTTTTCGACTGTATTTCTCTGTGGCTAGATGCTCCTTATTGTTTAAACTACAGTTCAGAGACCATCAGCTAAAGTCATTCATTCATGCGTTTGACACACATTTATTGAACGCCTGTTTTTGAGACGTGCGTACTTCTAGGTACTGGGGCTATGACACATGTGTGAGAAAAAGTAGACAATAAATTAATAATGATAATAAATCAGGTAAAAGAAATAAAGTATTATTTATTGACTTTAATATATTAGAAGGTTAAAAGAGCAATAAGAAAAAATGACGCAGAGTCAGGGGGCTGTGTCTTGCTCTCTGCTGGATATATTTTAAAAGTAAAGCCAGAAGGATTTCCTGAAGGAAGGATTGAATGTGGGTCATGAATAAAGGGGAGGCTAAGGTGACTCAAGAGTCTGTCCTACGGAATATTCTGTCCTACAGAACTGGGAAGATGGAATTGTCATTAGCTGAGATGAGAAAAACAGTGGGTGAGGCAGGTGGGGAGGGGAGCCAGCAGTTCATTTTGGGGCCAAGGTAAACCTCAGGGGCATCCAAGTGTAGCTCTTGATGAGGCTGTTGATGCCAGAGAGGGAAAGGTCATAGCTAGTGTGTGGAGTTGAGGGTCATCAAAATGTAGATACTATCTACAGCCTTGAAACTGAATGTGGTCACCAAAGGAGTGAATTCTGATCAACAGGCTGAATGAAACCTGAGTGCTAGGGAATATCCATGTTCAGAGTTTGGGGAAAAAAGAGAAGATGGATAAGGAGCAGATAGTAGCGAGGGAGAAAAGTAGGGGGTTGTGAGCTCCTGGAGTTCAGGGGGGTGAGACTCAGGACAGCATGATGACTCAGCAGTGAGATGAAGCCACAGAGCTGACCACTGGCCATGGTGCTGTGGAGCTGGGCAGTGTCACCTGCCCACACCTGACTCCGGACTCCCCAGCTGGGCTGCGCTGCCTGCTGTGTGTTCCCTCGGTGATGCCCAGAAACCTGGGCCCCACGAAACAACCTCCTCTCTAGAATCCTGGAGCCATCCTCGCTCATTTACTAACTTAACATGAATGAGCTCCTACTAAGTGTTGGGACTACTCGGGCCAGCAAGCCAAAGTCAGCCGGGTCTCCCTCGCCCTGAGATATTTAAGGCACACAGCATCTGTTCTCGTAAAAGAAAGCCAACAGGTGAAATAAGATGATGGAAATTCAAAGGACAGAGAATTTTTCCCTGGGGGGGGGGGGGTCAAGGTTGAGTCCTCAGCTTAAGTGACTGTTGAACTTGGTCTTGAAGGATGAATAGAATTTAGACTTGAGAAGGTGGGAGGGAGAGAAGACTGTTATAGACGAGGGGAAATAGAATGACCGGGGAACCAGAAGAGGACGGGCAAAGAGTGGGAAGGGAGGTGGAGGAGAGAGAAGCGGAGCCGGAAGCTCAAACTTTTGCCAGACCTGATGCAGGGGGCCTTAGAAATTAGAGACTGGGCTTTTCTTCCCTAGTCAATGGGAAACCATTAAAGGCTGCGAGCCACAGAGTGACGCAATAGCCTTGCTGCTTCGGGAAGAGTCATCTGACTGCATGAGAACCATCCAGAAAGATAATAAGAGCCTAAATTAAGGCAGCGGCTGTGGGAGGAGAGTGGAGGGGCCCATGAGCCACCTTGAAAGCAGAATTCACTGGACAGCACTCAAAATCGCAGGGAGCTGGGTGTAACTGGGGCTCGGAGCTCTCCCTAAAAGCCAAAGTCAGCCTTTTGAAGTGCAGCGCCTAGGCGGTCACTCATGCTGGTCACTTCCACCCCCATCCTCTCTTGAACCTCAAGTTTCACCTCATTAGTGAAATCACGCTTGCTTAGCTTGGGAACTCTGTGATGAACGGTTTCTGCATTTGCGAAACAAAGGAACTCTGTGATTTCAGACTCTTCTGCACGTGCCACGTTAGAAATGTAATCGTGGAGACATGAGCGCTGGTGTGGGCCCATCCCCTCCACTCTCTGACAAGTCTGCTGCATCTGATCTGTCAGTTGCATATGGTCTGATCAGTTGCATCCAGCAGTTGATCACACAGGAATTCTGGAGCAAAAGCAACAACTCTCAAAGCCCCAAGAGGGCGATACCTAGTGCCACGCCCTGGCCAGCAGTGCCCTAGGAAATGCCAAGTGACCCAGATGGGGACCAGGCAGCCTGCCTGCTCATTTGCCCTAGAAAATCCAGCCCCAGGAACGCGGTCTTTGTCCCCAAGGATGGAACCCCTCTCTCTGCTCTGCAGTGCTCTCAGCCTCAGCTCGGGTGGGCTGAAGCATGGCAGGTAACAGCACCCGGGGGATCATCACTAATTTCAGTGAGGTTGGAAGCCCAGGCTGTGGGGGAAGGGCCTGGCCTGCAGCCAGCCAGTCCCAGCATCCCGATTCCTGTGGCAGCATTGGGGAGCAGCCTGAGCAGCCAGGCTGGCTTCCCACTGCATCTGCCCATAAAAGGATAAAAGTGCTGCTATCCGGTCGCATTGGGTAGGATTACTGAAGATAAATTTTTTAAAAGTGTGGATTCCGCCCCCCTCTTTTTGTCAGGAGCATGAGTGTGTGTGTGTGTGTGTGTGTGTGCATGTATGTGCACGAATGCCTGCGTTCACGCTGTTTGCAGCCTGTGTGTGCTAACAGATGGACTCAGCTTCATCTTTTATCTAGTGTTACAGAAGATAAAACTGAAATTGGATGACATGCTGCCTCTTCAATTTAAAAAAGAAAAAAAAATAAAAAGTTCTTTAAGGGGAGCCTTTATGGTAGAAAAGAGGGATTCAAAATATTGTCTGGCTTTGCTCAAAAGGCAGAGCAGGGCAGAGCCATTTAAAAGTGATTTCTCTCTCTGCCCCCTCCCCAACTTCTCCTAAATATACGATCTCTGTGTCAGAAGTAGGCCAAGCTTGAAGGCTTTCATGAATTATATATCAAGAGACATCATTACCCAAGAGTCTTGAACAAATGCCCCATGGTTTACATTTTATAGACATTTTTCCCCCAGTGGCAGCAGTTTCTGTGCCTGCATTCTTCCTGAGATGGAAAAGCAAAGCATTTTAAGAGAAACACAGGAACATGCATGCTCATAAAGGTCATTGTGTGGAGGCCGAGCTGTCCCCTCTGAAGGACATCTTTATCCCTGGGCAGCACCCCTGGACTGCCAGGACTGGGGCGTCCTGCGTGGGCTTTGTCTGGTCTGGCATCCCGAGAGCCAGGGCTGATTGAGAAAGAAAACGATTCCTTTCTGTGCCCACCCTTCATGCGAGGACCTTGCCATTTCATCTGAATATCGAGTATGCCTTATCCACCTTTTCACTCTCTGTGAAAGTAATTCTTTTCTCTGACATTGGAAACCTCAACGGGGTAAATAGCAAAGGTGGGGTTTGGGTCTTTGGTTTTTTGCCTCTGTTTAGCTGTCGGTATCAGGGCCAGAAAGGTCACCCGGGACACAGGCACCGAGGACAGCAGGCCCCCAGACCCCCAACCAGGTGGGCGCCCCCACCCGCACACCTGGGGCTGCAGGAAGCGGACTCTGCTTGTGCTGCGCTCCGTTTCCCTCCCAATTCCTTCTCCCAGGGTGGATATTTTAACATTCTGGGCTCTCCTCTCTACAGCCCTGAGAGAACCCAGATAATTCTTTATATAAAGTTCTCATCTTTTTCTAACCTTTAATGGTCCTTTCATGAACTGTCTCACTTTATTCCTCACTTGGGATGTGGAACACACTTCTTTTTTTCCCATTTTAGAGATGAAATAAATAATTGAAAGCGAGAGCAGAGAAGTCACTTAACAAGGCCGTTCCCCCTAGAGCAGTCAGCAGTGTGTGTGTGTGTGTGTGTGTGTGTGTGTGTGTGTGTGGTGAGTGCGTGTGAGTGCCCGGACACATGCATACGATATAAATCCAAACCTGACAACATCACCCCATCCCAGACAAAGAGCAAAAGGTAACACCCCATGACCCAGCTCCCTTGAGCTCAAAGAGTCCTTTATGAGGCTTTGCAGGCCCCGTGTGGTCTGGCTCAGCCCCTGCCTTGTGTTGTGGTCCCGCCTTCTCCCCCACTGCACCCCATCATTTGCTTACATTTCAACCAAACCCCGCTGCATGGCGTCGCTCATACCTGTGTGTCGACAGTCCTGCCCTTTTTATTGCCTCGTGACTTCTGGCCCTTCTCACCCTCCTTCCCCTTCTCCTGCCCCTGCCTCCTGTCCCCTTTTGCCTGGGCCAAGTCCTGTGTGCACGGCAGATGTGCTCAGGCACCAGCCCTTCCATGAAGCCCCTCCATTGACCAGCTTCCCATTCGGTGAGTGGGATCCATGGCTGCCTGTGTCCCCCATTGCAGCCCGGCCACCCTGTATTTTAATTGTCCTTTCCTGTGTCTTCCTTCCCATGTCTGGTGAGCTACTAGCAAACATGAGTTAGGGGGCACACTTGGTTCTCAGAATCTTCATCCCCAGAACGGAACAAGTTCGGGAAGCTCACAACGGACTGCAGGGTGGGGTTCTTCCTCCCTGTTGCCATCTCTGTCTGGATGGATGCACCCCAGACAATCCTCCAGGTAGGGTGTGGTGACTGTCCCACGTGCCATCCAGGTGCACGATTGCGTTCAGACCCCACAGTGAGGCCACAGCGGCTGTCCCAGTCATCACTGGCACGGACCCGGCTGACAGGTGCATCTGGCCTGGCACCAAGCCCGCCCGTCACAGGGAGGAGCCGGACTCAGACTCAGACACACCTGCGTGAGAATCCCACTTCCGCCTCCCCGGGCCGTGTGATCTCAGGAAATCCGCTGACCCCTCTGAGCCTGTGTGTCTGGCCCGGTGAATGGAGAGCTGCTCTGTAAATCTGTCTTGTAATAATGAGATTATTTTGTGGAGTCCATGTCACGCCAGAGATACTCAGAAATACTGCCCTTTGCTAGTTTGAAAAAAGCCAAGCTTGCAATCCACTAAGTCAGGGGATTATTAACACTGCAGTAAATGACGTGGCCATCACGGAAAGGTCACCTGGCTTGTGACCTTCGGATGTGGATGTTACAGCTTTAAATAACAAAGAAAAGAGTTGCTTGAGGCAGAAACGTGGGGATTAAAAATTCTTTAGCTCTTTGTCTTCTGGACATTTCTTCTCTTCCCCTTACCCAGATTGTCTTGGCTCCATCATGGGTATAAGGACAGGCAAGTTGCAGGTCCCCGTGTGAGGGATGGATGAGAGGGGAGGCTGGAGGGCCGGAGCTCAGCAGGGTGGGGCTGGATCGCAGCTGGTTTGGGAATCCCTGTCCCTGAACTGTCCTGCTTCCGGGCTGTGGTCCAGGTCCCTTCCAGGTTATCACCAGCCAGCTCCGAGCTACAAGCAGACCTTGGAACTTGGAGTTCAGAGACCTGAACAAAAATCTTCTCTGGACACTAAAAATCTACATCTGACTGAGAGTCCATAGGAAACCCGGAGGCAGGCCTGGGGCAGCCGCCTCTCCCACGCCCCAGGCCCCTCCTCCGGCGTGCCGGGGTGGCAGCCAGCTGCCCAGGTGGCGTCCAGCGCCAGCGTTCTGCGAGTCTAATTTATAGCTGAGTGAGTTGTCATTCATGGCCCAGGAAAGGCAAAATTATCCTTGTTATTCTGCTGGCAGTTCTGGTGCCTGGGAAGCCACTGGGTCCCGCCACGTCTAGAATTAGCTCTGAACCCTTGGGCTTTTAATTAAAGGGCTTGGTGAGTCAGATGGTTTATGGTCAGATTCAGATCTTCGGGGAGACGGGAGGGAGGTCCTCTGCGCTGTCATCTGGGGCTTGAGAAATCGGCTGCCTTGCCGGTGCGAGGATCGGGGATAGAGCGTCTCGGGGGACCTCCAGGGAAGGCTGTGGTTACGCTTCACCGGCCAGTCTTTTTGACTCCGGTCGGGAGGCTGGGGGCCTTGGTGCGTGGCTTGTCATCACTTTCTGCCTCATGAGGGTCTGTGCTTGGCCATCGAGGCCAATTCCATTCCTGCCCCCCGCGGTCCCCGCCACGCCCGGGGTATTTCTTACCCAAAGCTGTTTCCTCTTCGGGTGGTTTGTGTTAAATGCATTTTCAATCCCAAGTGGTACAAGGGATAAAAGGATTGTCTAAAATAGAGTGGTTTCTGGACGTGTCGAAAGCCCGTCGCCTGCTGTGTGTTTTTAACAATTGTCTTCCCAGAGGAGGGAATGAAAACCTCACCTTTCAACATGTTGCAATCCACGTGAGAAAGTGACTTGAATCAAATCGCTCCTCTTATAGCCCTGGTGGCCAGGCTGCTGAGTGTGTCTCGCCAAAGCTGCAGGCTGGGACTGGACACCAGCATGCTCACTGGCTTGAGCACCTACTGTGTGCCACCACCAGGCAGGGGAAGGGGCAGGAGCTCGCCTACCGTGCAGCATCGCCCTGTAGTGAGCACCCTGGCCTGCTGTACCTCGACCTTCTAGGCTCCTGCCCAAGCTCCTGTATGTTTCTCTGGAAGCTGATGCATCCAAAGAACTTAAATGGGCTTTAACAAATTTTCGTCAGGATGCCCCGACCTTGGCATTGCTGACACCTTAGACAGTGAGTCCTTGCTGAGGGCACGGGGGCTCTCCTGTGCGGGCTCGGATGCCTTTCTGACCTGTCAAGATGCCAGACACCAGGTGCACCCACTCCGGGGTCTACAGATCTGGCCACCTGTGTCCTCCCCAGTTCACATTCACAGAATGGCCTGGTAGCTGCTGTCTTCCTGTTTGTGGTTTACATGCAAGGAAAGCAAGGATTTGTGTTCTCCATTTCCAATTAGGGTACGTGGAGACCAGGGAGGGAGAAAACTCCAATCCTGACAGGGAGTTGAGGCAGAGCTGCAGCTGCAAGTGTACCTCCTGTCCCCCCACCCATGTCTTCCCCGCGGCTCCATTATGCTTCCTGGCTGGCTCCCTGGCAGAAACAAAGACATGTGTGGTTAGACATGTTTACCCCCCCACACCCCGTGGCTGGTTTCTACTGACAAGATCTCAGTGGATGTGAAGTTGGGGAGACACCTGTAATTGGCTCCGGTGAGCTGGTGCCAGTTGGCGCCAGGACCGCGCTGGATCCAGGGGTGCTTCTGCTCACCTTCGTCTTGTTCTCTTCAGGACCTTATTCCTCCATCCCTCTCCCTCTCCCTATGCCCCATAACCACGAACTCATGACAAGGAATGCCTGGGGAAGCAGGGGCCTGCTCAGCATTTTTGATCACCTCTCTAGATAAGCGTGGAGCCGGTAGAGTGGAATTTCCTCTCTCTCTTGTTAAATGAACATTTTATTTCACAATCTTTCCATGTAAGGAGTTGCAGGAATAGCAGGGCATTCTGGTTTAGGAGCAGAAACCTTGGGAAGCTCCTTGCTGGGACCTTCTGTACAGAATGAATTCCCGGTCACGAATTACATGTGACTTTTCAGCTTCACACATGTGGAGCGTGAGGTGCTAGGAGGTGCCGGGTGCTGGTGGCCACAGGGCATTGGAGATGCCGCTCTGGGGTGTAGTAGTGGGGTCTTAGCTGCATCCTTAGTCCAGATCCCAGCTGTGACTTCTGCAAGTCTCAGCTTCCACACCTGTGAAAGGAGCGATAATCTCTTCACTGTTGTAAAGAACAAGTGTTCTCCCCTACGTCTGGGGCTTGCATGTGTCTCTCCCGCTAGTTGCTCAGGGGCTGGGTGGGTGACCATCACGTTGTCCTCTCATGGAGGCTGAGAATCTGCCCGGTTGGCTTTTTCAACATGGCCGTGATTTAGTGCCGTGTGCTCCTAGCCACTTTCTGGGGTCCAGCACTGGGCCTGGGGAACCTGGGGTGGGGCGGGAAGAGCCCCCAGCAGGTTGTAGAGAGACTTGCATTCTCCTCTATCTTTGGGGACCCCTTCACAACATAACCTTAGAATATGCACAGCCTGAGGGTAGGGGCAGGACAATGCTGTGGCATTTAACTTTCATCCTCAAGGTGATGGGAAGTGCTTGAAGGGTGTGAGCAGGGAAGGCGCATCCTCAGATGTGTGCTTTAGAAAGTTCTTTCTGTAGAGCACAGGACCAGTGACTGGGCAGGAGGTGGGTGCAACAGCCCAATCAAAAGAGAGTGAGTCTCTCTGGAGCTAAATGCTGAGTGGCACAGATAGAAAAGGAGAAGTCAGTGTGGACTGGGTATCAGGGAAGACTTCATGGAGGAGGTGTGACTGCCGTGGGCTTTGAATGAAGGTGGAAAGGATGGAGGTCTAAGTCTGCGCTGCAGAACAGAGCACAAAAAAAAAAAAAAAAACCCAACTGTAATGAATACCATTTGGACTTGAACAGCATATAAATTTTGTGTAAAGGGTGGTTCTCAATTAGCATGGACCCATTTATGGAGGAACTTGAAATTAAAGCTAAGGACTATGGACTTTGTTAGAAGGTGGCGGTTCTCACTGTGGAAGGTACATTTTGCTGTCAGCAGCTCCTACTTCCCTTTTGCCCATAAGAATAGGGTCCTGGGCCCCTGGCGAGGGGGTGCTCACATCTCCAGCTCTGTTCAGTTGGGGAAAGCAGAATGCAGCCCTGGAGCTGGCCATAGGATTCCTGATTTGCCTCGCAGCAGGGAGCCCAAGAGCTCAAGCAGCTGTGCTGTTGTCGGGGTGCACCCCTGGTGTTTGCCTGTCTGGGCCGGATGACCCTTGTAACTGCAGATAAGCCGGCTCCCAGCTGTCGCAGGTACCTCTTCAATCTTCTTCCATGTGTTAGCTCTGACTATCTTGCCTCACTAAGAATAATTGAGCACCCCCCCACCAGTGCCCCCAAGCCTGCTTTCTGAAAGTGTGACTGTCTCTGTCCACAGAGGTCAAGGATGAGCATTTTATAGCATCCCAGTGAAATGAGATGTGTGCTTTCTGTGAAGTGTTAGAAAGCAGCACTTGCTGGAAATGGTATGAACTAGATACCGTCACCCCCGAGGCTCACAGGAGAAAATGCAGGCTCAGTGGGGTGATGTGACTCACCCAAGTTTGCACAGCAGGAATTAGTGAGGCCAGAAAGCAGGTGCCCTCTGGACTTCGGTCTCTTCCTGGTGGATTTGAATCGAGGCGTTCTGCCAGAGGGCCTCCATGTCCACGGTGTTTGTAGCAGAGCTCTGCTTGTGGGAGCGTGGCTGCCTCACATGGCAATACACCCCATAAATTAAGCCCTTATAGAAACACCCCACTGAAAGTTACCTAGACCGCAGTTCCAACAACACCTTCATTATGCAGAGTGTTGAGTGGCTGCAGAAACTGGCCCCAGATCGCCTGCTAATCAACCCTGTGCCTGCCACATGGTCTCACCCAGGAGTCTCTACTGCACAGCCAATGTATGTCACCTAAAAAAGTTCCCTTTGTCGATGGTACTGCAGGCCTGGTCGCAGGGGCTGTCTTGTGCACTCAGGTGGTGTGGGTCCTGGGAGGCCCGCTGGGCTCTGGGTGCATGAGTGGTGCCAGCGTCCTAGAGCGCCCGGGGTCTCTAAGGAGCTGGACAGCAAAGGCCATGGCCATCGCTCAGGCTGGGCTGGTGCCATCAGGCTGCGGCAACATGTCTAGACCCCTTACTCCTAGGCAGCCCTGACCTTGGACTCTCCTAACATGCATTTGCCTCTGGCAGGCCAGGTCAGCTTGGCCCCACTGATTAAGGGACTGTCGTATTTGCTGAAGCTCAGATGGGCGTCAAGTGCTACTCTGGCCACTTTGAAGACTGGGTTCCCTGAGATGGAGCCGTTATCTCCATTGTAAGGGGGGTGGGCAGATGAGACACATAGTCCCACACACAGTTGTGGGACTTGAGACCCCAGGCTCCTGCCAGTGCCCCGTCCTCCTGCTGAGCCTTAACCCAAGCTCCTGTCTCCTGGCCCCGGATCAGCATTGATGCCTATGAAGCCCTCCCCAGCCTGTTCTTCAGCATAGAACCTCCATTCCTTCCTTCCCCCAGCCGCACTGTGCCCGCCAGGAAGCCTGATTTTTCAAATTCAACCGTCAGTCATTGCGGTGTGAGCAGGAGTCTGGGCTGGTTACAGTAGCCGGTGCAGAGAAGTACTTATCCTTTGGGGGGGCCACAGTTTCACCCCACAACCTGTGAATGTGACCCTCCACACCTTAAGGTGCTTTTCACCCAATGGGAGAGTAAAATTTGAACAAACATTGTACTTTACAATCACTTGACCTTCCAAGTGCCCAGGAGGCTCCTGTGTTTACTGCTGTGAGAGTTTTGAGGAACAGACTCTGCATCTGAAGGGCAGAGAGGACAGGCTGAAGGTCACAGCACAGTCAAGGCCAAGTTGGGGGGACATCCTGGCCAGCGCTGTCAAGCAACCATCCTGGCTATCACAGGTGTGGGCGGCGGCCTGGCCGAGTTTGTTTGTTCCTGCCTGGAGGCTGCCTGAGTGGCAGAGACGGGCGGGTCCACCGCCAAGGCCTCGTTCCATTTAGATTTTGTCCTTTTTCTTCCTATGGTCGCAGCCCCAGGAAGGGGAGACCAGGGATATGCGTGGCTGTCCGGCTTTGTGCCCATGCTGAGCACTGGTGAACGAGGCGGAGGCTGACCTTGTTGGCTTGCGAAGGGCCCCACCCCCAGCCCAGAGGAGCAGCTGCTGTAAACTACCCTGATCTCATTTCTCTAGGCGACGGGACCCCCTGGCGGGTTGTGTTCTGTTGAAAAACTGGAGGGTTTTCTGATGTCTCCAGTCAGTGTGCCGGTGTACTGCCCTTCACTGGGGTACTCAGTGTACAGCTATTGGGGTGCAGCAAAGATCAGGGACAGACAGTGGACCTCAGCCTTGGGCACAGGATTCATGGGAGCTGGTGAGAAGGGCTGGGCCCTGTTCTGGTTCTGCTACCATTTGTCACTTGAGACTGCCTCCCACACCGGTCAGATGCCCATCTGTGAGCAGGACCTGGGCCCCTCCATTGCTGACACAGTGGGTAGCATGAGAGCTGTCAGGTGGAACTGGGGTTCAAAGAAACCTTCATCATTGACCACCTGTGACCTGGGACTGCTCACTTGGCCTGTCTGGGTCGCTCTCCAGTCCTTTCCAGCCTCTGTAGCATTGACATGAGGCCCAGGGGGACGCTGGACCTGGCAGCTAGCCAGCATGCAGGGACAAGAGCTGATGTTCTCACCATCACCATCATCCCCTTGTTGGCCCCTGACGTCTGGGAGGGTTGGAGGTCAGGTCTGGGTTGCTGTAGTGTCCGGCTCACTGGCACACGACCTCACTGGGCACCCCATCAGGAGCAGTGGTGTGCAGATGGAGGATGCCTGGTACAAGCTGGGCAGGTGAGAGAGCTGTGAGCTAGTCCTGGCTGAGGTCTCAGGTGTCCCTGAATCACATTCACAATATTATTGAAAGGGGTGATGCTAATAGTGGCAGAACTGGGTTGAACTGAGCACCCCCCACCCCCGCCCGGGTAAGTTCATGCCTTAGCCCTCACACCTGTGAGTATGACCTAACTTGGAGAAAGGGGTCTTATCTATTTACCACACCTCACCACGTACACTGTCTCTGCAGAGAACAGAAAAGCCTCTGATCTGTATAACCACAGGGTGAGGGGCTGGTTGGTCCCTTCAGAGGTGTCAGGGCTCCTTGGCACCCAGCAGCTTCTCTGCAACCCTTGAGAGCTGCCCACGTCCTGCGATGCCCCTGATCAGGGAACCGCCTCCTGCCAGCGTGTTCTTCACAGGCCTGAAGTGAGCCTTTCAGTCAAGACTGATTTTCTGCTTCAGACTCTTTTTCCTCTTGGCCACAGATTCTTAAAAGGCAGCTTCTTAGGAGAAGGGTAAAATAAGCAGGCGTAAGAGTAAGACATGTCTCCTCCCACCCAGGTTGTGGGTGCAAGGGGAGGACCCCGTCAAAGGGTGCAGCTGGACACCTTCTGGGCAAGGTAGGGCCTGTGGGCAGGGGACAAAGGCCGGCCTGTCCCTGCAGCACACTGACCCCTGAGAAACTGTGTCCTGGCCAGAGTCGGTTTCTCCAGCCCCTCTGGGCAGCAGTAGCTGCCTCTCGGCTGCCGGGGACAGGAAAGCCACAGACCCCGCATGGCTGGGGGCGGGGCTGGTTGTCAGACAGCTGCCCATCCAGGTTCTCAGCGGCCAGCTGTCCTTTAGAGTCGATGCCCAAGACTCGTCCCACCCTGTGTTCCAGCCATGGTTTGCTGCTTCACAATCAAGTGACATCAGCCTTGTACATAGCACCGATAAGCCCAAGGAATTTCCAAAACCTTCTGGTGAAGAAAGGAGAATGGTTGCAAAGCAAATTTGTGTGGATTGGACAACCAGGGGGTGCTCAGAGGCATCCTCGACCGGCACAACTGGGGTAACAATAATCAGCCTCGTGGATGATGCCAGGGTGGCCGTGTGGCCCGGGGTGCCTGAGACAGCCCCCGTGTGTGTCTGCTGCCCCTTCCATCTTAGGAGTACCCAGGCTTGGGTGCTAATCACACGGCCACCCCAATTGTGTCCACCCACGTATACACGCTTAGTGTGTACACACTTAGTGTGGAGGGAGTGTGGGTGATCATTTAGGTAAAATCCTGAACTTGTGCACTTGGACGAACGCTGGCCCTGGGTGAGCACCTGGCTGTGGCGAAGGCACGTCACCATTTAACAGAACACGGTTCTCAGGTGAAATCAGGGCAGAAACGTTGAGCTGACGACAGTCCAGGCCTTTCCTCATTGCCTACTGGCTTTTTGACCTTAAGGAAATCACTGGCTTATCTCCACTGCACACTAGGAAAATCACACGGACTTTATCAAGTTCACGTAATTGCTCCAGCACCTCTGAGAAGCCTCCAGCCTACTTATGGACAGACTGGATTGCCAACACATAATGGCGGTTGCCATTATTATTATTATGACTCTCCCCCAGACCTTTAGTCTTTCCTTCTGTGAAATAGCAAAGGGGAGCCCTGTCCTGCCCCGCTCCCCAAGTCTTCATGAGGTTGAAACCAGGGGCATCCCCAGAACTTATTGTAGCTGTGGGTGTCTGTGCAGAGCCCTGCCTGCCTGCCCTGTGGGTCCATCCCTCAGTGACATGGACACTGGGCTCCAAGCATCCTCCACCTGCCCGGTACTCTCCTATCCAGGCCTCTCTCCGTCCCCTGTCAGCCTAGCCTACTTACGTGTCCCTGGAGCCATGGAAACACCAAGGCCGATGTCACTTACTTACTGGTGATGGTGACACCGGGGAGTTACTCCCCAAGGGTGCTGGGACAAATCCCTGGTCTTGCCTGAGTAGCTCCTCTCAGTATTCCCCACAGGAAAGTGCCCTCCCTTCCTCTGCCTTCTGAATGGAGGTGTCATTGGCTCCTGGTGTACATTATTTTCTGTTTGTTTCTATTAATTAGCCTCCCTGTCTGCCTCACCCTGTTTGTTTTTCACTTTTTTTTTCTTTTAATGCAACTGCTTTGAGAGGAGTATTACCTAATACTTCAGAGCAGGAATTTGAGCCAGCCTGCCCGCATTCCACTCCTGGCTCTGCCACTCAAAATCTGAGCCCCTGGACAAGGGCCTTAGTTCCTCATGTGTAAAAGGGGGCAAGAGGAATCAACCTGGTGTGGGCCCGTCTCGGGGTTGACCAGATGTCCATGCTCACAGAAGGTGATGGATGACCAAGGCCAAATAGTTTGTTACCAAAGAGCTGCTTTGGTCTTCATGCTGGTCAGCCCTGGGGGCTCTGGGAACAGGGGCCCACCTGAGGTGGCCTGCCTTTTGCTGTGTTCTGGTCCACCCTCCCTGGGTGCCAGCTCCTCAGATGCTCAGCCTGGAGGACAGGAATACGTCCTTCAGCCTTTCGTCCTTTCTCCATCCGGATGGCCGCCTTTTGTTGAGCCAGTGCCCTTTGAAAATGGAAGTACACATCTTTTCTAAAGATTCCCCTGCCCTGCTCGTGGGGGAAGGGAGCACGCAATGTTGTGAGAGGTCATAGGTCATGGGTCAGAGGTCAGGAGATGCCTGGTCAAGTCCCAGCTCTGTTGTGACTCTGGACAAGTCATTTTGTGCATCTGAATCACAGTATCCCCGTTTTTAAAATGGGGCAATTACCCTCTGCTTTGTCCCTCTCTTAAAATGACCAAAGAAAATAAAATATGGAACAGCATTTGCTGGCTGCAAAAGCCCAGGCTTTGCTGGTCCCGGGCAGCGTGGGCCTTCTCCAGGCCTGGAGCAGAGGGACGGGCAGCGGCCACAATCCCCAGTGCTGCCATCGGAGCAAATTAGCATGGTGTTGGCTGAGGTTGTGCTTTTTGTGGGGACCAGAAGGGCGTTGTGTCTCCCCTGTTTGATCACTGTCCTCCCTAATGGACATCTGGCCCCTGGGTGACTCAAACAGGAAGCCACCAGCCATCACTTCCAAAAGCTTGGCCTCCTCTCAAAGACATGCTTGCTTTTTGTTGTCCTGGGTTTGTTTGGATGGTGGAGGGATAATTTACAAAATCAAGGGCAGATCCTTGGAGACCGCCCGGCCCTGGCAGGACCTCTGTGATCTTATCTATGAGATGGGAGGAAGGGGCCTTGGGAGGCTGGATGCGGATGCAGTGTGTCCACATGCTGGGGCTGGGTCAGAGCCAGGTTGGGGACATGGAGCTCTCTCAGCCACTTAGGCCCCTGTGCTGGGAGGCTGGGCTGCTTTGTTTGTTTCCCCAGATACACTGCCAGGTTGGGGAACTGTTGCGGGGGTGGGAGTGGAGCCACAGAGGAGCCCCCATTCCCTGGCCCCTCAGGACTTAGGGGAGTCTGTGAATTAGTATTAGTTTTAGTGCTACAGCATGAATGACTAGGGGGCAGTTGCGTTTGTTCATCTCACACGTCATCCTTTACGATGCCCTGGGACTTGGGGAGCTTTTGTCAGCATCTATCAATAGTAGCGTGGACAGATGCATTGAGGAGCCTCTGGAAGTGCTTAGAGTCAGTCGGTGTCTGGAGGACACAGCCTCCTGCTGGCCTGACCCTCTTGATTTTGTGGTAGGAGAAAGTGGGGTTCTCCTGCGCCCAGAGGGGTGGATCCAGCCTCAGTCACACACACTGAAATGGGTTGTAATTATGAGAGCGTCGGAGGAAGAAAGCAGTGGGGTGGGCCGCGCCTGCCCACAGCTCATCACCTGAGCGGCTTCTGTCTTGTTCCAGATCCTGTCCTGGCACACCTGGCCTCCACCGCAGCCGAGAGGTGAGAGACGTGGTCTTACCCCCTCCATCTTTGGAGATTTACCTTCGCTGTCTACTCTGGGTGTCGTGGAACGCGAGACTCCCTCTTCCTCAGACTGTGCTCTGTGGTGGGAATCCAGGGGCGCTGACCCCAAGTTCAGAAAGAAAACATCTCCCAGCTCCCACCCCGACCCGGCTTCCCAAAGGCAGGGCCAGCCGGACGAATGTCCGAAATCACTTTCTCACCAGGCCGAGGACTTTTTAAAGTTGCTGTGTTTTCTCTATCATTTCCTTCCCTGCCCCCCCACTTCCTGTTTTTTCTTCCTCTTTCTCCACCCCCACCCCATCTCTCCAGCCCTGTCCCTGGTTGTCTGAGAACAGGAACAAAGCCCCCAGCGTTGATAATCGTGATTTCCTGACGGCCTCGCTGGGGCCGGCCAGCCTGCTGCGGGACACGTGAGGCTGCCTGGGAGCAGGCAGGAAACGGTGGCCTTTGGGGCCCCCTGCCTGAAAGAGAATCTAATAAGAATCATCCTTCATGAGCTTACAACCATGTGCAGCTTCCAAAGAACTTTCTCCTGAATTGAATTCAAAACCCTGGGAAAAATAAGACAACACCCAGTATTGGATCTAATAACTATAATCCATTTTAGATGGACACAAAATAGATTTGGGAGTTGGGTCTGAGCTCATTTCTGGGTCTGCCCTGTCTTTTCTTTAGGATTCTGCAGATTTTTCCAGCTTTCTGAAGCTTATTTCTTAAACCTTTGGGAAAATGGGGTCGATGGTACCTCTTGGTGAATTTTTGAGGACCTGTTAGGAAATATCTGATTCTGTCTATCTGTAGATTCACATCGTCTCTATCTGCCTGGCAGGTATTATCTGCTTGATAAATGCCAAATCCCTACTTTGGCTTTCTGCATAGAAGAACCGTTCCAATGTACAGTAGCCAGGAAATCACGTAATAAACGATGCCTCTGGGAGAGACTATGTCTCTTACTGTGTTTCCCTGAAGCATGGGGACAGAGAGACCCAGAGAGCTCCTACGGGGGCATAAGCTCCTTTTACTGAAAAACACCCCCCACCCCCACAGTGCTCATGGGTGGTACTATCCGCGGGGGTATTTTTCCAATGGGAAACAGGGGGACCCTCCCAGCCATACACCGTGGTGGACTGTTGTACTGATTTAGCTCCAGGGGGTAAAGCTACAAAAACAGCAATCTGGAAAAAGTGCCACCCCCCTTTATGAAAATCTGTTTAAAAAAACGGAAAAGACTTCCTATTCGGGGTCAATGACCACTTGTTTGAGCAGCTCGCCTGAGCATGCGGCTGCTTTTTCAAACATTCCAGAAGGCCAGCGAGCAGAGACACGTTCTGGTCTGGATTCTCCTCCCAAGTTGCTGTCTCCTGGGCTGAGGCTGTTTGTTTTTCTGAGCCTCAGTTTTCCCAACCAGGAAACAAAGACATGAAGTAAGAGGGTCCCCTGGGTTTCATCCATGGCAATCTTGGATTCTGGGGCTTTCTCTGTGCTCCTTAGGGCTGTATTGCTGTTAGGACAGGAAATGGCCTCTCCTCGTGACACGACCTGCCTTCCCTTCTAGCTGATCATCTCTCACTTGGGACAGAGGAACCACAGGAATCGAGGGGTCCCGTCCTGACCTGCGGAGCCACTTGCCTTGACCCACAGCTGCTCAGCGGGGGTTCCTCCCGTCAGCCGGGACTGGTGAGCCTGAATCACAAGTGTGCGCTCCAGGTGAGAAGCAACTGGCTTGGGTTCTAGCAGAGAGCGCGGTGGGCGCCGACCTGCTCGTCGCATGGGTGTGTGAAAGGCTTATGGGACACTGGGGAAGACAAAGGACTCTGTGTCCCCCGACATGTCCTCTTTGATGGGAAGCCGTGCCTCCTGATAACACCTGCATGTAACAGCTGGGGGGGGACGGACTTCATTGAGCAATCGTGCATTTTAAGGTAGCTGTGATTGTGAAGCGGTCAAGGCCCCTGGGTTCTATAATTGCATTTGGGGGCTGGGGGTGTCTGCTGTCTTGAGTCTTGTGTGTGTTTTGGCAGGAAACAGTAGCTTAAATTACGTGCAGTGGGGAGCAGATGAGGACTGTATTTTAGGTGGCTCTTTCTTTACAGAATTTGTTTGAGATTGAGCACAATTGAGCCCCTTTCTGTGCATCCCATTCCTGCACATTTATTTGTTTTAGATTTATTTATTTATGTATATAAGAACTGGGGTGTAAACCTGAAGGGTGGGGGTGAGAGGATCCACCAGAGAAAGTGGGGAGCAGAACAGCAGATCTACTGAAATACACTGCTGAGGGGAGCAGCGGGGAGACAGGAGAGGTCTGTGCCCCATGTGGGTCAGCTCTTTGGCTGGCCCGGGGATCGAACTCGTGCTACAGTGGCTGGCGATAGCTTGATAGTGCTGTCTTTAACCCCTGAGCCACCAGGGAGGCCCCCCATTCCTGCAGATTTAAACATGCGGGGGTGAAGGCCCTACACAGCCAGCCTGAGATGGCATGGAGGTCTCCTGCCAGGGTCTGGCCGGCGTCTCCCTGCTATCACCATTTCATGAAGTTGTCATCTCACAGGAGTTGAGGCGCTCACACAGCAGCCGCTACTGCCCTGGTTCTCTTCCCTCACCGCCAACACGCTGGTTCTTATATATTCTTCCCCTCTCACCTCCTCCCAAGCACTCACCAACACTGGTCTTATGTGCAAGGAGAGGACCACATCTACTTGAACTTCTGCACTGACCTTGACATGTGCTAACATCTGTCCCCAGTGACTGAGACCTGCTGGGGCTCAGCTCCTTGGTCTCAGATGTGTTCGTAGGAGCAATGTCCTTCAAGCTGCGCAGGGCTCCCCCACCTCTGAGGCCAGGAGTCACCGGGGAGAGCTACCGAGACCTTTTCCTGTCTTCTTTTTCATCCAGATATCTTGAGTTTCCTTGACACCCCGAACCAGAAGCTTTTCAGAAGTTGAGCGCAGTAGAGTCAGCAAGACCGGGTGATTTCTAAGACTGAACTCCTAGGGTCATTTTTATCCAAACCTGGCCCTCATACCCGGGCCTCATTCTCTGGGGATGGGTTTTTCTCATGTTCCTTTCTTCCCCTGACGTGCCTTCCCTGGAGTGGCCCCTGAACTGTAGACTCATTCAGAGGAAGAAGAGCTTCTGGAATTAGGCCTGGCTTCAAATCTCAGTTCTGCTATTTATTATTTGAATGACTTTGAGAAAATCATTTTCGATTTCTGAGCTTCTATGTCCGTATCCCTTAAAAGGGGACCGTGCACCCTGGATGGTTAGCTGATGGTGAGACTCAGAGGAAGGAATGCATTAGTGTGGTTTCTTGCTTAGCAGAGCTCAAAAAATATGAGTTCCTTTCCTGGCCCACCTTTACTTAGAGCTACTTAAGTATAAATCTCTTCATCCTTTGGGTTCCGTGAGACCCTTGGTGTATATCTAAGATCAGGACTTGTCTACACAGGCCCTAAAGAAGAGAGAAACCATAAACAGCCTTTTGATCTTAGAATTCCTCTTGACAGGCCCTACCCCTGGGCCTACCCCTGCAGGTGCCCTCTGCAGCCCCTCTTGGGAGGTTGGCTCTGCCCTATCCAGCTTCAGAGCACACTGCTCTCCTAGCCCCTCTTCTCTGTCCTTTGTCCCAGGAGGTAATAGCTGAAAACTAACTTTCCCTCCAGCAACATTTCACCTGAGACCAGTGTGCTTCCAAGCCCCAGGACTATCCTGGCTACTGGGATCAACCGATTTGGGGGAGGGTTCCTGCCCTGCTGCTCAGTAAGACTGACTTCAAGCACCTGCTCATCCAGGGCCCTGCCACTGGCGTCCTTCCTTGTCCATCAGTCCTGCTGGGCCATCCATTCATCCAGCCGCACTCTCAGTCAACAAATATTCAGAGGTTGTACCACGAGGCAAGTTCTGACAGGAGCAAACTGAAGTCCCTGTCCTCAGAGTTTACGGTAGGATCAGGGATTGTCAAGAAGGAAGCACCCCACCCCTACGTATGTGCTATCAGGCAACATGAAGTGTTATGGGAAAAAGTAAACAAACCAAGCCAGAGACATAGGAATTTAGGGCACTCCAAGGCAAGACTCTGATCCAGGGCACCAGGGAGGCCCCGTCAGATGTCGTCTGAGCAGGAAGAAGTGAGGTCGCGAGGTTATAGGGAACAGCTGGGACAGAGGCTCAGAGGTAGGAATGCGCTCAGCTTGAAGGCTCTTGCATGCAGCCAGCAGAGTTGGAGCAGAGGAACGAGGAAGGTGGAAGGAGGTGAGGGCAGAGAGAGATGGGGTTGAGGCCTCCCGAGCCACTGCAAGGACTTGGCTTCTGTGCCCTGGTTGGCTTTTCAGAGCTTCCTCTGCCTCCTCCTCTTCCCCAGCCCATCTCAAAGCTCTGGTCTTGAAGCATCCCTAAGTAGGAATAAAGACGAGGTTCTTGCCCTGAAGAGCCGCAGACACTCACCCACAGCCCTGTGCTGGGCGCCAGGTGCCGGGGCTGGAGAAGGACACTAGGCCCCATCCTGGAAGCTCGTGTCTGCCAAGCTCAAGGCTGCCTGGAGAAGCAGCATTGAAAAGAGGTCAAAGAGAACAGCTGTCCTAATTTTCCCTTGGTGGGACCAATTTGCTAGATTGGGAATTTTCCATCGGAACCTCCCTCTGGAACTGGTCACTCCACCAGTTGTCTTGGAATTCATCCCCCAGACTGCCGGCTGGGCCCGGCCTTCAGGGCAGATGGAGGATTGATGCATCAGGAAGCATTTCAGTGCCAGTTACTTGTCAACACCAGCGCTGGACCCTGGGGGTGAGGGAGGAGCTTCAGCTGGGGGTGAGGGAGGAGCTTCAGCCTCGAGTTGTTTATGGTTTCCCTGGGAGGCCTGCCGGGGCTCACAGCACATACTTCTCAGTGTTGTGGTCAGAATGGGTGTGAGGGAGCCCAAGGGAGGGGCCCCTGTTCCAGACTGAGGCGCAGAGCCGGGGCAGCCTCCTGGCGTCGTGGTCTCACTGGGCTGAGGAGTCAGACAGGTGAACACTGAGGTGGTGGTGGGATGTGAGGGAAGGCAAGACCTAGAGACCCCCTCAGAGAGGCAAGCGGGCAGGGTTAATGGACCTCAAACGCCAGCCCCAGGGTCTGAGTGCCTTGGAATTGGAGCTGTTGGCGTGTTTAAGCAAAGACCGATGGCCTGAGGAGGTTGGAGTTTGGTGAAACAAGGGTCTGACTTTTTTTGGAGCCCTGATTCTTGAAACTTCTGATTTTGTGCCCCTCCTTGTCACTTGGTCACATCAGCGCTTCCCAGCTGTGAAATAGGTTCCTGCAGACCCACCGGGTGAGACACTCTCCCCGGCGCCGAGCGCTCTTGACAGCGCTGCATGTGGAGTAGCCTTAGCACACAAGTTTCTGGAAATGGTTAGAACTTGAACTTTGTTTCTGAAAGAAGGGCGTGGCTGGCAAAGCACCCTCACTATTCTGGGAGAAATGGCAGCGGTCAGGCCTCGAGACGCTTTCTTCTAGTCAGGGGACAAGTGGGTCACAGCTGGCTCTTAACTCTTTTTCTGTGGAATGTGAAAATACGAGTGTTTTCTTTAGAAACACCTGCTTTTACTAAGCAGGTAAAACCTGTACACCTGCACATGGCAGACGTTATGTTAGGCTTGGAAAGATGAGGACAAATCGAACATGGCCAGTCCCTCCTTATAAGCTCATGATGAAGACAGAGGAACCAGCAGCCAGAGGTGCGGAGAGTGGGAATGAATCTGGCATGAAGAGAGTGGCATGAGGACAAAGTGGGGTGCGCTGTCTGTCCAGGAAAGTCCAGAAGAGTTGCCCAGAGGGGCCCTGTGTGTCGGGCGCTGAAGGATGAGTAGGAGTTCGGAGCAGGGAGAGAGACACAGGTGGGGTCGAGGCGCTTTCTCTAATTGAGGGCCAGCACTGGCGTGTGTTTTGGTGACAGGGAAGAAATGCACAGCTAGGGCCTCCCTGGTGGTGCAGCGGGTTGAGCACAGTGCTGTGAAGCTGTCCGCAGCCTCTGCAGCACGAGTTTGATCCCTGGCCAGCCAGGGAGAAACCCACATGGCGGGGCAGACCTCTCCTGTCTCGCCCGCTGCTCTCCTCAGGAGTATATTTAGGTCATTCTGCCTGTTCTGTTCCCCGCTCTGTCTCTGGTGAATCCTCTCACCCTCCCACGCCTCTGGCCTGCACCCCAGCTCTTGTATAAATAAATAAAAAATCTTTTAAAAAAGACTCAAAAAAAAAAAAAAAAGAAATGCACAGCTAGTGCCTCAACTCTGCTGTTAAAATACTCTTTAGACGCCACCTCCTCGCCCTCCCACCCTGTTCGCAGCAGCGACTAAAAATAAGCAAGTTGACTAATTTGAGTTGATCCCTTCTCCAACCCCATGGAGGTGTTAGCGAGAAGAGTAAGATAAGGGGGACCAAAAAAAGAAGTACAAAGGGAAGAGGAGAGGCCCCGCCCCCTCATCCAGGAGCACCCACCGAAGGAGCAGCATGGATCGCACGTGGCTCTCAGGTGGCGAAATTCAGCTTAACCGAAAGCTGAGTCTGCTTCTTCCGGTGAAAACCAGATTTATTTTTTGGGAAAAAAAAGGATATGTTTGTGCGCATGTATGTTCATGCTGTACAAGTGTGTACACATTATGTAAAACTCATCCAATGGAGCCCGGTGCCAGACAGACTTATCACACCTGTTACACACCTGGAACATAGGCCTGAAAGAGGAATGGCCAGTTAGAGTGGACCTTGCTGACCACGTGGGGCGGATGTGGCTGGCTCTGTGCCCGCCCTGGGGCTGGGAGCACACAGCAGGCCTGGGGAGTGTCAGCGCAGGTTATAGAAGAGGAAACTGAAACTCGAACACGATTGCGTGGCTTGCCCAGGGCCCACAGCAGCCAGGTGGTCAGGATTCGAATCTCTTGTCATTCCCCACCTGGGCCTTCTGGGCTGTCACTCTATCTAGAAATAGGTGCAACTTCTTTTTTTTTTTTAATTAATTTTTTTTTATTTTTTACATCATTGTTCATTTTTAAACAATACTTGCTTCCTCCCACCCCCTCAGGTGGAGTCCCCAGAGAGTTTCCTTCCCCAATGCACCCGTGCTCCATCACCTCAGTCCCCTGTGCTCCTCCCTCCCTCCCTCTGATCCCTCTCCCTCCTCCTCCCCTGCAGGATGTCTCTGGTTTATAATTGTCTGTTTTTGCTTTGTTGTGTTTTGTACTGTTGTTATCTTTTTACATTGGGTTCCCCTGTATTCCTGCTGTAAGTAAAACCATCCATTATTTTTCTTTTTCCTTCTGGTTTATTTCACTGAGCATAATTCCTTCTAGCTCCATCCACATTGCTGCAAATGGCATGAGTTTATCTTTTTTGATTGCTGAATAATATTCCATTGTGTGTATATGCCACATCTTGATCCAGTCATCTATTTTGGGGCATTTGGGTTGTTTAGGTTTTACCTATTGTAAATAGTGCTGCAATAAACAGAGGGGTACAGGTAGTCTTTTGAGTCAATGTTTTTGTGTCCTTTGGGTAGATCCTTAGGAGTGGAATTGCTGGGTCATAAGGTAGCAGTAGACTGAGGAATCTCCACACAGCTCTCCGTAGTGGTTGGACCAGTTTGCACTCCCACCAGCAGTGCAGAAGAGTTCCTTTTTCTCCACATCCTCGCCAACATTTGTTGTTGCTAGTTTTTTTTTTTTTTTTCCCAACCAAGGAGGAGCTTCTGCTACTAAGAATCCTCCCTGAGAGAGGAAGGACAGGGGGGAGAGAGGTGAGAGCTCAGGATGGTGTAGAGGCCCCTTGAGGTTAAAGCTTGGTAAAGGTGTAAGAACCATCAAAGGAAACTGGTAAGTCGCTAGAGGTCTTCTGTATTTGTTTTGGTTTTGTGTCTGCTGAGGAAAGGGTGCAGGAGGCGCATCCCTGGTGGGGTGGGAGAGAGGGAAATAAAGGCAAGAGGAGGTGGATCCAGAGGAACGGATCAAATTCTCTCTTTATTTAAATTAAGTGTGAAAAAGTGTCTTTGATAGTCCCGAGACAGGAAGAGAAAGCAATGCTCGACCTCTGTCCTCGCCTCTCCCTTCCATTTGCTGATGATATGTGACTTTAAACCTAAGATTGAGTCACTTAGCATTAAATATATTTGCTTTTAATATATTAGGAAGAAGAAGTGTCCTTGGACATGGGCCTCACCTACTGCTCTGTCCCTCAGCCTGGGCAGGGCAAGGCAGGCGGACACGGGGCTGAGAACAACTGGGCAGGTCCTCTGGTGCATGCACACCCTCTCTGTCTTGACCTGCAGGGGTCTGCTCACATGCTTGCAGGCATGGGGAGCTCACGGCCCGATATGTCTCCTGGTTCTAGTTCCAGCATGGGGCACCCTCCCTCCTAACAGCCACCTCTCCTCTCTGGCTGCTTAAACATCTTAACAGCAAGCACCCAGGGCGTGGGTGCTTGGAGTCTCTGGGAGACAGGATGCAGCCCATGGCACAGCCTCCACTTCATTTCCCTTTTTGGAAAAACTATTACCCTCACCGAGTCAGGCCTTTCTGTCTTCTGCCCTTGGGGGACGTATTTGTGCTTCCTCATGGACTCAGCCGAGTAGAAGACATGGACCCTGTGGTCCTTGTCTTTGCCCACTAAGGAGCAACCTCAAGGTGGACTTCCTCTGGCTCCCTTCTCTCCAGACCCTGGGGGTCCCTGGGGGTGGGGAGCAAGCCTTTCCTTTGGATCCTTTAACAAGCCTAGGTGAAGTTCCGGGAGGACAGAGAGGGAGAGAAGGGAAGAGAGAAGAAAGAGAAGGAGCGAGCGAGGAAGAGGGCAGCGCTCCCTTTCTGGACTGGTGTGGACAGAGTCCTCTGCTCCTGCCTCCGGGCTGGGCCCTGGGGGTAGAAAGCCGCCATCGTGTTGTGCCTGCTGTGGTCCTGTCTGTCTTTTTAGTTCCGCTCTCAGCGCACCTCCCTCAGGAAGCCCTCACTGGTGGCCCAAAGGGAAATCCTTTATCCTCCAAAATCCTGCACTTACTGTATGTCACAGAAAGAGAAGGGAGCAGGGAGCAGACAGTGGATGAAGGAGGAGCCGGGGAGGGAGGGAAAGAGAAGGCAGCTCTGGCATCGGAGTTCACTTGGGCTCTCCCCAGGTCTGCCAGCGACTTGCCCCGTGGTCTCGGGGACCCTCCCATCCCCATCAACCCTGCGGGGAGTCGGGCTTGATTGTCCAAGGCCTCCCGCTTCCACCTTGTCCCCAAGGAGAGTCCTTGAATCGGGCAAGACTCTTGGGAGGTTCGCCTTTGCCTCACTGCCTGAAGGAAGCATCCCGCATGCAGCTGCACCCCTCCCCTCTTCAGGGATGGCCAGGCCTTCACCAGCCAACAGCCGATGGGCCTTGAGTTGTGAGCCGTGCGGTGACCACCGCCTCCCTGTTCCTTTGTTTAGGTTTTCTGGTGTCCTTGCTGCTCTGTCTTTGCTCCTTCCCTGGGATGGAAAATAGGGGCATTCCCTGGAGGGGCTGACAGCCTTGGAGTGTGTGGACCACCAGCCAAAGGCCCGGGGCAGACTTTGCCTGATCTGGCCAGCGGGCGGGGAGCTGGGTCGGGCCTGGGCTGTGCCCGCAGAGCCATGGTGGCGTGGGATCTGTAGTGCACAAAGCAGCGTGGACGGCGCTTCCTTTCAGGACGCCTGCTGGGCCCCGGTACCTGTGTCCAGACCCCTCCCAGCATGTCAGCGCTTTCTCTCCCCAGCCTGAGCCTTGACTGCACGGCGAGGCGGGGATGCCGGGAAACAGTCGGCTGGTTTCTTCATTCGCTGAAATGTGGTCTCCAGGAGCCTGCACAGGTGACATCCTAAGTAGAAGGGACACCGCCTGGCATGGAGTGTGCAGGTGACATTGTCAGAGGTGTGGTCATTCTGTAAGGGGTCCTGGGGGTGAGGAGCAGACGGGCCGGCTGCCGGGGATCCGCCTCAGCCACTCACCAGCGGCCAGCTCAGGCCGTTACTGAGCTTCACAAACAAGTGTCTTCTCTGTCAAGTTGGGGGGGGGGGCAGGATACCTGCCTTGGGAGGTTGCTCAGATACCTTGCTTCTGAGGTTGCTCGGATATTAAATGAGTGGGCAGCAAGAGTCAGACTCGCCCCGGCACATACTAAGGCCTCCCTAAGTGTTAGCTCTTTTTGTTTTCATCTAACGCCTCAGCTGAACATTCTGTTAAAAGCAAGTTTCTGGGGTGTGCTGGGGGTTCGGTCATTTCACGCCTGTTTATTAATCCTCTCCTGGGTGCTGCACTCGTCCTGGAGGACAGAGCTTCAAAGCTGAAGCTGGTGACTGTGACCGACACCATCAGACATGGGGCGGGTGACGCCCTCTGTGTCGGGGAGCAGCGTAAGGGGGTGGGAGCCTGCAGGCCTGAGCACTCCTGAACCCTTCTCTCAGAGGAGTCTAGAAGGTCCTGGGGGCGGGGGTGAGACAGTAGCCAAGAGGAGATGGAGGATTGGCTGGATGGCTTAGGGGTGGGGTCCATTGCTGGGGGGCTGGGGGGCGGGCGGTGTGCTCTGCTTTCAGCCTGTTGGGTATGGAATGCCCAGGGGTGCCAAATGGAGCCCCCCCCCCCACCCAATCACTTTGCCCAGCGCTGGTTTTGGGGAGGAAAAAGGCTCCTGAAGTGGGGTGGGGCCCATGGCCCTGCGGTTCCGGCCGAGCAGCACAGGCCCCTCAGTGTGCGGCCAGAGCCTGGCGGCCCGGCTGCCTGGAGAGCCCCACAAAGCCACGCTTGTTCTCCCCTGACATCAGGCCTCGCCCTCGGGATTTCTCTGTCCTTCTGGGCAAGATCTCACACAGCGATAATAGACTGAAAGGGAAGCAGCAAGGCATCAAGGGAAGGCTGTGTCTGCATCACCATGTCAACGCGCTCCCAGCCGAGGGTCAGACTCCGCATCCTGCACACCTGCCCTGCCCTCGGGGTGGTCCCGGGAGGCTGGGCCCAGTGGCAGCTGCGGTGTCGGTTCCGGTTCCGAGAGACACTCACTGTCTGGTCAGTGCTGGACAAGCTGGTGGAGGGTGGCTGGATCAGTCGCTGCATACAGTGGGCTGATTGTTTTCATCTCTCCCGCTAGCAGGTATTTCATGTAAGCACCTGGCTTTTCTATTTTAACGATTTATAGAGTTTTGCCTTGGAAATTTCATGAAAGCTTACTGTTTAGAGGGACCTGAGCGAACAGCTGGTCTAGCTTCTGTCTGATCCCTTTTTCAGGTAAGCGAAAGGCTGGGGAGTGGGGTGCAGGTTGGTACTGGAAGGACTTAACAGCCGTCTGGACCAGGTCCAGGCTGGGGAATCCCCGAGCTGCAGGCCTGGTGCTCGGTGCGGGCTCCGTTCATGCAGTCCCTGCTGCCTTCTCCAACTTTCACTTGTGGCAAGTAGAACCAATGGTGACTGGCTCAGAAAGCAGAATGCCTGTGTCCCAGGAAACCCCCAGAGCAGACGATTAGCCTAAAACAACCTTTCACTGGTCACCCTGCACTTCCTGTCCTGATCCGGTGCAGTGACCAAGGCCACAGGCCAGTGAGTGACGATGGGCAGCCCATGTGGCCACTGAGTCCTCGGTGTGTTCCCCATGCTCCTCTCACCCTGGGTCCTGGTGCTCAGCGATCCTGAGTTTAAATACCCACTTGGTATCTTCAAGTGGAATTCAAAGTAGCTGCAACAGCACTGGCTATGTCTGAGGCCTGCCGGCCCCACAGGGGATGCAGCGCAAGGCCCTTACCTGTGGCCACAGACGCCAGCCTGGGGGCCCCGGCTGCAGGGCAGAAGTATGGGTGGTGCCAGATTGAGTCACCCAGAGCCGGCTGGGCTGGCATTTATATGTGGAGATAAACTCTGTGCACTGCTTGTTTGCTTTGATTGTGGTGTCCGTGGGTCAGTGTAAACATAGGAGTTCCTCGGGCTCAGCTGTGTCTGGGACAACTCCTGCAGGGGCTCCCCGGGCCTGCAATGACAGCTCCTGTGCAGTGGCTAATGGAGGGTCCCCCACTGTATTAATTTGCGCTTCTGGAGGATTTTCCAGATGCAAATATAACTTAAATAGAAGCTGGACCAGAGGAAGCTCGAGAAACTCAAGTTGATCATCTTGGGACGGGATTTCAGCTTGCTTCTTCCACTCTTTATACTTTACAACTGGAGTCAAGTTGATTCAGTCACAAGGCAGATGTTTCCCTTAGTGGAAAGCATGATTTAAGAAAGCAGCAGAAGGGGCCAGGAGGGTGAATGCTAAGCCAAGTGACTGACTCTATTAATTTTTTTTTTTCTCCAAATGTCATGGCTGGATTTGTGGCCAACTGGTCATGCCCAGTGCTTTCCAAAGGACCTTGAGCAGAGCTTGGGTCCTGGGTTCCGTCAGCGGTGGTCCTGCAGCCCGGGCGTGAACACGCACTCTCCCCGAGGAGTAACAGCTTGGTGACTGTTCAGAGGTTGAAACGGATAGCTCTGCTTTATTCTTTTTACAGACTTGGCTTTTGTGCTAAGTTCCTGTCCTGCTGGGGCTGGCAGTTTTAATGTGAGGTGATCGCGCCTCTTAGTGGACAAAATTCTTAACTGCAGGCTTTTGCATTTGCTGAAAGAAAAGCTCTCAGAGGTTTAGCAGAAACACGTCCTTTTGTAACTTTCTTTAAAAAAAAAATTGTGTTTATTAATTTATTTTTTCGAAGTAATGTTATAGTCGAATATAGGCTTCAGGTGTGCATGAACATCAAACTGTGCCCACATTATGCTCGTGGGCTTTGCCCCCAGCTACCCACCCCTGTCCCCTTTCCACTTTTCTGGTAAACACTAATTGATTTTCTAGTCCAAAAGTTTATTTTTGTTTTATTTTGTTTGTCCATTTGTTTGGCTTCTTAAATAACTCTTTAAACTACTGACCTACTTTATTGTGAGAATTAAATGAGCTAATTAGTGTGCAGCACTTAAAATAGCGCTGAGCACTGGGCAGCTGGTGCTAGTTGTCTGGTGAGCAGGATTTCACTTCCATACACTTCCCTGAAGTCCTGAGGATTTGGGTCTCAGGGCCCTCTGTGTCAGCTCTGACAGGACCTCGCCACCGGCCCACCTGCTGGACAAAGGCCGTGAGTAGCACGTTTGAAAGTGCACTCAGGTCTCAGCCCTGTGCCTTCTCCTTGGGCAGGAGTTTTGGTTTAAAGATGGGTCCACAGGTGTGAATCCATAATGGGGAGGCATTGTATGAATTGCATGTCTTTGACAGGTATGTGTACTGGATGTACAGGCTATTTATTCACACATATAGATCGACATATACATGTATGCTGTGTATTTATATATACTCTACATACAGAATATAAAGAGATATAGAAAGATACATAGATCCACATATCAATCTATCTTACATAGGAAGGGAGAGGTGAGTTCTAACCTGTGAGTGAATGGCAGGGTGAAGTGGGATATGGCTTTGGTGGATCCACTAAATTAAACTTCATACAAAGTGAAACAGAGGTACGAAGGTCACCCAGCAGAGCCTTTAGAGTTTTGCCAATTTAATAGAATCTTAGGGCATACTTGTCATTTCTAGAAATTTTGAAAGTGTTTATTACTTATTCTAATTAAGTGTGTCCATGCCACCACTTGGGACACTGTGAATGGACTTCTCCAGTCTTAGGGTCTGTGTTCACGCTGTGTCATCATCTCAGAGAATGGTTCGAAAGCAAATGGACTTAGTTTCATTGTTTGCAAAACTACCCCAACCTGGTGGCTTCATGTTGCAATTTAACTATGACCATCCTTGCGATGAGACCTGATTTAGCAACTAGGGCTGGGGCAGTGGCGGGTCCTCAGTTGCACCTTGAATTCCAAAGGAAGGGTCTGAATTAGAGAATGTCACATTAGCACTTTGAATACACATGATAGATTAAGCCTGGCCGACCAAGCATTGCCTAAACTAGGTATTTGGGGGCCCACTTAACTGAATATCTGAAAATTATTTGTAATTAGAATATCTGTGCATTTCATGATGTTGACACTTCAAAATGGTAACAAGAGCTTGAGAACGATTTATTTTTATTACTCCAAGCCTTTCACCTGATCTCTGAATCACTGCTTTTCCACATCAGTAATCTCTAAACACTCCTGATTGCAGCAGTACCCAATTTTGATATAACATGAGGCACTTGAAAATGCTAGGACTCTGCCATCAACCTCTTTCCAAATAACTTGAAATCCAAAGGAATTCAAGGAACAAGACCAGGGAAATTCTGGGCTTCCGTTTCTTCAACGGAAGTCACACCCCATTTCTAATTAACGCGTCTCATGGTTTGGCCTTAGGATGCCTCCATACACATTTGGAATTTATTTGCATTGCAGTAACACAGTATCATGACATATAAGTTTCAGGTGCGCTTTGCTGAGAATCAACACGTGCATATACTACGTTACGTTTTCTGTTAAACATCCAGTTCTGTGTTCTTATTGTTCAAAATGCTGGGGCTGTAGAACAGGGAGGAGTGTCTCCAGATCATCCAGCCAGACCTGGGGGACAGGGTGGGGGTGGGGGGGTCACAGATGATAAGAATGAGCAGAGGAACGGCTCAGAGCAGAGGAACGGCTTTCCCCGAGTCCACAGCCAACAAGTGGCAGAACTGAGACTGGGACACAGAGACCTGAAGGCCTCGTGCCCTCGGTGGCATCACACTCCCTGTGTCACCCCGTCCTTGGGCCCAGGGCCAGCAGTGACCATCTGGCCCCCCTGGGGTGCCACACTCCCTCTCCGCTCGGGAATGGCCCTGCCCCTGCTTTCTGGCTTCAGAATTCCTGTGTCATCGGCCATCCCTAATTATCCTGACCTTCTCTTCCTCTCCTCCCCCCAGCACACTTTCTAGTCTGCCATTTCATGCTGTCCCTCATGATGGCTGTTTTCACTGATGAAGCCGCTACCCACTCCTACTTCTCCCTGTACTTTTTTTTTTATGGAAGCACTGGGCACAGTCAGAAGTGCGGGAGGGTGAGAGGACTCACCAGAGCCAGAGCAGGGAACAGAACAGACAGACCGACGAAATACACTGCTGAGGGGAACAGCGGGCAGCAGGAGAGGTCCGTGAGCCATGTGGGACCCTCGCCGGCGGCCGGGGATCGAACCAGCGCTGCAGAGGCCGCAGGCAGCCCCACAGCCCAGCGCTCAACCGCTGCGCCACTGGGGAGGCCCCTGTACTTTTTTTTTTTTTTTTTAAGATTTATTTATGTATTTACACAAGAACCAGGATACAGGCTAGATGCGTGGGAGGGTGAGAGGATTCACCAGAGACAGAGCGGGGAACAGAACAGACAGACTGACGAAATACATTACAGAGGGGAGCAGTGAGGAGACAGGAGAGGTCTGCTGCACCATGGGGGTAGCTCCCTGGCCGGGGATCAAACTCAGGTCTTCATGGTGGTAGTGCTGAGACTTAACCCCTAGGCCACCAAGGAGGCCTCTTCTCCCCTGTTCTTATTCAAATAAGAGAGTGTGTGCAGCATGCCAGATGACCTAAGAGCTTCTCTGCCCAGGGAATGCAGAAGAAGAAACTTGTGTTTGTTGAAAGAAGCTCTAGGGGCCAAGGGAGTTGCATTCCTGAACAAATGACTTCATGTATCCCAGGTGTATGTGGCCCTCCTACTGTGTCGGCCTTGGTATAATATTTGGGGGTATATATGTTAATATAATCAGGGTTAAAAAGAAAAACAGACAGTGACTGGGAGGTGGGACAAAGGGCCATTTTGGATATGGTAGTTCGATCAGGTTCTGCTAAAAAGTAAATTCTAAATAAAGATCTAAAGAAAAACGTTGCAGTATTGGGCTTCTGGAAAATATTCTAGGCAGAAGGACCAACAGATGCAAATGTCCTGTGGTAGAAATATATATGATAAGTTCCAGAAAGAAAAAGGAGGCCAGGGCAGTGGCCAGTGAAGGAAGGGGAGCTGGGGAAGATGAACTACCTCAGACAATGTGACTCTGTAATGAAGATATTCTGTTTCATTCTAAGTGAAACAGGAGGTCTCTGAGGGGATTTAAATAAAGAGGAGCTATAAAACGACCTTTCAGGCCTAACTCTCACTGTAGCATAGAGAATTGGCTGAGTGGTTATTGGTGGGTAAGAAGAGAACTGGATGATCTGTTTAAGGAGCTAAGTGTGATACTCTGGGCAAGAGGTGATGTTGGCTGGGCGCTTGGTCTAGTGCCCTGGTGATGGAGGGTGTGAGAAGTGATTGAATTTAAGATAAACCCTAAAAGTGGAGCTGAGATTTGTTATCTCAGTGACGGAGTATGAGAAGAAGAAAGATGTCAAGCTTAGCACCAGTGTTTTTGAGCTGAGCATCTGAAAGCATCAATTGCCATTTGCTGAGATCAGGAAGACTTGGGGAGGAACAGCTTTTGTAGGGAGAGCCCAGGCTTTACCCTTGGATGCATTAAGTGTGAGATCTCTGTAGTCGTCAAGTGGCCTATAGGACATAGGCGTCTGAAGTTGTACCGAAGGATCAAGGAGATGGTTATAAATTGGAAATTCACCGGCAAACGTCCTCTAAAATGATAGTAATAGAGATGATTTCCACGACCATGTATGCATTTGACTCCTTATTTCTAAAATCCATCCTTGAAGAGGTTGCTGTAACCCTGTCTTCCTCATCATGAAGCTGAGACTCGGGAAGGCCGAGTGAGTGTTATAAATGCATTGATTAAGACTCATCACCAGTGTGGAGTGGTAGATACAGTTGCCGAGGTGAGAAACCGTGTATCTACAACCTGTCCATTCTTGTGAAGAATGACTGTCACCTCAAAAACAAAAAGACTCCCAGTTAATAATCGGCTGACCTGGCCTTCAAAACCAAGTTCATGTTCTTGAACCCCAGGAACCAGCTCCCAGCTGAGTTGAAGAAGTGGCCTTGCTTTCATCTTCGAGAAATGCAGCTTAGCTGGGGATTTCTTCCAGCTCACCCCTCATCTTCAAGGTGAACCAGTTCATGGGGACTTCAGATGCCAGGTGAAGGGCTGATGGTGCCACGGTGCCAAGACACACCGTGCAGTGCAGAGCAGGGGCGAGCAATGAGCAACACCGAGCTAGGGCCATGAGGCTCCGGAGGATAAGGTGACCTTTCTACTCTGCCTGCTGCCTGCAGCTTAGCCAAATTGCCAAGAGGCTCTTATTGATTTTCTCCCTTACCCCCACAGGTCAGAGCACAGTTCCCACCCCACTGGAGATGGTGAGAGAAGAGGGTGCAGGTGTTCCCTCCACAGTGGCAACCCTGCCCTGTGTCTAATCTCCTTCAACCTTGCTGCAGGCTCCACCTCGAAAAGGAAGAGCTGGAGGGTGGGATGCCCTGTGCAGGGTCCTGGAGCTCATCTGTATTACAGTTGAGATCGAGTTAGCCTTTCCAGACCACAGTGCTCGTGCCTTGTGCACTGCACCCCTGAAGAAGGAAAAGGAAAGAAAAGGTGGGGGGTCCTCAGAGCACCTGGGGTGCTCTATCATCCCAGTATGCCAGGACTGCAGTTCCAGAGCTGGCCAGCAGAGGGGACCGCGCACCCAGGTTTCCCAGCCTGCTGCCTGAAGCCATGTTGAATGAGCAAATGTCTGCAGCAGACTGTGAGATCTGCATGTCTCCCAGGCAGGAAATCCGCGAGGAGCACTGCAGGGTTGTGCAAACAGCCGTACAATGTCCGCTTGTGTGTGTGCACTCGGCTTCGCCTGCATCGTCCACAATGCCCTGTTTTTTTTTGGATAATGGGGCTCTGTGGACCCTGAGGCCTTGTCATGCAAAGGGAGTGACCTGTGTTTGTCATAAATGGGCTCTTATATGATTAATAGCCATGCACGTGAGCCCACAGCAGCTGCTCAGCGCCCGGCTTCCCCTCTTCACCGAGGCGGTGGTCTGGGTCTGCTTTCTTTCCTGGGCTGCCGAGCAGCGGTGCAGAATGGACTGCTGAAAGGAAAATGACTTGTTTGCCTTGCGGTTGCAGTTTTTTACGTGCAAGACAGGAGGCGCAGAAAACTTGTATTTGCTGTCATCAGAGGGAGACCGATTGCATGGCAGGTAATGTACTTGACCTGCGTTATCTTAAACATTCAAAAACGACACACCAAAGGAAGGATGATTTCCCTGCTACAGCTCAGGAGAACCACTTGCCCACGGTCTGAAGGCCTCCACAGCCTGAGCTGACCCCCTTCCTTTCCAGGGTGTCCGTGGTCCACACACTGGAAACATCCTCCTCATCCTGCCTGTCTGTTCCTGCACTGAAATTGGTGCATCATTAAGTTAACGAGGGGCCTCCAGCCTCAGCTTCTATGTGTTTATTGGCCCTCCTGGAATCCTATGCAAAACTCTGGATCTGGCACGTGTACATTTGTCTTAGAAGGCTGCTTTTCAGCAGATTCGCAAAGTCATCTAGGCCAATAAAGCAAGCATAGTACACCCCAAATATCTCTATTTTGAGAAATGCTTTTTCCCTCCCACCTGCCCTCCTCCCCAGGGACTGGTCCCCCCCCACCCAGGGACTGGTTGAGGTGACACCCTGCTATTCTGTGCAAGGCCTATTCATTTCACACTTGACATCCACAGCAGCGGACATGGATGAGGTGCTGCATGTGGCATCCGCAAGGTATGCAGGTGACGGGGAGGATGTAGAGGAGGCTGATGTGGGCAATGTGCTGAAAATGGTGCCCTTCTTAGGAAGGAAGGTTGTTAATTCAGTCTGGGGGTCGCGTAGGTTTCTGGGAGAAAATGCTGTTTGATTTGGCTCTCGGAAGAGAGATGGGACCTCTGCAGATAGAGGGGAGGGAAGGGCTTGCCAGCCAGGGGGGGCAGGTTTTAAGATCTGGAAGAGCATGTGGGAGACTGTACCGGCATGAGACGTCTTACTTTATGTTAGTTTGGCTTGCAGTGGAGTGTGCCAACCTCCCTTGGCCTCTAAGTCTTCTGGTTAGTATGTGATTTGACTTTTGTTGGTCTTTTATAATCTTTGACATCTCATGCCCCTTCCCCCAAATAAATCTGCCTTGGGAAGAAACTCCCTTAATGTTTTGACATGTGTATCTCGGAGCTTCCTTGGATACACAGGTGGGTCCCAGTTTAAGAAAACTTGGCACCTGGAAACCTGGGCTTATGATCAAGTGTATCTCCCTCTGGGGTCGGGGAGACCCCACGGAGCTTTTGCTTCCAAAAGAGCTCCTCCTGGAACCTCTCCTCCCCGGACCTTGACCTGCTGGGTCGTATCTCACCACCTGACAGCAAGCTATGAGGCAAAGAAATTTCAAAGACAGGTGTGTGATGTAGCTGCTTAGAATATGAGAGCCTGGCAGAGACGGGGAGGTCTCCTCCATACCCCGTAAAGTTCTATCGTAAGATAGCACAAGTGGGAGGGATCTCACTCAAGCCTCCATTCTACATGTGCTATTTTGTGCTCTGAGACCCATGGTTGAGGAATTAGTTGGGGGAGAGCGAGATGCAGGCAGAGTGGAGGGGGTGAACGGCGATGAAAATTGGAGACTCTCACCTGGGAGGCGGAGAGAAACTGGCATCTGCTCATTCTAAACCACAATAGCCCAAGCTTCTGGTAACTTCTCTGTGTTCCCTTCACTTTCTAGACTGGAATTGAGGCAGCCAGAGAAAGGGAATAAAGGACTTTCCCCACACTGCTCAGAAAGGCATATCCAGGATGGCTGGCTCAGAGAGCGTCTCCTTCCCTTCGATGTCAAGCAGAACTGACCTGGGCGCTGAGAGATCTGTCCTCCTTGGTGGAGGGCAACCTGATTAAGCATGCCTCATTGCCATCTTGTTACTTTCACCAGTAGTAGCAGTAAATGCATTAATGACTCCCCAAGTGTCGGCCAGTCCGTAGGACCCCCCCTTTGGCTTAATCGGTCTTCTTGGTACTTAAATAACTTTTGACACCCCGTACCCCTACCTCTTGACTGCCATATTCACTAGCATTGGAAATCGGGGCCAGACTGGCTGCCATTCCCTAGAAAAGAATCCAATTGTGCTCTCATTTCTTGGAGACTTTTTGCTGCTCTGATATTGATGTTTGGGGAGGAAACTAGCTCCGATGAGCTAATAGTCTATTTTAGAAAACTGAACTCAGATATTGAAAGGACTATTTTAAACCTGCACTTGATCGCTCCGTTCCATCAGGGTCTCTCGGCGTTTTTGTGAGAATTCCCATGGATTGCCTCAGAGTTGGACTCTGGCTGCTTGTATTCCGTGGGGGTTGCCAGGCCCTTTGGAGGGACACCACGGTATTAATGATCGATGAGAATATTCAAGGCGTTTTCCCATTTGAGTGCCATTACTTGTAGTGTTAAAGCGTTTTGAAAACACATTTTAGCCATTAACTCATTTTTATTGTCAGATGAAAGTGCTTAATAGACTCACTCCACTTCAGTTTTCCTCCTTGATCTTGGAATGAAATCATCTGCTGGACTTGGGGACGTTCAGCAACAGAGCAGAAACCTCATGACTTCATCGCAGAAGTGGCAGGTGGGGAAGGGGCGTCCAGCCCAGCCCAGCTACCCGCACCCCTCACCTGGGCTGGCAACCTGGTCAGGCTTCCAGGATTGATAACCAGAGCCCGTTCATTCCCTGAGTGTGTCTTGCCCAAGGAAAACAGGTTTTTATATCATTTAAGAAATAGACCTGGACATTACTTGAGAAGTGTACTTTAGGGCACCTGTTTTGTGATATAGTCTGATGGTTACAGGTTTTGCTTGTAGTTGAAAATAAGCCAGTCATGTCAATATCACACAGGGAGCTCCAGGAGGAAGGGTCTTTGAATTGCATGAATAGCAGACCTATCAGGCTGTGACTTTTCCTCCGGGAAGCCTTCCTGGATGCCGCTGATAGTTCCCAGGACACAAGCCAGAGGGGTTGCTGTCTTGGGGGGTGGGGGTGGAGCGTCTGTAAGGCTCTGGTGTCACTGGCAGCAGCTGTCATCTGACTACTGCCATGATCTCTCCCACTCTGACCCTTTGACCCTTGCTGAACAGGTGGAAAGGAAGATGGTCTTAATAGCCCCCCTGAAGTCATAGTCGGCCCCTCCAAACATTCCTAAGGATGCCCTGGACTGCTTTCCTCTCCATTCCACTGGGGAAACATCAGGCCCTGTTGTTGTCAGGAGTCTGACTGGAGTCAGACTGTGGTGAACCTGGCCAGGCAGGTAGCAAGATGGAGCAGGCACCCTGGCTGAGGGCAGACACAGGACCCCAGAACTCTGCCCCACGTCCGGACTGGCCGCTGACCAGCTTAGCAGCTCCTGAAACTTTGAGTTTTATAAACTAATTAAATTTCCAAATAAACTTGGGGATTTACGTTGAAACTATCATCGTTTTGTAAGATAAAAACACTAACATAAAAAAGTATTTCCATAACTGTACTTTTTTTAAAAAAAGATTTATTTATTTATGGATACAAGAGCTGGGGTACAGGCCAGAGGTGTGGGGGGTGAGAGGATTCACCAGAGACAGAGTGGGGAGCAGAACAGGCAGATCTACTGAAATACAGTGCTGAGGGGAGCAGCGGGGAGAGGAGAGGTCTGCTGCACCATGTGGGTAGCTCCCTGGCCAGCTGGGGGATTGAACTTGTGCAGCAGAGACTGTGGATAGCTTGACAGTGCTGAGACTTAACTCTTTGCCCCACCAGGGAGGCCCCATGATCTTCCTTTATGAGTGACCTGGGGAACGCATGTCGTTGCTCTCCATGCCGGCAGGCATAGGACACGGTAATCAAAGTATGTTAGGGGGCAGTGAGGAGCAGAGCTCCTTAAAGGAAGTGTGTTTTGTTTTGTTGGAGGTGGGTTAAAGGGTAAAGAGGACTCAGGAGATTCCTCCCCAAGGCCCCGATTCCCAAACTCATACCTGGAAGGGCATGCTGGGGTGGGGAGGGGGCGCGGGGGTGGTCAGTGCCAGGAGCAGTGCTTAGAGCTCCAGTGGAATTGGATTCCAGACCCTATTCTGCACTGGTGGGCCTGAGCAAGTCTCTAATCTCAAAAATGGTTTCTTTATCTCTAAAATTGGGATCATCACAGTTCTTACGGTTCTTATGGTTCATCACAGTTCTTATGGTTGTGCTGAAAATTAAAAATGAACATCTCGCATCGCTGTGACCTGCAGAGCATTTAAAAATGTAAGCTGTGGCTGGATTCTGAAACAGGAGCAACAAGCACAAGAGAGGGTGGGATGCGGGAGAGCACAGGGCGTGGAGGGGAGCAGGGAGGAGGAGAGGGGGCAGAGGAGCTGAGCTGGCGACGCCTGGCTTTGTGTGCCCAGCGCACACATGATTGCATTTTATCCACCAGGCACTGGGGAGCCACAGACGCACAGGAGACAAGGGAATGACATCATCAGGGGAGTGTGAATGGCAGGGCAGCCAGGCTGCAGCCAAGGAAATGGGCTTGGACGCCATCTGCAGGGTGCAGGCCAGCCCTGTTGCTGGTGGAATAAGGATCCTCAAGGTGGGGACAATGTCAGGAACCCCCAGTGTGGAGGCCCTTGACCCGGAGCTGTGAGCACGCTGCGGTGATGTTCTGGGGAGACCTCCTGACCTGGAACAGGAGCCCACTGGTGGCAGAGGACAGGCGGCTTGTACTTTAAAAAACGGACAGAGCGTGCTTGAGACAGAGACCTCCATTCTGGTCCTCTTCTTCGGCCCTAATGGATTGCTAAGTGCTTTTTTGTAAAATAGGCACTTTGCAGAGACGATGATCCTTGTGTAGAATGTGTTCTGATGACAGTTGGGAACCCAGAGCAGGAAGTCCCGGTGGTGCCAGGTCCCTCATCTCCACACTAGGGCATGTCCGCCCTTGGCCTCCCCGAGCCTGTTCTTTTTGGGGCTACTTTGGTAGAGTCTTCTTCAATCGTGTGTCTGTTTTCCTTGGACTTTTGCTATATGTGTGGCAAGAGCCAAAGACACTTGTCTTTAAAATTGCCATTTTTGTTGATTTCTTGAGCGTTTACAGAATGACCTTGCTCTTCTATTTTCAAAAACATTTTAAACAAAGGCTTGGGGTTTTCGTGTTGAAAACCCCTGTAGTTATCTGAAGCGTCTGACCTCTGATTATCACAAAGTGACATGGATGTTGTCCTTTTAAACATTTAGTTTTATTTCACAAGCATTTATATGCATTTTTCAGTCAGCTTTTATATTGAATTCTGATAAATCTGAGTGCCCTAATCCCTAAAATATGTATCTTCCTCCTAGAAATGTTTTGAATGAAATAAGAGAATGTATCTAGAATACAGGGTTTGGCACATGGAAAGATATCTTGCTGTGCTAGCTATTAATACCTTTAAATATTAATACCTTTAAATATTAATACCTTTTAATATTTATATGAATATAGTTAAAGCAGTTTGCATAAAGAATTATGGATCTTTGGAAACCAAGCCTGAAAGATAAAGAAAAATGCAACATATATGTTCTTGGGGAGGTTACATTTCTTTGTTCCTTGAATATCTTTTTTTTTTAAGTTCTTCTTCATTTTTTTTAACTTCTTTTAAGATTTATTTTATTCATTTATGCACATAAGAACTGGGGTATAGGCCAGAGGTGCAGGGGGAGTGAGAGGATTCACTGGAGACAGAGTGGGGAGCATAACAGGCGAATCGCCTGAAATCCACTGCTGAGGGGAGCAGCGGGAGAGACAGGAAAAGTCTGCTGTGCCATGTGGGTAGCTCCCTGGCTGGGATTGAACTCGTGCTGCAGTGGCTGGCAATAGTTTGATAGTGCTGACACTTAACCCCTGCACCACTAGGGAGGCCAGATTCCTTAAATATCTTAAACCATAAAATGAGTAATAATGTTGAATATAGCTAATATTTGCACATCTTACAGGAAACACAGTGCTTTCACACTCACTTCACACAGTCCTTGCAGAGGATATTATGATGTGCTTGTAGCCCAGATGAGGAACCCCAGACTCAGCTAAAGTGATTTCTTCCAGAATGTTGGGAGAGTTTGGTGGCACAGCGTTTAACCCTCTTCCCTGTGCTCTCACGCGTTCACTCTTACCCTTGAGACATGGCCACATTTTGCTCTCTCTCCTCTGTGCTCCTCAGATTACACCTTAATCTTTATCAGTAAATTCCAGCTTGTAACACAAGAGCAAACGGCCAGCAGATGGCCCAAGCCACCACGCCTGGGCTCCATGGCCCAGATGCCCATCCACCTCCACGCTGGTGGATACGAGGCAGTCCCAGAAAATTCACTGTGGAGGAAGACAGGCGCCTCCAAGATCACATGAATAAAGAGGACCAGCTTCAAGTGTCGTCTTCTGAAGCAGGAAACATCTCAACTAAGAGAATCAGAGAGTGTTTGCAGGGCCCTTTCCTCCCTGGGGACTTCCTGAGGATACCAACTGCTGGACACTGTCCTGTCTGTCCATCTGGCAGCTGAGACCTTGAACCACCTGCAACGCCCCTACCAGACCCTCCTCAAAGGAGTGATCCAGGTCTCGCCGCACTCACACCGTGGCTGTGTCACGAAGATGCCAACGGAGTCCATGTGCACGTGTGTGCATGTGCACGTGTGAGTGTGTGCCTATGTGGTTCGAGCAAGTCTAATCTTGACAATACAGACCACAAGCTGATTTTCAGAGCAAACATGCTCCACATGTTACTGCTTGAGTGTGTTTATACCTGGAGTTCCTCGTATCTTCCTCCTGTGTGACTTGTGTGTCTAGTATCTTAGCGCTTTTGCACACACGTTTCTTTACTTTTCTCCTTCCAGTTGGCTCCTCTCCCTCCTTTATTACTGGGAGACCTTTCTTCTCCCTTGACCTTACTTAAGCACCTTCTTTACCTGTAGAAATTGCCAAGAATCATGGCAGGGCCACCGCCAAACCTTAATGACCTCCTTAAGATTTTCCCAGGGGCTTCTGGGCTCCTGCTGGGCACCACGAGACGGGGGAAAGTGGAAAACATCCCTGGCCTCCCTTGGGACGCGTGCTTTAGGCTGTGGCCATGGAACACGAATGAAACCTGGACGCCAGCGCCCCAGGTGGCCCAGTGCAGGCCTCGGCGGCCCGCGGCTTCCAGAGGCCCAGCGGGCTGTGAGGCAGGCTGTGCCCACGTCTCAGACACTCAGTACTGGCTCGGCTGGACTTTCTCCATCTCTCCTCCCTCCACCTGTCCTCTCTGAGGCCGGAAGGGCTTTGTCTTTTGGTCTGAGCTCTCTCGTGGTCAAGATGACCCTTTCTTCTCTCTTTTGCATCTAAAACAGCAGCCCTTCTCCAGTGTACCCTGCTTGCTTTTATTTTCTGAACTCCAAATCTTGGCAGAGACCGCTTTCTCTCCTCTGCTTTGGTTGTCAAGTTTAAATTGATACGTCATCTGCAGCCCGTGGGAAAACCCACGTCCTAGATGCTCACTCGGGCCTCCCCCTTCATCTGACTCTCCTGCTGTCACCCTTCCTTCCTGCACTGCTGTTATGTCAGTATTTCCACTTGCTGATGGTGGAGAAAACTTATTCTACATCCTTTTATTGGACAGGAGAGAATATTAGAAACAGTCTTCATGTTAATTACCTGAGTCATCTCCCTATCAGCGAGGGGCCTTCCCAAATGGAATCCTGGGTGCTTTCAAAAACAACCCTGGTGTGTGAGATGGTAATGCGCTCTGCAGACCTGAAGGCAGTCATCAGGCCTGTGAATTTTTTTTTTAAAGATTTATTTATTCATGCATACAAGAACTGGGGTATCGGCCAGAGGCGCGAGAGGGTGAGAGGATTCATCAGAGACAGAGCGGGGAGCAGAACAGGTGGGTTTACCGAAGTACACTGCTGAGGGGAGCAGCGGGTGAGACAGGAGTGGTCTGCCGCACCATGTGGGTTGCTCCCTGGCCGGAGATTGAACTCATGCTACAGAGGCTGCAGATTGCTTCATAGTGCTGTGCTTAACCTGTTGTGCCACCAGGGAGGCCCAGGTCTGTGAATTCTTTTTTTTTTTTTTTAAGATTTATTTATTTGTGCATACAAGAGCTGGGGTACAGGCCAGAGATGGGGCGTGAGAGGAGTCACAGAGACAGAGTGGGGAACATAACAGGCAGACTGACTGAATCACTGCTGAGGGAAGCAGTGGGTGAGGTAGGAGAGGTCTGCTCATGCTGCAGAGGCTTCGGATTGCTTCATAGTGCGGTGCTGAACCCCTTGCGCCACCAGGAAGGCCCTGTGAATTCTTTTTGATCTTGCATGGAAGCCATCGAGCATCAAATATTTTCACCATAAATCGTTCTGCCCTTTTTTAAGGGGCTTGTGTGGAATCACAAGGCTTCCAGGTCCCATGGGACTAGACCTAACCCTGAAAACTACATAATGCCCAAGTATGGTTTCAGACAGTCTTTGTCTGGGATGGAAGCACCTAGAACACCAGCTCATTGGCCTTGGGGGTTGTTAGAGTCATGTTTCCAAAAATTTGACCAGATCAATCAACGAGCTTAAATAACCTCTTGAACAGATAGAATTCGACTACTGGCTCAGTATTTGCTATATTTCCACGTTTGTTCCAGTCTGTTACTAATTTTAAGGACTTGACATATTTCCCACCCAGGCTGTCTGACAGTGAAATCATGCATGAGGCAGGGGTTTAGGAGAAAGCTAAATCCATCCAGGTCTCTTGTGACACGTTAATAGCATGAAAGGAGAGAAATCACAAATACTTGACTTCTATGAAGGCATTTTCTATGAAAGTTTGGGCTCCTTCTAAACAGTGGATTCATCTTCCTGCAAGAAACGCCTGCAGATCTGAACTGGAACTGTTCATTAACCAGAAGCAGATTCTTTCTACTCTTGGTGGGTCTAAGAGCTTTGCCCAGGGGCAGTCTTGGGCTTGAAGTCCCAAGCTTTAATTTGGTAGCACCTCCATCATATTAGGCTCTGCTCAAAAATATATTAAAAAGAAATATGTATAAAGGCAAGAGAAGAATGGCAGAAGAACAGGGAAGAGTCTTTTGAAGAGAGAAGTGTGAGTTTGCCTCCCATTGTGTGTGTGTGTGTGTGTGTGTGTGTGCTTAAATACTTGTGTGTACACAGGTATAACCCAACAATCATTTCCTCAAGACAGGAGAGTTTTGAGAAGTACCTAGTCCAATCTCTGCCCACACATAACTCATTTTTTCAATATTTTTAAGGTCGGATATGGCACATTTCCATTGAAACACCACCAGTGACAGGGAGCTCACTATTTCACAACCCCCATCATTCAATATTCAGACAACCGTTTTCCTGACATTGAACGAAGACCTTCTTTGTTATTTCCTCATTAATCCTTGTTTTCTTCCTGCTAGCTGCATGCCAACTATCTGTTCCACAGGATAACCCTAAATAAGTATTTGAAGCCTGTCCTGGTAGTCACAGGGACGGTTTGGTTAATTACCTTCCTCGCCATGGATAGTGCTGTGCTAATCATCCTCCTTGTTTGTACCATTATTCTTCATGACTTGAAGAAATAGATGTTTTTTGAAAAATCATTTTACATACAAAGGAACTGAGGTTTAGGAGGTGGAAAAGCATGCCCTGGATGAGGGAGCTAACAAGAAACCTCTAGAACACTTGGGCTCCCTAAATGGTATCCTCTGTAGTCGCCTTGGGAACCGTAGCTCCATGACACCTGCAAGAGTGTGTGCTTCTCAAGACGGGATTATGGAGAGCAGGCGACGCCATCTCTGCTGCCCAGGGACTGCTTGTTGCTTCCATAGACAGAGTCATCCTTTGAGTGTTACCTTCTTTCTCTCACCATGTCGTTCTCATAGTGGCTTGTTTTTAAAAAGCCCTGTCTCAGCATAAACATGGTGGGAAGGCCACACAAAGAAAACTGCAGTCCTGCAGCTCCCTCTAACTGATCCACTGATTTTTCAAATGCATCCTTTGCATGCTGAGGCATCTGAGTCCCGAGCTAGAAGGAGGCCTTCCCAAGAGCGTCACTCCATCGCGGCTCCGTGAAGTTGCAACCCGTGAATGATGCATGAGTGGCGCCCTGAAGACTGTTCAGTGTCTAGACTAGAGATTTTGCTTTAAGTCATACCTGTGTTTTCCCTATTATTTTTAGGTTGTGTTTGCAGATATGTAACAAATTTGTATTTCTCTGCATATTTGATTCACCTTTGCAAATAGGCTGTAATTTCTTTGAGGAAACTTTCTGGAGACAAGACCTTTTCATTTTGACACTTCCTGGAGTACTCAATCTCATCTTCATTGCAATCTCAAATTACAGGAGCTGCTGATTGACTAGGAGTTAGACCTCCGGGAAGTGTCACCATCTGTGCTGTCCAAGAAGGGCCTCTGGGACTGGGAATCTGGGTTCTCTTAACTCTTTTCCTCTTCATCACGCCCTCGCTCCTGTGCCTTTCATTGACATGGTGTGTTCTCATGTCGATGGAAAGGAACTAAAGCAAAGCTGAAATATTAATTGTAAGGGTTTACCCCTAAACCCTTCTCGTGGAACAGAAAAGGATATGCATTGTAGGAATATACCTAAATCCTGCCTCCTATAACTAAAATACCTGATTCTTCCAATAGAACATTCTTTGGCTAATTTCCTTTACAGGGAATGAGATACAAGAGGCAAGTGAACTCTCCAGAGGGAGCTTACAACACCTTTCTCATTGTCATATTATGTATGGTTTAGGCCAGAAGTGCCCAATGTAGAGACCCAGCTCCACGCCGAGGCGTGCCTACTGGTTCAGGGACATTGTTGCTAAGTTATTGCTCACCTCTGGCTACGGAAATGCTCTCTGGCTGGTCCTCAGAGGTGCCAACAGGGAGCCTGGTGGTGTTTGCTCCAGTTAGTCACTGCGCCAGCCCCTTAGGATGTCTATTTATTTACACTGCTAATGGCATGTGGTTTGTGTCGCCCCTCCTAGGTTTGCTGGCATGGGAAACCTGCTCAAAGTCCTAACCAGAGAAATTGAAAACTATCCACACTTTTTCCTGGATTTTGAAAGTAAGTTCCAAAAATGAAAAGATAATTGTGGAAGTTTTTCACTTTGTTATAACTTGTTGATGGGGAAATTAATAGCATAAAGATTTTATAGGATACTAAAACTAAATCCAAATGTTACCATGCATTTCTTTCTGAATCTTTCAACAATCATGATTCCTTCTTTCTTTTCCTATTTTTAAAGAAATGCAATATGTATATGTATTGATCTTTGTTGTTATTGTTAAAATGAATTTTTATAATAATGTCAAAGAATGTTTCAAAGTAAGTTTTCTATTATCCTGTAACCTTATTTACTGTAAACGTGCATTTTTTTAAGATTTATTTTATTTATTTATGCATACAAGAGCTGGGGTGCAGGCCAGAGATATGGAAGGGTAAGAGGATTCACCCGATACAGAGTGGGGAGCATAACAGGCTGATCTACTGAAATACACTGCTGAGGGGCGCAGTGGGGAGACAGGAAAGGTCTGCTGCGCCATGTGGGTCAGCTCCCTGGCTGGGGATTGAAGTCGTGCTGCAGTGGCTGCCCCTAGCTTCATAATGCTGAGACTTAACCCCCTGTGCCACCAGGGAGGCCCTACTACTGCATTTTTAATTGGTCCCTTCCACTTCTTGTCACATACATCATCCCGCTCAGCATATACGAAGGCCCAAACACAATTAAGTACCCTGCTCTCTCACCTCTGCAGGGACATGTAACCACCAGGGAATTGCATGTCTGCTCTTCATTGGAAAACCCCAACTCCACATGCACCTCCCTGCTGTCCACAAATGTCTGCCAGGCAGGCATGGTGGCCTTGTTGCCTGTGTGGCTGTTCTTGGATTCTTGACTTTCTGTGCTTCCACAAAGAACAGTGTTGAGTTCTTTGCAAAGTCTAATTTTAAAAGCCTGTAAGGTGGTGAAAGTAAAATGTGCAGGGATATAAAGCAGTGGTTTTCAGGCGTCTGCAGCACCAGATGGCCGAGGCTGTAGCTTAGGGGGCCCCTTGCCCCCCAACACTGAGGTAGAGTGGTCGCTCCCCCTTTCTCTTAGAGCCTGAATATTTTTGTCTGCTTGTCTTGCACTTTGGATACTCTTTAAAGAAAGGTTAGGACAGCTAAAGAGAACATTGAAAAATCTTGAATTCTTCTGATGACTTATGATTGTATTGGTCTCAGAGAATGCACCTGTGTGTATGTAAATACAATAGGTCCGTATGTAGAATATAATTTCCTTAAGAGGAGTAGTGTGGACAGGACCCTCTTGTCTAGTTGCTTATGACTAAGACTAGAACAATAATGTTTATTGAAGATAGTATGAAAATCCTATGGATTTCCCCACCCATCTCAAGGAAAAGATTAAAGTTTCTTTACTGAAACTGAGAAGGTAGATACCTGGACTGAAGTCACCCAGGGAGTGGTAGGGAGCTGAGGTGGGAAGACAGGTCTTTGTGGCTTTTCTCCTACTTGCTTCCTGGAAGTGCTCCTCACGCCTAGCTTTCTAGATGCGCCCTCACCTGAGAGGGACATATGAGATGTCTGCAAAATAAGAAATCTCATAGAAAAAAATAATTTGTTTCTTGATTCTGAAAATCACATTTCCTAAAGTTGGTTTTCCGGAAAGAATGATGATAGACTAGAAGGCTGTGGTTATGATTTCCCCTTGAGTCTGTAGCTTCATGCTCAAGACCGAAACGGTATATTGAGTGTGGTTATGAGCATCTGTGTAAGCCAGACAACACCAGGGAGACAGCACTAACAAGAGCAATCACTATTAACAATTCGGCCTAGTGCGGAGGGCAGGAAAAGCACACAGCTCAAGACCAAGTAAAACAAGACTCTTTAGAGGGGTATGGCACAGATTAAATACTGAGAGACAGTGTGCATCTAATTTCTGGGAATGGAAGGCTATAGAAGGAATGGAAATCTTTTAGTAAGAGGTGGCATTTGCAATGAGTATGAAAAAATGAGTGGTCTTTTTACACATATAGGTGAGGAGATGATTTCTCCAACAGGTGGAAATTGAGAGGTAGGATTAGGAAGGGCATGTTTGAAAAATGGAAAGTGGTACAACTTAGAGAGTGTGCTGAATACTGTTAGAAAGGGAATGGTGCTAAAATGGAAGGCTGACTTGTGTTAGACCACAGCAGGTGCAGAAGCTCAGGACTGGAGGTCCATTATCAGGGCTCATCTCCAAAGAGAAGATGAAATTCCAGAGGGGAAGCTAGAAAGCAAGAAAGAGCTGAGCAGTTGGGAACTTGAGGTGTGCTTATGCTTACAGAAAAATGAGTAGTTAGAGGATCCAGGAGGGAAAATACCTTGCAGAGGGAAGAGGACATCTAACTGAATGAGATTCCTCATGGCAGGGCCTGGGCTCGGCTCGGGTTTGTAAACCATCCCTTAGCCTTGTGTGGGGCATGATGTACTGGGCACTGGACAAGCCTTGGTAAAAGACACTGGCCATGTAAAGGAGCAGAATAGAACAGACTAGATCCAGACATTCGGCATAGTGGAGACTTTCAAGAAGGAGCAAATGCAAATGGATTGAAATCCTTCAGGATGGTCATGTGTAAGACTTGAAAAGGGGATGACAGATGGGGCGGCTCCTGGGAGTCACTGGGTGAATGGATTCAAGAACTATTGTTGTGAGTATCAAGGCTGGGTTGCAAAGAGTTAAGGAGTAAACAGTGGCGGGAGGAAGGCAGGCTGAACAGCATGTATCAAGAGCTTAAATGAATTTGGCACCTCTACTTGGAGGATTGAATATTCTTTTTGAAGTTGGTGATGGCATATAATTGAACTGGGTCAACTAGATATAATTAAGTTGGGTCAAAATATAATACAAAATTAAACACATCTGTCCGTAGGTTTTCTCGTTGCACAGATCGGATTTAAATTCTCATGTGACCTTTGCAGTGAGGTCGACACTTCATGCTCACATTTCTGCATAACTACTTAACATCTCTTTCACTGTTATTTTTTCATACCACTACTCTTTTTGATTTCTCTCTCTCCACCCCTTGTCATGTCTCCATTTCCTCTTTAAAGGCTGGGAGACACAGGGGAAGAAAGAGCAACCAAATCTTGAGCTTTGATTTTGGGGACAGTGTACGGAAGATGTAAGTCAGAGGGTCTGCTGGTGAGGGTTCAGTCAGACGCACACATGGCACCCAGGTGGCAGCAGACATCAGCCTCCCAAGGAAGTCATTCCAGAAATGATACTGAGAAACATCCAGTGAATTTTCCTTTTAGATAGTGGCCTGTGCTCACCCCCAAATTCCAATTCAGTAGTCTAATTCTCAAAATCGACTTCTGCAGCCAAGTAAGGTTGGAGCTTTACCCATGTTTGGGACAGGACCACTAACCAAGCAACCTTTTATTTTTTAATTTTTTTTAAATTTATTTTTGTGTAGAAGAACTAGGGCGAAGGCCAGAGATGCAAGGCGGGGGTAGGGGAATGAGAACATTCACCAGAGGCAGAATAGGCAGATTTACTGAAATACACTGCTGAGGGGAGCAGTAGGTGAGACAGGAGAGGTCTGCTGCGCCATGTGGGTCAGCTCCCTAGCCAGGGATCGAACTCAGGCAGTAGCAGTGATAGTGCTGAGACTTAACCCCTAGGCCACTAGGGAGGCCCCCAAGCAACATTTGAATTCCAAGATCCAGAGCTGAGGTCTCCAGAATTGGTCAGAGCAGGCCCCTTTTAGTTCTTCTTTCCCCATTGTCCCTCACCAAATAGGAAGTGCAGAGCAAGCTGTAAGTCAGAGCATGATAATTGAGTGACACACTTTCCCAGGCCTTCACAGTGTCTGTCTTAAAGTGGAAGATCTCCAAGACAGGTAGAAGTTTAAGTAGGTTAAAATGTGTGCAAGAGCACCATGCTTCAATGAAATTATTTCAGCAAACAACTGGATTTATTAAAAGATTCCTTGGGATTCTGAGTACTACTTCTCCAGAAAAGATAAACAAATTGCCAATAAGCACATGAAAAGATGTTCCCTATCTTTAGCCGGCAGGGAAATGCAAATCAAAACCACAGAGAGTTAATAAGAGGTGTGGTGTGGATAGGACGAACACTCATAGACTGCTGGTGGAAATGTAAAACAGTTCAGATGCTTTAGAAAACAACCTGGCAGTTCCCCAAAAGGTTAATCATAGTTACTATATAATCCAATGATTGCACTTCTAGGCATATACCTAAGAGAAAGGAAAATAGATGTCTACACAGATATATGTACTCAAATTTCAAAGCAGCATTATTCAAAGTTGTCCCCAAAGTAGAAACAACCTAAATGTGCATCCACTCATGAACGGACAAGTAAAATATGGCTTGTCCAGTCAATGGAATATTATTGAGCTATAAAAAGAAAAGAAAGATAACTTGAAATCATGCTAAGTAAAAGAAGCCAGTCCAAAAAACCAGATATTGTATGATTCTATTTCTATGAAATATCTAGATGATGCAAATCTATATAAAGTTGGTTAGTGGCTGTCTAACCAGGGGTGGGGGAGGGAGATATGGGGAGCAATTGCTAATGGGTACAAAGATTTTTGAGGGACAAATAGATGTTCTAAAACTGATTTTGTTGGTGGTTGCACAACAATGGCATGATAGTAAGTCTTTGAAATGTACACCTTCAATGGATGAATTATGTGGCATACTCACTCTCGTGAGTTATATCATAATAAAACTGTTACAAGAAAAGATGCTTTTAGAAAATCTGGTTTCCTGCTTCTGGTTAATTCTGACATCATTCCATCAACCCAGAATAGGCAACCTCTCTTCTTGCCTGATTCTGCCACTTTTAAAATTTATTTTTAATCACAGCATAATTTGCAGGCTTTGAAATGCACAGATCTTATATGTACCTTTCAATCAATTTTGACAAATGCCACATCTTTCCAGACATAGAACATTTCCATTGCTCCAGAAAGTTCTAACATGCCCCTTCCCAGTCAGTCCATTCCTCCCTCCTAAATCCCACAGAAACATCATCTACAGATGAGATCTGATTTCTGTATCAAAAAAGTAATTTAGCTCATCTATTTTATTACACCTAATATAAATGGAATCACCCAGTTCTATCTGTTGGGTGGTCAGTTTTTGAGATTTTTGAGATTGTAAGTGTCAGTGGTTTATTCCTCCTTTTACCTTTTGCTGATTACTCTTTTGTTCTCTAGCAAGTGTCTAGGAACAGTTGTTGATGATCATGACTAAATCTACTATGAATATTCTCATAGAATTTTTTACCATCATTTCTCTTAGAGAAGTCACTAAGAATAGAAGTGCTAGGTCATAGGCGAGTAAGAGATAACTTTTCAAGACACTGTCAAAGTTTTCCCAATGGGATGAACTATCTGCCAGTCCTACTAACAATGTAGTTAGCACCAGTTGTCCCACATCTTCTCTGACACTTAGTATTGCCAATCTTTGCTCTTCTAGCTATCCTAGTGGCTGTGGGATGCTGTCTCATTGTGATTTTAATTTGCATTTCTGTGATAACTGATGATATTGAATACTTGTCATGTGCTTATTGGATATTTTCTTATCATTTGTAGGAGATGTTGGCTGAACAAATCTTTTGTCCATTGTTAATTAAGTTGTTATTTTCTTTGTATTTCTGAAATATTGGGGTCCCTTACCGTGTTCTGGAAACCTGAGAGATACACTTCAAATATTTTTACTAAGTCAGTGGTTTGCCTATTTATTTTCTTGATGTTTCCTCATGAACAGAAATTTTAAATTTTGATGAAGTGCCATTATTTTCTGATTCATGAAGGACATAATTGTAATATATAATATACCCTTCTTAAGAAACCATAGCCTGTCCCAAGGTCATAAAAATCTATTATTGTGGGAGGTTAGAATTTTCAACTTTACATTTTGGTCAATGACCCATCCTCAACTAACTGCATATTGTGACAAAGGAGTTAGGTTGAGTTTCCCCTCTGTCATATAAAACTGCTCCAGCACAGGTAGATTGCTTTAATGTTCTTAGAAATCAAGTAACTGCAAAATGGTGGGAGCACTTCTTAACCTTTTGTTCTCTCCTGTTTCTTTCTGATTGCTTTATAGATCCTTTTCACCAAATAACACCAAAGTATAACAAATAAGTCTCAAAGTCAGGAAGAGTAAGTCCTTTAACTTTCCTGTTCACATTCACAATCATATTGACTATTCTAGCTCCTTTACTTTTCTAAATAAATTTTATAATCAGCTTTCAATTTCAACAAGAAAAATTTTCTGGGATATTACTTATAATTACATCAAATCTATACATGAATTTGGGGCACAATTGTCTTCTGTATAATATTGATTTTTTCTTATCTATGAATATGGTCTGCCATTCCATTTATTTAGATATTCTTTAATTTTGCTTAGCAAGGTTTTATAGTTTTTAGAGGCCCTGTATACCTTTTGTTAAATATAGCCCTAGGCATTTCCTATTTTGACCATAACAGCTTTTTTTTTAAAGCTTAGAAATTGCACAGTCTATGTCTCCTCAGCTGTCATTGCTTTTATCTTCGCAGTGTGTTTCTTATAAACAACACATACTTGGCCCTAGCTTTATCGGCCACACTGATAATATCTACCTTTCAGTTGGAGCGGTTAGTCCATTTACATTTAATTGTCATATGTGTGTTTAATTGATGTTTGTATTTGAGTCTATCTTGGAGTTGATTTATATTTGCCATATTTGCTCTTTATTTCTCTTGAAATGTTTTCCTACCCTTTTGATTAAATCAAATAATTATTAGTATTCTCTTTTTTCTTTCCTGTTGACTTTTTTGTTATGCTTCTAATGCTTATTTTAGAGATTACAATAAACATCTTTAACTTATTGCGGTCTATCTTTGAAATCATAATCATGGCCTGCTTCAGAGTCGCAGTCTTCTGTATTTCTAAAACTCCCAGAAGACTATGACTCTGGAGCAGACCATGATTATGATTTTTTAGAATTTTCAGCTTTACATTTCAGTCGGTGATCCACCCTGAAGTAATAATTGGATTGTTTCATGAAGAATTTAAGAACCTCATTACAGAATCCTTCCAGTCATGAGCCTTCCCTACCTAGTGCTTTTGTCATTGTGTGCTGCATCTTTATCTATAATCTTCTCATTGCAATTTTTAAAAAATTCTTAGTAATGTTTTAAAGGGGTTCGTGTGACTTTTGATAGGTCTTTTACATTTACTGATTTGTTTGTTTGGTCTGAGGCTCTCCATTCCTTCTTACATAACTTGGTCTCTTTGGTATCACCTCTTTAGCCAGAAGAGCTTCCCGAGGAGAGGGCTTGAGTGGCATTTTATGCTTCTGTTGCTATGTGTCTTATGTCTTATCCAGTACCAGCATAGAGCTGGGCAGAAAGTCTAAGTTTAACGACTTTGATTTTGATTGATTCTCACCCAGTAATTATATATAGAGCATCTTTTGCATCCTCGCACCAGACGCACCTGCAGAATGGGGGTGGGGTGGGGACTCGGTGTGGCAGGGAAGTATGGAGGGACAACATAGAGAACATTAGAAGAGCACGACCTTTTCTTCAAGGAGTATGTGATTTTACTGGGGACATGTGATGCAAGCACATGTTAAAGATGTAACAGTACAGGTAGCTGAAAAGAAGCCTAATAGTTAGAACAGAGAGTGAGTGCAGGGCTACCCAGAAGAAGTACAGGTTCTGTGCAAAGCTGAAAAAATGGTTCTTGAAAGAGAGTAACTGAGAAATGATTTTCTTATGCAAAAACCTGTCTTTGTAAGCAGAAGAAGACCATGACGAACAATAATGATGGTGGGTTTTTTTTTTTTTAAGATTTATTTTTATTTATACAAGAACCACGGTACAGGCCAGATGCGTGGGAGGGTGAGAGGATTCACCAGAGACAGAACAGGGAACAGAACAGGCAGACTGACGAAATACATTGCTGAGGGGAGCAGCGGGCGAGACAGGAGAGGTCTGCTCGCCATGTGGGTTGCTCCGAGGCCGGCGGGGATAAAACCCACGCTGCAGAGCCTGCAGACAGCTTCACAGTGCTGTGCTCAACCACCTGTGCCACCAGGGAGGCCCCGATGGTGGGGGTTGTTAAGAAGGAAACCATAAAGCCCCAAAGCATGGTCTCTCAGAAAAATTCTGAATATTCTGACCTATTAGTACTCCAGTCCACTGCTGTTCACAGCAAGGGGGTTATCAGTAACTGGCCAATGGATTGTTTATTTGGCTGACACAGACCACTCCTGGCCTCTATTCATTTGACCTTCTCTGGTGTCCTCACATCTATAAGATGATTCAAAGGGAGCTAGATAATCTTGGGCGAGGAAAGAATGGTATATAAGGGACACTTTTTGGTCACTTTACAAATGAAATGAACAAACCAACAACAGACTAGAGAAGAACTGGGAATCCTTTTATTGATGCCAGTTCATTCACAGTGAACCATTAAGAGTGACTTCTCAAATGTCTCACATTTTCATTTGTTAAGTGCTTTTCAACAACATCTTCATTATGACCCCACAGGTCCTACTCCCTATAGGACCATGAGAGCAGGAGACGGGGCCCTTGTTAGTGTCCCTCCCTTTATCAGGAATTAATTTGAGGCCCAGAGTGGTGACTTGTTTGCACTGAGGTCTAATATTTAGTGAGTAGCAAAACAGGTAGTGGGACCACGTTTCAAAGAGCTCCATCCTTGGGGCTCCCCCGCCTCATAATATCCCAAGGATCCCATCCATGTGCATGAAACAAGGCCTAAAGTGCCTTACCCCTTCCTGTGCTTTGTAATTCCTTGTCTGATCCCTGGGGAAGGGCTCTGGAGCCTCGGGGTTGGGGGAAGGATGAACATTCCTCTACAAACCGACATGTCCCCCAGTCACACTTACATCTCCCATCAGACCTTTGAAGTTTTATGTTGTTCTGTAAGCAGTTAGTATTCTGCTGTAAATCATCACCATTTTGTATCCCCAAATGTTAATAATAGATAATTATGTATGTTTCCTTGTTTATCCTGAAGGGGAGAGGGTGGAGGCCTAAGGAAGTGGGTGGGAAAGAAGAGCTATAGATTTAATTTATGGCTTTGGCAAATCCTTTTTGCTGCACCTTTCTTTCCTCCATGTTTATACAGTAGCGGGTGGGGTGCGAGATAGGGATATATCCTATTGATGACATGCCAGGGCTTCCTTCAAAGCCAAAGACATCTCCAAATAAATGGTGTCTTCTACTCACATTATCTTGGGTTAATTTGTCTGATTCTCTGTCAGAGTCACATAGAATCCTAAACAGGTTGTTAGAGAAGGTATGTGTCTTCCTGCTGCTGCTGAAGACAGGGTGAGTCCTTGACTGATTTACAAAGATAAGAACACTTTGATTTGACAGCCCAGCTCTGCTTGGAGCCAGGCCCTGGGGTAGTTCCTGGAAGATGCTCCTTCCTGACAAACAGAGCATGGGACCACCTTCCTCTCCATCCCACAGGGAATGCCAAGCATTCCACTGTCAGCCGAGATCCTGGTTCTCCCCGTGAACTCTTCACCTCACTCCAGTGACATCAAAATGCTGACAGTGAATATCTACTGTCACTCACAAATTGAGCCCAAAGTGGATAAATAGATCCCTTGTAAACAAAATTAACGCTGTTTAGCTATCTTAATTGATAAGCAGAAATTTTTTCATTAAAAAGTCTAAGCACTTGGAATTCAGTGAGTTCTTGACAATAAATCTATGTATTCGAGGTCGTAGTGCACACGATACATTTTCATACTTTCTACAACAGCAAGCCCAGAGCAGGGGTTTAAATCACTGCCCAGGGGATGTTCTGGACAATCTTGTTGCAAGGCTTGGGAGGTGTTGGGCTCTGAAATTGCCTGTGTAAATCACAAGGATTTTTAAACAGCTTCCTTGTTAGGAGCAGCCCAGCTTTATGGAAACATTCACCTCAATTTTGATGAAATAATTGGGATGATTAGAAATTGAGAATGCATCTTAGAAAAACTATCAGCAAAGAATTCACCCATAACAACGCAGAAAGGAGCCATTTCCATCAGTAATGTTATTGGTGGGTGTATGTGTGTGTCTGTACCTTTGACTAAAGGTCAGTCTTTGTGTTAAAAATAGAAAAATAAAGCCCATAATTCATGGTTCCTGTTCACTCAGCAAATGCGTTAGGAGGTTGCTGATAGGTTAAATATTGTAACCTTTTCAATCAGTAATCCTTTGAGATCTCTTTCAAGAGGTTTTCCCTTGACATCTGAAGGCATGATAAATTTAAAAAACATGTTTGCCCAGTGAATCTGAATATGGAGAATGTCAAAAGTAGAGACCCAAAGTCTCTCATCGAATATTCCAGAAAGCAAATTGGTAATAGTTTTAGGATTAGAAGAGTAAACAAAAGTGCAGTTTTTCACTCAACAAATATCTTGTTAGTGTGTTCACCACACTGAGGGGACATTGAGGCCATAAGAAAATGATCGATGAGTTAAAAATGCGAGTGTGGATGAAGGTGTGAATAGCCTATTGGATTGTAGGTAAATAAATCCACCTTAGTATCACAGTGACAGATATAATATAATGAAAGCTATTGGGGGAAGTGACAGAGGAGAGGATCTAGAAGTAATAAGATCTTCATCCTTTCACTGCTTCTCTCTCTGCCACTTGGTCAATTTCCTTACTTGTCCAGTGATTCCTGATATGTTTAATGAGTGTCTCCAAAGTTTAGGGCACCTGGGGGCACTGAAGACAAGAGTACAGATTGTGTTTCCAAAGATCTCAGGACTCAAAGACCCATGGAAAAGCCATCACAAAATAGAGTGTGAAAAGTACATTTCTATCATGTATTCAACTACTTATTCAGCAATTTTTTTTCTTGAGCATCTACTATTTGCCAGGCCATGTGCCAGGTCCTAGAGATATCATGTCAAATGAAGAAAACAAAATCAGAGCCCTGCAGTCTAATGGACCAGATTCTCATTCATTAATCCTGACCACCTGATGGTTTAACCGAGACATCAAAGTAGAATGAATCATGGCCTTGCACAGCAGTGAGCCAAGACCAAATGTTACTTAGGGTTACTCAGTCCTATTTCCATTTGAAAAGACAAACAGGCAGGCCAAAGATTAGAGCTTCTCCCAGTCATTACTCTGCACATTGGAGGTTGACATCACTTGCAATTTGAGTTCCCTGAGAATCTTATCTTACCCACACCCCAGCATCTAAGTCCCGATCCTTTTTAGCTGGAAAACTGACTTCAGTTTCATGAGCGGAGAAAGAGGGAAAAATAAGGCATCTAATAAGACCCACACATTAGGGAAGAAAGTGAGCCGGCACCTTTCTGAGTAGGGAGAGAAGAAATGATGGATTGGATTTCTCCCACCTCACCCCCACTAAACCAGACCACACGAGAAACATTTCTAACAAGACCCCAGGATGCCTGCCAAGAGAAACACTTCCCAGAGAGGGAGGCTGAGACTGAGGCTCCTGTTTCACCCATCGCTCCGGCTGCCTGGAGAGCATGCTGGAGGAGGGATGGTATGAACTACAGCACCCCACCTCTGACACCTTGGGGAGAGAAGCGACACCGCCCTCAGGTGTCTCACCCAGCGCTGTGGTCACATAAATGACAGGGTTGATTTGTATTAGAAAGTGTCACTTCTCCCGGGATGGAGAGAGAAGAAACCAGCAGCTCTCCAAGTCACTCTATCAGAAACTGTCTTGTTTTTGGAGCACTTAAGAAAGACTTCTACTTTTTTTTTTTTAAGATTTATTTATTTATGCATACAAGAACTGGAGTACAGGCCAGAGATCTATGGGGTTGTGGGTGAGAGGATTCACCAGAGACAGAGTGGGGAACAGAACAGGCAGACTGACTGAAATACACTGCTGAGGGGAGCAGCAGGGAGACAAGAGAGGTGTGCTGTACCATGTGGGTAGCTCCCTGGCCGGGGATTGAACTCGTGCTGCAGTGGCTGCCGACAGCTTCATAGATTGCGTCTTAACCCCTTGCGCCACAGGGAGGCCCCAATGTAATGATTTTATTTTTTTTTAAGATTTATTTATTTATGCATACAAGAACCGGGGCACAGGCCAGAGGTGCAGGAGGGTGAGAGGATTCAGCAGAGCCAGAGCGGGGAACAGAGCAGGCAGACTGACGAAGTACACTGCTGAGGGGAGCAGTGGGCGCAGCAGGAGAGGTCTGCGCGCCATGTGGGACCCTCGCAGGCAGCCGGGGATTGAACGACGCTGCAGAGGCTGCGGGCAGCTTCGCAGCCCAGCACTCAACCACTGTGCCACTGGGGAGGCCCAAGAGAATTTGTTTTAATGGGTGATTTTGATTTGTTTTATTCTAAGATTTTTGCCTTGAATTTTTGTATATGTTCTATCTGCTCACTTTTTCTTCTTACTGGAAATTTCCAGCACTACCCTAGAATTCTTTACTTTCTTTGGTTACAGGGTCCTGGCTTGTAGGTTTTGGTTTCTATTCAAGACACCCATATCTGGGGAAGTGTTTGCGAGAGTAGGAAAAAAAGATCAAATATAAAGTGGTGCTTATGTGAACAGCATTGTACCTGAGAAACTTACCCAGTGTCTGGGGGAAATGGTGAAAGTCAGAAGAGACGAAGGAATTACAAGTGTCATTCCCCCTTTTGCCTCCCAGCTAGTTTCTGGACTCCGACCTGGGGTATACTCCCCTTTTAGGGCCAGCCTTGCCCTCACCTGCTGCCAATCTCTTCTCATTCTCTTTGTGGGTATGTTTCCCTTAGGGTGTGGATTTTTGAAAATGGACTTTGGGGGAGGAGCTATCTCTCCCTTTCTCCATTAGCAGTGCTTTTTTTTTTTTTTTTAAAAGATTTATTTATTTATTTAGACAAGCACTGGGTACAGTCAGAAGTGTGGGAGGGTGAGAGGATTCACCAGAGCCAGAGCAGGGAGCAGAGCAGGCAGAAGGACCAAAGTACACTGCTGAAGGGAGCAGCGGGCGGCAGGAGAGGTCTGCGCGCCATGTGGGACCCTCCTCCGGTGGCCGGGGAGCAGCCGGGGATTGAATCGGCGCTGCAGAGGCTGCGGGCAGCTTCGCAACCCAGCGCTCAACTGCTGCGCCACCAGGGAGGCCCTAGCAGTGCTTTTGTTGTAGATAATGGAGATTAATTTTCTTACACACTCAAGCAAGTGACCTATTTTACAGTGATTGTGGGATTTAGAAAACCCAGACTTTGCCACCACTCAGCTTTCCATCCACCACCCCCCACAAAAGATTCCTGGGAACAAGAACATATATTGGCTCCAAAATGTTATCAACTGGGAATTCATGGAGGAGCTAAGGGGATGGCTCTCTTCATTGATGTGATCTTGAACATTCACTCATTTTTGTGGATAACAGGTCAAGACAAAGGTGAGCTGTACAGGTGTCTTTAAAATGAAGCCCCTGAGCTTCCTGAGTTCATGTTCAAAGAGGAGTCCCAATGCTTCCAACACAGCATAGTATTCTGGAAAGGTCCATCTCTGACATGGATCTCAAGGATTCATTATCTAATATTTTAAGTTTATTTTGCATCTAGAACTATGAGGAGGATTGTTTTCCCCATCTAGTCTCAGATTCACAAATCATCAATCATAACAGAATTATTGAATTAATTCTATTAAAAATAGATACCATCCCCCATTTATTCCTCCTGTCTCTCAGTATACCACTGGGCATATTGTAGGTATGCACAAAATGTGTTCTACACAAATAATTGTGTCTACAGTGATTTCAACTCACTGGACTTAATGTGTGCAAAAAGATGGATGATTCTTTTGAATTGAGAAACGGGCAGAAGTTGTTTGTTTCCCCTTCCTTATGTTATAAAGTGGGATTGTCCGGCAGGTGGAACTGAATGGCGATCCTCTCTCAAACTCTTGTAAACATAACACTTCTGTGCCTTCTGTTTCCCTTCTGCTCAGATGCCCAGCCCACGGAGGGAGAGCGGGAGATATGGAACCAGATCAGCGCTGTCCTCCAGGACTCCGAGAGCATCCTTGCAGACCTGCAGGCTTACAAGGGCGCGGGGCCAGAGATCCGAGATGTACGCCATGATAACGCGAGCTGACAACACCCTTGCAGAAGGCAAACCCACACACGCGCACACACACAGCAGGATTAAGTAACCGCCCTAGCATTTCCTATGCCCCAGGAAAACAAGGAGGGTAATCTGTGTCCTAAACGATGAATGAATGGTCCTTTTTATTCTTGTCTGTTACTCTGCGCATGCACATGGCGCTGTGGCCCATGTAAAATAGCAGCCATTCGCTTCTTAGACATCTGACACGGGGCTCACATTTAAACTGATCTGTCCGTCTATCATTTCATTTAAGGGAAATGTGCATCTGCCATCTCTGAACAACCGTTGAAATACGAGTCCCGAAGGTCTGGGTTTATGTGAACTTTCCCACATTTTGTAATAGTTTTGGCAGGTGCCACTGAATCCCAGACAACAGCCACACACGATGTCGCTTTGAGTAGCCTGCAGGTTTGTCATCTTGCTGTGACTTAGGAGATTAAAAAATAAACACATGAAAAATGACACAAAAAAAGAATATTGTCAGTGTGGCTTTTGAGACTTCCTAATGCCTTGAAGGCAAGAAACTTCACACTCCTTTTATTTGAAATAATTAGTTTTTGTGGAAGTATCAGCCTGCACACACACACATACACACACACACACTCACAACCCTTACTGCCACCATCACCATCCTACTGATAAAAAAAGCAAACAACCACTAACTGATGCCAGTGACCAAATGCTGAAACCCAGACAAAACAGCCTTTCTGAGAAAGTACCAGCCTGCTAAGAGGGGGTGTCTCTACTTAGGGGTCACCATTTAATCTGGGTAATTAGGTACATCACACTGGCAGGGATATAACACACATTATAAAGAAAGGAAAATATCTACAGACTCTGCACTTCATAATGAGCACTGACTCCCCATTAGGAGAACCCAGCGGTAATGGAGGAGGCTGAATTGCTTCCAATTAGATGTGCAGGGTTTTTTGTTTGTTTGTTTGTTTGTTTGTTTGTTTGTTTGTTTTTGCATTTAAGAGGAACAAGTCCAATGACATGGGATCTAATGGAATGGGCCATTTGTGTTATATTCAAGTGCAAAATCTCCATTCTAGCAGGACAGATGGCTGCTAAACTGATGTCAGCTTAAGAAGCACACATTAACAGAGTGCATCAGGAATGGGATTATTTGAAGCTAAATCCTTTATCCATCATAGGTCATTTTGATGTGAAGCATGTCACTTCATTTTAAACAGGCAATTCTGTCGTCTTTTCATAGGCAATTCAAAATCCCAATGACATTCAGCTTCAAGAAAAAGCTTGGAATGCAGTATGTCCTCTAGTCGTGAGGCTAAAGAGATTTTATGAGTTTTCCATAAGGCTAGGTGAGTATGTGTTTATAGTTTCCATGTCCCACATGTGAAGTTCTCTTATGGCATTTGAAAAAAACAGCAAGAGCTGTGCTTCTTGAAAGACCTATGTGGGCACCTGCAATATATATTTATCCCTTTGACTTTCAGAAAAAGCTCTTCAGAGTTTACTAGAATCTTTAACCTGTCCACCCTACACACCAACCCAACACCTGGAACGGGAGCAGGCCCTGGCAAAGGAGTTTGCAGAAATTCTGCATTTTACCCTTCGATTTGACGAACTGAAGGTTAGGCCATGGATGCTGAGACAATCTAATAGCTTGTACTGAGCACCTACTGTGTGCAGTTCTGTGGGGTGAAGACACTAGACAGATAAGAAAGATGAAATGTCTTCGCTACAGAGAGACATAATGTGGGGGAAAATTACATTCCATCTGGTCAGTGAAATACGATAGGGGTCTATATGAGAAATTTCAAAATCTGCCAAATGTAGTGAGAGGAAACCTTTCCAAGTGTCTGTTCCTCGTTGAGGACAAATATACTTTCCCTGAAATCCAGCCTACAGTGGCAGCAGTACAGGTTTACAATAAGGCTATGAGTATTGATTTTATTTTATTTTTTTAAGATTTATTTATTTATGCATACAAGAACTGAAGTACAGACCAGAGGTGTGGGGGTGAGGATTCACCAGAGACAGAGTGGGGAACAGAACAGGCAGACTGACTGAAGTACACTGCTGAGGGGAGCAGTGGGCGAGACAGGAGAGGTCTGCCGCACCATGTGGGTTGCTCCCTGGCCAGCCAGGGATCAAACTCGTGCTGCCATGGCTACAGATAACTTCACCGCGCTGTGCTTAATCCCTTGTGCCGCCAGGGAGGCCCTGAGTATTGATTATAAACCAAAAGCTGCTTTGACTCTGGTGTAATGAAGAGAAGTCCCAGAGTATTAAGTCTAGTGTCTGGACTCTGATGCCTCTCCCCATCTGCTGCTGAGGGTTGACCTTCTTTCCTCTTTTTTGAAACCCAGATGAGGAACCCAGCCATTCAGAATGACTTCAGCTACTACCGGAGGACCATAAGTCGCAACCGCATCAACAACATGCACGTAAGTTCCTGGGCTCTGGGTCCTCACCTGTGGATCTTTCAGTGTCTGCATCATTGGCACAAGGAGCAGGGAATTCTCTATAATTCAGTTTCTGTAGGATGTTGTTTTGAGGTTTTGATCATCTCTTTATCAATTGCATCTTCTCTTCATCAGCTAGACATTGAGAATGAAGTCAATAACGAGATGGCCAATAGAATGTCCCTCTTCTATGCAGAAGCCACACCAATGCTGAAAACCCTAAGCAATGCCACAATGCACTTTGTCTCTGAAGTAAGTCAAGTCGAACCATGAAGTGTCTTTCTTTTTTCTTAATTGCACATAAAACTGCCAGCAAGGCAAACCTATCTTCGTGTCTGTCTCCCATTTAGAATAAAACCCTGCCAATAGAGAACACCACAGACTGCCTCAGCACAATGACGAGTGTTTGTAAAGTCATGCTGGAAACTCCGTAAGTCAGATCAGAGGTTATTTGTGGTGGGGAGTTCACCTAGATGGGGTGTTTAGGATGGTGATGATGACAGCGGTGGTGGTGGTGGCGGTGGTGGTGATGGTGGTAGGAGTAGAGATGATGATGGTGGTGATTATCATAGTAGTGATGATGATGGTGATGATGGTGGTGGTGATGATGGTTGTGGTGATAATTGTGAAAGTGGTGATGATGGTGATGTTGATGGTGGTGATGATGATAGTGTTGGTGGTGATGGTGGTGGTGGTAATGATGGCAGTGATGGTGATGGTGATGGATGGTGTTGATGATGATATTTCACATTAAAATGTATGCCTATACCATTTATGTTAATTTCATGAAGGGTTATAGTTGTCGTTGGCCCCATTTTATAACTAAAGAAGCCAAGTTTGTGTAAGTTGTTATGGCAGAACTAACAAATCAAAGATGCAATATGCAAGGATCGAGTGAAGGATTGGGTTTAAATAACTGGGATATATATATATAGATAGATAGATATAAAATAGTATTGTGTATATTAGAATATATATATATATATATTTCTCATACATATTTACACATGTGGGAAAAAAAGTTTAGGAGAACATGTACAACCAAGAATAGATGTGGCAAGATTGAAGAGAGAATGATGATGGAGATGGAATCTCCATCTCTTCCTTTCTTATGTGTGCTCTCTCTCTCTCTCTCTCTCTCTCTCTCTCTCTCTCTCTCTCTCTCTCTCTCTCTTTCTCGGCACTTTCTTTGTGTATAAAGTAGTCTCAAGGTTTGAAAATTAGTTGAGGCTTCATTGCGATGAAGGATTATGCACTCCAAAGCCAGGGTCCCACTTATTTCTCCAGCCCCGTCTCCATCCATGGACATGTGTTCAGACATCCCTGGGTCTTGGTCCTTTCTCTGATGAGGCACCCATAATGTTATCCACTTTGGGGAGTGTTTTAGGAGGACCAAAGATGTCCAAAAATGATGTTTTGTTCAATTGTAAAATAGCATTAATTTCAAATATTTCATCAAACTGAAGATTTATTCCATGACAGAATTAATAATCCTCTTCCTTGTGGGGCCAATTCATAATAAAATAGATGCTAAGTAAACTTCTAGCATTGACTCAAATTATCTCAATCACTGGGGACCATGTTAAGGTAAGTGAACAAAATTCAAGCTCCACATATTCTCAGCCCAGTGAATGGTCCATAATTTCTTGTCAGTGTCTTCCCGAGTCCAGTTCAGTCTGCAGCCTGTTTCTTAACAAAGAAAGTTGGCCTGACTAGAGACACGATAGCTGCTCTGTAGAAATGAGCCTGATTCTTTTCCTTCATAATGAAGCCATTACTCTCTATAATCTTGGACAGCCAGAGGGACCTGCTATAAAATATTCAAGATTGATGGGTGGGGGAGTGATGTGTGTGATGAGCTGGCTCGCTGAAGGGCAGGAGAGAGGAGATTTACTGCCCTCTAATTTAGCTTATTTTCACACTGAATTGCTGGTTGGATAGATTCAAGGAGAATTATCATCACGGGTTTCTTTAAGAGCATATTAACCTGGTCGTGGCAGGTCTGGGATTGTTCTCAGGAGAGGATTGGAGGAATCTAAAGTAGCGAGTTGCAGAGCCAGAAACAAGCGAAGTAACACGACTGCCTCTTCTCTCTTCCAGGGAGTACAGGAGTCGGTTTACGAGCGAAGAAACGCTCATGTTCTGCATGAGGGTGATGGTGGGGGTCATCATCCTGTACGACCACGTCCACCCTGTGGGAGCTTTCTGCAAGACATCCAAGATCGATGTAAGAACAGTCGTGTGATGTGCTTTCTAAGGAATGGTGTGTGATGTTGCCAAACCGACCTCCTTTCTCTCCCTGCCCCTCCCCGTTGGGTCTCAGCTCTCTGCAGTACCAGCCCCATGGCGACTCTTTGTCGTGTCCTGCCAATGAGGCAGCCAACTCCCAACGCCCAGCAGGAGCATGGAGTTGTGGTCCTGATCCCCTCCGTCTTTATGCTTCCTGACCCAACAAACTGCAGCTTCCTGGGGAGCTGTCCCCTCAGTTTCTCCAGTGTGGCTCACAAAACAGACATGAGAAGTGGGGTTCCAAAACACCAGGCACTTCCCCACTTCTCCTGCCATCCACTCCCAGTTCCTCCACCCATGCCTTGTCTTTTCACTGGAACATGTTTGAGCCCCTTCCTGCTCAGCACACACTTCCTCTTCTCTGCTGGTGGATTCCTTTAAGACACTCCTCAGATATCAGCTCAGCTAGAAGCCCTGTGCCCTGTGTGGGTGGGTCAGGGTCTCCCTTCCCTCTGACCCCCGAAGCACTTGACTATTTCAGATTTCTGACTCCCTCACACACTCTGAGTTTGTTGGCAAAGGCAGAGACCCTGATCTCAAACCTGATGTCTGCTCTTTGCCTGGCGCGGTCCCTGGCATGGAGTGTGGCACTGAATAGAGGCTCCGTGGGGTTTTTGCTGAAAATGTGCGATTGTGGTGGTGTGCAAGTGATTTCCTATTTCCTATTTCCTCCTTTCAGCCCAGCATTTGCTTGCTGCATCACCCAGCAGTGTGTCCCAAGCATCAATTTAAAGCCCTTTAAATACAGAATAAGACCTCTTGGTCTGACTTATTCTCACATGGTTGAGTTGGGCAGCTCACTCTCTCTTCATCCATCTGCCCAGAGCAGCATATTTAATGCTCTTGCGCGGTAGACATACAAAATCTGCATGCCCAGAGGGTCCATGAGTCTGAAAAATGAAGGGAAATTTATCAATTAAAACTGCAACTCAGATGAGTCATTTGGAGGTTCTGACTTCCTAGCACAGTTAGGGCTTTCTTTTTAATGTAATGATTTCTGTTTATTAAAACAAGTTAATAGTATAAAAGGCTGTGGAAAGCACAAGAAATAAAAATGCAGACAATTAAATGTATCTTTTGTAGCTTCCCCACAGACGGTCACTGTCAATGTGTGTCTCTCCCTTTTATGTAGATGTTACTGTGTGCACTTAGATGAGCTCCCTGCTCACCTTGCTATTTGCAGACACATTTAATTTGCACAGCATAATATTATGGACTTTTTTTCATATCAATATATATTTTACTATATTCTTTGTGAAGCTTTAACACTTATATATTATAGATTGAGTGTAAAACAACTCTATTAGTAAATCCATGAATATCATTTGAATGTGGATTGAGCTCATTCTCTGCTTGAAGGCAGAGAAGAGGGTAGTTTGGACTTTGAAGGGATGAGATTTCAAGTGTCCCAAATGGACAGAGGGAAGGCTGAATACCCCAGGAGAAGGGAAGCATCATGGAGAGCCACAGGGGAACTAGGGGGGCATGCTTTCTTTAGAGACTAGACACTTCTTGGGAGCAGGAACAGGCCAACTGCAGTGCATTTTTCAACTGATTTCTTAGAATGTATGGAATGAGCCATTACGAAATCACTCCTTAACCCCAGTGACCACCCAATCCTCACCCCAAATTCCAGACCCCTCCGCCTCTGGACCTGAAACATGGCCAGCCACAAATCAAGGAGAATTGTTTTCCCTACAAACCTGTGCTTCCTCCTAGATCCCTGTCTGAGACATTTCCCCATCCTGCAGCCCAGAGTCTCTAAGTCAGCAGCCTGGCGGAGTTGTCCCTCAAATCCTGGGAACTGCCAAACTCCCTGTTCTTCGCCTTGGCATCTGTCAGTCTCCCAGGCCCCTTTCATCTCTCCTGAGTCTCCTCGGCCATTGCCACAGCCATGCTCTACCTGCAGGGTCTCTGCTCTGTCTCCACCTTGCATCCATCTGCTTTCCCCACCTCAGGCTGTTTAACACCTACCAAGGGTGTTTCTACAGGTCACGGCTCCCAGCTGCCTCGTGTGCTGTGAAACCCACACTGGTTAAGACCCTGACCACATCCTCGCCCACTTGTGATTCACACCCAAGGCTTTAATCAACCTGAAAATAGGTCTAGGATTTCCCAAAGAGTACACTGCCTCTCTACCTCTTTTTAAATCTATGTTCCTAATATGCCTTCCTTAGGCATTTTTCACAAGAACAGTTACCATGGATAGTAGTGAGCTGTTTGTCTCTCTTATGGGGAGGGGCCAAATCTCTGCATCCCTGTGCTTGATCCTTACTGTGAGGCCAGTAGGCCCAGGATAGCACATCCTGGGGTTCCAGAGCCTCTCCCCACCCTGCACCCATGACAGGCATCTCGGACTGACCCCTGCGGTCTGTCTTCATGGGCTGTACGTGACCCAGCTGATTCTCACCCCTGTGCTTCTGGCTGCCTCTGTCTCTCAGAGCCTGTCAGACCTTTAAGGTAGAACTTTTGACAGCCAGCCATGTGCCCACAGGAAATGTGTCTAAGCAGCCGCTCTAGGAGGCCCGTCAGATGCCACATACAAAGCGTGAACATCTGTATTTAGCACGAGTGGTCTGTTTGTTGCAGAAACGTTGGTCCTGCCCAAGAAACATTCCAGAAAATGCACGCTATAATGTGATCTCCAGAAATTTACTTTTCACATCTTCCCAAGTGAATAATTCTATTTCCAATATTAAAAAAAAAACCCTAAAATTTTGTTTTCATCCATCACAAGTCAGCGTAGATACTGGCAGCAGCCACAAGGGAACCCGGGCATTCTGCTTCCCAGGAGGCATACTCACTGTTCCCCTCCAGCGCTGCCCCCTCCTGGTGAGGGAGAAACAGTCACCTGGGCACAGAAATCTCCGTGCTCTCTGGTAAATGCCCACGGACTGCTGGGAATCCAAAGCTGTGTTGGTTACTTCTTGGAGTTAGCATCAAGGTCGAGGTCAGGAGAGGCTTCCTGCAGGTGTGATGTTCAGCTGAATCCTAAAGTCTTTGTTAAGACTCTGCCAGGCAGACAGCTGGAGGAAGAGAATCATGCTGACAGAGGGATTGCGTAGTTACCAGGTTGTGATTCCTGCAGATCATCCCAACTTAGGACTCATGGAAGAAATCCTGCCCTTGGCTCTGGCGTACAAGATAGAATAAAAATCTTAAGTTTTTGGGCCTCCCTGGTGGCACAGGGGTTAAAGTCTCAGCGCCATCAAGCTATCTGCTGCCACTGCAGCATGAGTTTGATTCTCTGGCCAAGGAGCTACCCACATGGCGCAGCAGACCTCTCCTGTCTCCCCACTGCTCCCCTCAGCAGTGTATTTAGTAGATCTGCCTGTTCTGCTCCCCACTCTGTCTCTGGTAGATCCTTTCACCCCCTCACCTCTGGCCTAGCCCTCAGTTCTTGTATGCATAAATAAATAAATCTTTCAAAAAATCTTAAGTCTTTGTCCCCAAATTCCAGACGTGTGAAATACCCCATTGCAGTATAATAGGCAAAGTGGTAGGAGCCCGACCAGTAACTGTGTACCTAAGGGAACAGAACAAGCCGTCGATCACTGCTGTGTTTGATTTCTCGGGGCAGCAATAATGTGAGATTATTGCAAACAGATGTTATTATGAGCAGAATTACTGGGATACTAACAAAACGTTGTGTTTTCTTCTCCTAGATGAAAGGCTGCATAAAGGTTTTGAAGGAACAGGCCCCAGACAGTGTGGAGGGGCTGCTGAATGCCCTCAGGTGAGCTTCAGCCCCGGGGAAGCCCCCACAGGCCGTGCTCTGCAGCGAGGCTGCTCATGAGGTGCTGTGAGGGACCCTGGCTGGTGCCCAGGCTGAGCCCCCGGCTATCTCAGTGTAGTTCATCTTCCCAACAACCCACGGAGGCCAGAACTTTCCAGTTTTATCATCTCCTTTTTTGCAGATGAAAGAAACCGAAATTTAGAGAAGTCAGATTACTTGCCAGAAGTCACAGAGCAGATGGCCGGCCGAGCAAGGACCTAAGCGGGTCTCTGTGACCCCAGTGGGCACCTCCTTCCCCACCACGCTGCTCTGGTTATTTGTCCTGGTCTGAGCAGCAGCTCCCTGGCTCCCGCTTCCCTCTCCTCTAGCGGTTCCCACACATGGCTGTGGCTGCGCTGGGGAACTAAGTGCGGAGCTGACTTTCTAGAGATGGTGGTGGCCTTGAGCCGTCCGGCTTTCCCACGCAGTGTCAGGCAGGGCTTAGAGAGCAGCCCCTGTGCTGCCATGAACCCCAGAGGGTTGGCCTTCTGGTTCCGTGCGTGGTGTGAGGCGGGGAGAGAACGAGGCTTTCCAGGCAGCCACACCTGCATTCAGAGCAGAACTAAGCAGCGTTTCTGGCACACGTCAGCAGATTGGTGACCTGACCTGGTCCTGGGCCTCCCTGAACCTCAGTTTTCTCATCTGTCAAGTGGAGGCGTCACTCCTCCAGAGGTAGTGTGGGTGAAGAGGAAGCGTCCCCAGAGTGCCTGGGTGATTACCTGGGCTGGCCCTCGCCTTCCTGCCTTCTCAGCCTTTTGCACACCAGGGTGGTGGAAGACTCAGCTGCCCCATTGTCTAGGTTTGTTAGCTGCAGGCGCAGCCCCATATGGTAACAATGCAGATCAGCGTTACCTGAAGGCCCAAACCCGGGAACCTTTAAGGGCTCAGTTGCATCCCTCTGCAAATCCATAGCTTGAAACCTGAGACCTCGCAGGGGTAGGCTAGATGCTCTGGAGTTGGCCTCCCTGAAAGCGAGATTGCTTAGCGGTGCACCTGTGCAATTATTTTATTAGGTAGAAGATCTTCTTGTTTGATTATCATAAGGCAAAATTCCTTTGGAATAAAGAATCTGATATTAAATCAGCCTAAGAGTACTCTAGGCATCCAAGGGCGGCTCTATCTAAATTTGATTTACCAATTGTCTCCCAAGGTAGAGCAGGGCTGGGGAGGCACCCGGAAGCCTCCCAGAACCCAGTTTGCACACTGACCTCCCTCTGTCTTCCCCTGCAGGTTCACTACAAAGCACTTGAATGATGAGTCGACTTCCAAACAGATTCGAGCAATGCTCCAGTAGAGCTCAAAAAGAGGATCTATGTACTGACCTCAGAAGATGTATATGTTTACATAATTTAATACAGATTGATGTTAATACTTGTGTATTTACATAACTGTTTCCTTCTTGTCACTGAGATATACCGACCTTAAATTGTATCCCGATTGACTCAACCCAGCAGAGCAGACATTGACGTGAGAGCCTCACCTTTGATGTCTAAAACAGAGCCCCCTTCTCCAAAGGCAAACTTTGGAGACTTTGACTCTTGCTACTTGGGGTCCTTTAGCTACACCTGTAACATTCTGAAATTTCTAATAGTCTGTGGTAGTGCTTTAATTCTAGGTGTGTAATCTCTCTGGGCAGTAGAGTTATAAAACACAAAGTATTTGATTTCCTGTATCAGCTCAGCTACAAGAAATGCAGCTATTATTCTGACAGAGGGAGAGAGGAATCCGAGAAAAGCAAAATGCATGTGAAAACACAAACTCTATGGTTTGGAATTCAGCCGCCCCCCCTCTCCTTCCTCAGACTGCAAACTACACCTGCAGCTTTTCTGTTTGCACACACGTTCTTTTCCAGCACAGCCCCCTTCTCTCCAAATTTATATCCCTCTAATGTTCCCTTCTGGTTTTTCAAGAAGAAAATCACTTGTGTTGGCCGCAGTTCAGGGCAGAGAGGTGAGAATTACTGCTGCGCTGCTGTGGCTGGGCTGATGGAGGTGGTTGTCTTGGAAGTGGGGGCTCAGTTGGGAGGCGGAGCGCCAGGCGACCGGACCTTCATCTCTTGGTTTCCATCCTCTGTCTGGAGTGACAGGGAACTGGAGCTCTGGCTTTGAAGCTCTGAGCAGCTTGCAGATGTTCTAGTTGTCTGTGAGCTGAGTGCACAGCCCCCCTTTCAGAACCCCAACTTTGGTTCCATTCATGTGGTAACAATTTAAGGTCTAGGGCACTTCATTAGTTACCAGAAGCCAGAGAGATTTGGCAGAGGGGAAAAACAGTCCATATTTTCTGGTTACCTGGTATTTAAAAGGCAGCTCCTGCTGACCTACTGCTGACATTTGCCATGTGTCAAACTCTGGTCTGAGGACATTTATTCAGTCCTAACCCTATGAATGATTCACAGCATGATCTTGGGAAAAACACGTAAGCTCCCTGTGTCTCACCACCTATAAAGTGGATAGTGAAAACCAGACCATCTCCAAGACCCCTCAAAGACCAAGAGATGATAAAATGGCCACTTGCACACGCGTCCTTCGGCAGTAGCATCCGTCCTCACCCACCTCGTTTTGACGATTGTTGATATGACAGGCCTAGAATCACTCTGTCTGCTGATGAGAGCTTAGACGGAATCTCCAAAGTCTCCTGTTCTGGTCCCTAGTGGGAAAGTGAAACAACATGAAGTCCAGCAGGATCACCCTGATGTAAGACTGGAACCCAAGATGCCTCTTTCCCGACTCCCTGCTTTCTTTTACACCATGTGGCCTACGACAACTGCTATGGGATGGGACTGGATTCTCTTAAATAAATCCTCAGTCTGGCCTATGTCATCATTTGCCTATTTCTGATGAAATGAAAAAGTTGCCCGGTGAATGATAATTCTGGAAGTTGAATCCGGGCACACCAGGGTTTGGTGCCTTTCACGACGTCCCAGGAATGAGCTGTCAGACACCACGGCTCTCCAGACTCCAGCAGCCAGCTGGCATTCCCTCGAGTCCTCCAAGAAAAGGAGGGGCATGCTTTTGCTTTATTTTTAACAAAGAAATCCAGTCAAGTGACAGAACAGATTCCCCAGCCTATCTCTAAATGTCAGTCAGCAGAGACAGGAAAGACCCTTTTCCTTAGAGTTTTCCAAGCTGAACAGGCACAGCTGCTTGGGCAGGGGGAGAGGGGAGGAGTCTCTCATCAGAAATGCACTAACGGCCTTCCAGACTTTTTCCAACCTAAGGGTCCCAAGACCCCCTAAGCCAGAGAATGTGGCACCACCGGGTGAGCAAATTCATTAAATATTCAGCGTAAGAATTGTTCTCTCTGGTGACCACATGTCCTTACAACTGTCAAGATAAGAAAATGGTGCCGGACCCCTCCACATGTCATCATGAGCCTCTTCCTCCTTCATCAGGGGACGGGATAAGTCTTGGAGAAAAGAAAGGACTTTCAGTAAATAGTTGAACACCTTTATAACATTTAACTAGACTTTCCATCAATGGGACCAAACATAGGGGAGGGGCTGCGGGTCTGCCCCAATCTAGCCAGGCCACCTTGTTCCAAAGCCAAGACTCACCATTAATGGACTCCCCAAAGTCCAGGCCCTGAATGGTTGCCTCTGGTCATCAGGAGGACAGGTTAACTGAATGTCTGTGATCACTAACAGGTGATGGGCCTTGAGTCCACTCCAGAGCTATTGTGGGAGACAGTCTTTTAACACACTGTCCTCTGGACATCGAGAGTCCTCGAGCAATCATGCTTTTGTGTGTGTGCTGCATGCACAGGCGTCTAAGACCCTTGGTGGTTTAGGGGGACGTGTTAGCAACAGTATCCATGTCAATGTTAACTAGATTTCATATTTGATGTCTCCTAGGTTTTAATAAAGTGTTTTCCATTACTCAGATATTTATTTTCAGGCGAGCAACATGGCGAAAATTACATTTCTTAAATGCACTGCTACTTTGGCATTATAACTTTGTTCTCAGTAACCATTCATGTGCCGCTAGGAATTAGTGATAAGAAAACAAGTGGCAATGAATATTTTGAATTGTGGTGACCCATTAAGGCCAAAGTATTAATTAACAATCAGAAAGAAAGTCTTGGATACCATCTTTTAATTATTAGTTGATGTCATGCCCCATCAACATTTGCTCCTTGTCATCACCATTGTACCAAGACCTGAATGGCTAACCAAGTTTTCTTATACATCATCCCATTTAAGAAAAAGTAATTTCATGCCTCCTTAAAAAAAAAACAAAAACAAAAACGGGGCCTATTCAATCTTAGTATCTTTTTGTGCAGTAGATTCAGAGACTTCCTATTCAACTTTGTAACCTAGACAGCTATGGATTTTTCTAGATATTAATAATAAATATTGGAATTTTATCTTAATGAGACCAAATCTTTGGAGCCCAATCTCTCACTACATCCATAAAGGCTGTTGCATATACAAAGCTGTTTCAAATTGTCATATGTTGTTTGCTGAAGTCACTGTAATTTTTTGCCTGCTTTGCCTCTTTTTGTACAGAAGTTTTGAGTGTGAAATGAAAATTAAAGTTTGGTACATATATTTAAAAATATATCTCTCTTTCATATGATGTTTAAGGTTGAGTGGGTGATAAGCACATGACCATAGATAATTGTTAAATATTAATATGTGCATAACACCTGCTGTGGGGATCAAGAAATCATCACTTGTCTTTCACCTCTAGAAGCCTCAGTTTTTTCATATACAACATGAAGTACCCAAAATTTACTTATTTTGGTACTGGCTATAATTAATTAATTTTAGAGAAGACCTTTCATTATAAAAGACATAAAATAAACAGATACGATTGATACCTAGAGATACATGAGAAATACTTGTTCAAGGATGCTAAGAAACCCAAGCAAATTTCCTTGAATTCTATCTTTTGAGTGCAGTGGCACTTTATAGATTTGGCAAAATCAACAGATAACCTGTTCCATGTAAGTAAACTTTCATGGAACTCCATCTCCAAGGCAATCCCTTAAACTAATGAACTCTGAGGCTGTTTTAGAGCATCATTCTAATCCCTGCACCTTTCGGATGGATCACCTGAGACTTAACTGCGTGTGCACTGGGTCAGAGTCCCCAAGAAAGACCTTCCATAATAACTCATACAAAAGACAAAGGCACAATAATGATAACTATTTGGGGCTCAAAGGGAAATGAATAGATAAGGGAATTTTTATGTAAATTGACACAGTAACAAATCATAATGGACAAAGAGGGAAGGAGAGAAGGAAAAAGGACATGTGGTGGGGGAGAGAAAGAAAGAGACAGAAAGGACAGGGAGAGAGAGAGGGAATGAGAATAAATGTGTGTCTACAATGAGACTGAGAGTGAAGGACATGGGGGGGAAATGAGTCAAGTATATATGTGATTAACAAGAGGAATAAGGCCTCCCTGGTGGTGCAAGGGGTTAAGATGCAACCTATGAAGCTATCCGCAGCCTCTACGGCATGAGTTCAATCCCCAGCCAGCCAGGGAGCAACCCACATGGCACAGCAGACCTCTCCTGACTCGCCCGCTGCTCCCCTCAGCAGTGCTTTTGGTCGATCTGCCTCTTCTGTTCCCCACTCTGTCTCTGGTGAATCTTCTCACCCACCCACACCTCTGGATTGTACCCCAGCTCTTATATGCGTAAATAAATAAATCTTAAAAATAAAAAACAACAACAAGAGGACTACAGCTACTGAAGAACTGAGTGACCTTCACACCACCAGAAAGATTGGTGGTGGTTCATCAAAGTTCTCCTGGAAGGAAGGAGATGAGTTGTTCAGGTGGCCAAATTCATGAAACCTGGTGAGTATTTGCAGTCTGTATTTATACTTGATTTCATTCTTTGATTTGTCAATGAGTAAGTGTTTTAGGTGTTCCCTGTTCGAAAGGTCTGTAGGATGTTTAGTCCTCACATCTAGGTGATGGATCAAATCATATTAAGTCATATTGGTTGATTAATTTATATTATTCAAAAATCCTCATCTCTGGGGCCTCCCGGGTGGCGCAGCGGTTGAGCGCTGGGTTGCGAAGCTGCCCGCAGCCTCTGCAGCGCCGGTTTGATCCCCGGTCACCGGTCACCGGGCAAGGGTCCCACATGGCGCGCAGACCTCTCCTGCTGCCCGCTGCTCCCCTCAGCAGTGTACTTCGTCAGGCTGCCTGTTCTTTCCGCTCTGGCTCTGGTGAATTCTCTCACCCTCCTGCACCTCTGACTGTACCCAATGCTTGTATAAATAAATAAATAATTAATTTAAAAAAATCCTCATCTCTGCTAGTAAAATCTCCCCACTGATCACATCCACGTGGTACCTCTTATACATTAAATGAAGAAAGACCTTAGCCATTCTGTCTGTTTCCACTCAAAAGCCAAACTCCAAAGAAGGGAGATTTTCTGCCTGGCCAGCCACTTCCTAGGAGTGCATTTTTGCTCTTCTAGTTCTTTCCATGTCTATTTTCTCTTACAGTAAATTCTAGAATTTATGGTGTGTTGGAGCTGGAGGTTCTGAAAATGCCTTCTTCTAGACGTCTCCCTGGAAATATCCTTTGAAATTGTGTTTGGAAGGATTTTAGAAAGCTCCTAGAATTTACTTTATGATTAGTCTTCTAGGCTTGAAGTGCCGTTGAACTCATTTGAGAACGTCTTTTGTCTGTGAAACCTCCCAGTTTTCCTTATCAAATCACACATTTCAAGAATTCTCCTCTTCTCGCCTGCATTCCCTGCTTATTTTTGCACTGTCCTTATTTGCACCATGGCAAGCTTTGTTTCAAGTCAGAAACTATATTTTAATAGCCATTCTTAAGACACCTAATAACTCTTCAAAGTCGTAAGTTGAGGGCCAGTCATTTTAAAGGACCCCTTATACCTTAAAGAGGCATGTTTATATTTATATTTAAAGCAGGTGAAATTATTTTCTTCTAAGTGTCATTATATTTGAAAGGATTTTCTTTCTTTTGCTGTGACAACTAATGCAATCGCTGTTGGGAGGAGTAGAAAGAGGCTGTTATATGAATGTGGGTGAGATGGAGGGAGAGGTAGGGAACTCTAGACTAAATTATTTACTATCTTCAAGAGACTGAATTTCTACTGGACATTCCAATAAATATTTCTACTCCAATGATGCTTTCATTAATACACACCTGTCTACCTGGACATCATGGTTCAGGTTATTCCTCACCTCCTCCACAAAGCCTCCCTTAACTACTCCAGTCCAGGCCAATCCTCTCTCTTCTTGGCTCCTAATGCATTTAATATACTTACAACAAAATATAGGTCACTATGCGGTACTTTAAATTATGCATTTGCTTTGCCACTAGATTTTCAGTTACTGAGGTCAGAGACTTTGTGCCTTAGATGGTCAAGATCTACACAGACCAGTGGCCAGTAGAAGCTGCCTGCAAGAGGAAAATTCCCAGGTCCTGAATCCTGGGTGTGCTGAAATAATACATGAGAATAATTTCTACAGCTCACAGCCATTCAAAATGACACATTATTTGCTCCCTTGGATGGTCAATTTCGTTTCTGGAGGAAATATTTACCTACCTGTCAAGTATTTTTAACCTCTATTTACATAGAAAACATGCATCTTGCACTTGATCTGTCGGTTAAGCTGACAAGTCAGTCTGTTGTCTTGAGCAAACCTCAGAATCAGCTACGCCTCTCAAGGGCAGGCATGGCTAGTCATATGAAATCTGGCTTCGTCTGGGACAAACTCCCACTTTGTCAGAAAGCTAAGCTTGAGGCAGTCAGAGGCAGAGCACAACAGAAGCAAGACATTTCTAATACCAGGCAAATCAATTCAGCACCTTGGATAGCAATCGGGAGGTGGTGTCTTCCAAGTCCATGGAAATTTATTCTGGAATCCATAAACCATATTATTTGGCTCAACTTTGTGTCTATAACTCATATTATTAAATATAATATGTGCACTCTGAAAATAAGGGTGTAGGCTTTTGGAAAAATATTTTCTCTTTGTTCTAGGACTTCTGAATATCACATAATATGGACAAATAGTGTTGGAAAAGCCTAGATATTATCCTGGATTTTCATATTCACAATGTTTTTGGACTCAACCCAAACACATAAGAATGTCTCTTTCTTCTTATTTACCACCTACTCCTCCAGATAATCACTAGGACCTAACAAATATCCCTTCTAAAAAAAACTCTCACAATCTATTAATTTCTCACCTGCTCATTTTTAAAATTTGCGCCATGTTCCTTCATCTCATCCCTAGAAGATCACCCAGCCCTTACTTCCCCCCCCCAATGCATTCTCTATACAGCAAACATTTGTCTTTTTGTGACATGTATCTGATCATGTCTGTGGCTTACTTTCTTCTGCCACATTTTCTGAAATATGACCTGGGAGATTCAAATTGATATTCTTGATTTTTTTAATTTTCAAGTATTTGTGATGCAATATTAAACAAATTATTTTATTTGTTTACTTTTTTGCTACCAAAAAAATGTAAATTTTTATTTTGCAAATATTCACAAGAGAGTTGAGCTTATGATAGATGGCAATTCTGAATTTTTTTTACAAATCTCTTTTATATTTCACAAAATATATTATTTCTCATGAATACTAGCATTCTGCAGACATACGAAGTCAAACCCAATAGCTGAGATAAAGGCTTTCCATGAGATAAACTGTTCTTAATTTTACCATCTAAGTCACTGTCTATTAAATATGTGTTGCACTTTTCCATGCTGCAAAATCATTCAGTTTTCTGACATACCATCATTTTTTTTCACATTTATATAAAATTTATATGCTCTTTTCCACCTAAAATTCTATTTCTAGTCATCTGCCTTATGAAATTGTAGTCATCCATTAAGGCATTGCCCAAAAGTCTACTTCTTTGAAGTAGCCCTACCCATGTGGAGTTACTCTTTCCCTCCATGTTTCCATCTCCCTCTCTTCCCTTCTCTTGTATTAGGATATCCATCATAAAATTTTACATTTGTGTGTCTATATACCTCTTTGTCACTGGACAGTGGATATTTTGAAGCAACATGTGTACCTAATTTAGCTCTCCATTCACATCATCAGGGAAATGCACTCAGTATGTGGCAAGGGCATATTTAAATGAATTTCCTCATCTCACCCAGGGCTGAAACCCATATCATCCACCAATCAAGCAGGGTGGCCTTGTGTGTTTTGCACAAAATCATCTCTACCTGATCGTCTCCCTCCCCTGGGGTTTCACTTGGCCAGGAACTCTGATCCAGGCCTCTATGTCCAGTTTGGCACTATTCCTCATGGCCATTGCAATGAGTGCTTTTGTCTAATCATTACTCTACTCTCCAAGCCATGATCCCAGATTGGAATGTGTCAGTCTAGAAAAAAAAAAAGGAGCATATTTTTATATTGTCATAATAGCAAGTATGAACACAGCAAAGAAGTCATTGGACCTCAGTCACTCCCACTAGTGTATAGTAATTTCTCACTTAACATCATTGATAGGTTCCTGAAAGCTGTGATTTTTTTTAAATTTTATTTTTATATTCCCCATACAATTACAACCCCTTTATTTTGACCCCAAGCTCTCCTTTCCCTGAGCCCCATCCCCCATAGAGTGTCTCTGGTTCATAGTTGTTTGCTGATTTTGATATTTTCTTCCTTTTAGTTATTCTTTTTCCTGGTCCCTTATTTAAGTTTTCTAGATTCCTGCTATGAGTGAGACCATCCGGTATTTTTCTTTTTCTTTCTGGCTTATTTCGGTGAGCAAGATCCCTTCCAGCTCCATCCATGTTGCTGCAAATTGCATGTGTTTATCTTTTTTGAATGCTGAGTAATATTCCACGGTGTATGTGTACCACATCTTCTTGATCCAGTCATCTATTTTTGGGCATTTAGGTTGTTTCCAAAGCTTAGCTATTGTAAATAGTGCTGCTATAAACATAGGGGTGCAGGTGCTCTTTGGAATTGATGTTTCTGTGTCCTTTGGGAAGCTGTGATTTTAGGAAAAACAACGTATAATAAAAGTAGGTCCTCAAATAATGTCATTACTTCGTTCACCATTGGTATATGCGAACATATTTTTCCTCATCAATGTTACAATGAAACATTGTTGAACAAAACAACATTCTTAGAGAACCTGGTGCATTTGGTTTTCCTTAACTCTGCTGTTCTCCAAGATTCTCAAGCTAAATCAGGTCTTAGATACAGGTTATAATTCAAAGACATATTTGGGCAGGAGAAAAAAATGACACCTAAGCACAACTGTTCATTACTAATCACTTTGGTACTATCCAAAACCCTCACAAACCCTCAAGTGTCACAGCACCCCAGGCCAATGCAATGGTTGTATGGACCCAGAGAATTGACAAGCTTGTTGGTCTAAGATGGTTGAGGTTGTCCTCAACGTGGAGAGAACATGCAGGCACACAAGATCTGCTTTCTCCATGGAAAATGCATTGATTTGGAGAACAATTGTCTTGCTGGCATGTGAAACCCAGCTGTCTGCCAAGTTCCAGAGTCTACAATAACTAGTGCACCTAAAATGATAATGGAAGGTTGACCATTTGGCCAGGGAAGTTATAACTAAAGGCATTTTCAAGGACTTATCTCATTCCACTGACTTGGTATATGTAGTTTTTAGTTTTACAAAAGAAGCATATAGAAGATTTTTTAAAGAAATCACTGCTTCACATAAGCCACCACTTAAACTTTCAATATTTTAAAGTTCATTGCTTTTGTTGTCTACATAGATTTTATTTTTATGAAAATGGACTCAGAGTACGTATAATTTTATAACATAGTTTTTTCACTTTAATTACATATAATTAATATCTTTCCAGGATAGTATCAAAGTGGATAAGTACAGGAGAGCATGGGACATGGGTGTGCATATATGCACACAAACATATAATATATAGAACTTGTTTTGTCTGTGTTATTCATCCAGTTTGATTTAATTTATATTTAACAGCTCTGTTGAGGTTTAATTCATACAGCCAACTAAAGCTATTTAAAGTATGCAATTTCTTTATTATATATAAATATATTCATCACCCCTGAGTTACGTCTCTTAACAATCCATCCCTCCCACGCCTGCCCCTGCATTCTTTCAGCAACTCTGACATGTGTGTTTCATCCTAAATTAGTATTTCCTAGATTATTTGTAGAGTTGAATCACTTATATTCATGTCACTTTCTTTCACTCATCATAATACTTTGAAATTCATCTGTATTAACACATAGCCATGGATTGTTACTTTTTATTTTTGAGTAGATTTCTATTATACGCATATAACACACTTTGTTTATCCATTCATCAACATTTGGTTTGTTCGGCTATCACAGATAAAGCTGTTAAGAACCTCCATTCACAAGTTTTTGTAAGGACATATGGTTTCACTTACCTAGAAGTAGCATAGCTGGATCATGTGGCAGGTGTAATTTAGCATTTTAAGAAACTATCAAACTGTTTTCCAAAGTGATTGTACTATTTCCAATTCTCACCAACAGTGTATGAGTTCCATTTGCCTGTAAATCTTGACTTGGTACAATCAGTCTTTTTGAATTTAGTCATTCTAATTGATAGAAGTGGTATTTCATTATGGTTTAATTTGCATTTCCCTGGAGACCACTGATGCTGAAAATATCTTCATGTACTTTATTTGTGCTTTATTTGTAACCCATATTTCTTGCTTGGGGAAGGATCTATTCATAGCTTTTGCTTTTTTTCATTGTGTTGATTTTTTCCTGTTGCTGGGTTTTGAGAATTGTTTATGTGTTAAGGATAGAAAATATTTATCAGATATGAAGTTTTAAAATGTTTTCTCATCCTGGGGTTGTGATTTTATTATCTCTACAACATCCTTAGGAAGGTAGTAGTTCATTTTAATAAAATCCAATTTACCATTTTATTCTTTTAAAGATTACACTTTTGGTATTATGTCTAAGATGTTTTGTCTAAACCAAAGTCACAGAATCCTCCTAGAGTTAAAACTTTGAAAGTTTTAATATTTTGCTTTTATGCTTATTTATGAGCTCGAGTTAGTGCCTGTATGTGGTGTCAGGTATGATTTTAATTTTGTTATTTGCATGTGGATTCCAATAGTTCCTATATAACTACTGAAAAGATTATCTTTTTTTCTACTGAATTTACCTCATGTCTCTGTTAAATATAAATTGATCACATATATATGGATATAATTCCAGATTTTATTCAAGTTCATTGACCCACTTCTCTTAATAGCTTCAGTGCCTTATTGTCTTGATTTTTGTAGCTTTATACTGAATTGTGAAGTCAGCTAATACAAGTCCCATAATTTTGTTCTTTTTCTTTTTTTTAAGATTTATTTCTTTGCTTGTTTGTTTATTAATTAATTAATTTATTTATTTATACATGCACTGGGTAGAGTCAGAAGTGCGGGAGGGTGAGAGGATTCACCAGAGCCAGAGCAGGTTGCAGAACAGGCAGACTGACGAAATACACTGCTGAGGGGAGCAGCGGGCGGCAGGAGAGGTCTGCGCGCCATGCTGGACCCTCCTCCGGTGGCCGGGGAGCAGCTGGGGATCGAACTGGCACTGAGGAGGCTGCGGGCAGCTTCGCAACCCAGCGCTCAACCGCTGTGCCACGGGGGAGGCCAATTTTGAGCTTTTTCAAATTAGTTTTGGTTATCCCAGTATTTACATATGAATTTTAGAGTCAAACTGTCCATCTCTACCCCTTCTCCACTAAAAAAGAAAAACAAACAAACAAAAAAAAAAAACAGCCTACTGGGATTTCCTTGGAACTACATATTAATTTGAGAAAAATGCACATATTAACATGACAGAGTCTTCTGATCCATGAGTAGGGTAAATCTCCCCATCTGTTATAGTCTTCTTTGATTTCATAAGATGTTTTAAATAGCCCATGTATGAATACAGACAGTTTTAACTTTTCTTTCTCAATCTGAATTCTTCTTTCTTATTTTTTTGCCTATATTACTAAATAAAATCTCCAGCACAATGTTGAATCAATCTAGTCTTTGATCATTAAGAGTGATTGATAGTCATTACAGGTTTTATGCAGGTATCCAGGATCAGACTGAAAAATCTCTTTTATTTTGCTAAGGGTTTTTATCAGGAATGCATATTAGATTTTGTCAAGTGTTTTTCCCTAAATCTATTAAGGCAATCATATCATTTTTTCTTCATAGTCTACTATATAATGAGTTATATTGGTAATTTTTAAATGTTGAAACAAACTTGCATTGCTCAAATAAACCCCATTTTATTCAGGATTTATTGTCCATTTTTACAGGTTTTTGTATTTGACTTTTTAAAAGATTGTCAAGAATTTTTGCATCCATATTCATGAGGGATATTGATCTTTAGTTAATTCTTTTGTAAAGACTGCCCAATAGTGACATCAGAATAATTTTGACTTCATAGAATGTATTCAGAAGTTTTCCCTCCTCTTCAATCTTCTGGAAGAGTTTGGGTAGAATTCACTGTTTATAAAACTCATTGAATTAACTAATTCCTTCACAATTTTCTTGTATCTCTTATTTTTTTAAAGATTTATTTATTTATGCATACAAGAACTGGGGTACAGGCCAGAGGTGTGTGAGGGTGAGAGGATTCACCAGAGACAGAGTGGGGTGGGGAGCAGAACAGGCCGATTGACTGAAACACACTGCTGAGGGGAGCAGCGGGGAGACAGAAGAGGTCTGCTGCGACCTGTGGGTCAGCTCCCTGGCCCGGGATTGAACTCATTGTGCAGTGGCCGCAGATAGCTTCACAGCACTGTGTGCTTAAGCCCTTGTGCCACCAGGGAGGTCCGGTTTTCTTATAGCTCTTAAATATCACTTTCTTACAAAGCCCCATCTTGCATCCTTGGATGTTTACATTTTCCCAAGGTACATGTTGCCATGACTCAAGGATTTCCCCTTTCATTACACATATCACACTTGGAATTGCTTTGCTATTATTAATTTTCTTGGCCAGACTACAAGCTGTATAAAGTCAGAGTCCTCCATTTTGTTCACCATTCTACTATTATACTAAAAAAATCCGACCAGGGCCTCCCCTGGTGGCACAGCGGTTGAGCCATGGGCTGCAAAGCTGCCCACAGCTCCGCAGCACCGGTTTGATCCCCAGCCGCCGCCGGCGAGGGTCCCACATGGCGCACAGACCTCTCCTGCTGCCCGCTGCTCCCCTCAGCAATGTCCTCTGTCTGCCTGTTCTGCTCCCTGCTCTGACTCTGGTGAATTCTCCCACCCTCCCTCGCTTCCGACTGTACCCAGTGCTTGTATAAATAAATAAATCTTTAAAAAAAAAAAATCCAACCCATGGAAGATTTGGGCAGTTTCCTTATTTAGTAAGTTGATTTTTTAAAATTAAATGTCCTTCTAAGTATATAATAGGAAGATGATACTTCTTCTCCTGTGAGATAAAATGTTTTCAAGAAAAATATCGATAAATTTCTTAGTATTATAACCATTCATATATATTGGGGTAAAATCTACATTGTCATAATGTTGAAATTTTTGTAGTAGAGGAGTAATATACTGTTCATATCTGGCTTAGTTTTACTTGGTATTTTTCTCACTATTAATAGTGATATAATCTGCTGTGTGGTTGAAAATATGCAGGAATATGATCTTTGTTGTAGCATTTATGCTAGTTTCTTTTAAAGAATCACAGAGATTTATACCTTCTTTCTATCAACTCTAGAGTTGTAACAAAAACTGTAAGAATTCTATTTATGAATATATGATAGTATCACCACTCCAAAGGAAACAGATACAGTTCTATACCATCTAATTTAATAAATGTTAAATTATTTTGTGTTTAGTTGACTAACAGTTTATGTAAAGCTAAAACTTGAAGAGTAAATAACACTCTAATGTTAAGAATATATACAAAAGATGTATTCTGAAATAATTAGCATTACTAATTTCCCACAAATGTATTGTTTTTCTTACGACTTCAAATAATAGCACACATCTTATAGAGAAGCTTCTTATTGAGGAAAAATAATAACTTTGAGAAATTATATTTGTAATATTATGTGATGAGAGAGGAAAACTTAATTGCCTCTCTTTAATTAAAAAGGCTTGTAATTTTTTCTTTGATTTCACTATTAAGTGTTATTAGACCCTATCTTATTTCTGAAAAATTATTCCCAACAGATTTTGTCTAGTCTCAGTCTCATGATATGATAAAGTCAGCATGAAATTAATTGTGGCAAGCAAAGAACATACACTTATAAAAGCAGAAAGGGGAACAAAATAGAGAAATCTAAAAATATTTAGGACAGATGATGGATTAACATGGCTACTGGTAATTGGGGTTCTTATGTAACATAAGATGTTACAGATGGTAGGAATTATGGATCTGAAAGGTCTCACTTTGACAGGTTTTCCACTGTTTTTAATAAATGTCCATTCTAACCTTAGACAGAGTTGGGTGTTTGAGAAGCCGTATATGTCATGTTGACTTAAAACCACCTGTTATTAGCTCATTTTGTAGCCTCCGTATAGGCTAATTATACCTATGGAACTAGAGTTTCCACTTATTGTTTTTCGAAGTGGTCAAATTAGCATCTCTGGATTCCTGTGATGATAAGTAAAGATCATTGATCCAGAGATAAAGGGAGGAAGTTCTCCAAAACTCAGCCACTTTTTTAGGTCAGTTTTCAGGGACTGTTATTTATGATGAGTAGAACATCATGTGCTAATTACCAAAAATAATGTTGTGAGCATCAGGGAATCCACAGCCTAGTGGGAGAGAGGCACAGGATAGGATCCATTTGATAAAGATTTTAATGAAATTATTTTTATTGTGGTAACACTGGTTTACAACAGGTGTATGTTATAAGCATACAGGTCCACGCCTCCTCAAATGGCCATTCTCACGCCATGTCCACCCAGAGCACCTATCACCCTCCACCACAATCCATTCCCTATGAGATAGAAATAAACACAACGTCATGTGATAAAACAGATGGAAAACGCACCCCGAGTCAGACAGAGGGGAGCTCAAGTCGGTCGCCCTGGTGATGACAGCCGAGCTGAGCTTTGAAGACTAGAGGGAGGTTATTTCAGATAAAAAGGCTGCGCGTGTGCAAAGGCAAGAGGGACCTCCAGGCCACTGTATGACTGGAGCCTGTGTTTTGTTTGTTTTGATATTGGAGTTATCATAAAAGCAGGGAACCCAGTAAGAGGTAAGGCCGGACAAGTTGAAAAGATATGAGGGAGATAGGAATAGAAAGGAAGATTTTAAACTGTGACATCACCCACCCAAATGCATGTCCTCCAGGTTATTCCTATTGCTGGGTGCAAGGCTGACTTGGGAAATATGGACTGAAAAAAGGAAACCAGCCCTTAGATGTAAGGGTGCAAATAGTATCAACTTACATACCACATGCCAGGAGCTGAGCCCAGTAAGCAAATTATGCATATTAACCTCTCTACATGATCTTGACTACTTAGCAAATCCCAGGAGAAAGTCGAGGCACAAGATGTTAGGTGAACACTTCAAGTACTCAGGCTGTCAGAGGCAAGTCTGGGACTCTCGAGCAGGCATCTGAGCGCCAGAGATCATACTTTCAATCACTGCGGTAGAGAATTTTTTGACTGTTAACCGGCGTTGCTATGTGTAGACAGGGTGTTAAATGCTCAGAATAATTTATGCCACTTATTCTTCATAGCCAGGCGGGAGGTGGGTAATGGCATTATCTCCATCTTACAGATGAGGAAAATGGCGCACAGAGAGGTCGGACATGTTTCCCAAGGGCACACAGTTAATAAGGGCATAGACTCACTCCAGAGCTTATGCTTTTAAACCCTGCGGTACTCCCCATTAGCAGGCAATGGTTGTAATTCCACAGTGACTCCTATAGAAGCAGAAACTTACCTGATAAAAAGCCATCTCAGAGATTAGAAATTGAAGGATCCCGAATGAATTAAATGAGTCTGTTTGTCCAGATCAGAATCTCTTTACTTGCCTTGAATGTGACTGGACTTGATGATTTCTTTGGCTAGAATCTCTCTAAATTCAGTTTTCTATTTTGTGTAGAAGAACTGGGGCATAGGCCAGAGGTGTGGGGGGTAGTGGTAAGAGGATTCACCAGAGACAGAGTGGGGAGCAGAACAGGTGGATCTACTGAAATACACTGCCAAGGAGAGCAGCGGGGTGACAGGAGAGGTCTGCTGCGCCATGTGGGATTGAACTCAAGCCGTTGCAGTGATGGTGCTGAGACTTAACCCCTAGGCCCCCAGGGAGGCCCTGCACCTATAGATATCTTTTCCAAAACACTGGATAAGCCCTTTGTTTTAGAGATTTTTGCCTAGAAACCCAATTGTTCAATCAAAGCTGCCCTAATGTAGGGTAAGGTAAAAGTATCAGGCTTTTCTGCCCTCCTGCCATCAGGATAGATGGCAGACACCTGGAGTAGGGGGTGGGCCTGTGGAGATGGGATTCACCTGGGCTGAGACTGGGCTGTTAAGGGCGGTGTCACGTGGACGCCAGCAGAAGCAGGAGAGCAGAGAAGCAGAGAGAAGGCCGGAGAGCCCAGAAAGAGTGAAGACTTGCTGGGGGCTGGAAGGCCTGCCAGCCTCCCGGCCCCCCTACCTGCCGTGTACCCGGTAAATCTCAATAAAAGCCTGCAAAAGCCACCAAGGACTCCAGGACTCTCTAGGACCCTCCTCCTTCACCCGTCTGCTGGAATCATAGAAAACCTGTTCCGTGTCCTTCCTGCCCTTTACACCTGGAATCCCAGCAGGTGAAACAAAGAGTAGCAGAGATGGTTGAAGTGGGGGAGTTGAGGGGGCATGATGGGTCTGGGACCACCCCCTCTATCCCCTTACTGCCCAGTGTCGGGGAACGCCACAAGGCCAAGTGCATTGAGTGGGGGTTTTCCCACCTGTCAGTCAGGTTGATGCTCCGATTGTGTACAGTTATCATCAGTCTTTCCCTCGGGGGGTTGTCTTTGCTTTACAACAGTTTTGCTGGGGGGGGGGAGGTATTTGGAGGAGGGGAGCAGTTGCCTTCACTCTGCCGCCATCTTGCTGGTTTGCACAACCATCTCTCCATCACAGCACAGGTGTGCATGAGAAGGACCAGAGAATCCTTTAGCGAGGGGATCTAGGGGTACATACTGACTGGTTAACACTGCACCCACCCCAAGGTCAGAATCCAATCTCAAGGTTAGAATCCAGTCCTGCATTGCTTAATATTTTGGTCAGTGATAGATACAAATATGGCGGTGGCCTCAGTAGCCTGTAATTAGCCTGGGTGTGTTGGAGGCTGGACCGGCCAGGTTTGTGTAATTACACTCGATGACATTTGTTGTGAGAAGATATTTCAGGGTGATACCAGAGGGATGGGGTGTAAAAGAATTCACCAGAGACAGTGGAGAACAGAAAAGGGGGATTTATTGAAATGCACCGCTAAGTGAAGCAGCAGTTGAGATGGGAAAAGGTCTGCATGTGAAGGATTCTGGGCTCCCTTTTTTTTAATATTTATTTGTTCTTATGCAACAGTTGGGGTACAGGCCAGAGGCGCGGGAGGGTGAGAAGATTCACCAGAGACAGAGCGGGGAGCAGAACAGGCAGACGGACCAAAATACACTGCTGAGGGGAGCAGCGGGCAAGACAGGAGAGGTCTGTGACACTATGTGGGAATCTCCCTGGCCAGCCGGGAATCAAAATATGCTGCAGAAGCTGCGGACAGCTTCACAGTGCTGCGCTCAACCCACTGCGCCACCGGAGAGGCCCTGGGCTCCCTTTTGTAACCTGTTTTGATGGCTTTTCATGAGGGGGGAGTTGGCCTCTATCTGCTGCTATCTGCTGGACATCAAGTTCCGGTGGGCCTTGCACACAGAAGGTGTCCTGCTGGGTTCTGCTTCCCTGGAGTTCTGGATCTCCCTCTATGGGTCAGGTGGACCTGTGGCCAGGTTCCCATGGCAACTCTATCGGTTTCCCTTTCTTATCAATTGTGTGTCTCCTGGCATTGTTTAGCTGAGCAAAGTGTGGAGACTAAGTTTTAATTCTATTGATATGATAGCCTGACAATGTGCCCATCACAAATAGCTTAATGATGCACATCTCCAAACGTGCCCATGGGGATAAGCCACGCACACCTGGACTCCTCCAGGGTTCCTGAGGTTGTCCCAGGTGCCTACAGGAGCTGATGCTATTGCATCCACCTGCAGCAAGCCCCGCGACTGTTAACTTCGGCTAAGGACATTCTAAGGGCCCTTTCCACTGGTGGGGATTGGTTGCCAAGCAGCAGCGGAAGAGACAAGCAGCCAATTGTCCTCATTCTTTCAGCCCAGCTCAACCTAACGTGGCCATTGGCATCTACACTGAACATCTCCTCCAGCGTTGCCGGAATAATGTCTGTCATTCCAGTATTCTAGCAACAGCCTTGTCAATGATGCCTCAGCCTCAGTAAGCTGTAAGTACCTTTGGCACCAGTGGTTTCTTCCCTTTAGTTACCATGGTTGAACCCTGGAGGAAAGCATGGTCTATGTACGGGGGTCTCCCCAGGGTCCTGCCGCCTTTCAGCTCTGACATCTGACAGGAGGCCTGTCACCATAAACTACCAGGAGGTGCTGAGCGAGTGCACAAAACCAAGAAGAGAACATTCTTCTTTTGAATTATTTTTATGTTCAGCATCTCATTTGTAAATTATAGGGCATTCTATATTTATTTAACAATCTACCAGAATGACACTGACTTCATTAAATTAAGAAATTTTAATTAGCTAATGAAGCTTTCATTGTCTGGTCTTTTTATGTTCATATCAGGGTGGACCCTTTTATGACAACTTTTATAGCAGTAATGAAGTATTTCTAATAGATTGAGTTAAAATTTTCAAACAAGGCATATTTCATCTCCATTTTATTATTCGTGATATATCCAATTTGTGGGGTGTTCACCCAGCTTTCTGCTTCTTCCCCTAATTCTTTTCGCAACTCTGTGCTTTCCTTAAGAAAACAGCAGAGGCACTGCCATATCAGGGCCCCGAAGGCCATGAGTTCAGCCTCTGCCTTGACGTGCGGAGCAAGGCAGCCCACGTGAGAGCCACGCCCTCCTCTCACAGCTTAATCACGTAAATCCCGGCAGTGGCAGCTCAGCTGGTGTTGCCCAGGCTCTACACAACCCAGAGACATCTCTCATGACAGCCTCAGGAGAGGGTTACCCTGACAGCATCTGCAAAGCCCAGAGCTGGGAGCAGACGCCTCGACTATTTACTTGCTTCATATTTGGCTAAAATGTGTCTTATTTATACTCACATGATTCTAGATCTACTTTTTGGACCCGCTCGTCATTTATTCAAACACGTATTTGATAGATTCCACTGGACTGGATGGAATAGACATGAACTGAATCAAACCAGCACGTTGACCCTGATCCTGGAGGCGTGAGGACAGCGCCTGAGCCCTTTCCATGGCCCTCTTCCTCCCCTGACTTCTCAGCCCACTGCCACACAGCCTGCTGGCCAGCCGGTCACCACCCTGGTCTTTTCCTACAGTTTGAGACCTTTGAAAGGCCAGAGGCCCGCCTGTTTTCTGTGCTCTCCATCCAACATGCCTTGCTCTAAAAGTAAAAAGAAAAAAACAACTTAGTTTCCAAGGCAAGAATAAAGAGAGAATCTCCTAGTGGGAGAAACCAGCAAAGCTTTCAGCCCTGGCCCAGCCCCACTGGTCACTCTCCGGTGGAATCCCTTTGGCAGTCTCCAGAGGGGTAGCAGCCCACTTGCCTGCAAGGACCCAGCATCAGACCATCCGCAGCAAATCTGAAAGCACCCAATGAGGATACAGATTCCACACGCACCCTCTTCCTTTTCAAACCCACAGCCTGGGACAGCTGTCGTCCTTTCATTAGCGTTTTTGACCAATCAGCTGACGGACACTCAGAAGCCGGAAGGAAGCAACACTCTGGACAGCAGCGTCAAAGCAGAGTCCACTGACCTTTCTTGTCCTTATGCTGCTGTGCAGGTGCCTCTCCAGAGAACTTGCCGCTCCTCCACCATCACTGATTCCCAGACCTCCGAAAGGGCCTTGTTATGAGTTGAGCTTTAAAGAACATAAGAACTAAACTCCCCAGTTCTCAGAGTTAGGGGGGCCCTGCGCAGATGCCCGTGCAAGGGCCCCATCCGCTAGGCAGGAAGACCAGCTCATCGGGAGCCGTCAGCCCAATGCTGAGCTGTGTTCCTTGACCAGAACTCCTGGCCAACAGCCAGCATCCTGTCAGAGTGCTACTCCGTGATTGTGAGCCATGGAGGTGGGGGGTCAGCCATTCCCCTCTGGTGGGGGCAGCCTTCTCCTGACAGGGGCAGACACCCCCTTCTTGGAGCCCACAGGAACGAGGTCCATTCCTCAGACAAGACACTGGCAGCTCCCAGGAACTGTGATTTGCCCTCTCTCTCTGGATTCAGGCACTAATGAGGGTCAATGCCCAGAGGCATGGGCACCTGGGAGAAAAGTGCAAAGGTCACGCTCAGCACCTGGCAGGGTCTGGAAAGGGGACGCAACAGCCCAGGGCTCAGTCCAAAGACACTGAGGTCCGAGGTCATGACTACACCATGGGAGGCAATGCCAGGCGGCACCTTGAGTTGCCTTAAGCATCTCAGGGACATTTGTCAACCTCCCCAGATTCCACTACCCGTCTGTAGCCAGGCTCCCCCTCTTCATCTAAAGCCTGCCTTTCCCTTTCATCTACCCCGCTCCACGGCCTGGTCTCCTCAAGCGAGGCCTCCACCCTGCTCCAACCAAAGTCCTTCCCTTCCCAGGAGCAGACTGGGCATTTCTCTCCCTGGGCCACACTTCTAGCTGCAAGAGCTGCATATTCTCCCACTCTGAGGATTGTGTTTATTATTATTTTTTTGTTTTTTATTTTTTTAAGAAGTGGGGTACAGGCCAGAGTCATGGGGGTGGGGGGTGAGAAGATTCACCAGAGAGAGTGGGGAACAGAACAGGCAGATGTACCAAAACACTGCTGAGGGGAGCAGCAGGCGAGGCAGCAGAGGTCCACTGCACCATGTGGGTTTCTCCCTGGCAGGCTGGGGATCGAACTCTTGCTGCAAAAGGCAGTGGACAGCCCCACAGCACTACGCTCAACCCCCTGCGCCACCAGGGAGGCCCTGAGGGTTGTGTTTAGACTCACTTTGCACATGTCTTTTTCTCTCCAACAGAGGTGTGGTCTTTGGGAGGGCAGACAAGGGACCTGAGAGGCTCTATACCCGCTACTGCCCAGAGCCTGCCCCCCCGCTGCCGGCCCGTGGCTACCAGGTCCCGCTACCTCTAGCTGCGTGAGCTGGCTCCTGTCCAGGATGTCTAGTCATGCCTATGAATTTGAGCCAATCCACCGCCCTAGTCTATCACCCTTGGTGTAACACCCATAAAATCCACTCATGTTCCCTCTGGGGGGCGCTTTCAATCTGCTTCGCTGTGAGCTGCCTCCACGTGGGTGTTAGTGTGGGCCTATGTCTCTGTCCTTGTAGAGATGTGACCCCAACTGTGAGGCCACAGGGAGCGGTTATGGTGGATTTTGCAGAGACTAATCATTTACTATGAAGACCTGCACCCCAGGTAAGGCTGTGATGAGTTTTTCAGGTAACGGAGAGCAGGTTCAGGACAAGCTAACTCCAGCTGTAAAGGAAACCCAGTGTGGCCTGAGACTCAGGACGGCCAGTTTTCTCTGAGTCCAAACAGACATTCTCGTTCCACGTTTTTATATCCTAATATTTTCCAATAAATATCCTAGATTTTACATGAGAAACTTGGTAAGACTCTGAATGACTTCAGCCATCATTGTAAATCAGCAGTTTGCAGAATAAATTCTTTGTTGTTTTTCACAGTATCTGCCTTGAGGCTATAAGAAATAAACATATTTGGAGGTCATCGTAGAAGCGCTCTGATCCTCAGTCTGTGACAGGATTGCCAGTCAAAGCGTAACAGCGTGATAGTCACAGAAAGGGGCGTTTCCAGGGCCTCTGCCCCACCAGGGAAGTGTGGAGCTGAGCAGCGAGGTGGAGCCAGACAAGACTGGGAGAAGGAGGGCAGGCAGGCGATCAAGAAGAAGACCTGGAGGAAGCACCTGGCGCAGAAAGGCAGGTGAAAGAGAAGCTGCACTTGCTGCACTCGCTTCCTGACCAAGACAGAGACGCTGGTGAGAGACCACAGGGAGGCTGAAATGGCAGCTTCATCTTGACTTGGATTTTCCTTTTGCCCTTTTCTTTCCTGACTTGCCCGGCCCCTCCTTTAGGTGGGGCCCCCTCCTTTAGGTCCCACCAGAAAGTGCCTTAAGCTTGTGGCAGGCTTTTTGGCCTCAGAGGCCCTGCTTTGGGCCAACCCTGTTTGGCTGGGCACTTGCCCACGAGGGGACGGGTGACTTTGGGTGCTTCATTTGGAAATTATTAGAAACTACATTCTTTTTCTTATCTCTATTGCACACTAATTATTTTATTGCACACTTGCAGGGTGAATGGTTTTCAGGCTTTTCTGCCCTCCCACTATTAGGATTGCCCTGCCTGTTGGGGCAGCTGCAGTTGTTACATTGTTGTAAGCTGTCTTGTTTACTTCTGTGGGCCATGGGGGGAGTATTGTGAGAGTCATGAAAAAAGCAGGAGAGAGGCAGGAGAGCGAAGGAGAGGAAGAAGCTAGAGAAGCTCAGAGGGAAGACTTGCCTGGGGCTTGGAGGCTGCCCGGCGTCCTGCCCCCCCCCCCACCTCTGCCTGCCGTGTACCTGGTTGCTGCATTGCATGTAAACTCAATAAAAGCTTGAGAAAGCCACCGAGGGCTCCAGGACTCTCCTTTACCGGTCTGCTGGATCAGAAAACCTGCTCTGTGCCTATCCTGCCACTGCAACATTAATTGTATTAGTTTTTTTTTTTAAAGATTTATTTGTTTATTTATTTATACAAGCACTGGGTACAGTCAGAAGTGCGGGAGGGCGAGAGAATTCACCAGAGTCAGAGCGGGGAGCAGAGCAGGCAGAAGGACCGAAGTACACTGCTGAGGGGAGCAGGGGGCGGCAGGAGAGGTCTGCGCCATGTGGGACCCTCCTCTGGTGGCCGGGGAGCAGCCGGGGATCGAACCGGTGCTGCAGAGGCTGCGGGCAGCTTCACAACCCAGCGCTCAACCACTGCGCCACCAGGGAGACCCAAAGTTATTTTCTATTCAAGGCCTTACACACTAGAGTATGTTGTGTCTTTATGTGGTGGATGGCAGAACCTATTTAGAGCAGGCAGGTTTGGGGGTCCAGAGCTACCCCTCGCCTTGTCTGGAAACAAAGGGGCTAGAGTTTGTCACTGACTTACTGAATTGCTCAAATGCATCAGAAACCCCCGCCGCACCATGGTCCCCGATGGCTACGTGCAGGAGACGCCTCCTGAGACATCTCCAGGTGGTTCTTCATCACCTTCAGGCACAGGCATAGCTTGAACAACTGATGCTGCCTCTACCACGGGTTACTGGCATCCCACTTCCTGTTGGCAAAAAGCAGTTCTGCACTTAAGGTCAAAGACACAGCCACACCTGCTGCTGAACCCCATCTTCTGCCTGTCTCCGGGGATTATGTCCTGTAACAATTCTGGATCCGCCAGAGTCCAGTAAGGAGACAATGCATGGATTTATTTGAACAGAGAAAAAATGTAATATAAGGAATTCATGTAGCAGATACACTTAATCAATGAAAGAGGAAAGAGAGAAGAATCCCCCAAGATTGATGAAGAGCATGCAGGAAGAAGGAAGCTTGAGCTCTGGGCACCTTGGTGGCGGGTGTGGGTGATGAGCACATCTGGATAGGGGTGATCCTGTGCCTCTCAGTCATCTACAATGTTGTAAACCGATGTTACCTCAATAA